>NC_060277.1:73711124-75032175 GCF_021613505.1 Equus quagga | reverse complement strand
ACACATGTGCACACACACAGATGAACATTTGCACACATGCGCACACATGTGTACATACACACATGCACATTCTTTCCACCCCTGAGCTTCTAAGATGGAGAGGAGAGGAAGGCCCCTCCCTTACCTGGTAGTAGTAGAAAGGGGACAGGACATAGTTTAACATCTCCTGGTGGAACACGGGGGTGATGCTCCCAGAAATCGGGGGGACCAGCCAAACCCAGTCGGCCGGGCAGCCCCCACGGGACCGGTACTCATTCTGCATGTGCTTCATGAAGGACTCTGCAGCTGAGTGGTGGTCCATGATGGTCACATTTTGCTTCTAAATCAGAATAAGGCAAGAAGGGGAGTTGAGGCGAGGGGTGGGGAAACCAGGAGAGTAGCCCGTGGGCTACAGGGTTCCCAGATGGACTATGGGAAGCCTGGGAATCTATAAAATGGAAGAGCAGGCCCTCCTGGCCCCTCCTCACTGCTGAAAATAACTATCCAAATGGAAGGCGCTTTCAGAGGCTCTGAAGGAGCCCAAGAAGTCACCACAGCCATGGTCAGCCCACAGGTCCCACGGTCGCCTCCCCCTGGCCCTCTGGGGGCAGTGTTCAGCTTCTCGAGCCACACCCATAAGTCTCCACAAACTCCCAACAAATGGCTCTCTCTGGATGCTGATAATCAAACCTCAGCGCCCCTTTGTGACTTGGTAGAAAGTTGCAAGAGTCGCTTCCCAAGGATGTGGCTCTCGGCCAAAAAGAAGCTAGACACCTCTGAAGAGGACTGAAGCACTCGGGGAACCGTGGCGCATGGAAGACAAACCACCACAATGTCCACATCCTACAGTTAGGAGCCAAGGGGTCTGAGCCTTCCTGGGATGATCCAACAAGAGCAGCCACACCCATCAATGTCTGGGGCAACTCATCCAGTCAATGGATATTTGTTTAATGCAGTGGTTCAAATCTTGGCCTCTTATTGGCCATATGACCTAGAGCTATTAGTTCCTTACCTCAGTAAGCCTCAGTTTCCTCATCTGTGAAATGGGGATAATAACAGTTTCTACATCATGAGGTTGTTGAAAGGATGGCAATAAGTTAATACAAGCAAAGCATAGAATGTGCTCAATACATGTTAGCTGCTATTATGACTTCTATCCGCCAGGCATTACGTAAGGCACAGGCACTACAGAGGCGAAAGACGTGGCCCCTTCTCTGCATTAGATTATATTCCAAGTAGGGGAGGCAGAAGAAAGTCTGCTGTTTCGTGTGGCCTGATAGAAGCTAGGATGGGGGAGCGCCGGTGCTGACGGAGGGCAGAGGAGAGGCCTCGGCTCAGACAGAGGTCTGCAGGAGACAGAGGCCTTCAGAGACAGTTCCTAAGGGGAGGTGAGTCTTGAGAGATGGGTACAAGTCAGACAGGGGACGGGCATTCCCGGAGGAGGACACAGCATGAGATGAGGCTGGAGGCACAAGAGGAGCCAGCTGAGGGAGGGCCCAGGAGGCCCAGCCACACCTTTTAAAATTTTATCCATACACATACAGCAACTCCTGGTGCCAGATCAGTTTTAAGCTCAGGAGCTGATGATAATAGCTGTGCTAATGGCGGTAACAATAAAAAATAATAATATAACAACAAAACTAAAGCTGAATATTCACTATGGGCCAGGCAGTGCAGCTAAACATTGTGCATGCATTTGCATTTAATGCTAAGAGTAACCTAGTGAGGGAGGTACTATTACTATTCTCGTCTTACAGATGAAAACATAAGGCTAAGTCTTTGAAGTTTATCCTGAAGGAGGGCGACCAGGAAGTCCCGGAGACTCTCAAGCAGTGGAGGGACGTGGTCAGCCATGTCAGGAGAGAGCTGAGGTTCAGCAGATTTTCTGGGACATATCTGTATCCTGCAGTGTCAAGGCTGGTGCTTGGACTTCCCAGGAGTCAGGAAGTGTGGTCCAAGGCCGGCAGGAGGGGCCTTCCCAAGCCGAGCCAGCCCCAGGGAGCTC
Organism: Equus quagga; assembly: GCF_021613505.1. Classification (NCBI taxonomy): domain Eukaryota; kingdom Metazoa; phylum Chordata; class Mammalia; order Perissodactyla; family Equidae; genus Equus; species Equus quagga. The sequence goes on along the minus strand of NC_060277.1, from coordinate 75,030,191 downwards.
TTCCTGCTCAGTCCCAGAACCCCACCCCCATCAGGCACAAGCTTGACCTGCCCGTGGGTGACCAGCCCTGGGGAACCGTGTGCGATCATGTGTATTTACTGGTGACTGTTTAAGCTCAGCTCCCCATGACACTCCACAAGGACAGGGGTGTGTCTATTTTGTTGACCACTCCTATCCTAGGTCCAGCTGAGAACCTGGCACATGGGAAATGCTCAGGATACTCTGCTGAATGAATGAATGACTCTGCCCAGTGGTCTGGCCCCCAGGGCATCTGCCAGCTTTGTGGAGATGGTCCCAGCTTCTAAAGTAATATATTCATACTTCCCACGCCTCCTTCCCAAAAGGAAGGGGAGTGTTTATCTGAGGAAGAGCAGGAGATGGATCAGAGGGCTCAGTCCAGCCCAGGAACCAACCTGCTGTGTGAGGGCCCAAGGGGTGGAGGCTGTCACTCAGTATAGGGCAGCAAGAGAACCACTGCCCATGCTGAATGGGCTCTCGTTCATTCATTCAATATACATATATATTTAGCATCTACCATGTGCCAGATGCTCTTCTAGATTCTGAGGGTTGAGCAGTGAACAAGAGAGACAAGGCCCCTGCCCCATGGAGCTTACAAAACAATAAAAAAGAAAGAAGTAGATGTACCACGTAGTGTCAGGAGCTAATAAGTATTATGAAGAAAAATAAAGACAGAGTTAAAGGAATAAGAGAGAGAGACAGGATGGAGGTGGGGTGAGGGTGCCATTTTACACGGTGTGGGCAGCTGAGGAGCTGACAATGGCGACTCGATGAAGGTAAGGAGCTGGACATGGGCTGACTTGTGGGAAGAGTATTCTAGGCAGAGGGAAAAGCAAGTGCAAAGGCCCTGAGGTGGGAACCATCTCGGTGAGTTTGAAGATCAGCAAGAATCCCAGTGTGATTGGAAGAGTGGTGGAGGATAAGAGAAGGAGTGCCATTACAGGAGTGGCTGGGGGCTGAGGGAGGGTAATGAGATCTTTCAATGGTTTTGCTGTAGAGGGAAGCAGAAAAACAAGGTCGTAGCTGGAGGAGTTATCCAGTTAGCTAGTCATTTATTTCTTTAAGCTGGGGGCCATTACAGCCTAATTGTACTCTGATAGGAATGATCCAGCAGAGAGGGAGACATTAATGATATAGCAGAGAGAGGGGGAAATTTTCAGGAGTAAACTCCTTGAGAAATTGAGAGAGGACAAGATTCAGTGGACAATTCAGGGATTTATCAGTCTTGATAGGTAAGGAGTTGCCTGTTGCTGGAAGCATTCAAGTTTACACAAGAAGGCCTAGAGTGAATGAGAGAGCTCATTTATCTCTGTATCCCCAGCACCTAGCCCAGTGCCTGGCACAAACTGGGGGTTCAATACTTGTTTGATGCACGAATAAATGGAACAACGCCGTAAGGGGAAAATCAAGCACAAGATGAGCGGCTAGACCAGCTGATCTTCTGACCGAAAAGTCTTCAGACCCACAAAACACCAGACACACCTGGAAACTGTGGAGCACAGCCACGTTGATCTCGATGACAGCCCGGTCCTTCCAGAGGGAGGCCAGCTTGTGTGTTTCTAGGCCCATCCTTCTGCCCACTTCCTGCGGAGGCAGAGAAATGGGAGTGAATCAGTCCTCTGGACACCCACCCCCCAGGTCTGCACCTCCAGCCAGCCCAGCGGGACAGTCCTTGTTACCTCCAAGATGTTGTAGCGCTGGGCATCACAGTAGTCTCGGACCCCGATCTCCGTGCCCATGTACCAGCCGTTGAAGGGGCACCCTGGGAACTCCAGGCCGCCCACCTCAAGCAGCATGTTGGCTACTGCCGGCAGTGCGTACCACTTCAGCCCCAGCTCCTGGAACCACTCGTACCTGGCGGGGAGGCACAGCCGGCTGCCATGGGGCCCTTCACTTTTGCCCAGCCTCACTCCCCCCAAAAAAGCTTCAGAAAAAGAGTCAACCAAGAAAACTCCTTTCTAAGCGTCCACCCTACCTCGAGAGGTGAACTGGGCGCAGTGGGTGTCAGTTATTAATTATGCATTCATTCACCCATTCATTCACGCAAACACAGATTAAGCATCAAGCATGTGACAGGTCCTGGGCTAAATGCTGAGAATCCAATATGACATAGCAGTTAAGGACTTTAGAGTCAGAAAGCCTGGGTTCAAGTTCTGCCTCATCGCTTACTAGCTGTGTGACCTGGGGATGTTATTGAGCCTGTCTGAGCCACCAGGAAAACAGATAATAGCATCCAACTTGTGGGATTATTCTGAAGATAACAGTATCATTCATTTGCATATTCATTTATTGTATAACTATTTATAATTGATCACCCTGTGCAATGTGCCAGGCACCCTGCTAGGTGTTGGCTAAGTATGCTGACGGCAAGGAAGGCAAGATCCCTATTCTCAAGTAGCTTGCAATCCAGAGTCTAGACTATGAAGAGGTCGACAAATGAACAGGAAAATCAAAACAAGGTGATGTGTTCAATGGAGGGTGAGGGTGCCTGCTCTAGATTGGGTGGTCAGGACAGACTTCTCAGAAGGGTGCCATCCCAGGAAACCGCTCACTGACAAGAAGAAACGGAGCCTGCAAAATTCAGAGGAAAGGGCATGCCAGACAGAGGGGACAGCAAGTGCCAAGGCCCTAAGGTGGGTCTGAGTTCAGTGTATTCAAGAGGTAAGAAGAAGAGCCGAGCCCGATGCTTGCAACGTAGTGAGTCTCGATATATATGTTTTTGTATTTTGTATTTTGTATTTGTATTTGTATATATATGTTTTTGTAATTATGAGAGCTGCCTGAGCAGGGGCTGAAGCGGACTAGCTCTTGAAGTCCCTATAGCCCTGGACTCACCAGTCGGCAGAGGGGCAGCTAAGAAAATTGGCAGGAAGGCAAAAGAGGCCGAGGCTGCTCAGTGGAAGAATCTCAGAGCCTTTGAAGGGTTCCTCTCCCACAGTCACTGCTTCCCAAACTCCTAGGGCCCCATCTGTCTCAACCTCTGCTCCTCCCTCACCATCAACATAGCCTCATAAGACTCAGGCCAGAGACACACGTGCAGAGTTGCATACAAGCTGACAAGGAGGCCTTGAAAGCCAGCTCTTCTGGGCATCTCCTGCTGCTGGCTGGGCTTTGTGGGAGATGCAGAGAAGGGCCTGAGGACTGAGGTGTCACTTAGGAAAGGAGGGAGCCATGCCTGGTAATTCACACCCCAGCCCCCTCAGCCTGCTTACTTGGGATGTTCCATGGGCACCTCGAGCACAAGGTCAGGAGGGATTTCAAAGAGCTCAGGGTCGCGGCCATCAGCCTGCAGGACCAGAGGCATCACATCAAAGCGGCCGTACTTGGGCTTCCAGCCCAGGTCGAGGCACAGCTGGGGGCAAGACAGGCCCAGTGAGTCTGCAGAAGCAGGTACCTTGACCTCTCTGGACTCTGCTCACATCCACCAAGGCTGGATCTGGTACCTGGGTTAACTCCACAGAGGCAGGGTCCCCTCTGATGGTGCCATCAGGCATCTGGTACCCGGCATACCGGATGAGCTGAGCATTCCAGATCCGGAAGTCATGCTTTCCATCACTCCGCTGGGGGAACACGGTGATGGCCGACCTTCCCCAAGACGAGGACAGTGCTGTTTACCACCTGGCTCTGGCAGGGGCTCCCAGCCATCCCCCACTGGTCCCCCTCCCCTCTTCCTGCACCCGAGCTAACTAAACCAAACTCCTACAGCTCCCTGATCTGCCAAGCTCTCGCAGGCCTCTGACAGCCCGTGACCCACCGCACTTCCTGACATAGCCTCTCCCTCTTTCTTCTCCCTCCAGCTTCCAGCCTTCCTTCAACACCAGCAGAGGGACCCCACCCTGCAGGGGCCCTCCCCACCCCTGGGGCAGGGCTAGCTGCCCCAGCCACTTCCCTTGAGGCACCATATTGCTCTCCTTGCAGTCGAGTTAGTTGGATGCTTGGCTAGTGAAAGCCGGAGGTTCATAGTGGGCTGGAGCAGCATCTTAGGGTCTTAGTCTGCATTCCCCAACCCCACGCCTAGCCCTGTGTTGGGGATTAAGTGGGCACTGAGTGTCTGCTGAACAAAAAAATGAATGAGTGTCCATATGCGCTGTTCAGCCCTATCAGCCTTGACCTCTTTAGTTGGGGGTGGGGAAAGGAACGGTGGGGGGTAGGTACTGATGAGCAGTGACACTCCTCCCTCTAAGAAAAACACCACACTGGAGCCACCTGCTGCAAAACCAGCCTCTCGTCCCTTCTAAAAAGTGGGGAGCCCTAACCCTGAACAGTGAAGAAGCTGCTTCTTCAAGACCCCCCATCACCTCCAAATGGTTCCAAGGCGGAAGCAAAGGAAGAAAATGGGCTACAGAGTGGGGCTGAGCTCCTGGAGGCCAGGCTCACTCCGAGGGCTCTCTGAAGAAGCTGAATTCGTTCTCTTTTCTCTTTCTCTCTGGTTTCTCCTCGAGCCAGAGATGCCTCCCCTAAACCCACCTGCATCTTTTGGCTAAGGCTCGGGGGCAGGGTGGACCCCAGCCGCAGCCTCGGGAAAGGCACACCCACCTGATGTTGCCATTGTTGGTGGAGTAACGCAGGTGTCTGCAGATGTGTTCGAACATTTCCTGGGCAGTAGAACAGCTCCGGGCATCAAAGACCTGCACACAGCCCACCCAGACCGTGCCCGTCAAGGACTGTGAAGACAGAGGCCTCAGGGGTGATCAGAAGCTAAGTCACAGGGGACCGAAGGAGTGGCCCCAACCTCCACTACCCAACACCAGGCAGAGAAGGGCATCTTCCCTCTACATCGACACCTCCCACCTCACAGTTGCCCCATCCATCCTTTCTCCTGCTCTCCTAGGGGAGCCCACTTGGAAGACCCTAGCAAAATCCAAATCCCAAGAAAACTTGATTTTCAAGTGACATGAGTCCAGATTCCCACAGTCCCAGCCTAGCTCCTTTACAACATGAGCACACTTCATACAGGGCCTCCAGCACATTTCCTTACAGCCAGAATTGGTTGCACTGGCATTTCTCATCGATTTCTCTGTCCAGGTGTTTTTAATATTATCCAGCAAGAAATGATCCCCCAGTGGAAAGATATAGGAGACTAGGATGAACAAAATGTTTTCTAGGGACCAAGAATTCAAATAGTCGAGGTAAACAACCTCTCTGGCAGGACCAGGGCCTCAAGAATAATAATAACAAGGTTGTTTGGTTGTACGATGATATTTAGTCTTCCGAACTTCAAACAAGAGAGAAAGGTCCGCTAGAAATCCTGGTGCTGAAATCGGATTCTAGGCATCTAGACGGGGACCCTCTGAGCTCCCATCTCATGTTCAGGAGTGTGAAGAGAAAACTCGGGGCTCTGGCTTCAGCCTGGGCACAGCTCTGCTTGGCTGTCCCCCCCACCCAGCTTCCTCTCCCACTCGGATCTAAGGAAGCCCACCTGTAGGTTGGACCACTGGATCCTCCCGATGCAGCGGGGGGCATTGCGCCAGGCCTGCTTGGTGGCAAAGATGAGCTCATCTCCCGTCAGCTGGTAGGTTCCTGTTGTTTCTATCTCCTTTGTTACGGCTTCCAGCCTGGCCAGATGTTCCTCTATTTTTGCTCTGAGGGACAGGAAGACATCAGGAAGATCAACAATGGCATGGCCTTAAATGGAGATTAATTCAATCCACAGAAGCAGGAACTGAACTAGGACACCAGGAGGGCAAGACGTATCTCACAGAGACTGTCCCCTCCAGGGCCAGCTTCATGGGTGTGTGACCAGGGCCCCAAGCTTAGAAGGGCCCCGTGCTTGGTTAAATGCTATGCTGTCACCGTCTTGAAATTCTTAATCATTTTTGAACAGGGAGCCCACATTTTCATTTTTACACTGGGTCCTGCAAATTACGTAGTTGGTCCTGATCTCATTGGCACCCCTCTTGTTTCCAGGCGCTTTTTCTCTAATCACATTCATCTCAGCTTGGTGACCAGAAGCAAGCAGTGCAATCCTTCTCAGACACTTGCAAGACCCAGAGGAGCCCTCATCAAGCCACAGTCACATCGTGCCTGTCAGCCGGGGAAGCACCCATCCACCTTCTCTTGGTTAAGAGATGAGCCAACCCCTCCCGTGGCAGCTCCTGGGTACTGAGTACTCAATATGAGCCAGGTACTGGGCAAAGCTACTCACAGTCAGGGGCCCACTGAGTCTGTGAGAGAGGCACTTTTGTGTCCATTTTATAGACCGGTGCATCAAGGCTCTAGGAGTTGAAGTACTGGCCCGGCAACATAAGTGTGATAGACAGCAAAGTCAGGACTCAGACTCAGCTTGCCCTGATGCCAAGGCCAGGCTCTTAACCTTCCACCTTCCACCCCAGGAGGGATGGCAAGCCCAGAGATGATGAGGGCCTACCCACACTTCCCTGGTCAGGACCGGACCAGGACCCGGCCTGCAGGGCCCCAGGGCCTGCTCAAGGAGGAGCCCTAGGCAGCGTGGTCTGTACAGCGGGTTATTTCTCAACCTCTGCACCGCAGCCGCAATTCCATATAGGATTTCTCAACTGGCTTCCCCTCTCCCCTCCCAGACTTCAGAAATATCCCACAGGGAGGGATTCAATCAGAAAGACTTTGAAACACACACACACACACACACACAGAGCGACCTTGAGATTTCCAATCACCACCAAAGACTTCTGAAATGGCAACAAACAAAACTATTTAAGGAACGAACTCCTGATTAAGAAGAGTGGACAACTCAGAACAAAATGCCCTTTCTGTGGATGAAGAGTGTCTTGACAGCTCTTCGTTGATTAAAGAAAAAAGCTCAAAGACAAAACACTTGACACTATCTATCTTCAAGGACACTCCTGGCATAAGGACCCACTGGGTGAGGCTGATGCTGCTGCACCACTGGAAGCCCTCTCTCCCCAAACAAAGCTTCTAGAATTACTCCCCACTCCGCATCCAAGCCTGAAAACAGTGGTGATCACCAGAACACTGATGCCTCCACCACTCAGTAGTGTGAACACGTGACCACGTAAGAAAGAACTTCCCTCTGTGAGAAGCAAATGGGTTTGAACAGCCACCAAGAGCAGCCCTGGAGCCTCCTGGGCTAACACCCACCCAACCGCCTTCCAAACACCAGCAGGACCTCCCAGGTCCTGACCAGCCTGGGGTCAGGAACCTTCAGGGTCAAAGAGCTGGATGCTAGAACATGGCGGTTGAAGCAGGAGTTCTGGTGCCAGACTATTTGGGTTCAAGACCCAGCTCTGGGACTTCAGAAGGTGTGACTCTGAGCAAGTTACATCTCCTCCATGGGCTTCAGTTTCCTTGCCTGTAAGATGGGGAGGACAATAATGGTACCAATCTCACAGACTTGCAGTGACTATTATGTATAAGGCACTTAGGACCCAGAACATACTTAGCGTTCAGTGTCAGCATCAATACTGCGGCCCAATGAAGTCCATCAACAAATTCCTGGACCCCGAAAGGCTCATCAGTCAACACTGAGCTGAACACCCAAGGATCTTGAAGCTCCCAGTCACAAAGCACTTCTGCAGAGCTTCTAGTTACACAGCACACACGGCAGGCAACCCCCAGGGCTGTCAATCCGGCTGGACATTAGAATCGCCCAGGGAGCTTCTCAAGAACAGGGATGTCTGCCCCGCCCCAATTCCTGAGACCCTGACGCCCTTGGCCCAGGGGACGCTGGCATCAGTATTTTGCAAGGTCTTCAGGTGACTCTCCTATGCCACCAGGGCTGACGATCAACGGCCCTCAAAGATAAGAGCCTCTTTCTAAGTCAAGACCCAAGGTCTCTCCCAGCTCAGACACCGTAGGCTCAGAGCAGAGGGGATGTGGTATCACCAGGACCCACTCCTCCCGCCAAGGGGGTCCCAGATGCACTTCTGTGGCTCACTTCATGCAACGAAGTGCTGTGGGGGGCTGCACCATAAAGGCCACACTGCCCTCCCCGCCCACAAAACAGCAACGCCATTCCCTCGGCCATCCTGACATATGATCCCCTTGTGTATTTTTATTTTAAAGTTGGGCTAAATTAATAGCCATATATTTTATGAAATCCATGAATATAGAAGCCCACAGAGTTCAGAGCAAAGAGCACAGCCTGCCCTCTTCAAGTCAAGCGGCCTGGATTCTAGCTGGGGCTGGATGACCTCAGGTATGTCACTGGGCTTTGCTGTTCACACCTGTAGGAGGAGGGCTTGGCTAGGTGGTCTTGAAGGTCCCTTCTATCTCACACATTTCATAACAAGAGTGCACATCAATTCATGGTCGAGGTGACTCTGCGCCAGGACACAATGTGATCCTCACAGCAATCTTACAACCCAGGTTCTATCATCCCCCCTTTTACAGATGAGAAAGTTGAGGCACAGAGAGGGTAAACAGGCTTCCTAAGGACACAGGACTGGTTACTGGTGGAGCCAGGATTCAAACTCCCTTATACTCCCAACCCACACTTTAACCACCATCACTACACCTCTTTGTCTCATGATTGTGAGAACCTGTTCCAGGCTCTTTTCCCTTGGAAAACTATGCTGCAGCCCTGGATGCACTGTGAGTCCAGGAAGGAAAGGGGTCTAGGGGCAGAGGGAAGCGGCTGGAGAAAGGAGAGCTCAGGGAAGGGGGAGGCAGTCAGCCTGCAGGAAGCGAGCCTTACTCTTTGAAGGAGTTGTAATACTGGTTGACAAATTGGATAGCGTGAGGTAGAAGCTCATCTGGGGGTGTAGGCTTGTCCCTGGGCCCTCTGGTCATACTTTTGGGGTTCATGACGGCTGCCAGGCAAGACTTGGACTTGCAAGCGACCTCCTGGAAAGAGAGAGGCAGGCAGTGAGGCGGGCTGCTTGGCTACTCGGCACAGGTGTCGACAGCCATCCTCCTCCGGGGCCAGCTCTCCTGGCCACCTCCTTCTACTCCAGCTGCTCCGGCTCCCTGATGCCCCTCTCCACCTCTGTGGCACCTCCTCCTTGGGGTCCACCAGGCTTTCTCCCCTCCCAGACCTCCTCTCTTCTGCTGGCTGAACCCCAGTGGGTGCGAGCTGGGGTTGCTCCCCGACTCTGGGCTCAGTCTCTGGCCCTCCTCCCCAGCTGGCCCCAGACCAGAGCAAAGTCAACAACTCGATCCCTGGAAACATCTCAACTACTTTCTCATTGAAAGAGGCTGATGTGGCTCCCGGGAACACTTATCGGTGTTTGGCCAAAATGAATTGAAAGGGTGCAAACCCCAAAGTCAGAGGATGGTACAGAAAAAATACTGGAAGGAAGTACACCCAAATGTTGACTGTGGTAATTTCTGGAAGGTGTGGGAAATCTGCTTTCACGGGCTTGAAATTTTCAATTGTTTCCCATTTTACAATCATAGAATGCACTCTAAAGTTAGAATAAGAAATTCATGGGGCCGGCCCGGTGGCACAGTGGTTAAGTGCACACGTTCCACTTTGGTGGCCCCGGGTTAGCAAGTTCGGACCCTGGGTGCGGACATGGCACCACTTAGCAAGCCATGCTGTGGTAGCGTCCCACATATAAAGTAGAGGAAGATGGGTATAGATGTTAGCTCAGAGCCAGTCTTCCTCAGCAAACAGAGGAGGATTGGCAGCAGATGTCAGGTCAGGGCTAAGCTTCCTCGAAAAAAAAAAAAAAGAAACTCAGAAGATAGGAAGGAGTCTTAAAGTGCACTTAATCCAACTACTCACTGGACACTTGGACCCCTTTCCAATCTCACTATCAAACGGCCCTCGAGTCCTTCTAGTGACAGGGAGCTCCCTATCTCCTGACGTAGTTCAGTCCAGATTTGAGCAGTTCTCTTAGAAAATTCTCCCCGACACTATGCTGGAATCTGTCCCTCTGAGAAAGAATGAATTTGTTCCTGCAATGATTTATCTCACTTTCTGGATTAGCCATTATCCATTAGGGGGGTTAACAGGGCGTTGACATCATTTACTTCCTACTGTCATTGGTGAGGAACCTCCGTCTCTGTTCCCAGCACCCTTTGCCCAAGCAGATGACTGTGTGGTTTGCCCAGGGGGACATCCGTTCGATTGACCAAGGGCCCTGATGCTTTCACCAGCTTGGGACCCAGGTGGCTCTCCCTCAAGCCCAAGACTGCTCACCCCATTGGCCTCGCGGTGAAGCATGTCCTCGAAAGTCATCCCGTTACCCCAGTTTTTGATCCTCACATGCCGTGGGCAGGCCGAGGGGGGCACATCCAGCTTGACCAGGGATTCTGGAGACTTCTAGAGAGGGAAAAACCACGGTCCAAATGCCTCCAACCCCAGGCCCCTGGGCCCTGCTTTGGCTTTGGGTGGGGTGCGGAGCTGTGGGCGGTCGGAGTGTCCATTCATGTCCCTCCTCCCTTCCTGGCAACCTGGCCACCTGGGCCAGTGCCTGCTAAGAGCTCCAGGTGCCTGGGCCACCGGCCAGGCTTCTCTCCTCACCCAACACCCTGCCAAATGCTCCCTCAGAGGAACTGCAACAGGGGGGACTAAGGTTAGATGCAAGGGAGACTGCTGTCACAGCCAACACTGCTGTGAACTGAAATCAGGACCAGGAAGAGTATACCACTGCCTTCCACGGAGACACTCCAGATGTGAAAAGCTGCTTCTCTCCCACCCGCTTCTCTGCCCGTCTCTCTGGAACAGTGAGGTGCAAAGCACTCAGGGAAGATGGGACCAGTGGGCTAGAGGCTGGGGGCCAGGACTGAAGGCTCAGTGGCTGAGTTGGGCATTATTTTGGAGCGTCCTACCTCTGGCTCCACGGATGGTCTCCTCTCACCCATGCCTGCCAGCCCACATAGGCAAGTCACCCAGGGGCCAGTGCACCTTGGGGCCACCACTCTTAATCATCATGGGTCATCCCGCTCTCTCAAAGCCCTTCCTCACTGCCCTTGAGCCCGCCAGGTCTCTACTCACTGCCCAGACCCCAGCTTCCACCAGGATGCTCAGCCTGCATCTGCCTGGGAGAGGGAGGAAGGGGCTTCCCATACCCGTGTGACTCACTGACCTTTGCCATTCCGGTGACGGGCTGCAGGGACTCATTCCTGTGCTTGCCGAGGCTGTGACCCTTGGGGTCATCCTGTGTCACTGAACTGTGAAAGGAAACAGTTATCACGAGATGGAGTATCTGACGGCAGCGAGGGATCTTGGAGCCCCGTCTGCCAATCCCCCATTGGATGGATGTGGGAACTCAGGTCCAGAGGGTGGGAGTGAATTTCATGGCTTCCAGTCAAGGAGGATGTGCGTTTGGGGGTCAGGGGGGAGGAGGCCAGTCGGTCAGATCCAATCTCTGCACCATCACCGCCCTCCCTGCTTCTCTTCTTCTCTTGCTTCCCCCGTCCAAAGCCAAAAGACACAAGGGGAGCTGAGGCAAGCCAGCAGCCCAAAGGGTAAGCCACAGAAGCCCTGGGAAGATGCCCCCTCAAAAGCTAGGTACAAATGTGGCACAGGGCTGCGTGGGCTCCTTCAACCCTGCCCTCCCAGGCCAGCAGCACTGCCCGCTACCCACTCATTTGGGGGGAATTAAGCTTTTTTATTTAAAGCGCTTGATTTATCTTGGTTTCTTTACTTGTTCTAAGTTTTTATTATGGAAAATGTTAAGCACATACAGGTAGGGAGAACAGTGAAATAAACCCCCACGGGCCCTTCACCCAGATTCAACCCAGTTAAACAATTGTCAACCCACGGCCAATCTTGTTTCAATTCTACTCTCCCAGCCCCGCCATCATTTCAAAAAAAGACTGAGATGTCATGTCATCCATAAATATCTCAGGAACTATTTCTGGAAGACAAAAACTCTTTAATAAGACATATTCATTATATTTACCTTCAAACAACAGATTTAAAGAATTTAGCCTGTCCTTTGAAGAGGGAAAAGCCCTAACAGTCTGAAGCCACTCAGAACCCTTTGGTTCTGGTTTGGGATTTCAGGTTCGCTCTCCTGACAAGTGCTACAGAGAAGAGAAGCTGTGGGACTCCTCCCAGCCACATCCCCGTGAGCACCCCTCCAAGAGTGACACCCCACAACACGCCTCCTCTGCGGGCTAATCGCACTATGGGCCATTTTAGTATGGAAGCTGTTGCACCCCATGTTCTTTGCAGTATTTCTGGGGTGTGCCTGCACACATGCGCACACCAATGGGAAAGGGAGTCAGAGAATATTACAAGGGTCTCTCATTTTCTGCTGTATGCCTATCTGTGGTGTTGGAATATGACAAATGAACATATATTGCTTTTATTATTGGAAAAAGTAATGACTCTACAATTAACTATATACATCATATCATAGCATTAAATGACTTATAACTATAAAGACATAGTGTCCCTTTAAGAGAACATAAGCACGTATTGGAAAGCAACTTCTCTCTGAATCAAGTGATTCAGCAGCCCTGTGAAGTGCCCTCACTTACAAATGTCATCTTTTTAAATACTAAATTTTCCAAATTTATGTAGCTAGTGTAAAAATTGTTCTTGCTGTACCATTCTTGCTGCACTCTCAATCATTTTAAAAATCTGTTGGTAGGTTCTTCCAAGTTGGAGAAAATGTGACCACCTTTCATTACCCCTCTGACTGGTGTGCCCCACCAGAAAAAAAGCCAATATAGGGTAATCTGAACATTCAGAACAGATAAGCCACGGCTGAACGGTCATCATGGGGCTGCTGAAAAAGGATGGTGTTTTGAGGCTGGGGTCCTCAGTATCGTCACCCCTCACCCCAAACCCACTGTGTTTGTTTTTCCTTCCTCTCACTTCTGGCCAGAGAACTGGAGAATTTGAGAAGCTCATGGTCCACAGTGACATTTAGATTGAGAAACAGTGTCTTTGTACACTTAACATAACTATTGCCCCCAAATATTAAAAAGCTACCTGAAAATCCACTATATAGATGGACCATAGTGAGCCTGAGCCCATTACCTATGGCTGGATATTTAGATTGTGTCCAGTTTCTCCACCATTATAAATAACGCCTCAAACGGTGTACATGGTCTGCGGCTGGCTGTGTGTGTGTGTGTGTGCGTGCATGTGTGTGCATGCGTGTATGTGTATGAAAGCACAGAAAATCCCTTGAGGGAAATGCCAGTGAATGTTAACAGCGACTAGCCTCACGTGATAAGATCAGGGGCAATTTGAATTTTTCTTTACATTTGCCCGCATTTTCCAACTTTTCACAGTAACCGTGAATTCCTTTCATAATTGGGAACATTTTTTTAATTTGAAAAATGAATAAACAAAGCTATGCCCAGTCCCCTTTCTCCCCCACCTAGCGGATTTCTTTGGGTTAGCTGCTGGGAGATAAGGTGACCAGAAGCCAGGTGAGTGTATTAAGGATCTGGATACTTAGTGACAAATTATTGCTTCATCTATCCAGATGCTCATGCGGTTTGGCTAAACCTATGGCCGTGCGTGGTCCCGCTTGGTCCTTCCTGGAAATGGAGGACCCTTAAGGACGTGCCATCAAAAAGGGTGCTGGAGTGTGGTGCTTGCTTAGCCCCACAACTATCCACAAGCCCCTGAGCGACACAAGACGCTGAGGTCAGAGCTGCGGTCTGTGGCTGGCTTGGGGGCCGACCTGGGGGCCTGATGCCCCTATGGGTCCCGCTCCTGTGCAATACCTCTCCATACACCAAGGGTGGGGGGCGAGGAGGCACTCTGGGAAATGGGTCTTATTTGTCAAACAAGAACCTCTTTGCTCTCTTAAGCATATCTGTCCTAAAGGGTGTAGCAGCCCCGGTGCTGAAAAATCTAGAAAGCTCCCAAGTGCTCAAACATCCACAAGTCCTACACCAGCCTGCATAGACGCCTCTCGTGGGTGCATGTGGGGCTTCTCTGGGTCTTGGTGGCTACTGAAGTGCAACCTCCTATGCGTTCTGAACGAGGACAATACTTAAGTCTTCATCGGAATCCTACAGAGCGAATATTCCAACCCTCAGGTTGTCAGGGAAAGCCTAGGCTCAGAAACAGCGCCGCGCGCGGTTCGAGCGCGGTCCCAGCGCGGAGCCGCGCGCCTCCCTCCCAGCCCGGACCCGGCGGGAGTACCTGGCTCGGCGGCGACCGCAGGTGCTCTGTGGCCGGAGGATTCTACGGAGGAGCCGGCAGAGTCGGGGCCAGGCGGCCTCGCACGCCGCGCCCAGGCCCTCGCGCATGGCCCCGGCGCAGGCGCTGCTCCAAGGGCGCCTCGCTCCGCGCGCCGCGCCGGCCGCTTTATCGCCGCCGGACCCCGCAGCCCCCACCCCGGGGCGGAGCGAGCCAGAGAGGCGGACTGGATTCGGCTTCATCCCACACCCGGCCCGGGGCCAGAGTGTCGGCCCCCCGGGCGGCCACCTGGCCCGGCCGGGCGCGCCTGGCCCCGCACCTACTCTTTCCTCGATGTCGTCCCCGGCCCCCCACACCCAGCAGCCCACAGCGCGAGTTCCAGGGAAGTCTGCCTTTTGGTTGCCGCGTGACTTTCTCTGGGCTAAGACCCCGGCACAAGTACACCCGGCCTGGGGTTTGTTTTTCCCCATCAAATAACAATAACGATCATAATAATAACTCCCATTGTACAGTGCTTTATAGTGTACAAACACACTTTCCTGTCTATTTCATCCACCCTTTACTAAATCCGGTCAAGAAGGCAAGTCTATATTGTTATCCCCACTTTATGGAGCAGAAAACTGGGGAACCCAGAGAGGTTAAAGATCTTGCCCAAGGCCACACAGTAGCCCCAGGGCCACAGCCCAAACTCTCTCACCTCGCAGGCTGCCCCAGGGAATGCTATTTCTGTTTTGCGTGTTCAGTGTGATTCCAGAAAGAAAGCCAAAGAAAGCTCAGGGCTGCAGGTGACTTTTAGTGGGAGATGTGGGGGGCGGTTGGACCAGAAGCCCCCTCAGGTCCCTTCCAGCCTCCTGGTCCTTGCTACCTGGAAGGCACGGGACCTGCTGACTGTGCTCCATCTATTTGTTGCTCTGGACACTGGGAACAGGACAACTCCTAGGGTCCAGACGGGCAGGGCAGCAGCCCTGGGCCTCAGAGCACAGGGAGCCCTCCTGGACATACTCCAGCACGTTTCATCCCAAACCCAAATTCCAGTGGAATGAAGGAGGGTACATATTTATTCTGAGCCAACTGCAACCCCTCTCAGCTTTGTTCCGAATTCCATGTATCTTCACCCAGATGTTCCCAACATTTGCCTTTATCTCTAAAACACACACACACACACAGACACCATGTTCACTTCCTAATCATTTGTTTTCATGACATATAGAATCATGAGTCACCTATAATCGGTTTTTGGTCTTATTACACCTGATTGGATTTGAAAATTACTTTTTAAAATCAAAATATATTAATTGGCCCCTGTTGCTTTCAGGATAAAATCCCCTTTGTACTGCTGCTTCCTCTTCCACTAGCGTCCTCCCCACACACAGCCCCCCCAGCTGGAGGGTGCAGTCCAGCTGGGCCTACCTCCTCCTGAAAGCTTTCTCCCACCTCGCTCCTCCCCACACTACAGCCAGGCCAGGCACCCCACAGGAGCCCCAGAAGAGATCCTAGTGCAGCCGCAGTCTCCTGTCACCTCCTGTCTACCTCTGTCTCCCCCCTCACTCCGATGTCTGGAGCTCTTTAGCGTCACATTGTCCATGGACTCTGGCCCAAACCAGATGGGAAGGCATCATTTCCCGCATCCCCTCCCAGACACAGAGTAGGCCTGCAGGGAGAGCCCATCCAGGGCTGGGAGGTATGAGTCTGGCTTTGGTTCAAACCTCAGCTCCACCTCTTTCCGGATATTGACCTTGACTGAGTAAATCACTCAACCTTGTGAAATAGGGATGACAATAGTTTCTGCCTCATAACTGACACGGTAATAAGGACTTTATAAACATTCTCTCTTATTTTTAGCTGCTGTGTATGCAATTAATAAATGGCTCCATTTATTGTTTACCTAATTGATAAACGGAAGGACTTCATTGACAGTGACACCCAGCACAGTGCCAGGTGAGGAGCCCTCAGCCAATAACTGTTCATGGGCTGGAACCTGCCCAGGACCAAAAGTGTGGCAGCCCAGTGTAGCGGTTGTGAGCTAGACCGCCGGGTTTCACTCCGGCTCTGTCATTTGCTAACTGTGAGGTCTTAAAAATTACTTCAACTCTCTAGCCTACGGTATCCTCATCGCTACAGCAGGAGGATAACAAAAGTCCCTTCCTCACGGACTGTTGGGAGGGTTAAATGGATTAATGCATGGTATTCTCTCTCCATGACTCTAAAATCTGACTGAGCACTTCCGCCAGTCCGCTCAAGCTTAAAAAGATGGGTCAAGTCAGCTGGTTTGCCTCAGGCCAACCTACAGCTCAGGGCCCTGCCTGGGGTCTGAGCTCAGGTCTCCTGAATGGTTGGAAAACACAAGTCAGGAATAGCCATTGGTGCTATTAGAGGGTGTGGGATTCAGGGAGAAAGGCTGCAGGCCACACTGTAGGGGCTGGGGGAAGGTGGGGTTCAGAATGATCCCCAAAAGGTAGGGGAGGGATTGGGTCTGGATGAGTCAAGAGAGGAATGTGCTGTGTACAGGCACCGGGAAACCGAGGAAGGCTGCGCCGGGCAGGTGGATGGGCCCTCTGTCTGCGAAGGGTGATCATGCAGAAACAACCCTGCAATCAAGCCTCAGTGTGGTGACAGGTGATGGGGAGCTACTGCAGACTCTAGAGCAACAGCATGACTTGCTAGAAGTCAAGTTGGAATGAGAGAAGTCAGAGCCAGTGTGGGGCACTGCACCTGGGGAGGCCAGCCAGCAGGGGCTGCAGTGGTGAGGTGAAGCCAGGGAAGGGATGTATGACTTGGTGACCGAGAAGAGCCAAAGCAGATTCCTGGGGTTCAAGCCCTCTCAAGATCCTGGGAGGAGCGGTGAGGCCACCGGCAGCCTGCAGCTTTCAAATCAGAAGTACCAGGAGGAAGTCAGAGGCCGTCCAACCCTGTGTTCTCCTCTCTCGGTCTCTGGGCCACTACAGCCCACACCATCAGGCTTTAAACATTCTCTCCTCCAGTTCAACGCTCACACCACACCTGATCTGTCTCACTGAGGCATCTACGATGGCTCCCTGATACCAAGCAGGGCAAGTCCACGTCCCCTACTCTGTGTTCAAGCCATGCGTGCTCTGGCCTTGCGTCTCCTATCCCCGCCCCCTACCCACGGCCCCTACCGCATGCCAGGCCCAAGCACAGTCATGCTGGCTTCTGCCTCTGAGCCTTTGCCCCTCACCCCCTTCCCGAAGTGTCTGCACCACCTCTCCTCACCTCTCCACATTCTACCCCTCCTCCAAGGCCACACCGGGCCCACTCCCTTCTGTGACGCCCTTAGAGGGGACTGTTTAAGGTGCCCAACCCCATCCTAGCTGCCAACAGCAATAGCAATGATGACACCTGCCACAGTGCCATTTATTGAGCAGCTAGTCTCTGCCAGGCATGGTGCTAAGCTGTTTACATGTGAAAATTCATTTCAGTCTTGCCACCACCCCAGGAGATAGGCATTACTACTCCCTTCTGACAGACAGGGAAACTGAGGCTCAGAGGCTGGGGGACTTGCCAAAGGCCACAGGGCTATTAAACGGCAAAGCCAGCTGCTTATCCCCAAGCCCATTCTCGTTTTCTGCTGCTTTCCTGCCACCTCTGTCTGTCATGCTGCCCACCTCCAGGGAGCACCCTGCCCACTGCGGTCCCCAGGACAGGCTCCACTGGGGCTGTGGGGCGGCCTTGTGTGGACCGGGCCTCTACTTCCATTCATGGTTTCATGTTCTTGCAGATGGAGTTGTCTTTCCACTTGGGCAAGCCTCAACCTCCAGTCCGAGGCTGTGAACCCTTCTAGCATGTTCTGGACCCTTCTAGCATGTTCTGGAAGCCTGTCCGCGGACTGGTTGGTCGGCTGACTAGTTCTCCCAGTTCTGCCTCCCGCTTGCTCCTCCTACAAACGAGGGGTTCAAATTCCACCTCTGTAATTACCAGTCATGTGACGGAGGAAGTCACCCTCCTCTTAGAGCTTCTATTTCCTCATCTGCAGGATGAGACAACAGCTCACACTTCACAGAGCCGCCGTGGAGATACGTTGAGAGGCAATGCGCGTGAAGCGCCCTGTATAGCCCCAGCACAGAGTGCGCGCTACATCAACTGTAATAAACCGGAACGCAGATTGGGCGCCTGCTCTGTGCGGGCACACTGCAAAGTGCATTACAGGCACACTCTCATTTCATCCACAACATGCCACGAGGAGGTTCCCATTGGTGTCCCCATCCTGCAGATGAGAACACCTGGGGCTCAGAGAGGTTAACTTGCCCTAGGTCACACAGCCGGTGAGAGACAGCACCGGGCTTGGATAAAGTCTATCTAACATCCTGGTACTCTTCAGTAGGTTGGTATTCAAAATGTCTAATAACTAGCAAGGCATTTGCACTGGTGAATCAGAACAGGCATCAGCCGGGATGCCTCCTGGTTCTAACCACTGGCCTCCACTGCCTCCCATTCCCAAGTTAGGTATTCCATATTCGCCTCCCATATTCTTCCCCCAGAGATTCCAAGCTCATTGAGGGCCAGGACTGGGCCATGTCCCTTCCTTCCTCACATAGTGTCAGGTGCAGCGAGGTGCCCAATAAATAATGGCTACATCAGATTCCAAGAGGGACGTCCAAGAAGCAAACGGCAAGATCAGACTTCCAGTGACAAGCCAGGGGCAAAGAGAGGACTTCTGAGTTGTCGGCAGAGAGTGGAGGATGGCAGCCGAGAGGACACAAGAGCAGGTGGCAGCGGGGAGCAGCTTACCTGGAGGGCGCCTGGATGCTCTTCCACACGTTGTTGTTGAGGTCCATTTCTTCAGTCAAGTCATACTGGTTGAATTTGGCCTTAAACAGAAACTTCCAGGGACAGGCCATCTCTGTGGCTATGCAAAGCAGGTCACTTGTCTGGATTTGAACTCGGAGATTCTTCGCTGTGGGGCTGAGGAAAGAGAAGGAGATAGCGACGGAAGGTTGAGGAAGAGTTTACAGAACTGGGCCTTCTCGGTACGGTTGGTTTACCGAGGAAGCAGTGCAAAAGTGAACATAGGTCTTGATCAGCCACCTCATCGATGCTTTGCAACCTCTGTCCCTATTTTGGGGCTGGATTTGGGGATCCTACGGACATAGACTTTAATTCTGCAAAGTCATAACAATCTAAAGGGCGAACACTGGACCCACAAGGACAAAGCATCCGCTGTGAGCCTCCTTAGTGGAACCTGCTGGCCCACCTGACCCGGCCAGCTTCACTGCTGACCCCAGGTGATGGGGCAGGAGCCTCTGGTCACTGACACATGGGCGCCTTGGCCTGGCCCTGCAACATCGCTTCCAGCAGCTCTTATTAGCAACCGTCATTTATGCCTGTCATTGGAGAAAGCACTCAAGTTATAGCTGCCTTTCTTTTAAGATTTTGCAATTGTTATCAACTTGACCATCTGTTTCTTTTTTATTATTTGGGGAGGGGGGAACAGGGAAATAATTATTTGTGAAAAAAATGCACTCCACTCTCAATATTCAAGATCATCTTTTCTAAAGACGAAAAAGGAGAGCTAAGTGGAGGCCTGGGTCTGGCCTGGGCTTGCCCCCAGCACACCTCTGCAATGGGGACACCATTTGCACTGGAAGGCAGGGCAGTGATGGGGCCCATATAAGAATCCTGGAGCCCCCCAAATCTGGGTTCAAATCCTGGCTCTACTAGTTACATGACCTGGATCCAGTTATTCAACTGGGACTCATTTTTTCATCCTTAAAATGGGCTTAGTAATATCCATCTTAACAGAATTTGTTTGGGAGGAGAGAGGTGCATGTTATAAGGACTGGATAGGATAATCTATATTAAAAACAATTCTTTGCAGATCACTCCCTACTCTCCAGTCTGAATTTTCCAAAACGTTTTTCCTCAAAATGCAGCAGCCACAGCAAATTTTGCCGAAAAAACAATCTGAATAAGATGGCCAGTTCAAATGGCCCAAGCCTTGTGTTGGCATGTCTTAGAATTTCTACCAGTTTATCTCTGGAGGCAGAATATCCCCACAGTTTTCTGAGCCTTCGCAAACAGGAAGAAACAAAACCCACTCAAAACAGCAGCTTCCCCCGAAATGAAGACAACTCACCTCGCAGCTGGCCTACCCTGCCTCTGCAGGGTGTGGACGCGCAAAATGCAGGGAAACGTGCACCTTGAGAACTTCGGGACAGCCTAGAACTGCCTGGTCCCTTCGCCAAAGGTGGCTGAGAGGTTTCAAACCAGCAACGCTGAGTTCTCGGGGGCCGGGGAGCCTCAGTCTTCAAGCCACTATAAAGTTATGATCACACAGGCAGCGAAGAAGTATTTATACCCACCCCGTGCCATCCAGGGAGCTGTTTTTGCATAAAGGTCACTTTTTTGTTTCCAAAGGGAGTGTCCCCAGCTGGGTGTGCGGTTAGCTAGCTTATGACTGGGACTCCTGACCTGTGTCTGACTTGAGCCTGTTACATCACTCCACGCAGTGCATCCCCAGTAAACTCACCTCTTCCTGGTCCCGGGCCAAGGGCAGCTTGTCAGCAGGGTGGTGGGTCCAACAAGGGAGTCACCAGGGAGCCAGGTTCTGTTGAACTGTCACATGGCCTCCCTTTCAGCATCTGGGGGATTTTTTTTTTTTCCTCAGCGGGGTGCTCCCTGGTTAATTCCTGTCCAGCCTCTCAGTTTTCTAGTTTGTGGCAGTAGTTCAGGAAGCTGGGCAATATTGACAGTATGGAACACACTGGAAAATGCCCAGGTTACGGAAGGCTGGTGATGCTGGATGACGTCAGCGTTCCAAACAGGGCCCTGAAATATTCGGCTTGAGGTTTTGGGAAGGGAAGGAAAGCCATTGGCACAGAGAGACCTCCCAGCAGTTGGTGTGACTAATGTCTCACCCTCCAGCTCTCAGTAAGCTAGGGTAGAATGGCAAGCAGAATTATTTTCTACCAGGAAAATGTTCCTCTCTTCTAATAGAAATTGTAACTTCTTATATGGAAAATTATAATTTCCTATAATTCCGTTTGCTATAGTGCTGCAAATACAGTATTCCTATATGGTATGAATTGTTCCATTATTAGAGTAAAATAACAGCTACGTTAGAGAGGAGCAAAAAGAGAGGGAAAAAACCACCCCTGGTCTCACCACCCTAGCACATCACTGTCACCATCCATTCCTTTCCTTCCTGTCTTTCCCAAAATAAATGCAGCCTTATCATGGATTGAATTTATCTAGGAGAGACAAACTGAGTCATAAAAAAGTCACAGATAGGAGCTCAAAGACCTTTGTGGAGTGAATGAATGAATGAATGAAAAGTAGGAGTGGATTGCAATGAGTGTCAACATATCAAAGCCATCGTTTTCTCATGCTTGAGCCAGTTCAGTTCAGGGAAACCAATACTGCTTGAGGAAAGATACAGAGTCCCAGGGCTCAGGGAGTGCAAAGCTCAGAGAAAAGAATGGATAATTAGAGTACAGAGCGATACAAGCAGTGATGGAGGGAAGGCATGGCTGACGTAGCTGAATTGGTGTTGTTCAGGGAAGGTTCACAGAGGAGAGGACAGCAGGGCAGGGTTTTGAGGGATGATTAGGAGTTTGCCTCACCCTAGCTTCTATTCCCTGTAACTGCTTCCACGTATTCTGGCTATACTTGCAGCAAATACATGTATTAACTCCTTTAACTCCTCTAACAACCCTATGAGGGTTCCTCTAGAATCATATCTCTTGGCATCAGAACAGCTGATTGGTTTTGCTTCAGAAAATGCAGTTATTCAGTGATTTGATTTGTGAAACATATGACAGTCTGGCTTTGGATAAAGGGGCAGTGAAATCCCAGGGTGTGTGTATTGCTCCTCCCTTGAGGCTGGTGCCCGGCTCGCTCACTTAGATGCTCCTGCCCCCAATGAACA
Organism: Equus quagga; assembly: GCF_021613505.1. Classification (NCBI taxonomy): domain Eukaryota; kingdom Metazoa; phylum Chordata; class Mammalia; order Perissodactyla; family Equidae; genus Equus; species Equus quagga. Next base: position 75,008,295 of record NC_060277.1, on the reverse strand, counting down.
GGGCCGCTCCCAGATGCAGGTTCTGGGCACTGCCTCCATGTTCTCATCATCTTGTTGTCAGCTTAATTCTGCAAGAGGCCTCCCCTTACATGGCCCCCTGAAGCGTGTGGTGCTCACAGCTGCCCCGCTGCCTGGGTCCATTGCCTTCTTTGATTCCTCATCCTGCAGACAGGTGTGGAAACTGAGGCGTATAGACTTCAAGTGAATCTGTAGCAGAGCCAGGCAGGAACCCAGCTCTCCTGACTGTGTCCCCACTAAGTCATGAGCCCTTGGGGGTACAGATCATGCTGTCCTCACCACCCAATGTCCCGAACACCCACTGACTGGCACAGAGTGGGCACTCTGGAAGCATTGGCTGAATGAATGAATGATGAGTGGTACCCATCAAAGGGCCTCTGAAGTGCCTGGTGCAGGGTAACTCTTCGTTTCCTTTCCCTGCTCCTTTGCATTCTGCTCCCATTCGCATCCTGAGCTTCAAGGCTGCCATGTCACCTCGGGCCTGGCTGTAACCCAGCACCTGCCAACGGCGGTGTTGTTGGCCCGTGGCAGGAGCTGGATCAGCAGTTACTGTCCAAGCTGAGCACCAGGCTTTGAGGCCATGGCTGCAGTTAGCCTGACAGGTCCTGGGTTCTAGTGACAGCTCCACTTCTGAGCTTCTGGGTGACCTCAGAAAAACGACCTTGCGTCTCCAGGCCCAACTTTCCACACGACAAATGGTGGCCAAGGTAAAGTGAGTAAATAAGACACAAGAGAATGCTGTGAGCTGAAAGGCAGCCAAGTAAGAATTTTTGGTCCCTGCTGTGGGCCAGAGAATAATAGTTTACCTTTTGACAAAGAGCAAGCAGGTGACATGACCTGCCTTCCAAATTACCCTTCCTCGGATGGGTCAGTACTCCACCACAGACAGCTGCTTTTAAATTCCCAATTCTCTGTCTCTCTGTAACATTACATTCACTTTTTTTTTTTTTTGAGGCAGACTGGCCCTGAGCTAACATCTGTGCCCATCTTCCTCTAGTCTATATATGGGATGCCTGCCACAGCATGGCTTGATAAGCGGTGTGTAGGTCCACACCTGGGATGTGAACTGGTGAACCCTGGACCGCCAAAGCAGAGCGCACAACCTAAACCGCTGCGCCACCGGCAGGCCCCTCATTTACATTTTTTAATTGAGATAAAACTCACGTAACATAAAATTCACCATTTAAACTGTTTTAAAATGTACACTTCAGCAGTTTTTAGTCTATTCACAGTGTTGTACGTAAGCATCACCACTGTCCCCAGACTCTCTCACCTGGCTAACGGTGAAGAGAGGAGTAAAAACAGCAGAAAGGATTGTGACACACAGAGAGGTTAAGAGATTCTCCATGGTCACACAGTAGGCAGCCTCTGGATGGGGCCAAACAGTGGGCCGGCTGTCTAGGGCCCCAGAGCTCTAGTCTGCAGGGTCCAGGGCTGGCCCCTGTCCTGGAGGTTCTCATGGATTTCCCTCCCTGCACGTCCTATGGCTTTCTGGGCCTGTGTGGCTGCCTCATGTTTGGCCCTGCTCACCCAACGGGTTGCATTCCTGGGCCTCTTCTGATGATGGATGTGGCAGGTGAATGCTGCCGAGGAGAAATCAGAGTACCTTCAAGGGCAGGCAGGGGACAGGTGGGCCCCTCGGGGGTGGGGATGGAGGTTGCAAAGCTGCTGTGGGGAAATGCCCCCCTTGCTTCATTACTGGCCCATCGCGGGCGCCATGCCGATAGCAACCAGCGCTGGAATTTCTCAGCCTCACGATTCTAGCACTGATTTTCCATCAGATAAAGTTCATCTGTCCCTATGCCAGATTGTGGAGATGGTTCAGTTCCGGGAGGCCCTTGGGAGTTAGCAGCTTTGAAGCTCTTTCTACAAAAACAATGATCAGAGAGAATATTTGCTAAGCAAGGCGTTTATATGTGTCTACAGTTTAATCCACCTCTGAGAGTGCTACCATTGTTTCTAACTTACAGAGGAGGAATCTGAAGTTCAGAGAGGGAAACAGACTTGCCTGAGTCTCCCAGGGAGTGAGGGGCAGAGCTGAGATTTGAACCTAAAACTGTCAGCCTCCAAAGGCAGGTTCTTCCTATGCATGTGTTTTTGGGGTACCTGTTAGGCAAAACTCAACACGATGGTGGGCAAAGTCGTGATCCCGAAGACACAGCCCTTGTCCTCCTCACTTCCAGAATACTCATAACAGTGAGGGAAGGAGGGCCACCCTTCACTGCACCCTGAGCTCCATGAGGACAGGAGGACACTGTCTGTCACACTTACCACTGTATTCCCGGGGTACACAGTAGGCGCTCAAATATTGATTGCATTTAGGATTCGTGCCCTTACTATGTGCGCGGCACTTTACCCAACCTCGTGCCAACCCTGCAATGAGAGTGTCATTGTCCCCATTTTACAGGTGGGGCACTGAGGCTCAGAGAGGTGGCCCGCTGGCTCAAGGACGCATGGATCAACATTGAACAGCCAGAAATGCAGACCTGCATCCTCCCTGCTGCGAAGCAGGGAGCTCTCCCCGCCGAGGGGCTCTGTGCTGACTCCAGCGCTGTACGGTGTGCTTGGCTGAGCCGCTCAGATGCCAAGGGCACCAGGCCTTCAGGGTGGGGTTCGGGGTGCTCAAGGAGGCTGAAATCCCTCAGGCAAGAGGGCAGCTGGAAGAACAGAAGGGCCTAGATGGGTGAGGGGAGGGAGGAGGGCATCCCAGGCCAGAGAAGAAGCCTCAACCTCCATCACTTCTAAATGTCTGTTCTCCACGGCGGGGTGCCGCACCTCTCTGGACCCAGGGAATCCCCACACAGAACTCCAGGCACCTGGTGTTCCAGCAGGAGGAAAGAAAGCAGCGAGGTGGCGACGTGTGGTTGTCATGGTGAGCCACAGGGCTGGAGGGGAGGTCGTGTCCCCGCCTCGGGGCAGCCACGAGGATTTCAGAGAAGCTCCTCAGCTCAGGCAGCCGGGCCGCCCCGGGCAAGCTCTGCAAGGACTGATTGCAGCTTCTTGACGTAGGCCTGCAACCAGCGCGCTTATCTTCGCCACCCTGTGCAGACAGGGCTGTGTGATCAGCTGGACCGTGTTCCAACCCCAGCTCTGCCCGGTGAACTTGGCTGAATCTCTTAACCCCATCCCCTGTCTCAGTTTCTTTAACTGCAGAAAGAGACCAGTCAGAGCTTCTCTGTAGGATCTTTCTGAGGATAAAAATAAAGTGAGATCCTGTCTTCAAAGTGCCAGGAACTTAATAGATACTAGTAGCTCCCTTCCTAGCAGATGGGGAAACTGAGGCCAAGAGTGTCTCATTCTCAAATCTTACAACAATTCATCTTGGCTCACCCCTTCTTCAGTCCAGCAGGCCCCCAACCTTCCTCATAGTCATCCAGGCCCTTCTCTTCCTTCCCCAGGCTTCCTGCCATCACCCTCCTCTGTGGATGGTGATGTGGCTGTTATATGTCTGGTCTCCCCCGACCATATAACCTCAGCCCTCTGCACACAGTAGGCGCTCAATAGATGTCCTCACTGATGATGCTAAAGTCACAGTCCGTATCTGGGTGAACTTGGGCCTCTTTTTGGTCCAATGACAGGTTTCCTAACGTGTGGCCAATGCCCCTCAGGCAATCCAGAGGGAAATGGGTGTGACACCTGGAATAACATTTTTTTATTTTCATAGTTGAAGTATTTATTAATGTGATTACTGTCTGTGGCAATTTACTAATATTGCACTTTTGGAAAATGATAAAAAATTTAGAAATACATTTATTTAAGTTAAAAAAGAATCTATTTAAGGAAGAATAAGCAAATAACAATAGAGGTGATACACAGGTGTGACAAAAATTATGGAAAAGGGACTCAAGCAACTACTAGGAGAGCACCCTAGAGGAGATTCGTGTTTGGCTCTGTCTCTGTATTTGTGCCTCTGTGTGACCTGTGCTGAGACACAGGTCCTGACCTGGCTTCCCTCCCCTTGCCTGTCACAGGAAGGCCTTGGGAAGAGGTTTTCTCAGGATCCACCCAGTTCTGACACCCTAAGGCCTTAGGTCTCAGGTCCCCAGCCCCTGAGCCCCATGTCATTTGTTGACTGACCACTGGAGGGCGTGAGTCACACAAATTCCAGCTGCTAAGGTCTCCCCGGTTTGTGTCTACCTTGCGTGACTTGCAGATGACAAGAAGCAGAGGGGTTTTTGCTGGAAATGCCCAGGTGGTCACCTGGGGTGGACAGATCCAGGATGGTCTAGGAAATGAACAGCTTTGCTTGCTGAGTCCCCGGAGTGTGACTCATGCTGGCTGGTGCTGACCTGCCACTTCACCGGCAGGGCCGGCACAGTGGGTGAGGACTTGAGCAGCTTGCTGAGGCAGGGCGTTGCAGTCAGGAATTTTCGGTAAGGACGTGATTTCTTGTCAATGCTTCTCAGAACATCCTCCCGTCTCTGCCCTTTCCATGCTGCATCCTAGGTGGCGTGTTTATACAGAGAGTGGCATCCGTGCAATCCTGAGGTGTGGGAGTGCTAGGGTCAAGAATTCAGGTGCGAGTACAGTTGTCCATCCGTATCCGTGGGGGATTGGTTCCAAGACCCCCTGCAGATACCAAAATATGAAGATGCTCAGGTTCCTTATATGAAATGGCATAGTATTTGCATGCAACCTACACTCATCCTCCTGTATACTTTAAATCATCTCTAGACTGCTTATAATAAGTAACACAACGTAAATGCTATGTAAATTGATGTTATACTGTATAGTTTAGGGAATAACAACAAGAAGAAAAAGTCTGAATATGTTCAGTACAGATGCAACCATCACAGGTCTGTCAATCCGTGGTTGGTTGAATCTGTGGATGTGGTACCCGCAGATAGAGAGGGACAACTGTAGTGTATTTGGGACATACAGATAACGTCAATACAGGAATGAGGGCAGGAAGGCAGCCATCAAGAGCGTGCTGTTAGGCCACGTACCACAACGGGACACTGGAGTTCAACCCCACAGGGAGACTCAGGAAGCAGTGCGGAACCCAGGCCTCAAAGAGGTTCCACGTGAGGGGCGAGGCTGCTGACTGTTCGCCCAGCAATTCCAGAGCATCGCTGATTGAGGCTGTTCCCAGACAGGATTTAACTCCCCAAGGCCTGCTGCAGGCAGAGTCGCCTTCCTTAGTTCTGGAAAAGCCCTCAGGCCCAGAGATGTAGATGCAGGCAGTTGGAATTCACAGGGCACACTGGAATGAGGGATGCAGGCAGAGCACAGGCTATCCTGCTTCAGGAGGGTTAGGGTTAGACAAATGGAGGAGGAAGAGGAGTGTTTGGTCACTTTTTCCCCAAGTTCAGCCCCTGAGGATGTTGGATGCTGATCCAAGAAGTTTTAAATGCCTTCCCACCCGCTAATCACAGCTTCTCGGATCCTTCCCTAAGCAGGGGGGGCATCTATGGTTGGACCACGTGAGCCCTCTGGGCCTCTGTTTTCTCTGGAGCCTTTCCAGCTCTGATATCTGGGCTTTCTGAGTCTCCCAACCTCATGCATTTCTTGTCTCTGGTGCACTCGAGAGAGTCCCCTTCCCAACCAGGGTGCCTGCCAGAAAGCAGGATCAGCAGTAACTGGCACCTCCGACGGCTGACTCTGGACACTTGGTGCACAGAGATGTTCAGGGCATCATTGCACGAAAGAGTCAGGAACAACCTAAATGATCATCACTGGAGAAAGGCATGCTGGTCCAACTTTAGGGTCCAGCTTTATGGTGGATCCTATTACAGTCAAAGAAATGAAGTATACTAAGAAGTTTTTATGATGAGGAATAATATTTATGATATCAGTAGAAAAACATTAGCTTATAGTGCAAAATGATCCCCACCATGTAAAATAAAGGCATAGAAAAAAACTGTGAGAAAAAAATACTGAGTGGTGGAAATGGGCAGTCATCTGTGACTTCTTTGCCCTTCTCTGTATTTGCTATGCCGGATGGGGGAAGGGTGGGGGGCAAGCAGTTCATTTGCTGTGTATGTTAACCAGAAGTTGGAGGAGTGCTCTCAGAGGTTGACAGTCCCCAAGTGGAAGGAATCCTTTGTTTGTTCCTGCCCAGGGCTGCTGAGCTTGTGAGAGAGGCGCCTGAGTTACTGTAGGAGGGATTAGCCTGGAGCTTCCGACACCTGCACCTCACCTGCCTCATCCTGGCCCCATCTCAGGGCTCTCCCCGGCCCAGGATGTCCCCAGCCAGCCACGCCTTTGCACACACTATCCTCTCTGCCTGGAATGTCCTTCCAGCCATTCCCCTGCCCACGCTTCTTCCCCTGGCTAACTCTACTACACTTCAGACTCTGCTCTACCTCATGGTATCGTCATCTCTAGAAGGTTCACCTGACCCTCTATCCCTGAGCTCCCTGGGGTTTCCCTCCAGCTCAACACTGATCCTGCTGTTTTAATTGTGGGCTCACTCATCTGTCTCCTCTACTAGACACAAACTCCCCATCGCCAAGGCTGTGTCTCAGACATCTCTGTAGCACCAGCACCGTGCCTGGTACAGAGTAGGTGCTCAATAAAAAATGTTAACATAAGATATAATTCACATACCATAAAATTCACCCTTTTACAGTGTACGATTCAGTTGTTTTTAGTATATTCACAAGATTGTGCAATCATCACCACTATCTAATTCCAGAACGTTTCCATCATTCTCAAAAGAAACCCTGCATGCATTAGCAGTCACTCCCCATTTCCTCCTCCCCCAGCCCTGGGCAACCACTAAGCCGTCTTTTGTCTCTATGGATTTGTCAGTTCTGGACACTTTCTATAAATGAAATCATGCAATATATGATCCTTTCTGTCTGGCTTATTTCACTTAGCATAATGTTTTCAAGGTTTATCCATGATGTAGCACAGATCAATGCTTCATTCCCTGTTGTGACTGAATAATATCCCATTGTGTGGATATACCACATTTTGTTTATCCATTCATCAGTTAATGGCCATATGGGTTGTTTCTACTGTTTGGATATTATGAACTATGCTGCTATGAACATTTGAGTACAGGTTTTTATGTAAACAGGTATTTGCATTTCTCTTGGGTATATACATAGGAGTGGAATTACTGGGTTATCGGGTAAACTTATGTTTCACTTTTTGAGGAACTGCCAGACTGTTTTCCAAAGTGGCGTCTCCATTTTACCTTCCCACCAGCAGTATATGAGGGTTCCAATTTCTCCACATCCTCGCCAATGCTTGTTATTGCCTATCTTTTCCATTATAGCTTTCTAATGGGTGTGCAGTGGTCAATGGACTTTTGACAAATGAATGAGTGACTAGCCAATGAAAGGATGGACGGACACGTAGCAGTGGATGCCAGTCCCTGAGCTCTGAGCCCTGATTTTGGTGGAAGAGACTGTTCCCCATTCACTGGGGGCTTGCACCAAGTTGAGACTCAGTAATTTGCAGCCTGTCCCCGACGGTGGATCCAGACACCCAGTCTGCCTCAGTCCTGGGTGCCTCAAAGCATGCAGGTGGCCTGGACTCCCCTAGGCTCATGGGGAGGCTCTCGACAGGGCCCCTTTCTGGATGGGGCAAGCTCTGTAACCCCTCTGGGACTGGGTTTCCTCTTCTGTGAAGTGGGAATAATAAACTCCAGCCTGTGGGGTGACTATAGGATGACAGAATGCACATAAATTGCCAGCACAGGGCTCAGCACACACTGGGTGTTTCCTTTCTCCAGTCTGTTTTCTCAGAAGTCCATCCAAATGTGCATAAATGTCACTTCACTAATTAACTACTGGAAAAGAGCTTGAGAAGAGGCGGGCAGTGGAAAGGGTAGGGGAAAGGGAGACAGACGGCAAGAGGTTTATATATGGCAGGAAACTGCAACACGGGCAGCAGCGGGCCACTGAGTGGGTGGGAGTCCCAGGCAATCCTGGGAGGATTGTCACAGGCCTCAGAAGGGGCTGTCCTCCCAGCCCTTTGGGTCCTCAAGCACCACTCCTGCTTTCCGGATCCCTGAGCCTCCTACTTAGGTCTTTGGAGGCAGGCAGGGAGACTGGGGGAGGGCATCTGAGTGGTGCTGGTTTGAACTCACCTGCAGGTCCGCAGGCCAGCCTCACAGAAGGGCTCTCCAGATCCCAAGACCTTGGTGGAGCATCGTAAGAACAATGACCTGTATTTACTGTTCTAGACCAATATAAGGTGAGAACTCTGTTGGATAGTTTCTGTGTCACCTAAGTACTTTGTTGTTTGGGCCAGTTTAAACATCAGGAGAGCAAGAGGAGAGGATCAAAATAAGTTGCTGAAATGACTGGGGTGGTGGCCGTGATGGCTTCTTCCTCGTAGCTCTACCTGCCCTTTGGGATGCACTCAGAGTTGACTGTCTGGTTATGGTGGGCCTGGGCAGAGGCTGTCACTACCACTTAGAAAGGCCAGGAGTGCCTTCAGAGCTAGGCCCACTCTGGGGATTCTTGGCTCATCTGAGTAACTCCAAGTGAGCTGGTTCCCTGGTTCCATGTAACATGGGGACAGTGGTGACATGCATCTCACAGGGCTGCTGTTTAAGTTGCCAGAAATATGGATGTTTTAGTGATTGCAACTTTGTCCCAGGCCATTGTTCTGTCTGTAGTTCCATAGTAACTGTTTTCTCATTAGCACCTAACTCCTATCTGGAAAGGATCCTTCTAGAAGCACCAGAACATCTGCCCTGGCCCAGCCCCTCCTGAGGGGTTTCCTGAGCCTCAGCAGAGGTGGCCTACTGGGCCGTCTGCCTTTGGGGGTTTGAACTGGAGACAGACAGAGGAGCAGTGGTTGATAACAGGTTACACACCCAAAAGACCCAGAGAGAAGGTAGAGGGAAGGAGGCAGGGGGCAGAAGAAGCCATGAGTGAGCAGGCACCCTGAGGTGGGGAGTAGAAGGCAGATGTTGTGGGAAGAGCAGGTCTGCCCAGCCAGCCAGTGTGGGGAAAACCCAGGCCTGGACAGAACTGTATTCAGGGTCCCAAACTTTCCCCAGGCTGCAGCCCTCCCAGTCATGTCATCCAGACTCCAGCCTCCTTATTGTCCAGAGCATCCCCCAGTGAACTCTCATGCTCCCAACGGACCTGTGTGAGAGGCTTGTATTTTTCCAACTCCCTAACAGTCCCTAAAACAGGTATTCTTGCCTTATTGAGGAAGTCTCCTATTTCATGGTAAAAATGAAAGTGAAAGTCTTACCAGGGATTGAGGAAAGAGAGCAGCTAGACTATAATAAGGTTGACACTGGAAAGTACCGTGTGTTGTGTGCCAATCTCAGCCCATCAATAACCAATGTTATGGGGCCAGCCCCATGACCAAGGGGTTAAGTTCGCATCCTCCACTTGGGCGGCCCAGGGTTTCCCTGGTTCGGATCCTGGGCACGGATGTGGCACCACTCATCAAGCCATGCTGAGGCGGCATCCAACACTCCACAACTAGGAGGACCCACAACTAAAAATACACAACTATGTACTGGGGGGCTTTGGGAAGAAAAAGGAAACATAAAATCTTAAAAAAATAATTAAAAAATAACCAATGTTGCAGCTGGACTAGCGCTTGTGGTTCTTATGATTGCAAGATGCCTGTCAACAAAAACCACAAGGTTTATTACTTATCGGACCTGGAAATTACACAGGACACCTGGGGCCACACAGCAAGATCATGGGGAGAGAGGGAGAGAGAGCATAGGCCTTGGGTTCTTCTTTTATTGCGGTCAAGGGTGGGGGCCTAGAGTTTCATGGGCCCACTCTTCATTGGTGAATTTAAAACTTAAGAGTGGGAATTTTGGGGGCCGGCCTGGTGGTGCAGTGGTTAAGTTAGCAGATTCTTCTTCAAGGGCCTGGGGTTCGTCAGTTCAGATCCTGGGTGCGGACATGGCACTGCTTGGCAAGCCATGCTGTGGTAGGCGTCCCACATATAAAGTAGAGGAAGGTGGGCACGGATGTTAGCTCAGGGCCAGTCTTCCTCAGAAAAAAGAAGAGAATTGGCAGCAGATGTTAGCTCAGGGCTAATCTTCCTCAAAAAAAAAAAATGTAGGTAAACTTAGACTTCTTTAGCAACTAATGTTTCATTATTTTATCTTATTTGGAAATGATCTAGATACTCAATGAATTTCCCATCATTTAATTTAACTTAGCAAAACTCTAAAGTTGCAAGTTACCAAAGAGGTTTAGGAAACTATTTTTAAGAAGACACACCACAACAGAATTATTACTAAAAAGTTTACCTAAACTCTTATCCCATTTACAGCTATTTAAATTGTTTGTTCTTACGGGACCAGACCCACGTCCAAGTGGTTAAGTTCATGCACTCTGCTTCAGTGGCCCAGAGTTTCTCCAGTTCTGATCCTGGGCGTGGATGTGGCACCCCTTGTCAGGCCATGCTGAGGTGGCATCCCACATAGCACAGCCACAGGCACTCACAACTGGAATATACACCTATGTTCTGGGGGGCTTTGGGGAGAAGAAGAGGAAGAAAAAAAAGAAGATTGGCAACAGGTGCCAGTCTTTGAAAAAAAAAAGAAAAACTCACTTGTTCTTGACAACTATGTTTAGATTACTCATGAAAGCTTCATGAGACGTTAGACAAAGCCAGCAATCATCCCTAGCCATTTTTCTTGCTGACAAATTTTGGAAAGAGATAACATAAATTTACTTGAACAGTAAACCCGGGAAGAATAAAAGTTGCATGTCTGCATTATATCTAATGTTGATAACTCGGAAGACATGCCTATTTTAAACCAGCAAACTTAAACTAGCTTTTATTTACTGAAGATTATCTCAGATGACATGAACTTGAAAAACACTTGGGTTAATTTCTGTATTTCTGAGTTTTAGGAATAGTTTGTTCCTAAATTATTTAGGAATTCCTAAATTATTAAATAGTTAATTATTTTTAAGCCAATTAGATAGAACTCTTTTACAAATTAATTTTGGCAATACCATCCAAAGGTAGAGAAAGAAAAGATCACATATACATAACACACATCCATAGACATACATCAACACACAGACAGAATAAACAGAGACTCTGTAGCTTCCATTCCAAAATTTTAGCCAAGAATCAGGTACAACAGTATAAAACTTACTAGCTTATAAATTACATTTGAATTCAAATTGTGTCTGGCAGATGGAACAAGTGAAGATTACCCACTCCAATGGCTAAAATTTTTTACTAATATTTTTGGAGATGACATTTAAGATTTGTATTTGTCCTTGACAAGTAATCTTAAGGAGGCTGTGAACTAGATTTTGGGCAAGAGAGCTTTTATAGCAATTTGTTTTGTTGTTTTTTTGAGGAAGATTAGCCCTGAGCTAACATCTGCAACCAATCCTCCTCTCTTGCTAAGGAAGACTGGCCCTGAGCTAACATTCATGCGTATCTTCCTCCTCTTTATATGTGGGATGCCTACCACAACACGGCTTGCCAAGCAGTGCCATGTCCACACCCAGGACCCAAACCTGCGAACCCCGGGCCACCGAAGCAGAATGTGTGCACTTAACCACTGCGTCACCCAGCTGTCCCAGCAGTTTGTATTTTGAAAAGCCTTCCCCTCCTTCTTTTCTTCAGTCTCAGGTGATTGTAGGCAGAGTTTTAGTTACCGCCTGGAGTGTTTACATTTCAAAGATATGGTAAGAGTTACATCTTCAATGGACAGAGAAGAACATAAGTTTTCTCCCAGGAGATTTAGTGCCTTTTAAATGGTTTTGGCAGTCCCAATAAAATGTGGTAGCACCACACAGTAATTAAGGGAGCACCCTGTAAGAATAATTCTCTGGGCTCAGAGTCAAATGGGGGCTCTTCAGAGTTGGAAATGAAGAGGAAGTCACTTGGGTCACTATGGTCATGGAAAGATAAACCTATTGGACCACGCCAATTTTGAGCAGCAGGAGATGGACCTCATCTTAATGTCTTCCATTCACAGTGAGCTTTAGAAGTAATCACTGTGACAGAGGATGGGCACAGTACCAGGTAATAAATATCCAAGTGAAGAGAGGGAGGGCCCTTGTGTGAATGTTTTTGGCTCTGGGGAACTTTGCCTTCTCGTTTCCCACTTCCTCCTCACTAAAGGCCTTGATAACCCCGTCAGCATTACCTTGGTGGCAGGGATGCACGAGGGGTGTTTCTTAGTTCTTCTCCATTCAGAGGAAAGCAGACGAGGCCTAGGATCCATGGTATCTCAGAGGAAACGAGCATGTAGCCCAGACGGATCCTTAAGAAAGTCATGGATTTTAGGATCTTTAGAGATAGCGGCCAGTTGACACATTTTGGCAGCCACGAGTAACAATTCAGAGCCTGTTCCAAACAATCAAGAAAATTCCAATAGCCAATTAGCTCACCTGCCTGTTGCACAAAATCGCTAAGAAAGGTTTCCATTTCAGTTAAGGTATAGTTTTTTTATCTCAGTTTCTACTTCTTGTTTTTTTCCTGTTACCTTATCTTATGCGTTGTTACTAGAAAATTTTAGATGACATCACTGTGAAGTCTCTTAGTAGGCAGCCACTTTCCTTTCCAGAGTGTCCCAAGAGACCCCTCTGGGATTGGGGTCTGCCTCCACTGGCATGATATGCCCAGGGTCTTTGGGAAAAGCCCCTAGACCTCTGAAGCATAATACCAGAGTCCTGGCATGTTGGTGTGCATGGCATTGGATAACACCCAGGAAGCATCCATGGATTCATCATTTTTGCATTCATCAAGGAGCTAGTGTGCTTCCTCAGTGTTCTTAGAGGTGCTAGCACCAGATGTTCAGGACATTTATATTTGTCCATTAACTTTTTAACAACATCATGCCAGGGGTGGGACACACAATCTCCCACTGAGTCAGAGGATGAAGAGCAACAATTGAGTGAAGTGATAACACAGACTATAGGCCTCTGTTGTATTTTCCTCCGGCAGTGACATTGGTTTCCAGTGGCAGGGCTATTTCACTCTTCTGGGTTAGGACACGTAGTCCAGGCATGACCCACTGACTCAGTGGTCACAGATGCAGGACTCCCATCCTCCTCACCTATGTGAATTTTTTCTTCATGCCTTTAGCTCAGAGCTGCTCCCTGGACAGTGACAATAGCCTTGTCATCCAATACACCTTCCTTAGCTTTCCTTGGCCTCAAGGCATGGAGGATCCTCATGTACATTAATAATCAATTAAGGCCTTTATAATTTGCAGTTTAATCATCCCGTTAAACCATGTGGCCTTAATCACGCTGCTCTGGGGAGATTGTTGGATTATTATGGCAGCTATGAGCTTTTGGGCTAGATACCGCAGATAACACACAACAGAGGCAATACGCAAAAGCACATAGACCCCTAGCAAGTGGTACTCCTTTCCCAGATGGTGTTACTCACCTAAGTTAGATGGTTAGCAAGCAAATTGCAGGTAAAGGGCGTTCCCCTTGGTTAATTGCGAGGGCAATCATGCAATCCTACTGACTATGCCAATTGTTATGTGCCACTCTCAGTCTATCAGTAACCAATGTTGTGGCTGGACCAGCCCTGTAGTTCTTATTATGATGTCAAGATGCCCTTCAGTAGTAACCATCAGGGAATTTTGAAAAAATAAAGGTTTATTACTTACCAGACCTGGAAATTCCAGAGCACGCCTAGGGCCACACAGGGAGGTCAAAGGTAGAGAGAGAGAGAGCACGCACAGGCCTGGGATTCTGCTTTGATTGGGGTCAAGGGTGGGGGCCTAGGGTTTTGTGGGCTCACTCTTTATTGGTAAATTTAAATCGTAAGAGTTGGAATTTAAAGTGCAGGAAGAGGAAAAACAAGCGGCCCAAATGGTCAGTTATTGAAATCAACCAAAATCTCTAAAACATAGGAGCCTCAGTGCAGGGAGGTGGCCCGGCTCTGTGTCAAGTTGTGTGGCTAGCAACGTGTTTGCCACGTTCAATAGGATGCCTATTTGAAGTGGATGCTTCAGCAAAGTTTAAGTCTGGCACTTGCATTACAAAAAACAAAGAAAGAAACAACTGTCAGGCTTTGTACTACACCCTGACACTGCATTGACTGGGACTCTGAGGAAGCAGAGAGCTTTGCTGAAATTCCTGTTGAAAAGACAATCCACTTTTCATAGCCTCATAGTGACTTTAGTGGACAACCAGTTTTTTGTGGTTTTTTTTTTTTTTTTTTTTGAGGAAGATTAGCTCTGCGCTCACTACTGCCAATCCTCCTCTTTTTGCCGAGGAAGACTGGCCCTGAGCTAACATCCATGCCCATCTTCCTCTACTTTATACATGGGACGCCTACCACAGCATGGCTTTTGCCAAATGGTGTCATGTCCACACCCAGGATCCAAACGGGCGAACCCTGGGCCGCCAAGAAGCAGAACGTGCGAACTTAACTGCTGCGCCACCAGACCAGCCCCACAAACAACAAGTTTTATCATGGCTTGGTGCACCCATCTGTCCCACATGGAATATGGAGACTCAGGTTTTCTCACCATGAAGTTGGAGAGATCAAACACTTGCAAAAAATTACACAGCATTTACCACCAGACTCATTGAAACCTTCAGTGAGCTTCTCAGCTCCCACTCCATTTTCCACACACTGGATCTGCAAATATGCTTTTCCTATTGTAATTTAGAGTGATGAATCCAAGCGTCAGAGGATAGCGCAGGATTCCAGGGTAGATAATTTCCAAGCAGACTTTTGTTTTTTAACTAGCATTGACTTTTTCTTCCTTTTGGTGTATAGGTCTATGAGTCTTAACACTTGTGTGGATTCCTGTAACCACCACACTCAGCGTACGGAACAGTTCCATCACCCCCAAAATCTCTCTCATTCTGCCCCTTGATGGTTGCACCCTACCACCAACCCTAACCATTGATATGTTCTCCATCCCTATAGTCTTGCCTTTTCTAGACTGTCACATAAATGGGATCATATAACGTGTAACATTTTGAGACTGATTTCTTTCACCCAGCATAACGCCTTTGAGAATCATCCATGTTGTTGGGATCAATAGATTGTTCCGTTTTGTTGCTAAAGAGTCAGAGCAATCCACTGTATGGATGCACCACAGTTTAACTCCCACTCGAAGACATTTGGGTGGTTTCCAGTTTTTGACAAGTATAAGGAAAGCTGCTATAAACATTCCTGTACAGGTTTTTCTGTGAACATAAGTTTCATTTCTCTAGGTTAAATATCTAGGAGTAAGACTGCTGGGTCATGTGATAAGTGTATGAGAAACCACCAAACTGTTTCCCAGAAAGTCTGTACTATGTCACATTTCTGCCAACAATGTATGAGAGGTCTGGTGGCTCCATATACTAGCCAGCACTTGGTATTGTCAAGTTTTTGCTTGGTTGCTTAGCCATCCTAACAGCTGTGTGGTGGTGTCTCATTGTGGTTTTGCATTCCTCTATTGACTAATGATGTTGACTATCTTTTCATGCTTTTATCTGCCACCTGTATATCTTATTTGGTGAATTGTCCATTCAAGTCTTTTGCTGATTTTTTAAATTTGTCATTTGTTTTTTTACTGTTGAGTTTTGTGAATTCTTTATATGCTCTGGGTACGAATCCTTTGTCCGATATGTGATTTGCAAATATTCTCTTTCTTTTCAATTTCTTAAAAGTGCCTCTTGCAAAGCAAAAGGGTTAAATTTTCATGAAGTACCACTTATCGGTTTTGCTTTTTATGGATCGCCGAGCTGGGTTTTGAAGAATATATTCACTGAGCTGACAAGGGGAGAAAGAGTTCTAGGCAAAGGGAACAGCACCTACAAAGGCATGGAGGCCTGAAAAAGCAGGCTGGGGAAGGGGATTCTAAATAGTTCAATATTTCTGAAGAGGAGCATGCGGTGGGGGGAGGGAGAGTGCAAAGGGGAGGGCCTGCAGCATAGAAGGAACCAGATCCCAAAGCTCTTGGATGCTTTGCCAAGGAGTGTGGACCCCTCATCATACAGGTAAGGGAATACCAAATGATATGGCAATTGCTTACTTTTATTTTGGTTAACTTTTTTATTATAAAAGTTATATGTACTTTATTGTAGAAAAATACAGAGCAACAAAAAACCAATTAAAACCCTATGTAATCTTACCTAGAGGGTAATTACACTATTAACACTTGGGCTGGTTCTTCTATTCATACACACACACGCGCATACACGTAATTTTTTTTTACAAAAATGAGATCATTCCATACATAGTGTTGTATAACATGCTTTTTGTTTTTGCTTAACAAGAATATCCGTGAATAAACACTTTTCCATATCATTATTCTTTTACAATATTACTTATTTCGTTAAGATAAACTTTTCCTTTAGTATATTTTTAATGTAATATTTCATGCATTCAAATTAAACCTGTAACAATAAAAGCTTAATAACATTAGGAACTACCATTTGGCTAAAGGATGGGAACAAAACCAACACCCTTCTCTCTCTCAGCTAACACATATTTAGTTTTTACTATATGTCAGACACTGTTCTTTATAGTATTAACTCCCTCTTTAAAACCAGTCTCTGAGGTAGTGATATTATTTCCATGTTACTATGGGAAAAGGCACAGAGAGGTTAACCAGCTTACCCAAGGTCACACAGTCAGTGGATGGCAGAGGTAGGATGGAAACTTTCAGAGATGGAACCAATAAGATTTGCTGATGGATGGACATAGAGGACAAGGGAGGTGGCGGTGGTGACTCTCAGGTTTCTGCTTGATTGAGGGGCAGAGATGCCACTTACTAAGCCAGGGAAGACAGGAGGAGGAGCTGGTTTAGAGTGGGATTAGATTAGGAACTCAAAGTTGGATGTGTTAAGATTGAAAGGCCCGTGGCACATGAAAGTGGAAATGAATGAATGACTGCAGGATGAAAAAATGCATTCATGCATGAATGAATGAATCACCAACCCCCAGGTAAAGACATTCCCAGCACAGCAACAGACTGCTCTGGCCAGTCATGCCAGGGAAGCCATAAAGCTGAAGTGTAACGTTGAAAAGGTTTACAGGTGCGCACAACAGGCCAGAGCAGAGAGATGCACACACACAGGATTTGGGGGCAGGTTGTTTTCAACAAAGTCTGTCAAGTACCCAGGATCTGGCAACTGCTCCACCCGTGAGTGGCTGCCACTCTCTCTCCTGGGAAGACTCCTTCTGAACCTAGGAGCGGGGTTTGGGGTGGAGACCACATCCAGAACCGAGTCCTGCTGTCCCAACACCCTGCTGGGAACAAGGCACATTCCTCAGCAGTCAGGGCAGAGGGGAGGTGCAGAGCGGTGGAGGGATGGGGAGGTTTCAAGCCTCCTTCTCAGGAGATAAAGGGCTCTTCATGATTTAATTAAAATGCCCATCAAAAGCCTCAGAAGAAAGGGGTTAGTTGGGATGAAATAAAAATAGTTGGAGTGAACACATTACAATTTAATTTCATTCCAGGGCATCTACGAGGTTTTAATATTAGAGAGACAATCCATCACTAAATTCCCATCTGTCCTGCCATTTTGAGGGCATTTCTGATGATGTCCAAGTCCTGTTTCAAGAGAGCTCTCAGCAACTCAGCATATCTGTCCTCTGTTTCTCAGTGAGAGGAGAACCGTAGCGGGTAAAGAGGGCCTGGTATATGGCAGGCGTTCAATCAATGAGCATGGAAGGGTGGAAGGAAGGGAGAGAAGGAGGGAGGGAGAAAAGAAGAGAAGGAGGGAGGGAGGGAGGAAGGAAAGGAGAAAGGAAAGAAGGAAGGGAGACAGGGAGGAGGGAGGGAGGGAGGAAGGAAGCTTCGGATTGAGAATTTGCGTAATCTAGGAGTGAGCCAAAACCTTGTATGGACCACTTTTTCTCCAGATAACCCCCTCCCATGACTCACTTCCTCTCCTCCTTGGAGTCTTTGTTCATATGTCACCTCCTCACTGAGGCCAACCCTGCCACTCCACTTAAAATCACAGCCCTTCCCCTCCCTTGGCCCTCCAGATCCTCCTTATCCTGCTCTATGCATCTCCCCGAGAACTTAACTTCACATCCTATATAATTCACTTATTTGTTCATTGTCTGTTCTTCCCCTCCAAAATGAAGTTCCCCCGAGAGCAGGAATTTTTGTCTGCCTTGTTCGTTGTTGTACACCCAGTGCTTAGCATGGTGTCTGCCTCAATAAGGATTCGTTGGGTGAACGCATGGATTAATATGGCAGAGAATAAATTATTTGCTAATTGCAATCGTTTTCACCTTCCAAGGAGAGCGGATCTCAAGGATGATCCTGGGTTGGTGGAGCCCACCGATCAGAAGGTGCCTTATCCCCAGGTGCAGCTGCCCCTGCAGACTCCAGGTGCTCAGAAATAAACCAGGAATCAGGGAATGAAATACTCTTCCAGCAGCAACTCAGGCGTAAAGGCCCTCACCCGCATGTCCGCTCTCTGGCTCCATGCCTACCAGCCAAGTCCAAACACCACACACCGCAGAAATGGCGAGAAATTGCGAGCACCCTCTGCTCCATCCTCAGAGTACCAAAGCAATGTATACAAAAGCTGCTTTCTTGTCCCTTGCAGATGGCAGAGTAGCTGCCGGGGCTCACGTAGCCAGAGAGAAGGTACTGGGGAGCAGTCCAGGAAAGTTCTGGACAGTAGTCATCTGTCTGGAAAATATTAGTCTACAGTCTGATGTCTGCAGAACCTGAGCCTGATACACACTTTCTCTTTCACTTCCAGAAATAAACAATTTTGGGTCTCCAAATATTCAGGACTTTCCATGGTTACAGCTGCTGCCAGTAGTACTGACTTATTTGGTCTTTCATAGTTTAAAGCCCGTTTTCCTCCAAAAGCAAAAATTTGGCCTGAGCAATATGAAAAGTAATGAAAACATTTTAAAATGCAAGGCTGGGTTCTTTTTTTCCAAGGGTAGTTTCTTGGAAATCTCATTGTTTCCAGCTGAAAAATCTTGGCCTGGTGTGCCATCCTTCTAAGCATAATGGAGACAGAGAATTTCACTGATGGAAAGAAGCAATCTCCTTTCCCTATAGGCCTCATCCACCTTAGAGTTGATGCCTCCGTACTATTCCTGCCCAGAGGATCTAGGCTCCCGCCCCTTCATCTCTTCCTCCTGGGGCAGAGTCTAGAGACCCTCCTTTGAACACACTACAGGCATCCAGATCCCTTTTTAAAGACCAGCACTTATGGCCAGCCTGTGGCCAAGTAGTTAAGTTCGTGCACTCTGCTTTGGCAGGGTTTTGCTGGTTCGGATCCTGAGCACAGACATGGCACCACTCATCAGGCCATGCTGAGGTGGTGTCCCACATAGTGCAGCCAGAGGCACTCACAACTGGAATATACAACTATGGACTGAGGGGCTTTGGGGAGAAGAAGAAGATTGGCAACAGATGTTAGCTAAGGTGCCAATCTTAAAAAAAAAAAAAAAGACTAGAGTTCAACATTAAATGTAGGCCTCTTATCACGAGTGGAAAGGATGGTCTTTTCACTGATTGCCCCTGGAACAATTGAATTTCCATATAGAATATAATGAACTTTGACCCTTACTTTACATCAATACAAGGTGGTGGCATTTTTACCCACAGACTACAAAAATTAATTCGAAATGGATCATAGACCTAGATGCAAAAGTAAAACAATAAAGCTTCTAGAAGAAAACACAGGAGAATATCTTTATGACCTTGGGCAGGACAAGATGTCTTAAACAGAACACAAAAAGTACTAACCATAAAAGAAAAAGCTGATAAACTGAAGCTTATTAAAATTAAAAACTTCTGTTCATCAGAAGACATTATTAAGAAAGTACAAACACAAGCCATAGCCTGAAAGAAGATATTTGCCCTACTTATATCTAACAAAGGATCTGTATCCAAAATATGTAACGAACTTCTATAATCAATGAGGAAAAGACAAACAATTCAATGTTTAGAAATTGTAGATAATTTTTACCGCACAAAAGAGAATATCCAAGGGGCCAAGAAGCATTTGAAAAGGTGCTCAACATCATGTCATCAGGGAAATGCAAACTAAAATCCACAAGGAGATACCACGGCACACCTACCCAAATGGCTCTAACTGAAAACTGGCGACACCAAGGGGTATTGAGGATGTGAAGAAACTTTACTGGTGAGTGTGAATTGGAATAACCACACTGGAATACTATTTGGCAGTATCTGCTAAAGCTACACGTATGCCTCTCTTACGACCTAACAATTTCACTCCTTCTACTCCACGAAACTAGTGTGTATGTTCTCCAAAACACACGGCCACACTAATCATGATATCCAAAAGCGGATAACCCAATTGCCCACGCCAGGAGAATGGAGAACTAAATGCATTGTGATGTATTCAGGTAATGAAATTCTATAGAGCAGGGGTCCGCCAACAATGCCCCCCAGACCAACCTGTAGCCTATTGTGTGTGTGTGTTTGAGCTTCAGCGGTGCACTCCAGTAGTCGCAGCAGAGACTGTAGGGTCTGCATAGCCAAAAATATTTGTATCTGGCCCTTTACAGAAACAGTTTGTTGACCTCTTTGCACACAGCGATGAAAAAGACTGAATCACTGCTACACGCAAAACCACGGATGAATCTCACAGACAAGACGCCAAACACAGAAGAGCGCTCGCTGCATGATCCCATTTAGGTAAAGTCCCAAAACAGGCAAAATTAATCCATGGTGATGGAGGTCAAAATAGAGGTTACCTCTGGGCAGGGCATATGGGGAAGGGGGCATGAGGGAGCCATGCTCTGTCTCTTGATGGGGGTGGTGGTTCCATAGGTGTGTAATTGTGCAAATGTCCACCGGACTGCACAATTAGATTTTGTGCACTTTACTGCATAATACTTCTACCTTTACTTTTAAAAGGGAAAAAATGCTTGTCTCCCAGCAGGGTCTGGCGTGTGCACAGCACAGTGAGGGGGATTTCCTCCTTCATCCCAGAGATTGGATTTGGTATTAGTGTGGCCACGTCATGAGCCTTACTGAATGGAGCATGCCAAGATGGTGGCATTTTTTACCCATGGGCCATCAAGCTTAGTACCATTTGATAGCATCCAACTGATGGTGCCGAAGACAACCTTCCACATCCAATCCTAAACTTCAGTACACCTACGAATCACCTGCAACCTTGCTAGTGATGCCGATTCCTGACCCCTCCTCCTCCAATTTCTAGTTCTTTCAGGTCCTGGGCGCCATTGTCAACAAGCTCATTGTCAACAAGCAGGTGAATCTGATGCAGAAGATCCAGAGATCACACTTTGAGAAACACTGCCGTGCAGGCTGGAGTAGGAGATGAGAGGATACAAAGCGGAGTAGACAAGAGAGCTAAATTCCTCCAGACAAGACAGGGAAGAGGGAGAGCCTGAGAGGAAGATGCAGCAGAGGAGGAGGCGAATGAGGTTGAGGGAGCAGGGAGATGGGGCGATGAGCATCAGAAAGGGGGTCGGGGAATCTTTATGAAGTTTGGCCCCGTGGTGCGTAATGGGGAGCCTCTTCCCCATCTTTCCACCTGAGTGTTGTAAAGTACCCACTTCTTATTAATATGCTGCAACGTGGCCATCTCCAAGGTGTGTTAAAGTGCTGAGCCCAGCTTTATAGGATGAGAGAAGACGGAGTCCACAGAGGTTTGGTCACATCCAGATGTGATAACCCTACAGGAAAATGTGTGTCTCCTCCTTCCAGCACCCGTGTCAGACATTCCCCTCAGACCTCTGGTTTCCTTCATAAGGTCCAGGTTCAAGCTGCTGCCGCCCCCCACCTTCAGGTAGGTATCTGTGTTGGTGGGTGCATAGACACCTGTGTGGACCCCTACCTGACTATCACAGGCAAGACCGGATAAGCCAGTTGATGTGGCCAGAAGAGTCTGCATTAGATAGATTACATTAAAGAAACTGATGGAGTCCTCTGTGGCTGTTACTAAGAACAAGACAGGTCTTCACGCACTGATGTGTGATAACCTCCAAGGTAAGTTTTTAAGTGTAAAGAGCAAGATATAACAGTATCCAATGACTTGTGAAAAACTGATGGAGGAGTGACACATTTAGCTATGCTTTTATGCATTAAATATCTCAGGAAGAATACAGGAAACTGGCACAGTGGTTGGCTCTGGGAGGGGAAAATGAGTGTAGGAGAGAAGCAAGATAGGGAGTGAGACTTAATTTTTATTCTATACTCTTTGGTACTGTTTGATTTTTTTTGCTTTTGCCCTGCATAAATTTTATCTATTAAAAAATTAAGAAAGGAAATAAGGAAGAAAAGAAGAGAGGGAGGGAAGGAAGGAGGGAACAGAGTATCATTAAATGGGCATTGGTTCTTGAAAAGCCAGTTCAGAGCTCACAGCTGTTCCAGAGCAAGAAGCAGGCACAGGCCCTAGAGGGCTCCTGCTGGCCACACCATGGTGCCCACAGGCAGCAAGCCAACTCTGTTCACCGTGCCCGGGGCTCGCTCCTCCACCACTTCATCCACAGCCTGTGGTAAGAGCATGTTGTCTTGAAGCTGGGCCCACACCCTGGGTGGAAAGACTGCGGTGTGCCAATGTGGAATTTCCAGCAGCTCCCCGGGATGGCGTTGGACTTCAGAGAACTCCAAAGCAGAAGTGAGAAGGCCGAAGCACAGAAGGGGCAGAAGCTTGGAGAATACACTGAGGGCTGTCAAAGGGCCTCCTGGTCACCGTCAGGGCGGAAGAGCTCAGAGGCAGGACCGGGCAGTGGTTAAGGCTCTAGGCCAAGCTATCCGGGAACAAATCCTGGCTTTTCCACTTTGAGACTGCGAGACCCTTAGGACATCATTTCCCCCATGGACAATGACAGAATCTACCACACAGGGTATAGTGAGAACTAAGTGAATTAATTCATATGGTGTTGAAGCAATGCCTGGCACAGAACAAACACTCAGCAGATGTTCACTATTATGGCCCCTGTATCTTATTTGGGTTCTAATAGTACTCTGTAGGCAGGAAGAGATTACCGGCCTATTTTACTTTGATATACGAAAGTTTAGATAAATAGACTTCCTAAGAGCTAGACAATGGAGTCTCTGATACCCAGCCTAGGGCTTGGTCCATTACATCAGCATTTCCCAAACTCTGTTCCGATGAATACTTAATGTCTCACCAAAATTTTAACAAGTGTTCCTCCAAAACAGGGTTTTGTGACCAATGAGTTTGGGAAACGCTGGGTTAAGTGAAATTAAGCAGATATTTGCTGCAGGATTTATTAGAGCCTTTAAAATACTAATACATCTGTGACGCTAAGATGGAGTAGCATTCCCCAAATCATCTGACCATTAAACAAGTTTTGTTTTCATGGCATACCTATTTACCCCTTGAGAAACATTGGGGTTCCATGGAAAGTGGCTCTAGAGATGCTGTGCTACTTACAGGACAGGCATGAGAAGAAGAAAGCAGAACTGTTCAACATCTGCTGTCATGCCAGTCTCCATCAGAGAGAATGTCTTCCAAGCAGAAAGTGTAGAATTGGGCACGGTGCCTAAGAGGGAGGTAACGAGTTGTGGAAAGAACATGAACACCGAGGTAGGACTGGGATCTGAATTCAAATCCTGACTCCCCTGCTCAGCCAGGTCATTTGCTCTCTCAGAACCTCAGTCTCCTCATCTCTAAGTTGGCAGAGGAACATCTATTTTATTTGCTTGTTTTACGAGTTAAATTTCAGTGGCTCTATAGTGTTTGCCACGTGTTAACTTCTCAGGGTTAGTTTCCTTTCCTAATCAGTTAGAATATTTTCAGTTGCAAATAGCAGATAGCTAAACTTAAAACGGCTCAAGCAAAAGAGGAACTTACCAAAGTAAGTAAAGTCCAGGTTGGGTTTTACGAGAGTTTGTGATGTCATGAGAGCAGGTGGTAATTCTCATCACCAGGGAGCCTAATGCCCGTCCCTGGAAAAATTCGAGAGTGATTATTGAATAGATGATCTATGAGTGCCTTGATCTCTAGGGACCAACACAAATTCACAAGAACAAGTCATTTGAAGATCATCTTTTTTCCTTTTTCAAAAGAATTATTGCATCAGAGGACCAATGATTCTCGAGCTGTGTGGGCAGGCAACCCTGGCAACGATCAGAACTTCCGGAGGGAGTTTCCACCAAATCCCTTTGACTGGTAGAGACACTTAAAAACTGGAATAAATAATCATTGTATGGGGCCTGGGCAAAAAGAAAAAAAAAAAGGTTTGAGAAGCAGCATCATAGATGTAGGGTGAGTGGATCTCAGAAAGGATGTTTGACAAAACCTCTCACAGAAGCTTCCTAAATAAGCTGGAAGAGTGTGGGCCGGTTGATAACAGCTGCTGATGGAAACACCATAGAGTTCTGTGTAAAGCACACAGAATCTTGAATTTTCTATTTAAGCAGAACTTTAATTTTTTTATTAAAGTGCGTTAGTTGTATATTTACTGCTCAATGAATTTATATGTGTGTGTGTGTGTGTGTGTGTGTACCCACCACCTAGATCGAGGTGTAATACTTCCACCTCCCCAGAGGCTTCTTCTTGTCCTTTTCTTGTCAATCCCCCGCTTCAGAAACCACCATTCTGATTAGTTTTGCCTGTTCTTGAACTTTATGTAAGTGGAATGATACAGAATGAACTCTTTTGTTTCTGGCTTTCTTGTAACGTGCCATCAAGTTGGCTCTGACTCCTGGTGACCCCATGAATGAGTGATGTCCGCAATGTCCTGTCCTCAACAGCCCTGCTCAGCTCCTGTAGACTCATATCCATAGCTTCCTTTATGGAGTCAGTCCATCTCATATTTGGTCTTCCTCTTTTCCTGCTGCCTTCTACTTTTCCCAGCATTATTGTCTTGTCCGAAGAATCCTGCTTTCTCATGATGTACTCAAAGTAGGACAGCCTCAGTTTTAACCTCCAGTATTTGCCTCCAGCGATAGTTCAGGGTTAATTTGCTCTAGGACCCACTGGTTCGTCTTTCTGGCAGTCCACAGTACCCGCACAGCTCTCCTCCAACATCATATTTCAAATGAATCCATTTTTTTCCTGTCAGCCTTCTTCACTGTCCCGCTTTTGCACCCGTACATAGTAATTGGGAATATGAGGGTGTGGATAATTTTGGCCTTAGTCTACAATGACGCTTCCTTACACCTGATGATCTTTCCTCATCCTTTCCTTGCTGCCCTTCCGAGTCTCGGTCTCCTCTTGATTTCCTGGCTGCATCTCCATTTAAACTGATGACTGAACCAAGGTCAACAAAATTTTAACAATTTCAGTGTCTTCATTGTCTACATTAAAGTTGTGTAGTTCTTCTGTAGTCATGATTTTTGTCTTCTTGATGTTCAAATGCAGTCCTGCTTTTGACACTCTCTTCTTCCACGTTCGTCAGAAGTTGTTTCAAGTCATTGCTGCTTTCTGCCAGGAAGATGGTGTCATCTGAGTCTCTGAGACTGTTGATATTTCTTCTACCAATTTTCACTCGTCCTTCATCTGAGTCTAGCCTTGTTTTTCGTATGATATGTTCCGTGTACAAATTAAACAGACAGGGAGATAAAAATGCACCCTTGTCTGACACCTTTGCCTATAGTGAACCATTCTGCATCTGCGTGTTCTATCCTGACAGTGGCTTCTTGTCCACAGTACAGGTTACGCATCAGGACAATTGATGCTGGGGCACGCCCGTGTCTTTCAGAGCAGCCCCTAGTTTTTCATGATCCATGCAGTAAAAGGCTTTACTGTTGTCTATAAAACATAGACTAACCGTCTTCAGAAATTCTCTGGACCACTCTCTTTTCAACATCCAGCTAGGACCGCAGGCATTTCTTGCTCCATATAAGGTAAAAGCCTTTGTTGCGGCACCTTGAGCATCACTTTGCATGGGAAATTAGAGCAGCTGTCCTAAAGTTACTGTATTCCTTGGCATCTCCTTTCTTGGAGATTGAGATATATATTGAAGATTTCCAATCTGTAGGCCATTGCTTCATTTTCCATATTTGTTGGCATATTCTTGTTAGGATTTTGACAGATTCAGTGTCCGTGGCTTAAAATAATTCTATTGACATCCCATCTACCCCTAGTTACTTATTTCATCCCAATGTTTTCAGGGCAGTGTTCACTTCACTTTCTAAAATTACAGGTTCTTCCTCATAGGAATCTTGTCAAAGGAATCTATCATCTTTGTCTCTTCTGTATAGATCTTCAGTATACTGTTTCCACTTTCCCTTTGTTTTCTGGCTTTCTTAGCTCATTGTTATATCTATGAGATTCACTGTATTGTTAAATGTAGCAGTAATGCATTCTTTTTCATTGCTATGTGAATTTATTTGATGGGCATTTGGGTTTTGTAGGTATTTTGTTGATATCCTTTATTATAACAGCAACAAAATACTTACTGCTAACATCCAATTTAGTGGTAAAATATTAAACATTTTTCTTCTGAGTTTGAGAATAAGATAAAAATCTCAGTTATCACGACCTATATTCAACACTTTACCAGAGGTCCTGGTCAGTACGATAAGTCAAGAAAATGAAATAAAAGAAGATTGGAAAGGAAGCCGTAAAGCTGTCATTTTTTGCAGATGGCATGATTACATACGTAGAAAAGTCAAAGAATTCATCACTGAAACTAATGAGTGAATTTAGCAAAGTCACTAGCTACAAGGTCAATATAAAACACCAGTTTTATTTCTATATACTAGTAATATTTAAAAATAATATTTTAAAAATATCGCTTACCAATAATGTGTGTCTGTCTACATGTGTGTCTGTGTGTGTATGAGAGGAGGGGGAATGATAAAGCAAATGTAATAAAATGTTAAAACTTAGGGAATCTGGATGAATGCTACATAGAATTCTTTGTACTAATTTTGCAATGTTCTTTAGGTCTGAAATTATTTCAAAATAAAACGTTTTAAAATACCATTTATAAGAGTATCAATAGACATCAGATAACTAGGAAAAATCTATTAAAAGGTGTACAACAGCTACACTAAAACCATAAAATATTGATGAGAGAAATTAATGATGACATAAATAACTGGAGAGAGACACCATATTCATGCATTGGAAGATTCAATATTGCAAGATGGCATTGACCTAAATATTCAATGCAATCTCGCTTAAAATCCCAGAAGGATTTTAAAACTACAGTTATACAGGGCCAGCCCTGTGGTGTAGTGGTTGAGTTCAGCATGCCCTGCTTCAGCAGCCCAGGTTCATGGGTTTGAATCCTGGGCATGGACCTATACCAATCGGCAGCCATGCTGTGGCAGTGACCCATATATAAAGTGGAGGAAGACTGGCACAGATGTTGGCTCAGGGCTAATCTTCCTCAAGCAAAAAAAGAGGAAGATTGGCAACAGATGTTGTCCCAATCAACAGGGCTAATCTTCCTCAGCAAAACAAAACAAAATAAAACAAAAACAAAACCAGTTATACAAAGGACCTAGAATAGCTAAGACTAGCGGTTGGGAATCTTTCTGTAAAGGCCCAGACAGTGAATATTTTAGTCTTATAGGCCATTCAGTCTTTGTCACAACTACTCAAATCTGCATTTGTAACACAATAGCAACCATAGACAACACATAGCTGAATAGGTATGACTTCGTGCCAATAAAACTTTATTTACAAAAGCAGGTAGTGAGCTAAATTTCCC
The DNA here is from genome assembly GCF_021613505.1 of Equus quagga. NCBI lineage: Eukaryota > Metazoa > Chordata > Mammalia > Perissodactyla > Equidae > Equus > Equus quagga. The sequence continues at coordinate 74,980,788 of NC_060277.1, read as the reverse complement.
CTGTGCGCCATAGTTTGCTGACTTCTGGCCAAGACAATCATGAAGAAGGGAAAAAACAGTTGGAGACTAATATTACCAGATAGCAAGACTTATTAAGACTAACTATAAAGCTAAATGTGCTGTGTGACTAAAGTGGGAACTGGCTCCAGTCAGCCTTGAGGTTGTGATATAACATCTCTTAATGTCAGTTTCCAAAGGGTCAGGAATGGAAATGTAATAAAATGTATCTTCCCTTCCTTTAAGTGATTCATATCAGCAGCGGGAAAGTTCTCTCTAAAGGGAAGCTGCACAGTTCTGTGTATGGCCTTGCCCTCTTCAATAAGGTATAACACCTGCTTATATTGACTCAAACCTGAGAAGAATGTGTAATATATTGGGAAATAAAATTGAGGTTCATAGAGATTTTGATAAGGATGAAAGGATCCAGTATAACCAATCAAAAACAAGTTGAATGTCAGGAGACAGTAAAATCTGGCGGATAAACAGTGAAGTCCAACTTAGATTCAGACAGACTGAAAAAGAGTTATGAAACGAGATGTTCATTGTGGCACGATTTATAACAGATGTTGAAAACCACTGAAATGTCCAACAATAGCAAAATGGCTTAGAAAATTCTACAATAGACTATTAAGGTTAAATATACACTAAATGAAGGAATTTTATATAGCCATTATGACCTTATATAGCCTCATTATGAAGTGAGGTTTTTTATTTTATTTTATTTTATTGGGGTCATATTGGCTTCCAGCGTTGTGTAAATTTCAGGTGTACATCATTATATTTCAGTTTATATATAGACTGCATTGTGTTCACCACCAAGAGTCCAGTTTTTATCTGTTGCCATCATATGGATGTATCACAGTTCGGTTAGTCATTCACCCACTGAAGGACATCTGGGTTGTTTCCTGCCTTGGGTTGTTATAAATAAAGCTGGGAGTTGAGGGGAAGAGGGGAACTTTTAACTAGTTCAAACATGGACAAGGGTCAATAAAAATCTGTGGGTATCTGCACGGTGGGGAGACTGACCCCTCATTGCCTGTCTGGATGTCTACGGAGACACCAAGCCACCCTGAGGCTACTGGCGTGGCATGGTCAAGAAGAGACAAGCGCCACTCCATCCAATGCCAGGTTCCCACCAGCAACCAGGACCTGGGGGCTGCAGAGTTTGGGCCGTGGAGAGTGAGAGGAGCTGGGAGGCTACCTGTTTGCTGGCGATGAGGAGGCAAGCAGCACTGGGCACAGAGGCATGAGCAGCAGGTTCTCCTGGCTTAGAGACGGCCCGAAGATACCAGGTCTCAAGGGCCTGTGAAGGCCTGGCAAATTTGCCTGACATCATGTCATACCAAGAGGATGTGGTCTGCTTAGGAGAGAAGAAGTATTTTATCACTGACATTGTTTAGTATTATCTGTGCATATTGACAATAAATGCAGACTTTTGTCAGTTTTATGGTTGCTTTTAAATTCTCTACAGACAGTGCCCCCACCACACACACACACACCCCATATGCCACCTGACATGGATGTTGACATTGAATCCCTCGGAGTAGAGCCCTTAGCGGTGTCTCCTCGGATCTGAATTGATCCAAAGATCAGTGAGGGAGTACCCAAGGAGGACGGAGGGGTTGAGCGGAGGGGTTGAGCGAGAGCAGACATACCTCACACCCACCCGACACACACACCTCGGGAGGAAATGAGCCTCACAGTGGCCTTGGGCGGGGCGAGGTCAGAACTGAATACAAGGCTGATGTTTTTAATGGTCAGAACTTACATTACATACACTGTTAATATTAAGACAATAACTTAAACGAGACTGTTGTGTTTTTTCCCCAGCTTTATTGAGGTGCAACTGACAAATAAAATTGTATACATTTAAATTGTACAAAACAGACTGCTTTAATAAATATAAATGACTACGATGTTATGGGGACAGACGGAGAAGTCCCTTGGGTGGGCTCACCAACAGAAGCTAACCTGCCGGAAAGAGGACTGATGAGCCCCACTGGCTGCAAATATCAAAAAAAAAAAAAAATCACACTGTTCCCTGTTCAACAGTTGGCGAGTTGCAATTCCTCAAGTAAAGCAGCTATGTGGGACTTTTTTTCTGTGATAATGCATATGTACATTTTTCTGAAGAGAGGGTATATGCTGTCAACATCTTCTCAAAGGGCTCGTGGACCCAAAGAGGATTCAAGAGCATCAGGGCCTCACCAGGCTGGCTGCTGACCACCCAGACGTTACCTCAAACCACAGTTTCCGATGACACTTTCTTAGTATCCGGTGTTCAGCAGACATCTTCCCACCACTGTGTGACCTTGGGCAAGTTATGAAACCTCTCTGTTCCCAAAGTTCCTCACTTGTAAATGAAGATAACAACACCACCCACCTCACCGGGCTCTTATGGGCATCAAATGAGTAAACGCATGGGAAGTACTTAGAACAGAAACTGGCACATGGTAGGTGCTATATAAAGGATAGCTGTTATTAATATTTTTACTAACGTTACTTTTTGGACCTCTGGGGGAGCCTAGAGAATTGCTGCATGGATGCCTGGTTCCTCTATAAGTGGTTCAACTAAGTGATGCCCATTTCCGAGAAGTTTTTTTTCTAGAGCAAAGTCAAGACTTAGAGCCAAGAACTGAGAAAGGAAATTAGCCAAAGAGCTGAATCACTTCTCTCACCCAGACAGGGAAAACCCCATGACCGCCACACTCAGAACTGAGCCTCAGAATGCACCAGTTTAATAAACTGGGGAAGCTGGGAGCTCTCTTCCTGTCCTTTGACTTGACATTGGCTTAATGTCCCTCCAGTAAGGGGACACCCCCAGCCCCCTGCCTCCCAATGCCAACTCATGCCCTCTGTTAGCCATAAAATAGCTCACCGTCCTGAGAGAAAACTGTTACTCATCATCTCTGCTACTCACTCGGCACCCTGGAAGGAATCTGTGCCTTCTACAGGGTGCACAGCCAAAAAGAATCCATGGCTGAGCTGCCCCCAAGCGGAAACTTTCTCTTTAAGAGGGCTGGAACCAGGAGACGGAAGCTCTGCATTTCACTCTGTAGTGACTCCCTGGTGAGACGTGTTGGTTATCAATCTAGACAAGTTGGAAGCCCCCCTGGGAATGGCCTGCAGGAGTGATAGGGGTCGCACTGGTGCTGAACACTTGCACTTGCGATGCAGATGTTTCCAGATGCTTCCAAAGAACCAGATGAGAGATGGCAAGAAAACAAGTCAATTGAGTTTCCTGCAAATGTGTATCATTTGCGGGAAGGATATACAAAGTCGAACTTTGGAATTGGGCCTGTTTGTCTTCTGGTTCAGGAGGGAAAGCCCAGGGCCAGGATACTTGCCCTGGGCAGGGTCCACTCTTACCCACAGATGCCAGGTCTGGCTTTCTTCCACCATCCCGGGAAGTCCACACTCGAGGTGGAAACACCAAAATGTGCACACTGGGAATTTCCAACAGCTGAGTCCCTGCTCAGTCCCTGAAGTCAGTGCTGTTCTTTGTGTCTCTTTTATCCAAGACTCTCCTGGTTGTTTCATTTTCCCTCTCGACAGCATCACATATGGGTAACTACAGTATTGAGTAACAGGTAGAAAAAGAAGACATGGGAGTTTTCTGGCAGTTTGCTCACACTGGCTTGTTTATACTAACTGTATTGGCTGTGTCTCTAAAATACATCTTTCTGGAAGTCAACTTACTATAAGCTACCACTTCACATCCCTGAACTAAAGTTAAAAATGAATGTGATATGCAGACCAAGTGGATTTCAAAATAAGACAGGTAAAGAGAGACACAGAGGGACAATATATAATGATCAAAGGGACACTTCATCAAGAAGAAATAACGCTTATAAATATCTATACACCCAACACAGGAGCACCAAGATTCATAAACCAACTATTAACAGACCTAAAGGAAGATGTTAAAAACAACACAATAATAGTAGGGGACCTCAACACCCCACTCACATCAATGGACAGATCATCCAGACAGAAAATCAACAAGGAAATAGTGGAGCTGAATGAAAAACTAAAACAATTGGACTTAATAGACATATATAGATCACTCCACCCTGAAGGAGCTGAATACACATTCTTCTCAAGTGCACATGGAACATTCTCTAGGATAGACCATATGTTGGGAAACAAGACAAGCCTCTACAAATTTAAAAAAATTGAAATAATAACAAGCATCTTCTCAGATCATAGTGCTATAAGGCTAGAAATTAATTACAAGAAAAAAGCTGAGAAAGGCACAAAGATGTGGAGACTAAACAACACTCTACTGAACAAGCAATGGATCATTGAAGAAATTAAAGAAGAAATAAAAAAATACCTGGAAACAAATGAAAATGATAGCATGCCATACCAACTCATATGGGATACAGCAAAAGCTGTATTAAGAGGAAAATTCATCGCAATACAGGCACATCTTAACAAACAAGAAAAATCCCAAATAAGCAACCTTAAAGCACACCTAACTGAACTAGAGAAAAAAGAACAAATGAAGCCCAAAGTCAGCAGAAGGAGAGAAATAATAAAAATCAGAGCAGAAATAAATACTATTGAAACGAAAAAGGCAGTAGAAAGGATCAATGAGACAAAGAGCTGGTTTTTTGAGAAGATAAATAAAATTGACAAACCACTAGCCAGACTTACAAAGAAAAAAAGGGAGAAAGCTCAAATAAACAAAATCAGAAATGAGCGAGGAGAAATAACAACAGACTCTGCAGAAATACAATAGATTATAAGAGAATACTACAAAAAACTATATGCCAACAGAATGGATAACCTAGAGGAAATGCATAAATTCCTGGACTCCTACAATCTCCCAAAGCTCACTCAAGAAGAGGCAGACAATTTGAACAGGCCAATCACAAGGAAAGAGATTGAAACAGCAATCAAAAACATCCCAAAGAATAAAACCCCAGGACCAGATGGCTTTCCTGGGGAATTCTACCAAACTTTCAGAGAGGATTTAATACCTATCCTTTTCAAGCTATTCCAAAAAATTAGGGAAGATGGAACACCTCCTAACACATTCTATGAGGCCAACACCACGCTGATACCAAAACCTGACAAGGACACCACGAAAAAAGAGAACTACAGGCCAATATCACTGATGAACATAGATGCAAAAATTCTAAACAAAATTTTGGCAACCAGAATTCAGCAATTCATCAAAAGAATCATACATCAGGATCAGGTGGGATTCATACCAGGGACACAGGGATGGTTCAACATCCGCAAATCAATCAACGTGATACACCACATCAACAAACTGAGGAATAAAAACCACATGATATCTCAATAGATGCAGAGAAGGCATTTGACAAGATCCAACAGCCATTTATGATAAAAACTCTGAACAAAATGGGCATAGAAGGAAACTACCTCAACATAATAAAGGCCATATACGACAAACCCATAGCCAACATCATACTCAATGGGCAAAAACTGAACCCCATCCCCCTGAAAACAGGAACAAGACAAGGATGCCCTCTATCACCACTCTTATTTAACATAGTACTGGAGGTCCTGGCCAGAGCAATCAGGCAAGAAAAAGGAATAAAAGGAATCCAAATAGGGAGGGAGGAAGTGAAACTCTTGCTGTTTGCAGACGACATGATCTTATATATAGAAAACCCCAAAGAATCCATTGGAAAACTGTTAGAAGTAATCAACAACTACAGCAAAGTTGCAGGGTATAAAATCAATTTGCATAAATCAGTAGCATTTCTATACTCCAGTAATGAACCAACAGAAAAAGAACTGAAGAATACAATACCATTCACAATCGCAACAAAAAGAATAAAATACCCTGGGGTAAATTTAACTAAGGAAGTGAAGGACCTATATAATGAAAATTACAAGGCCTTTCTGAGAGAATTGGATGATGACATAAGGAGATGGAAAGACATTCCATGTACATGGATTGGAAGAATAAACATAATTAAAATGTCCATTCTACCTAAAGCAATCTACAGATTCAACGCCATCCCAATCAGAATCCCAATGACATTCTTTACAGAATTAGAACAAAGAATCCTAAAATTCATATGGGGCAACAAAAGACCCCAAATTGCTAAAGCAAACCTGAGAAAAAAGAACAAAACGGGAGGTATCACAATCCCTGACTTCAAAACATACTACAAAGCTACAGTAATCAAAACAGCATGGTACTGGTACAAAAACAGGTGCACAGATCAATGGAACAAAATTGAAAGCCCAGAAATAAAACCACACATCTATGGATAGCTTATCTTTGACAAAGGAGCTGAGGGCATACAATGGAGAAAAGAAAGTCTTTTCAACGGTGCTGGGAAAACTGGAAAGCCACATGTAAAAGAATGAAAATTGACCATTCTTTTTCACCATTCACCAAAATAAACTCAAAATGGATTAAAGACCTAAAGGTGAGACCTGAAACCATAAGGCTTCTGGAAGAAAACGTAGGCAGTACACTCTTTGACATCAGTATTAAAAGGATCTTTTCGGACACCATGCCTTCTCAGAGAAGGGAAACAATAGAAAGAATAAACAAATGGGACTTCATCAGATTAAAGAGCTTCTTCAAGGCAAATGAAAACAGGATTGAAACAAAAAAACAACCCACTAACTGGGAAAAAATATTTGCAAGTCATATATCTGACAAAGGCTTAATATCCTTAATATATAAAGAACTCTCACAACTCAATCACAAAACATCAAACAACCCAATCAAAAAATGGGCTGGAGACATGAACAGACATTTCTCCAAAGAAGATATACTGATGGCCAATAGGCACATGAAAAGATGCTCATCATCGCTGATCATCAGGGAAATGCAAATCAAAACTACCCTAAGATATCACCTTACACCGGTTAGAATGGCAAAAATATCTAAAACTAATAGCAACGAATGTTGGAGAGGTTGTGGAGAAAAAGGAACCCTCATACACTGCTGGTGGGAATGCAAACTGGTGCAGCCACTATGGAAAACAGTATGGAGATTCCTCAAAAAACTAAAAATAGAACTACCATACGATCCAGCCATCCCACTACTGGGTATTTATCCAAAGAGCCTGAAGTAAGCAATCCCAAAAGTCCTGTGCACCCCAATGTTTATTGCAGCACTGTTTACAATAGCCAAGACATGGAAGCAACCTAAGTGCCCATCAACAGACGAATGGATAAAGAAGATGTGGTACACATATACAATGGAATACTACTCAGCTGCAAAACAGAACAAAATCATTCCATTTGCAATGACATGGATGGACCTTGAGAGAATTATGTTAAGTGAAATAAGCCAGCGAGAGAAAGATAATCTGTGTATGACTCCACTCATATGAGGAATTTAAAACTATGGACCAAGAACAGTTTAGTGGATACCAGGGGAAAGGTGGGATGGGGAGTGGGCACAAAGGGTGAAGTGGTGCACCTACAACATGACTGACAAACATTAATGTACAATTGAAATTTCACAAGATTGTAACCTATCAATAACTCAAAAAAACTGAAAAAAATAAAAAATAAAACATAAAAATAAATAAATGTGATATGCAATCATCATGAGTTGACTTCCCTCCTCAGAAGAACCATCGATTTGTACTTTCGTGATTTCATGGTAAGACCTAGACCATTTTTGCTCCTGCAAAGCCCCAGTCAAAGACATCTCTGAGCAAGTTATCTCAAGTTCCTTACAAGAGGCTCTACAAAATCTGATTTTCCAACAATGTAATGCCAGGCGAATGTTTACTTCTCCAAACAAATCCAAATGTAGCAGCCACTGCTGCTGCTACCCTTCTCCTTCTCTTTCTTGTTCTTCAGATGATGATGATGAAACTCACATGGCCCACCATTTCTATTTTTGCCTTGGGTGCTAGGAAGCTCAGAGTTAAATTTCACGCTCAAACAATTTTATCTACTTTCCTGATAAAATATTTCTGACTTTGCCATAACCAGCTTCCAGTCTCTCTTTTAAAACTCTTCATTTTACTGTATTTAGAATTATAAAACCCCTCATGTCCTTTTTTTTTATAAAGGGGCAGAATAAAATCAATTAATTAGACCTGGCTATGGGGGTAAGCTCCCATGCTACTTAAAACAGAATTGAGGATGTAATGTTCAGTTGTTTGCAGCTATTGTTCAGAAAGAATTGGATGTGGGTGGGGTTTGGGTTACTGATTTGAATCTGCTTTCTTGGAGCTGGTTTGAATTGACTGGTGAGGCTGAGGGACAGTCATTTCCTACACTCCTTTGTTTGAAAGGATCACGTTTTGCATCACAGCTGAGGGAGGCAAGCAGGTGCAGCGGCTCAAAACAATCTTTTCTGCTCTCCACAAAGCACTTCTCACAGCTACACACATCCACGTTCTTATCTTTCAGCCAAACCTTGCTGCAAGTAGCAGCCCGGCAAAAATCTCAATAGAACAAAAGATCCCCAAACTCTGGGAATTAAGAGGTCCACTGATTAGAACAATTGTCAACTAGCAAAGTAGCAGAACAGCTACAATATTTGGACTGAGCTCAAGGTCGGTTACAATGAGGCGTAACTGTTTCTGGTTTACAGTGTGAGTAAACATGCGACACATTCACAAAGTTATCTTAGGGCCCCATTATTTGCAAAACCAATCAACTGCAATTCACTCACTTAGGACCCTCAGTTAATTGGAATCTTACCTAGGCATCTCGTTCCTTAATGTCTGTGCTCTGCTTTTAACATAAAAAGCCAAATGACCAAAAGTTACATGTATGTCTGAGAGGTAACAAAAGCACCAACATCCAGAGAATGTCCTTGACTTAACCCAAGTTCTTAGATTGCTGTCTGTACCCACATGGCAGCAGAATTGCTGCGGTGAACCCACAGGGGCTATAGCATCCCCAGTCACGGTAGGCAAAATGCTTTTCCCCTCTCTTTTTTTGGCTGAGGAAGATATACCCTGAGCTACCATCTGTTACCAATCTTCCTCTTTTTTGCTAGAGGAAGATTAGCCCTGAGCTAATATCTGTGCCAATCTTCCTCTATTTTGTGTGTGGGATGCCGCCACAGCATGGCTGACAAGTGGCGTAGGTCCACACATGGGAATCAAACCCAGGCCACTGAAGCGGAGTGTGCTGAACTTAAGCACTAGGACAGGGGGCAGGCCCTGATTTTTCTTTTAACATAATTTTAACAAGGGCACAAAAGTGTGTCAACCAAATAGAATAGATTTCTGTTCAGTTAAACTAGAAAGGGCAAGATACCCTGGCAGTCTCTTCCAGGAGCACCACGGCAAAGCAAGCTTTGCCAAAATGCTTCCTTACCAAATGCCTCTCCTTGAGGCATTTAAAAAAATCATCCTGTGTGGCCTGAACAGTTCAAGTCAATTCCTTAAGGACGTAATTGTGTCCTTTGAGTCAACAGAAAGTTACTAAGTGTCTACCCTGTGCTTGGACAAAGACAGACAAATACCCATGTGACCACACTTCCTACCCCTGTGCAAGATAGATGTGGCTGATGGTCCTGGGGCTCTTGCACAGCACCCAGCACCAGTCCACGGTGCCTAGAAGACACGAGCAGCTGCAAGCTCCTACACCATGTTCACCAGGCACCTACTCTGCACCAGGCTGGGAAAACAAACATGAATAAAGCTCCATCCTAGCAGAACTCACAGCCTAACAGGAGAAGCTGACATACAAACTGACTCCTGCCATAGCAGGAAAGTGCTGTGACCAAGATGGTGCCTGGTGCTGTGTGAGCACCAGCAGTGTGAGGCGGTCATCCGGCCCAGCCTGCACTGAGCGTCAGGGAGGCCTCCTGGAGGCACACACACCAGATCGAGGCTGAAATGCACTGTGGCAAGGAGGTTAAGCACGCAGGCTCTGGCAGCAGGCTGGAAGAGTTCAAACCCCATCTCTACCACTTTCTGATCCTGTGACCTCGAGTGTGTCATTTAGCCTACATTTTCATTTCCTAATCTATAAAATAATAATGGTGTCCACCTCTCAGTATTGCTGGAGGATGAAATTATGGAATCCACGAAGACAGTTAGCACAGTGCCTGATACATAGTGAGAACTAGTTAAACGTCGGGTAGTCGTGCATTAGACAAATATTGCTTAAGTGCTCACTGCATGCCAGGCGCTGGGCTGGGTGCTTAGATAGAACGGTGGACAAAAGACCTCAAAACCCCTGCCTCTCTCTTGCCTATGTTGGAGTGGAGGGCTCGGGTGAAAATGAAACAAACAAGGAACCATCTATTTTATTAGGAGGCGGTAAGTCCATGGAAGATCACAAAGCAGGGAAGAAGGTAGGGAGGGCTGAGGGCTGCAGTTTAAAGGGCACTCAGGGAAGTGCTCACTGGGCAGGGGACACTTTCAGAAGAAATTGAGGATGGTAACTAGATTTATTGTGGTGATCATCTTGCAGTGTATACACACATTGAATCATTATATTGTATATTTGAAATTAATATAATGTTATATATTGTCGATGAAAATAATCCATAACCAATCTATAAATGAAAATTTGAGAGAGTTTATTCTGAGCTGAAATCTGAGGACCATGGCCCAGGGCCTTTCTTCCCGAAGGAAGAAAGGGCACCGAAGAAGTGGGGTGCACAGAGTGGTTATATACCCCCAAACGTGATGTTTCACATAGGATTGAAATGTCCCTTTTACAATAGTCGCAAGACTGATCTGTCGGCACAGCGATTGATGGAAACAGCAGGTCTGCTGTCTCGGTGAACACAGCAGGGTGGCAGTTCTGTTGTCTGGAGCTGGGTGGTCACAGGTGAGCTGGGTGGTCAAAGGTGAGCACAGCAATCAGTTCCTAGCCTGAGGAAAGATGCTTATCCCTAAGGAAATGCCAATGTGGGGGGAAGTTGCAGCTTTATCTCAAGGGCTTTTGTTCTTGCCATAGGAAATGTTTTAAAGCAGATATGCAATGCATGCTCAATAGCCACAGTCAGGCCCTTTTGGAAAAAACAAAGTCAGGCCGAATTAGGTTTATACCAAATGGCTTCCTCATATACTCCAATATATCCTATTGCTTGCCATTTTTATTTGTCAATGTCAATTACACCTCCATAAAAAAAAGAAAATGAAAGAGGTGACAGAGCAAATACACCACTCTCCGGGAGGGCGGGGGTGTGGGGAGGACCATGCCTGCAGAAGGAACAGCAAGTGCAAAGGCCCTGTGTGGGATGGGCCTGGCAATGTCAGGAAAGAGCAAGGAGGCCAGGGTGGTTGGAGCAGAGGGGAGAGGAAAGGACCCTCTAGGAGATGGTGCAAGAGGCCACAGGGGCCAGACCACAAAGGGCTTATGGGCCATTTGAAGAACATTGTTTTTTCTCTGAGAGACACAAGGAGCCACTGGAGGACTTCGAGACGAAGAGTGGCTTAATCTTACACTTTAAAGGAATCAACCTGGCTGCTGTGGTCAAGAGTAAATTATTATGGGGGACAATGATTGAAGTGGGGAGACCATCTAGGAGTCTGTTAAAATAATCCTGGCAAGAGATGACGGTGGCTGGGACCAAGGTGGTGGCAGCAGAGGTGATGAGAAGGGGTCAGATTCTAGATGTAGTTTGAGAATAGAGCTAACAAGATTTGCTAATGGATTGGACGTGGGGCGTGAGAGAAAGAGAGGAGTGAAGGATGACTCTAAGGTTTTGGATTGAGCAACTGGAAGGGGGAAGGTGCTTTCAGCTGAGAAGGAGAAGACGGAGGGCAGGTCAGGAGTGGGGAGACGAGGTGGTAAGTTTGGGATGTCCCCTTAGAGGTGAGGAGGAAACCATAACGCACGAGAATGTGGTGTGCTCCAAGCCAAGTGGAGAGTGTTTGAGAGAGAAAGGGAAAGAGGGATCGACTCTGCCAAGTGCTGCTGATGTGTCACCAAGATGGAGGCTGAGAACTGAGCATTGGATTCAGCAACATGAACGTCATTGGCGACCTTGACAAGTGCACTGATTACCAAAGTTCTCAGACTCTCCACCAAGCAGTGGAAATTCAGGTTCTGGGATGTAGAAGATGCCAGAAGGAAAAGCAAGCTCTTAACTCCAGCTTCTGCTGCTGTGTTGGGAGTCATAGCAGCACAGGCCACACCCAGACCTGCAACACCATAGAGATTGAGACCAGAAGGCGTCCTATTACTGACACCAGCAAGTCCATTTGTGTGAAAACAGAGAGGGAGCTGCTGGCAGTTCAAAAGGAGGATTCTAAGTTCCCAGCCACTTCACTGGCCTCTAGAACACAACGAAAAACAAACAAACCAAAATAGCTCAGAAGCAAAGCAAAGCAGTATGGGAGAGGCAGCAGCAGTGGTTTTATGACGGTGTCGGAGACCTAACCCCTGCCACCTCCAAAAAGAGGCAATAAGAATAATGATGCAGTTCCCTGTGGCCACACATCGCAGGTAGGTGGCAAGATGTAACAAAGAGAACATAGACTTCAGAGTCAGACAAACTTGCATTTGAGTACCAAATTCACCATTTCCTCATCGTAAAACTCTGGGCAAGTCATTAACTTTTTCTAAGCTTCAATTTCCTCATCCATAAAATGAGATAATAATAATTACTCTTTTTTTTTTACGATTGGCCCTGAGCTAACATCTGTTGCCAATCTTCCTCTTTCTTTTTCTCCCTACAGCCCCAGTACATAGTTGTATTTCCTAGTTGTAAGTCCTTCTGGTTCTTCTATGTGGGACGCTGCCACAGCATGGCTTGATGAGCAGTGTGTAGTCTGAGCCCAGGACCCAAACCAGTGATCCCCCGGCCACCAGAGAGGAGTGCACAAACTTAACCACAGGCTACGCAGCCGGCCCGTTATAATAATTACTTTGAGAATGTTGTATTAAATGAAATGAGATGATTTGCGTAACTGTAGATACTCAGTAAATGCTATTTCCCTTCTCTTAACCTATCAGTCAAGGCAATAGAGAAGATAAAGAATTATGCAATTGTTATTATTTCTATACTTTGTCTCAATGGTTCTCAAATTGTTGTGCCAGATCAGCAGCATTACCTGGGAACTTGTTAGAAATGCAAATTCCCAGGCCCGGCACACACCTATTGCATCAGAAGCTCTAGGGGTGGGCCCAGCAGTCTGTGCCTCTAGGAGCCCTCCACGTGACTGCACACGTGCTCGAGGGTGAGAACCACTGCTCTCTTTCATTATCCTCTCGTTCTGCAACAAAGCAGGGGAGGAAACTTGAGTAGTCAGGTAACTTGGCAACATCACAAAGTTATTCACTGGACACCATTTGAATGTGGATCTCAGGCAGGAAAGTGCTTTTACTGGGAATAATAATTACCAATAGAACACAGACCTGTCATTTTAGAGTTGGAAATATGGGGCTCTTTCTGCATCTTTGAGCCTTACTGATGGAGTTTAAAGACTTTCTGGTAAGGTAGTTTCTCTATTCGTGTTTCTTTTCCCTACCCAAATCTATGCCTGATGATGAGTACTTCATACATCTTCTGTCCACTCACGGCAAGGAAAAATATGTTAACATCTATAAATACATATTAAATAACCCTGAAAAAATAACCAGGCATGTGCGTTATCCAGGAAACTCTCCTAATGGACCCGCAGAGTGTCCCTCAAGGACTAGGGGCAGTCGGCATAACACAGCTATGGAAGGAGAGGAACACCTTGGCCTCTGTCACACGGGCCTGCAGTAGGGTCAGTGTCATGGCCATAAAATCATAGCGCAGTGTATGCCCAGGCAAAGCTTTGGGCGTTGGGTGGAACTGCTTGTCAAAACACGGTAGTTCTAGGTAAAATCACAAATACTGTCCTAGACAATGGGTGCTGGCAAACTAGCTCTCTGGGGCACCCTGATGTGTAGCGTTGGCTGATTTCCATGGTGAAATATTCTCACTATGGAAGATTTCAAGCTACCAGTGATTGAACAGCCTGCTTGCAAAGTTCCTGAATATTTAATCATCGGCCCTGGGAAGCCAGTGTGAGCTGACTCCAGTATGCCACGGTGATATTTGCTATTGGTGGGCCCAATTTTGACATGGCAGGTGGCACAGTATTTTACTTATAGTGCTTGTATACCTTTACAATGCTTTATGACAAAGCTTAAGAGGAAGTAACCACACTGAAGGCAATTTTATGAACCCTACTTGATTCTCAGGAGACCAATTTTACACATTGAATTCTTTCAATGCAAGCAATTAACTAGAATCTCCCGTCACTGCACCTTTTTTGACTGGCACTCATGAAAGTAGAATCACCAAAATTATACTGAATTATTATATTGAATTGAACAGAATGTTAATAACAATATAAAAATAGATTATAAGGTAGAGATAAACGCCTTCATTGATAATCTCTTCAGAAAAAATAATTAATTATATATGTTTATATTATATATAAATGTTATATAAATGTTAAATAAATAAACATTTCTGGCATTATTTTAAATTGTTAGATATTCAGGAGGTTTTATTCATTCTAATGTTTCTATTTATTGCTGAGAAGAAGAATTTTCATTGTATTGCCTCATTGACCTAAAGTAGCTTAGATGAAATGAATTACAGTATTTTGAAGTGAGGTGGTTGGCCCGAATTATACAAAGAACAGAAATTTTTAGGAAGAAGATCATAGTTTTATTTTTTGTCTGTGGTCTCAAGAAAAAATATTTTCACCATCAAATTCTCTTTTTTTTCAATCTTAAATTATCTCAGGATTCTCGTAGCCTCATAAATAAGACAGGATAAATTGAGTTGCGAATGTTTTAATGTTATATAAATTCTAATCTTCAAAATATCTACATGAGTATATATAACATTTATTTTTTATTTATATCTAGCACAGTATTTTATATTGAAAGCAGTTTGCTATGGAAATAATAAAGTACTAAAAGGGTGAGAATCTCATCTTTGAATATTTACAAAGCTGTTTAAAAATGCCGATCAATATGCCTCTGTTTGTGTTTAATATGTATTGTCTTAATTATTTGGAAAATGCCAACAAAAATATAAAGTAAGAAAAAAGATCACCTGGGAGCTTTTGAAACATATCAGTACCAGGGCTTTACCTGCAAATTCTGATTAAATTGGTTTTGGGTGGGACCCAGGCAACAGAGTTTTTAAGCCTCCCCTTCCAGCTGATCCTAGTGGGCAACCAGAGATAAAAATGGTTGCAAGTAACTTGGGTTACCAAGAAACTCCCAAATCTAGAGCCTGTTGGCACAGTGCCCTGCAGGAAAACAAGCATACCATTACACCAAAATTATTCTAAAGGTGTTTCATGTGTGTGCGACCCCAGTAAGAGACGCTCCCCAAGGGCAGGACTGTGCCTCCCACTAGAACCTAACAGGGTTCTGTCCATGGTTTGTGCTCAGTAGATGTTAAATGGGTGTCTGGTGGCCAAATTTCTATTAATAAAGACCTCCTAGGGGCTTGTCTTCAAATACCTGGCCACACTGGAAGGATCACAACTTTCTATAGACATTACATGACAATCATCAGAAGGAAAGCTGGGGGAGAAGTAGGGACAAGATCCCACCAGCCTGTGGACACAGAGATGCCCCACTAACAGAAACAACTCAAAATTCCCTGACCCTTGGTCCACATGCTCATGTGCTTCTGGGAGTTTTCTGGAAGTGTTTCCCATGTGCCCATGGTTGAGTCCTCTCCTGTTGAGCCCTGGCTTCCCCAAAGAGATGTCTGTCACAGGGTACTGCCATGGCCACCAGATGCCACCATCACCTGTCAGAGTCAAGACCCAGGAGCCCTTGAAATATTAAAGCTGAAGGTTTTCCAGAGCAAAGAAGAAGAGAGTCCCTCTTTGCATTACACTCCTCTGAGAGAGGGTCCCTAAACAGTTCATGGGAGGCTGGGCAGATGTACAAATTTGAGTGAGAGATTATCAGAAGCACTGCCCTCTTTCCCTACCTCAGTCATTCTTAATGGCTCCTTCTTACCCATTGTCATCTGTGCTGTATCACTTGCTCTATTTAGAATGTGTTCTCGGGGAGTTCCCATCCTTCATACAAAATAGGGTTCTAGAAAGCCATCCCACTGGGTCTCGGACATGTGTGAACCTCAGGTTGGATTCAAGCTACTATCACTATGCAAGTCATAGTCAATATACACCAGTGGCAGTAAGTGGTACCTAGAAGGAAAGCAAGGTGCCTCCAGAATGTAAAGAGGCCCCTCTAAAAGGTAAACTAGTCAAGAGCTTCTTCAAGGCAAGGGAAAACAGGATTGAAATAAGAAAACAACCCACTAATTGGGAAAAAATATTTACAAGTTGTATATCTGACAAAGGGTTAATCTCCATGATATATAAAGAACTCACACAACTCAACAACAAAAAATCAAACAACTTGATCAAAAAATGGGCAGGGAACATGAATAGACATTTCTCCAAAGAAGATATACAGACGGCCAATAGACACATGAAAATATGTTCAACATCACTAATCATCAGGGAAATGCAAATCAAAACTAAGATATCACCTTACACCCATTAAAATAGCAAAAATAAACAAAACAAAAAGTGACAAATGTTGGAGAGGTTGTGGAGAAAAAGGAACCCTCATACACTGTTGGTGGGAATGCAAACTGGTGCAGCCACTATGGAAAACAGTATGGAGATATCTCAAAAAATTAAAAATAGAAATACCATATGACCCAGCCATCCCACTACTGGGTATCTCTCCAAAGAACTTGAAATCAGTAATTCCAAAAGTTCCATGCACCCCTATGTTCATCGCAGCATTATTCACAATAGCCAAGACGTGGAAGCAACCTAAGTGCCCAACAACTGATGACTGGATAAGGAAGATACGGTATATATATATACAATGGAATACTACTCGGCCATAAAAAAGGATAAAATAGTCCCATTCACAACAAAATGGATGGACCTTGAGAGTATTATGTTAAGTGAAATAAGCCAGATAGAGAAAGACGAACTCTGTATGACTCCACTCATAGGTGGAAGTTAAACATGCAGACAAAGAGAATTGATTGGTGGTTACCAGGGGAAAGGGGGGTTGGGGGGATGGGCACAAAGGGTGAAGTGGTGCACCTACAACAGGACTGACAATAATGTACAACTGAAATTTCACAAGGTTGTAAATTATCATAATCCTAACAAAAAGTAAAAAAAAACAAAGAGGCAAACTAGTCAAATCAACACTTAAGAGATGAGATTAGCTATCTGTAAAAGTGATCTGCCTGAAGTAGGAGCAGGAAAAGAGAAGAAAAATTTCCTGAGCACCAGCAATTTTCTAGATATTTCCTGTATTTTGGCATTGAGTGCTCACAACACTCTCAGGAGGTGGGTATAATTTCCCCCGTTTTACAGATGAAGAAACAGAAGCTCAGAGAGACCATGTGCCTCAGGTTTGATCTCAGAGATGTTTGGCTACCACAGATCTATCTTCTGTCCCTATAGTTTTGCCTTTTCCAAAATGTCAAATAAATGGAATCATACAGCATGCAGACTTTTGAATCTGGCTTCTTTCACTTAGCACAAGGCATTTGACATTCATCCGTGTTGTTATCATATGTATCAGAAATCCATTTCTTTTAATTATGAAGTAGTATTTCATTGTATGGATGTGCCACAGTTTGTTTATACATTCCTCGATTAAGGGATATTTAGATTGTTTCCAGTTTTTGGCAATTACAAATAGCACAGCTATAAACATTCACATATAGGTTTTGCGTGATCACAAATTTTCATTTCTCCAGGAGTGAGACTTCGGAGTCATGTGATAGATATATGTTAATTTTACAAGAGACGACCAAAGCATTTTCTAAAGTGGCTGTAGTATTTTTGCATTCCCACCAGCAATGTTTAAGAGTTCCAGTTATTCTGCATCCTAGTCAGCATTTGATATTGTCAATATTTTTTATTTCAGGCATTCTAAAAGATGTATAGTGGTATATCATTGTGGTTTAAATTTGCATTTCACTAATTACTAATGATGTTGAGCATCTTTTCATCTGCTTATCCATATATCTTGCCATCCATATATTTTGCCATCCATACATCTTTTTTGGTGAAGCATCTGTTCAAGTCTTTTGACCTTTTTAAACTGTGTTTGCTTTCTTATTGTTGAATTTTGAGAGTTCTTTATAAACAAGTCATTTATAAGTTACACAATTTGCAATTATTTTTTCTGAGTCTATTACTTGTCTTCCTATTTTATTACAGAGTCTTTTGAAGAAGTCCAATTGATATATTTATTTATTTTACAGATCATACTTTTGGTGCTGTATCTAAGAAATCTTGGCCCGGGGTGGGTCCCGTGGCCGAGTGGTTAAGTTCATATGCTCTGCTTCGGCAGCCCAGGGTTTCACCAGTTCGGATCCTGGGCATGGACATGGCACTGCTCATCAGGCCATGCTGGGGTGGCATCCCACACGCCACAATTAGAAGGATCCACAACTAGAATACACAACTATGTACTGGGGGACTTTGTGGAGAAGAAGGAAAAAAATTTTTTTAATTAAAAAAAGAAAAAGAAATCTTGGCCTAACTCAAGATCACAAAGATGTTCCCTTATGTTTTTTCTAAAAGACTTATAATTCTAGGTTTTACATTCTGTTTTATGATCCATTTTGATTTGATTTTTGTAGATGGTGAGAGGTATAGATCAAGGTTCAATTATTTGTATGTAGATTTCCATTTGTCCCAGTACCATTGTTGAACACCCTTGTCAATTTTGATCTAATATTACAGTTTTTCCCGTTTTCCACTCCATACCAGTTTCTTAGTAATGGGTCATTGATTTATCCACCTGTCATCATTTACTTCTTCTTGCTCACTTCATTCCAGCTGATCTTCTTGCTGTTCCTCTAATATGCAGATTGTGAACCTGCCTCAAGGTCTCTGCTCTTGCTATTCCCTTAGTCTGGAATTCTCTTCTTCCAAATATCCACATAGCTCACTCCTTCAATTCATTCATGTCTCTGCTCAAACATCACCTCTTTCAAAGAGATCTTCCTGAAGACCCTATTTAAAATGGCTCCCCCAACCCTGTCTTGCACTACTGCTTTACCCTGCTTTATATCCTTTCATAGCAGGTACCACACTCTGACATATTTATATTTATTAGTTTATTTATTTATTGACCGTATACTCCTTCCCCCCAAAACCATCAGAATGTTAAGCAAAGTGACATCAGCAACACAGTAGAGTGAGCTGTTCCCTTTATCTCTCCTCCCTTGAACTGCAACTAAATGGGTGTTCATTGACCAACAGAGGATACCCACAAAGCACAACAGGATGCCTGAGAGACCCATGCAGCTTTATATCTAAAGGTGGAGGGACTGGCTCCTGGGAAGTGGTGGAGATAGGTGAGCACTCCCCTACCCTTCCCTGGCAGCCATGTGCATGCACCCAAATGCTTACCCAGCCAGTGGGAGAACCCATCCTGCTGCTGCAGTCCCAACGAGTAGCCCAGGCTTGGACCCCACAAAGAAGCCCCACCCACAAAGCACAGCAGCCAGCACAACCACAAGAAGAGGCAGCGGCAGATATTCACATGTGCACAAATGCTTCCTGGCCAGTGCAAGTGCCCATAGTACCACTGCAGCCCCACAAGTGAGAATGCCCCTTGGCGTGGCGACAACTTTGAGCCTGCATGTGAATGCTTTGCCAGCCAGCAGGAGCACCCACCATACCCACACAACTTCCAGCAGATGGGGTAGGATCAGAAACACAGTTTCTGCTTCCCTCTAGCTGTAGCAAGTAGAATCTGTGACCTGATACTACCACAATATGCCAGCAAATATTAGTTCATCAAACACCATGAGAAACTACAGCAACAATTCAGAGCAGAAGGAAAATGACAAATCTCCAGAAACTCATCCTGAAGTCACAGAAATTTACAATCTAAATGACAGAGAATTCCAAATAGCTGTCATAAGGAAACTCAATAAGTTACCAGAAAACTCAGAAAGACAGTTTAATGAGCTCAGGAGTAAAATTCACGAGAAGAAGGAATACTTCACCAAACAGATTGAAAAAAATTGATTAAAAAAACAGAAATTCTGGATGTGAAGAACAGAATTAATGAGATAAAAAATCATCTACAATCCTCAAAAAATAGAGCTGATATTATGGAGGAAGGAATTCATGATTTAGAGGATAGAAATGCTTCAGGAGGAGAGAGAGAACTAAGATTTTTTAAAAGTGAAGGAACTCTTCAAGAAATATCTGACTCAATTAGGAAAAGCAATATAAGGACAATAGGTTTGAAGACAGAGAAGAGAGGGAGAAAAAAGCAGAGAGCTTGTTAAAAAAAATAATAGTGGAAAACTTCCCAAACCTGGGGAAGGAACTGGACTTAAAAATACATGAAGTCAATAGAACTCCTAACCACATCAATGCTAAAAGACCTTCTCCAAGTCATATAATAGTAAAACTGGCAAAAGTCAATGACAAAGAAAAAATATTAAGGGAAGCAAGGTAGAAGAAAATAACCTACAAAGGAACCCCCATCAGGTTTTCAGTGGGGTCCATAAATCTCTTTGGATTGTTGATTTCATGTTCTTGGGTAAATATTCAGTAGTGGGATGGCTGGATCATATGGCATTTCTATTTTTAAGTTTTTGAGAAATCTCCATTTTCTTTTCTATAGTTGCTTCACCAGTTTGCATTCCCACGAGCAGTATATGAGGGTTCCCTTTTCTCCACATCCTCTCCAATATTTATTATTTTTTGTCTTGATAAGTATAGCCATTCTGACAGGTGTAAGGTGATATCTCATTGTAGTTTGATTTGCCTTTCCCTAATAATAAGTGATGTTGAAGATCTTTTCACGTGTCTGTTGGCCATCTGTATATCTTCTTTGGAGAAATGTCTGTTCACATCCTCTGCCCATTTTTTGATTGAGTTGTTTGTTTTTTATTGTTGAGTTGTATGAGTTCTTTATATATTTTGGAAATTAACCTATTATCATATATATGACTTGCAAATATTTTTCTCCCAGTTGGTGAGTTGTCTTTTCATTTTGTCCATGGTTTCCTTTGCCTTACAGAACCTTTTTAGTCTGATGCTGTCCCATTTGTTAATTTTTTCTTCTGTTACTCTTGCCTGAGTAGACATGGGATTTGAAAAGATACTGCTAAGACCAATGTCAAAGAGTGTACTGCCTATATTTTCTTCCAGGAGTTTTATGGTTTTAGGTCTTACATTAAAGTCTTTTGTCCATTTTGAGTTAATTTTTGTGTATGTTGTAAGACAATGGTCTACTTTCATTCTTTTTCATGTGGCCATACAGTTTTCCCAACACCATTTATTGAAGAGATTTTCCTTTCTCCACTGTATGTTCTCAGCTCCTTTGTTGAAGATTAACTGGCCATAAATGTGTGGTTTTATTTCTGGGCTTTCAATTCTGTTTCATTGATCTGTGTGTCTGTTTTTGTACCAGTACCATTCTGTTTTGATTACTATAACTTTGTAGTATATTTTGAAGTCAGGGATTGTGATGCCTCCAGCTTTGCTCTTTTTTCTCAGGACTGCTTTTGGCTATTTGAGGTCTTTTGTCATTCCATATAAATGTTAGGATTCTTTGTTCTATTTCCATGAAGAATGTCATTGGGATTCTGATTGGGATTGCATTGAATCTGTAGATTTCTTTAGGTAATATGGACATTTTAACTATGTTTTTCTTCAGATCCATGAGCATGGAATAGTTTTCCATTTGTTTATGTCTTCTTCAATTTCTTTCAATAAGGTCTTATAGTTTTCACTGTGTAGATCTTTCACCTCTTTGGTAAAATTTATTCCTATACTTTATTCTTTTTGTTGCAATTGTAAATGAGATTGTATTCTTGACTTTTCTTTCTATTTTGTTATTAGTTTATAGAAATGCAACTGATCTTTATATTTGACTTTGTACCCTGAAATTTTTCTGTAGTTGACTATTTCTAATAGTTTTCTGATGGATTATTTAAAGTTTTCTACATATAGAATCATGTCATCTGCAAACACTGAGAGTTTCATTTCTTCCTTTCCAATTTGGATTCCTTTTATTTCTTTTTTTTTGGCCTAATTTCTATAGCCAAAACCTGCAGTACTATGTTGAAGAAGAGTGATGAGAGTGGGAACCTTTCTCTCGTTCTTGTTCTCAGAGGAATGGCTTTTAGTTTTTCACCA
The DNA here is from genome assembly GCF_021613505.1 of Equus quagga. NCBI lineage: Eukaryota > Metazoa > Chordata > Mammalia > Perissodactyla > Equidae > Equus > Equus quagga. Next base: position 74,958,691 of record NC_060277.1, on the reverse strand, counting down.
TTAAGTATGACGTTGGCTGTAGGTGTGTCATATATGGCTTTTATTGTGTTGAGATACTTTCCTTCTATACCCATTTTATTGAGTTTTTATCATAAATATATGTTGGATCTTGTCAAATGCTTTCCCTGCATCTATTGAGATAATCATGTGATTTTTATTCCTCATTTTACTAATGTGGTGTGTCACGTTGATTGATTTGCAGATATCTAACCATCCCTGTGTCCCTGGTATAAATCTCACTTGATCATGGTGTATGATCCTTTTAATGTATTGCTGTATTTGGTTTGCCAATATCTTGTTGAGGACTTTTGCATCTATGTTCATCAGCAATATTGGCCTGTAACTTTCCTTCTTTGTGCTGTCCTTGCCTAGTTTTAGTACCAGGGTGATGTTGGCCTCATAGAACAAGTTTGGAAGCATTCCATCTTCTTCAATATTTTAGAATAGTTTGAGAAGCACAGGTATTGAATCTTCTTTGAACATTTGGTAGAATTCACCAGAGAAGCCATCTGGACTTGGACTTTTGTTTTTTGGGAGGTTTTTGATTAATGTTTCAATGTCTTTACATATGATTGGTCTATTCAGATTCTCTATTTCTTCTTGATTCAGTCTTGGGAGGTTGTATGATTCTAAGAATTTATCCATTTCTTCTAGGTTATTTAAGTTGTGGGTATATAGTTTTTCATACTATTCTCTTATAATCCTTTATATTTCTGTTATCAGTTGTAGTTTCTCCTTCATTTCTAATTGTATTTATTTGAGGCTTCGCTCTCTCTCTTTTTTTTTTTTTAGTGATTCTGGCTAAGGGTTTGCCAGTTTTGTTTATCTTCTCAAAGAACCAGCTTTTAGATTCATTGATCCTTTCTACTGTTTTTTTTTTTAAGTCTCTATTTCATTTATTTCTGCTCTGATTTTTATTATTTCCCTCCTTCTGCTGACTTTGGGTTTCATTTGTTCTTCTTTCTCCTGTTCTGTTAGGTGTAGCTTAAGATTACTTATTTGATATTTTTCTTGTTTGTTAAGGTGGGCCTGCATTGCTATGAATTTTTTTTTTTTTTTGAGGAAGATTAGCCCTGAGCTAACTGCTGCCAATACCTCCTCTTTTTGCTAAGGAAGACTGGCCCTGAGCTAACATCGTGCCCATCTTCCTCTACTTTATATGTAGGACACCTACCACAGCATGACATGCCAAGCAGTGCCATATCCGCACCTGGGATCCGAACCTGCGAACCCTGGGCTGCCAAAGCGGAACATGCGCACTTAACTGCTGTGCCACCAGGCTGGCCCCTGAATTTTCCTCTTATAATTGCTTTTGCCACATCCCACGAGTTGGCATATTGTATTCTCATTTGTCTCCAGGTATTTTTTAATTTCTCCTTTGATTTCTTCATTGATCTAGTGGTTGTTCAGTAGCATGTTGATTAGTCTCCACACATTTGTGACTTTTCCAGCTTTTTTCTTATACTTGATTTCTAGTGTCATAGCATTACGGTCAGAAAAGATGCTTGATATGATTTCAATCTTCTAAATTTATTAAGGCTTCCCTTTTTCCCCAACATATGGTCTGTCTTTGAGAATGTTCCATGTGCACTTGAGAAGAATGTGTATTCTGCTGTTTTTGGATGGAGTGTTCTCTATATATCTATTAAATCCACCTGGTCTAGTTTTTTGTTTAATTCCAGTATATCCTTGTTGATTTTCTGTCTGGATTGATGAAAGTGGGGTATTGAGGTCCCCTACTATTATTGTGTTACTGTTAATTTCTCTCTTTAGGTCTGTTAATAGTTGCTTTATATACTTTGGTGCTCCTGTGTCAGGTGCATATATATTTATAAGTGGTATGTCCTCTTGATGGAAAGTCCCTTTTATCATTTTATACTTCCCCTCTTTCTCTCTCATTGTCTTTTTTATCTCGAAGTCTGCTTTGTCTGATATAAGTATTATAACACCTGCTTTCTTTTGTTTGCCACTTGCTTGGAGTATCATCTTCCACCCCTTCACCCTGAGCCTGTGTTTGTCTTTAGAGTTGAGATGTGTTTCCTGGAGGCAGAATATTCTTGGGTCTTGTTTTCTAATCCATCCAGCTACCCTGTGGCTTTTGATTGGAGAATTCAGTCCATTTACATTTAGAGTGATTACTGATAGATGAGGACTTCATACTGACATTTTATTTCTTGTTTTCCAGTTTCTCTACATTTCCATTGTTTCTCTTCCTTTGTATTTCTGACTGACATTTCAGTTTGGTGGTTTTCTATGGAGGTTTTCTCAGTTTTCTCTTTTTTAATGAATTGTGGCTTTGCTGTGATTTTTTTCTTTAGTGGTTACCATGAGGTTTGTATAAAAGATCTCATAGATGAGGTAGTCCATTTTCTTATATCTTCTTATCTCCATTAGCCTAAGCAGGTTCCATCCCTGTCCTCTTCCCCTTCTGAGTTATTATTGTCACAAATTGTTCTGTTTTGTGTTGTGAGTTTGTGACTAAGCTTAAGTGTTTATAGTCACTTTTGATACTTTCCTTCATCTTTTAAGTTATAGTTATTTGCTACCCTGTTCTGAAAGAAAGCTGCAGTTTTCTGCTTTTGTCTATTTATTGCCTTGCTTAAAACTTTGTAGACCTTTGCCTTTTTGTTTCAGGTATGAGGGCATCCCTAATCATTTCTTGTAGGGTAGGTTTGGTGGTGATGAACTCCCTCAGCTTTTCTTTATCTGGGAAAGCTTTTATTTCTCCATGATATCTGAAGGATAGTTTTGCTGGATAGAGTATTCTTGGCTGAAAGTTTTTGTCTTTCAGTATTTTAAATATATCACTCCATTCTCTCCTCAACTGTAAGGGTTTCTGCTAAGAAATCCACTGAAAGCCTGATGGGGTTCCTTTGTAGGTTATTCTATTCTCTTTTGATACCCTTAATATTTTTTCATTGTCATTGCCTTGTGAGAATTTTAATAACATGCCTTGGTGAAAGATTTTTATCATTGATGTAATTAGGAGTTCTACTGGCTTCATGGACTTATATGTCCAGTTTCTTATCCCGGTTTGGTAAGTTCTCAGCTATCATTTCTTTGAACAAGCTCTCTGTTCCTTTCTTCTTCTCTTCTCCCTCTAGGATACCTATAATCCTTATGTTACTTTTCCTAATTGAGCCAGATATTTCTCAAAGAACTTTTTCATTTTTTAAAAATCTCAGTTTTCTCTCCTCCACCTGAAGCATTTTTAGATTTCTAGCTTCAAAGTCACTAATTCTCTCCTCCATAAGGTCTACGCTATTTTTTATGCTTTCTACATTATTTTTTTATCACATTAATTGTGTTTTTAATATCCAGAATTTCTGTTTGGGTTTTTTTTTTCCCCATAGGTTCAATCCCTTTGGTGAAGTATTCCTTTTGTTCATTAATTTTATTCCTGAGCTCATTGAACTGTCTTTCTGAGTTTTCTTGTAACTTGTTGAGTTTCTCTGTGACAGCTATTTTGAATTCTCTGTCAGTTAGACTGTAGCCTTCTGTAACTTCAGGTTTGGTGTCTGGGGAGTTGTCATTCTCCTTCTATTCTGCAATGTTACTGTAGTTCTTCATGGCATTTGATGAATTGATCCTCTGCCTGTGCATTTGTGGCAGTAATCACCTTTTCTTATTTGACTATGGCTTTGGTTGGTTTGGTTCTAGCCACCTGGGTCTCCACTGGATCTCCACAGGCTTGGATGCTGCTGTCCCACGCCCCACCTGTGCTGCTGTTCCTGGGTTGTCGTGGGATGCTGGTTGCACTGCTGCCAGTGGTGCTGGGTTCACAGGTCTCACTGTCATTCACAGGGGCCATGGGACCCAGGGACTTGTAGATAGCCCCCTACTACTGGTGGAGCTGGTGTCAGGGTTGCTGCCACTGAGGGCTGGGTCAGCAGTTCTTCTGTGGTTCCTATTCCACCTGCCACCACTGGGGGGAGGCAGGGGCTATTTTTTCTGTTCCCACCCTGTCTACTTGTAGTTGTGCTTGTCAGCCACTCTACATTTGCACAGGCCTGCCATAGTTGCTTGGCAGAGAACCTTCACACGGGCTGGGCCACCATGCTCAGTGGGTGGATCACAGTTGTGTGGGCAGGGCCACTGCCCAGAGGGGCACCTTCACACAGACAGGGCCACTGTGCTCAGCTGGTGGGTTGCACTCGCACAGGCAGGGCTGCCACCTGAGTGGGGCACCTTAGGGTGGGCTGAGCTGCTACCACTCAGTGGTGCACCTTCGTGCAGGCCAGGCCACTGCCACTCGGTGGGGAGTGTTAGGGTGGGCAGGGCTTCCATGGCATGGTAGGTGCTCCTGTGGGCCAGGCTACTGACACTCCACAAGCGTTCACACACAGGCTGGGCTGCCCCTGCTTCCACTCGCAGTTGTGCTAGGTACTGTGTAGGGATCCGTGACCTGGATCATTACTTCTGGGGAGGGGAATGGGAGGGGGCCACCCCCTAGTTTCACTTCTTTCCAGGGGTCCAGTCCACCCACCTTCAGATGTATAGCTGCATGGATCTCTCAGGCGTCGTGTTGTGCTGTGTCTGGAATCCTCTGTTGGTTAACAGATGTCCATTTAGTAGTAACTTAGAGGGGAGAGACAAAGGAAACAACTCACTCTGCTATGATGCAGATGTCACTTTCTGGTTCCACCTTTTTAACAACCCAACATATGTGGACCATAATAAACACTCAATAAAACACACTTGCATGTTGAAAACACTCTTACAGGTTGCTGGCAGGAATGTAAATTGATCCAACTTCTAAGCAGGACAATTTCAAAATTACAAATGTGTATACCTTTCCACCCAGCAATTCTCTTCCAGGAAATTATCCTTTGGAAAGACTTGCCCATGTATGAAATGACATGTGTACAGGGTTACTCCCTGCAGTGTTGTTTATAACAGCAGAAGAAGGGAAACAAACCAGATGTCTCTCAACAGGAGATTACTGAACAAGTGGTGATGCCTCCACCCCGTGGATGAAAATGAACCACAAAAAGAGAGTAATGAAGCCTTTTAAGCATTTTTTTAAAAGAATTACAAGATCTAATATTAAGTTTTTTAAAAAAATCAAGGTTCAGAACAGAGGTTACAAATGACAAACATTTATGTGAGTGAAAAAAAAAAAACAGGTACAGGAGAAAAATATGTACAGCTTTTCTGTGCATAGCAAATCTCCAGAAGGATATATAAGAAACTGGTACTGTTGCTTGCCTCTGGAAAGAGAAGTTGGGGGTTGGGGAGTGGGTTTGAGGGAGACTTTTACAGTGTACCTTCTGAATTTTGAACCCTGCAAATATCTTGCTTATTCTATAATTAAATAAATTCATATAACAAGCATTCATTGATTAAGTGAGCAAATGAATTAGAAACTTAATTTGTTAAACAAATGGCTTCCAGCCAGTATTCTCCTCTGCTATTTAGAGGAAAAGGATTTAGGGAATCCTGGCCCCTTTCCCATTCCCTAATTCCTGGCACAGTCTCCAAGGGGAATCCACCAATGGAGGAGCCCTTGGGCCTTTGGAAGGGGAGGAGAAGAAAAAATATTTATTTCATTCAATTGGCATCATTTCCAGGATAAGGCCTCCTTCTTTCACCCGAAACCAGGCTTGTCTCATGGCCCCACAGAGACACATCAGTTTGGATACTTTCCCGAGCTTGTTTAATTAGGCTCTTTGCTGAAAAGCTGTGCCATTGGTCTCTAAAGTGGCAACTGTCCCTCAGAGATGCAATCAACTTTCCACAGGCAACTTTTATTAAAAAGTCTGATATTCAGTGATTCCCTGCCTAAAAATGAGCATCCAAAAGTATTTGCAATATCATGAAAAGCAGAACAAAGGGAGCAAGGCCAGAATGTCTTGAGCTCCCCACTTGCAACAACTCAAAGAATTAGTTTGTGAGTTCTGATTAAATTCCAGTGGAAAGGGTGGCTGACAGCACAGGTACACATCTTGGGCCACTCAATTTCATCACTCCAGCTTGATAAGGAGGATGGAAGGGAGAACAAAGAGCTCACCTCCAGAAGGAGTTCCCTGTTTCTCCAGGTGGGGAGGCGGGCTCTGGGGCTAAGGAAGGCAAGCAGCTGTGGGTTCTGCCTAGAGTGCCCTCTGGCAGGCCTATGGCTTGGACTAGGCAAGCAGGTCCCCGAGGGGACGAATAAATGAAAGCAGCAACAGGAAAGAATGAGAACAAAGTGGGGAGTGGGAATCTTCCACTGGAGTTCTTGTTCATGCTATAACGTGATAATTTCTGTAACAACCCTATGGAGAAAGGATTACTGCCCTGCCCTACCCCATTCTACAGATAAGGAAACTGAGGCTCCAAAGGGTGCAGTAACTTGCCTAAGGCCTCACAACTAGCAAGTGCCCAGGTCTCTCTGATGGCAGAGGCTATTCTCTTGCTTTAAGGGCAATTTTAGTATAATCAGAAGTACCCACTTCTAAAGTCAGAAATAAACTATCTTTAAAAACCTGTGCCATCTTTCTTTTAAATGTTGCATCTCAAAATGCTATTTGGCATCTGTAATATTTCTATTAAAGACAAATAAGACCAATTTTTCCCTTTTTCTTTCCTTCTTACCTTGGGTTCATCAGTATGAGCTGAATGGGAGAATCCCAGGTCCTTTTATCAGTCAAGAAGACAGAGAGGAAATACCCAGGCGCCCCAGAGCAGCCAGAGCCCCTCCCTGGATGCAGGATCTAGCTGCTCCAGTTACTTGAGCCATTCTAGACGCCAAAAGCTTTCTGCTGGGACATTTGGAGTGAAGACCAGCATATTTCCCATGCTGGGACTTTCTATGAACTGTGTCTTCTGCCTCTTTTGAAGACAAAGTCAGGGAAAAGAACCTCACATTGGCAGTGTGGACTTCAGTTAGACATAAGAAAGAACTTTCTAACAATGTGACGGATGTTGCATCATAAAATGGGTGACCAAGAAAGGACAGGCTAGAAATAAATTGGTTGGCAAGGTGCCAGGCATACAACCCAGACTCAGTGGATGATGGTTGATTTGATTTGGTGATTATCTCTCACCATCTCCTGCAAACACCCTGCCATCTAATCTGAGTCTTGTCAGAGCCCCACATTTATTTATGCCTCTGAGACTTTGCTCTTGCTGATCCCTCCATCTGAAATGCCTCTCCCTTCCCATGATTGTCCCAATTTCGTTTATTCTTCAAAGTCTAGCTAAAGGTCCTGGGTCTGCTTAAAACTTTCTCTGACCACTCCAGCCCATATGAATCTATCCCTCTCAGAATTCTAGATAGTCTGAGACTTAGTCGTGATCATCTGGGTGGAGGACAGCTGGTTCCTGCAAAGGCAGTTGGGTGTGTCGTTATCAGAGAGAGGGAGAAACGACAGTGGGAGGCAGAGGCAGCAGCTGTCACAGTTGTCCACTCTGCTGTGAACCTGCCACACCAACCACATGACAACTGTCCACTCTGTCACGTGCAGCTATCTGACTCATTTGCTTTCTGTGGGCCCCTCTCCTGGGAAAAGAATGCCCTGGAAGCACACATGGATATCTGTCAACTGCATTTCCCAAATTACACCAAATTATGCAGGGGGAATTCTGGGACACATCAGTTTTATGTTGGTTTGGAGCATGGTGAGGTTCCTCAGCATTCAATCACTCCTGATACAGTGACGTGTTACCATTTGAAAGGTACTCTCACATACAAGATTTCACTTTATGCTCATAACAGTTCCATATAGCCCATTTTATAGGTGAAAAAAACTGAGACTTGGGCAGAGCCAGTTGTTTGTACTGGCTCACATGGCTAGAAGATAGCAAAACCAGCACTAGAGGCTAACCCCTTGACTACAGGCCAGGGTACTTTTCCTTATACCACATGGTGTGGAAAACACCCGTTCCTAAACCCACCCCGACTCCAACCTACTCACATTACCCATATTGTCAATTGACAGATGACCAGCCAGTCAATGTTGGTAATAGTGATGAGGATTTTTAGGCTGCTTAATTTTAAAACGGTTTATGATGAGGACTTTTAGGCTGGTTACTTTTAAAACTACAGATGAGAAGCAGGCTCCGAGGAGTGGAATTTGCTTGTCCCTTTGTTGAGAAAGATTTACATTTCTAAGGGAAACCTCTGTCTGTAAAGATGCCTCCCTCTCTGTGCCAGGAAGAAGGGGTATGGCCTTATCTCTAGAAACTCTTAATGCCAGAGGCAAGAACTTAAGTTGGTTGCTGTCTGGCAACCTCATGTAACTGACTTAGGGTGGTGGCTTCTGGCCTTTACTTAATCCGATTTGATTCTTATCTAAAAGTTGTGGGACCACCCAATGGCCAGACCCCACCTGCACTGATACCATTTTAACTTTTTTCCATGTTCTTTCCTTTGTCTTGGTAAAGAGATGACTTACATACCCATGCCTTATAAAATTAGCCCTAACCCTCAACTCGGGGCAGCAGCAGGAGCTCTGACTGCCCATGGGTCGTGTCCCCACGCACCAGCTCTGCCTGCCCATGGGTCCTGTCCCCATGCCAGCGGGGCAGCAGAAGCAGCAGCAGAAGCTCTGACTGCCCATGGGTCCTGTCCCCATGCTATCCCACACTATTCTCTAAATAAAAGAGCACTACTGCCAGATCTTGAGAGTCCAAGAAATCTTTCTTTCGACTCCTCGGCTCACCGACCCCGCGTCAATAGTTAAAATTCAGACTTTGATCATAACATAGAAATATGCCTACTGATTCATGCCTTGGTCTAGCATTTGCATTTTATTGTCCACATACCCTATACAGGAGCATCTGGGTCACCTCCATTATTTCCTGTAGTTCACACCAAAGGTAGGAGATAGACCAGCCCAGCACACCAGGCTCTAGGTGTGATGCACCTTCTGCCATTTAAGCTGAGCTGAGAAACCCCATGGCTGTCTGCGCCAGTCACCTCGTTCTCTTGGATTATTCCCAACCTCCTTCAGGTCCATCTCCGCTAAACTCTGAGAACTTGGCTCCAGACCACTCCTCAGGATTTGCCTCTGCTCTCTGGTCTCCTCAGCAACTGATTCTTGGCTTTTCCAAATAGACTTTGGCTTGGTCTTGCCTGTATCAGAGGCAAGATTATACACAATTATATATAATCCACAGAGGTGGATTACAACGGGTCTTTATGTAAATGAATTAATGTTTGGAAGATGCTTAGAACAATGACTGGCACAGTAAGCACAACATAAGTGTTTGCTATAATTGTTATCATCATTATCCCATCATCACCATCATCATCTACCATCTACTATCTGCTTAGTGTAACATATCCCAACACCTAATCCAGCCATCCCAATCCCTTGACATAAAGCCCCAAATCCATAGCATAGCTCTGGCTGGGCTCTCCTAGGTCATCTCCTATGACTGTACTCCTTGTGCTCTGAAACACCTGGTCTTCCTTTAAGCCCATGAACATACCAAGCTCTCTAGACCTTTGCCCTGCTGTATTCTCCTTTGAAATGATCTGAATTTCCTGTCCCCATCATTCCCCAACTCCCCCCAAAAAACTCATCCTTCACTTCTTAGCTGGAATCTTACTTCTCCTGGGAGACCTTCCCTGTGTCCATTCCCCATCCCACCTGCCAAGATTAGGTTGGGTCTTCCTGCTACACTTTCCTACAGGATCCTTTGGTAGTTATTCTAAGTAGATATACAACTACTTCTTTAATGTCATCTTTCCATTAGACTTTAAGCCTCATGAGAACAGGAGCCATAGCTAAAGATTCAACACTGTATTGTCAGTGCCTAACTTGATGCTTGGAATGAGTAGAAGCTCAAAAACATACTGAATTGCATTGAACTGAATCAACATGGATTGCAAAATGACGATGGCATTGATCCCAATGAAAACGATGACTTTAAAGCTTAATATGCTTTAAAGCATATTAATTAATTTATTTACTATATTTGCCCTGACCTATTCAAAGCCAGAACCTAGAATCCCATAAATAATAAAAGGGTGAAGAATGGAGGAAAGAGATAAAAGAATTAAAGTTTCTTTGTGCAACAGCTTCTATAACTATGGCTACCCTGAAAGGAGGCATTAATTAAAGCTGAAAGGAAGACATGAGGGTCACAGTAATCAGGGATTAAATGTCAGTAAATAAGCTACTCATCCCTAATTAGTCAACCCAGAGAGTGCTTAGCTCTGCCCTTGTGCCCGAAGATATTGCCTGGCCCTATCAGAGATGTCACCTGAGGACTTTTGAGAAAGTCTTTGCCAACCCAAACAAAACTAAAATTACCAAAAAGGAAAGCAAACGGAACAACGGCTCACGCATTTTCTGACAGTGATGGTTTCTGTTCACCAAGACCCAACATTCAATTCACTTCCAGGCTACAAGGACCTACCCAGTCCCTCTCTCTGCCCATAACAGCTCATTGAGTAACTTCTAATTTTGATGATGAGCATTCGAGGGCTTGCCCCACAAGATCCACTGGGTCCTGGTCACTCCTAAGAGTTTCAATCACTGAGAGCTTTTCTTTTTTCTGTGCATTAGGAGTGAGAGGTTTTCCTGACGTCTCACTTAATGGAAATGAGAACTAAAGGAGACAATGATATACGATAGCTCTGAAAAAGTTGAAATTCTACATTCCAAAGTCGTGATTTTATCATTGTTCATAACAGTGATTGTTTCTTGCCCTTCCCAGTTAATATTTTCTTTCCTGTTCTCAGAAAAAGAAAAGAATCATTACTGCTCCCTTCTCAGGAGCATGGGAATACTGCCTAAAGAGAGCTTTTTAAATAGTTGTTTATTATCAATGTCCACAAAATTTCTTCTTCCACACATCCCTTTTGGGTTGGAGATTCCCCTAGGGAATGGATGGCATCATCTGCTCTCTGTGAAATGCCCTCTTGGTCTGACCCAGTATGGATATGAAGTTGGGTCATCCTGATACAGACATGCGACCTCCTACAACTGCATTTCTGTCTTCTCTTTCCCTGATCCAGCCCTCTCCCCCAACTTTTCCTCGACTCCATCCATAGTAGTTGTGTGAGGGGTTTTAGCCACCCCCTAATCTCCATCAGGCCATCTAAAGCCATCCTATATAAACAGGCAGTCCGTAAAAAGCAGTATGATCGTTGCCCAAGTGCAGCTTCAGACCATCCCTTAGCTGTTCCCTTTCCAATCAGACTCTACTCCAAGCCTCATTAATCAGGGGTCAAATGTCAGCAAGCAAGTTACTCATCCCTGATTGGCCAACCCAGAGGGTCCTGGACTCCACCCCGGGCACAAGGATATTCCCTGGCACCATCAGTAATGTAATTTGAGGAGTGTTGAGAATGCACAACCACCACCGCCTGTAGCAGCTGCCACCTGAGCAATCCAATTTGATCTGGCAAAACTTGACTGAGTGTTGGAGTCACACAGACCCAGCATTAATGCTGGCTCTACTATTAACATCTGTGAGAGGGCTGGGCCAGTCTTTCACTTCTCTTAGCCCCAATATCCTCATCAGTAAAGGAAAACAACACCACCTCCTCACATGGTTCCCACCAGAATTCAAGATAATGTATATCAAGCACCTAGCTCCATATCAAGTGCCCACTCAATACATGTAGCAAGGGTGGATATTGAATAAGTGCAAGAAATGTCCTAGAGATGGTAGAATTCTTAGGGAGAGATCCGTGCTACCCATGAATAGAGGTCAAGACAGGCTTTGTAAAGGAGCCTTGAAAGATGGGTGAGGAGTTTGGCAGATGGCCTGAAGGGAGGGCACACCAGGCAGGGAACATCACCAACAAAGGCTGGGATTGGAGCCCAAAGCACTGGGCCCATTTGGGCAGATAACACAGGGCAGCTGGAGCAGAGTGGAAGAGGGTAAGGAGCCCTGGGACAGGAGGCCGAGCCATCAAGGAGCTGGGTTGGAACGGCCTCACAGGGTCATTGTTAAGTTGTAGGGGACGAGGTTTGGCCTATAATATAGCCAGATTCTTGTCAGCTGGGGCCATATCAAGATAAATTAATTATAATAGTGACTGGATAATGAAAAATTGAATATCATATATTCAAACCCCACAATTTAAGGGTCTCTGAGCTGATGTAGAACTTTGCACCATCTGAGAAGAGGTTTCCTAGTCAGAGATGGCAGAATAATGAGAAGATGGGGAATAATGATGAGGCTGGTTTAGCAGAAGTGAGTCCTCCAGTTGCCTCTTCTCAATTTGGTGCACTAATGATGCTGGGAAATCCAGTTCCCATCTGGTCCAAGGCTTGACCGGCACTTCAGGTAAAGTCAAGTCACAAGTCCTAAAAACAACATTGGAGATTCTCTCTATTCAACCCTCACTGTGTTCTTACCGCACACAGGGCATCGCTTTTGGCCTCAGGAGCACAAAGATGAACATGACACAGTCGGCTGTTCCATAGGAATTTATAGCACAACTGGGAGACATAGGCCAGCCTCAGGGCCCAACCCAGACTGGTACCCACAGTGAGAGCTTAAAGAGGGTCAGAGGCTGGCTAAGGCTGCACAGGGCTCTGAAAACCTAAAGCGAGGTAACCACAGTCTTAGAGGAGGGGAGGGGCAAGGCCCCCAGAGCCTCCTTCTCCTCCTCTCCACTATCCCCACGTCTGAGGGGTTCCTGTTATCATATTAGACCCGGGCTTCATTTCATCTATCCTGGGGTGGCTGTCTTTTAAAAAAAAAATCCATGGAGTTTTTCTCCATTAGGGAAAGGTTGACAAATTCAGAAAAATAGAAACAAGACAAAATTACCCATAATTTCACTACCATTGTTCACATTTTGGTGTCTCTCTCTACAGTTTCCTTTTCTCTAGATAGGCAAGTTTGTCTGATGGCTTATTTGTTAAATGATCACATTGTGCGCACAATTTTGTGCACTACTTATTCCCAGGAGCTTCACGTCATAGGCATCTTCCTTTTCATTAAAAATTATTTTTCATGATCATCCTTTTAAAAGCCTCACGACATTTGACCACACGGCTACATCAGAGTCCACTTGGCCATGTTCCTCGTTGCACTGCAGGCTGTGTGGTGTCCAGCAGTGGGCACAGGCTTCGGAGTCAGGCAGACCCAGGTCCTCTCCAAGTCCTGTTCTGACACTTGACTGTGTGGCTTGGACAAGTTACTTGATTTCTCTGAGCCTCAGTTTTGTCATCTGTAAAATGAAGATAATCCTAACTACTTTGCATGGTTTTTGAGGATCAGCACTAATACCTATAAAGCAAATTAGAGTCCTAGAAATGAATGATGTTCATCTTAATTTGGAAGACCCCAGAGACCAGGATCTAAAGCTAAGCAATTACACATAGAGCCTAACACAGCCGCAGGCACACACAGGCACTTTTGCAGTGAGAGGTCCGAAAATGACCAACAGCACCCGCCTGGCAGCTGTTTTAGGGGTAGTGGGGTAGGAGGAAGATCACAGCCTTTGGAGCTAGACAGGTGCTGGGTTTCAATCTCGCATCTACCACTGTGTGACTCTGGGCAACTCGTTTAACCACTCAGACTCGTTTTTCTCATCAATGGGAACCATAAAACAGGGCTTTGTGAAGTTTCAATCACATGAACTATTGCATGGAAAGGGCTTAACATGTAAACAGAACAGGTGCTTCAGAAATCTTCCCCACTCCCCACCCCCAGCCCCGTAGAATCCTTCTGGTTTTCTGGCGATGAGATGATGAACTTGGAGACAGCACGGAGATGCTCTTCCTGGATTTGCCACCTACTGCTCCACTTCAAGCCTCTTTGTGCCTCTGTTTCCCTCGCTATATGCTGGGGACAATAACTTCTGCTTTCTTTACACAAGGGATGGGCAGTCAATAGCCAGAGAAAAGGAAAACACGGATGGAATGCAATCACCTGGCTGGGAAGGCCCTTTGGACAATTTCTTCCCCTCCCCCGGGCCAAGCCTCCAGAGAATGCAGAGCAGACAAGAGAGCGCGGACAAGCAACTCCAAGGAGCCACACCCTAGAGACACTTAGCCTGGCGTCTCCATCCCAAATCCATTTCCTCAGTTTTCAAGTTTAGTACTTTATAAGAAATAAATCATTAAAAAGGTTTTCCTGAGAGGACAGTCCCCTCTGGCTGTGTCTCTGCCAGGTTCTGGTAAGGAGAACAGAAACTACTGTAGGCATTTCAAGAAGAAGGGACTCGCTACAGGAAATTAAATGCTGGAAACTCATCAGAAGGCTGCAGAAGAAAAGGTCAGGGAAGCTGCCACCGGCTGTCAGAGAGCAGGAAGCTGCTCCTGCGGTCCAGGTCGGGGGATGCAGGAAAGCGTGCCTCGCGATCAGAGCTGCCTGCACCACAAGGGGAGAGACCCACAGGGGACTCAGAGAGACATCTCCGGTCTGCCAAAGCCCGCAGCCCTGCCTGCCACTGCCTCCATATGCCTTCCGAGACCAGCACAAGGGCTGCTGAGAGGCCAGCCAAGGAGGGATAGTCTAGCAGGAGAGGGAGATGGAAGGGAGCATGGAGAGCACATCCAAGACCAAGTCCTTGAGGGTCAAGAGAGGGAAACCAAATGTAAATCTTAAGCAAGAAACCGAAAGAGGCAGGGTTGAAATGACGTGGTCTGGGAGGGAGAACAAATAGCATAGGGATTAAGGGCACTGGCTTTGAATTCAATCCTAGCCCCACCTGTCACCAGCTGTACAGCCCTGGGCAAAGTGCTTTACCTCTCTGGGCCTTAATTCCCTCATCTGCAGAGTGGAGCTAATAAGAGCACCCACCTCGCAGAGAAAACAGAAGTAAGCCCTGAGGGTAATAAGTATTGAAAGTACACTTACTCATCAAGGTCATTCCAGAGCACCGCTCCCACCCTCTCTCCCTCTTCCTTCTACCATTCTCCCCTCTACCTTCTGACTTATGTTTGCCTTGAAAAACCTAAAAAGGTGGCACTTTCAAAAAGCCCTGTCTGCAGCAATGTCCCATCCTTCTTCGTTTGTCCTTGAAGACAGAAAATAAGTCAGGAGGTTCCCCTCCCTTGACCATGGAGGAAGCTAAGACATAAAGGAGCCAAAATACTATTAACGACGGTTGGCCATTTAAAGAAAAATCACACAGTAAAACTGACTTCTGGGGGCAGCGTACAGTTCTATGAATTTTAATACATGTATGGATTCACGTAACCACTACCACAACAGTATACAGAGCAGTCCCTTCACCCCAAAAAGCTCCCTCGTGCTGCCCTTTAGAATCACACCCTCCCTCCATCCCTAACCTCTGGTTGATAAGGACTTTAGGCCGGTTCATTTTAAGCTGCAGATGAGAGGCAGGCTCCGAGGACTGGAATTTGCTTGCCCTTGGAGAGAGATTTGCATTCGTGAAGGAAATCTCCATGCCTCCCCGTCTGCACCAGGAGGAAGGGGGGATGGCCTTATCTCTAGAAACCCTTAATGGGGAAGGCAAGAACTTAAGTTGGTTACCGTCTGGCAATCTCATGTAACTGATTTAGGGTGGTGGCTTCTGATCTTTCCTTAATCCAATTTGATTCTTATCTAAAAGTCATGGGATCACCCAATAGCCAGACCCCACCTGCACTGAAACCATTTTAAATTTTTACATGTTCTTTCCTTTGTCTTGTAAAGAGATGGCTCACATACCTATGCCTTAAATTTAGCCTTACTCTCAACTCATGTTTGCAGCAGAAGCGGAGGCAGCAGCACCTCCTCCTGCCCGTGGGCCCTGTCCCCAAGCAGCAGCTCTGGCTGCCATGGGTCCTGTCCTCATGCTATTCCACACTATTCTCTAAATAAAAGAGCACTACTGCCAGATCTTGAGAGTCCAAAAATCTTTCTTTCGACTCCTCGGCTCACCGACCCCGCATCATGGTAACTGCTGATCTGTCCTCCAGTAGCATAGTTTTGTCTTTACAAGACTGTCCTATAAATGGAATCACGACACGTGTAACCTTTGTTATATAGGTTACACACATGTAACATATGCTTCTTTCACTCTGCATAATGCCTTTGAGATTAATCCAAGTTGGTTCACAGATCAATAGTTAGTTCCTGCATAGTATTCCATGCCTGGGCCCTTTGAAGAAAACACTCAAGTATCCTTGGTGCTATTTCTTTGTGCAGGTTGTCTTAGTGAAATTCAAAGCAATTGGTTCAAAGTAACGAATGATGTATTTTAAAGTCATTTCTTCAGCCATGTGCTCAGCTCTAGAATATTTACCCTATGAGAGCATGATCTCCCATAAGCATTTAACCTAAATGTATGCGCTTCCCTCATACATCCAGACAATCATTGATGGAGAGGGAGAGGTAGCCATCACTGGTGTCCAACCCCACATGTTCCTCCTGCCCCCAGCAGGATTCCAGGCTGCCCACGTGGTCTCACAGGCAGCCATACGATGGGTCGTCTGTGACAGCCTCCAAAGCCATCTCCATGTCTCCACCTGATGGCCTTGGCTGCTGACGCCCAGCTACTCCTCCCCATGAAGAAGGAGCCACGTCCCTGGGGTTCTCCAGTGCAGTGCCCATCACTTCCCCTGATGCCACTGATGTCAGCCTGTTCACTCCTGTGGCCACGGGTTTCCTCCTGACATGGTTCCGTGGCTCTCACCAAGACAAGGCTCTCCTTACCAGAGCTATAATTCTTTCATCAGAATCCTGAGCAAGGTGGCCTTGCTTTCAATGTCATATTGCACCCTTATTATTAAACGTCTTTTCTTTGGCTTTCACTTTCTCTCAGTCCCAGACTCTGAGATTGCTGAGACTCAGTTCTCTTGGAGTTGAGTCGGAGAAAGATTTTTAGTGCTGTGCCTCAGTGTGACTTCCAAAATTGTCCCTCCTCCAACCAGTGCCTGAAAACTGACTTAAGCATCTTGGTTCTCTCTTCCCAAAATTTAAGTTCCCAGCTCACTGGGTGTGGTCCCAAAAGGTGGCCACCATCAATGCCTCTCCTCATTGTATGCACATGCTACTCCTTCCATCAAGACATAGAGTCTACTTCCTCTTTCTTGAATCTAGGCTAGTCTCATGACTTGTTTGGACCAACAGAATGAGGCAGAAGTACCAGTCGAGTCCTAGCCTTTAAGAGGACATGAAAAAGGCGAGGCTCTCATGCTCTCCGAGGAAGCCAGCCATCATGCTGTAAAGAAATTTAGGCTAGACTTATGAAGGAGAGACCCTGTGGAGAGAGTGGCCACAGAGGAAGGTCAAGGTGCCAGACATTGAGTAAAGCCTCCCTGAACCTTCCAGCTCAGCCAAGCCACCACCTGAATGCAGCAGATTGAGTGACCCAGCTGCCACAGCATGGAATCGAAGCACCACCCCAGCCAATCCCTGCCTGAATTCCTGACCCTCAGGGAAATGAGAAATCATTGTTTTGAGCCACTAAATTTTGGGGTAACTTGTTGCCCGACAATAGACGAGGGGAAGACTGAGAGACAAGCTTTTCAAGAGGTAGTGTTTGCCCTTTTCCTTGCTTCTGCATCTCAGTCCAGGGCCAACACCTGCTTCAACTCGTCTCCAGGCTTCTCAGAAAGGCTTGAGGATCTTCATGCAAATAGAAGGCCCAGTAGCTTCCATCATGTGCCGACATGCCAACCCCCACATGTGACATCGAGATATGATTCCTTCTCTCTCCACATTTCTTTTCTCTGCTATGATGGAAGTTTTTAGGCAGATGTTAAAATGAGTTTATTCTCCCTAACAGTGAAATAATGCACAGAGAGAAGTCAGTCTGAAAGCCCAAACCGGTCCCAGACAACCACCAGTGCAGGGAGACCACATGAATTAACAAGCATAGCAGCTACATTTATTGAGCACTAGCTGTGTACCAGGCTCTAGGTAAGCATGTTACATGCAGCATCTCATTGGATCTTCACAACTACCCTGGGAGACAGCTATTATTATTATCTCCATTATACAGATGAGGAAACTGAGGCTTAGAGAGGTTAAGTAACTTTCCCAAAGTCACATAGCTATAAGCCCATCTCCCAGCAATGTCATACTTCTTTTTCTGGGTTGTGGTGGCCATAGATGAGTCAAAGAGACACCCCAATTCAGTGCCTTCAGCCAAGGAGATGCCTCCAGTGCATCCAACGTTTTTCATTCCCTGGCACACATAAAAAGTGACTACATCAATAGGACACACTGGGATGATGGGTTGAGGTTGCTTCGGGTAGAGGTGACAAGCCTAGGGCACTCCAGTTAGGAAACGCCATTAAGCTATTTGTAAACCAAAGTCACTTCATTTTCCCAAGTCCTTTTGTACCTCTGAGACTTCTAAGAGGGGATAAGAATAAAAATTGTTTAAAATATAACTTAACGTAGATAGGTTATCATCTCTTAGCACTTTTGGAAGAGCAGCCTTCAACCTCTAGAAAGGGCCCAACCTGGGACATGCATGTTCTTGAGATGTGACCTCTAACATATGTCTCAGCCTCTCGTGGTTTGTTTCTCTCTGAAGAAACATGAGACCCACGCCCCAGGATTACAAGCTGAGTGCAAGGGGTAAAGAAGGCATCAGGATAGGCTCTCAAGTCCAGTAAAAAAATCCAACCTCGGACACCACTGGAGGGAGAAGACAATTGTTCCTTTCAACAGAAACTAATGAAGGAGGAAAGAATTTTCTAGAAATTAATGATGGTTTCGGTGGTGCCTTTCAGATGCATTGGGATTTATTTGGTTTTCTCCTGGCATTTGATTTCTCTTTCTTTTTAGCAGTGTGATTGACATGTAATTCACATACTATACAATTCACCCATTTAAAGTGTACAATTCAGTGGTTTAATGTACTCACAGAGCTGTGCAACCACAGCCACAATCTAATTTTTAAATATTTTCATCACGCCAAAAATAAACCCCATGCCAATCAGAAGTCACTCCCATTCCTTCCAGCACCCACCCCTCCCAGCCACAGGCTAATCTCTAATCTCTCTTATGTCTCCATAGCTTTGCCTGTTATTGATATTTCATATAAACAAGTCATACACTATATCTTTGTTTTTTGTGGCTGGTTTCTTTCATTTAGCTTAATGTTTTCAAGGTTCATTCATATTGTAGCGTGTATCAGTTCTTCACTCCTTTTTATTGCTGAATAATATCCCATTGTATGACTATACTACATTTCATGTATCCATTCATTTGTTGTGGACGTTTGGGTTGTTTCCCCTTTTTTGGCATTATGAATAAAGCTATGAACATTGGTGTACAAGTGTTTTGTGTGGACATATGTCATTTCCCTTGGGTATATACACAGGAGTGGAATTGCTGGGTCATATGATAACTCTGTTTAACATTTTGAGGAACTGCCAGACTCTTCCAAAGTGGCTGCACCATTTTACATTCCCATCAACAGTGTAGGACAGTTTGAGGTGCTGGGAGAGTAAGGAATCTATTTGCAAGGGATGAGGTACCAGAAAACATCATGGACACAGCAAGAGGGAGGTCAGCAGTTGAGGGGTGGGAAAACTCACATCAGTTTGGGGATGGGAGCTGGTGAGGCTGGTGGTTAGGAGAGTCTGCTTTGGGCCCATGGCTGAAATCGACAGGCAGAGGGGCTGGTAGGCTCAGCCAACCTCAAGGTTATGAGCCCTAGTCAGTTTCAGAGGTCTAAGGAAGCTCCTCTTCTGCACTCATTGCTCAAAGAGAATGAGGTACTGCCCCAGATTTTAGTGGGAAGAGATTCACTGTCTCCAAAGACGTGTCTCCAGGGTATTGACAGCAGCCACAGCAGATGGGAGGTGGAGGCAGAGATATTCTACCCGCTCTGGAGAAGCCTGACCCTGAATGATTCGAAGCTATGCAAGTGCCTGCTCATGGGCACACCCCTCCTGGGGGACCAGTGATGTCCACATAAACCTGTAGCACTTCTCAGACCGGATAGCACTTATGGGATTAAAGATCTGTCTACTCCACCAGATAGCGAGTTCCAGAGGCAAGGACCCTGACTTCAACTCATTCAGCAAATGTTTGTGAAGCTCCTACTATGTGCCAGGCACCACGCCGGGTGCTGGTAGGGCGAGAGTAGTGAATGAGACCAAGCCCCTGCCCATGGAGCTGTCAGTCTATGCACTGATTCACCTTTGTGTCCCCCTCAGCTGCTCAGTCTAGGCACACAGTAGGTACTTAATAAGCGTTCCTTCTCCTTCTCTCACCGGATCTTTAAAGGAATGACTTGAAGTTGTTCCACTTAGAAGGATCTTCTCATTTCTTCAGAGAGGCTCAAAGGTGATTATACGGCTTAGCAAGCAGTTCATTCGCAGATTCCTTTAACTTGCTCCAACTCCATTACCCTCACTTTTGTGATTAATCGTTGAAACCATGTGCCTTCTTGGGGTGACCTTGTGCCCCCTTCACAGCAGTGCTCTTAACTTCTTAAGGAACGATTTTTGAACTTCTGATCTTGCCCTTGAACTACAATCACCCATCCGGTTAACAAGGTAACTCCCTCACATCGAACCTGCCGAGTTTCTCCATCACTGAACAATGTTGTCTGTTTGCACTGAATGTTCATGTTAATCCCCACAAGATGCAAGGGAAGAAAGACGGACAGGGGACAGGTTCATTTCAGGAAGCTGGGAAGAAATCTGGGTTTCAACTCTTGGTGATCTTTGTTTTGGGGGAAATCCTCTCTCTGCCTCAAGATAAACTTCCTGGAGAAACTCTGTGGGAGTTTCTGTGGGAGCATGTCTGCCCATCATTAACAGGGTAAGTGTTCCTGTCTCCAACTCAGCTTCCCAGCACCAGTGATAAGAGGGCCCCGCCCTCCCCCTACACACACACACCCAGTACTTGGCCAAGAAATAATCCCCACCTCCCAGTCTCCCCCATTATCAGACAGCAATAAAAATCCAACAAAAGAGAGACATCAATTTGCCTGACGTTATCATTCTTTGGTTCAAATGTTTACAGCAGGCTCACAGCTGGCCCAGAGGATTCTGTAATGGCCAGTGCATGGTCCCTGCCCTCAAGGGGTTCACTCTCTGGTGGGGAGACAATTACATAAAGAGATGACTACAGAACCATCTCTTGGTCGTTGGTGTCTCAACCACACTGAACAGCATGGGAGCGCCTGTGCGGTTACGTGCCTTTGCTTAAACTGCCCTCTGCCTGGAACGCCCCTCCACTCCCCTCCCCACCCCTAAGCTAGCAGATACCGGCCCGTGTCCCCATTCTCTGACTGCAGGCTTCTCACTTGCAGCAGACCCCAACTGGAAGACGGGAGATGCCTCAACCTTAATCCAGGTTCTGAAATTTTGCCCAGGACTGGACATTTCAATTAAGGAATGGAGGCTGTTTTGTGACTTAAAAGTAACTATAGCTTGGGGCTTTTTTAACCTAAGGTTGACCAGAAAATTTTGAGGCCTGTGCCAGTTTTCATGCAGGGGCAGGGGAAGAATGAAAACTTCCAGAAAAAATAGGAAGGAATAATGGGAGAAAATCTGCATTATGACAACATTCTACAGCCACAGTTGCTCAACCTTGCAGCTACCCACATCTGTCTATCCCTCAGACCGTGAGCTCCTTCGTGCCTAGCACAGGGCTGTGCAGAGTAAGTGCTCAAAAAGATGGGGGTGGGCACGGGCAAGGACAGGGACACTGTGTAGGGTAGGGGAGGCTGTCCCAGGGAGCAACTGTTGGTGGCAGGACTCAAGACTCAAAGTTGCCCCAGGAATGAGTCTTGAGACGTGACAGCATCTCTCAAGGAGGCCCCATGTCTTTGAACAGCAGCTGCCTTTCATTGCAGAGATAGACCTGGAAACTTGATAATATAAATGCACCCCAGAAGGGCAGTGTGAGCACAAAGACACATCAGCCGATGTCAGTGTAGACAGCAGATATCAGATGCTGTCCTGCTGGCAGGGTGCTTTTGCCATGGACACCAGGGAGAAGAAGATCCACCCAAAGACAGGGGTCGTGACCCGGTAAACGGTAAACCAAAGATAAGGGAGGAGGGACGTGACTGCCTAGCTGTGCACGCTGCCTTAATCTCACCGTCCAGGGGACGCGCATCCCGCTGCAGATGAGCAAAGACACAACGACAGCTGAAGGAACTCGCCCAAAGCCACACCACTACTAAGTGACACAGCTGGGATCTAAACTCAGGCCTGGCTGGCTCTAGACCTCACATTGCCTGACCCTGTGGGTCAATGTCTTCATCTCCCTCTTCGGCTTGCTTGGAAGCTACTCGGTAAACCTTCAACTGTGTGCATTGAAGAACTGGGGCCCTGGGTGACTGAAGACCTACCCATCCACATGGTCCATGCAGGGCTCAGAGGGGTGGAGGTCTGAGGCAGAGCACGGGAAGGCTGCTGTGGAAGGGAGAGGCTCCCCCAGGCTTCACACGGTGCCCACACTCCTGACTCTGCCTGCCTCTCTGCTGCGTTTGTCCTGCAGTCCCTACCTGGTTTCCTCCATCTGCACTTTCAGGGTGCACGCCCTCAGAGGACCAGGCTCACTACCCTCCCTGGCATCGCAGGGGCTGGCGGAGAGCAGCTAACACAGTTACCCAACCCATCCCCCTTGTCGGTTCCCTCACAGGCCAGCCCCTCTCCAGAGCTGGGAACCTGTTGTCCGCCACCTGGGTGAGTCGGCACAACTGGATCAAGCACCCCAGTGAAGTGAAGGTTGTGGGACCACCCTGAGGAGCCAGTCAGGGCAAGGAACTCCCTCCCAAACCCTGGCCAGCCTTCACTCATGTCTCTCCTGCTGTTAAAGGCCTGGCATACAACCAAGCCCACCCTGCTGACTCGGGAGGGAGCCCCTGACTTCAGAGGGGCTGAACAACAGGGGTAGGGAGGCGGGGTCGGTTCAGCCGTGGGACTGGCCTGGAACCCCTCAGCTTGCCCCAACCCTGGTGGGGCAAATCTGACCTGATCCACTGGTGTCTAGCAGTGGGACCAGCGCCGGGTCATCCCCTCTGAAGAATGATGCCCCCTGGGCAGCTTTCTGTCTCCCTGTCTTGAAGTCCTCAACACCTGGTATGACAGCACATAGTAGAGAAGAACATATGTCAACAAGACACCAGAGCTTTCACAAATTAATGTATTTACTTCATTATTTGCTAATCAGTTGACTGCACATAGCTGTATCTGAGTCACTTTAAGTCATAATTGCGAGGACAATAACACAAGCTAGCTCATCCAGCTGGCTGAGAGTCCTTGGGGGTATTCCAGTGCCAGGGTGGCTTCTCTCTGCATCTTCTGGCTGCTCTGCCCGCTCTGGCCAGTTATCAGTTATGCTGACATTCCCTGCTGCTCTCTCCTTCCTTTTTTCTTCCTCCCTCCCTCCTTTTTTCCCTTCTTTCTCTCTTTCCTTGATTTTTTTTTTTAATGAATTAAGCTCTTTTATTTTTTGCTCAGGAAGATTCACCGTGAGCTAACATCTGTTGCCAATCTTCCTCTTTTAGCTTGAGTTAGATTCACCCTGAGCTAACATCTATGGCAATCTTCCTCTATTTGTATGTGGGTCACTGCCACAGTATGGCCACTGAGAGACGAGTGGTGCAGGTCTGTGCCTAGGAACTGGGCTCGGGCCGCTGAAGCGGAGGGCACAGGACTTAACCACCAGGCCACAGGGCCAGCCCCTCCCTGCTGCTCTCCTTTCCCTCTCAAACCTGTGGTGTTCAGTAGATTCAGACAGACCTGGCTACTAAGCTTTGTGACCTTGAAAAGGGGCTCGACCTCTCTGAGTTTCCATCACCTTGTATGCAAAGCAGGGGTCCCTAATAATTGTAGCTGGCATCAGCCTTGCAGCTGGCTCCCCGTTCCGGGTTCTGGGTGAAGCACTTGTCACGTATCAGAGCTCATTACTCCTCACAGTGGCCCTGTGAGGTAGGTACAATCATCACTCCATCGGGTAGATGGCTGAAGGAGGCTGAAAGAGGTAAGTTACCCAGGAGCAACTTGTGTGGAACTGGGATGCGACCCAGGGCTGTCGCTCTCCAGCGACTGGAGGCTCACCATAACGCACGCAAATGCTTCCTCCCGCCTCCCTCCTTTCCTCCTTACAACATGGCAGCAAAGCAGAGAAGGGCCAGTCAAGACAGATGGAAGGGTCACAGAAGCCTGAACACATCGGCATCTACTGCAGCTGCTTCGGGGTTCTTCCCTGTCTCCTGCAGCACGCATTTCCCCACTTCAGGACACTGGAAACTCTGTGAAGGTAAGGACAGGGCTTCACGGAGGGATAGTGTCAGGAAGAGCAGCTGCTTGGCGGACTGCTGAGCACGGTGCCACTGTGAGGGCTCGGGGGCTCAGGGTGAGAAGCAGGGACGGGACAAGCCCAGAACAAACAAGTAAGACCCAACATGGAGTGTGCTGGAGCTGCGTGGAGCACTGCGGGGGCAGAGCAGGGAGGGCAGAGGACAGCCTCCGCAGAGGGGTCTCTGCCAGCACCGCCAGGCATCATGTCCCATGTTAGGCTCCTCAACGTCATCTCATGTACCCCTCACAGAGGAGGAAACTGAGCCCGAAGACAACACCTCCGAAAAGCCGCGGAGCTGGGATTCAAATCCACATCCGTCTAGTTCTAAAACCCACGCCCTGTGCTCTGTACAGGCTGCCATCGGAGGGGACACCCGCTCCGGGTCTCAAAGAATGACGTCCAGAATAAAGGAATCATTTTCAGAGCAAAGTGAAAAACACATTCTCCCCAAATTTCACATCATAAGCAGCTGGAAAGCAAACATAAAGGATGCTGGGGACACAAACATGGCGAGAAGGGCCGTCTGCACAAACGTCAGCTTCTCCAACCCGATTTCCTGCTCTCAGCCAACAAGGCCGATGGATCTTCCCAAACCGCCGCTGCTGGCGAACTCCAGGAGAGGAGAGCTCTCCCAACCTCAGTGTCCTCAGGACAGCGTCACGCCTCAGGCCCTGGAGTCTCAGTTTTGTTTTTTATACTGCAAGACAGAGAGATCATTAGAAGCAGGCGAGGGAAGCCAGCAGGGGAGGGAAGACTGGGGAAACCCTGAGAACTCGGGCATCCAGGCCTCAGCTGCCTCCCAAGGGGCTTCAGAGGGGGTGGGACCCAGGCAGCAGGCACCGGATGGTCTAATCTCTGGTTGGCGCCTGGACCCTCTTTCTTCTTTATAAGAAAAGGACGCTGATGGGGTTGGGGAGGGAGGATAAGAAAGACACTGAGGACATTAGAACTGAACACGGTGGCGGGCCCATCCTTCTCTTTAAGCTGAATCTTGTTCAGAGAAAAAAAAATCTAGGTTAGAAGAGGACCCTGAGAAGCCATCTAGTCTAATCACTGAGTTTAAACAAATGAATCCTGGACCCCACACCTGGAGATCCTGATTTAGAAGGACAGGGAGGCGGGGCATGTTCTGATACCAAAGTGTGATGACCAGCAAGCCAGTCTATATTCTTGATGTCCTCCCTTCCTCCACCAAAACAGATACTTGAATGTTTCCTCAATAATCCTGCCTCACTACAAATACCCTCAGAGATGGGGAGCTCACTACCCCCCAAGACAATATTTCCTCTCTGAGTCATCACCAGGCTGCCGCCCGTCTTGGCACTACTGCTTCCAGGAAGATTGTTCTCTTCTGCCCCATCTCAGCTTATTCAGCCTGTCAGGCGGAAACTTCCCCTTAGGGATTGAGGGTGCCTCCCTCTTTGCAGAAAACAAGTGCAACCAGAAGGGCATCAGCCATCAGCTTTCCACCCTGGAGGAGGGGAGCAGCTGGCTGGAGGGGTGTCGCAGCACTGATGGTTCTCAACTGTGGGGCAGGGGCGACCCCTGGTGGTCACATAGATCACAGCCATCCACACCCCAACTCGCAGGTGGAGGTGGGAGCCAAGCACTTACTTTGTTCATGATCCAGTCGGCATCTTCTATGGCTCTTTTAATAATCTGCTGGATTCTTTCAGGGTTGTCCTCATCCGAATGAACCCGGAAACCCTGGAAGTTTAAGCATAAAAAGAGACAACTAGGCAAAATTCACAGGACCGGCGGCTTCAGAGCACCAGTCACGGCCAGGCACATGGCAGGACACTTCATACTCAGCACGGCTCTTACCCCTCCAGAGACTGTTAGGATGACTCCACCCAGAGATGAGGAAACAGAGCCTCAGAAATCCCAACCTGCCGCTAAGCAACGGCACCAGCATCTGAATCCTGGTCTATCTGACTACCCAGGGCAACTGGGAAAAGGAAGACTGGCACCCCAGTCACCCCCAAATCAAGCTGGACCCAAAGGTTATCAGGCAGCGGGGGTCTAAGGGAAACTTCCATCTCTCTGCGTGGCTTCACAACAGGGAAGAACAGGGCTTCTCCTGACCCAGCTGGAAAGCCGAGCAGAGAGGCAGGGGCGCTGGGGAGGTGGCTGGAAAATCCAGCCAGGCCCAATGCACAGCAATGCAGGGCTGCTGTTTGCTCTTGACCAGATGTTCACCCTTGAGAAGCAACATGAGATTCAGCTTCACTGGTGTGGCACTTGGGGCCCTGCAAAGAACTGGTCCCTCCTCTGTCCTGTCACTCTTGACCCACATGTCTTCCTACCTGTCTTTAGGAGTCCCTCAAACCCCCGCTCCAGGAAGCCCCCCGACTCCCTCCGACAGCTCACCACTCCTTTTCCCTGTGCCTACAGCCCTCGGTTGCTGTCTCTATGTTTTTTACTTTCCACATTATCTCTGTATTCATTTGAGTTTTTAACTTTTTATTTGGAAATAATTTCTAACCTACATAAAAACTGCAAGAATAATAAAAAAGAATTCCCTCCCAGAATTGCCGATTGTTATCATCTTGCCACATCTGCTTCATCTTTCTTTATAAGTGTTTGCATAAGAATTTCTGGAAGCATTTAAAAGCTGTAGACATGATGCCCTGCACCCCTGAACACTTCAGTGTGTACTAACAACGAGGGCATTCTCTTACATAATCACACTAATCAAATTCAGAACATTTAACACTGATGGAACACTAGCATCTAACCTACAGCCTACACTCCTATTACCTGAATTTCTCCAATAATGTCCTTGATAATAATTGCTTTTTCTGGTCCAGGATACACCTGGGATCACTCATTACATTTAGCTGTCGCATCTCTGTAATCCCTTTTAAACCAGAGCAGTCTTCTGCCTCCCTCTGTTTCATGACATTGGTATGTGTGATGAGTCCAGGCCAGCACGCGCTGGATGGCCCCTCAGTTCAGGTTTACCCGATGCTTTCCTGCGATTAAATTCAGGTTGTGCATTACTGGCAGGAATGCCTGTCAAAATGATGTTGTGTCCCTTTCATTAGCCATTTAGCTCCCTTATTCAAGCCCTGGCACAAGACTGGAGTGCTGGGTGAGGCATCTCTGTTTCCTGAACAGAAACCAGAGAGAAGAGCTGGGCTGTCCAGCACTGGTTTCTGGTGGCTTATGAAACTGCTGCCCACCTGAATGACCATCCCTGCCTCCTGCCCCCGGCCCCTGACCCTGTGATAGGCGCCCTGTTACGGGAAGCCCCCCTACCCCGAGCCCAGGGTACCCTGCTCCCACCTGCCTGACAGCATGTTTGTAATGTTCCTGGATGCCCTTGGTTGGCAGCTGCCGGCAACAGCGCAGCAAGTATCGGTAGAGCTGCAGCGGCCTCTGGACCAACTCTGCCCCTGGGAGCGGCGCCATCGGCAGGCGTGTCCCTAGAAAACACAGAGCATCACTTCTAAGGCATCAAGTCCATCCTTGACCCATCCCCCGGGTTCCAGGGCTCTGTGAAGAGGCTTGATACAGCACGGACACCAGGTCCCCTTCATGCCACACCCCAAGACCCAGATCCTGAGCTCAGGCTGGCCATTCAGTCCTGCAGATGTCTCGGCCCAGAGCAGGCATGCAGGGACCAAAAGCAAGATGTGCAGCCTCATTCTGGCATCTTCTTTCAGGAGACCAACTTCAGGTGGCAGGTAAGGAGGTGTCACTGACAGGCAGAGTGCGGGGGACAAGCAGGAAGACCCTGTATTGCAATCACCAAGAAACCAGCTGACTGAGGCAACAGAGGGGAGAACGCCCAAAGGTCTGAGCCTCACTCCTCAGAGTGTGGTCCCAGACCAGTAGCATTGACATCCCCCAAGAGCGTGTTAGAAACGCAGTCTCACCCCAAACCTACTAGACAGAAATTGCATTTTAGCAAGATGCCCCATAAGCTCCTGCCTGGACCTCTACCACTGCATTTTGCTTGGGGTCCCTGCCTCCAGCCTGTCGCTCCCCAGTCTCCTCCACATTGATGCCAGAAAGTGAGCTTTGGAACCAGTGTCCTAGGCTCATCCCACAGTCAGCCACAAGGAACTTCTCCCAGATCCCCCAAACCAGCATGTAGCCCACCTCTCAGTGTCTTTGCACATGCAGCCCCCTGAGCATTGAGCTCCCTTCCCTGTCTCCTGCATGTGAGGAACTTGCGTTCATCCTTCCAGGTCCTGCTCAGTATCACTTCCTCTGGGAAGCCCTTCCTGACTGTCCCTCCCCGGGGTCTGCAGTGCCCTGTTGGTGGAGCTGTTAGCGCACTTCCCACACTGCTGGGGATTCATCTGCTGCCAGGAGCCTGGCCCGGCCCCAGTGCTGCCTGCCCTGTTGTGGAACTGACTGAATGGAACCTCTTATCTCCTGTGTACAGATTTCCCCTCTCTGAGAGAGAAGCTCACTATGTTCCAAATGAAGGAGCTAAAAGACCGAGATTAAGTGACTGGCCTTAGTTTCAAAGTAACATAAAAAGAAGAACAACAACGCCATCCCCCTCAAAAAAGAGAACCAAAATACTAAATCTAAGAGGTCCGTAAACTAAGAAAGAAAACTTTAGTTGCTGGTTTCAGAGGCTCCGTCACTCCATTTCCAGCATATTATCTTCCTGGCAGCAACAAATGTCTGTCTTCACAGCTATTTGCCAATTCCTCTGGATACTCTGGGCTCTCGCTCTGACACGGGGGCGGTGAGGCAGTTGTCTGCCACCACCACCCTTCCTCCTTTTTGGTAACAGCCCCAGATGTGTGACTGGTGATGTGTGATTGGAGATTGCCCCTGGCCAGGTCTCGGCCCCCAAGGCCTGGGTGGGGCTCCACTCCAGGCCTGACCAATCAGAGCCCTGCATCCACGTGGTTGCAGGGATTGGTTCAGATGGGCACAGGATGGTCCAATCAGAGCGAATCTCAGAACCTCCGCAGGCATGGCTGGAAAGGCCTCAGCTCTTTCCCTGTAGGCTTGATGCTGAGAGGACTCGATCCTCTCTCAGGGCAGCCATCCTGCCTCCTCTTGAAGTCTGAGACTGAAGCCAGGCAGCAGAAGGCAGAGCTAAGACCACGAGTGAAATCAAGTCTGAAGAATTCATTCGAGCCCTAAAACCACCCGCCTCAAGGCAGTCTCACCCCTAGACTTTCAGTGACCCGAGCCAATTAATCCCCCTTACCAAAGCAGCTTGGGTTTGTTGTTTTGTTACTTGCAACCGAAAGTCCTAGCAGATGGGCAGGTCTTGACCTCCCAATTTCTACTTCCACGATGAGCTCTCACAGTTCCAGCTCTTAGGGAAAGCGCAAACAGGGAAGGGCCCCCAGGAGCATCAACCTGCCAGTCTGACCAGCCACTCTTCAGCCCAATAAACAGAGGGGAAGCCCACACAATGGGGGCAAAGACATTCAAGGACCACCACAGAGGACGTACCACTGAAGTCCCCAACCCGATGGGCAGACTCCACTGGCTTCCCCAAACTATATAAAGTGCTAATCAAATATTGTAAAATGCTAGTCGTGTAACAGATGGTTACCATCTGCAGACTTCAAAATTAACATTTGGAAAGAGTACAACTTTGTTTCATTACTTAAAAACCCAAGCAATACTTAGAAACCAACCCAGCAAGTATGGGCGGGAGATTATTTTCAGCTCAATTATAATACTTAGTCATTCTCAGTAATAACGAGCAGAGAAGGCATGTGTGGGTCCACCTAGAAGAGTTAAACTAAAAATGTTTTAATTTAATTTAAAGTGTGGGCTTGCTATTACTTAAGGGGCAATGAACCTCACAGCATCATTGCTAAAACTGTAGTCAAACCCTGTGGCCCTGGGAACGCTCACGTCGCACATGCCGCTATTTGGACCTGAGCCTGGCCTCTCCACCTGGGCCCCTGCCTCTGTGAATGAACCTCCATCTTCCAAGGCAACCAAACCAAAACCACCCCCGAGCCAACCCAGACTCCTCCTTCTCCCTCAGTCCTCACGCCGCTGCTCTCTGAGTCCTATCAAATTTTTACCTTGGAATGCCCCCTCAAATCTGTCCCCTCCTCTCTCCTCTCGCTTTCCACCACACACCCTTGCCTCAGACATTTACCATAGCACACGTGGAAAACTGCAAGAGTCCCCAGCAGGTCTTCCTGTCTTTCAGTCTATTCTCCACTCAACAGCCAGAGTGAACCTTTCCAAAACATAAATCTCAGCAAGTCATGTCCCTGCCTAAAACCCCTAACAGCCACTCCTACCCCCATCACTCATGACAACTTTTCCCAAAATGCGGGACAAATATGAAATTATTTTAAACAGCATATGGACAAAGACCTTTTTATTGAAATGATTTCATATTTATTTTCACGTGTAATAAGAAAAGAAATCAATTATTTCATAGGTATTATGGCTTAAAACAGTCTAAAAAAATGAGTGGGCATAAAACTGATATTCTAAAATGTATCAACCAAACAAGAATGCAATTGAAACATGGGAATGACAAAAATCATGAAACTGGTACTAAAGTTTGGAAAGCACTGGTCTGCAAAATAAAATCCATACTCCTTTCCATGTTCTCCAAGGCCCCCTCTTGATCTGACCCATGCCCACCCCTCATCACAGCTCCCACCACTCACCACCGGGTCCAGCCAAACTGAGCTCTGACTGGCACACTCCACGACAGCCTGTGTCACATTTGCCTGTTATGGTCTCAGCACCGTGACAGAATGCCTGGCATATGGTAGATGCAATAGGGCTCTCCAGAGAGACAGAACCAATAGGAGATATATATACATACATATATACACACACACACACACACACACACACAGAGTCGTGTGTCACTTAACGACAAGGATACATTCTGAGAAATACATCTTTAGGCGATTTTGTTGTTGTGCAAACCTCATAGAGTATACTTACACAAACCTAGATGGTATAGCCTACTACATACCTAGGCGGTATGATATTAATCTTAAGGGACCACTGTCATACACAAGGCCAGTCGTTGACTGAAACGTCTTTATGCAGTGCATAACTATATATAAAGAGATTTATAAGGAATTGGCTCACGCGATTATTGAGGCTGGCAAGTTCAAATTCTGCAGAGCCAATGTCCCAGGTCGGAAGCTGCTGGAGAACCAGGAAGAGCCAATGTCCCAGTTTGAAGGCCATCAGGCAGAATTCTCTTACTCAGGGAGGGTCAGTCTATTGTTCTATTCAGGCCTTCAAGTACTTGGATGAGGCCCGCCCACATTAGGGAGGGCCAGCTGGTTTAGAAGTCTCCTGATTTAAATGTTAATCTCATCCAAAAACACCCTCATAGACACACTCAGAATAATGTTTGGCCAAATATCTGGGCACCTGGTGGTCTAGCCAAGTCGACACATAAACAACCATCACAGTACATGCTCAATATCCATGTGTTGAATGAATCCTCCGACTCCTGCCTACAATACTCCCTCTGCTTCCTCAGGTCTCCAGATCCCTCAACACCCAGCTCTGAGGTCTGGAACCTCCTCCTGGAAGCCCTCACAGACCCACTACCCCTGCCACCATGGTCGGTGGGAGGCCTTTGGACACCTCAGACATCCGTCATCACCCCGCACTGCTCTAGTTCAGGCTTCCTCACCTCTCACCTGGATTGCTGGAAGTGTGTTTACCTGCCCTTCAGCCCCTTCCAGCCTCCTCCTCAGGGCAGTCACCATGCTTTATCTAACTTCCACTCACAATCTTCCCATAGTGGGACACAACATGATAGCATGAATTATTATTACTTTAATTGTCTAAGATCTAATAACAACGTTGTAGTTACATGGGAGAATGTCCTTATCCTTAGGAGACGCAAGTGGAAGTATTTCAAGGTGATGTGTCATCATGTCTGCAGCTTACTTTCAAATGTTCAGCGAAAGACAACACAGAGAAAAGACAGAGGGAGAAAGACAAAGCAAATGTGGCAAAATGTTCGGATGGTGTTGAGACGGCAGGTGTGAGGGTGGACGTTGTGCTATTATTTTAACTTCCAGATATTGTGAAAATTTTCATAACAAAAAGTTATTTTAGAAAAATCCTTCCACAGCTTTCCCATCACCTAGTGGATAAAGTCTTAAACTCTAGGCTGACACCAATTCCTAAAGGCTCCTTCCCCGCCCAGATTTAGCCCTCATCACTCCTCCAGGCACACTGACCCTCCACCTGCAGTTCCTTCAATAATAAGGGCAGTCACCATCATCACCATGATTACCACAGATGCCTTCCTGAATACCTACCGTGTGACACGCACTATTCTAAACAATGCACAGAATTAACTAATTTTCATCCTCACAGTAACTCTCTATGAGGGTACCATTATGCTCTCCTTTTACAGATAAAGAAACAGAGGCAAAAAGAAGGTGGGAAATTTGTCCAAGGTCACAGAGCTGTGAGTGCAGAAGCCAGGATTTCCACCCAGGAGGTGTGGCTCCAGAGCCCGTCGTGGGTACTGCCTGGAATTCTAGCCCCATCCCCACGTGGACTTCTACTTGTCCTGTGGCGGACATCTGTGGTTCTTCCTAACAGCCCCCTGCCCCGTTTCTTTCTAAGGGGTGACTCCTTCCCATAGGGTTTGGCCTGCTGAGATTCTCACTGGTGGCTCCACCTCTCCAGGCCACAAGGAGAGCATGAGACCCAAGCTAGGTCAACTGAGCGATCGATCCCCACCTCTGGAAAACGTGTTCTTGAAGAGGGTTACAAAGAGCCTGAGAATGCGTTCGTGCCCCTGGCAGTAGTGTGTCCTGATCAACCTCTTCCTGCTCTGAGCTGTCCTTGTAGGTCCTGCCACCCGGCCTTCCAGAAGTGTCTAGATTCCTGCCCAGTTCTCCAGCCTTCTCCCCAATTCTGTGAGCTCCTAACACTCTTTCAATAAATTTCTTTTTGGTTAATTCCTCCTCTCCTCTTGCCTCCACACACAACTAGACTCTCTCTCACCCTTACCTGTTTGTCCACATCTGCTGTAGCTGCTTCATCAGCAGGAACCCCGTGCTCCAAGTGTTGGCCTCACCATCTCCTCACCAGACCACACTTCCACGAGAGCAAGGACCCTGTCAGATTCCTCCATCTCTGCTCCCTCAATGCCTAGCACAGTACTGGGCACACAGTGGACTCCTCAGATGTGCTTGCTGACCAACTAACCTCGAAGTCTGACCAATCCCAACCTGAGATGTGGCTGAGACAGTCCTGTGCTTCTGTCCACTATGAAGTGATGACCTCTGCCCTCTGCAGGGTCCTCCACGCCCTGGGCACTCCTGGCTGTCGCCTCTGACAGAAGCGCCCTCCCTTTTCCACCCAGTCTACTCCAACCTTTCCTAGTCCCCTTGGCCTCCCTCTAACTCACCTGCAGGAACTCCCCGCAGGCAACCGACACCCCCTGCCTCCCACAGTCTGGAGAGGCCGTCAGAGAACAGCCTCAAATCCCCTCCGCCATGAAATTCATCCTTACCTGAGAGCCGACCAATGTGCTAAGCACGATACTAGACATTTTTACAACCACCCTGTGACAAAAAGCATTATCATCCCCATTTTGTAATGTGGAAACTGAGGCCGAAAAGTGAGCTGACATGCCCACGAATACACAACTAGAGAGTGGCAGAGCTGGGATGTGGACTCTGGCTCCAACTCCAGTGCTCCAACCTCCCTGAGTTCCTGAAGGAAAGGGGCCCCTCCTTTTCCCAGGCCCTGTTAGGCTCTCAGAGCCTCTCTCCTGGATTAATCCAACACCATTCTGAAGCATCTCCTCTTCAATCCCTCCCTATGCTCAGCCAGAAAGAGCTTCTAAAAGCAAAAACTTCATCTTTGAGTCCCTTGATATCCTTTAATGGCACCCACAGAACAAACTCTAGGGTCATCAGTATGTGCTGCGGTGTGTGTGGGGGGGAGCTGTTCAAGGCTTTCCCCAGTCAATCGCCAATCTCTCTCCCATCGGCAACCAAGTCCCACCCCCATGCTCTTCCTGGCTCTGTCCCCTTTGCTACTCCCAGCTTCTGGCACACAGTGGTCACTCAATAGGGGGGTGTCAAATTGACTCCTCCCTCTCCCCAACAACTTTGCGGCCACTTTCCTCTACCTTGAAGACTGAGTGGCCCAGTGAAAGCACACGGGCCCCAGACCATGGCCAGATTGACGTGAGGATTAAGTAAGACAGCATACATGCCTGGTTCACCAAATATGAGGTCCCTCTCCCCGCCCCTTCTCCGCCCCTGGAAAAGCAGCAAAAGGGAACGCAATGTGTTCTGGTGCCCTTTCCATGCTTCTGTCCAAAATAAGAACGGCCTGCTGGGAGACGCCCCTGGTGCAAACTGACACTGGGAGACACTTGTGGATTTCACGGATTCCATGAATTCCATGTACATCAAAGAGAGAAAACACATCTTTCTTTTAATTAAATCAAACTAAAGATCAGGTGAAATTTATTTAGCTTCTTCCAGAATCAGCACTGAGTTCGGTTATTCATCCTGCAGCCTTTCATGAATTAGCAAGTTATAGAAACACCTAAGGCCACGTGGCTTTGCTCAGAGGGGGCTCTCGGTGAAAGGTGGTCACTGAGTGAGGAGAAAACCGTCCCAAGCAGGCAGCCTTTCAAAACCAGGTTCCAGGGAGTGAAAGCGACCTTCTCCCATCCTATGTAAAAGAACTCTCTTTTCCACAGCCCTGGCCAGGAGGCATCAGCTTTTCCCCCTTACCATGCTCCCCGGCGCATGCATGGAGCTCATGACCTCCCCAGTCCGAGCACCCCATCTTCACACAGCCTGAGCTGTCCAAAGTCCTTTAGGTTCTGAGCTAAAATCCGCTCTGTAAAATTCTATCCCTCGGTATGAGCTCTGCCCTTTGGGGCTAAAGCCTCCCCTAGGCTACCCCTAAGACCAGTCTTTCATTACTCAAAGTCAGTTATCCCAGCCCTCAGTACCTTCTCCAAGATCACCATCCTGCGGGTGCCGTCATCCCCCAGTGCCTCTCCATCCCACTCACCCTCCTCTGGACACACAAGGAGCCTCATTGTCGACCTCACTCTTAAACGTAGTGTCCTGTGGGAAAACCAGTTTGCTTGTGTTCTGACCAGCTCATGGGCACTGGAGTTCAGCTGGAAATTCAAAGAATGCAGCTCAGGCTGCATTCTCTGCTCCAGCCCTCACGTGGCCCTGGCAGTCAGCTCAAAGGCATCTTTTTTCCATGAACTATTCTTAAATCTGTTTCCCCATCTTTTATTTTATTAGTTCAGTCCAGAGCCACAATCTGTCAGGGGTGCCTGATCCTGTCTGTTATCCAACTCAACTCAATTCAGCACAACAGAAGCACAGACACAATCACATACCAGGTACAAATGGGGGACAAAGAGAGATTAACCCCAGCAGGCTGTGTCAGTCACCCATGCAATGCCATTCAGAGCATCTAGCACGTGTGTGACTCTGGGCTCAGGCCTAGGACCACAGAGATGGATGGCCTGATGTGTCCCCTAGCTCTCCTACCTTCTGCAAAGCTGATGGCATGTCTTACCACCTACCATTCAGGAGTGATTCGTATGTACCAGGTAGGTGTTGAGAGCTTACATGTGTTATCTCATGTGTCCTCACAACAATCTTACAGAGTAGGTATCATTAGCCCCATTTTATAGATGAGGAAACTGAGGCTCTGAGAAGATAACTTGCCAAAAGCCACACAGCTAGTACACAGGTAGATCAGGAATCAAGCCAACATCTATGTGATTCCAAAGCCCATGTCCATGGGTGCTTCTAAGACCACCTGCCATGTCCACATCTGAGCCATCTGCGAAATGCTGCCCACAAGGGGGCTAAGGACCCCACAGAGAACTCTCCCAGGCCTCTTCAGGACCAGGTCCATGCACTCACGAAAACACCTGACAGTACTATTATCCAGTACTTATTTTTCAACCTTCTCCATAAACCCTTGCTCCATGCTTTTTGAAAACCCAAGGATATCATTTACAGCTTCCCCTCGCAGGTACCAAGATGAGAAAAAAAGGCACAAGGCTGATGTCAACTACACAAAGAAAAGGGGCAACTAAGGAAATGCTAAAAAAGCTCTTAGGAGACCCAAAGGAGAATATGACAGCACAAAGGAAAAGAGCAAAAATAAACCCACACAGGGAATTTGCTGGGAGCCAAGTGGTATCACCAGCAGAGATGCTGAGAAACAGGCCTACGGCCCCACTTAACCCCACCGTCTTTTCCCTAACTTGTGGCCTGACATAGGGCACCTAAAAATAAGTGAGAAAAGTCATATATCAAAAAAAGAAAAGAATGGAAAGACAGAAAATAGCCAGAAATTATGCCCTTTGGAGCACTAATACAAGCTAAATTAAGCTGCACAGGCCATTGTTTAAACATGCAATTACTCTTCTGGATGGGGACGTCACAATATAGGAACGGGGGGGTTTTGCTCCCCCAGCTCTGGGGCTCCCGCGGGCACATGCACGTTCTCCCAGACTCGAAGTGGGGCAGCAGTCCTTGCTCCTCCAGTCCCCCTCCTACTCCGTCAGGGCTCTCAAGACCATCTCCCCAAACTCCTCACCCCACCACTCCCGCCACCCCACCTTCATGCCCCTGGGCACTACCTCGGTTCCCAGTTTGTAACAATGCCTCCCTGGGACTATGCACTACCTCCTAATCAGTCTCTCTCGACAGTGCCACCCAAGGACACTTCCTAAAGAACACACCCCGTCATTCTCCTTCTCCAAAACCCGTGGGGAGTGTTCTTTACCCACGACCTTCCGATACCTGGTTCCAACTTCTCTCGTCAAACTCGTCTCCTGCCGTCCTTCCCACACTTCCTGCATTTTAGCCACAGACTGAAATTGGAGGTTAAGTTCATGGACTTTGGGATCAAACAGTCTGTGTTCAAATTCTGACTCCATCACTTGCCAGTTGTGGGACCCCGGGCAAGTTTCTTAACTTCTACCTTAGAGTCTGTTGCACATCTGTCAACGGGGCAACTAATATTTCCTACACAGAATCATTTGAGGGTTAAATAATGCTCCTAAACCACTTAGCACAGAGCCTGGCACCTACTACGTGCTTACTATCAACTGCTGTTGTTAATAGCATCTCTGAAACGTGTGAGCTCTTCAACACCTCTCTTCCCCCTATGCCGAACTCGTCAGCGGCCTCAAGAATTCCTCTTTATCCTTAAACATCCAGCTCCTACATCACCTCCTCGAGGCTCACACCCCATTGCCATCCACACTCCTGTAACAGAGTCATCACACCGTACTGTCATCATTTATGCAACAACGTGATGGAGGAGCCTAGAGCAGGTTTTGATGACAAACAACTCTGGTTTAGGAGCCTAACTCTGCCATTTACTAGCTGTGTGGTCCTGGACAACTCACCTGACTTCTCTACACTTCTGCTGTCTCCTCTGTAAACTGGAGAACAAAATGCACACCTCATGGCGGCGGGGCGGGGTTGGGGGGTAAAGATCAAGCAGCTAACATAAGTACCGCACCTAGCACAGGGCTGGGGCACATACCAGGTGCTTGAACATCTTACTCTTTGCTGCTCTACCTGGCTACCTGTGCTCCTTGCTAACGGCAAACTTCTGAATGACAGAGACTATATTGTATTAGTCACATCTCTAGAGTTAACAGTCCGGAACATAAGAGAAGCTCAGTAAATGATTGTTTGTTGATTGTGTGTTGACTGATTCCCATTTATCAGAGAAGAAACTAAAGCCAAGAGGAAGGTGACTGTCCTGTAGTCACAAAGCCAGCAGGTGGCAGAGCCAGGCCTCAAACTCAGGTCCTTCGGCTCTGAATCCTCAGCTCTTTCCGCCACACCTGCTGTCTCAAAGGCTAAGGAGCCACCCTGAACATCACAGTTGTCAGCCCAACCCCCCTGAGGCTTTACCAGTTCAAAGCAAACCTGGCGAGCTTCCCAGCCAGAGCAAAACAGGCAAATCATACAAAAGGCAAACACCCTGGTCTCAGAGCAGGTCAACCAGCAACCTGAACTGAATCACTGTGGTGTTAAGACTGCTTTGTGCCAGGGGCCTCCCAGACACAGGCCACAACATACCACTCTGGTTTGAAGGCAAAAGAAAGGAACTGAAGTACTGGACATGTACCAGGTGTCAGACACTGGGCTGGGTACATCCCTATCACTCCCACTTTTAGGAAGAAAATTAAAGCTCAAGGTCACAGAGAAGTAGGTGCATGCCAAGCTGGGCTTCGTACCAGGTCTGCCTTCCTAACTCAAGCTCTCTCTACACACACCCAGAGCTAATCTCAGAAGACCCTTGAGCTGAAAACTCCTGGTTTGTCTTTGTCCTCTCATGTCCCCCTCCCTCTGGCCTCCTTGCTGGTCTTCACATTCCCAACCACTCTTCCAGGCACCCACATGGCTCATCCCCCCGTATATCCAGGTCTCACTTAAGAGGCCCTACCTGACCACTCTATAGTCCCTTCTATTTTCCCATGGCACTCTTCACCACCTGACGTATACATAATTGTTTCTGTTCGTATTCCCCCACCGGAATGTCAGCTCCGTAAGACAAGGGAGTCTCTTTATTTTGTTCCTGGCTGTATACCTAGAACAGTACAGGGCCTGACACATAGTAGGCACGTGTGTGTGTGCGCGTGCATGTGCTGAAACAGTCATTGAGCACCAACAAGGCGCCAGGTGCTAGAGTTACAGGAACAAACAAGGCAGCCCCTGACCCCACGGAACTTACACATTAGCAAGAGATGATAAAAACCAATTATACAATTATAATTACCACAAAGTGGAATTCAGGTCCCTGAGAGACTGGCTCACGGGATCAAGGGTCAGACTACTTTTCTTGGGAAAGGGACCTTAAATCTGAGGTCCGAAGGAGCAGGATTTGGCTAAGTGAAGGTGGAAGTGAAGATAGAGGGATGGGGAAGGCAGAGAGAGCAGCCTGCAGCCTGCAGGAAGGCCTAAGGGAGGAAGGGACTGGAAGCACTGCCAGGCCCACAGGAGCCCTGGGAGGCAGGGAGGGCAAGAGCAAAGACGATGCTGTCCAGGAAGGCAGGGCCACATCCACAAGGGTCTGATAGGTGGTGAGGACTTAAGATGAGTCCTAAGGCCCATCACTTGATCAATGGCTAAATAAAATGTGGGACATTCATACAATGGAATATTGTTCTGTGATGATCAGAAATGAGGTACGGATACATGCTGCAACATGGGGGAGCCTCAAAAATATTACTTTAAATGAAAGAAGCTGTCACGAAGGACCAAATATTATCTGATTCCATTTATAAGAAATGTGCAGAATAGGTAAATCCATAGAGACACAAAGTAGATTAACGGTTGCCTAGGGATCAGGGGAGTGGGAGATGGGGTGGGGGGTGGGGCACTAAAGGAGGGGTTTCTTTTGTGGTTGATGAAAATGTACTAAAACTGATGATGATGATGGATGCACAACTCTGTGAATATACTAAAATACGTCCAATTGTGAGCTTTAAATGGGTGAATTGGATGCTATGCAAAACAAACAAAAGATTAGAGCTAAGGGGTTTCAGCCGCGAAGTGACTTATCTGTTATGCAGAAGCATAGATCGCAGCGGGAAGGTTACTCCAGGTGAGCGCGCTCGCGGGTGCTCGGGCCAGACAGGGCCACGTCCGCTTTTTAAAATGGGGAAACTGAGGCTGCCCGCGGAGGTGCGTGCCAGACGGCGGACATTTCACTAGCACGCGCGCGGCAGCCCTGGTTCGCAGAGGCGCCCGGAGCCCCCGGTCCTCCCCGTCACCCTGACCCTCCCCGCGTCCCCGCGGCCTTCCCCGCGCCTCCGAGCCACCCCGGCGAGGCCTGCGACTGGCCACCTGGCTCTCCGGTCGCACTAGAGGGACCGGGAGGGAGTCGGGGCGGCGCACGTGACCGCTGGGTCCTCCGCCAGCCTCGCCAGGCCGCGCACGCCCAAGCCCCACGTGCCCAGCCCGCCCCGCGGCCCGAGCGGCTCCAACCCCCGCCCTCCGCCGGCGCCGCGCGGCTCACCCGCCTCCGCTAGGGAACGCCAACCCGGGTCGCGGCGGACACCGCGGCACGAATGCGCCTGCGCCCCCGGCCCGGCGGCGCGCCAACCCCGCCCACAACTGTGCGCCGAGCGCCCTCTGCCGGCCGCGCGCGGGACTCGGGGTCTGTTTCGAAGGGCACCCAACACTCCATACCTAGCGGGTGCTCCTTCCCTGATCCGACCCCACCCAGTTGAAAAAGAAAGCTGTCCCGCTTTACCTTAGACGCCCACTCTTCCTTCTGGCTGTTGCTACCTCGGATATAAGCCCTGAAGGCAGGCTCTCCCCCATACTCCTGAATATGGATTATTGCTAAAATATTAGGGGTGTTCCAGACCTGTGGGAAGGCTTTCTGGAGGATTTTTCCTAAACCACTCGTGTTGATGACAGGAATTATATTTGGATGGGAATCTGCGTTTTGAGTCCTTTCATCAAATGACAATCCCATAACACCTGTCAAAAGAATAAATATGACAGTAATAGGCATGCTTCCTTTCAGACCCGTCTATAATTATAATTGAGGAAAAGAATACAGAATTTAAACTCAGAGCTACTGCCAGTATCATTCTTTGAAAATGAAATAATGCTGTTTTATTAAATAGGCTCTCCCTGCTCTCTAATGTTTAAAGCTAGAGTGCTTCTCTGAATTGATTTAAATACAAGTTTTATATCCTGAAAGAAATAAAGATGAGTCTTTATCTTAAGACTGTTCAGTGATGCTACTGATCTTCTCTCAGCTCATGTCTAAAAGGGAGTTAGGTTGTTAGTGGATAATATTGCTTCTGTTCACGTCTCTCTTCTCGGGGGCTTTTAAAACCTATTTGTAATGAAAAGGCTGATTTCCTTACAGACAGACTCCATGTGTAGCTGATTTCAAAGGACTACTTTTTATTATTTTTTCTCTTTCTTTCTTTTTTTTTTTTTTTAAGGAAACATTGCTCCTTGGAGGTACCTGGGAACCTATTTTTCTTCTTGTAGGATAAGAGAATCAGGAATATTTCTTAACAAGTGTTTTTTAGGGTTTTCTTTCTTTTGTTTTTTCGTAACTCCCTTAGAGTTTTGATTGGGTTTTTCCCCCTCTTCACCTAACTAGCCTTCCTTCAAATCAGGCGGGGGTTTCTCCCCTGAAATATTCAGATAATTACCTCAACCCTTCCATTTATTTTCAATATGTAGACTTGGACCAAATATATCTGAAAGATACGATTGTACCCTCATAAATCAGCCCTCTTATTTACACACACATAGGCAGGGGCATCTCATAAGTGCAGATCCGATCAATAAATCATAAGCTTTTAAGGCCCTTATTAGGAACAGTCTGCAGTATCACCATCCATTCCTGTTTTCAGCCTTAGGACCACTTAATATTTTGAAGAAATTTCAGTTTGTTCTCTGGCCCCATCTCCCTTTTGTTCCTAGATCGCTGTGTTCCTGCGTCAGAAACATTGTTCCAATACCTAGATCTCATAAAATATTCAAGATGCAAGCTGTTCACTTTACCTCAGAAAGGCTCTACCTTCAGAATTACTTGTGCCTCTTCTGTCCTGACAAACACACGGGATTTTACCTTTCACAAAAATTCCTTATAAACATCCCCACACCAAGACAGCAAATAATCCGAAGTCGAATAGGCTTGGATCACAGGCTCCAACTTTCTTCCAAGTCATGATGGAAACCTAGGTTTTTTTGACAATTGGATTATAATGCTTTGAACTTGACAGCAACCTTAGGTTTTTTACAGCTTCAGTAGTAAAACTAAAGAATTCTTACCAGTCTCAAGATTCATTAAAATGACACCAAGCCCATAAACTAATGGAAACCCAACCATTCTTACCATGTCATTTTCCTTTACACTGAAATTTTAGCAAATGAACACTCTCATGTCAGACAGTGCACGATATTTACAGAAAAACAGAATTGAAAGACTTTTTAGTTGAGCAGTTTATCACCCAAGAATTGACTGTCCAGGGTACATGTCCCCACAGAGGAGTTTATCAACTTTCCTAAGAAATACATCACCACATTCTCTTGATTTCTGACATTATGTCATTTAAACTGACAACTGCGGATTTGTAACCAGTATTTGTAGGAAAAGATACAACTAGTCCTGGTACTTCTTCCAGTTTAAACCTGTTTTTAGGTTTCAAAGAGAAATGATACATTTGCATTCTCTGGTTAAATCAGGTTATTGTCTCAAAGGTGAACCATGTAAATAATTCAAATTAATTCATCACTGTACAATAGATTTAACAAGCATAGTAAACACTTTAAAGAAAACACTTAGGACCCTCGGTCTGCCCTTGCTCTCAATCCCCATTATCTCAAATTTCTCTGTGAGCAGAATGAGTGGTACCACGTTGTTCTCTTCTATTCAAAATATGCAAAGTTACTATTTACTAGTTTGTAATTTGCATGTCTCAAATCCTGCCAGAACACAGGATGAGGGGCATGGGGTGACTGGTGAATGTGCCAAAAGGGGACACCAGGGCAAAGATGGAAAACCCAATGAGCAGATCTTCTCCACCCCAGGGTGTTGCAAAACATAACCCTCACTGACTACTGAAGATTTGTTTTTAAAACAACGAAAATATTAGGTATAAAAGCTTATTTGAAATCTCAGACATGTGTCTTTTCTTCTTTAATTGCTGGATTGAAGAAGGGGATGAGCAAGGATTTCAAGGTTTTTATAAAAAGAAGTACAAGAGAGAAAAGGGTACAATTGTGACTATTTACAACATACACTTGGAGAGTAATTTATGGCCTGGGTTTTAGCCTCCCTGGACCTCTGTCTCGTGTTACTTTCTGCAGCTCCATAAATCTAAACTTGGTGACTGGTATGTATCATTCTGTATTTCTTGTTGTGTTCTGTAGTAATATATTTACAGTGGCCACACGTGGGATCACATTGATGATCAGATGTATGTCGTCTCTGAATCTGTCTCCACTTTTTCATCTCTTGAAAATATGTTCACTGTCTCGTGATTTCAGATTATAAATAACAGGCACACACGTACATGCAATTTTTTTGTATAAATCACATTTGGAATGGAATTTTTCCCATAAAAAGTAGAAGTGCATGCTGGATGTGTATATGGCCATATTAACAAAGGAGTGAACATAGTTAGGAACATTTTCCTTTTTTGCATTTTGATGGCATTTGACTAAAGATCCACTTTGAAATTACCTTACAGGTAATTTCATAAGGTGTAATTCTGTTTCCACTAATTACATCTGCGGCGTCTTAAGATGGCCACAGATAAGAATTAAATGCCGCAGTTAACAGAAATGGAGACTGTGAGAAATAATCAACTTTGTTAAACAGGATTATTTGGAGGAAGAGGAAAGACAGAGAGACGTAGAAGGGAAGGTGGGACCGGACTGAGAAAACAGGAGGAGGGTGAAGCATGAGAAAAGGTGGAAGGGAGTTATCCTTTTGGTGCGCTCCCGAAGAGAAAGGCCTGATAAAGTGAAGCAGCCCAGAAAAAAAGGGCATCATTAGTTGAGGAAAACCATTATTCATTTTGGCCAGGAAATAGAGTGTTCTGGTCAATCAAATGTGTAGCTAATAGGTACCTTCCACTTCAGCAAATATCTGTTGACACTCTGCCATGCGCAAAACTCCACGCGAAGCTGGAATCATAGCAGAGGCCTCCAAACTCCCCGCTCCTCCCCGCCCCGCTCCGTCTTGTCCTTCTCTACTTTTTCTTGGAGGCAGATCTGATCTTGTTACTGTCCTGCTTTAGTCCCCTCGATGGCCCCTCAGTGTTCTCTGAATAGATGTGCCAAACTCCTCACCACGTCTTACAAGACCCTGCAGAACCTCCTAGGCTTGCCTTCATGTCCCTGGCTCCCTGCTGCAGCCACAGTGGCCTTTCTGACCCTTGAATGCACCATGTTCCTTCCACCCTGCTCCTCCATTAGATCCCAAATCACAGGTCTCTTTGTCACCTTCCCCGTGCTCGACTCCCACTCAACACCGGGGCCGACAATCCTGTCCCCACAAATGGTAGCCTGTACCTTTCCCCATGGCGCACGTCACCATTGATAATTATGTAGACCTTAGTTTGGATTCCCTCAGAAGAAGACTCTGAAGCAAGGATTTGAGAGCAAGTAATTTATTTGGAGGGTGATCTTAGAAAACGTCCAGCAAAGGAAGTGAGCCAGGGTAGGGAAGGCAACCCAGAAAAAGAATATTGCCCAGCAAGTTACCACCTTGGACAACTGAGCTTGATCCTGCTGGGGGGCCAGTGTGGAACACCACCTCAGTTATCCCACCGGAGGGGCGTGGGAGCTGGGGTATGTATACAGCAGCTCCTGTTAGGTACTGGTTGAATGATGCTCTCAGGGGCGCTAACCCCCTGCTACTATTTCTGGCCTGCCAGGCTCGAGGGCAAAGAGATACAGATGCAGATACAGATGCAGATGCTGGCAGTTGGAAGTCAGCCAAGCATCCGCCATGGTAAGGCTCAAGGAACTATGGGTGAGGCAGTGACAGTTCTTCTAGTTACATATACATTTACATATAATACATACATATATATGTATATTGTCGTCTCCACTAGAGCCCCCTGAGAGCAGGGACTGAGTGGCAGTGTCTCACCTGTGCCTCACTTCCTGTGGCCACCATTAAAGTCACTCCCCCTTACCAACA
Organism: Equus quagga; assembly: GCF_021613505.1. Taxonomy (NCBI): domain Eukaryota; kingdom Metazoa; phylum Chordata; class Mammalia; order Perissodactyla; family Equidae; genus Equus; species Equus quagga. The sequence continues at coordinate 74,913,901 of NC_060277.1, read as the reverse complement.
GCCTCAACTCCCTGGTTCCTCTCACTCTGTCACACTCACTCAGGATGAATCTACCATCCACCTTCTCCAACCTGCACCCAAGCAGATTAGTGTTGAGAGAAAATGACACAACAGAGCTGATGGGTTTTTCTCTAAATTTATGATCCAGACTCAAAGACATACAGGATGCTGGCTGGGAAGAAAATGACTGTTTCTCATAACTCCCACAGTCCACCTCCGCCCTCGTTCTCAGCCAATGACCTCACTGATGAGTTAGACACCATCAGTGGAGAGCGTCTCACCTCTTCTGCTTCTTTCCTGTTACACCGAGAAAGGTTTCCTTCTGTCTCTGAAAAACCAATCCCTCTGCTTGTTCTCTGGGTTCTACCCCCGCTGCCTTCCTAAAACCTTTGCTCCCGCAGTTATCCCCTCTCTCCTGCTTCATTAATCTCCTCTTCTCCCCCTTTCATCTTAAGCAACATACCAAAGTGCTCTAGGGGCCTCGCTACTCAAAATGGGATTCATAGACCAGCAGCCTTGGCCTCACTTGGGAGCTTGTTAGAAACGCAGACTCTCTCACCCCAGACCTGCAGAATCAGAATCTGCATTTTAACAAGGTCCCCAGGTAGCTCCTAGGCACATCAAAGTTTGAGAAGCACTGGGCTATTTCCCCACTCTCCATCATAGCCAGACTTTTATCCATTCATTCAACAAGTGTTCATAGAACACCTACAAGGTACCAAGCAGTCTTTTAGGTTCTGGGGATACAGAAGAAAAAAAAAATTATAATTGTTGTGCATGTGTGGTGTCTTAGTGGCAGAGAACAACAAAGAAAGAAAGAAGACATGATCAGGTCATAAACAAGTGCCTTGTACTAATAATAAAATATGGTCATGTGATAGTCACTAGCCGGCTACTTTCAATTGCTCCAAAGAGGTGACACTTAAATTGAGATTTAAATAACAAGAAGCCATCATTAGAGTTGTCTACACAGGCTGTCTCTCTTCCTCACTCATTCGCCCATTCATCCTTCAGGGCATACAGTTGGTTTCCATCTTCATGCCACTGAAACTGCTCTTAATAAGGTTTTCAATGGCTTCCATGTTGTCATAAGCCAGCCTTTGGGTCAGCTGACCATACCCTCCTTCCTGAAGCATTGTAAAATTAAGTCAGTCACTGAATTAGACTTTTCCTTGCCATATATTGTTCAATGTTAGCTCTTGTTGGAAAAAAATTAAAGACTTTTCTGGGTAAGAGAAGAGAGAGCAGAGAAGATGAAAGGCGGGGGATAAATGAGATCAATTTTATTCAAGCACAAACGTGTAATTCCAAATCATTTTATTTTACGCTTTTTAAGAAGCCTTCATTACATCAGGTGTATCTGGAAGCGAGATAGATAACTGCTTTGATCCCGCTCACAAAGGAAAAAGCTAGCTCCACGTTCCTTCCAGACCTGCCTCCCTGAGCCCCGCATTAGCTCTCAGGGAACCTGGGCAGGCAGGAGAGCTGGCAGGGGTTATGAGGCTTCCCGAAGGACCACCAGTCTCAGCTCCAGTCTCAGTCCTGGAGGGCAGGTCGGTGCAGTGAGGGATGGGGGAGGTGGAGAGGAGGAAAATCATTTGCTGGAAACTACAGAACCTCACCCAGGAGATGGATGGAAGTTATTATTAGCCTGCTGATGTACGGAAAGACCTAATTCAGCATGGGGAATGTGGCTCAGGGATGTCAGTATATAGTATACCAAAGTGTGGGTTCATAAAAGTAGAGGACAGTCTGTGAACCACATTTACCACACGTGGATTATCAAAACTCTTGACCTAGGTATCTCTTTTAATTACCAAACGCTGTTAAGACCATCGGCACGCACAGGCCCCGTGTTGCTCTAGTGCCAGATGCTGAAGCTTGGTCCCGGGTCCACACCAGGGAGACAACCACAAACATCGATGCACACATGCGCCATCGTAGTCACTTGATGCCCCGACTTTGCGGCTCTCTGCGCCTCTGGATCCAAGCGCATCAGTACTCGGCTCTCTGGTTATGGGGATACAGCCAAAGGTAAAGAAAAGCTCAGAGACTAGGAGGTGTTTACAGCTCCACGCCCCTGCTCACCCCACTAGCAGAGGACAGTAGTAAAATCAAAAGAAGAATATTTTGTGACGTGAAAATTATATAAAGTTCTTATTTCATTGTGTATAAGTAAAGATCTGTTGCAACTTCCCATTCATTTACGTGTTGTCTGTGGCTGCTTTTGTGCTACAATGGCAGAGTTGAGTAGTTGTGACAGAGACCACATGTCCCCCAAAGACTGAAATAATGACTCTCTGGCCCTTTACAAAAAAAGGTTTGCTGATCCCTGGCCTACAGAAAGGGGAGTGGATGTTTCAGCCTTGGATTCCAGGTTCTTCGTGATGGAGCCCTGTCCTTCCTTCACAGCATTATCTGTAGTGCTTTGTGGCACATTCCTCCCGTAATGGCCATGGTAAATATCTTTTCGTTCCTCATTTAAATTTCATGCTGTCCGACCTCTGTGTTTTCTTCTTCTGGAAACCACACCCAATACTCTCAATTTGCTTTTATTTCAATTTTCCCCAACCTTCAAGCAGGCCTTTCTGAATCTCTCAGCTATAATTTATTTCTCCACCCTCTTTTTTGGCCATAATTCTTTCTGTACTGTCTCATGACACACTAGTTTCCTACTTTGCATTATAATTATTTATGCACATGTTTTATTCCCTCTCTAGACTATAAACTCCTTGAAGAATGCATTGGCTCATTACAAAATTAGCATTCTGAGAACCCTGATTTGCATCACACATAAGATCTCTTGTCTTCAACAAAAAGGAGTATACTTATGACACATATAATTGGCACTTATCACACAAATCAATGATAATGGGGAACAAGGGCAAGACGGTTAATTAAAACCCACAGCAAATTCCTCCAAAATTCATTTTTGCCTTCCCTACCATTTTCCCAATGTAGTATGCACTGGTTTGTGTTGAATTCCCTTTCTGCACACTTTGGAGTTGTGGAACTGCATTGGCACCATGCAGTTAGGGGATCAAAATGACCAGGAGTAAGTAATCCACCAACCAGCCTCCAGGAATGGAAAGTTTTGGGGCATTCTTTCCAATGAGGGTGATGAGCCTCTGAACTTTCCACCCCCAGGGCTCCAGAAAGATCTGAATTTGTGTATATGCCATTTGAAACTTAGACATGGAACAGCAATCTTTTAGCATGGCCCTGATACTCAAAAGAAGAGGTGAATTTAAAGTAAAAAATACATAAATGAAACCATCAGGTTCCCTGCACATATGTTTGATTAGGCAGGCCAAATATTCTATTGCAAACATTAATTCAACAAGAAATGATAAGGAAATAAAATAAATATGAAGAGTAATCCTGCTTGCCAAAGCAACATATGCGTTTGGGATGATTCTCTGCACCCATGACTAGTGTACGCAAATATTGTGTTAAACCTCTCCTCCTAATAGCCCCATTTCTCACATGCTCTTCAGAGGAAAAAATGTGATGCTAATTTAAGATGACTTATCCTGCTAAGCACATAAATAAAAAATAGTTCAGAATCCAGAACATGACAGAACTCCCCCTTCACGTCTAATTAAGTACTTTTAATTGGCAATTCAATTGGCAGACTGTATATTTCGGGCTGGAGAGAGGAAGGCAGACGAGACCCCTGGTAAGATACAAAAGAGGAGATGTGGGGCATGTACAATTGCTTTATCATATGTGATGCAGAAATGTGATGTTAGGCGTGGAAAAAGGCGACTATCTGTACATCTGGGAAGAAATTAGCAGTGAACAGGGCAAATGCTAGAGGGTCTGATCATGATTATAAAATGTCATTTAGAAAGATATTTACATTGTTAATTAAGCGATGAAGCTGATAACTGCTACTCTGTAAATTGTGCTAATTACCCCAGTGCCTTGGAAGGTTTTCTAATCAGCCAGATCAATAGGCTCCTGGTTTATGCTAATAACGCAGTGTCATCCTCCTCCTGAACTGCTTTGCTTACAGCAGTCTGAACCCAGTACAGCTTCCGCCCACTGCCCTGTGCTGGAGGCAGCCAGCATTCATCTGTCTGCCCACATCACAGTGCTGAGGCTGATGCCCACTCACCCCCAAGGCCCACAGCGAGGAAACAAGAATCCCGCCATGCACTGCGTCTCCATCAATTGTTCGGGAGAGAGGCCCGAGCCTTTGTGCTCCGAGAGATTTCTGTGTAGCCACAGCCCTGTTTTCTTCCCACAGTTAGAAAATCACATAGTCCTGAGAGACAAGGGCTAAGAAGTGAGACCTAGACTCAGGTCCCTGCTCTGCCGTTGACTCAGTGGATGACCTTGAAGCTGGACACGCCAATTGTTTTGATGAGCATGTGTGTAGACCAAGTAAGAGGGTCAATTCAGTTCAATTACTGGGTGGACTTTTAGGGGGTTATTTTTTGTTTTGCTTTTCACTGAATTAAGTGATTGTCAGTATGAACAGACTGGTCTTTTGAGCCAGAAGAGGCAAACTGAATGTCTCCCAAGACACCATCAGCCTCTCTGGGGCCTCAGCATGACAATAAGGGATCTGAAATATGTGATAAACCCCGAAGACAGTCCACGTCAAGTGCTCTCATGTGTCCAGCTGGCTCTTGGTCAACCAGAAGGAATGGAGAGAGTACGCCTGAAGGAGACCCAGAAATAATTCATTTACCACTGCAGTCTATAGTTTCTATCTCCTTCCCCATCAAAGCTCAAACCAAAAGCATCAGCTGGTAGCCAAGTGGCCTGGTGTGAAGAATAAGTTGTTTGTTTCTCCTTCCTTGGTAGGTGTCCTAATGGACAGTCAAAATCCCACTTGGAGAGGAACAAGGTAAAAAGGAGAATTAGCAAAGGGCTTGGGTAACTCATGGATTGATAATCAGTCTCCAAGTAACTGAGAGTCGACTACACGTGAACTTTAAGTGTAGCCAAGGGAGGGCTTGGAGGTGGAAAGCCGAGGAGAGAGACACGCTGCGGCACAATTAGGGTTGGAAACAGCTGGGATCCATTTCTTCACTTGAGAAACTGAACTCCTTGTGTGCGCCTCTGCACGGGGCTCCAGAGCTTTCATCGCTAGCTCCCCAGCCCCCACGGGCAGAGCCTCTGAGTTCAAGGCCAGCTCCTGTGCTGGGCTTTGGGATGGGGCCAATTTGTTGAGTTGTTTCAGTGCTTTGATGTGTAAACTAATCATCCGTCATTGTACTCTAATTAAACCTAAGTGGTGCAATGGATTTGCTGTCATAGAGGCCAGGGCCCTTCCTGGATTGGGGGCACGAGGGACAGCGACTGTCCACTGAAAGCAGCCCTGCCCCACGAGAGCAGAAAGCAAGGAAATGCCAGCCATGAATAGGAAAAGACCTGGAAACCCTGTCTCGGTCCCGGAGGCTGGAGAAAACGTGACAAACCAGAAAGGAGGGCGGGTCTATGAGTCTCTGATTTCCTGGGTGATGTCGCCCTCAGCATGAGTGTCTAGACATAACAAGCTCAGGTCAAGTGGGTAATCACAAGGTGACCTTACTGTTTGCCATGGTAACAGACCTCTCAGGGGGCCAGCTGGCCCTGGCATCATCAAAATGTAACCCAGTTTCATAATGTGACTGAGTGATTTCCACCTCTACACCCAAACCAGATGACCAAAATGTACAATGATGGCAGTTTCAGGACTCCTTAGAAAATGTTGATCCTCACAACTACTTACCCCCACCACCATATTTGCATTCTAACTTAAGAGAAGTGTTTCTAGAATTATGAAGGGGACAGTGGGTCCCCCTTAGGAAGAAGGACCAGAGGAAAGAGGGAGAAGATGGTGGTGGTTCAGTTGACATTGTGACATGTGTCCTGGGAGATAAAGTCACCTGGTCCCAGATCTGACTCTTCCTTCCCTGGCTAAGTGCATCACCAGAGGGCAGGAAAGGGGATATTTATGTCCCTCATTGCTCCAACCTTTTGTGAGAACTCCACAAGGATAATTTATTTATTTATTTGTGATTTATTTGTGCTGATTTATTTGTGCTGTTGGCTCAATGTAATTGATAAATCCCGTTCCATGGAGACAAGGTAATGGCATAATGAAAAAGCTCTTCTATTCTTCACCCATGTATTTATTCAGCAATTATTGATTGAGCATCTAGGTACGAGGCATGCTATAAGATCAAGGCTGTGCAAGATACAGAGGAAAAAACTCATGCTCTCAGAGGACAGATAAGAGACCACACACAATTCAACAATTGGAAGTAATTCAACAGTAAATGTACCTTGGAAAGAAAAAAAATAGGTTAAGCATATCATATGGAACTGTGTGGACTCCTATAATAAAGCAGTATAGGAAAAGAAAACGCGGCAGACTGCTACGTCTCCAGTCCTCCTCACACCCCCACATCTGCTCTCTCCTTCTCTGGTAATAGAAATTTTAGCCTTCGGTGGTTACCTTTCCCAGACTCCCTGTAGCTAGATCTGGCCGTGTGACTAGGTCCCAAAAATGGGATCTGAATGGATGTGATGTGTGCTACTTCCACGGTGCACCTTTAAAAAGAAAGCAGCCTTCTTCTCTTTCCTCTTTGTCCCTTCCCACTGGCTAGAACACAGATGTGATGACCTTTAACTATGCAAATGAAGGCACCATACTAGGAATGACAGAGTGACTAGCTAGCAGGATCCTGGGTACCCCACACCACCAAGGCACCATCAGTTTGAACTGCTTCTACTCTTACTCTTACATGGAAGCAATACATTATCTTGTTTAAATCACTAATATATCGATTTGCCGTTTCAGGCATATCCCAACCAATGCAGTCCTCCCTCAGTGTCCACGGGAAATTGGTTCCAGGGCCCCTCCAAGGACACCAAAATCTGCAGATGCTCAAGTGTTTTAGTTGGCCCTTGATATCTGCAGGTTTCGCATCTGCAAATTCAACCAAGTAAGTGCAGGATCCGCAATGGGTTGAAATCGCGGATGTGGGACCTGAGGATGCAGAGGAGTGCAGAGGAGAGGAAAATCATCTTGAAAAATATTCAATTATTAAAAAAAAAAAAATTATCAAGCACCTACTATGTGCCAAGAACTGTTTGTCTCTGGGGATTCAAAGATAAATGAAGCAAAACCCCTGACCTCAAGAAGGAAACACACAAAACAGTGTGGAAATAGGAGTGATAGAAATAATCACAGGGTGTCATGAGTGAATGGGAAACGGACACCTATTTCAGCCTGAAGGGGTCAGGTATTTAACCTGGGCCTGGAAAAACCAGGTTGGACTTTAGTGGTGAATGGGAGGTGGGAAAGAGTGGAGGAAAGCCTGTTAGTAAGGGCTGCCTCCTGGCCTGGCTTGCATTAGTCCCCTTACCTGGAATTGCTGCGTGAGAGGATGTCCTTTCTCTCCAGGTCCTAACCATCCTTGCATGTGCGGTTTGAAGTCCCATCTTCTCTGGAAGACTCTGCTGAGCGTCCGTCGCTCTGACTCTGAAGGAATATCTCCGTGACACCGGCACTTACCTAGCAATGCAAGGCCATGTGTCAAGCATGTCTCCCTATTTAGATTAAACTCCTCGAGGCCTGGAATGATGTTTTATGAAGTTCTGTGCAACCCGCTCAGCACATGGCACAGAGCCTGGTATTGGGAGCCCAGAGCGACGCACTTTGGACTAAGGCCGACAGAGGTTCAACTCCAGCCCTTTCATTCACTGGCCATGTGGGACTTTGAGCGAGTGACGTATACCTTTGAGCTTTGCTTTCTTATTCCTCAGGAAAGCAGCAAGAATAGAACCTATCCAGAAGAATTGTTGTAACTACCGAATAAGATGTTTGTAAAAGTACCTAGCATGAAGATAATTTCTTTTTCTCTTTTAAATAAATATTTGTTCAAAAAGATCCTTAACTCTGAGTGTCATATCGTTTATTATAAATTGCAATGCACAAGCACTCTGATCGTTCAAACTGACTACATGCTGAGGAGTTTGGAAGATTCCAGTAGATAGTGCTTAAATTCAACTGCTTTAAGTATCACGATCATCCCTGGTGCTAATCAGGGGAGGTGTGTGTTGAGCGTGTGAGAGGCAGATATGGGGAGTTTGCTGGTCATTTCTGGACCTCATTTACAAAGCTGGCTATTTATTAAGCTTTTAACACTTGCCAGATTGGACCTACAAAGCAAAGATTGTTGTCAACAACCCAAGCTGGGAAAATAGATACTCGAGGTCCTGAATGCCTCCTCGTAACATTTTGCAGAGAAAGGAGATAAGGCACAGTATTTGCAATTGCCTGGCCTTGAGTGTTTCATCGTTCCCACACACAGTCCCCATTCCTCCCCGCAAAAAGTCTATTCCTGTCCTTGTCTTTCCCATGTCAATAAATAGCCCCACCATCACCCAGTTACCAAAACCGGAAACCCAGGAGTCAGTCATCCTTGATTCTCCTTTCCCAGGAACACTCCACATCTGTCCTTCAGTAAGTCCTGTTGATTCTCTCCCCAGCCTATCTCTTGAATCCATCCTCTTCTCTCCATCCCACCACAATCCAGTCCAAGCCACCACTGTCTGCTGCTTAGAGCCTTGTTACTCAAAGAACCGGTCTGAGGACCAGCAGCATGGGCATCACTCAGGAGCGTGTTAGAAATGCAGGGTCTCAGGCTCCACCCTGGACCCAGGGAATCAGAATCTGCATTTTAATAAGATCCCCAGGTGGTTCATTTGCACATTAAAGTTCAAGAAGCACCTAGAATAATGCAGGAGTCTGCTCACTGGTCTCCCTCTCGTTCTCTTGCCTAACTTTCACCCATTTTCTGGGACCAATTTGCCAATTCCCGTAACACTCAGTGTAATTTTTTTTACTCTACCCCTCCACATGGCGCAAGGTTGAGGTTCTAATTTCTTTTTTTTTTTTTTATTGGCACCTGGGCTAACAACTGTTGCCAATCTTCCTTTTTTTTTTAAAGATTGGCAACTGGGCTAACAACTATTGTCAATCTTTTTTTTTTCTTTTTTTCTGCTTTATCTCCCCAAACCCCCCTGTACAGAGTTGTATATCTTAGTTGCAGATCCTTCTAGTTGTGGGATGTGGGACGCCACCTCTCCATGGCCTGACGAGCGGTGCCATGTCCGCGCCCAGGATGCGAACCCTGGGCCGCTGCAGCGGAGCGCGCGAACTTAACCACTCGGCCACAGAGCTGGCCCCGAGGTTCTAATTTCTTACAGATTCTTTTTTCCACAAGACAAAGACGAGATTTCTCGTTTCCTCCCTGAGCTGGTGAGGGAAGGTATTTTAGGCCATTTCATTGGGGAACTGGGACCCCTTTCAGGGTCCTACATTTATAAAGGCATTTCTATTAAGTCCTCATTTCAGGTAGGCCCAAAGCTTGTCCCCTGTCCCAGCTCAGGCATGAAAACTCCAGCATCTCCTCCATCCGGGTTTGTATTCTGGAACCTTCCATCAGCCCCATTCCCACCCCAAGCTGCCAGAGTCCATTGGGGATCTTCCTGCTCTGCCTTTAACTTCCCTCTTAGTCTCTGAGCCAAGATGATTTGACTTTCTATCAAATTCAGATATGTGGTTCAATTTAGTTTTGTTTCACCTTGCTTTTTAAATGAAAGACATTTCTATGTGTTAGTCAGGGGAAGGGTCCCTATTGGCCTCTTGCAGCCAGAGCCGTCTTTTTAAAACTTAGATCAGATCCTGCCACTCCCCTGTTTAAAACAGGTCAGTGGTTTCCCTTCACGTTTAGGACAAAATCCAAACCCTGAGTAGGCAGTCTGGTCCCTGCCTACTCAGCCCTTCAGCCATTCCTGCCCAGACACACAGCCATCCTTTCTGCATCTCCCACACCAAGGGCTTTCCAGCCTCTGGGCCTTTGCACTGCCTCTGGCCTTTGCCTGGAAGGCTCTGCCCACCTCTTCACAGGGCCGGTTCCTTCTGTCCTTCAGGTTCCAGTTCAGGAGGGAACAGTGAGGGAAGCCTCCACTCCCTCTGCCCACCACACTCAGGTGCCCTCCCATGTCACTCTGAGGGAGCTGCGTATCACAACCCATAATTATCTTGTCTATTTGCATAGTTACTTGTTTACTGTACATGATCCTCTAGAATGTCAATTCCATGAGGTCTCGGACCACGTGGGCCCCTCACAGGTGCTCATATTTGAGGAATGAAGTAGTTGAAAGAATCGTGGTCTAGGGGCTGGCCCCGTGGCCGAGTGGTTGAGTTCTCGCGCTCCGCTGTAGGCGGCCCAGTGTTTCGTTAGTTCGAATCCTGGGCGCGGACATGGTACTGCTCATCAGACCACGCTGAGGCAGCGTCCCACATGCCACAACGAAGAATACACAACTATGTACCGGGGGGCTTTGGGGAGAAAAAGGAAAAAAAAAAAAAAAGAATCGTGGTCTAGAATTGCACTGTCTGATACGACAGCCAAGAGCCACGAAGGGCTTCTGAGCCCTTGAAACGTGGCTGGTCCAAACTGAGCAGTGTGCTCAGTGCCAATACACACTGGATTCCACAGACTTACGGTGAAAAAAAGAATGAAATCCCTCATTAAGAAATTTTTATATTGATTATAAATTGAAATGATAATATTTTGGATTATTGTGTTAAATGAAATATATTTAAAAAGTTAATTTCACCATAAAAATATGGCTACTAGAGAATTTTAAATGGCGTGTGGCTCATGTTGTATTTCTACGGGACATCGCTAGTCTAAGAGTGAAGGTCCTGGAACCGGAAGCGATGGCAGCCGTCATCTGAACTCCCATGTCAGCTCTGTTTGCTCTGGCTCCACTGGGTGACTGGGGAAGCCAAATGATTTGGGAAGCAATTCATTCAGCACTGAGCGACATCTGAGCTCATTCCTGACTGTGTTGAGGGATGGGCCAGCTCACCAGGGGGAAAAACAAACAGCTCCATCGGGCTTTGTTCTTAATGCTACTCCTAAGTGCTGACGACACCCCTGCTGGGTCCAGCCTCAGGGGAAACAGTGGGGAACTGATTGACAGCCATTAAGAAAATGGAATAGAACGTCTCAGATCAGACATCAAGGCAGAGTCTTTATCAAGCCAGCATCAGACCCTGTCAGCTCTCTAGCCAGGAGAAGTCTGCCTAGAGGACCTTCACAGCTTGTGATTATATGCCAGTCCCCTATCCTATTTAATATTCTGAGATAAGAATTGTAAAAAGACATTATTGTGTACTGCTTGCTATTCATTAGCTGTGTGGGCAAGTTAGTTAACCTCCACGTCCCTGGTTTTCTTTATGTAACATAATGATACTAGTGGTCCCAGGCTCACAGAGCTGTTGTGAAGACGAGGTGAGCACCAAGCAATGCGCTTAGAACAGTGCCCTGCACACAGGATGTGTGCAGTGGAGCCGAGTTGCTGTTATTATTATTGCGATTTATGTTTAATAGGAAAACTTTTATACAAAGAACGTTTTCCTAAAGCCAAAATCTCAAGTGAAAGCCAAAAGATGTGCTCCTTATCACCCCACCAACCTAAGAGCCATTCCTGGAGACTGGCGATGGGCCCGTCCTGAAATATTTTGCCAAAAGGGATTCAGTCTGAGATTCTCTTGCCGCAATAGTGGTCATTTATCATTTTGGCTGTCAGGCGTGCATTTCTCTTCTTAATAGCACCCCAATTTTCTTTTGAGACCTAGAGCTTCCCTCACTTTCTGTGGATGATAATTCCTAGCACCTCTCCCTGTATAAGCCCAGCTCCTCTCTCTGTGCCAGGTACGAACCGGGACGAGCAGGTGACCTACGCTGCTCAGCTGGACAGATGTCCTCTTGACCACTTCACCCGAGGAAGAAGGAGCTGGTTCCAGGTTAGTTTCTGCGGCTGTTGCTAGAGCTCTAGAGGTGCAGCCTGCAGAGCACGTTTTCCTGTGGGCTGCCCGCCTCAACAATATTCTTCTAATCCTTTCCTTTCTGTGTAACTTAGTGAAAGTCAGTTTCTGTTGCTTGCAACCAAAAACCACACTGATAGAATCCTTATTCCTCCCTTTCTTTTCTCCCCTGCTCCCTGCTCCAGTCTTTCCTCCAAATGCCACCAGAACATAGAGTAGATCAGATGCACTTCTGTAGGCTTCTTCAGAGTTCAAGGGTAAGAGAACGTTCCATACTCCATTAACCAGCCTGAAATCAGAAGTCCTCTCACCTGCAACTGAGTATTATGACCAGAGAGACAGCAGCCTGGAGTGGAAAGTATGCTCTGGAGAGAGAGAGAGATCTGTATTCAAATCCTACCACTTCCCAGCTACGTGACCTTGTGCGATTTCTTAATTTCTTTAATGGGCAGTTTTCTCATATGTACACACACACACACACACATTCACATGATTGTGGGGCTGGTAAGTCTAAAACCTGTAGGGCAGGCTAGAAACTCAGGCAGGAGTTGATTCTGAAGTCTCGAGGCAGAATTTCTTCTCCAGGAAATCTCAGGTTTTGCTCTTCAGGCCTTCAGCTGACTACACGAGGCCCACCACATTAGCAAGGGTAATCTCTTTTATTTAAAAGTCAACCGATTATAGCTGCTACCTACATCTACAAAATCCTTTCAACACCTAGATTAGCGTTGGAGTAAACAACTAGGTACTACAGCCTAACCAAGTTGACACATTAAAAACTAACCATCACAGGGATCATAATACTACATCGTATCCTTGAGGATTAAACAAGATAAACACGTATAAGTACTCAGCACAGTGCCTGACATTTAGTAGATACTTCATAGACGGTAGACTCTATTATTAGAGGCAGGAAAGGACAATATCATCCATGCAATGTCCTGTGCACCAGGCTCTATTATACTTTACAAATATTAACTTATTTAATTTAATCCCCTGACAACCGTAGGAGTTAGGTGGTATTATTTAAATGAGGAACTGGAGGTCCAGAGAGGTTAGGCACGTTGCCCAAGGTCATGTGGCTAGCAGGTGGTAAGCCAGGATGCATGCAACTGCCCCTCAGAATCAGGCTGCCCCTGAGTGGTCTCCTCAGCATGTGTTATTCAACTGCAGTTAAAATCCTGAAATGAAATGTGCCCTGCCTTGTCACTCTAAGTAAAACTCCACTCAATCTCACAAACACGGCCAGATTTAGCTGCCAATATGTTTTAGAAAAATATTTTAGGGTAGAATATCACACCCCTAGCACACTCCCCCTTCCACCAGCACCCCCTACTCACAATGACAAAAAGCCGCCACCTTTCCATCTAAGAAAGCTTGGCGAGATCCCCCCACACACAGAGAGTGGCTCCGTCTGCCCACTTCTGCCAGGAGCATCACACAATGAGTGAACCTTCCAAACAAAGAAATGTCAAGTCAGAAATAAAATCACTCGTTAATTGTGGTTTTTCTGGAATGGATGACTACGTAACATCCTAATCAAAAAGTTGGAATCACATTTGCATTTAGATAAAGGCTTGTTAGAAAAGAGACGAGAACAAAAGGAGGCTCTAAGACTCTGGGTGCTTCTCCCAAGGCCAGTCAATACTTATAAGCACAGGCAGCCAGCAAGTCTCAGGTTGCCAAATTTCGGTCAAGTCCAAGACTCTGGAGATTCTCCCTTGTGTCTGTCCACAAGGTCTCTCAGGAGCCCCCAAATTCTGCTCCCACTATGGCCATTCAGGGCATTCAAGCAGCCCCCCTTCCCAATTTGCAGTTAGCTGGAATCCTCTCTCATAATACGTGTTCTGTTGCTTTTCAAGAATGTGCTGGAAATTCAGCATTCAGTAAAATAGAGTGCCATATAAAGATGTTTAAAATCAAGGGCCAAGGAGTTCTTAACTGTGACTGTTTTTATTTGGGCAGGAGACAATTCCATGTGGCAGGTGTGGGACAGTCATACAGAGAAAGACATCCCCAGGTGCTGCTTCCCCCTGGAGTAAGGGAGACTTCACGCAGGCCATGGGCCACGCTTGGGGACAACTGTGGAACACAGACATCTTTTCTTTGTAGAGCTTCACATTTTCTGTGTCTTCTTCTTCCTCCCTGACATCAAGTGTTTTCTATCCTCTCCAGAAACTGCACTCTGGGAGCCCCAAGTCTAGACCCTGGGGTGTCTGGGTGGTCAAAGTGTTCCCCTACATGTCCATTCCAAAAGCCGCTCTCTACTTCCAAAGCAAGCGGCGGACGCTGATATTCCAGGCAGGCACGATCCCAGATCCTGAGGATTAATTTGGTGGTGCTTGAATGATACTGGTTACGCCCTGGGGTTTGGCTTCTCTCTTGTCTTTATCTGTCAATGTCAGTGTCAAATTAGGGAGAGAAATGAAATAGGACAAGCCAAGGGCAGCCTTTCTGGGAGTGATGCCAGGCTGGCCAGATGAGGCAACGTGCCGGCAGGAGGTCACGACCAGGTCAGATGACAGAGAAAGAGGGGTGTGCAGGGACGAGGGCGGTGCTCTGAGTCCAGAGGACCGAGCTAAGGGCAGAGGTTGGGGAGGTAAATAGGAGTCAGTGTTCAGAAATCCAAACTGGGCAGGAAAGGTGTGGTCTGAACACAAGATCCAGGCCAGTCACAGAGAAAAACAGACCCAAAATGCAACCTCATCTCCTGGGCCTGGGGATAGAGAAGAAATGGGGCACATGAATAGTTCCAGAGCACATTTCTCTGGTTCTAGTCTGTGTCAACTCCTTCAGAGCCACAAGGCCCCTGCAAAGACATTTCTATCCCACCTTCCAGTCATTTCCAGGAGTGCAGAGGGGTTCTCAAGTGGTGGTCTGTTGAATAAGCGCTATGGCAACCACAAGGCCCTAGTTTTTCCTCCCTGGGCTCCTTTCTGCGAGGCTCCGTGTTGGAATGTCCACTGCCCTCGCAGCAGCAAGCACACGCTTCCACACCACCTGTCTACCCCGGGCCAGGCATGCTGCCTCTGGCTGAATACATGCCACATGCCCAGATCACTGCACTGCTCGCCGTCTCTCCTGAGCCTGACTACTGCAGGCCACACCTGCAGTCTGCATCTCTCTGCCTGAGGGCTTTCTCAGTTGGGGTGGGAGGGGGGCCCAGTCTCCACCCAGCAAGATGGATGGAGAATTAAGAGTTCTGCCAGCCACTTGAGCAGCTGCCCGCAACCAACGACTGAAGGGAGTTGGTGCACATGCCCCGCCTTCTTCATCCCCAGGACAAGATAACGTGAGTGCACGTTCTACGCCGGCCCCCAGAGTTCCTCAGGAGAATGAAGCTCCAGGTTTCCACAGTGGTAACTCAGTGCGTCTTTTATTGATTACTGTCCCTTCCCTGTCCCACTTCCCTACATCTCTACTGGCATTTTCTGGGATCCCCTCCCAAATAAACTCTTTGCACATAAATGTTTGACTCAGTGCCGCTGGGTGAGGCCATGCTAAGATGCTTTCTGTCCTACTGTTGACTCTTCACATGGCAACCCGGGCGGCCTTGGATAACATCACTCAAAGCAGATCGCTGCCTCGTTCAAAACTTTCCAATGGCTTCCTATTACGTCTAGAATAAAGATGCAAGACCTTTCCTGTGGACTGTATCTCAGTTCATTCGGGCTGCTATAACACAATACCATAGACCGGGTGGTGCGTAAACAGCAAACATATCTTTCTCACAGTTCTGGCGGCTGGGAAGTCCAAGATCATTGGGCCAGTGGATTCTGTCTGGTAAGGGCTCACTTTCTGGTCAATAGATGGTGCCTTCCAGCTATAACCTCACATGGTGGGAGGGCAAGGGAGCTTTCCAGGCCTCCTTTATAAGGGCACTAATCCCACTCATGAGGGCTCCTCCCTCATGACCTAATCACCTCCCAAATGCCCCTCCTCCAAGTACCATCATCACCTTGGGCTTCAGGTTTTCCCCATGTGAATTCAGGGGGACAGAAACATTCAATCTACAGCAGACTACAAGGCCCGGCGTGATCTGGCCCCTCACTCACTCTGTCCCTGCCACAATAGCCATCTTGCTGTTCCTCAGACACTCAGTTCTTTCTTGTCTTCTGTGTCCAGCATCTGCTTTCCCCTGGCTAGAGAACTCTGCACCCAGACCTCCATGTGTCTCACTCCTTATCAGTGTTATTCACTGTTAGCTCAGAAATCACCTCCTCCAAGAAGTCTTCTCTGACTACCCAATTTCAAGTAGCTCTACCCACACCCTCTAGTCATTCTTCACAATACTGCTGACTACCTAAAGCTCTCTTGGGTATGTGTTTGCTTACTTGTTAATTTTGTGCCTCCTGATCTGACCTCAGCACTTAGAACATTGCCCAACACTTAGTAGGCACTTGATAAATATTTGTGGAATGAGGAATGATCCATTCAAGAGAAGAAGAGGAACTGAATTAACACAATGGAAGTAGTGGTATAAGGAGGAGGCTTTTGGAAAAATGTTTAAGAGGAGGAATCAATGGTATTAGATGACCAATTAGATGGGAAAGTGAAGGAAAGGAAGGAGGAGTCCAGGGTGATGCCAGGCTTGGGAGCTTGCAGGGATGGTGATGACATTCACCCTGACAATGAGTACAGGAAAGAGGAAGGCGTGGTGGGAAAGAGGATGAGTTCATGTGGACATGTTGAGTGTGACGACGTCCAAATGGAAACATCCAGCAAAAGGTTAAAAACATGAGCCTGGAAGGGCCAGCCCAGTGGTGCAGCGGTTAAGTTCGCACGTTCCGTTTTGGCAGCCCGGGGTTCGCCAGTTCGGATCCCGGGTGCGGACCTATTCACCACTTGGCGTGCCATGCTCTGGCAGGTGTCTCATGTATAAAGTAGAGGAAGATGGGCACAGATGTTAGCTCAGGGCCAGTCTTCCTCAGCAGAAAGAGGAGGATTGGTGGCAGATGTTAGCTCAGGGCTAATCTTCCTCAAAAAAAAAAAACAAAAACCACATGAGTCTGGAACGTCAGAGAGGGGTGGAAACTAAAGATTTGGAACCAGAAGGAATTAGCAATGTGCAATTGAAACTATGGAAGAAGATGACATCACTCAAGGAAAACATTAGAGGGAGGGTTGGAAATCCAAATGCTTCTGGGGACCAGGAAGATAATTTAGATGAGTGAAGTAGCTCAGATCAAAGCCATAAAGAGTGGTGGTTACTACAGTGAGAACTGAAGATAATATGCCCTATGTCTAAAGACATTCAAATTAAACATTATTGAAACACTGTGGGGGCCAAGCAAAATGTCTTGTGTGGGCCACTAATTTGAGATCCCTAATGTAGAATGAGAGGATGGGTTTTCCTGTGTCACAAGACCTTGAGAATACCAACATTTAAGGGTCAGGAACAGAACAAAGAGTCTGCAGATGAGCCTGAGGAGCAGCAACAAGAGAAGTGGGAGGAAACCCAGGAGAAAGTCATGGTGCAGAAGTTACAGAAAAAGAATCAACATTATCAAATGCTGCAGACAGGTCAAGTGGAGGAGAACTCAAAGGGTCACTGGATTTAGCCAGTGGAAGTTCACTGATGGCCTGATCAGGGGTAACTTCAATAGGAAGGAGGGCAGTGGGCAGAAGTCAGACACAGTTCAATGAGATATTGATGGAAAATGAGGATAAGGCAACAGTGAGAGAGTAGACCATCCTTTCAAGAAGTTCATCAGTGAAGGAAAGAAGATAAAGAGGACCCAGTAATTTCACTCCTGGATGTGCAAAAGGAATGAGTGCTTATGTGCATAAAAAAGTGTAGAAAAGTATTTATAGTAGCTTTATTAATAATAGCTAGAAACTGGAAATTACCCAAATGTCCAACAACTGTAGAACAGATCAATAAATTGTGGTTCATTCATGCAAAGGAGTATGATACAAGAATGAAAAAGAACAAATGATCGCTACATGCAACACATGGATAAACCCCACAGATAGCACGTTGAGTGAAAGAAGATAGACACAAAAGAGTGCATACTGAATTGTTTTGTTATATGAAGTTCAAGAGCAGGCAAAACTCATCTATGGTGGTAGAGGTTAAAATGATGGTTGCCTTTCTCAGAACAGAACTGATGAGGGGCACACAGAACTCAGCCAGGGAGCCAGAAATATTCTGTATCTTGACGTGGATGGTGGTTATATGGGCATATACTTACATAAAAATGCATCAAGTTGTACAGTTAAGATGAATATACACATAAGATGTTTGTAAATTATACCTCAATTTAAAAAGTGAGAAAAAAGAGAAAGAAGACAATAGAGTGACAAGGAGACTGGGATTTTCTCCCAGAACCAGCTCAGTTCCCACTTTAGGCCTCATATATATCAGAGTTGCTGTGGACATTTTGGCAAAGAAGAAAAAGCTGAAACTAAAAAAACCTATCACAATTATTTATTAATTACAAAGGGACAATGGTGATTTTATAGTAAAGAAAAACCAAAAACCCAAAGCTAATATCACCAGTACTGGAACAAGCCAACATCGTGTGCCCACTGATAGGATGCACTAAGAAGGACACAATATGACTGCAGTGACATTTCTGCCAAAAATGTGTAACTTGAATCTAATCACGAGAAAACACCAGACAAGCACAAATTTAGGTGCATTATACCACAAAACTGGCCTTTAATCTTTAAAATGGTCGAGGTGAAAAGCACAAAGAAAGGATGAGGAATTATTACAGATTAAAGAGACATGATCATTTAATGCATTACGTAATCCTGAAATGGATTATAGACCTGGAAAAATATCTGTAAAGAGCTTTATTGTGATAATTGGAAAAAATTTGAATATAAATTGTTGATTAGATAACACTCTTGTATCAATGCAAAATTTCTTGATGTTGGTAACTCCTGTGGTTACGTGGTTGTTCTTAGGAAACATAGGTTGAAGCATCTAGGAGTAAAAGGGACATGATGTCTCCAACCTACTTTTTAATGTTTTAGGAAAAACTGCAGAGAGAGAAAACAAATGGGGCAAAATGTGGAATGATGGTGAATCTGAGTGATGGTTATGTGGGAATTCATTGTACTATTCTTGCAACATTTCTGTAAGTTTGAGATTATATCAAAACAAAAAGTTGTCCAGAAAATCTAAAGCAAAGCATGACAATATAATAAACAAAGAACATTCTGGCTATATAACTTTTTTTAAATAACAGGGGTGTGGAGTATCTATCTCTTCCTCCATACCTTTGCCATGGAAGCAGAGGAGCAAGGCCAGTTTTGTGAGAGACCAAGGGAAGGGAACCCCATTTCCACCCAGGGTAGCACACCCTTCCGGCTTGACTCAGGAAATGAGAGCGGTGCACTTGTCCCAGCATATCTGGACAAACGAGCAGAACACAGCAGACAGCTAAAGGACCATGATGCCAACTTTGGGGATTTCCTGGTTAACCTAATATGACATTACAGAATTAGCTTCAGTAATAATAGTCAAAAAAAACCCAAAAAACAAAAACCCTGAAACAATGGACTAGCTTGAGACTAAACTGTGTTCATCCCGGAGTGACAACGTATCAGAGCAGTTAAGGTCACAAGCCTTGGAGTTTGTTCTGGGTGTAAACCCTGACCCCGCCACTTGCCAGATGGGTGGCCTTGGGAAAGTCCACTTGATCTCTATGGGCTTCAATTTATTTTCTTATTTATTTGCTTATCTATTTTTTTGTGTGGAAGATTGGCCCTGAGCTAACATCTATTGCCAATCTTCCTCTTTTTGCTTGAGCAAGCACCTGTGGCAATCTTCCTCTATTTTTTATTGGGCCGCCATCACAGCACGGGTTGATAAGTGGTGTGTATGTCCGCAACCGGGATCCAAACCTGCGAACCCTGGGCTGCCAAAGCAGAGCATGCAAACTTCACCACTATGCCACTTAGCCTTAAACCAAGGCTTTCAATAGTACCTACCTCATAGGGCTGTTGTGAGAAATACACAAGATAATGAATGTCAGGTACTCAGTACTGTGCCTGGCATATAGAAAGTGCTTAATGAATGGAAACGAAAATGTAAAAAATAATAAAATAATCCTAGGAGTCAGATGTGTTCAGAAAACTCATTAGGGGCTGAAGGGTTTCCTGGGAATAACTTATCATAACCTCTATTGAATATTTATGCCATGCCTGGTACATGGAATACTTGATCTCATTTAATTTTCACAACCACCCAATAAGATAAGTACTATTAACCAGACCTAGACTGGTTAAGCTGCTTGCTAAAAGTCAACTCAGCTAACAAGAGTTGAATCCACCATAGAGAGTTAAAGCAAGTCACTTTGGCTCGAAGCCAAAGAGGTGGAGGGGGACTGTGAGCAGCCGAGTCTCTGAGGTGTCCTTCAGCTGGTACCTGGAAGGTCCCACCCCTTTGGATGGGGATCCCGTGAGTTCCAGGATCAAGGGGGCTGCAATGGCTTTTGAAGGAAGCCAACGAAAGCTATTGCCCAAGATATCCCAGCCTGGGTTCTAAAGCTTAGACCACAACCAGTGACAACTCAGAAATGGGTCTGGCTGCTGCAGGAAACAGCACCTTGGCAGAGATATAACAGGGCTCAACACTGGGCACTGGCAGCCTCAGCGTCAGTGCTGGCGGGCACCAGCAGCCATGCATCTTCTGTTGGTATCAGCAGGAAACACTTCGTGAGTAGCTGGGGTCTTAGAGGAGGAATATGGAGTTGGGATGGAGAGATGGGACAAGAGGACCAGACCCAGGGACACATATCAACATCACTGCCAGGGACTACCATCACAATGGGAGACGAATCAACCAGAGTTTGGACTTCCCCAGGGGAGGAGGAAGCAGAGAAAGAAGAATATTACTGCTTGGTAAGAGGATGCATTTTTTATGCCTTGGCTAAAGAGGCTGGAAGATTGATTATGGCTTGCGTTTCAGAGAATTCTGACTCTCACATTATATAAGCCAGACTGTAGGCAATATCCAGACAGTTCACTTTCTTGTTTCTTATATTAGTGAAAGGTCTGGGGTTTGTTTGTCTAGTAACAGCTTTCATGTAGATCTTTGCAAACAGCCTTGAATGAGAAATGTCCTTATGTGTTTGGGAACATACCAGACCCGGAAGGGACTTTCTTAGGATAAGACTCACCCACCCAACTTCAAATGCACGGACTCCTCCCATTTCCTCAAACATGGAAACTCTGCCTGTGCAGGCAGCATTTCCACTCTTTTGTATGTTTTCTGCTGGTTGGTTGGTTTATTGGTTTTTGAGACAGTGATATAATGAAGAATATTAGTCAGGAATGAGGCACAGGTCCAAGTGGGCCTTGGGACCTTCAGTTATTAATTTTTCTGGGCTTTAATTTACCTATCTGTAAAAAAAAAAAAAGGCACCTGAAATATATGCCTGAGAAGGCCCAATCCAACTCTGAAATTCTAGATCTGTGCCTCTACATCAGATCTCTCTGGGGACCTAAGATCTTACTTAGCCTCACACAGATTCTTGGGTCTCTGTCACTCGCATCCACTTTTTTTTTTTTTTTAAAGATTTTATTTTTTCCTTTTTCTCCCCAAAGCCCCCCGGTACATTGTTGTGTATTCTTCGTTGTGGGTTCTTCTAGTTGTGGCATGTGGGACGCTGCCTCAGCGTGGTCTGATGAGCAGTGCCATGTCCGCGCCCAGGATTCGAACTGACGAAACACTGGGCCGCCTACAGCGGAGCGCGCGAACTTAACCACTCAGCCACGGGGCCAGCCCCCACTTTTTAAATTCTCCCGTAAACTTTATACACGTCCTTGTAGAGTCATTAAAGATTTGAAGAAATAACAGTATCAATTATAAAAGCTCAAGAAACAGAGAAGAAAATGATGTTTTATAATCTAAGAAATCTGTCCAAATGCTAAAATTTTTCTTTGAAGCACGTCACAAGGATGAACAGTGTCTTCCCTCCTGGCAGGAAAGTCAGTGTTTCTTTCACTTCCGCCCCATTCACCTGTAACAGCTCCTAATTATCATTTGGCAAACTTCTGAGCAGGTAAGATGGACTCACCACTGAACTTGAGGTTGTTTCTATAGGCTTGGTGGAAGGAGCATTCCAGAACAGTTCTTTCATTAGCTCTACCAGACCAACCAGCATCAGCCTCCCACCTGTCACTTTGATAGAGGTGACTGGTCCCTCCATGTCTTTGTTGATCATGTTTCTGTGTTTCCGAGTGCAAGTGGTCAATTTAATTGGATGCTAATAGTCCTGTCCTCCGAGAGTAAGGCAGAACCTCAACTGAACAGACTTCTGTCCTATTCAGGCTTTTCCCATAATGGAGCAGTCTTTGGTGCCTAAAATTCCATCTTTTGGACCTCATATCAGTCCGTGTTCTTGGTTGCGCCAGAAACCATCTCGGAGTGATTTAAGCAGAAGATGAATTTACTAAAGGATACTGGTAGCTCATAGAATCTCTGGAGAGGCTGGTAACCCAGGTTTGAAGGCTACAACAAAGAGTGTCCAAATCACACTTGGAACTGACCTGAGATGACCACAGAGGGTATTTTTACCTTCCACGGGTAGGTAACAGGCTCCACTTTCTCTAAAACTCATTAGGTGGAAAATGTCCCAAACATCGAAAAGGAGCTGGGAGGTCAAAGAGAGAATAATAAATGTTCACTATGGTTTCATCTTCTGGTTTTTGCACTATCCCTGAAACATTTTTTTTCTCCAGGAGTCTCAAAATTGCAATGTGGTGTACAATCAGGTAGAAGGAAACTGGCACTTATTGAACACCAACCTAGTGCCCAGAAGATTCATATACAATACCTTAATCCTATGAACAACTCTCTAATGTGGGTCTCATTATCAACACCCTTGTTATGTAGTATATTATTATCCCCCAAGGATGGATTAAGTAACCGTTATAGGTTGAATTGTGTCGCCTCAAAATTTGTATGTTAAAGTCCTAACCCCCACTACCTCAGAATGTGAACTTATTTGGAGATAAGGTCTTTATTAGGGTGGACCTTAATCCAGTATGACTGGTGTCATTATTAAAGGGGAAATTTGGAGACATATGCACACAAGGAGAGCGCCACGTGAAGATGAAGGCAGAGATTGGGGTGATGCTTCTACAAGCTAAGGAACACCAGAGATTGCCAGAAAACCACCAGAAGCTAGGGGAGAGACCTGAAACATCTTCTCCCTCACAGCCCTCAAAAGAACCAACCCTGCTGACACCGCGACCTAGGACTTCTGGCCTCCAGAACTGAGACAATACATTTCTGCTGTTTAAGCCACCCAGGTTGTGGGACTTTGTTATGGCAGCCCTAGTGAACGAATGCTACAGACATTCACCCAAATTCTCGTAGCCAGTGAGAAGCAGAGCCAGGTTTGAACCCAGGTTTGGCCAATCCAACACCCCAGTTTTCTTCACTGTAACTGTCATGATTCCTCTCTACAGAAAACTCTGGGATCATCTATAACCTAGACTTGATGGTGATCAAATATTTTAAGTTGAAGGACCTGAGCTGGGTGGAAAGATGTTCGTTTCAGTCATGTTGAGTTTGAGATGCCTGAGGATATCCAGGTGTCCAGTAAACAGTTGAATATATGAATCTGAAGTTCAAGGAGATATCCAGGCTCAAGAGAGGCAGTTGGAAGTCATTGATATATAGGTGAAAACTGAAACTCTGAGTGTGAATGAGATCAACCTGGCTATGAACCAGTGGGCTGAGGATGGAACCCTGGTGCAGCAGAGACTTCTATTTGCTGCCCGCACCGCCCCCCCCCCCCCCCCACCCCAATCCACTCCATTCTTTCCTTCTCCCATAATAAAAGAAACTTTAGCTGAGCACATGGCCTCCCAAAATAAAGACTACATTTCCCAGGCTGCTTTGCATCTAGGTGTGGCCATATTCTGGCTAATGGGATGTCAGTTGTCAGCTTCCTGAAAACGCTCTTGAGACAGTTCACGCCCTTTATTTACTCTTTTTCTACATCTTTCCTCCATCCTGCTCCCTGGAACTTGGATGCTGCCTTGAATCACAAGAATGAGAATCATTCCCAAGGAATAGTAGGGTAGTTAATTGAAAGAGGCCTGTGATCTGGGACTTCCTGAAATAGAGAGGCCATACGAGCCCTGGATTGCAAATATCTGGACATTGTACAAGAGTTAAAATACTACCTTGTTCAGGTGAATGTTGCTTTTTCTGGTTACTCACTGCTATGCTTAATCCCAACTAACATGCCTAGTGAACACTTGGATTTAAGAGGTGGATATAGAAAGATGAGAAGGTGATCAAAAAGGAATGGTCAAGATAATAGCACATCTATTGCTCAACCTGCCCATAGGAGCATCATTCTTCTGGAAATAATTCTTCTAACTAGGTGGTTCCACTGGGAACCACCATCTTTTCATAGGTCCTGGCTTCCTGACTACAGTGATTAACCAATTATAGTGATTGGTCCCAGAATGGGCATTTGATTCAAGTTAGGTTAAACAGCCCCTCCTTGAGATTTTTACCTTGAAGTCAGAGAAAGCAGTTCTCAAACCCTCTAAGATGTTTGAGGCCAGGAGCCACTGATGGGCATGTCTCTTATCATTTGGAAAGACCTGGTCTGAGAGAATGAAGCCATTGTGGAAAAAGAAGAAGCAATGAAGGACCTGGAGAGTCCTGCCACCATGGTCTTTGGTTCAGTCACGCCTGAGTTCCATCCATATGTCTGTCTTTACCAGAGCTTCCCACATGAGCTAATTCATCCCCACTCTTACCTAAGCCAGCTCATCTTGTGGCCAAAAGAATTGTGAGCAATGGGAGGAGAACTAAGAAAGTATGCTATCATGAAAAAGGATGTTAAAGAGGAATCAACAGTGTCAGGGGCAGTAGAAGGGTCCAGTCAGTTACAGACCAAAAAGTGTCTGAGGGATTTGCCAGTTAAGGTGGTCACCACCATGAAAGCAATTTAGTAGAGTTGGGCCTGGAACCAGATTCCAATAAGTTTAGGAGTGAACACGAAGTTAAGAAGAAGAGGCAGTGAACACAGAGACCTCTTCTGAGGAATTGGAAAGAAGAAAGTTTGAAGGATAGCTACAGGTGGGCCTTGAGTTTAGGAGGTTTTGTTAAAAAGCAAGAATCATTTTTTTTAAAAAAGATTTTATTTTTCCTTTTTCTTCCCAAAGCACCCCTGGTGCATACTTGTATATTTTTCAGTTGTGGGTCCTTCTAGTTGTGGCATGTGGGATGCCGCCTCAGCATGGCCTGATGAGCGGTGCCATGTCCACACCCAGGATCCAAACGGGGGAAACCCTGGGCCACCAAAGCAGAGCACGTGAACTTAACCACCCGGCCACGGGGCCGGCTCCTAAAAAACAAGAATCTTGAGCATGTTTATAGGCTGAGCAGAAGCAGTTGGAGATATGGGAAGGGAAAGGGGGCAAACATTGATGAGGCAGGGCCCAGATTGGAATGGGAGGGGATGGAATTAAGGTCAAATGGTGGGTGTTGAACAGGAGGAAAAATACCTCTTCTTTCTGAGGACAGGGGCTAAGGGTGGCAGTGGAGTGGGCAAAGTTGGAGTCTCTTCCCTTTGCTAGCCTCAATTTTCTCATGAAGAAAGGCAGAATCACCAGGTGAAGTGGAAGAGGGCAAGAGTGAGGAGAAATCTTGAGGCAAGTAGGGAAAACTTTCTTTGAAAAATGAGGGGAATTGAAGAGGAGGCTGCTCTGGGACAGTCCTGATGGCTGGGCTGGGCCAGGGGGCCGTGAAGGGTCCTTCTATGCTATTCTGCGATTTTCTCCAAGAGTTGTCCTCTGTCTTGGTCAAGGAGTGAGTAAAAGCACTACACTAGGATTAAGTCTCCAGGCAGACGAAGCAGAAACTGGAGCACAGAGGTGATGGGGAAAGAGTGTTCTGATGCCATAACATGGTTTCCATGCTGAGTACAAGGAGAGAAGGAGAAGCTAAATGCTGGAGTGGGAGGAGGGCACAGACGCAGGCAAGAGGGAGGACATGGAGACGAAACGCTGCATGGCCCAGAAAACAAAGACGCCTCGCTGGGTGGGGAAAAACAACCCCGGACTCTAAATTTTAAAACAGGACTTGTTTCTAAGACCTGCGTTACAGGGAGGAAGGAAGAGAGTGCTTGCTGGCCAGGGCCCGGGCACCATCACACCCGCTTCTGAACATACTTATTTACCTAGAGGCATTCTTATGTACGTGGATGTACCCAAGACCCAAGCTTACCCACACAACCTCCCAGGAATTGCTCTGTGATCCACGGAGGAGAGAGGCTCAGCGCTGGCAAAAACAAAAACTCCAAAAGAGAAAACCAATAGCTTGCATTTGCAAACAGGTCAAATACACATTTGAAAACAAGGGGAGTCAGGGTGTTCTAAAGAAACAAGAGGAATGTGACCTTGAAGTTCTGTGAAGTGGTCGTGATGGTGGGTCCATGGAGTAAAATATTAAGGATCATTTCTCTTAGTTTACTTTTTAACCGAATATGTGATATGAACTTCTGATGTTGGAGGGGTTGGTTTGCTCATCACCTCTCATGATTCTGCACCAGGGTCAATTTCTGAGTGACTCCTGGAGGGGTACGGGTGTAAAATGCAATCCCCGCCTCCTCCCAACCAATGACTACAATGCAGATGGAGGCAAACAGAGAGCCCTTGGCTTAGGGGCAGGGCACTGCAAACCCCACAGCCCCAGCTCAGGCGATGTGAAGAGGAAAACAGCCTCCACAGACAGAGACTGACAGCAACCCAGTTCTCGGTCTGAGCATTGAGCAAGTAAAGAACCAAATGTTTGGCTTTAATAATAAAGGTCCAGGAGGGAGAGACAGGCTGGCCCCAGCTCAGAGAACTCAGGACAAACCAGTGGGAACCCAGGAAAAGGATCCTGGCCGACCAGGAAGTGTTCCCGCAGCCATACCAGGCCTCGAGGACCACTGTTCCTTAGACCGGGGCACCTGCTGCAGGAACCACTGTGAGGCTTGATCATTTATAGCCTGTAAATACGCATCACACTCTGCATCTAGGCCTCACTGCAGAGGGTGGGCTCCCTTACCCTTAACAAACCCTTTTGTGACTTTCAAAAAGTCTCAGCTTAGAGAAACCTTCTACTATTATAAACAGGCACCCAGACCCAGGGTACCATGCCTGGTAGAGTCAAGACGCTGGTGGTTAAACAGGTAAACCACTCACTATCTTACGGAATATTATTTTAACAAAAATTTCTGTCAGGGTGTGCTACGTACTTATATACCACATTTTTCTTATGTTTATTTTGTTACTGGGGTGTGTGTGTGTACATCAGTTAGGAATCTTTCAGTTGCCAATAACAGAAAACCCAATTTCAACTGGCTTAACCAGTAAAGGGATTATATTAGCTCACATGCTCAACAAATATTTATTGACAGGCTGCTATGTGTCAGGCCACTGAAAAGTTTGGAGGTAGTTTACCTTCAGGCAAAGCCTGATCCAGCAGCTTAAATGGTTTCATCAAGGACATGATTTGTCTCTTTTTCTCTCTGCTCTACCTTCCACATGTTTCTTATCAAGCTCCACATGATAGTTGTCCCATCCTCCCCTCCCCTCTCCCAGAATCTCATTTTCCTCACATAGAAGAGAGAGTCTCCCCAGATATCTCCCTCAGAATCTCGAGGACTCGCTCTCCATGGCTATGTTCCTGTCCCTGACCCATCAGGGTGGCTGGGCATAGAATATGCTGATTGGCCTAAACATATGAAGACCCACCCCTGGAACCGGGAATAGATCCACACCCACCCCAATCACCTGGGGCAGAAGTGAAGTCCCCAAAAGAGAAGAGGGATGCTTGGGCAGAGGAAGGGTGAATGAATGCTGGAGAAACAAGCAACAGATAGTCATTACTGCATCCTATCATTGTTCCACTGCATGGAAATCTCCCCGTAATGGTTGAGAGCACAGACCAGAGCCAGACCACCGGGGTTAGAATCCTGACACCACGCCTAGGAGCTGTGTGAACTTGGGGAAGTTATTTAATCTCTCCGTGCCTCAGTTTCCTATAAAGTGAGGATAATGATAGTACCCGCCTCATAGGATTGCCATGAGGATTAAATGGGTTAGTATCTGTAAAGCAGTTAGAAGAGTGACTGGCACTTAGGAGGCACTGACAAGCGTTTGTTACATAAATGTGTTTAGAACTATTGTGGCATTGTGCACACAGCATGGGGAGGCCAATAATTGCTTGCAGAGTGAATGGAGTGAGTGACAAAGCTGGGAGCAAGTTTCCTTGACTGCTAGACTGCCGTCGAGACCTTCCCCCTGCCACTCCTTCTCTCAGGGCTGGTCCTCCCGCCCTGGGGTCCATTGATGAGTGCCCCCACTGCCCCGGTGGTTAAGATGGCACTGCCCTAGAAGGCATCACTAGAGCAGCATCCTTTCCTACAAACCGACAAGAAATGCATAGGGTGGGTCCTGGGGCCCCATCAGGGTGCTTCAGGAATAAATGATCTACATGTGTCACGATCATCTGTATGACGGGTTAGGGCTGGCTAATCCCCAGCCTGTGACTTTTCACGCTTCTCAGGCTGTATAAAAATGAACCGTAATCAGGCTGATCTATAGTTAGACAGTTCCTGCTTCCGAGCACACTGACTGAGGGTGGGTGTGTTTATGCATTTGCATAAAGCTGACGGATGCAGAGGGCTATGGCGTTTTGTTTTGTTTTTTTTTTAACGAGGGAATGGGCTATTCTCCCAGAAGTGGAGCCAGAGAAGAAGAGGTGAAAATAAGGAAGAGTCACAGCTTTTCCAAATGGAAAGGAAGGGGAGAGTAAACACAAGATAAAGTATATCAACGCTCTGCCTGCAAGGAAGGAATGAGCTGTTTAAAAAAACTTACCAACAGGTGAATGTGAGGGAGGAGGAAGGGGTGTGTGACCTGACTTTCCCATCTGCCTACTCCCTGCCCTTTTCCGGTACATACATTAGGGGAAGATGTAATCGGTTCTGTTTTCTACGTACAGGAATATTTAGATATGCAAATGAGCACAGCATGTTAATGAGCCGAGGGTGATTACACTGCGGGGAGCTGCCAGCCCCGGCTGAACAATAGGTGAAGGGACTCCAGGTGTCTGCGAAGGGGGAATGGATTATTCTGAGTCGTTCCCACCACCCACCCCTGCCTCAGTGCCACCGACTTGTCTACAGAATGAAAATGTTGAGCCAAGTTCTTCCTTCTAGCTCCCAGATTCTAAACCTAAGGAGTTCCAATGAGAAGTGGGAGACCAGGAAAGACCAGGATCTCATCAGGGAATTGCCCCAGAGGCCACTGAACTGGACCAGAGGCAGGAAGGGTAGATAAGCAGCCAGGGCCACACACAGCTTCCTCAGGTGGGAAGGATCGTCTGGCAAGCACAGTGGAATTGGGGCAGCAGAAGGGGGACCCTTCGGAGGGGGCAGGTCACTCTGTGCCTCTTTGGGCAGCATTTGGTCGAAAGATGGTGATTGGGAATCTGCATGCTTTTCAGAAGTCAGGGCAAAGTTTTGGAGTGGGAAACAGAAAATCAAAGCGTCTACTTTGGATTGCTAAGGAGAGATGCTCAGTATTACTGAAAAGGGCATGGACTTTGTGATTGCACAAACCTGGGTTTATTGAGCCAGATCCGTCGGACTTGCTTTATCCGTGAACCCTGGCTAACTAGGTGCACAGCTAACCTTCTCCTACTAACAAGACAGGACCTGGCCTGTCATGTATCACTGTCCTGACAACCACTTGAGGGTTACCTAGCGTAGGACGCAGTTGGGGAAGAATCTTACGGAAAACTTGTGTTGCTCAGGCAGATGCCCAGCCTGGACATCCTGGGTCTGGAGGAGTGTACCAACCCAGCCAGCTCAAACAGGATCTGCAATGTACGTTCTGAACTGTTGTTCTGTGGGCAATAGAACAGGACATTGTCACTTCTTGTCAGCCTCCTGATCTCTGTGACACCCAAAGAAAGAAGCATGGGCTTTTCTCCCAAAGGGTGGTGTCTCTGCTTGAACTTTTAGAGACTCCCATGAAAGGCTTCAAACTGTCTCAAAACTGCCTAAGTCTTTGCTAAATCCCCTCAAATCCCCTCCATCTGCCATGTGCCTAGATGGCTCCAGGATGAGGACATGTCCCTAGCCTTCTATTAAGGGCATTTCATTTTGCACCATGTCACTACAGCACCGCTGAACCTTATCTATAAATATGGATGCTATGCTAACAAGACTAGTACTCATTTAATGGCAGTGCAGTACAGGCTTGTGTGCAGCAGGCATACACAGAGAACGGTATTGAGAAACGGGAGAGATAATTAGAGTTTAATAAATGGTGATTTGTTCCTTGCTGCTGCGTGTGTCAGGGGTTGGGGAGGGATGAAATAGAGTGGGGCGCTTCCAGAAAGTGAAATGTAGATAGCAGGTCTGCCATGACAGCTTTATTTTGATTGTAACATTGCCCAGGCTTGAAGTTAATTCTCATTTACCTACAGATCCTTTTCCCTGAAAACACCCCCTGTGGAACAGGAGTGGAAGAAACAATTAGATCAGAAATATTTATCACTGGGACCGAATTTTAACTAGAGTCACGGAACGAAGAAGAGCCTGGGGCTCCAGAGACAAAGTGAAGCTGAGAATTAAAACAACTATCCGGATCATTCAGGAGGAGAAGTATCATCATTTTTGCTTGAATAAGCGTCTGAATTATCTGAATAGTTGTTCCCATCCTCTTTTTGGTCTGATGGGGAAGATCTGGCCAATAGATCCAGTAGCGAAAAATGGAAGTTGGGAGCACAGCGAGAGAAAGGACAGGAAGGCTGGTTGAGCCTGAATCCCTCTGGCCCCCCAAGGGGTGGTGGATAGAGCCTGGCTCAGTCAGGGGCTGGGGGTTCCTTGGAGCTGGTGGCAAGAAAGTAAACAAAGCTAAAAAAACACATGGAAAACCAAGGTCCAACAAACCGGAGATGCAGCCTGAAGGGAACTGGATTTGGTGTGTGGTGCTGCGAAGCTGGAAGACAAAGCAAAACAGAATCAGGAGCTGTGTGTGTGTGCGTATGCACGTGCGTGTTCAGAAAGGGTAAAACGATTGCCCGCACCGGGGTTCCCCAACCTGGCTGCACATCACTTTTACCTGCTAAGCTTCTAAATGCAGACTCTTGGGCTCCACTGGCAGACCAAAAGAAGCAGAATTTCCTGGGGCGGGGTGGCCTGCTGGTGTGCAAATGGAAGGTATGATCTTGTTCAATGGGCCCTGGAAGTCTCTCCTTTTCAAAGACAGCTACTTTACTTAAATGCCTGAATGATCCGTTAGTTGAGATTCATTCCTTGCCCACTTGTGTGTTCATTTGTCAAACACAAATTTCCCTTGAAAGGCAACACAACAGTTTCCAAGCTTGCTATAGAAATTAGTGATAGCTAATTGTGGCGGATTTGAATTTCCACAAATTATTTGATACTCTTCCCTTCAGGAGGTGGGACTCTCCTTGAGTATGGGTTGGACTTAATGACTCGCTTCTAACAAATAGAATAGAGCAGAAGCGATGGCATGTGACGTCCAAGACCAGGTCATAAAGGGCATTGCAGCTTCCACCTTGTTCTCCATTTTGGATTGTTCACTCTGGGAGAAGCCAGCCGCCATATTGTGAGGACGCTCAAGCAGCCTACAAAGATGTCCATGTGGTGAGGAACTATGGCCTCCTGCCAACAGCCATGTGAAGGAGCCATCTTGGAAGTAGACCCTCCAGCCCCGGCTGAGCTTTCAGATGATGCAGCCCCAGCTGACATTTGACTGCAATCTCACGAGAGACCCTGAGCCAGAACTGCCCAGCTAAGCCACTCCTGATTTCTAACCCTCAGAAACTGAGTTATCTAATAAATATTTGTTGTTTTAAGCTGCTAAATTTTGGAGGAATTTGTTACTCAGCAATAAAGAATACACTAATCATGGCTAAGATTTACTGAATGTGTATATGTGGCAAGCTTCACATATGTTAACCTGTTTAAACCCCTTAGCAATCCTATGAGATAGTTACTATTATTAGCTCCATTTTATAGATGAGGAAACTAAAGTTTTCAAAGTTAAGTGTAGTGAACACTGTTAGCCCCCTTTCGTAGGTAGGTGCACCCATCCCCCAATTGCTATGTGTTGGCTGCTAATGACTCACAGCTTCCCCCTCTCCAGAGAATTGCCCTTGGCTGAATGAGAGTGGTCTCACCTAGCGAAGTGACACACTCCTTCTCCCCCGACTGTGGTAGCCCTCAGCCAATGACTAACTGTTGTAGGATGGGACCATCTGAAGGTAGGACCAACCCTATGGTGCAATTTATCCTCCAGAGCTGCCTGTGGGGTCAGGCAAAAGCTAGACTCTAGCTGGAATTGCACCCTTGCTTAGATCCGTCTGCCTCTCCTCCCCTGCTTCCCTCACCCCTTTTCTCCCAAGAGCACTCCCTCAATAAATCAAGTGCCCGGAATCCTGTTCCAGGCTCTGCTTCAAGGGAACCCAACCTAAGTTGGATGTTAAGTAATTTACCCAATGGTATACTGCCTGGATTTGCACCCAGGCTGACTGACTCCAGAGTCCACGCTCATCATTGCCTCCAGCAGAGCAATACCAGTAGGCACCAAATTCTGGACTCCTATTCTGGCATGAGACAAGGGGAGTCTGGTTCACTTTGGCTTTTTGGAGGTGCTGGTCCTGCCCTTGCACCTCACAGATAACACCACATAAAAGCCAGCTTCCCCTCGCTGCCCCTCCCAACCTCCAGTCTTCATCCCTTATACTTCTCACTCTTACCCATCATCCCGATCTCCACCCTTGCCATTAGTTTTAGTCTCCTCCCTTGAAAAGGATTTAAACTTTCCTTTCCATAGCGGATTGAACTGTGTCTTCCCGAAAGATATGTCCAAGTCCTAACCCCTGGCACCAGTGAATATGACCTTGTTTGGAAATAGAGGCTTTGCAGGTATGATTAAGGTAAGGATCTCAAGATAAGGTCGTCCTGGAATTAGGGTGGGCCCGAAATCCAAGGACTGGTGTCCTTATAAGAGGAAGGGGAGAGTGATTTGAGACAGAGGCACAGGGAGAAAGCCATGTGAAGACAGAGGCAGAGACTGGAGTGACATGTCTATAAGCCAAGGAACACCAAGGACTGCCAGAGCCACAGAAGGTAGGAGATGGGCATGGGATGGATTCTGCCTCAGAACATGCAGAAGGTACCAGCCATGCCGACATCTTGACTTTGGACCTCTGGCCTCCAGAGCTATGACAGAATGAGTTTCTGTTGTTTTAAGCCCAGCCAGTTTGTGGTAATTTGTCATGGCAGCCACAAGAAACAAATTCGCCCCCCTTCAGAGGCTCCTGGTTCATTTCCATCCTAAACCTCAGCAGTGGAGTGAGGATGGGGAATTATAAACGCCATATAGTTTACTAAGCACGCCTTTATCTCGCTTGGATCTAGTCACAACCTTGGGATGTTATGTTGTTTCGTAGGTAAAGTGGTGTTATTATCACTCCCATTTCTCTCTCTTCTTTTTTTTTTTTTACAACTGAGGACAAGGGCCCAGGAAGTTCAAGTGATTTGTCCAAGATCCCACAGCAGGATGGCCTAGAGCCTGGAATTTGGGTCTCTAGATTCCAAATCCTGACCTCTTTAGTCCACAAGAGGAGATCAGCAGGAACACAGGGACCTGTCCACTGTCTACAACCCCTCACTTTCAAATGGAGATACTTGGGGTATGGGGGCGGGGGGAGCAGGAAGCAGGCGCCAGTCTTCCCACCCTTCTGCCTTGCTCAGAATTACCATAAACCTTTGATAGCATATAATATCTCCCATAAACTGCAGCAACAAAGTCTGGCTGAAACATTTAAGTGACCCTTCAGATCCTTAATGATGCTATAAATGCAATCCTGGTGTGATTTATAAAGCTATTAAAATAAATGCTCCCACTAAAATAAACATTGCTACCTCTCAGCATATGTTTACTTGCATAACATAAGCACAAACTCACCTGAATATGCAAAAACTGAATCAACTATGACAAAGGCAGGGACGGGTGCCGAACACAAATGAACTGGGTGTGTGCATGTCTTGAGGGCCTCTTCAAAGGGGAGGTGGTCTTTCAGCCTTGAAGTCCTTGCCTTGCTTCTCGGTTTGGAGAAATGCCTCCATGGCCTGATGTCCCGCTGATGCCACTCCATGCATGAATTTGCACATTATGCACAGAAAAGCGCTTCTTATAATGCTCTCCCCAACCTTTCCGCGTGGTTCAGCTCACATGGAGAGCCCCACTTGGGTCTTTACCATTTCTTACATCACAGAAATGTCTGCAGGGCCTTGGACCAGGGGAGGGGCATGATCAAATTTGCTAATCACATCTTTGAAGCAGGAGCTGTTGGGGCTATATAGGAGGCATGAACCCAGACCTGAATTTAATTCATCTTCAATACCACAGCTCTTTCAACTGCTGCATCTGTTCATTATGTAAGAGAGAACATTTGAGAAAAAAAATTGAATACGTTTGAGATAATGCCCAGGGGTCACATAGGACTCAACGAAAGAGCGGTGGGAAGAAGTTCGCGCCTGCGCATCTTATTCACTATGCTAACCTTAGTGTCTACCTGGGGTGCCTGGCACTCAGAGCATGACAGAAATAAGGACAGAAGGACACAGACAGGAAAGAAGAGGAAGAGAAAAGGAATTCAAAATAATCTATGCCACTAGGGAACCCAGCTTCAAGTCCTGGTTCCACTACTTACTGGCTGTGTGACTTTAGGAAAAACTTCTGAATTTCTCTGAATCTCTATTTCCTCATTTTGATCTGAGGACAATAATATCATTCCATTATGAGTTTTACACAACATAAAAATATCTAGAACAGTGCCTGACACAGATTAAGTGCTCCATTCCCTAAATGTTTGTTGAATGAAAGAAAGAAAGGAAAGGAGGGAGGGAGAGAGGTAAGAAGGGAGGAAGGAAAGAAGGAAGGAAGGAGGAAGGAAGGGAGGAAGACTGGTTGTTTCCCTGTGGATAAATGGCCCTGGAGCTTGGGCTCAATAAGTATGGTGCATGGGGCCAAGTTGATCAGTTCCCCAGGCGTGTCAGTGGCGTGCTCCCTGCCTCCTTATTTATGTGCTGGGTTTTCATCGTTTACCATCCACACTTAGGGCATTAATTCCCTGAGAAGAGCAGCCGGGAATGTGCCAGCTAGTCAGGTGACAGAGATAACGGCAGCTAAGGTTGTAATTCCTGTCCTATTGACAGCCCTTCAAAGAAAAGAAGAAGAATGGAGCAGCTGAAAACTCCCATTCAAAGTCAGTAACAATAAGTTACAAGTGACTGTGTGTGTGGAGGGCAAATGAGAGGTGGGCAGGAGGAGGATAGCGAGCCAGCCCCACTCTTTGTCCCAGCCATGGAGCAGAAGGTCCAATCAGGCTGTGCACCAAGAGCCCATTTAGAGTTTAGGCAAAAATTTAAGTTTTCCAATTTAGAAAACAAAAGTTTAAGAGCTTGCTTTTTTCTTCTTTTGTACCCAATACCTTTGGAATCTTTAAAATTATGTTACTTAGGGGGCTGGCCCAGTGGCATAGCTGTTAAGTTCACACACTCCACTTTGGTGGTCCAAGGTTCACCAGTTAGGATCCCAGGCACAGACCTACGTATCGCTTATCAAGCCACGTTGTGGCAGTCTCCCACATACAAAATAAAGGAAGATGGGCACAGATGTTAGCTCAGGGCCACTCTTCCTCAGCAAAAAAAGAGAAAGATTAGCAATGGATGTTAGCTCACGGCTAATCTTCCTCCAAAAAAAAAATTGTATTACTTGGAATGTACGTTTCAGGTGCTGTGAAAAACACTTTGGTGGTTCCTCAAAAAGTTAAACATGGAGTTACCACGTGATCCAGCAATTCCACTCCTAGGAATATGCTCAGAAGAATTGAAAACAGATACTCAAACAAGTACATGTATGTACGTGTTCATAGCTGCACTATTCACAATAACCAAAAGGTGCAAACAGCCCAAACATCCATCAACAGATAAATGATAAACAAATAATGGTATATTCATACAATGAAATATTATTCGCCATAACAAGGAAAGAAATACTGATCCATGCTACAATGTGGATGAACCTCAAAAACATTACACCAAGTGAAAGAAGCCAGGCACAAAAGATATTGTATGATTCCAAGTATATGAAATGATATAAAATGAAATGAAATATTCAGAATAGGCAAATCTATAGAGACAGCACGAAGACTACTGATTGCCAGGGGCTGGGGGAGGAGGTAATGGGGAGAAATTGCCTAATGGGTAAGGGGTTTACTTGGGCGTAATGGAAATGTTTTGGAACCAGATAGAGTTCCTGGCTGCACAATATTGTGAATCTGCTAAACGCCACTGAACGGTTCACTTTAAAATGGCTAATTTTATGTAATATGAATTTTACCTCAACAAATTATTTTTTAAATCATATTAGTAAATGTAATTATTTTAATATATACACACCATAAAGAAAATTCTAGTCCCACAGATGAGTATAAATGAAAAACAGATCTCTTTTCTGCACCTGACCTCAGTTCTCCCCATAAGCAACTACTAGAGGGCTTTGTGTATCCTTTCGGAGATATTTTAAGCCTATGCAAATATATATATATATATTAGTAGCGTACTATACATACTGTTCTGCGGTAGAGAATGTTTTAAAAACACAATTTCATGGGCCTCAACCCAGATCCACTCAATCAGAACTTTCAAGGATGGGCCAAGGATCCGTTTTTACAAATCTCCCCAGGGTCTGTGGATGTGCAGGTGGTGGGTGGAGATGGGGCTGGCCCAGCCTCTGGCTTCCTTGCCATTCCTGGGTACCCAGGCTCCTGCCTTCAGCTTGGTTGGCCTCCTGGGGCCTCCTCAGAGCTGGGGACTCACAAGCACCCTAGCCCTCAGTTCTCCTCCTCCAACACTCCTCTGGGTTCACCATCTGCCTCAGACCACCTCCTGTCCCTCCAGGGATCCAGCTCCCAGGCTTCTCTCAGGGCGTTCCCAAAGGTCAGCATCTCAGAGTCTAGATCTAAGAACCTGATGGAATTCTCACCTTGACTCTGTTGCTACTCCATGGCTGCAAGACGAACTCACAAAAGACTGATTGACAAATCAGGATGTCAATGCGTTTGGAAAATCTCTACCATTCATTGAGCTGCAGCTGTGTGCCAGTACTAGCTTAGGCATTCCTTACGATAGCTTCTCAGGGTAGATCTTAGTAAACCCCATTTTACAAATAAGGGAGGAAAATGCATCTTAGAAAGGTTAAGGAACTTGCAGGCTAATGAGTCGGGGAGCCAGTCTCACTCTAAAATCCATGCTCTTTCTTCTACTCCACGTTGCCACTGGGTCCAAAACTTGTCAGTCACAGTGGGAAGTGGGTCTTGCCAGGAACAGGAACAAGTACATCTGCAATCTGGATGCCTCTTCCTGCCAGCAAGGGCCCTGGGAACTAGATAATAATCCGAAGATGAACACAGAATGCGAGTCAAGGGAAGAGAGCATCTGGAGGCATTGTCCACAAAACTACAGCCGCACTAACCTTGACCCGCACCAGAACTGTCCTCTCTAGCGGCCTGAATACTGGCATCTCCCCAACGCAGTGATCTTTGCAGAGTGCCGGGTAAACCCTGGCAGATTTCTGTTTTGTCTCTACTCCATCAAGCTACTGACCCGCACAATGAAATCCCAGCTCCTCCATCTATTAGCCGTGTGACTTCAGACTTCAGAGTCCGGCTTCTGCTCGGTCCTCCCAGGGTTTTTCATGCGTAGTGAATGTATGTAAAACTCACAGCCCAGAGCCCGGTTATGGCTGGTTCCCCTCTCCCTCCTGCAGACACAGCATTTCTCCAGGCACTTTCCTTTTGTCACATTCCAGTCCTAAGGGCTGTCTCCGGTCATGTTTATGGAACTTGGGTAATTCTTAATCCTCTCCCTCCTGGCCCTCTCTCCCCTTTGCCCTCAATCCAAACAGGCATATGATCAGGTCTTGGCCCAGACACAGGGTAGATATAAAAAGGACATTGTATCTGAAACCGGGAGCCCAGAGCTCCTTGGGGGGAGGATTTCTACCTCCTACGGCTCACTAATCAGCCTCGAGGAGTCACATGGGGACCCGTGACCCCCAGCCCAGATGGCCTCCCATCTCGCCGCAGACTGGACAAGCTCCTTGAGACAAAGCAGCTTCCCTCTGCTTGACTCCCAGTCAGCCTCATGGCAGGCTTACCACGCTCTGCGTGAGAGCCGTCTTCCTGCCAAGGGTAGGATGTCAATTCACAAATCAAACCCTCTTACTCCTAATTCTTATCATTATTTCAGGGGACCCTTATCCTTGGCTTGTATTCACCAGACCGCGTCTCCCTAAGTTGGGGGGCAGGACTAACATCCATTGAGTATTTACAACATGCTAAGTGGATTCTACGTGAGTTCTTTCATTTCATCCTCATAACAATCTCGGGAGGTGGGTACTGTTTCTATCCCCAGTCCAAAGATAATAACAGTAACTAACATTTAGATAGCACTGTGTAGCAACTGTCATTCTCCACATTTTACGTTTATTAATTCATTCTATCATCACTGCAGTCCTATAGTGTAGATTCTCCATTTGAATCCCTTTGGAGACTCAGAGAGGTTGAGCAAGTGGACCAGGTCACACAGCCAGCAACTGACAGAGGCTGCAATTCAAGTGCGGGTAGTCTGGCTCCCGAGGCTCCTGACCACTCTGCTACACTGCCTCCCGTTATTCTCAAAGCAGATTCCACATGTAATTTCAGCAGCCCACAGACACCATTACAAATCGATAAGGTGTGAGCCAGATGAGGCCGGGCTCAGCCACACAGGTTCCTGAGGTGCTGAAGGACAGACCATACGGATTGATTTCTCGGCTGGGTCTTTAAATGTCAGCGTGTACGTGACCACCTCAGACCTTGGGCACAGAAATAAAATGCAGAAAGAAAAGGCATTCTAATGTGTGGGATGAGAAGGAGGGGGTCCAGAAGAAGAGCAACAGCCTAAAGCACACACATGTGAAGGCTGGCCAGGCTTCCTGGGACGCGAGAAGGGGCCCCTTATAAGCAGTGGGGGATGGGAGTGGGGTGACCTTGGGCTGCTAGAAAGTCATTTATGGTGTGACACCAACCCGGGAGAGCTGGGTCTTAACCTGATTTAGCTCCTCTGTCCGTATCGATTGGTCACTGTTAGGAACTGCTCATTTAGACCAGCCTGAGCTGGAACACAGCTCATCATCACAAACGCAGTGTGGGAGAGCAAAGACAGCTCGCCCTCCCTCTCAGTCCCCAGAATCTACCCAGACCCCCTCCTGTCACCAGGCCCCGCTGCATGGCCCTCCCGGGCTGCTGAGTTCGATCATTCACTGTTCTGGGAGCCGACGGGCCAGACACACACAGGACGGGGACGGTGCTGCCTACTCTCATGCAGCCTGGAAGGGGAGACTAACAGGATAAGGAAGGAAACAGAAATAGGCCTAAGATGAATCTCAGATGTGTTGTGTGAATAAAGAAAATAAAATGAGGTGATGTGGGAGAGACTTGTGGGGAGGGAGGAGAGGAGGAGAAGGTAGCCCTGGAGGGCCTCTCCAAGGAAGTGACGTCTGAGCTGAATTCTGAGCTGGGGGCTGGGGGCACTGTGATATGTGAAGAAAGAGCTCTCCAGGCAGGGGGAACAGCAGAGGCAAAGGTCCTGCAGTGGAGCAGACTCAACCTTTTGGAACCTGAGAAGGCTAGTGCTGTGAGCGGCAGAGAGGTGGGTGGAGAGAGGAGAGAGAGGGCAGGGTCAGGTGGATCCCCAAACCCTGGTACCTTGTCCCTGTGGGATGGCTCTCCTTCATAAGCAGTCCGGGTTCACCATCAGGACTTGACCTTGGTGGACTTCTTTCTCCCTCTGTCACCCACGTCCTCAGGTAGGGCTTTGGGTTGGTCCCTTTCCCTCACAGTCTGGGTAAAGGATTCTAGAGAAAAGAAGACTTTTGCCCACCATGTCTTAGAAGGAGATCCAATGTGGGAAGCAAAGGAAGGACTCCAGGGCTGGGAGACCAGAGGGACCTCCTGATCTTCAAGGCCTGCCCAAGCCTGGACCCCACCTCTTCCATCCCCAGCTCACATCACGTCCCAGCTGACCACTTACTCATCCAAATCTGCCCTGGGCTCTGTCTCTGGGCCTCTGCTCCTGCTGGTCCAACGCAGGCCGTGATCTTGCCCCACAGCTCCACTTAGGGAAATCCCTCTCCTTTGCCTGGCATAAATGACCCTGACTCCGTGAAGGCTTTCCTGGCTCCCAGTCACATTTATTTGCTGGGTTGGGTTTGGTTTTCTTTTTTTGTTTTCTTAGTGTTCCACTGGCATTTGTTTGAAAATCTATGTGATCTTTCATTTCCTTTGGTCTTATATCATCGTTTTCTGAATGCTTGTGTCTTCCATCATCCCGCAAAGTCTGTGGAAAGCAGGAATTCAAACGTTAGCTCTGCCCTGTCCTGGCTGTGAGGCTTTGGCAAGACACCTTTTCCAGATCTCAGCTTCCTTTGAGTCCCACAGATGCAGACCTAAAACCAGAATTCACTCTCAGAAGTTTATTGGGAGGTGATCCCAGGAAGCACCAGGAGGCAAATGGGGGAAAGAGACAAAGAGAGGAAGGAACCCCAAACAGGGGCCGTCATTCAGCAAGTCACCCCCCTGGGCAGCCCTGGGGGACAATGTAGACTAGAGGTTCTCAGCTTGGCTGAGCACTGCGATCACTCAGGAGCTTTAAAAAATACAGATGCCTGAGTCCCACCCGCAGAGGCTCAGATTTAATTGGCCTGGGATGTGGCCTGGGCATCAAAAACTTTTTATATTCCCCAGTTGATTTAATAGGCAGCAAAGTTAGAGATCACGGGTGAAGAATAAATCTCAGAGCTGTCCCAGCAAGAAGTGATAAAACGGGTGTTTATCCACCAATTCTCCATCTATTGTTCATTGAAGATGTTTCCAGCTTATTCTGTGAGTGGTCCTAGCAGGCTCCCTTGGCCAGAAAAAAAAACCCCAATGCACAGATGTTTGTAGTAAGCAGTCTTGTATGAGGGTGAGGACGGGCAGGGTGTTGACAGCATTGCGACATCCTTCATCTCTAAACTGGGGACAAAAATTTTGTGAATTTTTGCAAGGATTAGCTAATGTCTGTTAAGTACCTGGCCCCCAACAGGCACTTAATAAATGTTGTTATCATGATCTTTGCTATGGGTTATTGCCATATTCCCTTCAGCACCAGACCAGGGGCTCTGTACATCGTGGAGCCCCAGTAAGTGTCAGTAATTCTCTCCATCTCCCCTCTAAGACAGCAACTGCTGGGAGCCTGAATCAATGGGGCTGCTGAGACACATCGCTCAATCCTGCAGCTCCTCAGACTCTGAAACAGTGTCTTTCCCTAGACAATCTGATATTTTTAACCTTAACTGCACATTGCAATCACCTGAGGACTTGACAAGAAAGTACTCACGCCTGGGTCCCACCCCCAGGGATTGCTGATTTAATTGGTCTGGGGTGAGCCCTGGGCATTCCCAAGTTGTAACAGCTCCCTGGACACTTTCCTGTTGCAGACTTGGTGATTAACCGAGGGTGAGGATCGGTTATAGAGTTGGGGCATGAGCAGGGACAGGATTGTTGTATAATTCTCCCCTCTGTTCCATCCCAATCCTTTCCTCTGCTGCATCCCAAGGGTTTCAGAGACTCTAGTGTCTAAGAAAGAGGCAGGCGTGGGGCCCGGGCGGGCACGAGCCCTGCTGCTACCCGCTCAAAGGGTGGCCACTCACTGACACAGGTGCCTTCCTGCTCATTCTCACACGTGTCGTCCCAGCATCCAGCTAACAGGGCCCTCGAGCCGACACCGGCTCACCCCGCAGATGTTCCCTGAGTGTCTCTCATGTGCCAGGTGCTGGGTGAGTTGTGGGGGTGCAGGAACGCCATGGTCCTCGCAGTCCCTGCTCCCGAGAAGAGAATAACCACCAACACCCACACATTCAAGGCCCGGATGGAAGGCTGCGTCCTGGCAGTGGGCACAAGGAAGAGGTCATTTCCTCTTGCGGGGGAAAGGAGAGTGCTTAGGACGGGTTTTCTGGAAAAGCTTCATAGAAACCCTCTGAGATTGGTAGGGATTAATCTCTCTATTTAAAAAGGAGGAATTTAAGTCATCAGAGAGAGGGATGGGGTAAACAGTGTCACAGCCTTCAGGATGTTCCTTCCAGGTGGGGTGCTGGGCACTCCACACCCAGCAGTAATAAAACTAATGAAAGCCCACATGTACCGTGCACCTCCCATGCGCCAGGACTCTGCCAAGTGCTGGTTCCATCCTCACCATCCTCACTCCTGTGAGGCAGATACTGTTTGTCATCCCCACTTTGCAAATGAGGAAACGGACGCTTAGAGAGGTGAAGTGACTTACTCAAGGTCACAAAAGTTTGGAGCCAGGATTGCACGCCGGGCCGTCTGGCTGCCAAGCCCCCTCCCTTAACCACTACGTTGATGGCCTCCCGTCACCCCATTTTGTTCTCACAGTCCAATGAATGAGGTATCATTATCTTGCTCTTAATCAAAGACAGTAAAGATCAAGGAGCCTGCAGTCACACCATGGGTGAGGTATGGGCTATGCGTCCAGTCCTGGCCTGCCTGATTCTGAAACCCTTCCTGGTCCTGTGGCCCAGCACTCCTTCCACGGCCCTACCCTGTTGGGGCAGGTCCTGACTCTTCTAAGCATTTCCTCCCAACTGAAGGCCAGACCCATAAGGCAGACCTTGCCTCCCCGGGTCTCGGCCACAGCGGGGGCCTCCTTTCCCCCAGGCCCCTGCAGGAACTCCCACAGTCATCGAGTCAGGCCCACTCCACACAGAACTAACATCTCTAGCCCCACAAGGATGGCACCTATTGGCAGGCCCTGAGGGTGGCCTGATGTTCCTGCTGGGGTGTCTTGCCGCGTCCCCATTCCCATCATATTTTTAACCAGGGCCGTGGGGGCACCAAGAAGGCCGTGTTTTGCGGGGTGAGCACAGCCCAGCGTCTCAGGCACCCACCAGCTCCTAGCTACCCAAGTGGGCAGATAAAGCAGGACTCTGCTCTCACCCTCATCCCAGACTCAGAGGCTGGTCCCTTTGAGAAAGTCCGGGAAGGCTGCTCTGCACTCCGAGAAAACACTGTTACCAATCTAAGGGCTTGTAATGAACCAAATTATGCTGAATTAATTGGATGTCATTAGCAGTGTAGGGGAGGGGGCTGGGGAGCAGCAGCAGCCACCAAGCCTGGGAAAGGGAAAGGCGGAGGCAGGACAGCCCACAATACAAAATGCTCTGCACAGCTTGTGCGAGAGAAGAATTCCTTACTGTCAGCTCTCGCTGAAATAGCCAAGGCACCCACTCTCGCCTCTGACAGCACCTCTATTCTGAAACTGGACTCCCAGCCTTTGGCTCTGAACATTGTGCCTCCAGGTGCATCTGTCCTTGTTCACAGGAGCTGTAACACAGCCTTGATGATAAAACTGAGCCTGTACCAGCCCCCACTTCCTCCCTGAGCTTCAGGGTCAAATTACAAAGGAATCAGGAGGCCCCATCTCGTGGCTGTCCATCCTACTTCCTGCCTTGATGGGACAGGCAATGAGGAGTCCCCAAGCTGGTAATCACATCTAGTTAAGTATTTGCAGGAAACAGAAGACAGAGGCTCAGAGGAGGACATGTGGTCTTCAGCTGCTGCAGAACAGAGGTGGCGCAGACAAGGGCACCTGCTAGAGGAACCCGAGCCCAGAAGTCTTATCCTGGCTCTGCTGCAACCAGCTGTGTGAGCCTGGACAAGTCACACCCCTCTCTGAGCCTCTGTGTCCTCACCTAAGGGTGTTGAAGGGAACAATTCATCTCGATCTGTGGGTCTCAGACACTCAGAGGAGGCAGGGGTCTGGAATCTTTGTAGCTGACACTGTCTGTTGGTGGGGAAAAGAATAGTTCTCACGCTCACATGGACTATTATTTTTCAAATGAACATGAAATTGATAGGTATTAATAAACTAAAATTTTATTTTAAAGCAGTCACTGAATGCACAGGAATTTTTGTCATGATTTTCCTTTTTTAATGAAACTTTATCTTTTTAATTTTTTTGTTGTGGTAAAATACACATAAAATTTACCCCCTTAACCATTTATAAGCGTGTGGTTCAGTGCATTAAGTCCATTCATGCTGTTATGCATCCACCTGCAGGACTTTTTCATCTTCCCAAACTGAAACTCCGCACCCATTAAACACTAACCCCGCATTACTCCCCTCTCCCAGCCCCTGGTAACTACTGGTCGTTATCTTCTTAATCAAAAGACACTAAAAAGGCTCCAACTGTTCTCACGTGGGGTCTGTGGAATGCGTCGACGCTGAGAAGGCGTTCTGCTTCCTGAGCAGGTGAGGAGCCCTTGACCTAGGCGTGCAGAGCCCCTGCCCAAGCTGATGTTAGTGATTCTGTTTTCTGACATCAGGACGGAAAAATCAACCTGTTAATTTTTTTTTCCTAGCATGAAGACGAATTCACCTTTACACTTTTTTCTTTTCACACAGGATGGGAATATGGAGGTAGAGTCTACAGAAAGAGTTAGGGGAGACGTCAGGGCAGTGGTTTCCCGTGCGGGGCTGGCAAGGGCACAGAGGAGCCTTGTGGGGAGCAGGAAATGTTCTGTACCTGGATCTGCTGGTGGCTACATGGGTGTGGACATAAGTAAAACTTCACTGAGCTGTTCCATTAAGATTTATGCACTTTGCTGTGCGTATATTATACTGT
Organism: Equus quagga; assembly: GCF_021613505.1. Lineage (NCBI taxonomy): Eukaryota > Metazoa > Chordata > Mammalia > Perissodactyla > Equidae > Equus > Equus quagga. The sequence goes on along the minus strand of NC_060277.1, from coordinate 74,869,246 downwards.
GAATAACATCGTTTTAAAAAGGGAGTGAGTCATCAGTTCAAATGGGTACAAAAAACATCACAGGCTGGGAAGGGCCACATCTTCTCCTGCCGGTTGTTAGGTAAGCATACGCCTTGCTTGTACAGGTAAGGCAGGATCCGTTCCATCCTGAAATAATGCCAGGTTATGGGCCATTTGTTTATTCATTTGTTAAAGAAAACTCTGGGGAGCTCTTTCTTTGAGCCAGACCTGTGCAAGGCCCTGCAGATGCGGAGAAGGCCCCGACCTCCTGGAGCGACATCACCCGTCACTATCTCCCTCGTCCACCTGCAGCACGCACGGTCAAGTTCTGTTCTACCTCACCTAAATAGCTCGCGCTGCAATCTAAGCTTATTTCCTCTTCTTCTTTCTCCACAGAGGTCGTCTTAAAGACTCTCTGAGGACACATTGTGAAGCTCTGGCCAGATGATCATTAGTGGGGAGTAATCCTCTTTGTCAGGCAAAACAGTCTCTCTTCCTTTATAAACCTGTCCATCTTCAAACTCTCTGATCAAAGCACCCTGGTTTATTGGTTTACCACTAACAAGGTGGTATCACAATTTATCTGTTTGTGTTTCTCTGACCTGGAATTTCTTGAAGACAGGAAATTGCTATATTTATGTTTGTACTGTTTATATGTATTAAACGCTAGATATGTGCATAGTATAGTGTCTGGCACATAGTAGGTGCTCACAAAGTTAATTGAATGGATAGGCAAGTTTATAAGTGGATAGATGGATGGAAGAACAATAAGCCCAGAGTGGTTAAATGACAGGCAGAGGACCACACAGCAATGGCTAGATCGCAAGTGAAACTTGTCCCAGACTTCAGCCCACCTCTCTTCCCTTGGCAGGCATTAGCCCACACCATAAAACTTCCCATCTACCCCTTTGAAGAGGTGGACTTGATTTACATCAGCCATCAGGCAGCAAAAATACAGGCCTTCAAACTTTTGTTGCCTTTTTATTATTTCTGGTGATGCACAGAAATAGCATCCAAAACATTAGCAATTACTTTGAAGGTGCGTGTTCCAAAGGTTTGGGGATGGGGCGTTTTCTAATTTGATAAGTCAGAGTGTTTCTGCCAGGCAGGCCCGGGGACTGGAGCTGATTCAAAAGCTGAATTGATCTTTCAAGCCTCATTTTCATTTCCATCAGCACCCTATCAGACACCTTATGCCTGAGCCAGTTCCCATCCATGTATAATTTATACACTTGATTTCAGTAGATTAATCTCTGCCTCATTCACCCGGAGGTGGAGCAGGGAGAGCTCCCTCTTTTATTTTTCATGGAGAGTGATCGTGTATATTTCCATAGATTTCATTCTATTTCTGCCTAGAGAATTATTTTTTAAAAGACTAATTCCAAACTCACTCTCATATTTATTAAGTTTGTAGGAACAGGTGGGATGGTGGACCTGTGCAATGATTCTGTTTATGCAGGAGGTGGGCTTGTCCCAGGCATAAGATAAAGGAGATCAGCCTATCACCTCCTGATGCCTAGGAACGGCCATTCACTTTGGGGGTGGAACAGAGATACCAGGAGAAGGCTGAAGCCACCCTCCCCTGGTGGCAAGGTCAGTGCCCCCTGACCTCTGACCCGAGGGTAGTTCCCCATCCCCTGAGTCCCCAGGGCCCTCCTCAGATAGCTTAAGTAGGTGTCCTGGAAGAAGGTCAGAACACTGCCAGAGAAAGACTAGAAGCTCTTTCTTAAACCTAACAGATTCCCATAATGCCAGGCTCTGTTGTCCTTCCCTTTCTCCATATTCCTGCCCCATAGCCCTCTGGGAGAATGTAATCCAATTCTGGAATCCCAGAGGTCCAAGAACAATCTTGGCAGTGATTGTACCCCCAGCCCCCACCTCATATCCAAAGGCTTTTCTCAAGGGACCTGAGCTTCTCTATGCAGGAACCACATCCCCCCTGGGAGTCAAGCCAGAAGCCTTCCTGGTTGGGCAGTGTGGCAGATTGTGTTTTCCAAGATGGCTGCAACAAGATCTCCCATCCCACGTGTTCTTATAATGTGACATTGATGATTCTCCCATGGAAAGATATGGTCTACATTTCCTCCACTTGAAGCTGGGCAGACTTGTGACTATGGCAGAAGTAACATTTTGCTTCCACCTGGTTCTCTTGGAACTCTCACTCTTGGAACCCAGCCGCCATACTGTGAGGAAGCCCAGACCACAGGGAGAGGTGACATGCAGGTGTCTGGGTGGCAGCCCTTGCTGAGATCCTAACCAACAGCCAGCCTCAGTGCCAGCCATGTGAGTGAGGAAGCCTTTGAAATGACTCCAGTTCCAGCTAACATTTGACTGCACTGCCCAGGGCATCCTGGGCAAGAACCACCTAGCCAAGTCTGGTTAATCTACAGAACCATGAGAGAGAGTAGTAAAACGATTGTTGTTGTTTTAAACCACTACTTTTGGGGATGATCCGTTTTGCAGTAGTAGATAACTGAAACAGGCATGGACAGCAGAGCGAGGGAAGACAAAAGTGGGCCTCTGGCAGCTTCTCCCCCTCCCTAGCTTAAAAAACACCCCACATTTATACCAAATCACATGCAAATGAGTGCTAGCAGCCTCTGCTCCTCCTCTCTCAGCACACATTTGGAAAGGAGGAGAAAATGGGGAAGAAAGAGAAACAAAATTCAGTGAGCACCTGCCATATGCCAGGTAGGTGACTCCTTCGCATTATACAGCTGAAGAAACTGATGTTCAGAGAACTTAAGCGACTGACTCAGGTCACACTGCTAGGCAGTGTGCTATTTGTGAAGCGAGGCCTGCATGAGTAGCCTGTGGCCTGAGACACATGGAGGAGAGAGGTGCTCAGTAAACATTAGTTGAATAAATGAAGGAATGACTGCACTGCACTTGCCTGCTCTCTCTAGCCTTTTTCTTTCCCGGTGGCTCAGAGGGCAAGTTGAGCAGCCCATGAGACAACCCACCTAGTTTGCTTTTCCCTGGAAGAGCAAGAGAAGGAAGGGAGTAACTGTGTGCCAAACCCAGGACCCCTCAGCGGCTAGTCCTCTGCCAGGTGGGAGTCACCATCCTGTCCTCCATCCCCAGTCAGGGCCTCGGGGCGACCTCCTCAGGTCTGAGCCCTCTCGAAGGTGCAGCTCCCTGCCTGGGGTCCCAGTTGTCCCTTCAGGCCCACCTCAGCCCCATCCTGCCTGTGTCTGCAGTCTCTGCTATCAGCTCCTGGGGCAGAATCAATGTCATAGCGATCGCCATCACAGAGAAGCAGCCAGGCAGGGCCAGCGGGCTTCTCTCTGCACCCTTGACCTCTCCAAGCACAAGTGGAATCAGAAATCACTTTCTCCTTTGCCACAGGCATCTGAGAAGACCTGCAGGAGCCACAGGCCCAGCAGCTGTACCTCCTTCCTCTTGTTTTTAGTGCTGTGGAGTCGATTCTGACTCCTAACGACCCCCCGTGCACAGCAGAGCAGAACCCTGCCTGGGCCTTCTGCGCCATCCTCTCATCTTCCAGGGCTGTATCAGACAGCGCTCCACTGCTAATCATAGGGTTTTCATGGAAAATTTTTTCAGAAGTGGTTGGCCAGGTCCTTCTTCCTAGTCACTTCTACTCTGGAAGCTCTGCTGAAACCTGTCTGCCCGAGTGACCCTGTTGACATTTGAAATACTGGTGACACAGCTTTCAACATCACAACAACATGCAGCCTCCACAGTATGACAACCGATAGACAGGTTGTATGGTTCCCTGATCGAGAAACAAACCCGGGCCGTGGTACCAAGAGCCCCAAATCTTAACCACTAGACTACCAGGGCTGTCTGCCCTTCTCTTACTCTTTTTTTATTTACCCTAGACAATCAGATTTTCCCAGGAAAGAGGAAGAAGATGGCAAGCATGCTGAGGAGCCTACACTGACCAAGCACCTACCACACCCCAAGCACTGTGTCATGTGCGTTCATCATCTCATTTAATCCTCATAATAATGCTGCGAGGTATACAGCATTATCCCCATTTTACAGATGAGGAAGCTGAGTCTCAGAGAGGTTAAATAACTTTCCCAAAGTCACACGGTTACTGCAATTTAGACCTGGATTTCAACTCCTGCCAAGCCTGTATAGCTCTAAATGCTCTTTTCCTCCTTCCTGGGTATCAGAATCTTCTTGCCCCTGAAGCACACGGGACCATCACAGGGCCAGGAGATAACTCATCTCCTGCATCCCCCAGATATCACGCAGGAAGCTGGGGCAATAAACACTGACAAGGATCACAAGCAACTTACTCAGGCAAATGTATCTGAGCTGCCTCTGTGGTTCTTTGCTTCTGTCCGCAAGACGACTGAACTTCAGATCTTTGGTTCTGGCCTGAATTCCTTCCCGAGCCAGCCGCCTGCCACAACCCTGCCTCTCAGAGTTCAGACCAGGCCAGACAAGGAGCTCAGCCTCCTTCCCCACGTATCTGACCTAGGCCACCACTGAGTTCCATCTCCGCTAAATCCCATAATAGAACAGTGGTTCAGCACCTAAGCTCAGGAGCTACACTGCCTGGGTTCAGATCCTGGCTCTCAATACTAACTTGACCTCTAGCAAGTTACTCAACCTGTCCTTGGCTCAGTTCTCCCATTTCCAAAATGGAGCTAAGGAGAAAACTCCCCACAGAGGGTTGCGAGGACTCAGAGAGTTAGCACGTGGAAAAGCTCATCATGTAGTAAGTTGGCTATTGATGCTATTTCTGGTTCGATGTAAACACTGCCTGAGTGCAGAACCCTTTCCAGGGACTGCAGCATGCCATTCTGGAGACCATACAAAACAGCCCCGCCAGCCCTCTTACCTCACCTATCACCCCTCAGAGAACCAGGCAGGGACTTGCCAAGAAGCCTTTCCACATGAAGGAGGATGCTCTTTGAAATTAGCCAGGTGTGGCTTTAATAGCTCACAAGCCAGGCGCGCCTCTCTTTCCCTTCATGTGGTGCAGACTTCTTCACCACGCTCAGGCCTCACCTTGAACTCTCAGATCATTTCCTCAAATTGCCTGTGCCTGGCTGGAGGCAGCGTCATACACAGGGAGAAGCAGCTGCTCGTTATCTCGCCTCCTCCTCTCCATTAGGATGTGAATCACCTCACAAGACGGGATTCAGCCAGAGGGTGAATTGGTGACCTCATTGCTCGGTTCACTAGGTTCCAGGCATCCCAAAATGCCAGTGACCTTTTCTTTCCCTCTGATGAGTTGATGCCAGGCTTGCAGTGGCAGAGATCCCTTCCCCAGCCCCGAGGCCAGTTGCAGAACCACCCTGGCATGTCAAAGGATTCTAGACCCTAAACGGCACAGGGTAGAGTTTACTGCACATGTTAGTGGTTTTCTCCCATCAGTACACGGACTGGTGATAGTAAAGCCAAGCGGAAGCCAGGTTGTCCCATGTTGCAGAAGCAGAAAACTAATTCTATATTTATGTCTCTCTCCTTCCTTCAACTCACTTATCCTGAAGGCACCAAGGTAACTCTGTCCACCCATCCACTCTGTCCCTGTCCACCTGCCTTCTGTGTACAGCAGTGCACATTCATTCCCTGGTCCCTTCTGTTAGCTGACATATATTTGTTCCTGTACCAAAACTTAAACACATTCGTTGAGCTCCTGATTTGTAGCAGATCATGTGCTAAGTGATTGACAGGTATTGTCTCATTTATTCCCCACACATACCCCGTAGGTAGGTACTATTACTAACCCCGTTTTATACCTGTGGAAACTGAGGCTCAGAATGGTTAAGGAAACTTGCCTGGATTCCACATCCAATGAACAGTTGAGCCAGGATTTGAATGAGGTCCATCCAACTCCGGAATCCAGTTGGTCACACCCTGTTGCTCCCTTTCGCTCAGTCCTGCAATGTCTGCCTTACGCTCTCTGCAGGTTCCTCTTCTTCACACTAGTTCTGCCTTGTCTATTGTTCAAGGCTGAGGTTATTTACCACTGGCATCCACCACTACTACAGGCAGGCACCTCTTAGCTCTCTCTCCTCCTTCACCTTAAGTCATTTGTGCAGTTCAGAGCAAAGCAACTTAAGATCCTCAGTCTTGTTTTAATATCAAGAAGTCTAGGTTCCTACAGGACTCTCTGTGACATATTCATTGACTGACATTGAAAGAAATACCAAAGTTAAAGGCCTAGAATAGCCCTACCAATGGCTGGATTCAAAATCCACCATCTTGGTACTGGGATCTGAGCACCGAGCCTGCTCACATAAACTCAGTATGCAAGGAGAGCGTAGGCAGTGTTTCCCAAAGTATGTTCCGTGGAACCCTTCCCCCTAGAGATGCTACACCAAAAAAGAGTTCACAATCAAACAGGTTTGGGAAACATTATATACTTTAATTTCTGCCTAAAAGTTGACTATATTTTTTAGCAAATTGTAAGTTTGAGAAGTTTTTCAGTAAAGAGATCTATTGCTCTTTATTTAACTCAATGTTTCTTCAATTTATATAATCCCAGAACCCTTTCATCCTTTTTAGGTTCTATGGACTCAATGTTCAGTGGAACAGACTTTGGGAAATGCTGTTCTGTTATCACCACCCTCGTCTGAATCAGACCAGGTTCATCTGCAGATCACCAGCCTGTCGCCTATAATCCCCTACTCCACAGGCAGTGCCCACGAGGCCAGCAGCACATGGCCTGGGCCCGTGGAGCAGAGCTCACACTCCTGCTACTGGCAGGGCCCTCTGGCCGCCTCTCCGACAGCTGGATTCTGGAGTCAGCTGCCAGCCCAGCCCAGAGCTGACCTCCCTTGACTTGATCCCCTGCCTGCAGGCACCTCCTGCCTCCCCAGCTCCTTGTGCCAGCCCTGTCAGAATAGCTCTGGCAGTCTGCATGCCTGCTTCCTGCCAGAGAGGACATGCTGGAGAGAGGACCCGGGTGACAAGCCTGGCTACAAGGGAAGCCTTCCTAAGGCAGCACTTGAGCAGAGCCGTGTGCTAGGGAATCAGCCTCTGTCTGAGCAGAGGCATCCAACAGCTTGCAAGGCAAAGACACAAACAGCTCCCAAGCACAGAACGCCTTCACAAACGTAAGACGTGTGAAAGAACCCACCTGTCTCTCCATCACCCCACCCACCAGGTAACACCCGCAGCGGCGGCAGCAGCAGCAGCCGCAGCCGCCACCACCTCCACCCCCAACAGCCAAAGTCATGTGACTATTACCAGCCTTTGCCTGTCAGCTCCTAAGGACAGGGCCGGCATAACTGGTACATTCTGTCTAGCTCCAAGTCCAGGACTGGAGTTGAGAAATAGTAATGACAAGAGTCTCAGGACAGGGTAGGCTGGAGTATGGGGTTTGTGAAATCAATACAGTTGTCTGCTTCCTCATGAAATTTGCTTCTTCAAGCCAGGCATCCTCTTTTTGAACGACCTGGATTACTACTTTCCAGGACTAAGGACCCTGTGTACATACATCCATCTAAAACAATGGCCGCCCCGAGGCTTTGCTGAATGGGTCCATGAGTGCATACGCTTTGCTTATGGGTACCGATGTGTATGTGTGAACAGGGGAAGAGAGCTGAGAACACAGGAAGAAGCCAAAATGGAAGAGTTCTGTTAGACCGCACTGCCTAAAAAAGGTACATATTTCCCATGATTGATAATTAACCTCGGCATCAATAACTGCTTGCCCTTCCTGCCTCCAACCCACCCCCGCGTAGGTCTCCCCCGCCGTGAAATTTATAGCCGCTCTCTTGGAATGCTACACTCTGCAGCAAGCATAGGACCAAAACAATAACTAGAGGGCAAAGCAATTAACCATTTCCCCAGGCTGAAGTTCCAGCTTCTTCCTACCTTGTTAATTTACTCTGTAAAGTGGCAAGCACCTTGGCTCAGAGTCACTTTCCAAATCTCTTTAAAAGTCCCTGAATTCTGCTGAGTCTGATTTCATTCCACGAACAGGACAGAAAACAATAAAGTCTTCAACACCTCATTGTTTGGTGCTAAATATCACCTGTGATACTTATTTAAAGGCCTATAATTATATACAACTCGGTTTTCCTGCAAAGATTCCATTTCCCGGTATACTAGGAGACAGAATTAGTGGTTTTATTGTTTTAGTGAGTCTTTGGGGCAGTGGACCAAAAATTATATCACTGAGTGTCAGCCCTTCTCCACCACATCTTCCTATCTCCACAGAGATCTTGGAGCCCTGAGACCCAGCCTCGTGGCAAAGTTGCGGAGGTTCTGAGCTTTCAGAAAAAAATACAAGAAATGAGAATGCCAAGACCAAAAGGAGCCAGAATTATATCACAATCTGTCCAATTCTGAACCTATGATCTCATTGCCTGCTCTGACCTCTCCTTGCCCCCAACTGCATTTCCTCCGGTTTCTCATTCAGTCAATGGTTCCGCCATCCGCCAAGGGTTCAAGTCACAAACATGGGGTCATCTGGGTCTAATCCATTTCCCTCACCACCACCCTCATGCCATATCCAACCAGGCCCTTAAGTTCCATCAGGGCCCTTCTTTCTTCTCCAGCCCCACCACCACCCCCTTCGTTCAGAACACCATCTCTCCTCTGGTTTAACAGCAGGCTCCTAGGTGATCTCCCTGCCTCTAGGCTTGCTCCCTCCTGTCTGTCCTCCAGACTACAGCTAGAATGATCTTTCAGAAAAACAAAATAGGATCACGTCACTGCTCTACTTAAAACCCCTCAGAAACTACCTGTGTTCACCGGGATAGAATTCTAACCCCAACCTTGGTACCCAGTGCCCTTCATCTTGGCGACCCAGGCCCCTCTCCAGCCTCTTTTCTCTCCACTCCCTCTATTACCAAACACTAAACTGCTCGTAGTTCCCAGCACACACCATGCCTTTTCATGGCCCGCCTCCGCACATGCTATTTCCACATTCTGGAACAATTTTCCATCTTTCTCCTGGCTAAGTCCTGTTCATTCTCCAAGACTCCATTTATGCATACCTTCCTCTGGCAAACTTTCTGGAGAGGTAAAAAGCTCATCTTGCCTCTCACGTTTCCCCAAGCGTTCACATAAAAATATGCTGTTCTTTTCATCTCAGTCTTGTCCTTCTGATATACAGCAGAAAGCGATGCAGCCCCCTGAGCAACTCCTGACCCACAGCACCAGAGGGGCTACCTACCCAGCATCCGTTCTCCCTGTCCTCTTTCCTAACAGAGCCCCAGTTTGTGCTGATGCCCACTAGGCCCCAAGTAGCTCCAGCCTCAGGGAAAGCTGACCACACCCTGACCAGGGGGGGCCCTAGTTGGTCCGAGGGTAATTCCATTTCCTTTCACAAAGATTGGTTCCAGAACATCATGTGACCCAGTTCTGGCCAGTAAGATATGATGTTTCTTGACAGAAACACCAGAAAGATGGAAGGAGATGGCCTCTCTTCCTCTTCCACGTTGGGGATTCTTAACCCTTTTTTTTTCCTTTTCGTGCCAAGATCCCTTGGCTGCCAAATGAATTCTATGGACTCCATCTTAGAATATTTTAAATACATAAAATAAATTACATGCAAACAATTATAATGTAATACAGTGAGTAAAATATTAAAACAACATTTTTATGATATAATAATATATGTTATACTTTATTAACACATTCAATATCAAGATCTAGTGGTGGGTCTAATAACTACTATAATTTCAAAGTGGGGTTAAGCATAAATGATAGTTCACGATATATTCGCAATTGTAATGTTATGTGAAAATACATGTGATTTCTATTGGTGGCAAAGGCACAGTACACTACTACTACTGTAGTTTGTTGTCCACATTCATAACGGAAGGAAATACCAAATTTCAGTTAGAGGTTAGTGATGTAATCCTTTTTCCCACTCAGGTTCACGGCTCCCTGAGTTTGTCCACTGAGCTCAGTTAAGAACCCCTGCTCTGGACTTTATACTCTGTAGCTGTGATGGCTGGAACCGCTGCAGCCATCTTGCTAACAACCTAAGAGTGAACTAGTATGGAGGTTGGCATAGGAGAGAGATGAAAAGAACCTGGGTCCTTGATGCTGTTGCTGAGCCTTTGAAAGAATAACCCCAAAGCCCATGGACTTCAGATATAAAAATAATAAAATTATTTATCGTTTAAGCCCATTTGACCCAGGATCTCTGTCGCTTCAGCTAATTTACAGGGAAGGAAGAATGTTTAATTTTCAGTGTCACAGGACAGCACACAAATAGGGCATCTACATTGAACCCCCAATCAAAGCGGGAAACCCCTCTCCTGACTAAAAGCAATTTAAACCACCCTGCTGTGTTCACAGTGCAGGAGAATACTGATTCCAGAGACTACGTGGGCACTGAGCCCTGGGGCAGAGAGGCTAGAGGAGCACCTGTCCCATAGCACCGTTTTGCAAAGCATATTGGATGGAGGTGCAGCCTTGCGCCATGACCAACTGACGAGAACTCTTCCTAACCACTGCACTTGGAGTGCACCTGGAAGAAGTAACAAAGGTTCTGAACTAAAAAGCTGACACTCCACCAGCCCCAGCGTGGGGCAAGAACAACGTGGGACACACCAAAGAGCAGTACCACTCAAACTATAGCCTTCAGAAAAGAACATCAAAATTGAGAGCGCATCAGAAATACCTTGAATCTGCATCCAAAACATTGGAAACATTGCAGGGTCCTTTCCCCAGAAGTTCTGATTCAGCAGGTTGGCAATGGGCCCCAAAATTTGCATTCCCAAAACATTTGGGGTTATGCTGAGGCTGCTGGTCTAGGGACCACCCTTGGAGAAGCTCCCGCCTAGAGGATCCACAGTGGCCCGGAATTGCTCCATTGACCACATGGCTAACGATGTCAGGTAGGAAATCAGGATTGCCTTAAAAGTTCACCAGGCATTAGTATGCTGAGCAATTGATCTAGTTCTCTTACCAAATGCGGTCTGAGCCGGGAGTGTGATTTGCCACTATCCTTGGCAGTAGAGTGCTGGAGCCAGCTTGTACTGGCTTACAAGAGCCAATTGTTAAATTTTCAGGAAATTTGCAAGCTGGTTATTTTAATACAGCCATTGATAAAAACTTAATTATATATACTTACAGTGAAATAAATTACATTAAAAACAAAGGCAATAAACACTCAAAACTCATCACTCTCTAATTATTTTACTACATTTTATTATCATATATGATCTTGAGGTTATTTGCATCTATTGTGTGTCTATATGGTGGAAATACTATATGTATTCCCACTTCCACATTCAGTGACTTCGTGTTGGTAGGCTGAAATCAGTCGTGGTGGGTGTATTTAGACCATGGAAACTGTTGATTGTATAGGCTTAAGAAAATGATGGAGAAAATGTTGGTAATGCAGATTCCATTTAAATGCATGTTGTGTTTATCACTGTTACATTGTGACTAGCACAAAAAATTGACGAAATATTCTTTCAGCATTCAAAAACTACCACCTGATTCAGCAAAGTCACTATGTCACTGTCAAATCAAGTTCTGATATCTATCTTTGTTGTTTCTTTTTTGTCTTATTCATTAACGTAAATGAAAATATCAACTGACATTCGTATTGGAATTATACTCATTCATTTAGTCACAGGAGTGCCTTCTTTGATGAATGGGATAATAATCAAGCATTTACTCATAGTCTGATTTTGTCAAATCATGGTTGAGTTGCAACCATAGTCTAGCTACGGACACAAGAGTTCACAAAGGTCAATAAAAGCATTCTGAGAATCAATTGGCTATATGGAATTTACAATAAAGCATTGTGTATTTCATTATTTGTAAATCGTGTGCTACATACTCTATACAATTTATAAAATTTTATAATAAATATGTATAAATTATACTAAATTACATAAAATGTATAATAAACACATTTTTTTCTGGAGACCCAGTTTTTAAGCTTTTACCAGCATGGTATTTAATCACTTTTGTATCCTGAATGGGGTGGGCCCTAGCTGATTCTTAGGGTTCTGATTCTGCTACCCAGAGTGAACAAAACTGGATGAGCAGCTCCCTTGCAGAATTCTGTCTTACCAGGCTTATTTCTTTTGAATGTGCTGCCTGTAACAATAGTATCTTTCACACTTGTTGAAGCTGTCCTTGAGCGGGGACACTGGCTCTTTCGTCCTCCTGTGTGTAGCTTGTGCTCTTTCCTAGGCAGGGAGATGCCCTGAAAGTAACACAACTTGCAGATCCCGGGCCTCATTCAACCTCCCAATAGCTCACAGCCCGGCTCTCTTTCCCTACGAGTTTACCACGATACAAAAAGCAGGGAACTCCCTAGAGAGTCTCTGCATGAGAACAGGAGAGGGGAAGGGACCTTCCTTCCTCACCAGAGGTCCAGGGCAGAGGGGCAGCATGCTAAGGGGCAGTCCAGAGGCAGGCAGTGCCACACACAGAGGGCACTCTGGGCAGTGGTGACTGCGTGGGCAACACGAGGCCTTGAGCTGGCGGAGCAGAGAGTCTTTCCAAAGCGATGCAGATGGTTTAAGATGGGACTTATTCACAAACACCCTCAAAGACTCCCAGATATGCCAGAGAGGAGAGCCCTGGTCCTGCAGTTACGTAGGCGGGGCTACCAAGAGGCAAACTTCTGGTTTAATGACTTATGAGATCTCACTTGTACCTCATTTGTTGAGCTTCATTTTGCAGAAAAGAAAGCCAATCTCAGGAAGGAGATGACTCAACCAGAGAAGTCACGTGGTGAGTTGGAGCCCAGTGCTGGGGATGTGTCTCTGACTGTTTCACCCAGCCTCTGCTCTAGGAAGATTTCTCCTTTAAATAAGCAGGGGAAGCATCAGCTCCTTGCATAGAAACACAGAGCCAGCTGGCATGTCTGTGAATCAGCATTTGTGCTTCTCTCAGACCATTTACAGATTCTGGGGAGGAGAGTGCAGGGTGAGGGTGCTCCAGAAGCACGATGCCCATAGCTTCTACACAATGGCCAAGCTGTCCTCGCCTTGGCTCATCATCCGCTTGTTTCATTTGTCTCCATCTGGCACCCCAACTACAGTGCAAGTTCTTATAGGCAGGGAACACAATATACATGGGCTTTGGGGTGAGAGTTGGGTTCAAATATTGATGTTGCCACTTACTAGCTGTGACATTGAGCAAGCCCATTAAATGGAAAAAGAAAAGGAACAAAAATTTATTGAATGACTTGCATAAGTTAGGATCCTTTTAGTTGTAAGTAACTGAAACCCAACTCAAACAGGATTAAGCAAAAAACACAGTTTGTTGGATCAGCAACTAAACTAGCCTGGAACACATCTTGTTGGGTTTAGGTGTGGCTTGACCCAGGGAAACGATATCTTTGGGACCCATTTTCACTCTCTCCATCTCTAGACTCCACATTCTCTTGTTGGCTCCATTATCAAATGGGCTCTCTACTCAGAGGAGGAAGATGGCTGCCCAAACTCCAGGCATATAATACATATGGTCAGGCTCATGCCTAGCAGTAAAGGGAACAAGTCTCTTCTCAAGAATACCACATGAGTGCCAGCCCAGTGGCAAGCAGTTAAGTGCATGCATTCCGCTTCTGCGGCTCAGGGTTTGCAGCTTCGGATCCCGGGTGCAGACATGGCACCACTTGGCACACCATGCTGTGGTAGGTGTCCCACATATAAAGTAGAGGAAGATGGGCATGGATGTTAGCTTAAGGCCAGTCTTCCTCAGCAAAAAGAGGAGGATCGGCAGCAGATGTTAGCTCAGGGCTAATCTTCCTCAAAAAAAAAAAAAAAGAAAAAGAATTCCACACGAATCCTAGGAGTCACTTTGATTGGACAAATCTGAGTCACGTGTTTCTGAATCAATTACTGCGGTTAGGTAAATTCAGAGCACTGATTGGCCATGCTTGAGTCACGTGCTCCTGCCCTAGAGTGGGAGATGAAGACTGGCCCAGAGCACATGAACTACAAAAACAATACAGAGAGGAGTTTCCCAAACAGAAATAAACAGACAGTTACTGAAAGAAAAGCCAATGGATTCTGGGGAGCCAAAAAGACCTGAAATGCCTGTGAAACCTGCTATCTGCCAACGCTTGGTTCATCATTTGCATTAAACTCTCACAACAATGTAACTTAACCTGTTAGAGCTGCAGTTTCCTCTTTTAAAATAAGAATAGTATACCTAATAAGAATAGCCACCACTTATTTAGTACTCACCGTACCAGGCACTGGGTTAAGGGCTTTCTGCATTCCAACTCATTTAATTATTTATGTCAGAGGGTTGTTGCTGAACATAAGTTAAGATTGATGACATAAAAGGTCCTAGACATAGTACCTGGGACATAGTAGGTGATAAATGCTTAAATGATAAAAAAAAAAGTGTGTTTTATTTGTATCAGCCATTCGTCTACTATAGTATTAAGCATCTAACAGGCGCTTATTTATTTATTTATTTTGAGGAAGATTGGCCCTAAGCTAACATCTGCCAACAATCCTCCTCTTTTTGCTGAGGAAGACTGGCCCTGAGCTAACATCCGTGCCCATCTTCTTCCACTTTATCCATGGGACGCCTACCACAGCATGGCTTGTCTTGTGGCGCCGTGTCCGCACCCAGGATCCGAACCAGCAAACCCCAGGCTGCTGAAGCAGATTGTGCACACTTAACCGCTGCACTGCCAGGCTGGCCCCTAACAGGTGCTTATTTTAAAAGTGAAAATTAATGAATGAAAGTGTGAATTATTTCTGTATTTAATTATTTATACTCTACCTAGTTACACAAAGGATTTGATATAACATATGGGATATACATTCAGCAATGTCATGCAATATAAATGGAAAAACAAAATCAGGACCAAGGGAATATGTAAATTAGAACAGAATAACAAGATAGGTGGAAAAATAAAATGCATTCATGGAGACCACGAAATTAGTTTGTGAATTTGTCTCTGAGCTTCCTGGCAAACAAAGAGAAAAGGGAAACCCCATTAATTGCAATTCTATAGTTCAAGAATGTAGGGGAAAAAAATATCATTCCTCAGGGAAAAGAATTCAATACATGGGCTTTTAAGATAAAGGAACTATTGTTGGAGATGGGGCAGGTAACAGGGACAGATACTGACAGATCCTGTTTGAGGAAAGAACAGTAGCTTCTTTAGCCCAGAAAGCAATTGGCAAGGCAGCACTTTATCTTGTGTGGGGTGAATACCTGAGGATCTTTTGATAACAGGATGAGCTGGCACTTTTGGCCTCTGGTAAGAACTCAATCTCTTGAGGCACAATGTTTCCCACAGCCTTGGGAGGGACTTCCCTCTGACAGTCTACATTGAGGAGAAACGGGAGCCTCGTCTCCAAAAGGACACTGATCCTAAGGGCCTGAGCTCGCTTCTCAAGAAGAGGCCCAGGGAGGAGAAACCAAGGGGCTCTCACCAGCATCTCTCCTAGGAAGAACACTTCCTTTTGGCCCCAAGTCTCCGGCCTACAGGCAGGAAAGAGTTAATTGCGGTGACCCAAATCTGCAGTCCCATTTTCAGCATGCTGAAAATTACTTTTTAATCCTGGCTTTTGAGGCTTGCCTGGGGAGCCATCTGCTGTGCCCTCCCCCTCCTCGGGCACACGGGATTACTCCCACCTGCCCCGCCTAACTTGCTCTCGTGGGGCCTCATTCTGCTCCTCCCCATCCAGATAATAATCATTTGGAGGATGATAGTTTCATTTGTGGGGTGGGAAGACAGTCTAGATTCTAAAACAACAAAAATCAAGGTCTTCTAGCCAAGATTAAACAGAAAACAATTTGAAAGGTCAGAATCCATAAACAACTTGCAGGACTAGGGTAATCAGACCTCCGGGCCTCAGTGATGCAATGCCATCTGGAGCTTGGAGCAACGTGGAGCTTGGGTTGTTTCTGGCCTCCGATACTTGGGCACCAGAGGGTTATAAAAGTGGGTGATGCACCCACCACTCTGGGTTTGCTCCACCCAAGGAAACAGCAGAAGTCCCTGGACTCCCACTAGAACAAGACCCAGACCTCTCAGTCCTTCAACACCTGTATAGCCCAATTTATGGAGGCCACCTACCATGCTTTGATCTACACCCTCAGGGATCTCACTAGGCAGTGGAGGAGACAGATGAGTCAACAAAGAGGACCAGTGTGAAGTATGGTGTGTGCTACGAAAAGGGGTCTCTGGGAGCACTGAGAGAGCACCAACCCTAAGCCTGGGTTGGGCGGAGGGTTAAGCTGAGCCTTAAAGAATAGGAGTTCACCAGATGGACAAGATGACACAGGACATTCCAGGGAAAGGGAGTCGCGCAGACCGAGGCCTGAGAGGGGATGGTGCTGCTGAGAAGGGTACAGGGTAAGTGATTCTCACCCACGTGGCTGGTGGAATATGGATGGCTTGGGCACCACCTCTGTGAGGCATAATCCAGCAGTAATTTTTGAAATTACGAATACACATATCCTTTCACCCAGAAATTCCACTTCCAAGAATTTATCTTGCAAACGCACTCCCCCATGTGCAAAGTGACGTACTTACAAAGTTATTCAATGCAGCATTGTTTGTGATAACAAAAGGTTTGGAATGACCTAAACGTCCACCAACGGAAGACTGGTTAAATGAATTCTAGTACATGCATACAAAGAATACTCTGCAGAGGAAAAACGAATGAAGTAGTTCTTCATGTTCTCATGTGAAATGATCTCCAAGAATATTGTTAGGTAATAAAAAGTAAGGGATCAACCAAATGCAATGTGTGGACCTCACTTGAATTTTGATTTGGAACAGAGGAGCGTCTGTTAGAAAAAGAGAGAGACCATCCGAGAAATCTGGATGCTGACTGGATAATTTATGATATATTTTTTTCACATGTGATAGATGTTGTGGTTATGTTTTTTCAAAGTCACTTTCTTTTAGCTATATATGCTGAATATTTATAGCTGAAATGATCTGATGTCTGGGATTTGCTTTAAAACAATCAAGGGGAGCGGAGAGGGCTGGAGGTGTAGATGGAACAAGAATGGCCAGGTGTGATCACTGTTGAAGTGGGCTCATGACTAGTGAGGGTTCATACCATTTTCTCTACTTTTATATACGTGTGAAATTTTTCTATAATAAAGAGCTCTAAGAAAGCAAGAAGCAGAATAGTGTATTTAGTCTAGTGCCACTTAAAATTTAAAAAGCAGACCTTTACCAAAAAATATATATGTATACATACATATATATATATAAATCTCTCAATATATATATGTTGTTGGTGGTGAACGGATGAATGTCCTCCTGGGACCCAGCCGGCTATTTGGGAATACCATTAGTTTAACAAATAATTAGAAGACAGTGTGGAAAATGTGAGGATATGAAGAAGGAGTGAATAACCCCGAGCAGGGAGAGGGCGTAATTGAGGAAGTTTTCTCAAGAGGAGATGACGCCGGTGCTGCATCCTGAAAGATGCCCAAGAGCTTGCCCGATGAGGAGTGTGAGTAAGGAGTCACGCATTTTGTATTGAGGGGAAAGCAAGAGCAAAGGCAGGAACATTGAAAGAATATAGTATGTTTAACTAAAAATATCCCTTTTGTCTTAATATTGCCAAAATCAATACTGCACTGTTGTCTTATATATAGAACTTTAACAATAGCTCTTCAATAAAAAAGGATTTATGCACCCACCAAAAAAGAAAAGAAACAGCAGAAACAATGGCCTGACCTCTTTGCTCGTATACATATAACAGGTCTCTGGGAGAAAACACATGTAGCTGGTGAAATCGGTGGCCTCCAGGAAGGAGGACTCTGGCTGGAGGACAGGGCAGGAAGGAGACTTTTCAGTTTTCTTTTTGTATCTTTTGAATTTTGAGCCAAGTGAATGTATTAGCTATTTTTTTTGTTGTTAAATTTAAAAATATATATAAGATTTGGAATCAGGAAGCAAGACTGTCTAACTTGGATAAGTTGTTTAGTCTCTTCCTCCATGAATTCCTATGCATGGAATGGGAACAATAACATTAAAATCTGCCTCATGGCAAAGTGGTGGAATTAAAGTGAAATAATGTATCAAATTAAATAATGGAATAAATTAAATTCCGCACAGAGGACATCTTTATGAACATCTGCTGACATTAATGGCAAGGCCAGGACTCAACCCATGACTACTTGATTCCAGTCCATCATCTTTCCACTCCAAGAGTTAATCCCCAAATCAAATTGAAGAGGGGCTGGCCATAGAGAAGTCTGGTCGTCAGGTTGGAGATAGGAATGGGGTCAGTGGGATCTCTCTGTAGCTTAGATGCTATGATCTTATGGGTCTGTAATATCTGTGATCAGTTCTGCCAGGAAACACGCACAAATGCTCATCAGCTCTCAGATATTTTCACCAGCCTTTTCTCTCCCATGAAGATCCTCAAAGGTCAAATGGATAAAAGGTGTAGTCTTTGTATGATCAGGACCAAGTCTTTCTTTCTGAGAGAAGTGGTTCTTCCCAGAGCTGCTCACAGACATCTGAGTCCAACAGTGAAGAACCCTGGCCTGGAAGTCAGGAGGTTTAAGACAGAATTAGGAGTCAAGGGGTCTTGGATATTATTGACAAAGCATATAACCTCCATCAAATACCTTAACCTCATTGGCCCTCGGTTTCCTCATCTGTAAAATGAGAATAAAAATGCCTGCCCTAGCTACCTGTCAGGGTTGATATGAATAGTTAATGAAAAGAGATACGTGAAATTACATCTTCTAACTCAGACTCCAGACTGTGAGGATCTGCTCCGATCCGTTTTACCCAGGCATATTCTTTGGCTCCATAGATACATATTTCCTATATAAGTTAAAAATGTGATCAAAGGGAAGTTGAAAAAGCTGACCTTGCATTAGCAAGCCGGAGCTGTGACCTTGAAGTTCCCTACACTGTCCTCCTCTCCTCTGTCAAAGAGATTACAACTCACACCAAGGTGGGTGGGAAGGATCCCATGCCCCATGCATACACATGGGCAATATCGCAATATCCATCTATTTCAAATGTTTGTCCTTGGTGAAAGCTGCAGATGTCTTGATGTGGCTAAATGAAGTAGGAGAAAATCAGAAAAATGCAAATGCGATTCTTATTTTAGGCAAATCAATCTTAGCAATGCTCATATCTGATCAAGTTTATCTTTAGGACGATCATTAGGATAATGGATTAATGCAAAAGTTTATTTTTTGCCCTGTCTGTCTCACCTCTTAAGATCCTTCAAATCTCATCTTGACTCTGCCAGACACCCCTAGATCCCTTATAAGTCACTTTTGAGACAGTATTGCCAGTATTAGTGCTGGAGGGGACCCTGGTGATCACAGGGTCCAGCTCACCACAAGGTCACAAGCACCATACTGTCCCCACCTCTCATCACATGACATGAGCCAGCTGCATCCATCTTCAGAAAGCAGGGGTTTCCCTTAAAAAACCCCAGAAAGGGATGAGGAAGACATCTGGGGCTTTCTTTACGAGGACGTCTTTGAGGAGTGCAGTGACTTAAGGTCCATCAGGAGCATGAGCTCTAAAGTCAGGCAGTCCTGTTTGAATTCTAGCTCTCTCACTTACTTGCTGTGTGACCCTAACTTCCATAAGCCTTGGTTTCCTCATTCTTAAAATGGGGATAATAATGACATCTACCGCATAGAGTCGATGTGTGATCTAAATGAGAATCATGTGTGTAAAGCACTTTGTGAAATACCTAACATGGGGTAAAAACTGGGCAGCTAATACATACTCAGTACTGTGCCAAGTCCTTTGTGTGTATTAATTAATTTAGTATCAGCCTTAAAATAGGTGTTATTAGCCCCTTCTTTAAAAAAAAAAAAAAAGAGGAGGAAATGAAGACCCTGAGAGGTCAAATTACACAGCAAAGTGGCAGAGCCAAGATTTGAACCTGGGGCCCTAGAACCCAACATCCGTTACCAGCTCACTTTTTGAACTGGCAAAGATGGAGAAGGGGTCTCCTACCTGGCACAGAAGCTGGATTTACAGGGAACCCTTCCAGTATTCTGTATAATGAGAAAAAGAGGGCACCAGGTTGGAAAGGAAGAGGCAGGTAAAGGAGAAGTCAAAGGGGTACAATGCTTTTTCAACGCAGTATGGAGAGAGAGAGGCATCTCATCCTCAGGCAGCCACCTTCCAGTGTGGAAGGGCCATCACCCAGTCAGAGTCCCCAGCACCACTCTCCTGAGCCTGAAGCCTTGGCTAAGGCTCTTTGTCCCCTGGGTGTTGGGGAGGGGGCTGGAGAAACATCTTAAGTCTCTGCGGAGATGAAAGTCCCAGCACACTCCCAAAGCTGTTCTCATTTCAAGCATCAGGTCAGATCACTTTGAACCAGAGCCACAATGGGACTGGAAGGTGGGAGTCAGCCCAGGGGAAGGGGATTGGGAAATATCCTCCCTCTGCGTCCAGAAACGTCAGGCTGTGAAAAGCCCAGATTCTTAGAAATAGCACAACGTTTGAGACTAGACTCAGAATTCAGGCCTATTTCAAGTTCCAGCTCTAACACTTACTAGGTTCATGACCTTGCGAGATTGCCTTAACCTGGAGTCTCAGTTTTCTTGTCTGCAAAATGGGGCTAATAATACCAAACTCATAGGGTTTTGAGGATTAAATAAAAGAATAGATGCAGAACCTCGACAGAGTCCGGCATAGAGCAAGTGGTTACTAAGTCGTAACTAGTTATTATTCATTCAGTTGATTGCACGTGTGATGTTGGGGATGTGCACACACAGACATATAAACATGCATTGATACATGTTTCAACAGACATGTCACTGAAAACCCAGCACATACTTTAGTCAAAGTGGGACATATCCCATGTACTCCCCAGTCTAGTGAGATGTGCAAGACAGCAACTATTATCCCAATTTTAGGAATCTAAGGGACTTAGCAGTATCTGAGTAGCTTGCTCAAGGATTCAGGACTAATCCAATGTCTTTGCTACCCTTTTCTTAGCCTTCCTGACAATTTGTGCCCCCCCTCCCCATCTCGTAAAATTTTCTCCCAGGCTAAAGAATTATGGATTCTTCCCAAACACAGCCTGATCATGGGAAGGAGACACCTGAGAAGGAGTGAGAGGAGAAAGAAAGGAGAGGAGGAGGGTGGAGGAGGGTGAGATAAAGGAACACGTGGTCTTCTGGTTACTAAGACCGCGTTCCCTCCTCAAGGCCATGAGCTGGCACCCACCCACTCCTCCTGCCCAGTTCCCAGCTCTGTGTCTGCCCACGCTTCCCTGCCTGGTTTTCCCAAGGGCTGCAGGGATGCCCCAAATATTCACCCAAACAGCGGGGTCCCTGTGCAGGCTCTGGGCTCCTGGGACCCTAAGTGCCTGCCAGGGCCTCAGTCCCACCCTGATGCTGGCTCCATGCATGCCTGCCTGCCTCTGGGCTGTGAAGGCTCTCTGGTCCAGGTGAAATTCTGGGAGAGAATGAGGCCTCCAGAGAGCTCACCTTGGCTGGCTCCTGCGGCCCCCTCCTTCTTCAGCACCCTTGGAGCCTTTGGTGTGGGTCGTATGGTCACCAAGGTGCCGCTGATGAGTTCAATCTTCCACCTGAGGGAGTGTGCAGGAGCTGCGCTCTGACAATGAAAGCAAAGGTGAAGGTGCTGGAGAGGATGCTCAGAGTGAGGGTTATAAGAAACAGGGGTGCAGACTGCCTGGCACACAGCAGGACTCTGCAAATGGGAGGACTGTCCTCCCTGCCCCCAAGGAGCTCTCTGAGGCCCCCTCCTGCCAAAGCCGCATTTCAATTCGTCTCGTACACTCAGGCTTCACTCCATTACACATGGAAATTTGGCTTCATTGATATGAAGGGGCTAATTACTGCATGAGACATAATTACAAGACAGGAAATGGATTTATAGATGCTGTCAGTGCGAGGGGAAGCCACAGCGGCTGCTCTGTGCTCCTATAGGGCTAAAGCTGCCCCAGCCTGCCCTGCTCAGCTTCTTGCCCTGGGAGCTCTGGATTCACAGAGAAATATGCTCCCCGAGAGGTTGACGGTACTACAGATTTCCGGAAATCAAACCCAGTTTTCCCTCTGAATTTGTTCCACAATTGGTACTATATTCCCATGGGATCCCTCGACACAATAAAAATCATACTTAAGAATGTAGTTAGTTTTAAAGGAAACATTTAATGATGAAAATGACAGGAAATGATAGGTCTTGGAACTAGCAAAAATGAGAGATGCTGTACAGAAACTACAGGGCACAAGTACCTGCTCTCTATCTTTGGGGTTAGATGCAACTTGAGAAAAAGCGGTTTGTCCAGTAAGTTGCCTGATAAATATTCCCTTTTAGAGTCCCCTTTGGTTTAGTTTTTTTCACTCTAAAATAATACGTCTTAATTCATACACAAACACACACAGAAGTATAAACAGACAGTAAGCCCAAGTGGAAAGGTCCATCCTTGTTGGTAATCAAGACAGACAAAGTTACGTAGAGCACACTCTATGCCAAGCACCGAGCTTTGCGTATGTTACATGTTCATCTTCACCACAGCTCTGTAAGGAGAGGCAAACACCCCTGAGAGCTGAAGACCTGAGACTCAGAAAGGTCAACCAAGGTGCCCACGTGCACACAGGTAAAAGCCAGAGCAAGAGTTTGCACTCAGCCTGCCTTAATCAGGAGCCTAGATTCTCAAGAACAATGAGAATATCTCCCAAATTAGCGATGACATATCCTCAAGAATCACAAGAGTATACCTCTCTGGTATCCAGCATTCAACTCCTGATCAGCTATCTTTAGGAAATAATCTTAAATATGGAATAAGTTTAATGTACAAAGATCTTCTTTGCAGAATTACTTGGTCATGATAGGGAAAAAATTGGAAACTAAATGATCAACAATAAGGGAATGGTTAAATAAATTATGGTACATCCAGAAAATGGAGTATTAGTCAACCACTAAAACGGATATTTATGAAGAGTTTATAACGACATAAGGAAATGTTAGGTTTTGTGGAATAAAAAAATAGCAAGATTCGAAAATATATATGCATTACAATCTCAACAAAAAAAGAAACATGCAAATAAAGACAACTGGAAGGAACACACCAAAACGTTACTTCATTTTTTTTAAGCATAATAATGACTATAGGAAAGAATTTTCTGTCTTTTGTGACAGCCCTTCCTTGTTTGTATTCTTGACAGCCTTTCCCAGGCCCTGGGCACAAGTGTAAGGCCTTTATAGTGAGGTCTTGCTTATCTTTCCTCACAGATGTCTGTTTAAAAGAACCACCATCATCATAATTTATTATTCCCATAACTGTAAGTTTTCACACAATGGGCTTCCCTTAAGCAGGAGATATCTGTGCCAAAGTTGCCTCTTTTGTCCTACCTGATGACATCAGGTGCAGAGTAAGGGACTCTTTTTAAGACCAGAGACGGGGATGCCTAAGGAGCAGAGCTGTAGGTACCTAGGAGTTTCCTCCACATCTGAATGGTCATTGGTTCATTCATTCATGCAGTCAACAAACTTTCACCAGTTGCCTACTATGTGTCAGATACCCTGCTAGCTTCTGGGAATATGGAAATAAAAAACATGTCAAAAAGTTTGTCATGTTGGTACAAGGAAAATTGCTGCTGATCGCGTAAGAAAATGGGAGGAAGCTGAGGTCAAAACAAGTCACTGAGACTGTAGCAAGTCATCAACCAGAGAAAGAACTAGAAACCAAGTCATCCAACACTTTACATTTACTCCCTTCTTGGTAGAAGGAGAAGGAAGCTGGAGAATATGAATTTTCTTTGCTGGTCTGGGGTGGCAGCATCTTTGTAATAATAACAGCAATAATAATCAGTCCAGTTGGTAGTTTCTGGTGCCTACAGTGGGATGACAAGGACACCAGCATGAATGGCTCGTCTTCCAAGGGTCAGGCTTGTGCCTAGGTACTCACAGACTGGGACAACTTATGCTCTGGTCTTCCTAAGACAGATGCCTATGGCCTCCCCAGGGCAGTCGACAGGCTTGGTCTCTCTAGAAGCACCATGCTGCCTGCACTTTCAATCCAGTAGAACGCTCCATACCCCAACTCTGCAGAGGTTTTCGTGCTAGGGTAGAGTGAGAATCAGACAGACCTGGGTCCTGCTCCCTACTCCCCCTCTTACTAGCTGTGTGACATTGGGCTGGTTGCCTTTTCTGCAATTCAGGATCCTCAGGATCGGGGCTGTAGGATAATGAAGGAAAAGCCTGAAACCACAGCATCATTTGAGAAAAGGTCAGCCTGCCTGTGGGTTTCAGGGCTTTTCCTCATGCCTAGTAAATCAGATCTCCAAAGAGTGGCTCAGAATCTGTATGTTTAATGAGCATCCCAAGTGGTTCTTAGGCCCTCATGGTAAGTGTCCAGTAAGTGGCAGCTTTATAGAGTTGTAATTTATGTTATCAATATCTACAGTCAGTTTAACGATGATGTCATCATTTCCTTCAAGAACAATGAGTAAGTACAATGTTTTACATCTGGATAATTAAAAGGCTGTTCGGAGATTTTCTTAAAGCAGCAGTCTTCCCCAAAGGTGAATTAAGGTTTCTAAATCTAGATACAGAAAAATGATGGTCTGTAAATTATAAATGAGCACTTTTTCTGCTTCTACCTACTGTTTCAAAAACTTTAGGGCCAGATCATACACGGGCAGCCTTATCATGTCATGCACTCTGTAGGGCCTTGTATGCAGTATTTCACCTTCAGAATTATAATAAATTCACATATGCAACTTCAACACGTATATAATTTTCTAAATGTACCAGACTCAGGAAGAACCCTTGCAAACGTTGAGAAGTGATCATATATATTCTTATTAATCAATTTATTCATCCTTTTAAATCTTTATACCCAACCATGATCAATCATATTTATCCTTTATAATTACGGATTTTCTGTAATTGTTTCTACAAATACTTTGGTATCATTTCTGAAGCATCACTTCTCTTCTAATATTATCTGGTTTTCTAACTCGTTAGACTGATGCTTTCTCCTCAGTGTAAAATTGCTGACATCAAAGAGGTGTGCATTCACCCTCCTGGGTTTTGCTCCTGTATGAATTCTCTGGAGAACCATGAGTCATGACTTTTAGATGAGAACCTTTGCCCATTTTTGTTCATTGACTTCTTAGAATAAGCTGTCTGTAAGAGTTTCTTTATGTCAAATGAGGATTGAGCTACAGCTGAAGGCTTATCCCATGTTCACCAGTGTACAGGGCTTTCTCATATGAATTTTCTGATGTTCCGATCCCCTTTTAGGGTGGTCTCTGGTATCTCCATTGGCCTTTTATTCATGCATTTGTTTTTGAGGAAGAGGCTCACCAAATTGCCCTCCACAACGCTGCTTTGGAAGGCCCTGCTGGTTCCTACCACCTGCCCAGATGCCAGCAGAAACAATCTAGGTAGGACCTCCAAATTGGGTCCCTTCCAGTAATAATAGCAATATCAACTATTCACCTGCATTCTGCTAAAAGCTTTACCTGCATTATCCTATTTAATCTTCAAAATGCCTTTCAAAGTGGATATTATTATAATCTCTGTTTTAAATGTTTGCTTCGGAGAGGTTAAACAACTTATTCAAGGTCATACAGCTAGTAAGTAGCTGAGCCTCGTCCTTTGGACACTAATGACGGTGCTTCCAATCTCTGTACTGCTTCCCCAATTCCATCTCACTTTTCATCCTGTCTCTTGTGACCCACTGGGAACTCCAACTTTGCCAGGGGGATGTCCACATCCCTTAACACTTTCAGCCCAAACTTGGCACTAAGGCCTTATCTAACTCAGGTGGACTTGCACCATAGAGAGGCTTTATTCTCCAGCCTCTGTGTTCATCCACAGCCATTCTCCATAGGATGAGATCATCATGAAATTACTTTCTGCTATTCCCCACACTCTCCTGCAACTCCAGTGCCCTCAACACACTCCAGTCTCCCAGTTCTAATTATCACCAGGCTGAATGGGCCCTTGGAGAAGCCCCAAGGCAGAAGAGAGCTAAATTAAAAGCCCAGGTAGCAGAGATGCTGTATTCTCTCTCTGTATAACAAATTACCCCAAAGTTTAGTGGTTTAAAACAAAAACATTTATTATCTCATAGTTTCTATGAGTCAGGAATCTGGATGAGGCTTAGCTGGATGCTTCTGGTTTAAGTTCTCTTGTGAGGTTTTGGTCAAGGATGTGGTCTCATCTGAAGGCTTGGCTACAGCTGAAGGATCCAATTCCAAGTTCGTTCACATTGCTGTTGGCAGGCTTCAGTTCCTCACAAGATGTTGGACTAAGGACCTTAGTTCCTCGTCATGCCACATGGGCCTCTCCATAGCTACTCACATGGCATCGTACTTCCCCCAGCATGAGTGATCTGAGAGAGAGAGAGCACACCCAAGATGCAAGCCACAGTGTTTTTGCAACCTAATCTCAGGAGTGCCATTCCATCACTTCTGCTGAATTCTATTTGCTAGAAGTGTGTCACTAGTCACTCAAGGAGAGAGGATTAAACAAAGGGCATGAATACTAGGAGATGGGGATCACCAGGGGCCATTTTGGAGGTGTACTGAACAGAATTAGTGGGATTAATTCTTTACCGCCACCAGCCTCCAAAAAGGCATGCGTGCTAACTTTATTCCTCTCTTCTTTTATTTTTTTTAATTTTATTTTTCCTTTTTCTCCCCATAGCCCCCCGGTACATAGTTGTGTATTTTTAGTTGTGGGTCCTTCTAGTTGTGGCACGTGGGATGCTGCCTCAGCATGGCCTGATGAGCGGTGCCATGTCAGCGCCCAGGATTCGAACTGGCAAGACCCTGGGCCGTCAAAGCGGAACACGCAAACTCAACCACTAAGCCACGGGGCCGGCCCCTACTCCTTTCTTCTTGAAGCTTAAATTTTTTTCCCTAGACAATAGCTTTTCTCATCTCTTGAACTTGACTTTTGGAGTCCCCTACCAACAGTATAGAATAATAGTTGACACTTGTCATTTGCTTAACCCCTTCTAAATGCTGGGTCAGACACCTCACAAAACTTGAAAGAAGCAGAAACTGAGGCTTAGAGAGGAAGTAACTTGCCCAAGATCACATAGCTAGTAAAAAGCAAGGGCGTGACTCAGTGTCAAAACTATCTGACTCCAGAACCTTGTTCATGGAAGCTGTGAAGCAGTGTGTCTGAATGCATGATCCATAGACCAGGTGCGCCAGATCACCTAAGGTACTCATTAAAATTTAGATCCTAGATCTTCACTCCAGCCTTATTGAATCAGACTCTCTGAAGGAAGGAAGGAAGAAGAGTAGGAAAGCTGTCCAGTGCCCCCTGGGTGGGACGATAGGAAAAGAGTCAGGAAGGATCTGTACATGTTGAGGTTCCAGCCAGGTAGGGTGTTATCTAAAGCAGACTGACTGAAGATGCAGGCTGCCCTTGAGACCACTAAAGGTCAAAGTAGAGATGCTGAAGTTCATCTTTAAATTCCAGTGAAAGAGCAGGGCCAAAGGCAAGAGACAAAACCAACGAGTCAGGAACTTGAAAGATTCTGATTCTGCAGGAGCAGGTGGAAGGCCCGGATGAACACTGATAACAGAAAGGGGCTTCTCATTTGCCATGTTGGTGTGGTCGGTGGGTGGGTCTGCCTAGTCTAAAGGTTTTTCTTCAATTGTTGCACACCCAAGAGGAGTGATGTTCTGGACCACCATTTCCCTTGCTGTCACTTTCCATGACTCTAACTGAGATTTTCTGAGATTGACAGAGCTGCCAGAGGAGCCAGCCCGGCTGTCTGGGATGTGTAGTTAAAAATAATCTTTTAAGTTTTCTAAGCTGGCTTCTGAATATCTGTGGCTCTAATTGATGGGTGATCTTCATGCCATTACATGAATTTGAAAACTGTGGCTTCCAGAATGCGTTGTTGCCCTGGCTGCTGTCTGCCAAGCCTCCCCATATTGTCCCTAACCCCTGCTAGCCCCAACCCACCCAATCTGTCACCTCCAGGGGCCACAACCTGTGCTTTGATCCACTGGGTTCCAAGTCTTCACCTGCTTAACGAAAGATACCCTGAAAAACAGCTTGAACTTAGAGAATAATGAAGAGGCTTCCTCACAGCTTCCTATTTTATTTATTTCTTTTTCTTGGGGATTTCTCTGCTTCAGCTGCCTTAGGGGGCAGGTACAACAAAATGACAGAAGTGAAAACATTGAGCCACATTAAAATGCTCTGCCAGCAACTGCCAAATCCTGAGCTTTTGGAGAATAAGCTGATGGAAAGTATAGCTGTCCTTCTGCTAGCAACGGGGAGTGTAGGCTCAGATTGGCAGTTTTGGGTTTAAGCCCAGGAGTTTAACGATAATGATGATAATTATTATAATAATAACTAACCTTTATTGAGTGCTCTCTATGTGCCAGACATAGTACTAAGTATTGTGTGTATATATCTATACCTCTATCTATAAAACTTCATTTAATTCTTACTATAGTCCTATGAGTTAGATAATATTATTACACCCATTTTACAGAGGAGGAAACTGAGACACAGAGAGTTTCAATAACTTGAACAGAAACTCAACTCAAACTTGCTTAAGTCAAGAAGGAGATTTGTTGGCTCATATAACTCAGAAGGATTGGGTGGGGTGGGGTGGGGTTAGAGACAGCTTTAGGCACATCTGGATTCAGGGGCTCAAATGATGTCTCTGAGGGACGTTGTCACTCTCTCCATCTCTCAGCTCTGCTTCCCTGTCTGTATTGACTTCATTCTTTGTTACCACTGTTGGCCTTCTCGATGACCACAAGCAACTCCGGGCTTACCTACATCCAGCACCCATGAGGCAATGCTTGTCAGTAGGCAAACTAGTGACAAATTTAGGAGGGCTTCCTCTTTTAATCCTTCCTCTCACATCAGCCAGACCCACAAATCCAAGCACGTCACTCCCTTCCTTAAGAGTCATCGTTGGGGCCAGCCCGGTGGCACAGCGGTTAAATTCGCATGTTCTGCCTCAGTGACTCGGGGTTCGCTGGTTTGGATGCTGGGTGTGGACCTACACACCGCTTGTCAAGCCATGCTGTGGCAGGCGTCCCACATATAAAGTGGAGGAAGATGGGCACGGATGTTAGTTTAGGACCAATATTCCTCAAAAAAAAAAAAAAAAAAGTCATCCTTGCACCTCCATGATCACCTAGAGGATAAAGTTGAATCTCTTAAGCATGCCCCCAGCCATGATCTGGGCCCTGTGCATCTCTGACTTCACCTCCCGTGACCCTCCCACAGACACCCTGTGCTCCCAGCAGGCCACAGGGCTGACGCTTCCTGGGTGTTCTTTCACACCTCCATGCCGTTGCTCCTGTGGTTTCCTTGGCCTGCAGTACCCTAGCCCTACTTCTGACTCTTCCTGGAAAATGCTTACTCATCCTTTAAGATTCAAATCAAGGCTTTCTTCCTCCATAAAGCCTTTCCTGCAGCCCAAGGTGTAGGTGAACCCTTTCTTCATAGCTCCCCATTGCCCTTATTTCCACCTTTTAAAAGCCGGGCTTATCTAATTGTTTTGAAATTATTTTCCTGTCTCCTGAATCAGGCTAAAGCCTCTTGAAGGCAGGAGTCATGTCTTACTTGTTTCTGGAACCCTAGTACCTAGAACGCAGCCAGCACACAGGATGGTATGTTCAATGAGTGTCTGTTGAATTAATCAATGGTTGGATGGGATAAATAATTAACTTACGATATGATTGCCAGGGTAACTTGACTTGTGAAATAATGAGGTTAAAGGGTGATCTAAGAGTATAACCTCTCTCAAAAGAAAAGAAAGGAAGGCCAACACAGTGG
This sequence comes from Equus quagga, assembly GCF_021613505.1. Taxonomy (NCBI): domain Eukaryota; kingdom Metazoa; phylum Chordata; class Mammalia; order Perissodactyla; family Equidae; genus Equus; species Equus quagga. The sequence continues at coordinate 74,839,608 of NC_060277.1, read as the reverse complement.
TTAAGAGCATGAGTTTTGGAATAAAAATCTGAATTTGAATTCTGTCTCTGCTGCTTACTGTGCCACAATACTTAACTACCATAAGCCTCAATTTCCAAATCTGGACATTGAGTAACAACACGTCGCATGGGTTATTGTACAGATTAAGTAAGATAATGTACTCTTGGTGGAAGACAGAGAAAACTGTATTATCTTAGCTGGCACTAGAAATTCTACTAGGGAGAGAACTGTGTTGGCTGGGAAACTCCCCTGACAAAGAGCTTAAGGTAGAAGATGGGCCCATCAGAGGCGGTGCTGAGACATCAGCAAGAAGAAGGGAAGTACTTTTTTTAAAAAATAGACTTTTTATTTATTTAAAAAAATAATCCAGAGAATTCTTGTACACCTTTACCCAGTTTGCCCCAATGTCAACATCTTACAAGATACATTTGTCAAACCTGAAAAAATAATATGGTACAGTACTATTAGCTAAACTATAGAGTTTATTCAGATTTCACCCATTTTTCACTAATGTCCTTTTTCTGTTCCAGGATCCAGTCTAGGATACCACATGGCATTTAGAAATTACTTTTCATAAATAGAGAGGGGAAAGTTATGTCAGTTTCAAAGCAAGCCAGGATCAGGATGGGAGGAAGAGAAAGGGGAATTGGGGCAGGGGAGGAGAGGGAAAGAAGGAAAGAGGAGAGAAGAAAAGAGAGAGAACAACTCCAGCTGCACTGTGTGTGGCCTCCTCCCTCCGAGTCTCTCTCCACCCCACGCTATAACTGTGTGAATGCTGATGTGAGAAGTTACAGCTGTGGAAATGGAAGAAGTGCCCTGGATCTCATGTCTGGAATGGTCTGATGCAAAAGAAGGCCACACTGGAGGACAGGGGAGCCTGAAGGTAGATTTGGCCGTGGGAACACACATCTCCAGTCACAGAAATCTGCTGGAGGAGTTAAGACTTCTACAGGTTGCAGAGCTGGTTTGGTGGGGAGCAGCCAGTTTTATTCATATCTTGAGGGGCAGGAAGTCCCCCTGGTTGGCATCTGACTGACGTATAGTAGTGCTCAAAATGCTCATTATTAATATTATTAGTCTAATGCTTAGATCCTTTCTAAAGGAGTGATGCTCAGCCATCAGCCTCACTCCAAGAAGTGTCTTTATGGTTAGGTAGGGACTTCCGCTCCTCGTTCAGGCTCCTCCCCTTAACATCACCGACTGGGGGCTTCATGCAGACCACAATAGATTCCTTACCAAGAGAGCCCACTCCATGGATTGAACCATGCCCAAGTTCCTGACAATGACCGTCAGGGTAACTTGTGGATCCCCAGGGCCCAGCAACAGCAGGGCAGATGATCAAGTGATGTGGCAGAGTAATAATAATCAAGATAAGGGCCACAAAACCCATGGCTCTGAACTCCCCCAGTTAAATTCGGTGTTCTTCCACCTTCTCCCTCCTCCTAAAAGCCTTCATCTTTCTCCCATCCTCCACCTCTACCCCTGTCCCAGCCACACCCCCAGGAGAGTCCTGAAGGGCTTGCTGTCTCTCTTCACTACAGAGATGTGAGGACTCATGCAGAGGACCCTGCCTGAGAGGCCAAGGTCAGAGATTGAGTTCTAAGAGCAGGCACTGGGGCAACCAGCCTGAAGTCAGTCATTCTTTTCCTTTCACTGAATTGATGGTATTTTGAGCACCATGTAAGAATAATAATAATAATCCTTTGCATTTCCAAAGCGCTTTTTCATCCATTATTCCAAGAAGTATGTAGGGTGTTCCCATTTTACAGATGAAAAAGCTGTCTCGAGAGGGTAAGAGATTGCCCAAAAGTTGCCCGGCTAATTGTGAAGGATCAAGGACCAGAAGTTGATCTCTCTCTCTTAGACCTGGATGCCTCTGGAGCTGCCATCACTGATGGTTCCCCAGCAAGAGTGATTCCCAGTCTCTTGGTGTAGGCCAGGGGAGCTCAGATTCAGAATATAGAGAGTTCCAAATGTCAACATTTTAACTTTAACGAATTTATTTGAAAACACATTTCTTCAAAATAATTTATTCCTAAACAGTTAAAGCAGGCAGCGGAAAGGCAGTTGTCAAAGAATGAATTAAACAGATGGGATAACAGACAGGTTAAGGGGAATAATTACAGGCTTTTTTTGTTATTATTCAACAGCATCTTTTTCAGGCCTGTCAATCACTGTTTATCACACTTGAATCAAAACAATGATTTTTTTTTTTTCCCGAGGCCAGGAGGACCAACTGGGGAGATAGTCACTAACACTGAGGCAAGACCAGCGTGATATACAGGCTGGAGGTAGGGCAGCATAAAGAGTGTTCACAGCAGCATGGAAACCCGAAAGTGTCTGCCAATGGGAAGGGCTCATGCTAGTGGCTAATAATACACCTGGGAGAAGGGGGAGCAGACATCTTCCAAGCTCCCACTATGGGCTGGCATTCTTTATTTGAACTTCTCAACAACACTGCCAGGTAGACCCTTTTACCCCCATTTCACAGATGAAGACCCTGAGGCTCAGAGATTTTAAAAAGCACCCATAAAAATAAAATGCACAAGGCTAGACGCAAGAAAATGCAATGCTAAACAGAAGTGCATCATGGTTCCAGACGAAATGTCCGTTTTTGCAACAAAGATGAGTGTCCTAATAGTAGAATGTGATTCAGGCAAGTCCCTGTCCTATTGGGACCCTGGGGACTAAGGTAGAGCAGTCAACCTGGCTCCAGATAAGGGATGAGGCAGAGGAAGAGCAACTACTCAACTCGGGAGCCAGGGGGAGGTCTCACTCCTGGAAAAATAGGTACCTACACTGGTTGGTGGCATAGCCACATTCCAAACCCCGCCAAACGAAGTTCTGGGCCTTTGGATGGAGCTCAGCCGTAGACTTGCCTTGAGAGAGGAAGAGAATGGAGAGGGGGATCACAGAGGGGAGGGTCTGACCCAGGAAAACCAGAGAGGACTTCCTTGAGGAAGGGACAACTGAGTTGAGTGGTGGCCATGCAAGTGAAAGTGAAGGAGAGGAAAAGAGAAAAGAATTCCTAGCAGAGAAAACAATAAGCAAAGACATATGGGCCAGAAACATCATGAAGTGGGGAGAAAACTATAGCTGGATGTAACTTGAGTGTTAAACTTGAAGCAAGAAGTGGCTACTTAATAAGGCAATAGCTGATAATAGCTAACTTCTGTTGAATACTTCCCACATGCCAGATATTTCTAAGAGCATTACATATATTATTCATTCGTTCATTCATTCCACAAATATTTATTGAGCACTACAAGGCTGGTGACATGGTGTGTGGGGCTCAGTACAGTGTGAATATGTGGGGGCCCTTGTTCAAAAGCAAGAAGAAGCTTTTTATTTTCTTCTGCAGTCTCTCTCTCCACCAGTCATGGTATTTTTTTATTTGCTTTTTAATGTTGCATTCCTGGAGCACAGAGACACTGGCAGGGCAAGTACAGACCATCACAGGTGCCCAGTGCCCCGTCCTGTGACTTGTATGATGGGCACACACGTACCTGACTCTGACCTTCCAAGTGCCCATGCTGAAGGCTCCTCTCTGGGGCATAGAGTGGCAGTGGTTGCTGAGTAGGGGTGGAGGAGCAGGTAGATGAGAACCCATCCCTAAGAGGTGTGGAGTGGCAGGTACAGGATCACATGTGAGCTGGGGCTCCAAACCCCTGGAGCATGCTCCATCATCCCATCAGACTTCACTTATAGAACACAGGTTCAAAAATAAAATTATTAAGAATTTCAAGAAGGTGACCACAGAGCATTAAACTCCAAGTGCAGGGCCCCCCTTCTGAGAGTGGGCCTTAGGCAGCCACACTGATTGCACACCCATGTAGCCATCCCTGGAGTTTACCATATGTTAGATTCTGTTCTTGACTGTAGGATATAGCAGTGAACAAAACAAAACAGATAAAAATCCCACCATCTTGCAGCTTACATTCAAGTGGGAGTAGCAAGCCAAAAAACATATGAGGCAAATAGATGGTATGTTTGATGGTGATAAGTACAATGGTACAGGAAGAGGGCATAATGATGGTAGGGAAGGTGCAGTTTTTAAAAGGGAGGTCAGGAATAGGCTCATTAAGAAGGTGACTTTTGAATAAAGATTTGAAAGAAGTAAGAGAGTGGGGCAAGAGCGTAGGAAGGGAAGACTGTCCCAAGCAGACGAAACGGCAAATACAAAGGCCTTGAAGCAAGAATGTTCTTGGCTTGTTCAAGGAGGCCAGTGTGTTTAGAATGGAGAAAGTGAGGGGAGGCTGGTAGACAAGGTCAGAGAAGAAGCAAGGAGTGCGGATCATGTATGGCCTGGTAAGCCATCGTAAAAACTTTGGCTTTGGCTTTGAGTATGATGGGAACCTTTGGAGGGTTCTGAAGAGAGAAGTGAAATGATCTGACATGTTTTAAAAAGGATCACTCTGGCTGCTATGTGAAGAAGGGATGACTGAATTGAGTCTCAAATTTTGAGTGGTAGCTATGCAAGTGAAAGTGGAGGATAAAGACAGGAAAGGCAGCATGAACTTGAGACTATTGCAATAATCCAGGTGTGAGATGGTGTCCTGGACCAGCATGGTAGCAGTGGAGGGCATGAGAAGTGATCTGATCCTAGATATATTTTGAAAGGAGAATCAACACATTTCCTCACAAATTAGGTATGGAATATGAGAGAAAATGAGGATTCAAAAATTGCTCTAAGAATTTTGGCCTGAGCAATTGGAAAGATGTTGCCATTAATTAAGATGGGGAGAAATGTGAATGAAGCTGGTTTTAGGAGAAAATTAAGAGTTAGATTTCACATCGGTTAAGTTGGAGATGCCTAGTAGACTTCTAAGTAAAGATATCAAGTAGACAGTTGTATGTGAGTCTGGAGTTTGAAGATGATGGATGGACTGGAGATATAAATATGGAAGTAGTTAGCACATTAATGATATTTTAAAATAATGAGACTGGATGAGATCTCCAAAGAGTTGAGTAGATATAGAGAGACAAGGTTCAAAGACAGCTCTAAGGAACTCCAATGTAAGAGTTTAGGGAAATGAGAATGAACCAGCAAAGGAGATAGAAAAGGGGTGGCCAGTGAGACAAGAAGAAAATCAGGAGAGTGTGGCATTCTCAAAGCCAAGTGAAGAAAGTGTTTCCAGAAGGAGAGGTTGATCCTCAATGTTAAATGCTGCTGGTGGATCAATATGAGGAACGAGAACTGACCTTTGAGTTTAGCAACATACAGTTCATTGGCGACCTCAACAAGAGTAGAGTCAATGGTGTAGTGTGTGTGTAGGAGGGGTGTGTTTGTGTGAAATCCTGATTAGAGTGGGTTTAGAAGAAAATGGGAGTAAACCAACTCATTTTTTTGAAATTAGTAAATAAAAGGGAAAAATAAAAAATTTATCCTCTTTTCCCTCAGGATAACCAAATAGTTGGTGAGGAGAAGTTCCTTCTTACAGAAGTATTCAGCTAGCAAATAAGGCAGGAATGATAGAATATCATCATTGTGCAGCCCCTGATGAATGATTGAATCTAAACAATGCTCACTATTGGTATTATGAAAAGACATGTACTCATGAATAAAAAGAATCCTGAATTTGATTAAGCCTCTAGATCAAACTATCAATTTAAAAAAACAACAGGGAGAGAGGAACACATTTAGCAACACCACAGGGAGGCAATCAGAAAAATCCAGTCTGTGGGAAACTCTACAGGAAAAATGGCTGGTTTCTTCAACAAAAACATTGCAAAAATGAAAAAAAGAGATGGAAATGGAAAATTCTAGATGAAAGGAGATTTAAAGGTAAATCAACACATTACAACAAATGATCCTTAGATCTTAATTCAAACAAACTGGGGGGGAAAGGCATGGCATTTGAAATAATTGAAGATTTGAACACTGGTTGGATATTTGATTATATTAAAGAATGACTGATGGTTTTGGGATGTGATATAGTATTGAGACTTTGGCAAAGAGTTCCTATCTTTTAGAGGTACAGACTGGAATATCTATAGATAAAATGCTACGTCTAGGATTTGCTGCAAAATAATCAAGGAGAAGGGGTGGGAGATAAAACAAAATTTGTCACAAATTGATAATTATTGAAAATTGGGTGATGCACACATGGGAATATATTAAACCATTTTCTGTTCTGTGTATATTTGAAATTCTCTATGACAAAAAGTTTTCTAAAAAATACAAAGATAAAGGAAAGAAAGAAATTGGAGACCGTTGAGTATAGACAATTCTTTCAAGGAGTTTTGCTGTAAAGGGGACCAGATAAATGAGGAAATGGCTGGTATTATTTTATTTAATCCTCAACAACAACTTTTTGAGGTAGGCGCCATTATTATCACCCCCATTTTACAGATATTGAGACTAAGGTAGAGGAGAGTTAAGTAACTTGTACAGGGATACATAGGAAATGACAGAAGTAGGGTTCAAACCCAAGTTCCCTGGCTCCTAAGTTCTCACTCTTAAGCACTATGCTCACTGCGTTAAATATAGGGGAATAACATAGTCAGGTTTGCATTTCAGACTACTTTGATAGATTGGTGGGTGACAAAATTGGAAGCGAGGAAACCAGTTTGGAAGCTACTGCAATAGTTTAGGCTGGAAATGATGATGACATGAACCAGGGCAGTGGCAATAGAAATGATAAATGGAAGAGCTGCAAAGATATATGAAGGTAACATCAACCAGCAGACTTTGGCCAAGTTAGGAGAACAAGTGTGAGAAAGATGTAAATATGGGTCTCAGATTTGCAGCTTAGTTCAGTGAAACAGCTGAGACAGAGAAGATAAGAGGAAAAATAGGGTGAGGTGAGCAATTAGTTCATTTGGGACATATTGAATGCCCTAGGGCTCTCTATAGGGAGAAGGATATCATAATTGAGATCACCTCCATTTATTGGCAGAGTTGTTCTTACTGATAAACATCTTGTTAGTAAATAGAAGTGATGGGTTTCTGGTTGAGGAAGAAGGTGAACATTATTTTCACCAAATGTTCTTATCAAACAGAAAAGAGGCAATGGAGTTAATATGGTGCCTTCGGATCCTGGCCTGAATCCCTGCTTTCTGAGTTTAATTTCCCAGTGCCACCCTCCTTTCCATCCAACAGGCATGATTCCACCCAGGTCTTGGCTTCAGCCCTCAGTAAATTTCATGTGGTAAAAGGATACAAACTTGGAAGTTAGATAGATTTCACATACAGAGGCTGAATTTCAAGGAGGGGGACACACCATTTACTAGCTGTGTGACATTAGATAAATTTACTTAATCTGTCTGAGTCTTAGTTTCCGCAGTTGAAATAAGAGTAATAATACTTGTCTCATAAAATTGAAATGAGTAATGGAAGCAAAAAACCTAACAGAGGCGGTTATGTGTTCAACAAATGTCCATTCCTTTCCCCTTCCCCTTTGCAAGATTCTCGGGATGTGATTTCCCCAAGCGCTTGGTGGTGTTTGTAGGTTATTTTCTATGTCTGGGCAGAGCAAGGGCATCAGGCTTTGACAGCCTTACCTGATTCAGGTGTATTCCATCCTGATCCAGGAATACCCCCACCCCGATTTGAGGTGCTTAAATTTACTAAATAAGGCTCTCCTAGGACTGACTGCAAGATTGTCTCATACACTCCTTCTGCCTTTAGCATCACGGTGGGTTCCCCTCTGGGGGTATCAGCACCAAGTACATGGACAGCTCCTTCCCCAGGACTTCCTTACTCTAATTCCGGAACCTGGCCTCTGCCCGTGGTTCTGATCAGGATTTCCCTGCCTTTCTTGCTCTTGCCACAGCTTCAAACACTGGAGTTAGAGTCTATAGGTTTGGCATTTAGTAATACCGAAAACATACCTGATTTCAAAACAAACCGGATTAGGTTATATCTCTAAAAACTTGCTTGGATAAACACACTCTCTAAACCTGTATCACTGTCTTCAGCTTTTTAGGAAGTGTACAGCTCTCTATTGAAGCTGATTCTGACATAAAGTTTATGTTTTGCAAACAGTATAACTTTTTAAAGCTTTTTAATGAGCCCCTGCTGGTTTGAAATTAATGTCTTTTAGAGTTTTATTCTCTCTGGCTTTGTTTTCCATGTCTCAGGAAAACGCTTGTGTAGCTGCTTAGCTTTTCACAAATTATCAAGGGATTAAGGGCACATTTTGGGGGACTTGGTCTTCTAGTCTTATATTGAGAGTATATAGCTTAAATACTTCTTCTCTCTCTTCTCCCCCAGAGACAGGCACAGACTATGGAAGGAGGAGAATAGTAACTGTTGCCGTAGGGAATAGTTTTGTTTTCTTTAAAGGAACTGAATTGAACTATACATTCATTAACAAAGAGAGCAGATTCTTAAATGTTGACATATAAAGCTAAAATGTCAAAAGCTGCATGTTGTCTTCAGGGCTCCTTAAGTTGGGGTCTTTCATCTCTTCGCCTAAGTCCTGGGCTGACATCAGCACTCTGGTCTTACAGTGCCCGGAGGCAGAGTCCTAATTAAGACTTCCTAAGAGTGCTCAGCTGATCTCACTTCTGGGAAGTGAAACAGCCTTTGCTGCATAACTACCATGTAAGCAAGTCTCAGTCAGATGCCTTACACATGTTATCTCAACAAGTCCTTACAGCAACCCTAGGAAGTATTAGTATGCCCATTTCACAGATGTGGATGCTAAGGCTTGAGGAGGGGTCGTAACTTACTCAAGGCCACTCAGTTTGCAAATGGCAGAGGCAAGATTCAAACTCACATCAGTCCTAACACCAGGCTATACTACCTATCTGTAACTTCAGGGACTCCAATAAGGCAAAAGGCTCTGATGGCACGATAGGGACTGAGTGTGGGGCACGAGGTTGCTGGTTCCAGGATGAATGTGGGAGGTTCAGGGGCGTCTTCCACATCTGCATGTGAATGCCTCTCAAAAGTTTGTTTTAGAACCACCGGTTGGTGCTAGGCTGCATCAGAATCAGCTAGTGGACATGTTAAGAATGCAAATACGTGTACCCTGTTTCTAAATATTCTAATTCAGTAGGTGTGGAATAGAGCCCAGGAATCTGAATTTTTAAATTTCTAAGTGAGTCTGCTGCACAGACAGATTTGGGAGGCACTTCTCTTGGCAACATTTATAAGCCTCAGGCTTCCCCCTTCTGCCTTTAGTTATAAAACAATCCTCGGGGATTCAGAGCCAAGGCACAATTCTGAAAGAGGAACTACAGTCCCCATGGAAATGATCACACAGGACTTAGAGGCTGGTTAGGACAGAGGTTCTCAATCAGAAGGCATGTGTCAATACTAGTGACACTTTCTCAGCCCCAACACACTCACTTCAGTTGAGAATTTACTGCATATCCAATGAGCCTAGAAATAAACTGTTTCCTCGGGGATTAATGCTAAGCTCTTCTGCACTATTACAGAGGAGCCACTATATTCTTTGCCATCTGGTATATGTTTCTTCCAGGAGGGCTTCTAATTTATCTCCACAGAACTTCCCATGTGTTTCCCCCATCACAGCTTGAGGGGGTTTGCACTTGGAGGTTCCCTTTGGGATCTTCTACATAGGGGACTGATGCTTCTCCTATCAGTTTTGAGCGTTCTGGGACGTGTTGACTGCTGCCTGCACACTGAAGGAAGTCTGAGCTCAAATGGGTATAACAGCACATCCACGAGCTGCATGAGTAGTGGGGACTAAGGCAAACTGCCTAAAGGGAGATGATGCTTCTCAGTTCCAGTCAATCCTTGCCATGCAGAAACGCAGGTTCAGTATTTCCAGAGCTTCTGATTAAAAAAATAAAAAAGGCCAGAAATCAAGATTTCCAAATGTTTGTTCGAATTAAAATTCAAAAATATCATGTGGGCCAAACAAAAGATTTCTGTAGGCCACATCTGGCCAGTTTACAAACTCAGCAGAAAGCAACTCTTTCCTGATTTTTGGTTGGCTTGAGAGCAGGCTGCCACACCTGGCCGTGTCTGTCCAAGGAATCAGTTCCATTTTGGAAGCTGCAATTCTAAAGCACTTAGTCATCCCATGCTGTGTTGATTTGGCCACCTGTTAGGGTGAGGCTCTTAGTGTGGCCTTTGGTTGTAGGGAGAGAAACTGAGGGAGAAGGGTTGGGGCAGAGCCAATTCTCACTATCACCGAACATGCTCTGGTACATTGCGCTAAAAGCATTTCTTTTTACTGATATGCCGATAGACTTAAAATTCCACTGCAAAAACCACTCATATCTTACTGTTGTTCAGACCCAAAAAATCAAACAGCCAACTCAATGCTGCTAGAATTCCAACAGTTATGCTGATTCCTTTTCCTCTTGTATATATTCCAAATCTCCCATGGAAAAGCATCACCTCTATTGACAAGCACCACCTTCTGCAATTGGAACACTTTGAAGCTGGCATCACACTCTGCTTATCTCACCAACCCAGATTCCAAGTGAGTTGGGGTATCCAATCATTTGCAAAGAAATTCAACCTGCATCTTTGCCCTCTACCACCACAAAAGTGATCGTGGAGTTATTTACTTTCCTTCACTCTCTAAAACCCTTTAGTCAGTCTTCTTGTTGCAAAAAAGGAGGAGGGGTGGAATCTGTCATCAGGGGACAGATATTCTTTTTGCCTTGCAACTCCCACTGCCACCGGGCCTCTTCTTTCCCACTCTCTGGTGGGTGAGAACTCTGGTGGTTAAATGTCTTTCCTAAGAAAGAAGCCTCAACTAGGTGGGTGGTTCTGAAACAAAAATAGTGGCAAAGACCTGGCTGATGGAGAAGTATCCAAGGAAGTCTTGTGGGATCTTCCTGTCTCTTCAAAAGCAACTGGGCTCTGGATTCACAGATTAAAGGCATAGTTCCTTTGATACAAGGGTCTATGCGTCTCAAGTTCCAAGCTACAATCAGTGGCTCCTTGAAGTCTATGAGGATTCTCACAAGGACGGGGGAGGAGGAGAAAGATTTTCAGAATTGCCTGTGGAGCTTATCCAAAATACTCATGCTTGTCCTCTCCACCCACCCCAACCCTCTGGTCTGTCAGAGTTGGCAGTGGGGTAGGGTGTCAACCATGTAAAGTTCAGAAAAGCTCCCGAGGTGATTTGGATTCACTGCCTTTTTTACTCACGCAACACCCTCACCTCTAGTCCTAATTGAGAACCATTGAACTGAGAATTACCCAGCCACCAGGGTTACTTTGAGAGTATTGTGGCTACATGGAGTCTACAATGAGGTGCCCATTAACACATATACACACACCCGCACACACACACACACATACATACACACACAGACAACTTAGACCTTAAAGGAGATAATGAATGGGATTAGACACATGCATAATAACCTGAACGAGATAGGTGCTCCTCTTTATAAGAGAAGGTACTAACAAGCCTAAATAATATGTCATATTAAACAAGTGGGTAGTGCAGAGGAAAGAGAAAGTTGGTCAGTCAGGAGAACATAGACAAAAGCAAGATGCTGAAGCAAGGATTAGTAATGCCCATCCCTAAGGGAGCCTCAACAATCAGATCTAGAGCATCATGGACCATTGGCCAAACCATCTCTATCACAAGAAGGATGAATCAGTCCACCCAAGGCTGATGTCAGTAGCCATCCTTCAATCTATTATCCCTGGGGCTAAGCCCTTGCTCCTTCAAGCAACCTTCTGACCTCCCTGCTTATCGGTGGAGAAAGTGCTGTCTCTGGTCCCTGAGACAGTGGTCTTTCATGAGGTAAATGGCTTTTGATTGATCATGATTTATCATCCCATGAAGCTTGATCATAAGGTTCTGCTTGATATGGCTCAAGCTGACCCTTCAACCTCATGTAAAACCACTAAAGGTGACATAATGTAACTTTCTCTTTAAAAGGACTTTAAAAAAGAAGCGAAATTCACATAACATAAAATGAGCCATTTTAAAGTGAACAATTGAGTGGCATGTAGTACAATCACAATGTTGTGCAAACACCGTCTCTATCTTCAAAAACATTTTTTTCACCCCAAAAAGAAACCCTGTACCCATTAAGCAGTTGCTCCTCATTCTCCCTTCCCCTAGTCCCTGGCAATCCCAATGTTCATTCAGTCTCTGTGGATTTACCTATTCTGAATATTTCATATAAAGGGAGTCATGCAATATGTGATCTTTTGTGTCTGGCTTCTTTCATTTAGCATGTTTTCAAGGTTCATTTACATTGTAGCATGTATCAGTACTTTGTTGCTTTTTATGGCTAAATAACTTTACTTTGCATGTTTGTACCACAATTTGCTTATCCATTCACCCTCTGATGGACATTTGGGTTGTTTCTACCTTTTGGCCACTGTGAATAACACTCCTATGAACATGCGTGTACATGTATTTATTTGAGTACTAGTTTTCAATTCATTTGAGTATATTCCTAGGAGTAGAATTTCTGGGTCATGTGATAATTCTAAGTTTAACTTTTTGAGAAACTACCAAACCGTTTTCCACAGCGGCTGAACCATTTTACATTCCCACCAGCAACATAAGAGGGTTCCAATTTCTCCACACCCTTGTCAACACTTGTTATTATCTTTTTTATTATAGTCATCCTGGTAGGTGTGAAGTGGTACCTCATCGTGGTTTTGATTTGCATTTCCCTAATGACTAAAGATGTTAAGTATCTTTTCATGCGCTTGTTGGCCATTTGTATATCTTCTTTGGAGAAATGTCTATTCAAATCTTTTGTGCATTTTTAAATTGGTTGTTTGTCTTTCTGGTGTTGAGTTATAAAAGTTCTTCATATGTTGCATATATTAGGCCCTTATCAGATGTATAATTTGCAAATATTTTCACCCATTAACTAGGTTGTCTTTCCACTGTCTTAATAATGTCCTTTGATGCACAAAAGTTTTCAATTTTGATGAAGTTTTATCTGTTTTTTCTTTTGTTGCTAATGCTTGTGGTATTATATCTAAGAATCCATTGCCAAATCTAAGATCATAAAGATTTATCCCCATTTTCTTCTAGGAGTTTTATGACTTTAGCTCTTATATTTAGGTTATTTATCCATTTTGAGCTAATTTTTGTTTATGGTGTGAGGTAAGGATCCAACTTTGTCTTTTGCATGTAGTTATCTAGTTTTCCTGGCAACACTTGTTGAAGAGACTATTCTTTACCTATTGGGTGGCCTTGACACCCTTGTAAAAAAAAATCAACTGGCCATAAATGTATGGGTTTATTTCTGCACTCTCAATTCTCTTTCATTGGTCTATATGTCTATCCTTTTTTTTTTTATTGAAGAAGATTAGCCCTGAGCTAACATCCATGCCCATCTTCCTCCACTTTACATGTGGGACTCCTACCACAGCATGGCTTGCCAAGTGGTGCCATGTCTGCACCCGAGATCCAAACCAGTGAATCCCAGGCTGCCAAAGCGGAACGTGCGAACTTAACCACTGTGCAACCGGGCTGGCCCCTGTATGTCTCTCCTTATGCCAGCACCACACTGTTTTGATTGCTGTACGTTTCCAGTAAGTTTTGAAATTGGGAAGTGTAAGTTTTTCCATTTTTTTCTTCTTTTTCAATATTTGTTTTAGTTATTCAGAGCGTTTTTCAATTCCATATGAATTTGAGGATTGGCTTTTCCATTTTTGCAAAAAAAAAAAGGTCATTGGAATTATGACAGGGATTGCATTGAATGTGTAGATTACTTTGGGTAGTATTGCCATCTTAACAATATTAAGTCTCTAATCCATGAACATGGACATCTTTCCATTTATTTAAGTCTTCCTTAAATTTTTTCAGCAGTGTTGTATAGTTTTCAGTGTGCAAGTCTTCCACCTCCTTGGCTACATTTATTCCTGGGTATTATATTTTTTGAGGAGATGCTAAAATGACTATTTCAAGTCATAAGTAAGATGACTATTCTTACTGCTGTATGGAGAATAGATCTCCCAGAAGAAAGGATAGAAGCAGAGAGATGTATTGGGTATTCCTGGTGAGAGATGATGTAGCTTGGATAATGGGGTCGTCTTGGGAATGACAAGGAGAGGTTGGATTCAGGATACATTTTGAAAGTAAAGCCAAAGGACAGAATTGTCTAGGATATTAAAAAAGAGCTGAGTCAAGGATCACTTCAAGGTTTTTGACCTAAGCAACTGGTGAAGGCTGGTTCCATTTACAGAGATGAAGAACACTGGACAAGGTGCAGAGGAAAAACAAAGAATTCAGCTTGGGTAAGTTGAGTTGGAGTTGTCTATTAGACATAGGCAGTATTCATCACAATTTGTAATTACATATTCATTTGTTTACTTCTTTATTAACTGCTGTCTCAGTTAATAGTAAACAGTAGACAGTAAACTCCATGAGGGCAAGAACCAAATCTTTCTTGTTCAGTATTGTATCCCCAACACCTAATGCAATGGTTGGCACTTAGTAGATTATCATTAAATATTTTTAAATAAATAAATCAAAATGCAAGGCCATGGGGCTGGCCCAGTGTTGTAATGGTTAAGTTCGGCATGCTCCAATTCTGCAGCCCAGGGTTCACAGTTTTGGATCCTGGGCGCAGATATACGCCACTCATCAAGCCATGCTGTGGCTTGGCACAGATGTTAGCTCAGGGCCAACCTTCCTCAAGCAAAAAGAGGAGGATTGGCAACAGGTGTTAGCTCAGAGCCACTCTTCCTCACATATACACACAAAAGCAAGGTCAGGTCCAGCTGGTCTTTCTCATATACTTGGTTTATATCACTACTTTCAGATGCACATTCTTATACTTTACCTATTGCTGCATTTCTAGCACTTTTTCTATTTTTATAAGAAGTGAGGTTCTTGTATTCATAATTTAATAAATCTTGAAACGCCTCTCATCCCATCTCCTTACTCTCTCTTTAGCTTTCCATCCATGCAGTTTCTGGCACAATGGCATAACTTAACAAATGCCAAGAAAAATAAGAATAAAAAAGGCCTGCTATTTCTCAATAACAATAGCTAATACTTATTGAGTGCAAACTATGCGCCAGGTACTGTGTAAAATGCTTTACATCATCTCATCTAATGCTCACAACAAATGTATCAACATAAAGCCTGAAGCATCATTTTTATTTTTAGCATTAGGGTCACATGCTTTGGAATGTGAACTTGTCCATATAGACAAAGGGAACAGTTGAGATGGGTACATTAATTTATTTAAGTGAATATTTATCAATGCCATTAAATAAAAAAGGTGCTGACTTGTGCCAGCATACATAAAGCCTTGGAGAATCTTGCAATTGGGCAAATGAGTACATTCAAGTTAAAAAATCCACCAGGCAATAAACATTTACCGAGCCCTACTATACAGGTATTGGTGGGGGTCAAACACTAGATAAAGGATATGGCCTTAGCTGGGAAGAGTTGGATCTAGAATGGGGACAGGTCATCAGCAAGCCCTGGAAATCTGTCCATTGGTGGCCTCTCTCCCCTACTATTAATCTCAGGGTGGTTGCACAAAGCCCTTTACAGCTGAGTATGGTTTGTAAAGGCTTCTAAATATCACCCTCTCCAAAATTTTCAATAGCCCACCCACAGGGATCTGAGAGTAGAGGCTCCAAAAGCGGCTGCTGTTCTGTGGTGAGCTGCCTTGCTAAGGAAGTCAGGAAGCTATATCAAAAGGACACATACAAGGGACCGGCCTGGTGGCACAGCAGTTAAGTTCACACGTTCCTCTTTGGCGGCCCCGGGTTCGCTGCTTCGGATCCCAGGTGCAGACATGGCGCCGCTTATCAAGCCACGCTGTGGCAGGCATCCCACATATAAAGTAGAGGAAGATGGGCACAGATGTTAGCTCAGGGCCAGTCTTCCTCAACAAAGCAAAAGGACATAGACAGTCCCCTTCTGCCCTGAGTATGGGCTTTGCTTGGTGACTTGCTCTCAAAGAGTCCACTATGAGAGAAGGAGGGTGGGGAGTAATTTTACAATGGAGAAACCTGGCAAGCACTACCTCAGCCAGGTGACCAAGGTCAAGATCAACAGTGACATGTCATCTTGATAGCACATGCCTTTGATTTGCTGTGTTGAGAATGGAACTTTACCTCTATGGCCTTCCTACCAAAACCCATAGCCCCAGTATAACCATAAGAAAAATATCAGACAAACACAAATTGAGGGACATCCTACAAAATACTTTACCAGAACCCTTCAAAACCTTCTAGGTCATCAAGAACAAGAAAAGTCTGATAAACTATCACAGACCAGAAGTGGCTAAGGAGACATGGCACCCAAGTATTTTCTTTTAGTTATAATTCTTCTGTGGTTCAAGAGTTTGCACTTCTTTAGTGAGAAGTACTATAGAGTAGTAGCTAAGAGTAAGAGCTACAGGAGTAAGAGGCCCTGGGTTTGAATACCAGTTTCCCCCATTTATTAACTGTGAGAAATTGGTCAACTTAAACTCTTTAAGCCTCAGTTTGCTTATCTGAAGACAGAAGTAAAATGAATAGTACCAACCTCATAGAGTTGTCATGATACTCAAATTAGTTAATGTTTGTGACATGCTTGGCATTAGGTCAGTACACAGTAAACAATAGTATGACTTGTTATTAAATTCTTCTTTATTTATTTTAACAAATGGTATGATATTGGGATTTAAGTTTTCATTTCACCCCAGATCTTTAACCAACTTGTCCTAGAATTTTTCTGAATGACCCACCATTTCCTAATTGATTGGAAAATGCCACCTTCATAAAATAATACTTATACATACTTTTATTTGTTAGAGGCTTTCTATTCTGTTTCCTTGATTTTCCTGTTAATTCTAGCAAAATGAGCACACTACTTTACTTTGTAGCTTTGTATAAGTGTGTACCATGTTTTATAAGTACAAGTAGTACAAGTACTCTCATGGAATTATCCTTTATATTTTTTATGGTTGTTTTTATCCAAACTATCTTGAATAACTTCCATGTGGAGCACTTTCATCAGCTTAGTGAAAGGAGTCCTGGAATTAGAGGACATAGTCCTTGCAATGAGGTGTGTGTGTATCAAGAGAGAGAGGATGATTGACTTTCCCATTAGCCATTCAAAAATATTTCCTGAGTGTCATTCTCACACCAGGCACAGTGTTTGGTTCTGGAAATACAGGCTGAACAAGACATGGATTCAGCTCTCAAGGAGCCTTCAGTGTAAGGCCAGAGACAAAACCGTGATTCCAGTACCAAATAATTGTAGAGGGTGCTATGGGAGCACAGAGGTAGGCCATCTCAACGAGGAAGCAACAGCTGACATGAGTGTTGAATAAACTCATGTTTATTCAACATAAATAAACTGAGGTGGTAACTCAGAGGGGAGGGGAGGAAAAGAGGGGGCTCGGCAGAAGGGCCCTCTAGGAAGGGGAACAGAATGTGTGAAGGTGTGTCAGTTTGTGGAAAAGGGACAATCTGCTCGACATGACTGGAGAGGATGAGGGAGGTGGGGGGATGGACTGGAGTGTATATGTCCACACACATAAAACAACTCGAGGATATTTAAAGGGCGACTTCGCTGCCTAAGTTCCAGCTGATGTTCTTTCTTCTCCCTGAAGCTTTTCGGCACACAGCATTCCACAAAGATCTTGTCAGTCCAGATCACCGAAAAAGAATCATGTGATATTTTGAGACATTCTCGTTCATTTTTATTTAATTTCCACTCCTGTGCCTCGAAGGCAGCTTCTGAATATATTTACTTGCCAAGAACTCCCTCTAGATAGAGGGATATAACAGTGAACGAAACAAAAACCCTGCCCTCATGGTGTTTATAGTTTTAGTAGAAGGAGCCAGAGAATAAATAAACAAGCAAATATGTAGTTTGTTAGGTGGCCATAAGGGATGCTTTGGAGGAAAATACATCAGGGTAAGAGAGAGAAGTATGTCTATCGTAGTACTTGCCACATTGTGTTATAATTATCTGTGCCTCCCTCTTCCCCACTACATTGAGTGTTTTTTATAGGCATAGATTTGGTTTTATTAATTCCTGTAGCTTTCTGGTCCAGTGCCTGGAATAGAGCATGTGTTTAATGAAAAGAAAGGAACAGTAAAGTTTAAACTTGAGGTGAAATTGCCTTGTCCAAACCCAATCTCCATCACTTATTAAAAGCATGACCTTGGGCAAGGTACTTAGCTCTCTATGCTTGAGTTTCCTCAACTTAAAAATGGAGACAATGAGGGTCTGGCCCAGTGGCATAGTGGTTAGGTTTGCACGCTCCATTTCAGTGGTGGGATTGGCAACTTGATCCTGGCACGGACCTGCACACCACTCATTGGGCCATGCTGTGGCGGTGTCCTATGTGCAAGGTGGAGGAGGACCGGCATGGATGTTAGCTCAGGGACCATCTTCCTCAAGCAAAAAGTGGAAGATTGGCAACAGATGTTAGCTCAGGGCCAATCTTCCTCACACACAAAAAAAGGAGACAACAATAGTGCCTTCCTCATAGGGTTGTTGGGAGGATTAAATGAGATAATACAAAGAACTTAAAATTGTACCCCTGCCTAGGTAGTACTTAATAAATGATAACTGTTATTATTAAAGAACTGACTATGATCTGAATATATCCTAACAGCACGGACTTCAGAGCAATTAAAATAATTTACTGTTGTTTGAAAAATCTTCTTATGCTAGGATAAGTCTTCAGATGACCCATCTTCTGAATTTACACCAGCATATCATTGCAGCCCAAATATGGTCTGAGAAGTTTATCCAGAATATGGAAGGGCGAGCTGTTGACACGGACCTTGGGAGTCCTTTTGTGAATCTCAGACCCCACTTTGCAACCAGCATCTCACCAGAGCTGAGCCTCTCTGCCTAATTACTTGGTTTAGGAACACGGCGTTAAAAATGTGATTCTCCAGATTTATTTGGTGATAGATAACATGTTCTGACAGTATTTAGCCTACAGGCCGTGTACATTTCCATCATCTTTTCTCAGTAAAGAGATTGCTTGGAGCTATGTCATGTGTCTAGACATGCTGCCTTCTCAATTGTCAACAACGTAAAAGAGTCATTTCTTAAATTTGTCTGGGATGCTCTAGTTTGCAAAGTACTCTCTTATCCATTATCATTCAATCCACAAGCAAACACTCCAGAGAGACAAGGCAGGGTGATCATTTCCACTTAGCAGCTATGGAAACGGAGGCTTGTAAGGTTAAGCCTCAGACAAGTTGGCTGAGCTTCTTCACACTCATGATCCTGTCTCTATGCCCTACATCAGGCTTGCCACAAATCCGAGGTTCCCCCAAATATTCAACATGTTGACATGGGCCCTTTCCCTAGGTATTTATCCATCTCTATATCTTTTTCAACTTGTCCAATACATCCCCCTGTTTAAAGGCACAAAATTGACAATTATACTTTTTTCAGGTCAGGTGAGACTGACCTAAATCCACTAGAGCATCATAGGCCCTCTGCATTCAATTCCTTGCAGTTCTATCACTGAAGCCAGTGCTCCCTGGTCAGAGGATGGAGGTTGGAATTCTGAAGTGACTCCAAGCAGGTCCATAGTTGCCCTGAGTAGTAACAGTGATAGACAATCTGTTACCATGGCACACATCTAGGCATATTGAGGTTCTCCTGGAAAATATACTTTGCTATTTCTCAGGCCAGGAGCTTGTTTTTTTAATTGGTGGTGTGTGGTAGATAAAGATAAGATTGCTAACTTAGTTCACTAAATAAGGATAATAAATAATTATCATCATAAAACAATAACATAGGGACATTTTCACATCAAAAAGGTAGGAGAGATAGAATCTTAGAATAAGGGGAATCACATTTAGCTTTATGAAGAACTCACAAATCATCCTCGTATTTCTTGTTCTACAGAGGTCTGTACGAAACACTCCATCAGGCACTTGCTCTGGGACTGGCATTTGGAATCACTGCTCTGGGAGTTATAACATCATTTTTACACTTTTTGCCCTAGTATCCTTGACTCCTGCTGTGCTCAGAGCTGGAGAGTTCCAGGCCCAAGAAGACATGTGTATGGACTAACAATAAAGTTTCTCTGTATATCTGAATTGGAGCCAAGACTTGTGAATCATTCTTTCTGGATATACTATTAAAAGCAGTGAACGTGATATAATTAGGTATCATTTGGAAGAGTGCATTTGTTTTTGTAGTGTTTGGGACAACATGTTAATCCCAAGAAATCTGAGCCTGGGAATAATTATGGAATCTGCAGTCAGCAAAGGGAAGTACTTGATTGGATGTCACCTGTTGATGCAACCCATGGAGCTGTCATCCACTGATGAGATCTTGACCTTCCTATGTGACCAATACCCATTAAAAAAAAAAACCCTATTGCAAAATTTGGGCAGACATTATAAATGTCATTATAAAGTCAAAAGCATATTACTAAGAGAAGGCAAGGGATGGAGAGAGGATAATAATATCTTTTGAGTGTCTACTATGTGTCAGATATACACAGGCAGACCAAATATCATTCACAATAACCTTGAAAAATTAATAATTTTAATTAATTAATTAATTTATTGGCACTTGAGCTAACAACTGTTGCCAATCTTCTTCTTTTTTTCTTTTTCCTGCTTTATCTCCCCAAACTTCCCCCGTACATAGTTGTATATCTTAGTTGCAGGTCCTTCTAGTTGTGGCATGTGGGATGCCGCCTCAATGTGGCCTGATGAGTGGTGACATGTCCGCACCCAGGATCCGGACTGGCGAAACCCTGGGCTGCCGCAGCAGAGCGCGTGAACTTAACCACTTGGCCATGGGGCCGGCCCCAAAATTAATTCTTTTAAATTTTATCTTTATTTTAAGTTGTCTTTATTCCACAAGTGAGGAAACTGAGGCGGAAGACATGAATTTGAATAAGGTCACATAGCTGGAAAGTGGCAGAGTTCAAGTCTATTTGACTCCAAAACCATGTTCTGTATACCAAATCACTAAAGAAAAGAGAACCAAGACTTAGAGTCCCAATATCTTGTAGCATGTTGAAATGTAAACAAATGGAACTTAAAATACTCACAGGTTAAAACTAGAGGGGCACTTCTTGAACTTGACAAAGAGCATCTGTGAAAAACCTACCAAAATATCATACTTAATGCTGAAAGACTGAATGGTAGAAGACAGTTTCTTAAGCTTGGGGACAAGACAGGGAAGCTTGTTCTCATCACTTCCATTCAACAGTTCATTGGAAGTCCTAGCCAGTGCAATAAGCCAAGAAAAAGAAATTAAAGGCCTACATATTGGAAAGGAATAGATAAAACTGTTTTATTTACAAATTAATAAGATTAGAGAATCCTCAAGAATCTAGAAAAAAGATACTAGAACTAATAAATGAATTTAGCAAGGCCACAGAATACTAAGTCACCATAAAAATTAATGGTATTTCTATATATCAACAGTGAAATGCTGGAAAATGAAATTTAACAACCAATACCATTTATAATAACATTACAAAATCTTGAAATACTTCCAGATAAATATAACATATTATGTTTAAGATCTGATTATGGTTAAGATTATGTTTACTCATGGAAATTAAAGAAAACTTACATAAACAGAAAGATATACTATGTTCATGAGTTGGAAGACAATATTGTTAAGATGTCAATTATCCTCAAGTTCATCTATGGACTCAATGAAAGATCAATCGAAATCCCAGAAGCCATTTTATTTCAGTAGAAATTGAAATGCTGATTACAAAATCTATATGGAAGTGCAAATGATCTAAAATAACCAAAACAATTTTTGGAAAAAAGAACAAAGTTGGAAGACTTAAATTACCTGATTTCAAGAAATACTATAAAGCCATATTAATCAAGACAATGTAGTATTAGTGTAAGGACAGACACACAGTTCAATGGAACAGAACAGAGTTTCCAGAAATAGACCTACATATACTTGGTCAAATGATTTTTCAACAAAGGTATTAAGGTAATTCAGTGGAGAAAAGATAATCTTTTCAACAAATGATACTAGAACAACTATGTATCTAAGTGGGGGGGGGGGACTCAAAGAACCATTGACCCTTACCTCACACCATACACAAAAATAAACTCTAAGTGAATCATAGACTTAAGTGTAAAAAGATAAAAATATAAGAAAAAAATCCTATGGCCTTAGGGTAGGCAAAGATTTCTAGACAGGACACAAAAGCCATAAAAGAAAAAATGGATAAATTGCACTTTCAAAATTTAAAACTACTACTCTACAAAAACACTATTAAGAAAATTTGAAAAGACAAGCCATAGACTGAAAGAACATATTCACAATACATATATCCAACAAAAGACTTGTATACAGAATATATAAAGGACACCTACACTAAATTTAAAAAATGGGCAAAAGATTTGAATAGGCACTTCACAAAAGAAGCTATACAAATGACCAACGAAAACATGAAAATATTCTTACCACCATCAGTAATAAGGGAGATACAAATTACAACCACAAAGTGATACCACTATGCATCCACTAGAATGGCTAAAATTCAAAAGACTATGGTCCCAAGCCCTGGTGAAGATGAACAACTGGAACGCTCATACACTTTTGGTGAGAATGTAAAATGTTACAATCACTTTGGAAAATAGTTTGGCTGTGTCTTTTAAAGGTAAACATACACTTACACTATGATCCAGCAATCCTATTTTTAGGTCTTTATTCAAGAGAAATGAAAACCGATGTCCACACAAAAACCTATACACAAATATTTATAGCAGTTTTATTTATAACTGTCAAAAGGTGGAAATAATCCCAATGTTCATCAACTGGTGGATGGATAAACAAATTGTGATCCTTCTCTACAATGGAATACTACTCAGTAATAAAAAAGAAAAGATCTATTGATATATGCAACCCACAACATGGGTGAATCTCAAAATTTATATGAAGTTCTAGAACAGGAAAACTGATCTATTGTGATGGGAAGCAAGTAAGTGGTTCCTTGGGTCAGGAGTGGGAAGGATTGACTGGAAAGGGACAAGGATAGAAATGTTCTCTATTTTGATTGGGGTAGTGATTACATGGGTATATATGTTTGTCAAAACTCATTGAATTTAAAATATTTATTGGATGTAAACTACAGTTCAATAAAGTTGATTTAAAATGTAAAAATAAAATTTTGAATTGAAAATTTTTATAAATTCCTAATTGTGTCCTTCTACTAGCTACTGTGTAAAAAGGATTGCACAGATGCAGTCTCAGGTTCTGAACATGTGCTCTTTATTCGGAAATGATGGGCTGCCTATGCAGGTAAATAGAGGTGAAAGATCCGACCATTAGAAGAAACCCATTGCTCCAAAATTTTATTTTTATTACTAGAATACTACTTACAATCTGAATATACCAGCAGCAACACGTTTTGAAGGCAGAAGACAAGGGTAGAGTCATAGGGATAGCCTGTAGAGAGAAAAGATGAGACCATGACAATCACATACAGTGTAGTAGGAAAGTCATTGTATGCTCTCAGCTCTTTAATCTTGGAAGAATTCCTGAAAGGGCAAATTGAGAGATTAAAGAAGAGAGGAAGTCCACACTGTTGCAGCCTGGAGTTCAGAGCGCATCTCAGTAGGCGTCCCCCAGCCTGGGAGAGTAAAATTAGAGAGAAACACTGTAACGGATGGACCCCACTTGTAGGCATCTATCCTAAAGAAATGCCTAAGGAGCATGGATGGGAACACTTGTTGAAGCCTTGTTTGTAAAAACCAAAAAATGTAAGCAACTTAAATGGGAAATGGATTAATAAAGTGAGGCACGTCTGTTCTGTAGTAGACCCTGTCAGTGCTCCACCAATATAACCCAGGACTTACCATGTGTATGTATACTGGCAGACTTCCAACTGCCAGCACCTGCATCTGCTTGACTGAGGGCTTTCTCTGGTCACCAGAGCCCTCTCTGCCCAGGTGCCTGGCAAGCCCAAAGTACTAGGGAATTAATGCCTCTCTGAAGCAGTCCTCAACCAGTGGTAGATGGGGGTTGATGGATAAATACTCCAGCTCTATTTAGGTAGAGGGTTTTACACTCGTGTCGTACATTGGCTCTCAGAGTTCTCCAGTGGACTCGAGCTCTGGTTACCTACAGTGATGATTGCTTGATAAAACACCCTTTATTGGCTTCTTTCCCTTCCTTGTCCCACTTCCCCGTTCCCCTATTGGCATTTTCCGGGATCACCTCCCACATAAAGTACTTGCACTCGAATCCTGGACTGAGGGGCTCCTTCTGAATTCAGCATTTTGAAAGAACAAAACATATCAATAAATAGATTATTATGAAAAGATCCAAAACATACTGTTAAGTGAAAAAGCCTCTGATAAAAACTATATGTGTGATATAATAGCATGCATTTTAAAAACAAAAAATAAAACCATATATTTCTACATGTGCGGTGTGCATGTGTGCATGTTAATGCACATAAAATCATCTAGTTGGGATGCACACTTAACTGGTAATAGTGGTTCCCTCTGAGGAGAGTAGGACTGGATGAGAGGGTCAAGGGAGATTTTTGCTTAAATAGAAAACTTTGAAATTTTTAAAACAAGAATCTATTTGCGTTTTTAAACATAAATTTAAAGTGCTTTATAGTGTGATGGATGAGCTCAGTTTTCTTCAGCTTAAGAACCAACACTGGGCACTGGGGATGCAGAGAAAAATAGGAACACAGTCTCCGCCCTTAGGGAGCTCCCAGAGCATCAGACAAGTAAACATCTGTAATGCCGTGTGATAAGTACCTTGACAGAAATAAGCAGAAGGGGCTGTGGGAACCCAGAGGTGGGGCCCAGATGGCCATCTATAGAAGAAAACGTCATTCCTCCCCCACCTCCCCTGTGGAGATTTAGGAACACTTCAACCAAAACGCCTAGGGCTCAATCAGCACAGCTGAAGGTATAACGATTAAGAATTAAGTGAATCAAGTGCTTGCCACTCAGTCAGAATAAAGATGGTTAGAGGACTCATGACATCCTGGAGGGGTGTTCTGGAACAGAAATTTATCAGTGTTTCCAGCACCACCAGAAATTTCCAGTCAGACAATTACATTGGCACAATGACCCTGGCTCTTCAGATCTCCCACCAGCCTCCCCTCCACGTCCCCACTCCCACCAACTCATGCTCTGAGACCATGCCCACTGAGCAACCTTCTTGCTGATGATTTAGTTTCCTAGAGGGAGAAAATGGATAGGTGTGAGGAGGCAAGTATTACAAGCTAGCCGTTGGCTATATTTGTCACTGAAAGACAATCAAGTGGCCTGTTTCTTCCTTCTGGACCTTTATTATGAGGCCCCTGAGCCCAGCGGTTCCAAGCTTTGCTGCACGTTAGAAACTCCTGGGAAGCTTTTAAAAATCCTGATGCCCAGGTCACAGCCCATACCAATTAAATGAGATGGATGCTAAGCAGTGGTCAGCTGCCACCTGGCTTGGGAGACCCTATTGTGTATATCTCTTCACCTTCAGGGAAGTCATACCAGTAGCTTGAAATCAACTATGATGGAAGTTTTTATAACACAGAAATGGGCACAAATCAGAGCGCTTTTTTTCTTTCTAAAAAGTTGTTTGTTAAACATATACTAGCACACCTCTGAAGCCAGGCATCATTATTTTTTAAAGATCCCCAAGTGACTCCAGTGTGCAGCAAGAACCAGGCTTTGGGAACCAGGCTTATGCCTACCCCATTCTCATTGTAGTCTTGGAGAACTTGGCTTCACCTGCTAACTCTAGGAGTGGCTGTTTAAGGCTGCAGCTCTCTTTCTGATGTGGGACCACCATCTTTGAGGACTTACGGGTAGGGCCACTTTTATTCTGTTCTGGAAGCTGAGCTCTGTAACTTGACGTGTTGGGAGCGGATAAGTGGAAGTTTTGTGCAAGGCTTGTCATTGCCCTTTTAGTGAAAAGTATCTTGCCATACTTGGAGTTTAAGCTGAAAATGGATCCATAGGACATTACCTGTATAACATTATGAAACATTCCTATTTTGTAGTATGTTCAATGCATGTGAGTTAAACTTTCATTTCTTGACTTAAGAAGTCCAAGCAATAAAGGGCACCTATGGATGTTAAGCATAACACTTTTATTATATTATATTACAACTTTTTTAATAAAACTAACTTTGGGATAAGATGTTCATCACTGATTCACCTGGGAAGGGGGAAAGTGTTGGACATTGCTTGACTCTTACGGTCAAGGATGTGGGTCAGGGCTAAGATTTGGTCCTGGGCTTTGGAATGGAAAGATGGAGAGAGGTAAGATGAGGCCAAAGTCCTCAGACATGTGCTAAGGGAATTCTTGTGAGGCTCGGGCTGTGTTGTTGAGTTGAGTAGAGGCCCGGCTGTGGCAGAAGAAGGCCCAGAGTCTCTGCAGAAGACCTGGACAACACATGAACTTGGATTTGTCTGGCCTTATCCAGTTTCCAGCTTGTTACCATGTCCCATCTCTATTTTAGTTGCTCCTGACTCCTGACACTGTATTGCCCCCAGACTGATCCTTCCACTGTCCTGTCTGGCTTCCCTTGTTATGTGTCCCTGTAACTGACTGTGGACGTGCCCTTTGTCCCATAGCCTGACCAAATGCTCAAAGGTTTGCAGGCTTGCTCACACTCTGCTTTATCAAGCCTCCAGGTTTACTTTGGCAGTGACAGCTTCACGCCCTGTCACAAGGCTCTAGAGAGCCTGAAGGGGCACAGGAAAATGGATGAGGAGAAATAGGAAAAGCAATTTAGTTTATTAAGTTTTAAGTATCACATTTCGTCCCCCCACCCAGTTCCCCAAACAGAAGAGCACTAGAAATGGAGACGCCAGGAAAAAAATTGATCAGTAAACAATACATAGAAGTGGGGAAGGAAGCAACCTTTATTGAGTGTCTACTCTGTGTCAGGCACTGTGCTAGGTGTTTCATATCAATACTGTGACCTTATTGAATCCTCTCCATGTATCTTCAAAGCAGATAGAGTTGTCCCTCCATATCCACTGGGGATTGGTTCCAGGATGCCCTGTGAATACCAAAATCCATGGACGCTCAAGTCCTTTTTATAAAACGGCATAGTATTTGCATATAACCTATGTACATCCTCCCATATACTTTAAATCATCTCTAGATTACTTATAATATCTAATACAATGTAAATGCTATGTAAATAGTTGTTATACTGTATTGTTTAGGGAATAATGACAAGAAAAAAAGTCTGTACATGTTCAGTACAGACGCAACCATCCCAGGCCTTTTGATCCACGGTTGGTTGAATCCAGGGATGCAGAAGGCTGATTGTATTACTTTCTGCTTCAAAATAGATATTACTACCCTGATCTCACAGATGAAGAAACTGGAGCTCAAAAATGTTAAGTGCCCCAAGTCACATAGTAGAAAGTTTTTCACAGCATCACGTATTTCAAATAAATGTTGCAGACATTGAAGGTCTAAGTTCCACTTAGAGGAAGAGATCCAGGGGGCCTCCTATCAGAGAAAGGCTTTACAAAAGATCTGAGGTTCCAGGAGCAGAGCCTTGAAAAGTGAGTAACTCTTGGGTAGAAGAGGTGGAAGGATATTCCAGGCCTGCAGGAGGAAGCATGACCCAGAAGGGTGTGCCGCTGAAAGGCCAGTGGTGGTTCTTCCCTCCCACCTCCGGAAGGTTTGGATAAAAAATGTTGACAAGGTATCATGGACCCAGTGAGGAAGCCCCTTGGCTGTCAGGCTTGAAAAAATGGAAGAATTTTCGGCCTGTTCTTCCCTGTACTCCAGAGCATCGCTTCCCCCACCATTCCCTCTAGCTGTGTGGTGCAGTGGGAAGACTACACACTGGGGAGCTGGCCACTCCCTAGCTTTGTGAAGTTCGGTAAGTTTCTTTGCCTTCCTGAATCTGTTTCTTCATTTTAAAAATGGAGTGTAGTGATGATTTATCACATGAGATAACATGTGTTGAGCACCCAGCGCTGTTGACTGTGACTTGCTCCCTTTGTAGTCCTGTAATCCCCCAGGCCTGGCCCAAGTTCTACAGTCTCCACAGACAACTCATTGGGGGAGCCAGTTCTTGGAAAAAAGGGATCACCTCCCACTTCCTGCACATTCTATTCCTGCTTATGCATTCTGATGTCCTGCTTGCTTTTTTAGGCTCTAAGTGCTATCCTGCTGACTCACTTCCGACTTCTCGTTCATCATGCTCAGCTCCTGAAAATGGAACGCAATGGAGAGGGCCGGATATTGTACTGTCTGGTGATGTGTTTCAGGGGAACTGGGTGGCTGTCAGACCAGCCCCACGTGGATGGAATGCTGGGGACATGAGCTGAGCAGTGCCCAAAGTGTATTTCTCATCTGACACTTAGGACACTTTGCCTTGGATTGTAATACTAATAATAAACACCCCACTTACTGCCACTGATGAGGAGCTCTCCGTTATTGTCTATTCGAATCATCACAACGACTGGAGAAGTCAGGGATCTTCTCTATTTTATGGACAAGGAAATTCAGACTAAGACAGGTTAAGGAACTTACCCAAGATCACAGAGCTAGTAAGGGGCAGAACAGGGATTCAAACCCATGATCTAGATCTGTGCTGTCTAATATGGTAGCCATGAGCCCCATGAGGCTAATGAGCACTTGACATGTGGCTAGTGTGACTGAGGAAATTGAATTTTTAATTAAATTGAGATGTACTGTAAATGCAAAATATACACCAGATTTTGAAGACCTAGTACAAAATATAATACACATACAATTTTTTACATTGATTACGTAACATGTTATATAACATGGTATAATAATATTATAATTGTAATATTTTGAATACGTTGTGTTAGATAAAATACATTAAAAATAATTCTGCCTGTTTCCTCTAAATTTTTAATCTGACTCAGAACATTTAAAAGTTCATATGGGGCTCTCATTATTTCCATCGGCCAAAGCTGATCTAAACCAGAAACATTAAATGGTCACTGGACCAGTGATTTCCCAATAATTTTGATAAAATTTTTTGAGCATATATCTCCAATTTATGTATTTTTATTTATGTATAAATTATATGTATGTACACTACATATATTATGTACATTATAAAACACTGACAAAATGGACATTTTTAAAAGATGCAATGAAAAATAGGCAGAAATAGAAGTTGTATTAATTTCTTCGTGGAGCCTAATGGCTCATTTGTGCACCACCCGGAGTGTGCACACACCATTTTGGAAACTCCTGCACCAGACCTAGAGCTCCCAGAGGGCAGAGACTTTAATTCATGTACCTCCCCTCCCCCATTGTTGAACCTAGCACCATGCCTAGACACAGCTCAATAAATGTTTGTGGAAGGAATAAGTAGCTCTTAATATGTAATCATTTTCTGGTGGATTGGATGTATTTCTTTATTTCCCTTGTATCCAGCACTTTCAAGGTCCTAGGTACTATACTGGGTGCTGAAAAGTAAACAAAGTTAAAGAGGACTCAGCCCTTTTTCTCTAGGCCAGTGCTTCTCAAACTTTTGTTGAGTGTAAGAGTCACCTGGAGGGCTTGTTAAACAGACTCCTGGCCCCCTACCCCCGCCAAGAGATTCTGATTCAGTAGGTCTAGGGTAGAACCTGAGACTTTGCATTTCTAAGAAGTTTCTAGGAAACTACTCTTTGGAGGACACTGATATGCACTGGAAAATTGGAAAGGCATCCCAAATATTACGTGAAGATGGGGATAGGGAAAGAGAATGAACATATACTGAACTTTCACTATTTACCAAGAACTTTTAAATACATCACCTCATTTAATCTTCACCTCAACTTGATGAGGCACATATTATTATCTTCATTTTCAGTTGAGGCAAATGAGACTCAGAAAGGTTAGTTAAATTGCCTAAGCCATAAAGCTAGTAAATGGCAGAGCTTGGATTGGTACCCGCTTCTCCTGCACTCCGTAACTCATGCAGATCTTTATTGAGTTTCTTCACCTTTTAGACACTGCCCTAGGAACCGGGCATATGACACTGAGTGGGACAGACAGGCTTTCTATCCTGGTCAAACTCAGTAAACAATTAAAATATAGAGTTCTCAGTGCTATGAGGGAGACAGTGCCATGGAGATACAGAACCAAATTCATAGTCTGCAACAGGGTTAGGGAAAGCTTTCCAGAAAAAGAAAGTAAAATTTATGTGGAGCCTGAACGATAAGTTAGAGGAGTGGAAGGTGGGTGGGGAGTGTTTTGGGCCAAAGATATTCAGGAAGGCTTGGAGGCAACAAACCATTTAAGGTACTGAAAAAAGTTCAGAATGTCTGAAGCAAAGAGGGTGGAGGTGAGAGATAAGGCTGTTGAGGAAGGCGGGAACCAGATGGTGTTGCGCTATTTAAACTTATTGACTTTATTCAAGGGTAGGGGCATGGTCAGACTTGTATTTTTAAAAGAATGCTATGCTCTCAGTGGAGGATGGATTAGAGGAGAGCTAGCCTGTAGGCAGGGAGATTCGTTAAAGATGTCAGTGATGTGAGTTTGGGTAATACAGTACTGTGCTAACTGGGGAGAAGATGGGGTGTCTAGAAGTATTTCAAAGTGTTTAAGACTTGATGATTGATTAGAAGGGGAAGAGTGGGCAGGCAAAAGAGGAATCATAGACGATCTCCAGGGTTCTGAGTGCAGAGTTGTAATAAGGATAAGGATCTGTAAGCTTATTGTTTCATATTTTAAAAGAAAAGTAAATTCAGATGAGTGAGGTTATGTGAAAGTGAAAGAAATGTTATTTTAGTAAGAGTTCAATGACAAGAACTTATTGACTTAGAAAATACAGGAGAAAACTGTCATTTTTGTGGTTAAGTGTATTACTGTCGTTGTTTTAATTTGTATGGATAGCCTTATGTCCACTGAGAGTGGATGTGAGTGCTGGAGATAATGCCTCTTTTTGCCAAGATCAGGATCAGCCATGGAGAACCAGCCTTGGGCTATGAACCATCAGTCTACTTAGTTTCTTCTATGACTATTTTCTTTAGTAACCTTGGACCTTGCAGGTTCTCAAGCTCAACACCCCTTTTTGCTCATCCTATTTCTCCAATTCTTACATCTTAAAATGGGATACTAGATTGCTCCTGTCAATAGACCAGCGATGATCTGGACCCCGCCTTCCTTGTCTCGGCCCCGCCCCTTTTCTTTAGACCACACCCCTTTATTTGGCCCCGCCCCCTGAAGAGGTCGTCGCTGATATGACAGCGAATTCTCCACAATTCTGACCTATAGGAGATCTGAAGGGTGGGACCGAGCTCAATCTTTTTTTCCATTTGTCAAATCAAGTGTCTATCTGGCCCCAGTCCCGTCCCACTTCATCTTCAAGCCAAGGATTGGTTGCTCTGTTCTTGGTTCTCGGCTCCTGATTGGTTCTTTCATTCCACCCTCTCTTCCAGCTTTTGCAGGCGGGATTATCACGCAGCTTCCTGCTCCTGCCAAAAAAATAAAAGAAGAAAAAGAAAAGAGGAGAGAGGCAAATGAAAATGTCACGGAGACCGTTGGTTTTTAATTCGCTTTTAGCCTTGTCGGTCAGGTCAAACTCTGCCTTTTGATTGGTCTTTCTCTCTGTCCATCGCGGGTCGGAGGCGGGATTTCCCCAGGAGACCCACACCTTGTTGCCACTGGTCGAACAGTGCGCCTGTCTGAAGCTCCCGGCCCAGGATTGGAGGCGGACGCGGACAGGTGGGCGTGGATTGGCCAGGGCAGCCGGTCAGTGTGAGGCGGGGGCGGGGCCTCGGCGGCTGGTTGCGCGTGTCCGCCGCTGGCTCCGCTCTATCCGGCTTTGCTAGGGGAGGTGAGTCCGGCCGCGGCGGCACCGGCGGCTGAGGAGGCGGCGGCTGAGGAGAAAGCGGCCGCAGCGGCTGAGGAGAAAGCGGCCGCGGGGACGGAAGCCGGGTGGGGGGGAGGGGGGGAGACGGAGCAGCCTTGAGCCCTGCGGGGGCCGTCGCGCTGGGGGGACCCACCCGCTCTCCCCCCCAACCCTCCTCAGCAGAAGCAGCCGGCGGCGGGGGCAGGAGTCAGCCCGCTTCCGACTGCACCCCGCCCGCCTCCCGGGGCGCGTATTCTTTGGCCCCGGGTCCCTGAGCTCATCCCGGGGCGGTTCCCTCTGGGCGTCCGAGAGCTGCCCACCTCTCTTTCATTCCTCCCTGCACCTCCTTACCTTCACTTTGCCCCGGTTCTCTTTCTCCTCTCCGTCCTGCCCTGTCGCCTCCTCTGCTCACGGTCCCTCCTGCCTCCTTCCCTGGCTCTTTCCTGTTCGGGAAAGTTTTGTACCCCCCCCTCCAATCAGGTCAGCCTGACCAGGAGTAGGGGGAGATGTAGGAAGGCCTGAGAGTTCGAGGCGGGGGGGAGAGCTGGTTTCCCTGAAAATTTCCCCCTATCTTTTAAAATTTGGGGTGGTTGGAATTTTTTACAGTTGTATTTTTGAGGAGGTGGTAGGTGTTTAGAAAAGGATGTGGGAATGGAAGGGGTAGATGAGTCAACCCTCTTACAAGATTCCAAGGGTGGTGTGTTACCTGATCCTTTTCGTGTGTGGAGTTCAGGGGGTCGGGAGGTTTGGCCTTTATTCCCACATTCAAAGTTGGAACCTCCCCCGAAGTAAGGATGGAGTTTTAGTACCCACTTGTGGCAGGAAACCTGGGGGGAAGGGGTCCCTTTTTCCTTTTTCTTTTCTTTTCCTTTTTTTATGTTCTTTTATTTTTTTGGCAACCCACACCCTTCCACACACGCTCACCCCAAAATTAAACACCACGATCCTCTAACTCGTTTGGATTGACTGATGAAGACATAGAGCCAGTTCCGCTCCATGTTTTTTGAGGTGGAGTGAGTGGTTTCTCTTCATTTTTAAATGGCCAAATGACAGCTTGACCCAGTTTGCTTTCCAATCAAAGGGCATTTTTTTGAATGTCTCTTTGTGGCGCAAGAGCCAACGCAAAAATGATGGCGGCTTACAATGGCGGTACATCTGCAGCAGCAGCAGGTCACCACCACCACCATCACCACCACCTTCCACACCTCCCTCCTCCTCACCTCCACCACCACCACCACCCTCAACACCATCTTCATCCGGGGTCGGCTGCTGCGGTACACCCTGTCCAGCAGCATACTTCTTCGGCAGCTGCGGCAGCCGCAGCAGCGGCCGCAGCTGCAGCCATGTTAAACCCTGGGCAACAACAGCCATATTTCCCATCACCGGCACCGGGTCAGGCTCCTGGACCAGCTGCAGCAGCCCCAGCTCAGGTACAGGCTGCCGCAGCTGCCACAGTTAAGGCGCACCATCATCAGCACTCGCATCATCCACAACAGCAGCTGGATATTGAGCCGGATAGACCTATCGGATACGGAGCCTTTGGTGTCGTCTGGTGAGTATCATAGGAAAGACTCAACGTCTCGAGGTTTCTTATGGTTGTGACTGGGAGAATCATCTCTCGTGGTTTTCTCCAGGTTGACCCAAGTGGAGCAAGCTTCTCAACTCAGTTGTAGGAAGCCACTTACCCCGGCTTAGGTGGTAAAGAGGCCTACTGCGTTGGCTATCTACGCTTACACTTTCTGAGTCATGGCACATTTTGGTGGAGCACCCTCTGATGAGTAATACACAAGAAGTTTGCTGTCTACCAAACTTTTGGTTAGAACCTTAGCAAGCCACTGAATGCAGGATCAATAGATGAATGTATGAAATGCTTATTCCTCCAAAGACCTTGGTCATCTCTCATGTTTGATTTAGTTTGAAATCAGTTGTCCAATTGTAGCAAATGTCACAGCTGACCCAGACTGGATTCCTTATGATAGCCTTGTCATTGGGATATACTTTGCTATCCTTCCCGTCTTTTCGTTGCTTACTTTGTGATCTTGATCCCCAGAAGGAAGATAGGGTTCTTACTTGAACCAGTTACGTTGTTGCTTGAGTGGTTTATTTTAAACCATAAAGCTACAGTTGGGAAGTATGTAGCTTTAGCCTTTTGATAAGAATGCATTAAATATAGCATCACACATGAGTACCACAAATGAGGTCAGTAGACTGTAGCTATGCAGTGGCCCACATTCAGTATAATGTTTTAGTGTTATTTAGTGTCATTTAGTGCCTCTTAAATTGCTGTTATCTGTTCGTTGGTTGCTGTAGTAGGAAGTATACTTTTTAAACATATGAAACTACTCTACTTTTGCTAGTGCTAGGATATTTTTGAAAGTCTAAAGGCTTCTTATGTGCAACACTTCGTCTATTTACCCTTCTGATGAAGATTAGTAGTTTATAATAAAAGGTATTTATCATTGTAGGGTCCTATTCCTATCAAAACTAGAGCAAACTGAGTTTTCTTCCCAAGGATTAAGTATTCTGGTGTGGATAGATGAATTGATGTTTTCAGTGCATTCGAAAATAGATTGTTGTTAACATCTAGAAAAGCTCCCATAACCACAGGAAAATGAACTCTTTGGAACTAGCCTGGTAGATATCTCCTTTTGTCATTGTCTTTCAGGCTGTAATTGATATGAGTATCATGTTTTGCATTATATCGGGCCATCTTTATTTTTATTTCAGATTTTATCGTCTAGGTTACTGAGTGATCTGATATTTTTTTTAACTAGTAGATTCCGGTGTTTTCCCAGCTAGCTCTCCATGGAGGTTGCTGCTGCAGCGCTCCCTTCTCCAAGGTGTGTGGGATTTCCTGGTGGGAAAGAGTGTGGTCAATAATGGTGCCTCTTCAGTCGCTCTGCTCAGGGACCTGCCTGTTCCTGCCTTCCTCTCTTCCCTTCCGTATCCTATCCTCAGGGATTGCACTGTGAACTTCCATTCCTTGCCTTACCCTTGAGGATTTCAAAGCTTGAGGGATAGGGGGAAGGGTGGGCAGGAAAAAGGTTGTTTCTTGCTTTAAATTTTGTCATTGATTTACTGAGAATTTGTTTGGATTTTCTTAGACCTGGATGCTTTCTTTCTTTTTAGTGCTTTGCATCCAGTGCTAAGAATGAGATACTGACAGGGAAATGGGTTGCAGCGTTCTTGACTATATTCTAAAGGTGTTATTCACCTACATTTTAATCAAATGGTGCTCTGACTTGTAAAAGTTTTAACTTCAAGTCGGTGCTAAGGGAAAGGATTTTTTTTAAAGGGGAGGGAGGAGAGGAAGTGGAGTGCTGAAACATCTCCCACAGCAAACGTTCTGATAGTGGGTATTCTGAATTACCAATATATGAAAATCCGAATGTGTTTCATTTGAAACCATTCTAGATTCTTTCATTGGTTGACCCCTTTTGCCCCCTGTGGACTTCATTCCATGCACTTGAAGTACCTCCTTCTGCCTACCATCTTCTGTCCTACACCAGTTGTTTTGTTTGCCTTATGTCACTGGCTACATTTGTAAGCCCCTTGAGGGTAAGGACTGTGTCTACTAGAGAACGTTTTTTTTCACCTAGTACAGTGCTGGGGCATCTGTGCTACTTGGCTACTTGATCTCCTGGTCAGGTCCTTCTTTGTTCTTTAACCAAGTTTTTCTCGTTAGCTGCGTTGAATGTTTTTATCAGCTGTCACAGGTGAAATAAAATTTGGCATGAAAAAAGGGGAAGAGTTCCAGGTGTGTATTTTAGTATGCAAATGGTTTTCTATTTTTGTATTTACATATTGATGACTTGCTGTCTGAATTGATTATTATATTTGGAATTTAACTGCTATATGACCTGAGTAAGATTGTTAAAACTAGAGATTTGAACACCAAACCAGAGTGAATTTGCACTAGGATTCTGAAACCTAAACTAAAGATATTTTTAACTAACTGAACCAGAATTTTTCTTTTTAATTTACAAAGCACCTAATGAGTCTGAAAAAACTATTTTCTAAAATGATTAAAATGGAACGTAGAAATATTCTTCCAGCGATACCTCATTTGATTCAAAGCACCATGTAACTACTTGGGCATTATAAGATTCACTTAGATTCAAATATATTTAATGTATTTTGCAAGTATTTTTCTTCTGACATAGCATATGAAAGGGAACTGTATCTGCTCTCATTTCTTTTTCTGGACATGCACCCACTGGTACTAACTGATGGCTAAAAACGTTGCTTATAATTTTGAGGGATATTGTTGTTCCTCTATGTGGACAAGGAGAGATATTTGTAGAAGTGATACAGCATTTTGCTATTCAGATTTGTCGCTAAACAGTTTAGTCTACCAAGCTTGATTTATCTTTCTGCTGAATTTAA
Source organism: Equus quagga (assembly GCF_021613505.1). NCBI lineage: Eukaryota > Metazoa > Chordata > Mammalia > Perissodactyla > Equidae > Equus > Equus quagga. Next base: position 74,803,578 of record NC_060277.1, on the reverse strand, counting down.
CTAGTGGAATAACTTATCAGTATTGGACAGTTGTGTAAAACTGATGAATTACTTGTTAGCTTGCTGGTCAAGATGGTGCTTTGACAGTTCAATTAAGGTTTCATTAACAACTGTCTGCTGTGTTTTATCTCAGAGAGTTCCACTTTACCTGGTAATATGATCATGGGGTAGCCTAAGATACATTCATTGCCACTGATAGAATATTGTTCATGGGTTATCAAAGGGTCACGTATACCTTGACCTTCTTTATCAGATATCAAGCCTTCCAAATGCCTATATGGACATTTTCATGATGCAAAACCAAAACACAAAACCACCCAGAAACAGAAACCTCAGTCATGTGGTGAGGATATTATAAATACCTTTTTGTCTGTAGTTCACATTTGCCAGAGGAAAATAAGTATGCTGTGCTTAAAGATGTGACAACTTTGGGACAAAGAGTATTCCAGTATAATACTGTAATTCAGGGGCTCATGAAGTGTATACTTTAGAGAGTTGGAGGAAGTTAACCACATGGAGAGAGGTTTGAGGACTGCTAAACCTGGGCAGTTTTGACACTGGCAACCTAAAATATCATAGATTGAATTAATGGCACATTATTGCCACCTTGATAAGAGTGAGTCTGGGAAAACCTTCTACTCTATAAAATTAGTGTTTTTTACTTATCTGATTAATTGAAAGATCAAAGAACCTGTGATTCATTTGGTCTTTTGCCTTTGTCCTCCAAGTAATGTTGGAAAACTTGAATTTTATTAGTCTAATATTTTCAGCAGGTTGCTTTAAGTAATTCAAAACATAAGCATCACTGTAGTGATACTTAATTACTTACTAGCTGTGTGATCTTGATAAATTGTTTAACCTCTCTGTTCCTCATCTATAAAATGAGGATAATAATAGCACCTGTCTCATAGGATTGGTACGAGAATTAAATGAGGTAATCCTTCTAAACCAATGAATACATTGTCTAGCACAGTAAGCACTCAATAAATGTTAGCTGTTTTTGTCATAGTTACTGTTGGTAGAAAAATCAAATTGTCGTGTTAATGTGCATGGAAGTGGCTTCATAAATGGTCCGATTTACCAGGTGAAATCAACATGCAGACTATTTTTGGAGACATGACTTTAAATACCGTGGAGTGTCCCCTTAGTTGTACTATTTGCCAGGGAGATAAGGAAGGTTGAATTTAGAGTTGGGGGGGATGTATTCTGTCCTGTTCTCTCAATTAGAAACAAACACATAAAAATTGTATAATATACAAGTTTGTGTGGACTTGATAGGTGTTCTAGTTAGATCATTTGCACTGTTTTAGAAAGTATTATGGATTTACGTACTGAGAAGGAAATTAATTTTTTCTTCTCAGGATATAACAAGTGAAGGACATCCTCACTATCAAAGTTCAGCTTTAGTGGAAATTCATTTTGCTTGTTTGGATGAAAATGTGTGAATAGCTAAAGAAGATCCCAGTGAGATGGGGGAAATATGTGTGACTTAATGAAAAATTATTCACTGTAAATCCTTATGTATGGCGGAGATTGTCGAGCTTGCTCATCTTGTGAAAATTAGAGGCATCATTTTTTTCTGATGTTTTCTCTGGTCCTCCTCCTCCTCCTCAAATAGCAAACTATAATTTGGAAAAATGGGGAATGTTTTTGGGATATGTTTGGGGCAAATCCTGGAGTTAGTTGCATCAGAAAGAGTAGTATACTAAAGTGTATTTTGTTATTAACTGTTAACCTATTTTACAGGTTAAGAATCTGTAGTATTGAGAAGTTTCTCTATCAGCCAAGATTAACAGCCACAGCTGGATTCTTTGCGGGGTCTGCTTTGTGAAAAGGGCTTCGAAGAAGCAAAGCCTGCACCATAAAAAGGAAACGGTTGCTCTTCTAGACATAACAAAGCATCCGTGTGAAACCAGAAATGTGGAGATCTATATTGTTAATTTTAACTACAAACGAACTTACTTTTAGAAACTGTAGTTTCATGGTCATAGAGTAGAGAAAGCAAAGAGAGTTAGAGAATAAAGTAACACAATCTAATGATATCGAACTGGTTTCTTGGCAATAGAAACTCCACAGTCTGGAAGTCGTTTTGTACTTAGGCTCCTGAGAAGATTACCCAAATTGTATTCGAAAACCAAAAATAAAACAAAACCACAACACAAGAAACTCGTTTTATTTTTGGGGAGAAATTTCATGTTACACTGTTGAATATCAGCTTAGAAGAAGAAAGACAAATATTTTTTATTAAAAAAAGACATTTCAGAAAGAATTGCCTTTTCAAACAAGCTGAAACAACAGTATCCCTTGAAATTATATACGACATTTTTAGCCATCAATTAGTACCACTGGTGCAGGTCTTGAAGAAGAATTGGGGGCAAATATAGTTCCCTTTCTTTTTCTTTTTTTTTTGTTTTCCCTTCTTCTTCTCCACAAAGTACCCCCCCTCCCCCCGCCCCAGTACATAGTTGCATATTCTAGTTGCAGGTCCTTTTAGTTGTGCTGTGTGGGATGCTGCCTCGGCATGGCCTGATGAGCAGTGCCAGGTCCGCACTCAGGATCTAAACTGGAGAAACCCTGGGCCGCTGATTTGGAGCGCGCCAACTTAACCACTCAGCTACGGGGCTGGCCCCTATAGTTCCCTTTCATATGCTATGTTAGAAGAAGAATATTTGCAAAATGTATCAACTGAATATTGTTTGAATCTAAGTTCTGGGGCTTTACCCTCAAAGCATAGGCAACTATAGAAATGTTCCTTGATATAAAAAGCTGTCCTCTAATGGAGTATTGGAATGTTTTATTATCTTCACAACTTGGAGCATTAGAGTTTTCACTGACTTCTATATTGTAGAATTGAGTGGCTATTCTTGGTGGTTTTTATTAGATTTGTTGATGATCCTGGCAGTTCAAGAATCAACTGTTTATATACTGTATATTTCCTTAATATGCTGATTGGATTTCTTTGATGGAAATTGTCAAGGCCAGAGAAACTTTTCCATTTGTCATCCAACCAAAGAGAAAGAAGCCATTGGGTAGAAGCATTATAAGATTATATTTGGGTTTTACTTAGGATTCTCTGTGCATCCATAATACTCCAGTGAATTATTTGTTGATTGGGTCATCTAGTGCAGATGAACAATGATTTCCTAACTAAAATAGCTTGTCAGTTTGATCCTCTTGTTGCTTGGGGGTAACACAGAGAGTGCCTGAGGCAATAGTTGTAATACTGTCAATAAGCATGTGACAAGTCATCATAGACATAGTAGTTCTAAGGTACCTAGCAAAGAGACGTTAGAAAAAATTCTGGCACTGGCACTCTGGCATTATGAAAAGATGACTTCTAAGGAAACTACATTGAGTTGAGCTTTAATAGTTGTTATTGTGTGAGTAGAGGGAGTGTATACAGGGATGTCTGCCATTGATCATGATTGATGCTCTTTACCTAAAAGCAGTTTCACATCTGAGTTTTGAATTAGTTTGCTGGTTGAATCATATCTACTATCAAAAAGTAGAAGGTTTTGATATTGTTGGAAATCTCTAGTCAGTGCATTTTTATTGTCAACCTGCTATGGACCAGCACTATTGTAGGCACTAATGAGGATGTTTAGTTCTAGAAATAATTTTGCAAACCTCTACCAAGCTTCTGCTATTATCTGTTCTGTGCTTGGTACTGGGATATAAAGATGTCATAATATTGTCCTGAAGGAGCTTACAGTTAAGTAAACAGTGTGAAAAATGATACATCCCTGCTTTCAGGGAGTCTTGATGGAGAGTTGAAACTAAATTTGAAACCGTTAAATAAAAACATGAGAAAATATTATTTTCACTTGTTCTTAGAATACTCATTTATTGTGTGTTGACTGTTGCCAGGCACTGTGCTGGATGATAGGGATTTAATGGAGATTATGATCTAGTGGGGGAGAGAGTTTTGTAAGTGAATAATTATAATTCATTGCCATAAATGCAGCAATACAGATAGTCCATGGATATTATGGGAACATGAAGGAGGGATTTCTGTGGAAAGTGTGGATGCTTCCTAGAAAAGATAATACCTCAACTGAATTTCAAGAATGATCGAGTCAACTAATGGGGAAAGGTATTCTAGGTGGATGGGGCCATATGCAGGAGACTCCAGAACTGGAGTTGCTGAAATATAAAATGCAATGCAGGGGGTGATAGGAGATAAAGGTGGAGATGCAGGCTAGGGCTAGATCCTGAAAAGGTTGGACTGTCCTGCTGAAGAGCTGAGACCCCATTGGTACTTGGGAGAGAAAACCAAAAAAATCTGACTCTTTTTTGAAAAAAGCACATATATACGTACACCACATGAACAGTTATACAGCATATGTATGGTATTAAAATTTCATTGGAGTCGGGGGGTGATTAGGGAGAAAAATGTCTAAAAACACTCTTGAGGAGGCAATAATGAAAAAGGTTGAAACACTGGGAATGGCAACCATTGAAAGTTTCTAAGTAAGGAAGTGATTTATTCAAACTGATGGGGTTTTTTTTTTATTTTTTAGATATATAAATAGAAGAGTAGAGGTAGCTGAGGTCTGAGCCTTAGGGAATGTTCTGTTGTAGGTGGAAGAAATTATTGGAGGTTGGATCTAAAGGGCAGTCAGATAGAAAAATGTGTTCGTAGTGATTGACAACCTACGCATGGCAGAAGATTGTTAGGAAGATGGGAGTGATTTTTGATGCAGATAAAAAAGACAAAGAAAATGAGGGTGGAAAAAAGGCCATGGAATTTAGCAAGTAGATCATTGATGGCATTCGAGAGGATGATTGTGTGTATGATATTTTTCCCTCTGATGTATATATATGTTTGATTCTAAGGAATATCTTAAGTATAAGCAGCACTTTTATTATTAATAAAATTCTCCTAAATCCTGTTTTTATTTCTAGTTGAATAGTCCAGAGAACTTGATGGTTATCATGTTCAAGGTGCTGTTTCCTTGGGAAGAATTTTTTTTTAATGGTAGGATAATAGAATACTAAACTAAATTTGTTAGGAGCCAAGGTTCTGGTCCCCGCCTTGCTGTCAACAATTCTATGACCTTGATAAGATTATTTAAATTTTCTGTCTTGGTTTCCTCATTTGTAAAATCCTGTGTTTCCTAAATTTCTATTATAAAATCACATTAAAATTTGTAAAGCACATTTTAATTGTAAAGCAAAAGCAAAATTTGTAAATTCATGGCATTATTTGTGGACATGTAGAGTCTGCTAGTGACTACCAGACAACTTTGTTCAGGACTACTGATGTTGAATAGCTTCTAAAGTTGTTTAAAGGAAGAATGAGATAAATGTAACCCTGTTCCAGTGTGATAACTTTCATAGAGTTTTCAAATTTGGAATCAGATTTTAAATGTGCCGTTTGTCCAAGAGACTTATTTTCCTATTACTGACTTATCGGTGAGGATTATACATATTGTGGTTCAGTTGTGAAGAGCCTGCCTATTTGCAAATGGGCAATTAATTCCTTCTTACATGTAAATTTGATGCTATTTTCCTGATAGTACGTTACCTTTTTAGTGCTTTAGACTTGCTTGCTTTCCTAAATACTTGGAGCAGTGATTTTTAAATAAAGTCGAATATTAAGTATTTTGGTTTTTTTTGTTAGTAATGATTTGGAGGCCAGTGCTTACATTAACTAGTAAGTTGATTTAAAATGTTTTGGTTTTTTGGGGGGAATCTCTTTTATATTCTGAATTTGGGTAGGGAATTTACTAGTTTGCAGACAGACCTCCCAGAAAATAAGCTGTGTCACAGCTTTAAGGCTGTAGCAGTTCAGGGTGTACAATGCCCAGAGACAGAGAGGGGGCGTGACTTCCTAAAGCTCTTTCACAATAGGATGGGAGCACTTTCACAGAAGCCCTCAGCAAACCCATAGCGCTGCCCAATAGATATATAATGCAAGCCACATACGTGATTTTAAATTTTCTAGTAGCCACGTTAAAAATGTAAAAAGAAACAGGTGAAATTAATTTTAGTAATATATTTTATTTAACTCACCATATCCAAAATATTGTCATTTCAATGTTATTACTGTAAAAATTATTAATTAGATATTTTACATTCTTTTTTTGATACAAAGTGTACAAGATCCAGTGTGTATCTTAACGCTTTCAACATGTCTGGATTTGGACTAGCCAAATTTCAGGTGCTCAGTAACCCATTATGACTGCTGACTACCTTATTAACCAGCACAGTTCTAGAGTCTCTTTGGCCTTTATTGGATTGTATATTCATTTCTGAACCAATCACTGTCAGTGGAGATAGGATTACTTTTGGAGCAATCAGGTCCACCCCTGGACCTGGAGATGGAGTCTGTTTTAAATAGGAGGGATGAATTCCAGCATCAGATGCTGGGAAAGCAGTCATTAATGACCAAGAACGAATTCATCTAACTTATACCAAACTCAGAAGAACTTGACTGGGTACATTATAGGGCAAACTGAAATAGTGTTCTCTGTGGAGAAGTTGTCCTGCCTGCCCTGAATTATTTGGAGTATTTTCCTTTTCTTTTCTGAAGCCTTGTTTGCCTAAAGTAGCAGAAGGTAAAATTGGTACCTGATCCTTGCCATGTTTGCTTTCCTTCCCAGTTAGATCAGATATCCCCCATTGATTTCTTTTCTTTCTTCTCTCAGTGTTGTGGTTTTGTTATCTAGATAAAGTTCTCAGTCTTGCTTTCAATTTAAGTAGTTTAGAGCTCAGTTGTGTCAGGCAGCAAACCCCTTACAGGGGAATGGACAACACAGAAACTTTGTTTATCCGTTCATTCCTTGACCTAAAATTCTTGCTCTGAGCTACAGAGAAAAGGTGAAGAGAGACATTTGAACAAATACATAAAATTAGTCATTTGACCCAGATTGCAGCTAATTTTTTTCTTTCCCGACTGCATGGATAAAAACCATCCTTCAATTTACATAAGCAGGTGATTTTTCTTACATGCTAATTTTGTTAATGTACCATGGCAGAGAGCTGCAGATTTGCAAATTGTGTAAGTAAATTGAAATAAGCCAGGTGACTTTGTTTCACTTTATTATCTTACCAGTACAGGAGTACCCAAAGGGTACAATTATCTGGTGATTGTCTCATTGCACATCTAAGTTAATAGGCAGCCTGGTGCAAAGTTTTTTTCCCCCCATTTTCTCCTCTACCTCCCTCTCTTTGTAATTTTTTAAAATAGGAAACTGTCGATTTATATATTTACTTTGACAGGGCTAGAAATTTAGTAATACAGATGTGGGGAAATTTGAGCTTTATTACAAGTAATCCTGAACCCATAAAAATTGGCAAGCAATGTGGATACTGTACAGAAAAAGGGACACATGTATACTTGGTTTGGGTTTGAATTGCCTAGGAGAATTAGGTGAGAACCTTCAACCAGGTTTAATTGGTTGGCTTCCTCTGTGTTCTTATCCCAGGTTCTGCATGTCATAGTAACTGGGGTTATTGCGATGTTAATTGGGTGTGTACTAAAGCCAGTGTTTAAAATATTGATGTGTATTCTTTTAAAAACCAAACTAATTAATTACAACACAGTTTAAAATATTTCAATAAAGTAGAAATTTTAGAAAGGTACAACAGTTGGATTTAGGGACTCTTTTCCCAGAAGACTCATGAGGACAAGTAAAGTCAATCAATAAAGCACCTTCTTTTATTAAAACATTCTGATATTAAACTTAGTAATTATCTTAATAAACTTAGATATTAAACTTAGTTTAATTCCTCAGATGTTGTAATATTATTTACCAGAGTAATAGGTATGGAGATTAAATTATACTCCCTGTAGCTTTGAAGTAATGACTTAGAAATGAATCATAATTTTAAGCTAGCAAGTTAAAAGTTTGGCAAGTCTTTTTATCCTAGTACTTACATATTATTTATTTTCAGTGTAAAGAAAAGTAGTTTAGAAGGACTTTGAGAGCTAAAGCAGTTAAAGAATGATCTGAGGAGGACAACTTTTAAGTACAGAGGGACAGTATGGTTTAGTAGTTAAGAGCCTGAACCCTGATGACAGACAGCCTGGATTTAAATCTTAACTCTACCCCTTATTAGGTAAGGGCAAATTATTTAACCTCCGTGTGCCTCCCGGTTGTCGTGTGTAAAATGGTAGTAGTAGTGTATCTGTTTCATAGGGTTGTTGTGAGGATTAAATGAATCAATATATATGTAAAATCTTAGAACTATGCCTGACACTATGTAAATGTTAGCTATCATTGTTACTGGTTTCAGTATAAGTGAAAAAATATAGTACCTCCTTAAAGTTTACTAATGTAGGGCAAATAACCAACAGCTTTTGTATAATTGTTGACAGAGATCAGGTATGTGACTGAGATTTTTTTTTCTGATTAACTCCAACTGTTTTTGAAAAATTCATTCAAATTCTAGAATGCCTTCCAAATGTAAAATTCCCTTTAATACATAAAAAAGAGATTAAAAAATTAAATAATCTCTTTAACTCCATCCTCCCACTCTGTTAATCAAAGTAATAATATGTTTATTGTAGGAAACGAAAAATACAGAAAAACTGTTTGTAACCTACAACTCAAAGATAGCCACTGATAGCATTTTGGTGTATTTTTTTTTCCAATTTTTTTTACCTGGAATGTGTATGTTTGTAATATTATTAGAGTTGGAATCATGATTACATTGTGTATTTACAATTTTGTATCCTGTTTGTTTTACTAACATTACAAAGGTAGATTTTGGCCTTTTTCTTGGAGGGCTAATTTTTTCACGCTCACAAGCCTAGAGCTCTATCAGAAAGGAATTAAGAGTCGGAAGATACTTTAGAATGAGTTTAGTGTAACTGCCTCATTTTGTAAATGGGAAAATTAAGACCCAGAGAAGCTAAGAGATTTGTTCAAGGTCACACAGCTGGTTAGAGGCTGAGCCAGAACCTTTGCTCTTTTGTTACTTTACCAGTAATACCTGTCCAACTTACTGCCTATTGAAAGTGGAGGAAGTGTTCTATAAACGCAATACAAAACAAATAGAACCAAAAACTCTATAAATGAAACCAGGAACAATGCATCTGAAAAAAAAAAAAGAAGTGTTTAGAATACTCTGTTGGTTGCTTTTGTGTGCCAGTGACTCTAGGGTTTCTGGTAAAAGTTTAATGTCACAAGCTACAGACTTTTGGTGGAAAACAACTCAGTCTTTTCGCTTTAAATGTAATTGTGTTGTATATCTGCTTTGAGGATATCGTGCTCCTCCCCCTTTTATTTTTGGAAAAATTTTAAACCTCAGAAAATTTGAAAGAATTATGTAATGATATACCCATAAAATATTCTTCTAGGATAACATTTTGTGACTTTTGCTTTATCTGCTTTGAGGCTATTTCTACAGAACTTGCTGAGACTGGGTTTTGATTAAATTTAGACTTACAATGTTAAGAAATTTATGGTCACTGCATCAACTCACTGTTCCATGTAATAAGTTTTACAAGCTCTCCAACTAGAGAAGGAACTGGAAGTTTTCAAGCTTGTGACTTTTGGAATGCTCTTTATTCTCTTAATACTTAAAACAAAATTCAGTGTGAATCAAATGTGTAACTGAAACATAGACCAGTCAAAACTAGGCTGCAGGCAGAAAAGAAATAGTGCATTCTGCAAAGTTTTTCTTTTTTGTGGTATTTTTCTCAGATTGGGAGTTCAGGAGCATTTTCAAAATAAGAACCTAAGATCTGGTTTCACGATTTTGTGACAGAGTACATGATTGAGGATATTACATCGTTGAAGCTAAATTTTAAGTTACTGTAGTTTTTTTGTTTTTTAAGTAAATTATCCTAATACAGTTACATGAACTGATGAGGCTGTGATTTGTGTCACCCAATTCACTGCTCTGTATTTTTTGGTACCAAGTAATTCCTTTGTTAAACTCATTTTCAGTAAATGAGCCATTGTTTCCCAAAGGGTAATGGTTATTTCTATATATAGCACAAATCCCTAAGAAATAGATTTTAAAGTGTAAAATATTAGTTAGTGATTGGAAAGGGTTGAAATTATCACTCTGTATATCAAGTCACAACTGTGTATATGAAAAGGGGAGCTGCTGTGTTTGCTCCCTAGGCTACAATATGAGATATTATGCTTACTAGAAACCAACTGACAGCAAGTCTTTAAAAGTGAAGTCTTTGGGTTTTGGTGCAAAAAGGGGTTGTTTTATTGAGACTACTGAGCTGTTACATAGTTTCATAACGTAAACACTTAGAATGAAGTAGCTAGAGTTCAAATCTAAATGGCTTGTGACAGGTAAGGAAATACATAGGCAATAGATACTGGTTTACTTGATGTAGTTGATATTGGTACCTGCAGATAAATCACTGACTTCTTAAAGTACCTCAGCAGGAAAAACATTAAAATAGGGACACCCTTTTAGCTGGTGTAGATGTTGAAGATCTAGTTACCAAGGCGTATCAGCTTGTCTCTGTAGGTGGGCAAACTTTAAATAATCAGTTTTGATACCTTGATTTTCTTTTTCCTCTTAAAGTAGATGCTTGTTCTCAAAAGGCAAATCAAAATCAATCTCTGTTTCTGTCTCTCTTTCCCTCTCAGTGCTAATAAAAGCAAATGCTTATAACTACTTGTGACACATTCTCTACCCACTGATCCACTAAAACTGAGGAGAGCTTCAAAGGCTGGGGCAGTGTCTCATTTGCATCTCCAGAGTCTGATAAGGTCCTGGGTGTGTTCTTATTAAGCGCTTGTTGTTGTATTGAAAGTTGCTAATGCTAACTTTGTACGTGATGGTGACTGTCAAAGAAGAGTGCTCTCACTGGCTCTTGCCATTGTGTAGATCCCTATTTCCTCATACAAAGGAGGAATTTTTATGAGGGAACACCAAGAGTGGTATTTAGATTACCCCATGGTAGTGATTTTTGTTTTCTTGCGTTTGGATTTTTTTTTAACGGTAAAGAGCCCTAATCTCAAAATAGTATACAGTAACCAACTATTCCCTGAAATAGTTCTTTATTTTGCTAACTCCTTTCTATAATCTACATAAAGTTAAGAATGCTGTTGAATTGTTTAGGAAAAATACATTCTCAAAGCTGTACTGTGATTTCATGTTAGAAAAATAGAAACTGTGTCCAAAGGTTCATCTAATACGTGAAAACATACCAAAGCAGTCTGTGATGCTAGAACAGAAAAAAAATACATTCAATTCTAAGTTCCTTATTCTCTTCTATAAATTTAGGAATAAATGGCAAATTAGTAAGTGCTAGAGATCCTCTTTAAAATTAGTGAGGAAAGAATGGCTTATTTCAGTGGTGTGCTTGTATATGTTTAACAATAGGATCTCTGAAAAAAGAAGAAAGCCCTAGTTGGTAGGGCTTGCCAATTTCTGTGGTGTAAATATTCCTATAATGGCCGATTTCAGGCTACCAAGATGAAGTCACTAAATGTTGAGTTGGAAAAAGAAACAAAGTAGCACACCATTATAAAGTATTTTCACATACAGATAAAATAGATGTTAAATAACCTTAAGAGCATAAATCATAATGAAATGATTAGGAAGCAATGATTTCTGAGTATTTATTACCTTTGTTTTAAATATGGTTTGTTTCCTTGGAAGTTTATATAATTTGATTTTTAGTAATGGCTCTGTTTTACAGTCATCTTGCAAATTCCAGAAAATGTAACAGTCTCTCAGGAGCCAGTATGAACCAGTTCCAACACACCACTGGTTTATTTTGTATCTTTGTGGGGATATTTAGCCAGTGGTGGGGAAGGATGAAGTTAGATCCATATTCATCATGTACAAAAGTAAAGTCCAAGTGGATTAAAGATTTAAATGTAAAAAACAAAGCCAAAATAAGAAGAAAATGTAGATAACTTTTTATCATCTTGGAGGGAAAAGAGCTTTTTACCTTGGCTTCAAAGCAAGAAAAGAGCATTAGATTTGTCTGTGTAGAAATTTAAGATGTGTGTTTGGTAAAAATGCCTAAAAGAAAAACCAGAAACTAGGGGAAAATATTGGCAACATATATGAAAGACAAAAGTTAATATCTTTAATGTTTAAAGAACTCTTAAAATCAATAAGAAATAAAGGTGAATAACCTAACTGAAAATAGGCAGAAGCTAGAGACGGGCTGTTTGTAGAAGAAGTAAAGTTTGTTTAAAAACATTACAAGAGTCTCACTTTCATTAATAAAGAAAGGCAGAAATAAGATACCAGTTTTAATCTGCTAGATTAACATTTTAAAATAGGCGATAACTCCCCAATTGTTGCAGATGTTGTGGTGAAACAACTACTCTGAAACTTTTGATGATAGTGTAGATGGATAGAGACTTCCTGGGAGAGCACTTTCTCAAAATTGAATGCACACACCCCTTGACTGAAGAAATCATTGAGCCTCGATCAAAGATATAAGGATGGTTTATTTACTGTTATTTGTCATCCCCCCAGATTGAAAGCAACCTAAATGTCTGTGAATAATGCAGTGGTTATCTTTGAAAGATGCTTACAATTTATTAAGTGAAAATCAGTGTTAAAGATTGTCCTCTTAATATAAAAAAATTTAATCATATGTTCTAGAAAAGTCTGGAAGGATATCTACAAATAATGGTTATTTTAGTGAGGTAAACGTATAGAGGATTTTCACTTTGGATTTTGTAATAATAACTTCTTTAAAGAATAACCCTAAGGATGTGCATGATAGTGTCCCTATTTTTGAGTAGGAAGCTACCGCTCAGTAACTTGCCTAAGGCATTGTAGCTAACAAGTGGCAGAATAGGGGTTCCACTCAGGCCTGTGCTCCCTAAACCAGCAAATAAATGTAATATTGATATATTTAAAATATATGTGATGGAGGTTACAAAAAATAGTAAAAAAAGTATCCGTGAACCCACAACCCAGCCTAAGAAATAGAACATAAAACCAGCACTATTGAAGCTGCCCTTAAGCACCTCCCCATTCCACTTATCTGCCTTACCTCCCCAACAAGAGGAAACCACCCTCCTGAATTTTGTGTTTATTATTACCTACTTTTTAAAAAAAATGGCCTTCTTGGGGCCAGCCCGGTGGTGTAGTGGTTGAGTTTGCATGCTCCACTTCAGCAGCCTGTGTTCCCAGGTTTGGATCCCAAGCGCAGACCTAGCGCCACTCATCAAGCCATGCTGTGGTGGCATCCCACATAAAATGGAGGAAGATTGGCACAGATGTTAGCTCAGCAACAGTCTTCCTCAAGCAAAAAAAGAGGAAGATTGGCAACAGATATTAGCTCAGGGCCAATCTTCCTCACAAAAAATAAAAATAAAAAAAATTAATGGCTTTCTTGAGATATAATTCACAGATTATACAATTTGCCCATTTAAACTGTATAACTTAATGTTTTTTAGTATATTCACGGTAAATTTTCATTTTAACTTTAGAACATTTTCATCATCACCAAAAGAAATTTCCTACCCACTAGTAAATCACTCCCCACTCTCCCTGCCCCTGGCAACCATTAATCTTTCTATCTCTATAGATTTGCCTATTCTGGACATTTCCTATAAATAGAATCATACAATATGTGGTCTTCTGTGACTGACTTCTTTCACTTAGCATAATGTTTTCAAGGTTCATCCATGTTGTGGCATATATCAGTACTATATCTCTTTTTATGCCTGAATAATATTCCAGTGTATGGATGTACCACTTTTTGTTTATCCATTCATCAGTTGTTGGATATTAGGATTGTTTCCACTTTTGGGGTGTTTTGAATAATGCTTCCTATGAACATTCGTGTATAAGTTTTATGTAAACATATGTTTTCATTTCTCTTGGGTGTATACCTAGAAGTGGAATCGCTGGGTCATCTAGCATGTGATAACTCCGTGTTTAACTTTTTGAGGCCACAGTGGCTGAACCATTTTCTATTCCCACCTGCAATGTAAGAGGGTTCTAATTTCTCCACGTCCTTTTTAACATTTATTATCTGTCTTCTTGATTGTAAGCATCTTAGCAGGTGTAAAGTGGTACCTCATTGTGGTTTTGATTTGTATTTCCCTAATGACTAATGATATTGAGCATCTTTTCATGTGTTTGTTGGCTATTTGTATATTTTCTTTGGAGAAATGTCTATTCAAGTACATTGCCCATTTTTAAATTGGGTTCTTTTTGTTGTTGAGTTGTAATTTCTTCATGTATTCAGATACCAGTCCCTTATCAGATAGATGATTTGCGAATATATTCTCTCATTCCGTGGCTTGTCATTTCACTTTCTGGATGGTGTCCTGTGAAGCAGAAAAGTTTTTAATTTTGATGAAGTCCAATTTATCTATTTGTTTTTTGTTGCTTGTACTTTCAATGTCATATCTAAGAAGGTGTTGCCTAACCTGGGATCATGAAGATTTACACCTGTATTTTCTTCTAAGAATTTGATAGTTTTAGCTCTTATATTTAGGTCTGTGATCCATTTTGAGTTAATTTTTGTATGTTGTGAGGTAGGGGTCCAGCTTCATTCTTTTGTGTGTGGATATCCAGCTGTCCCATCACCATTTGTTGAAAAGATATTGTTATTTCCCAATTGAATGGTCTTGGCACCCTTGCTGAAAATCAGTTGACTGTAAATGTAAGAGTTTATTTCTGGATTCTCAACTCTTTTCCATTGACTTATACTCTCCTTGTGCCAGTACCATACTGTTGATTACTATAATTTTGTAGTAAGTTATGACATTGGGAAATGTTAGTCTTCCAACTTTGTCTTTTCTTTACCATTGTGTTGACTATTCTGGGACCCTTGCATTTTCGTATGAATTTTAGGATCAGTTTGCCAATTTATGCAAAAAATCCAGAAGGGATTTTTGATAGGCATTGCATTGAATCTAAGTCAATTTGGGGAATATTGTCATCTTAACAATATTGTCTTCCAATTCACGAACATGGAATTTTCTTCATTTATTTAGATCTTCTTTAATTTCTTTCAACAACTTTGTAGTTTCAGAGTATGTTTTATGCTTCTTGTTAAATTCCTAACTATTTTATTGTTTTTAATGATATTGTAATTGGAATTGTTTTCTTAATTTCATTTTTGGATTGCTCATTGCTTGTGTATACAATTGACTTTTGTATATTGATCTTGCCTTGCAACCTGGCTGAACTTGTTTTATTAGTTCTAATAGTTTTTTAGTATATTCCTTATGATTTTCTATATACAAGATCATGCCATCTGCAAATAGAGATAGTTTTTCTTTTCCTTTCCAATCAGGCTGCCTTTTATTTCATTTTCTTGCCTAATCTGGGGCAAGAGCAGACATACTTGTTTGTTCCTGATCTTAAGGAGAAGCCATTCGGTATTTCTTCATTAATTATGTTGTTAATTGTGGGTTTTTTGCAGATGCCCTGTATCAGATTGAGAAAGTTCTTTTTTATCCTAGTTTGTTGAGTGCTTTTATCATGAAAGCATGTTGAACATTGATTTTTGAATGTTAAACCAACCTTGCATTCCTGGGATAAATCCCACTTAATCATAGTGTATAATCTGCTTTATTTTATTTTATCATATTTTTGTTTTTGTTTTAAATAGACTTTATTTTTTAGAGCAGTTTTAGGTTCACAGCAAAATTGAGCAGAAAGCACAGAGAGTTCCCGTAAACCCACTGATCCATGCACAGCCACCCCCACTGTGAACATCCTGAACCAGAGTGATACATTTGTTACAATGAATGAACCTACATTGACACATCATTATCACCCAAAATTCATATATTACATTAAGGTTTACTCTTGGTATTGTACATCCTATGGTTTTTGACAAACATGTAATAACAAGTATTTACCACTGTAGTATTATATAGAATAGTTTCATTGTCCTAAAAATCCTCTGTGCTCTGTGTATTCATTTATCCTTCCCCCTGATCCCTGACAACCACTGATCTTTTTACTGCCTCCATAGTTTTCCCTTTTCATGTCATATAGGTGATATCACAGTATGTAGCCTTTCAGATTCGCTTCTTTCACTTAGTAGTATGCATTTAAGGTTCCTCCATGTCTCTTCATGGCTTGCTAGTTCATTTCTTTTTAGTGCTGAATAATATGCTATTGTCTGGATGTACCACAGTTCGTTTGTCCATTCACCTACTGAAGGACATCTTAGTTGCTTCCACGTTTTGGCAATTAGGAATAAAACTGCTGTAAACATCCATGTGCAGGTTTTTGTGTGGACATAAGTTCTCAGCTCCTTTGGGTAAATACCAAGGAGCACAATTGCTGGATTGTATAGTAAGAGTGTATTTAGTTTTGTAAGAAATTGCCAATCTGTATTCCAAAGTAGCTGGACCATTTTACATTTCCACCAGTGATGAATGAGAGTGCCTGTTGGTGTTCTGGATTTTGGCCATTCTAAGTGTATAGTGGTATCTCATATTTGCATTTCCCTGATGAAATATGATATGGAGCATCTTTTCATATGCTTATTTGCCCTCTATATGTCTTTATTGAAATGTCTGTTAAGGTCTTTGGCCCATTTTTTAATCAGGTTGTTCTGATTTCTTATTATTGAGCTTTAAGAGTTCTTTGTTTATTTTGCATAATAATTCTTTATTAGATATGTCTTTTGCAAATATTTTCTCCCAGTTTGTGGCTTGTCTTCTCATTCTTTGATGCTTTATTTTTAAAAGAGTTTTATCGAGGTATAATTTACATGCTATAAAATTCTACCATTTAAAGTATATAGTTCATTGGGTTTTAGTAATTTTATAGAATTGTGCAACCATCACCATCATCTAGTTTTAGAAAGTTTTATCACCACTCCCCTCCCCCCCCAACAAGTTCCCTAAACAATATATTGTTTAGTTTTGCTTTTTGGGGGGCTTTATACAAATGATAAAGATTAAATGGACTTTAAGTATTTGAGCTCCTTAGAGAAAGGTGTAAATAGAGAATGCAGTAACTTAATAAATTTTGGTTCCTTTTTTTGTAGTTAACAAATATAACTAAGAATTGAGATGAGTTGGGGCCGGCCCCATCGCCGAGTGGTTAAGTTCACACGCTCCGCTTCAGCAGCCCAGGGTTTCGCCGGTTCGGATCCTGGGCATGGACGTGGCACCACTCATCAGGCCATGCTGAGGCAACATCCTGCATGCCACAGCTAGAAGGACTCACAACTAAAAAATACACAACTGTGTACCGGGGGGGTTTGGGGAGAAAAAGGAAAAATCAAATCTTTATAATTGAGATGAGTTTGTTTTATTCTTTGTCAACATTTTAATGAATCTTTGAGGGAATAGATGAATAAGAGCCTATGCAGAATCTGTGTACTTAGAGCACGATTGCCCCATTTATTCAAGCTCTTCAAGCCAGAGGAAATGCCAAACTAGGTTAAATATAAAAATGGTTCTATGAGGCATACCTTTTAAATTTCTCTCTGGCTAACTTTTTATGGTGTCTATGATAGCTTCAGAGATACTTGCCTAAGTTTCACCACTTTCTTTACGTTACCAAATAAAATAATTCTTTTCTATTAAAATTAATTGTATTTCTCTTTACTTAAATTGTAATGATTCTGTTATTTTTTTCCATACATATTTTACTTTTCTTTTTCAAGTACATCGTAATATATTTTGAATTCTATGTAGATTACGTCATGTTCACTATGATTCAGTTATTTTTTGAATCTGAGATTTGGGGAATTTCATTTTAGGAAATAACCTCTGAATTTCAATATTGAGCACATGCTATTATTTAAAAACTTCATCCTCAGAATAACTAATTCTTAGCAAAATGCTGTGGGAACATGGTCTATAAGAGATGGTAATAAGAGTAGTTCGTTTTACATAGACTTTCCCAGTGATTCAAGTCGTTGAGAGTTGAAGGTTGAAGTACTGTTTTTCCAGTTTCAGTGTTTTACCATTCTCTAATTCTATGAGGTATTTTTAAAGGGGGTCCATTATCTTATAGTTACAATTGAAAAAAGACGTTTAGAAAAATGATTTTGAACAATCCCAGAGATGATTTTTATCTTTCCTAAGTTATGATTCAACCGTGCTAGTGACGAAGTAGCACCAGCCAATTTGTGTGATATTTCACTATCACTTGAGTTCCTGACTTGGGTTTGAGACTGATATAAGTTATCCTATGGTTTGTCGGGGTGGCAGGGGTGTGTGTCTCTGTACTTCACTGAAGTGTCTAATGAGGGTCCATTCTTCTTCAAAACTAGAAATGCAGTTTATTTCCTTAAAAACTTTATTTTGTGGTCGTAAAGGTAGAAGAGACACAAAGAAATATCATTTCATCTAGTCCACTCAGTTAATGCTCTAGTCATTGATGAGTCTTTCCTTCAGTTTTGCTTTTCAGGAGATATATTGGATTTCTCAAATTATTATAAAATGAACTTTTTAGAAAATTAATGGAATGTAATTTGTAATTTGAGAGGTGATACCTATTGAAACTACATAAATAAGAATAGGGTATTGAAACTCCAGAGAGAGAAAATTATAGATGGGGCAGGTTGTTGGCATTTTTTCTTAGAATTCCTGCAGCGGTAACTCCGTAGTCTGTTGTGGCTTAATTCTGAGTTTTATTGTCCTCTTGCCCTTCTGGCCAAAAGAATTCTGTATCTAATACTAACTTTATGCCTATTTCCTTTCATTTAGTTCTCTTTCACTGAATGTAAATACCATTATTAAGCTTCTTATAACACTTAGAAAGTCTCTGAGGGTGACTGAGGATTCTGAAAGTGAATTTATAGATTTAAAAGAAATTCCTTAACTTATTAAAATCAAAACCTGGAATTGTACAATGTTTTAGGTAAACATTTTAAATTTACTAAAATGTATTGTGGTGTCTTTGGATAATGATGAAAAGTTTAATATTAAAGCCATGTGTGTTGTATAATTAACACAGTAAACTATGATAAATACTTTTAGCAAAAATTATTAAATTATGACAGATTGACAACTGTTTTATCTTTAAGACAATGATTAAGTCACCCCTATCTTTTTTTCTGTTTGTTATGTTGTCAGTTTGGTAACACAACTGGAACAATTTACCCCCAAATAAACATCATGGGTGAGTAATATTAATCTCTGATGATAGCATACTTCAATTATAAAAGTTAATGTAGCCTCCAAGAGGAAAAATATTTTAAAATTGAAGATGACTTATGTGTATACACCATTTTTTCCTCACTCTACTCATTTTCTCATTTCATTTCTCAGAGTTTGGATTTTTAAAACAATTCATTTTTTGTATCTTTCTTATTGAACTTTGTTCTTTACAAAGTATTTGCTAAAATGCTCTCCTGAAAGGGGAGATAATTTTATAGTCTGAAAGTCCTTTTATGTTTTGTCTGTATTTGTCTATATAAAGAAAGTTCCTAGTTCCTTTCTCCAAAGATGTCATTTGTAGAGTCAAACTTACGGAAGACTTCTCCCCGCACCCTCATAAACGTTCAATCAGTAATATGGAACATCTTATTCCCTGCTTTTTCTTCTGGACCTTCTATGACAAATAGGGAATTAGCAGAAAGGAATCATGACAAAATGAGAAACCCTAAGAAGTGCATTTGGAAGCTAATAAATAATTAAACTGAATGAAATGAGAAAAGAGTGTTTATTTACCTGTTGGAAAACTGCAAACCTTGAGGAAAGTTAAGGCAAAAATCATGTTTTATGGAAAATCCTACCAAAGTAATGGGTCTACTCGTTAGCCTTTTTAAGTAGTTTAAATAGCTGTGATTTTACTTAAGTGAAATCACAATTGGATGAATGTCCAGATTTGAGATGTCAAAAATAATTTTCTGAACCTAAATATAGGACTCTGCAACATTTTTTTGATAATTTGGACAATAACATAGAAGGCTTATCAAATTTCCAAATCAATAGGATCTAGGAAAGATGGCTAACATAATAGATGACAAGTATTCAGAGAGAGCACTTATAAGAATAATGTGCAGAAATTGACAAGTAGAAATGTAATAAATGTAATAGGGCTAAATGTAAAGGTCTGAATTTAGAATGATCTTTAATTTAGCAAGCATTTATTGAAGACCTGTGTACTAGGCTTTGAGCACTGAGACATAACAGATCTCTTGAGATAATTTACCTAGATTCACATTCTGCTACTTATTGGCCATGTGATTTTAGGCATGTTGCTTTAGCTCTTTGTGCCTCAGTTTCCCCTTCTGTAAAATAGGGATTATAATGATACCTATCTCAGGGTCTTATGAGAATTAAATGAGACAATACATATAAAATACTTAGTATGATGCCTCTCCCATAGTAAACATTCAATAAATATTAACTGTTTTTATTGTTCTGCATTAGCACTTACCATCTTTGTTTTGTGGAAGAAAACGGAGTGATTATGGTACCTAGTCTAATTTGTGAGGCCAAGGAAGCTTCCCTGACTTATTCCCTACCTTGAAGAAGGTGTGCTTGAATCTTTGTAAGCAAATTACAGTTAAAATACACATCTAGATAGGCACAGGATGCTTGCTGTGGGAAGATAGGTGAGATCCCTGGGCCCTCAGTTTGTACAATTCCAAGGGAACATGTCTAACAGCATTATATTGTGAATGGTAGCCCCTGCAATTATGCAGTGCATTTTTTTGTAATAGGCCAAATTAGGGGAATGATATCTAGGTTAAATTTTGATGGTGAAAGGTCAGGGTATGAGCGGGAAGGATATCTGAGACAGAAGGAATTTCATGTACAAAGTCATGAGGACATGAGAAACCATGGTACCTTTGGGGACCTGGAATTAGTTCATTATGACTAGAGTGAAAGATGAAATGAGATGGATGAGAGTGATTGCTCAGAGATGAGATTAAGAATGACCTTGTTGCTATTTTAATACCTTCAGATTTTATCTGAATCTAGAACACTATTGACTGAGTTAAACAGATGATTAAAATGATCAGTTTTATTTTTATAGTGTATTCAGGCAGTACTGAGGAGAATGGTTTGCAGTGGAATAGGCCTAGAAGCTGGGAGAAGGCAACTGTAGTAGTCTAGGTCAATGCTACTCCTAGTGTGGACCGCAGACTTTATTACAGGCCTGCAGTGGTGAGAGTACCTTTCCATTTATCCTGTAGCTTGCTTGAGGCTCATCCCTAGACATTTAGAAACTTTTGTGGCAGTTTGACTTAGTTCGTGGTTTGTAACCTTTGCTGGACTTCCAGTCTCTCTAGCAAGTCTCACACTTGTCTCAAGTCAGTTCTTTTCTCTACTGCCCACAGCAGCTATTTCAAACTTGTATCAATCTTCTCAAGTTCCTACTCCACCATTTCCTCACTTTCCACAGATGACTTCATCCTCTATTTCACAGAGAAAATAAAGCCAGAGGATGCCGGAACTGGATAACTTGCTGTTCCACCCACAGACAAGTATGTGTGTCAGCATTACTCAGCTTTCCTCCACTTTTCTGCTTCTGGATCCTATTCTCTTCCAGTTTTTCTGAGGGCTTTGTTCCATCTGTCATCTTCTCTCAGATTTTCAACTTCTGCCTCTCTATAGTACCTTTCCCCCTTAGCCTATAAACTTGGTCAAGGCTCACCCCTAAATTCAATCTTTGATTCTCTGAATTACCAACCTAACTTCCCTCTTTCCTTTCACAGCCAAGCTCCTTGAAAGATTAGTCTTCAGTTATTGTCTCTACTTCTTCACTTCTCATTTACACCCAGTCTGCTATATACTCCTTTCCTACACATACTGTACAGCTCAAACTGCTCTGACAAATAAATGACCAGTAACCTGTTATTAACTAGCAGCTAGGTACCAAATCCAGTGGAAACATTTCAGTCCTTATGATTTATGTTGCATGAATCAGTAGTTTTGCTCCTTTTTTCTGTTGAATAATATTCCATTGTATTTATATATCATAACTTTTTTATTCATTCACCTGTTGATGGATATTTGGGTTTCCAGTTTTTGGCTATTACCAAGAAAATCACTATGAATGGTCATATACAAATCTTTGTATGGACTACGCTTTCATTTCTCATGAGTAAAATATCTAGGAGTAAATGCTGAGTCAAATGATAAGTATATGTTTAACTTCATAAGAAACTGCCAAACTGTTTTCCCAAGGGATTGCAATTTTACATTCCCACCAGCAATGCATGAGAATTCCAGTTGCTCCACATGCTCATGAGCATTTGGTATTGTCATCGCCCCTGCCCCCCCCCCCCCCACCCAATTTTAGCTGTTTGAATAGCTGTGTAGTGCTGTCTCATTGCGGTTTAGCGTTTCCCTAGTGGCTAGTGATGTTGAGCATCTGTCTTTTCACATGTTTATTTGCCATTTCTTTGTCCTTGGTAAAGTCTGTTCAAGCCTTTGCCTGTGTTTAAATTGGGTTGTTTGTTTTCTAATATTGGGCTTTGAGCAATCTTTATATATTCTGGATATACATCCTCTTTCAGATGTGTGATTTGCAAATATTTTCTCCTAATCTGTAGTTGCTTTTTTCCAGTTCTCAACAGTGTCTTTCAAAGTATGAACATTTAAATTTTGATGAAGTCCAGTTGATTAGGTTTTTCTTTTATGGATCATGCTTTTGGTGTCATTTAGAAACTCTTTGCCTGACACATCTTGAAGACTTCTCCTATGTTTTCTTCTAAAGGTCGTATAGTTTTACAGTTTATATTGAGATCTATAGTCCATGTTTGAGTTAATTTTTATTTAAGGTGTAATGTTTAAGCTGAGCTTCCTTTTTTTACATATAGACATCTAGCTGTTCAACACAATTTGTTGAAAAGCCTGTCCTTTCTCCATTGATCTGATTTTGCACCTTTCTCAAAAATTGGTTGGCCATATTTGTGTATATCTTATCTCTTCTTTAAACTATAGATTTTTTAGAAGTGTGTTTTTCATTTTCAAAACTGATACTTATTTTGAAGTTACTACCTTGTAATATTATTTTATTGTGATTTGAATATGTGATCTGCATGATACCATTTTCTCTGAATTTGTCAAGATTTACCTTATGGCCTAGTATGTGATCACTTCTTATAAATATTCTATTGTGCTTGAAACTTAGGTTTATTCTTCAGTTATTTAGTGTAGTGTTTTGTGTATGTCCATTAAATAAACTTTGTTAAGTGTGTTATTTAAATATTATATATTTTATATAATTAAATATTTATGTAATTAAATGTATTTTTATATTCATAATCTTTCAATTGATAAATATATTGTTAAAATCTCTTACTCTAGTGAATTTGTATTATTTCTCCTCTTCTCTCAATTTTTCCTTTTATATATTTTGGAGCTCTTATTACATCCAAGTTTAGAATTTGTATCCTTCTATTAGATTGACCCTCCAAATATGTACTAACTATTTTCTCACAAAGTTTATCTTTTACAGTTTTTTAAAGTTTAATGCAGCTGCCATTTTTTCTTTTTTTTTTAACATTAATTTTTTAATTGCTATGGTAATTTACATGCAACAGACTATAGAGATCTTAAGTATACAGTTTGATGAGTTTTGACAGTAGTCAGCACCACCCCAATCAAGGTATACGATGTTTCATCACCCCAGGAAGTTCACCTCGGTGAATTCCACCATGCACCTTCAACCACTTTTTTTGTTTTTATCATCTTTGATTAATTTTACTTGTTCTTAGATTTTATATAAATGGAATCATACAATATGTACTCATTTGTACTAATTTTCTTTCACTCTACCTGTTTTTGCAATTCACCCATGTTGCCCTCATGACCCCAAGGTTATGAAAGTATTCTCCTTTGGTTTTGTTTTGTTTTTTTTTAGAAATTTTATAGTTTTAATGTTTAGGTCACTTTTCCAACTCAGACTAATTTTTGTATATGGAGTAAGATAAAGATTTTAAGGTTTTTTTTATTTTTTAATATTGATAACCTGTTCTTACAACACCTTTCATTGAAAAGACTTTTTTTCTATTGAATTACCTTGCTCTGCTGTGGAAAATTGCTTGATTGTGTAAATATTGTCTAGTCTGGACTTTTCTATTTCATTGGTCTTTTTGTCTATTCTTATGTTAATACCATACTGATTATTGTAGCTTTAGAGTAGGATTTCTCAACCTCAGCAATATTGTCGTTTGGGGCCTCGTACTTCTTTATTGTGGGTGACTATCCTATGTGTTAAAAGATGTTTAGCAACATCCCTGGCCTCTACCCCCTAGATGCTAGTGGCATCCCCCAGTTGTGACAACCAAAAATGTCTCCAGACAATGCTAAATGTCCCCTATGGGATAAAATCACCTTCAGTTGAGAACTACTACTTTAAAGTAACTCTTGAAATCAGATAGTGAAAATCCTCTGACTTTCATGGTGTTATTCAGGATTATTTTGCCTATGCTAGAACCATTGCAACTCCGTATCATTGTAGAATTAATTTGTCAAAGTAGTCAGTGTTTTTCAATGTTATTGGAAATGGTATTATTATTTTTAATTTCATTGTTTAATGCCATTGACTAGTTGTAGGCCCTCCTGCCTCGCCTGTGACCTTTCACTCAGTTAAGGCACCATGGGCACTTGAGGGGGATCTCTCTCAGCAGTCCTGCTGCTCTGTCTTACTGAAGGCCTCATGAGAAAGAATGGGCAGAAAAGGTACAAACCTTAGGACTGGAGATCCTCAAGTTTCTAGTCAATCAAACCAACCCATTTTCAGACAATAAAAGTTTGCTAAAAAGTTTCTGTTGTTTTCTCCTTACCCTTCTTAGTGGCCAGCTTTCTTCCCCTTCCACTGGGTCCCAGGATGAAAGGGGCTTTGGGTGTTTTCTCTCTTAGGAAGGGCATATCCCTTTCTGGAATTTAGTTCATTTACATTTCTTTGAATTCTCAGCTTTCACATATACAACCAACCAACCACAAAACTATGATGTTGTTGCTTATCCAACCTTTTTTCTTTGTTAGAAGTATTTTTTTTTTAAGATTTTACTTTTTTCCTTTTTCTCCCCAAAGCTCCCCTGGTACACAGTTGTATACTCTTAGTTGTGGGTCCTTCTAGTTGTGGCATGTGAGATGCCACCTCAGCGTGGCTTGATGAGCGGTGCCATGTCCGCGCCCAGGATTCGAACTAACGAAACACTGGGCCACCTGCAGTGGAGCGCACGAACTTAAACACTTGGCCACAGGGTCGGCCCCTTGTTAGAAGTATTTTGTTAATTTCTACACCCTAATTGGAAATAGTTAACTTGCCAGCAGTTTTCTTTGTTCAGTGTTTTGGTATATTTTTTAACTTCTTTTTTATTACCCTTGTGCTTGCAACATTTTTGTGTTCTTATATTGTATATGTATCTGGTAAATAAAAGATGCTTACGTTTTTTAATCTAGTCTGACAATCTTTTAAGTGAAATACTTAATCCATCTATATCAGTCATGAGTACTGATCTTTTTGAATTTATTTCTACCATCTTATATTTTCCGTATGTCCTGCTTTTCATATTTCTTCTCTTTATTTGCTTTGAATTGCTTGAGATTTCCCACCCCCTTACCCTAATTTGTAAGTTTCATACCTTGTTTATGTTCTTTCAGTTGCCCTAGAAATTTTCACATGCATATTTAAAGTCTGTGTGTAATATATGCTGTCTATTTTCAAATCTGCCCACCCAGTTTTAATAGTCTCCTATTCTTGCATCGTACTTTTCTCCTTATTTTTTCAACTGTATTAAAAATACTTATTTCATATTGTGTATCTGATAATTCTGTTATCTGTAGTCTTTGTTGGTCTAATTCTGTAGTTTGCTATTCATTAGCTCTGGCTCATAGGTGCTTGTTTCTTCTTGAGTTTTAAAATTGTGAGCTCATAGTCTTTGGAACTTGTTATAATTTTTTGAGGCTAGGAATTAGAATTTTTTTCGGAGATGATTTGTGTGTCTAGGGGTACTAGCTACTTTTAAGTAAATTTTTGACCTTAGGTTTTCAGAGAACGCAACTAGTTTGAATTCTAGCCCCACAGGAGTACAGACTTGCAGTTAAGAATTTGCAGTGGTGACGTTTCTGTTTTACTGTTCTACCATGAACCAAAGCCAGTAAAGACCCTTAATCCCATCATCTCCCTCTGCAGAATGATTTTTTTCCTATTTCACCTACTAAGGATGCAGCCTTTTGGAGAATCTTGGCATATTTATACAGGTGTTGTTAATTCAGTCTGTCTCCATGGTAGGGCCTGAGGTGGCCTCCTGTCATCTAGCCCATTAAAACCTAGACTTTGGTCCCCCAAGGACTGGCCAGTAACTCCAGGGAACACTCTGGCTATAGCATTCCTCACTCTTGCGAATTTATGCTTTCTTCCTGTTTCTGCCCTCAGGAATTCCTTTGCTTCCCCCTTAAGGTTAGCCATATATTTAAAAATATGTATATTTTAAAATACATTTTATCCAGCATTTTTAGGTATGTTTTTCAACTTAATTTCCTTTTACCCTATGCTCTTTGTATCTTTGGGAGTTACCTCTAGTTGTTTTTGAAGTGTGAGAAAGTTTAGTATAAGGGGAAATATAAAGTCCTCATTTAGTCTTATCTCTGAGCTTAGAATGTTCTTCCCTCACTTCCACTGTGGTAAAAGCATCCTACTTGTCACTCATTTCAGATGTTCTTCTTCTCTCTGGGTAATCTCCCCTTCTGGCTCAACTCCCACTGCCATCTATACCCCCAACAGAATGAACTAATCTCTTACATTTGTTTCCATACTGTTTTATATACATCTTTCTTAAGGAGGAGATATCCCTGTAGACACAAAGATAGAGACTGGATTTTATTTATTTCTATGTCCCTAGTATATAATAGGCATTCACTAAAGTTTATTGAATCGAGCTCTCAAAATCTTTGTAACACATCTTGAAATTTTAAGCTTTTGGCTAGGACTGTTATAACTTAGTGTGCTGTTTATTTTTAGAAAATAACTTCTAAAGCAAAGTTTATTCAACATATTGAAGATAAAATAATTTTATTTGGTGTTTGGTAAGTTGCTTGGGCTGGTCTTATTTAAAGAGATGTTAAAGTATGATTTAAATGTTATTTGTCTTATAGTCTCCAGAGGGGCTGCCGTGGTGTGATTTTGGAACAAATGGAGATTTAGATCCCAATTCTAAATTCTAGCTCACTTTAAAATTATGAAATGTGTAGAATTTTCTGGAAGCAAAATTTGTGTCTGGAACATCAAAGAGAATTTTTGGCTTTGGGGCACTATTTTAAAAAAATTAAAAAAGGACTTTTTCTAAATGATCTTGATTACTTTGGCAGGGGTGGGGGTGTAGATGGTGTTGTTTCCTGTTGCCTGAATTTGTCTCTTTTTCTATGAATTTTGCGACTATCATACTTGTCTCGCAATTTTAAAAAAGAGTGAGTGTCTTTTGGAGAAGCTGATTTTGTAAACACATATCCCTTCTGCCTAGCATTTGTTCTCGTATTTGAAGATGTACAGAGGAAGAAAAGAATTAAGTAGGAGCAGTATGAAAAAGAGATGGGAAGAAAACCTGGTAGAGAGCAGAGACAGGTTGCTGAGAAGACCAACTAGAGCAAAGGTTGGCTGATTTAACAACAGAGGAAGGTGCAGATCAGGGAAGAAGGCAAGAGGAGGTGCCAGTACCAGAGGTTGGGGGATGGACAGCAAGCTGGCTCATGTTGCTTGAAGGAGCATGTTTCACATGTAAACATTTGTGTAATATCCACTTTTTGTTTTAACATCTCCACAATTGGAATATTTCTTATAATCAGTCTATCTTAATAAATAGTGTGTGTATTTTTCCTTTTTGGTGGTACATAAAATAATAGCACATTTACCATTGCTAGCATCTTAAAAAAATGAAATATGGTAAAACTTTACATTGCTCGTAAGGAGGGGTATTGGTTGTTATAGCCTGTTAGTTTACATTATGTGATCTGGCAGACAAATCAATTTTTTAAAACATTCAGAAATAGACTGTTAGCATTAAGCAGATCTGTCAAACTGACTCTTGATGATATTCCAGTAGAAACCTGCTCTCTAAGGTGATTTATGTGAAACTAGCAACTACTTTGGTAAAAGATCCACTACTGAACAGGCTGTTTTTACAATTGCTGGAAATTCTGAATCAAATGTAAGTAATCACTAGATAGAAATGGCAGTAACCTTTCTCCATCCATGTTAGCTGAGGGGCTATTTCCCTGCAGCACCTACATATTATTTATTAGGCAAGAGTAACTGTATGGCAACTTCTTAGCATTGCTTAAACAACAGCATCTCTGTACAATTTGTGCCTCAAGTTTGTCTCTGTTTTGTAGTCTTCAATCTCTTTGGAATTTGGACATAACTCTTGAGCCCACAGACTTACTTGTCTTGTTTGACAAAATTGGGTATTTGAGAGAAAATACCGTAATTTAAAAACCGTTCTTAAGTGTTCCTCTTTTGCTTTGGCTGCTATAAAGCTCATAGCCAAATGTGCAGCCTCTGTGGTCAAGAGACGTAGAAGATTTTAGCTTATGTTTTGCATACAGACCTCCTTCTAGCCCCCCACCCTCACTTCGTAACTTTCCTACCCAGTTTTCCCCTTCTCCCAGACTCTTATTTCTTCTCTCTTTCTTTCTTTTTTTAAATCTTATACTGTATGTTTCCTCCTTAGCTACCTCCCATTTGTTTTGGAATGGAGTGGGATATAAATAAAGGCTAAAACCATCAACAAACAAAATCTGTCTTTTAAAAACTTTCCCCATGTAGTCAAAACAGCAAATTGAAACAGGTAAAATGGATAGTCCATTTTTTTTTTCCTTTCTTCATATGTGTCTTAAATGAATTGAGTTGTTTTGAGGAAAGGAGAATTTTTTTTTTTTGGTCAGGAAGATTAGCCTTGAGCTAGCATTCACTGCCAATCCTCCTCTTTTTTGCTGAAGAAGATTGTCTCTGAGCTAACATCTGTGCCCATCTTCCTCTATTTTGTATGTGGGATGCCTGCCACAGCATGGCTTGATGAGTGGTGTATAGGTCCACACTTGGGATCTGAACCCGCAAACCCTGGGCTGCCAAAGCGGAGTGTGCAAACTTAACCACTATGTCACTAGGCCAGGCCCAGGAAAGGAGAATTTTGTTTTGCTGCCATTGTGATGGTTCTAGTGTTTTGGGACCAAAAAGGATTGTGAGCTCTTTCAAATTATTTCTAGTTTAGAACTGGGTTTTCAAAGAAAATGATAATGGTAATTAAAAATTTGAATGATTTTTAAAGTTAGTTACTATTGATGAGCTGAAATAGTATGAGAGAGCTATATTCTTTTCTACCAGAAAAGATTCTTTTCTCCTGGTATTTTGCCTGAAAATGGAAAAGGTTGACAAGTACCCTCATTTCTGTGCATCTCTGTGTATGTGTTTTAAGTTGAAAGTTAATTATGCTAATAAAATACAGAGAACCTATGGTTTATAAAACAATGGAAGGAAAGAAATAGGGTGGAGAGGGTCAGCTGTCATTGGTAACATGTATTTTAAACACTTGTCCTCTCTGTAACCAAACTGAATCCTAAGTGGTGATTGGACTCATCTCACCATTGGCATATTATGTTCTCTCTACCTATTTCTTCTGCCTCTGAAGTAACAATGTAGCATGGAAGATTGAGAATTATAGTCAGAACTATACATAAAATTATACTGATCTAATGCTGTGTTTCATACCAGCTTTTTAAAATCTTTTGTTTTTATTTTATTGAGGTCATAATAGTTTATAACGTGAAATTTCAGTTGTACGTTATCATTTGTCAGTAACCATATATATATGTGACCCTTTACCCTTATGCCCACCCGACAACCTGCCTCCCCTCTGGTAACCACTAATCTGTTCTCTTTGTCCATGAGTTTGTTTATCTTCCACATATGAGTGAAATCATGAGGTGTTTTTCTTTCTCTGTCTGGCTTATTTCACTTAACATAATACCTTCAAGGTCCATCCATGTTGTTGAAAATGGGACAATTTTGTCTTTTTTTATGGCTGAGTAGTGTTCCATTATATACATATATATGCACCGTATCTTCTTTATCCCTTCTTTGGTTGATGGGCGCTTGGGTTGTTTCCACATCTTGGGTTTTTGTGAATAATGGTGCAACAAACATAGGGATGCATAAGTCTCTGAATTGTTGATTTCAAGTTCTTTGGATAAATACCCAGTAATGGGATAGCTGGGTCATATGGTATTTCTATTTTTAATTTTTGAGAAATCTCCATACTGTTTTCCATAGTGGCTGCACTGGTTTGCATTCTCACCAGCAGTGTATGAGAGTTCCCTTTTCCCTACATTGAGGTCCCTTGCTATTAATTGTGTTGCTGTTAACTTTTCCTTTTAGTTCTGTTAATAGTTGCTTTGTGTACTTTGGTGCTCCTAAGTTAGGTGCATATATATTTATAAGTGTTATGTCCTCTTGGTGGAGTGTCCCTTTTATCATTATAGACTGCCCCTCTTTGTCTCTCATTGCCTTTTTTATCTTGAAGTCTACTTTGTCTGATATAAGTATGGCAACATCTGCTTTTTTTGTTTGCCATTAGCTTGGAGCTTCGTCTTCCATCCCTTCACTCTGAGTCTGTGTTGTTTGTCTTTAGAGCTGAGATGTGTTTTCTGGAGGCAGCACGTTGTTGGGTCTTGTTTTTTAATCCATCTAGCCACTCTGTGTCTTTTGATTGGAGAATTCAGTCCATTTATATTTAGAGTGATTATTGATAGGAGGGCTTAATACTGCCATTTTATCACTTGTTTTCTCATTGTACTGTATTTCCCTTGTTTCTCTTCCTCTGTATTTCCAACTACCAATTCAGTTTGGTGATTCTATATGATGGTTTTCTCTGTATTTATCATTTGTGTCTGTATTCTGATTTTTTGTTTAGTGGTTACCATGAAGTTTGTGTAAAAGCTCTCATAGATGAGATAGTCCATTTTCTGATAGCCTCTTATTCCCTTAGTCTAAGCAGGTTCTATCTTTCCTCTTCCCTGTCTTAAGTTATTGTTGTCACAACTTACTCCATTAAATGAAGTGATTATAGTTATTTTTGATGTTTTCCTTCCCTTTATCCTTAATGTAATAATTAAGTGTTTGCTAACTTGTTCTGATAGAGAGCTGCAATTTCCTGATTTTATCTGTCTGTTTATCTCCTTGCTCAAGGCTTTGTAAACCTTTTTTTTGCCTCCTCAGGTATGAGGGCCTTCTTGATCATTTCTTGTAGGGGTGTGGTGGGGGGGGGGCGTATTGTGGCAGTGAACTCTCTCAGCTTTTGTTTATCTGGGAAAGTTTTTATTTCTCCATCGTATCTGAAAGATATTTTCACTGGATGGAGTATTCTTAGTGGAAAGTTTTTGTCTTTCAGAATTTTGAATATATCATTCCACTCTTTCCTATAAGGTTTTTGCTGAGAAATCCACTGAAAGCCTGATAGGGATTCCTTTGGAGGTTATTTTCTTCTGCCTTGCTGCCCTTAATATTTTTTCTTTGTCATTGACTTTTTTCAGTTTTACTAATATATGCCCTGGAGAAGGTCTTTTTACATTGACTTAATTAGGAGTTCTGTTACATGTAATTCCAGCTCCTTCCCCAGGTTTGGGAAGTTCTCAGCTATTATTTCTTTGAGCAATCTCTCTGCTCCTTTCTCCCTCTCTTTTCCCTCTGGAATACTTATAATCGTTATGTTGCATTTCCTAATTGAATCAGATATTTCCCGGAGAATTTCTTCATTTCTTTTAAGTCTTAGTTCTCTCTCTTCTGCCACCTGAAGCGGTTCTATATTTCTGTCCTCTAAATTACTAATTCTGTACTCCATAATATCAGCTCTGTTTTTTAAGGATTGCAGATTTTTCCTTATCTTTATTGTGTTCATCTCCAACATTTCTGAATGGTTTTTTTTTTTTTATAGTTTCGATCTCTTTTGTGAAGAGTTCCTTCTCATTAATTTTATTCCTGAATTCATTGAATTGCCTTTTCTGAGTTTTCTTATAACTCATTGAGTTTCTTTATGATAACTATTTTGAATTCTCTGTCATTTAGATTGCAAATTTCTGTGACATCAGGATTGATTTCCTGGTACTTGTGATTTTCCTTCTGGTCTGAACTGTTCATATACTTCTTCATGCTATTTGATGGAATGGGCTTTTGCCATCACATAGTGGTAGTATTTGGTTGCAGATTCCACCTGCCACCACTGGAGGGGGCAGGAGCTGTGTATTCTGAACCCACCATGACCCCTGGCAGTTGTGCTTTTCCAGTGGAAGCTGTGCCAACAGGGCCTGCCTGTGTTTGCCCACTGGCTGCTGTTGCTTTACATACATAAGCACAGGTGCTCTGGTGTGGATCACCTGCTCTGGCTGACCAGCTAAGCTGATGCGCCAGGTGGGAGGCAGGGAGAGGTGCTTTGTTTTGTGTGCCTGATCCCATGTGCTCCTGCTCTGTACTCACTGCCTGCCTGCCTGGGCTCTTCAGCTTGGTGGGGATGCCTCCACAATTGCTTAGCCACCTTGGTCTAGAGCATTCCTCTGGGCTGGGAGGCAACCCTGAGAGTGAAAGAGTTCCAGTGGAGGGGTACCTTTTCCCCTTCTCCAGAGTTGCCCACTGGCCACCGTGTGAGTTCCTGTGCCCTAGATTGCTGCCACTAGGGAGGGAGAAGAGATCTGCTTACCTCCTTCCACAGCCTCCCGTGGGGTCCAGCACCCCCACATTCAGACGTATGACTGCATGGATTTCTCAGATGTCTATTGTGTTGTGTGAATGTCCTCTGTTGGTCTATGAATGTCTTTTCGTTGTATCTTAGCGGGGAGAGACTAAGGGAAGAGCTCACTGTGCCATGATGCTAATGTCACTCTCCTAAGCTCTTTTTTTATTGTTTCTTCTTGCTGCTTTCTTTTGTTAGTACCCATGGCCCCTTTTTTCCTTCTCCTGTTCTTGTCTGTCTTTCCTTTGTACTTCTCTTTCTTATACTAGATGCAAACCTCCTTTCCCTTCTTTCTTCTGTTTGCCAACCCTTGGGGACAAAAGTCATTCTGGAGAATTGTCTTGGAATACTTAAATTATAGCTGTTTCTAAGCCTATTAGGCATCTGGCACTGTAAATTGATCTAAAACTTTAATTAATCTAGAGATTAAAATTGGGCATCTTGATCAATTTGATGCAGAGAATACTATTATATTAAACCTTGCATTAATAAGGAGGGAATTAATAAGAAAATGTTTGGAAACTTCAGCTTCTTGTCAGTGATGAATTATTATTCATTCATACTAGAGATGATAAACGAATTCTAGATTTTCGTGTTTTATAACATCAACCTTACATTACGTTGCTATCATAAGTGTCTCTTCTGTAAGCTTTGAAAGATTAATTCTTTTTAACAAATACAGATTCACAGAAAGTTCTAGTCTTTCTCAAGCATTTTATGGTTTGGATTTATGGAACAGAGTTCTTACAAGGGTGTTTCTACCTTAAAGTGTACATTTATTATTTAAACACTGAAAAGAATAAGCAAATACAGTGGCATTGAATGAAGCTTATTAATGCCTCTATTCAATCAGCTCAAATTCTGAAATAGAGTATTGCTTCAATCCAGGAAAGTCTGTACATTATTTTTTTTCTCCTAGAAAATGTAGTGATTACTTTTGGTAAAGATAGCTGAATGAGAGTTTAGATCATTGCATATCCAATAGAAGAAAATTGAAATTTACTTGTTAGAAGATTTCCTGATGTAACATGCCTTTTTTCCAAGCATTGAAATAAAAATGACTGTAAAATCTCCTTTGATTATCTTATAAAATAGATTGTTACCATTTAAAAAAAGTTAATAGACTTTATTTTTTAGAGAATTTTAAGGTTCACAGCAAAATTAAGTAGAAAGTACAAAGTTCATAGCTATCCGTCTCATCTCCTCTTGCCCCACGCCACCAGCCTCCCTACTATCAATATCCTATACCAGTGTGGTACATTTGTTACAATTGATGAACCAATATTGACACTTTATTATCACCCAAAGTCCATAGTTTACGTTAGGGTTCACTCTGTGTTGTATATCCTATGTGTTTTGGCAAATGTATAATCATATACGCAGCCTTAAAGTGAGAAAGCGAAACAACCTTATTGCTGATATGGAGAAAGTTTTAGTGGTCTGGATAGATCACACCAGCCACAACATTCCCTTAAGTCAATCTAGAGCAAGGCCCTAACTGTTCAATTCTATGAAGGCTGAGAGAGATGAGGAAGCTGCAGAAGAAAAGTTTGAAGCTAGCAGAGGTTGGTTTATGAGGTTGAAGGAGATAAGCCACCTCCATAACATGAAAGTGCAAGGGGAAGCAGCAAGTGCTGATGTAGAAGCTGTAGCAAGTTATCCAAAAGATGTAGCTAAGATAATTAAGGTGGCTACACTAAACAATAGATTTTCAATGTAGATGAAACAGCCTTATATTGGAAGAAGGTACCAGCTAGGACTTTCATAACTAGAGAGGAGAAGTCAGTTCCTGGCTTCAAAGCTTCAAAGGACAGGCTCACTCTCTTGTTAGAGGCTAACGGGGCTGGCACCTTCAATTCAAAGCCAGTACTCATTTACCTTTCCAAAAATCTTAGGGCCCTTAAAAATTGTGCTAAATCTACTCTGCCTGTGCTCTGGAAATGGAACAACAAATTCTGGATGACAGCACATATGTTTACAGCATGGTTTATTGAATATTGTAGCCCACTATTGAGACTTACTGCTCAGAAAAAAGATTCCTTTCAAAATATCACTGTTCATTGACGACACACCAGGTTACCCAAGAGCTTTGATGGAGATGTACTATGAGATTAATGTTGTTTTCACGCTTGCTAATACAATATCCATTCTGCAGCCCATGGATCAAGGAGTAATTTAGATTTTCAAGTCTTATTATTTAAGAAATACGTTTTGTAAGGAAGGCCATACATTATGATTCCTCTGATAGATCTGGGCAAAGTAAATTGGAAACCTTCTGGAAAGGATTCACCATTCTAGATGCCATTGAGAGCATTTGTGATTCATGGGAAAGGATCAAAATAGCAACATTAACAGGAGTTTGGAGGAGTTAATTCCAGCCCTCATGGATAACTTTGAGGATTTCAAGACTTCTGTGGAGGAAGTAACTGTGGATGTGGTGGAAATAGCAAGAGGACTAGGATTAGAAGTAGAGCCTGAAGATGTGACTGAATTGCTGCAATCTCGTGATAAAACTTTTAACGGATGAGGAATTGCTTCTTATGGATGAGCAAAGAAAGTGATTTCTTGAGATGGAATCTGCTCCTGGTGAAGATGTTGTGAAGATTGTTGAAATGACAATAAAGGATTTAGAATATTACATGCACTTAGTTGATAAAACAGTGGCAGCGTTTGAGAGGGTTGATTCCAATTTTAAAAGAAGTTCTACTATGGGTAAAATGCTATCAAACAGCATCACATGCTGTAGAGAAATTGTTCGTGAAAGGAAGAGGAATTGATGGGGCAAACTTCATTGTTGTCTTACTTTAAGAAATTGCCACAGGTACCCCAGCCTTCAGCAACCACAACCATAATCAGTCAGCAGCCATCAACATTGAGGCAAAATCCTCCGCCAGCAAAAAGATTATGACTTGAATGCTCAGATGATGGTTAGCATTTTTTAGCAACAAAATATTTTTAATTAAGGTATGTACATTGTTTTTTTAGACATAATGCTATTGCTCACTTCATAGACTACAGTATAGTGTAAACATAACTTTTATATGCATCGAGAAACCGAAAAATTCATGTGACTCACCTTATTGCAATACTTGCTTTTATTGTGATGGTCTGGAACTGAACCTGCAATATCTCCAAGCTATGCCTGCATGCACTTAAAGTTCCTTCTTGTCTTTTTGTGGCTTGATAACTTATATCTTTTTAGTGCTAAATAATATTTCATTGTCTGGATGTTCCACAGTTTATCCGTTCACCTATTGAAGGACATATTGGTTGCTTCCAAGTTTTGGTAATTATGAGTCTTTACTATAAACATTCCTGTGCAGGGGCTGGCCCCGTGGCCGAGTGGTTAAGTTCGTGCGCTCCGCTGCAGGCGGCCCAGGGTTTCGTTAGTTCGAATCCTGGGCGCGGACATGGCACTGCTCATCAAACCACGCTGAGGCAGCGTCCCACATGCCACAACTAGAAGGACCCACAACGAAGAATACACAACTATGTACCGGGGGGCTTTGGGGAGAAAAAGGAAAAAATAAAATCTTAAAAAAAAAAAAAAACATTCCTGTGCAGGTTTTTGTGTGGACATAAGTTTTCAACTCATTTGGGTAAATACCAAGAAGCATGATTGTGGGATTGTATGATTATGTTGCCATTTAAAAAAGGAAATTATATGGAACAAACCAAAACCCCACAAAATCTTCCTCTTGGCAGCAGAATTAAACCTGCTCTAGGAAATTGTTCAAGACTTTTTTGGGTGATCATTCCAGCTGCAGCACTAGTAAATTTTATCACTGTTATGTCCTTATGTCAGCATTACTGCAGTGTTCTCATAGTTTGGCTCCTTATCACCAGTTTGACCCACTTTCCGTTTTATTCTGTACTCATTTTCAGACTTTTTGGAAGGTTAAATGAGATGATGCATTTTATGTGCCTAGTCAAGTGCCAGACTCAGAGTAGTCATTAAATTTTGGTTTATAGCACCCTCTCTACTCCATTCTCTCAATCGTTTGTTAATAAAGTTCATTCATAGCCCTAGCATGGCATTAAAGGTTCCCTAAAAGCCAACTTTAGCCTTTCTTCTTAGACTTATTGTACTATTAAGGATTCTTTTTTTAATCTGTTTTTTCAAATTATAGAAAACACATAACAGAATTTACCGTTAGCCAGTTTTAAGTGTACAGTACAGTAGTGTAACAGACTATATGCACATTGTTGTGTAACAGATCTCTAGAACTTTTCATCTTGCAAAACTGAAACACTATACCCATTGAACAACAACTCCCCATCCCCCATGCACCCCTAGTCCGTGGTAACTATATTCTGCTTTATGTTTCTATGACTTTGACTACTTTAGAT
The DNA here is from genome assembly GCF_021613505.1 of Equus quagga. Lineage (NCBI taxonomy): Eukaryota > Metazoa > Chordata > Mammalia > Perissodactyla > Equidae > Equus > Equus quagga. The sequence continues at coordinate 74,766,662 of NC_060277.1, read as the reverse complement.
ACCTTATGTAAAGGAATTATGTAGTATTTGTTTTTGTGACTGGCTTATTTCACATAACGTCCTCAAGCTTCATTCATGTTGTGGCATATGACAGTTTCCCTTTTTTTTTTAAAGGCTGAATAATATTCTATTTTATGTATATACCATATCTTCCATATCTGTTCTTCTGTTGCTGGATGGATGCTTCCAAACCTCTTGGCTATTGTGAATAATGCTCCAGTGAACATGGGTGTGCAAATAGCACTTTGAGATCCTATTTTCAATTCTTTGGATATATACCAAGAAGTGGGATTGCTGGATCATATGGTAATTCTACTTGTTAATTTTTGAGGAACCTCCATACTGTTTTCCATAGCAGCCGCGTCATTTTACATTTCCACTAACAATGCACAAGGGTTCCCGTTTCTCCATATGCTTGCCAGCACTTGTTTTTTTGATAGTAGCCATCTTAACAATGTGAGGTGGTATCTCAGTATGGTTTTGATTTGCATTTCCCAGAATGATAAGTGATATTGAGCATCTTTTCATATGCTTATTGGCCATTTGTATATCTTCTTTGGAGAAATGTCTATTCAAGTCCTTTGACCCTTTTTTAATTGAGTTATTTGTGTTTTTTTGCGTTGTAGGAGTTCTTTATTTATTCTGGATATTAACCTCCTATAAAATAGATGGTTTGAAAATATTTTGTCTCATTCTGTAGGGTGACTTTTCACTCTGTTGATTCTTTCCTTTGCGGTACAGTTTTGAGTTTGATGTAGGCCCATTTGCCTATTTTTACTTTTGCAACCTGTGCTTTTGGGGTCATATCCAAGAAATCATTGCCAAATCCAATATTGTGAAGTTTTCCCCTATGTTTTCTTCTATAAGTTTTATAGGTTCAGGTCTTACATTTAGGTTTTTAAGCCATTTTGAGTTAATTTTTGCAGATGGTGTAAGATAGGGGTCCAACTTGATTCCTTTGCATGTGGATATCTAGTTTTCCCAATATTACAAATAATATTGTGACCTGCAGGTCAGCATCAGCTTCAGAAGATCTGTGAATCCCTGAAATTGTATGCAGTATTTTGTGTGTGTGTGTGTCTCTTTTTAAGAAGAGGATCCATTAACTTTCATCAGATTCTGAAAGTGATCCCTAACACTCCCCCACATTACAACACTCAAGGCTAGGACTATGACAGTCCAAAAGAGGTAATTATTTAAATTTATTATTAAGCCTGTCTAGGGAAAATTATGGTTATTATTGGAACATAGCACACTTAGGAATTCAGGATAAGTTCATGATGCTAATGAAGTGGAGAACCTCAGTGAGAAGCAGGGTGGGACCAGTATCAAGTGTAGCATCTTCAGGCATTTTAGCTCTTTGATTAGTTTGCAGTATCTCATGGATCAGGTTGGCAGGTCAGCATAGTATATATAGTCTTGCCAAATATTTGGAAGTTTGTTGAAAACAGAAAACCAAACATTCAAATGGTAGAACTAGTTGCTTCTAAAGGTTTCTCTGGTCCAAAGATAATGTTTTTAATTGTATGCTTTTTGTTCAAGAAATTTGATTCCTTGAGGTAATCAATTTTGCTTTTAGGCCTGGATTTTTAAAGAATAAGTGATAATGGTTATACATTCTTGGTGGGGGGAATGGTCATTATAGTACAGCATTAAATGAATTTTAAAAACTAGAATGTCCACCTTCCCCCATCACCTCCCCACAGACAACAGATATAAATTACAGAGAAGTGGAGGAAAGTCTATTCCATGATGGGGCAAGACTGAGTAAAGCTTACCTTTGAGCTTTATCCTGAAGCCTCTCTGTTAACCCTTCACATAGACCCAGAACAAAGGTAATCAGGTTTTACATTGATTTGAAAGTTACCTGTTATCAGATTTGCGTGTGATAATTGACATCTCCAAGCAAATTCTGTGTCCCTAAGTAAATCATCCTTCAGGAGCATGTGTTAGGAATGCTTTTATACCCCATCACTGAAAGCTTGTCAACTGCATAAAGGGAACCCCGCCTCCTCCAAGTTCACACTGTTTTTAAAGTAACTCCTTAAATAGAAATCTTGCACCTGCAACATATTAAGACTGGCTTTTCCTGACAGGCCCAGCCAAAGAAAATAGTTTTCTATGTAATCTTGTGTTTTTTAAACATTATTAGCTATTAAAAAGGGGAAAAAAGGATACTAGCATGGCATATAAAATTCATTTGAGTTACCTGGATTGTGAGAAAATGTTTGGCAAAATGCTTTGCAAGTCCCAGATGCTTAATTATGAGTTTCTGCTAATGTATTCATCCAACTTTTATCATTTCTTTTTGTCTGAAACCAGGTTGCCTCCCTGTCCTTGTGAATAGGAGGCTGGGGAAAAGCGTAGGTGGGGTTAAAAGCGGAAGCACAGTCTCCTGTGTTTGCTACAGCTCTTCTTATTGTGGGATCAGTTTGGATTGTGAGATGAAATTGAAGAGCAGAATATAACGTTGACCTCTAAAGTCGATGGTCCAAAAGGGTTTATTTGTCTTCACTAAAACCTGTCAATTTTGAATTGAGTAGAGTGCTTTTGGCTGAAAAAGCTTTAAAATGTAAACATTGAGGAAATACTGTGTTTGTAATAACTAAAGTAACATAACATATACAGGTGTATATCTTAGAAATTTCTCATTTATCCTAAAAGTTACACCTAAATAGTCATTTAGAAGGGAATTTTTAACCAATGGAATGGGTTATACTGTGTAGTTTAATGCCAATGTTTCTTTTTTTTTTTTTTAAGATTGGCACCTGGGCTAACAACTCTTGCCAATTTTTTTTTTTCTGCTTTATCTCCCAAACTCCCCCTATACACAGTTGTATATCTTAGTTGCAGGTCCTTCTAGTTGTGGGATGTGGGACGTGGCCTGACGGGCGGTGCCATGTCCGCACCCAGGATCTGAACCCTGGGCCGCCACAGCGGAGCATGCGAACTTAACCACTCGGCCACGGAGCCGGCCCCTATGCCAAGGTTTCTGTTGTGGCCCTTCCTAAAAAGTATTTTGGTTGATCACAAATATTGTATGCAGAAGACTATTTGAAATTACAGTCATGTGGTTTAGAAATAAAAAGAGGAAAAGAACATCCCTTGTTGTATGTTCAATCTGCATTTTCCTATACTATCATTTCTATACTATCACTTGTGCTGCTTGATATGTAGAAACTTGTGTCGTCTTCCATTTGTTTTCAGAATTATGTGCACCAATAAAGAAACTCGATTTCTAGAATCTAATTGTATTTGTTTGATTGTTAGTTTGAAAAGTTCTCGATGTCTGGATTGGTATCTCTTCACTTTGTGTATGTGATAATGTCTAATAGCACCATGTAGGTGATTGATAAGTATTTGCTGAATTAATAAATTAATTAATCACCCTTCTTTGGATTATACCCCTAAACATGAATTTATATGTGGAGATTTTGATTACTTTTTAACCAAATCTGTTTTTGGAATAGAGGAGAATGTGAGTCTATATGATACTGACGGGAAGTGACCTTTATATCCCATTCAGAAAAGCAAAGGTTGCTGTACTAGATTATTACATACACTTAAAATATAGAGTCTAAGCTTTTGTAGTGAGTGTTAACCAGGGATGTGCAGCAGATGTCTAGTTCCCAGCCCAGACCTGCTAAATTCTAATCTCTAGAAGTAAAGACATCCATTTTTAAAAAGCTTTACCAGTAACTCTAATGTATATTATTGTTTGAAGGTATGTTTTATGATACTTTTGTAGCAGTTAATCGTTGCTTTGTGTGACATGGGTTTTTAAATATTTTGAGTTTGAATACAAGTCATGAGCACATTAATTGTTTCAAATCTCACTGGCCATTTAATTGATAATATTATATCTTTCTTTTAGAGGTGTGATTTCATATTACCAAATAACCATGAAAATTCTTTGTATGACCTTTAAGTAATATACAGATATGAAGAGAACATGCAGTAGTAGTCACAGAGAAGAGGTTTAAGATATGTTGAGTGGTCCCCCAATTTTCTCCCCGCATGATAGCAAGCTGCCCCGAGAATTGCTTATTGCACAATGCCTAGGACAAAACAAATGTGGAACGAATAAACCATATCATAATACAGTTGGTTAAGATTGTGTAGAAGATCCATTAGCCCAGTATTTGAGAAGATTAAAGCCCACTGGGTTAAGTGTAGTGGGTTTAGCACTGGACCCTGAGGCAGCAGCCTGGCTTGTATCTAAGTTCTGAACTGAGTAGTTGTGTGACTATGAACACCTTCTTTAACTCCTTTTAGTATTGTTTTCTCACCTGTAAAGTGAAAGTAAAAGAACCTACCTTACACAGTTATCGTAAAGATTAAATGAGATATTGTATATAAAAAAGGTTCACATATGACAATAAATGTTGCGATACGACTTCACTAGCTTGTAAGGATGAAACAGGTTTCTTGAGTTGGAAAATACTGTTTTGTTAAATGTCTAACCCAAAGTCTGAAACCTGGTGAGTGATAGAGTTAGGAATAGAAAGAACCCAGACACCCAACTGCCAGTCCAAAAGGGGCAGTGACGGGGATTAAGTCTTCCAGGCTTCTAAATTGTCTGGGCTGTGACTTGTCAACAGGGGTATAAGTTCTGTAGCCTTGCTTTTTGTATTTTTTGCAGTATTGTGTGCTGCAGAAATCAATTTTAGTGCATTAGAGTTCAGTATATGACTAATCAGAAAAAGTCTTGCCAAGAAAATTGCTTTATTTCAGCTGCTCAGAATTTTTAATTTATCTGATTAGGTACGAAGTATCACATGTTTTATGCTTTTTTTTTTTCATTGACACTATTCTATTAGCAAATTTTCTGACTGAATTCATGGAGTAAATAAAGTTTACCTCAACCTGCAAAAAGGGAGTTTCTAATACTATTCCTCCCCAAAGGGCATTTTTCACAGCATCATTGACAAATAAATAAATTTAAACAAGGAAAGAGGAGTATACATTTCCATTTGTTAGGTTTATTTTGGGAAAATAACTAGAGTTTGTTTTTTATCATGTTCTGAACTCAAATGTACTAATTTTGTATATGTTTTTATAACGTAAGATTCAGAGTACTGGAATGTTTACCTGGGTTCTGTGATGCCTTAAAAAAATCACTGCTGGTTTCTTGTGGAGTGAGTGTATTAATTGGTTAATTGAGAGAGTTTACTTGGCATCCACAGCAAATATCCCTTCTGATATTCTATAAATACTGAAATTGCAATTTTTCTTCACTAAACCTGTAATAATTAAAAGTCTCTATAGTTTTTTTGATTTTTATTTATTTATTTTTTTAATTTCTTTTGAGGAAGATTAGTCCTGAGCTAACATCTGCTGCCAGTCCTCCTCTTTTTGCTGAGGAAGACTGGCCCTGAGCTAACATCCATGCCCATCTTCCTCTACTTTATATGTGGGACGCCTACCACAGCATGGCTTGCCAAGCGGTACCATGTCTGCACCTGGGATCCAAACCGGTGAACCCCAGGCTGCTGAAGCGGAACACGTGCACTTAACCGCTGTGCCACTGGGCCGGCCCCATTCTATAGTTTTTTAGAATTAATGTGGTTTTAAAAAAAAATAAGACATTTACATAGTTCAAAATTCAAAAGATATAGAAGGGTTTACAAAATTTTCTTCTTCCATCTGTCTCCTCAGTCACTTAGTTACCCCTCTTAGAGGCAAAGAAAAACATATTACAGTTTCCTTTTAAGGATCCTTCCTGGAAATCATACAGCAATTCCATCTATATTTCACTGGACAAAATTGAATCATCTGGCCATGCTAGCTGCAGAAGAGCAGGAAAATATGGTCTTTTAGCTGAATGCATTGCTGTCTTGAAAAAAATTGCAGTTCTATTTCTTAGGAAAAGGAGGAGATCTTGCTATTGGAGGGTAACTAGAAGTCTTTGCCTGAGATTGTTCTGATTTACACTCACCAACAATATATGGAAATACAGTTTTACTGTATTGTTTTGTTACTCTTTACCAAGCCTGCATAATTGAATTTGTATAAGTTAAAGAACTTACTTTTTTTGCCTTAACTTTAGAATCTAATTCCAGCATAAGGCGTGACTCTAATGAAGTTAGAAAGACCTTGGTTATACTTATGTCTCATTTGAAAGTAAGAGTTAAATTGATATTGAGTATAACTGTAAGCAAAATACTTTTTATAAGGATTATGAGTGATGAGTCTTTTGCTCTTAGGCAGGCAAAATAAGTGAGTTTTCATAAAGACAGAAAAGTTAACCATCTTACATTTATGTGAAGGTTATTATCCCATTTCTAGTATGCCTCGAGTTTATAGCTTCAAAAATTATCTGATTTGATTTTTTAGCCTTTATATAGGCTGCCTATATGTACCAAATGAGAGAGAGTTTGGGAAATGTGTGTCAGAGGTGAGTTACAGCTGTGCAGGCATTAACAAGTGGTATTTGATTTGAACTTGGAAACATAGATTTGGTTATATCTTGGTTCCTTTGTGTGTTTATATTCTTATCCTTAATATCAAAGATACTGCAGAAATGCTAATAATTCACCATTATTGTTGTATCGAGGCATGTAAATCAAGAAAGAAAATCATTTGTGATCTCATCGATGGAAATGTTTCAGCTAAGGCAAGTAGTAGATGGGGCTATGGTAGGGAAGCACATGAGGTAATGGCATGTCGGCATATTTGGGGAAAACCTATTGCCTAGTGTGGCAGTGGAATAGGATATATGTAGAAGAGAAGAAGGGAGATAAAACTAGAAACAGAGATTGGGCTTTGAGTGTTAGGATAAGAAATTTGGATTTTATTCATCTTTATTTTGTTCGAAGTTTTTGAAGAAGAAAGTGATCTTGTTTGCATTAGATGAATATATTAGGTAGATGGTTAGACTGGCTGATCTCTCAGATTCCTTTTAGTACCATGAATTTATAACCCTGATGAGGTTAGGCTTTAGACATGTCAACCTCTGTGGTGTCAGTTTGAGAGATTTAGCTGTCAGTCATAAGGTTTATACCTTAATACAGTGGATGAGGTCACCAAGAAGGAAAGGTTAGAGTACTCTGAGAATGCCCACAGCAAGGAGTGGTTCCCTCTCCCTAGTTCTCCCTTTTTTTCCCTCTTATAATTTAATTTTAAGGAGTCTAGGTGGTTTTTTCTTAGAGTTTACTGAGATTTACTGGTTGCATCCATGTGGTTTAGCATGTTGTTCTGTTCTGTTTTCTGTTTATTAGTAGTTGGACCTAGAGTCTTGATCACATTCATGTTTGGTTTTTCCTTTTTTTCATAGGTAGGCATGACTACTTCACTAGGTAGCAGTATGTACTTAATCAGGAGGCACATAATATGGGTTGTCTCTCTTTTGGTGATATTAGTAGACATCGATGATTAATGCCTAGATCCATTGATTTGTTAAGGTTTACAAAATGGTGATAATCCAATTCTGCTATTCGCTCTTCATTTAGTAGCTGAAATATTTCTATTAAGTGAAACTTCATCTTCTCTTTGATTACTTGTTGGTAGGCATAGTTTTTATAGGAAAAGTGGAATAAATGCATAATTTGTTTCCTTTATTCACGTTCAAAATAATGAATTGGTTCACTAGCATCCTCCAACATTAATTAATATTGTTAACTTAAGGATCAATTAATATTATTGATCCAATAATATTATTAACTTATAGATTTAAACTAAATATTTTCATTTTGTTGCAATTATTGTCTTTATTGATGTACAAATTATACTATCTTGGCACTGGGCTCCCAAATCCTTTTGACATAATCCTGGTAGCCTAGATATGACAAAATGTTCCAGGCTCATCCTGTACATTTCCTACCTCACACCTGGAATCAACCATTTTTCCAATGGCCCCTGTGCACTAGAGGTATTCATTCCTTTTGGATTGGTCATTTTTTCCAAGGGTTTTTCACGGGTCTTTTTAAGATAAAATGACATCAGGAACTCATACTGATACTTCAAATTGAAATTAATTATTAAAACTCTGACTCCTACACTTGAATCTCCTTTCTCACATCTTGAGAATCCTGGTTTTCAATGGTGGCAGAAATGATAGAAGTAGAACATCACGTAAGTATTCATTTGTTTCATCTCACAGTACATACACAGCACTCAGCATACCAACACCAACAATGTGATTAATGAAAACAGGTGAAGATTTTTTTTCAGCTTTATTGAGGTATAATTGACAAAATTGTAATATATTTAAAGTGTACAACGTGATAATTTGATAGAAGTTTACATTGTGAAAGGGTTCCCACAATTGAATTAATTAACATATCCATCACCTCACATATTTACCTTTTTTTTTTTTTTGGTGAAAACACTTATGTCCTCTCTTAGCAAATTTCAGTTATACAATACAGTATTATCACCTATTGTACCTTATTATACATTAGATCCTCAGAATTATTCCTCTTATAACAGAAAGTCTGTACCCTTTCAGAAAACAGGTTGATTACTTAAATCGCTTTATTAAATTATAAATGACATACAATAAACTGCAGATATTTAAATTGTACAATATAAGTTTGATATGTGTATGCACCCATGAAACTGTCACCTCAATCAAGATTCTGAACATATTCACCGCTACAAAAAGCTTTCTTTGTCCCTTTGTCATTTCCCTTTCCACACCTTGCTACCTCCCCTCCCCTCCTGCTATCTCCAGGCTTTTTGCCACTATAGATTAGTTTGCATTTTCTAGAATTTTATGTAAATAGAGTGATATAGGATGTACTCTCTTTCATCTGACTTTTTTCCCTCAGCATATTTATTTTGAGATCGATCCATCTTGTGCAAATTGATAGTTACTTTTTATTGCTTAGTAGTAAACTATTGTAGGGATATACTATGGTTTTAGGTTATTTCTAGTTTGGAGCTACTACAAATAAAGCTGCTCTGGATATTCATGTCTAAGTCTTTGCATGGACATATGTTTTCATTTTGCCTGGGAGTGGAATCGCTGAATAATACGGTAAGTGTACATATAACTTTTTAAGTTAAACTGTTTTCCAAAGTAGTTTTACCATTTTATGTCTCTGACAGTGGGTGAATTCCAATTCCTCCACATCCTTGCTGATATTTAGTAGGGTCAGTCTTTTAAATTTTAGATAATTTCAATAGGTATGTAGTGGTATCTTACTGTAGTTTGAATTTGCATTTTGCTAAGACCTAGTGATTTGCCATCTGTATATCTTTTTTGATGAAGTATTGGTTCAAGTCTTTTTTTTTTTTAATTGTGTTTGTTTTCTTTTTATTGAGATTTGAGAGTTTTTTTAATTCTCAATACAAATCCTTTATCAGCTATGTGATTTTCAAGTAAATCCCAGTTGGTGACTTGTCTTTTTATTCTCTTAACAAAGTCTTTTGAGGATGAGAAGTTCTTAATTTTGATGACTTCCAATTTATCAATTTTTTATATGGATCATGAGTATTTTTTATGACTCCATTGTATCTTTCTTGTTGGCTTTTTAGCTATAATTGTTTGTTATTCTAGTAGTTGCTTTAGGGTTTATAGTATATATCTTTCACTCATCACAGTGTACCTTCAGTTGATATTATACTACTTTATGTATAGCATAAGTAAACTACTTATGTAGGTTACAGTAATCTACTTCCATTTTTCTCCTTCTGACCTTTAGGCTATTGTTGTCATACATTTTACTTCTACATATGTTTTAAACCCCACACTACGTTATTATTCTGCTTTAAACAGTCAGTTATCTTTTAAGGAGATTTAAGTAATATTAGAAAATCTTCGCATTTACTTATGTTATTGTTCCCATGCTCTTCATTGCTTTGTGTAGATCCAGGTTTTCATCTGGGGTCATTTTCCTTCTGCTTATGGATTTACCACTTCCTACAGTGCAAGTCTACTGATGATGAATTCTTTTGATTTTTGCATGTCTGAAAAAGTCTTTATTTCATCTTCAGTTTTGAAAGTTATTTTTGTTGGATATGGAATTCTAGGGTGACAGTTTTTTTCATTTAAATGCTTTAAAGATGTTACTCGGTTGTCCTCTAGATTGCATTGTTTTCAATGAGAGATATGCTGTAATTCTTATCTTTATTTTTCTGTATGTAATATGTCTTCATTCTCTGCTTTAATATTTTCTCTTTGTCATTGATTTTAAGCATTTTTTCATTTTTATTAAGATATAATTGCCTTACAGCACTGTATAAGTTTAAGGTATACAGAATAAAGATTTGACTTACATATATTGTGAAATGATTACCACAGTAGGTTTAGTTGACATCCATCGTCTCATATAGATACAAAAAACTAGAGAAAAATATTTTTTCCTTGTGATGAGAACTTTTAGGATCTACTCTCTCTTAGCAACTTTCAAATATATCATTCAGCAGTGTTATGTATAGTTATCTTGTTGTACATTACATCCCCACTACTTATTTTATCCTATAACTGACAGTTTGTACCTTTTGACCACCTTCATCCAATTCCTCCGCCCTCCATCTGGTTTTAAGCAATTTGATTATGATATGTCTTGGTATAATTTTATTCATGTTTCTTCTGCTTGGGGTTCAATGAATTTCTTGCATCTGTGGGCTTACAGTGTACTCAGAAAGTGGAATACTGTGCTACACATAAAATAAGTGAACTAGATCTGGATGGATCAACACGGATAAATGTTAAAAACAAGGCTGATTGCAAGTTACACGCAAAAACTCAGGCCAATGTGATGCCATTTATGTAAAATTTTAAAACAATATATATGTTTTTATGGATATAGGCATATGTATCAAAATTGTAAAACTATGAATATCAAGGATTCACACCAGAGTCAGGATAATGGTGAGTGAGGGACAGGCAGTCTTTTGATGCCTCTATAGCATTTACTATTTTAACAAAATGTATCTGAAGCAGATATGACAAACATTTTATCTGGGTAATCAGTGTCTAATTTCTTTGTTTACATATGTGTCTGATATATATTATCACTGATTTGAACAAAGGTCAGTATAGTTCTTACAGCTTCTGTGGCTTTATCTTATTAAATATAAAATAACTGTCCCTGCATAACTTTCATCCACACGGTTAGTTACATTTCAATAATCTACCAAATAAAAGTTATTCGCATAGATAAAAGAACTATTTCCTATTAGTTTCCTTTAAAAAGTAATGACCAATAAGACTGTTCTGTGGGACCATTTTCTTTCCTGTTAGGAGACCCATGTTGATTTCACTTTGAGGTATCCCAGAAGAGACATTGCAAGTTTTATGGCATTTAATCCAAGTAAAACATACTGGGTTAATGTCCCCTTCTTAGCCTTTTTTTAAGTAATGTACTTATTACATATCCTCCAAAATAAAAAGTCTTTGTCATGCTGGCATCAGATTTTTTTTTTTTGTTTTGACAACTAGTGTGTCTTCTATGTCCTGAATGTCATTTTATCATTTTTTGAAATGTTGCCAGGGAGGCTCCCCTTGTGGAGCAAGAAAGACCTAGAAATCATTATAACTAACAATATACAAGTTTTTCTTAAATGTGCTGCCAAAGAGCAAACCTTTTTGGATTGGTGACATGTAGCACCTGCACAGTGGCTTTTTCTTCCCATTTCTAAAGTAAAATGTCCCTCTGTCGAAACCAACTTTTCTTTGGTCTCATGCTTCCAGGTTAATATATTAAGATTGATGTGTTAATCATAGCATTAAAAAAAAAGGAAAGGGGGAGAATAGAGGGTAAGGGAAAAGGAAGCCTTGTCAGCATTTTTGTCTTCAAAAAAGAATTTAGGTCATTGAAATGTTTACACAGTATGTTAGCAGTTTCAGAAAACTTGTGGATACATGTTTCTTTATCATTTTTTATTTTTATTTTTTGGTGAGGAAGATTAGCCCTGAGCTAACATCTGTTGCCAGTCTTCTTCTTTTTGCTTGAGGAAGACTGTCTCTTAGCTAACATCTGTGCCAATCTTCCTCTACTTTGAATGTAGGATGCTGCCACAGCATGGCTTAACAAGTGGTGTGTAGGTCTGCGCCCAGGATCTGAACCTGTGAACCCCAGGCCGCCAAAGCGGAGCATTCAGACTTAAGCACTTCACCACCAGGCTTGCCCCTACACGTTTCTTTACAACAGAATAAAAACACATCTAGAACATTTACTCAGTATGTGGTAATTCTTCCATTTTGGTGATATTTATTTTTCTCTTTGGAGGAAGCCATAGTTTGCAAGGGAATTTTCTTGTTCCCATTAACCATATAAATATTTTGGAATTTTAGGATTTCTCTTTCCCCTATTGAGGTACTTCCATCCTCAGGCTCAATTGACAGTATTTTTTTTTTTTATTAAGATTATGGTAGTTTACAACCTTGTGAAATTTCAGTTGTATATTATTGTTAGTCATGTTCTAGGTACACCACTTCACCCTTTGTGCCCTCCCCCTCCCCCCCCCCCCCACCTTTGCCCTGGTAACCACCGATCAGTTCTCTTTGTCTATATGTTAACTTCCACCTATGAGTGGAGTCAATTGCCAATATTTTAAAACTCCTTGTTTTTTAACCAGATTTACATTAGTAAAGCCCTCCCTTTCAACAAACACCTACTGTGTAACAAGTGATGGCGAGATAAGGGTGAAGCAGAATAGACTGTCCTGTCCTTGTGTTAGAAAGAGCTAAGAAACTAAATGGTTTCATTTTTGTTATATTTTTAAAGTTTTCCTAAACCAGATTTCTGAGAAATGCTCTCTCCCAACTGACTGGGAAGGGAGTTGGGGGGAGGTGGGGACATATATTAATGAAACAAAGGACTTTGGTTTCTTTGAAATATTCTTGTGACCAAATGCTGGAAAAATATACAATAGGTTTCTTAAATATAGTTCTGGCTTTGAAATACGTACATACTTAATGAAACCAAAATTGAGCACTCCTAAAGTAGGCTGATCTATATATAATAGCACTTCCAAAAGTAGAGCTTTTGTGGGCGGTCCCCGTTAACTCTCCCTCCCTGTTCTCACTGCATATTCCTCTTAACTTACTCCATAGGCATACCAAGAGGAGAAATTTGTAATAAAAAGAAGAATTCTGTGAAACATAATTGTGGTCAAAGGGTTCCTTAGAAGATAGAGAGGGACAGTTTTGTAATAGCTGCTTCGTAGAACTTGAGAGTTCAGAGAGAGCAGCTTAGTATAGAAAAAAGAACATATACTGTAGAGTCCCACAGACTTTAATCCAATCCGAGTTCTGTCACTTATTCTCTGTGACCCAAAGCCAATTTGTTAACTTATTTGTGCGTCAATTTTCTTTTTTGAAAAATGAAGGTAACAATCTTTCCCATGAAAATTGCACATCAAAGGCTCTCACTATTCATATATTTCATTTGTTCAGCTAATTTATTGATGTTGTACTAGACTCTTTAATGGTTTCTGCTAGTGTTAATAATTGATGAACATTGTGTCAGGCCTTATTCAGCTGTCAGACTGCGTAAGTCAGGATATGGTCTCCATTAGAATACAGTAGAATTTCAGCCCGATATCTCTAAAAAGAGAATGACAAGAAAGATTGCGAAAAATGGCTATTGCTCAGTAACAAGGGTAGCTGCAAGAAGCTGTAATACTTTTACTAGAATATGATAGGTTCACAAATTTTGCCTGGAGCAGTTACATTCTCATTAGATGATACTTAATAACTTCTGAACAGTGAAATAATTTTGTTTTTGTTTCTGTGAGGTAAAATTAAGCTCTCTGAAAAGGCTATAATCTTTCACAACTTCCTAGGATTTGCTGTCTTTTGAATGGCTAGATTCTTTCTGCAGCTTTCTGAGCAAAAACATCACCAAAGCAAAACCAAAAGTAGTTTCAAACCCAAGTAGTTTGAAAGTTGATGTCAGATTGTTTCTGTCCTAGGAACCTAAAAATAAGAACATGTTTCAATAAGGCTGCCTTTCTCTTTTGCACCTTTGAATGACTGTCATGTATATTATAAATAGTGCATTATTAACCCAGCTATAGCCACTTGTCTTTCTTTTTTAATTGAGTTAATGATATTTTACCATCTTGTGAAATTTCAGTTGTATATTATTGTTTGTCAGTTGTGTTGTAGGTGCACCCCTTCACCCTTTGTGCCCACCCCCCCCTTTCCCCTGGTAGCCACTAATCTGTTCTCTTTGTCCACATGTTTAAATTCCTCATATGAGTCGAGTCATACAGAGATTGTCCTTCTCTATCCAGCTTATTTCACTTAGCATGATTCCCTCAAGGTCCATCCATGTTGTTGCAAATGGGATGATTTTATTCTTTTTTACGGCTGAGTAGTATTCCATTGTATATATATACACCGTATCTTCTCTATCCAGTCATTAGTTGATGGGCACTTAGGTTGCTTCCACATCTTGGCTGTTGTAAATAATGCTGCAATGAACATAGGGGTGCATGGGACTTTTGGAATTGCTGACTTCAAGCTCTTTGGATAGATACCCAGTAGTGGGATGGCTGGGTCATATGGTATTTCTATTTTTAATTTTTCGAGGAATCTCCATACTGTTTTCCATAGTGGCTGCACCAGTTTGCATTCCCACCAGCAGTGTATGAGGGTTCCTTTTACTCCACAACCTCTCCAACATTTGTTACTATTTGTTTTGGTTATTTTTGTCATTCTAATGAGTGTAAGGTGATATCTTAGTGTAGTTTTGATTTGCATTTCCCTGATGATCAGTGATGATGAACATCTTTTCATGTGCCTATTGGCCATCCGTGTATCTTCTTTGGAGAAATGTCTGTTCATGTCTCCTGCCCATTTTTTGATCAGGTTGTTTGATTTTTTTGTTGTTGAGTTGTGTGAGTTCTTTATATAGTATGGATATTAACCCTTTGTCGGATATATGACTTGCAAATATTTTTTCCCAGTTAATGGGTTGTTTTTTTTGTTTCAATCCTGTTTGTTTGTTTTTTTTAAAGATTTTATTTTTTTCCTTTTTCTCCCCAAAGCCCTCCAGTACATAGTTGTATATTCTTCGTTGTGGGTCCTTCTAGTTGTGGCATGTGGGACGCTGCCTCAGCGTGGTTTGATGAGCAGTGCCATGTCCGCGCGCAGGATTCGAACCAACGAAACACTGGGCCGCCCGCAGCGGAGCGCGCGAACTTAACCTTAACTACTCGGCCACGGGGCCAGCCCCTCAATCCTGTTTTCCTTTGCCTTGAAGAAGCTCTTTAGTCTGATGAAGTCCCATTTGTTTATTCTTTCTGTTGTTTCCCTTTTCTGAGAAGACATGGTGTCCGAAAAGATCCTTTTAATACTGATGTCAGAGAATGTACTGCCTACATTTTCTTCTAGAAACCTTATGGTTTGATGTCTTACCTTTAGGTCTTTGATGCATTTTGAGTTTATTTTTGTGAATGGTGAGAAAGAATGGTTTAGTTTTCATTCTTTGACATGTTAGCCACTTGTCTTTTGCTTACCAAGTCCAAGGCTTACATACCAGAAAGGGAAGTAGCATTGGGAGAGATGAGTGGAGTTCTTGGTGAAGGAGCTACTGATTTGCATCCATGGTAGTATATAACATAAGATCGGTCATGAACAGATTAAATATCTGAAAAGGATTATTTTAAACAATGCCATCTCTTAGAGGTTGGCTAGAAGGGAAAATTACAGTGTTTGTGATCTGTAAGGGAAGGGGAAGGAGAGACAAAAGTAATATTTTTATACAGGTATGAAAATGAGCATCCAGTAAAGGTTGGTATAAGACTTGGGTCTCAAATTAGCAAAAGAGATTTGTTGGTTCACATAACTAGACCTCAAGATAGATAGAAGTATAACTAGCCTTAGATATATCTGAAATGTAAGACTTGAATATTATCAGGATTCTTGTCTCTTTTCTCTTTCTCTGCAAATTGTGTTTCGTTTCTTGAATTGTTTTCTCGATGTGGCAGAGGCAGCTTCCAGTACCCATCCTTACAGCCTTTCTTTAACCAAAGACAAAAGGGGACCTTTCTCAGCTCCAATTTTTCAATTTCCTAAGAAGTCTTTTTGGATGGGGGGATGTGATCTGCTTATCCGAATAAGATGAGAAAGAACATTGGGAAGGCACAAGTAATAGCCATCAGCCACTGCAAGTAGAAATTGTTGCTCTGTGTAGTAGGAAAGGACTGGCTTCATGGGAGAAGAGACTACGAGTTATATATGGTGCTACACTACTGCCTCCTTATCCTAGTCTTCCTTTTTTATCTCCTTTCTCCCCTAAGCAGTGCAGTACCCCTCAAAGTAGGAGGGTAGTCAACGTGGACAGTGGCCTAGATGCTAGTGAAGAGTTTGCTGACCATTCTACATGGCAGTGTATCCAATTCATTCCATTCCTAACTCAGATTAGTAGCTTCTACATGTGATGGAATTATTTTCCTTTTTTTTTTTTTTTCTAGACTATAACTCATATAGTTGTGGAAGAAATTTAGAGCTCGCTCTATCCAAGTCTCACTTCTAGAGTGAAGGATCCCACTGCTCAGGATGTAGTATAATTGTATACCCCCATCTTCAGGGGCTTTATTATAAAGCAAGGTGCCAGTAAAATTCACTTCTTGGTTAGGATGTACGGTATCATGATTCCAGACTTGCTGCAATTAAAATAAATATAGTTGAAGTGATTATTCCATTAGGCATCTTCTTCTTTCCTCCTTGTCCCCCCAGTTACATCAATCCTTAAAGTTACATTTAAAAATTACATCAATAGTACAGCCAGATGGCATTCTGACACTCACTGTAAGTATTCTAAGATTTTCTAAAATCGTTGGCTCAAATAGAAAAGTCATCTTTTCTCCAAATATGTTCCTGTCCTTTTCTCTTGGTTGTGTGTTCTAACTGTTGCACTTATCTTAAAATCAAAAAACCAGAATGGAGAATTCAACTTTTCCAAAATTTCCCATGTGTTTCTCCATCCAAGTCTCCCTCACAAATGAAGTGTAATTGCACATTCATAATGATGCCTTCCTTATTAAATAGTGATATTTAAGAAATTGTCAACAAAAGTGTTTTTTTGTTTTGTTTTGCTGAGGAAGATAACACCCTGAGCTAACATCTGTCACCAATCTTCCACTTTTTGCTTGAGGAAAATTAGTCCTGAGCTAATGTCCATTGCCAGTTTTCCTCTATTTTGTATGTGGGTCACTGCCACAGCATGGCTGCTGATGATTGGTGTAGGTCCACGCCCAGGAACCGAACTGAGACTGCCGAAGTAAAGCACGCCAAACTTAACCACTAGGCCATGGCGCCAGCCCCAGCAGAAGCATTCTGTTATAGGTCAAGAGTACACTTTTTTGGAAAAGTTGAAAAAGAATAGTGGCTACTTACCTGATTTCAGAAGAATCTAGTTTAAATAGCACTCTAGACTTCATACTGACTTAAAATAGGAATTGATTTTTGGAGAGGATGACAAAATACATTAAGTCCTTGATTCTACTATGTAAAATTTTAATTTCACACATGAGTAATATTACTTTTAGCCTAGTTTACATAATTAGGCCTAGAAAATGTAGCCTGACCAAACCCTGCAGAACTGTTACTATTGTGACTCAGTTGGTATAGACTTGTTTTTGAAAACGAAATGTTCTTATGTTTTTTAAATCCTCCTACAGTATAGCCTCAGATCTCTAGACCTAAGGGGATATAATCAAAGGAGTATTACAGAAGGAGAAAATGTCTGTCCACCATTGCATTTGGACTGAGACGGTTACCTGAACTTTGATATTGGAATCCTGACACCTGGGCATCAAAAGAGAGACTTCCAATGGGCCGTTGATATAAATCAGTAAAAAGCCCATGTAGATCTTGAAGACACTTCTCTAGTTCCCTACTTCTACCTGTTTCCAAGCAGCAGAGAGAAGAGGGAAAGAGAGAGAATATTGAGACATCTTCATTTTCCTCAATAAAGAAATGAGGCCTGGGCTGGCCTGGTGGTGCAGCAGTTAAGTGCACATGTTCCACTTTGGCAGCCTGGGGTTCTCTGGTTTGGATCCCAGGTGCGGACATGGCACCACTTGGCACGCCATGCTGTGTAGGCGTCCCACATATAAAGTAGAGGAAGGTGGGCATGATGTTAGCTCAGGGCCAGTCTTCCTCAGCACAAAGAGCAGGATTGGCAGCAGTTAGCTCGGGGCTAATCTTCCTCAAAAAAAAAAAAAGAGAAAGAAATGAGACCGTAATAAAAATTTACTTTTACAAATCACTGGTGTCAGGGAAACAGTTTAAGAAACCCCTTACTACTGGTAGATAAAGAATCATTTTCTTTTCTGCTAGAAAATAAGAGGTGCATTCTTCTCCCAGCAGTTGCCTTGAAGAATACGTAAGTGAGACGCTGCGCTCTAAACAGTGACAGGATGGAGCCTTTTCCTGGTTCCATGCTTTGTGTTGTCTGGCTATGTCTTGTATGTTGCAGCACCATATTGTACCACCACCATCTCCAGCCAGACTTAACGATAGTTTTATTTTTCTTCATCTAGAGGAACTTCGCATGAGCCAATTGCTTGTATTTCAGTTTGATTTGGGATATAATTTAACTTAAAAATGAGGCACCAAAGTACAAGAGCCATACTACAAGTTATTTTTATCATGTAACTTCTGAAGGCAACTGCATAAAAAATGTTTGGATACCAAAGTATTTACTTGATTGATTATGGAAATTTTTAAGTTACGCTAATGTTATAATTGGCCATTCTCCTCAATGTAATTGTTTCCTTTATTAAAAATATTTAATAAATGAGTTTCATTTCTTGTGTGTATATGTATATATTTAACTTGTTTTCTTTGATTTGGCGTTAAATGAGTAAAACTTCTTCGTTACAGTCAAATTTACAAACATTTTACGTAGGTTATTTACCCTTTTCTTTGAATTAAGATATGCTGAGTTGCACAACAAGTTTGTTAGACATGGTACTATTTGTGAGGTGGAAACCCAAGTTATATTTCATCTTTATAAATGAATTATCCTTACTTGGTTTGAATATCTGGACATAGTTGGATTGGGAAACTATTTTACAGTAGACACAATAAATTATTAACCTTGAATAACTAGCATATTGATCTTTCCTGTTTGAAATTACATGTTGTTGTTGGGAGTATTAGACGTCTTGTTACCTGATGCTGATGTGGTTATAATGACAGATACTCATACATTTCACTGTCTTCAAGTAGTATAATTGACTTTAGATTTAGCAACTAGGAAACCATTGAGGATTTTCAGTTGTGATTCCTGTCTTTGTTAGTCTCCTTGACAGATTGAATTTCCATTTTATGTTATTGTGAATGTTCCCTGGGTTTAAATTCACCAAGATTTAATAAGGATCCTATTCCTTTTTTTTCTTTAACATTAACAAGGTATATCAGACTAGTTGACAAAGGTTTATTTCTTGGCACTTTGCATTTGTCAATTCTATAATTTTTGAAAGCTGTTGACTGATTTTTAATAGGTTAACCTTCCTTAGAGGTAGAAATGACCTAATCCTGCACCCTGTGATTTTCCTTTTATATATAAGGAACTGAGGCCCAAATAATACAAAACTAAAAAGTTTATACTAGAACCTTCTGTGACTGCTTTATCTATCACAGGGCAAACTGTCAGTAAATTATTAAAAGTAATTAAATTTGTGGGCCAGAGCGTTTTTGAAATAAAACAGTTGCTAATGTCAAATCTTTTCTGATAATAGTGAGTAAAGTCCAAATGTTCTTTTTTTTTTCTCATTAGTCATCACAAGAATTAGACTTAAAATATAGCCTCATATGCCCAAAGTGGGGTAAAAGAGGGCAGGAATGATTATTTTTCTTCTAATGTTAGAAATCTGAGTGTTATGATAGTTATTAGTCACTTATTTGTACCATAACTCTCACAAGTAGGGAGTAAACATTTTTGTGAAAGCTACCAGCATAAAATGCAGGAAAAGAGAAGAAAACCATCGAGTGTATCTTCCTACATCAGTAAGGACACATTTATATTATTGGCCACATCATTTTAATTAGATGGATAGTTTAGTATTTAACTGATCACCTATTGTTGGACGTATAGGGCTTTTTCCCAATTATTTGTCACCGTTATGAAAAGCTTTCCAATACCATTCTGTATATAGTCTTATTTAATTCGACTGATTATTTCTGTAGTAAAAATTCCTAGAACTAGAATTGCTGGGTCAAAAGGTCCGCTTATTTTTCAAGAGTTTAGGTATACAATGCTGAAGTATGCTACAAAAATGTGCTAACTAACACCTTTCATCACAAGTGTAATTTTTGCCAGATCTTTTGGAGAAAAAACAATAGCTCATGGTTTCAATGTCATTTCTTTTATTGGTGAAGTGGAGCACCATTTCTTTTGTTTTCTGATTGTGTGTCCTTTTATTTTTCAATTAAGGTTTTGTTTACATACAATAAAATTTACTCGTTTTAGTTGTACAGTTTGATGGATTTTGGTAATTATATACAATTTTGCAACCACCACCACAGTCAAGACATAGAATGAGTCTCTAACACTAAAAAGTTTCTTCCCAGTCCTTTGTAGTTGGTCCACTCTCCCACCTGCAATCTCAGCTAACCATTCTGTCACTGTAGTTTTTTTGTCTTTTGTAGAGTTTCAAACAAATGGAATCATGTAGTGCATAGTCTTTTGTCTTTGACTTCTTTTACTTAGCATAACGTTTTGAGATTCGTCCGCATTGCTTTTTTATTAATATTTCATTTGTTTGTAATATTGAGTAACATCTATAATATGGATGTTCTAAATTTGTCCATTTGTCACTCGATGGGCATTTGGAAAGCACTGAATTTTTGGCTGTTATGAATCATGCTGCTGTGAACTTTTGTGTACAAGTCTTTATGTGGATATATATTTTCATTGCTGCTGGGTAAATTCCTAGACATGGAATTGCATTGAATCTAAAAATCAATTTTGGAAGATTTGCTATTTGAACTGTGTTAAGTCTTTGAAGCCAATGAACATGAATACATGGACATTGTATTTTCTCTTTATTTAGGTTGTCTCTTATTTCCCTTTGCAGTATTTCTTAGTTCTCAATGAATAGATGGTGCCTGTCTTTCATTAAATTTATTCCTAAGTATATAATTTTTTCATTCTAATTTATTGTAAATGGGGTTGTTTTTTAAAATTTTTATCTTCTAATTGTTCATTGCTAGTATATAGAGTTACAGCTGAATTTTGTATATAAACCTCATATTCTGAAACTTTGTTACATTCATTTATTAATTCTAGCAGCTTTGTTGTAGATTCCTTAGAGTTTGGTATATGCATGATTATGCCATCTGTCAATGAAGACAGTTTTACTTCTTAAATTCTCACCTATATGTTTTGTATTTATTCCCACCTCCCCTCCCCCCTTACTGCATTGGCTAGGTACTCCAATACACTGATAAATAGAAGTGGTAAGAGTAGACATCCTTGCCTTTTTCCTGATCTTAGAAAACATTCAGCCTTTCATCATTAAGTGTGATTTTTAGCTGTCAGTTTTAATCTAGTTGAGAAAGTTATCATCTACCTTTAATCATGAAAAAGTGTTCAATTTTTTTAAGTACTTTTTCTGCATTTATTCAAATGATTGTGTTCCTTTTCTCTTTTCTTGTAATGGCAAATTGCATTGATTTTCAGAAGTTAAACCAATGTTGCATTCCCAGGTTAAACCCGCTTGATTATGATGAATTTTCCTTTGTATATACCATTGGATTCAATTTGCTAACATTTTGTTAAGGATTTTTGCAACTTACGTTTTATGTTCTTCAGGGATATTGGTCCGTAATTCTCTTTTCTTGTGATGTCTGTGTCTGTTTTTGATAGTAGGATAGTACTGACCTTATAAAATGAATTGGGTATTGTTCCCTCCTTTATTTTCTGAAAGAGTTTGTGTAGAATTAGTTTTCTTTCTTCCTTAAACATTGATAGAATATACCAGAGAAGCCATCGGTGTCTTGAATTTTCCTTAAGGGAAGTTTTAAAATTATGAACACAATTTCTTTTATTGATAATAAGATTATACAGGTTATCTGTTTCTTCTTGGGTCAATTTTGGTCATTTGTGTCTTCCAAGAAATGTATTCATTTCATCTAGGTAGTTAAATTTGCTAGCATAAAATTTTTTAAAAATATTCTCTTATTGTATTTTCAGTAGCTGCAGGATCTATAGTGATGTTCCCTTAGTGATTCCTGATACCGATAAATTGTGGCCTCTCTTACTCTTTTTTTTCCCTGTCCTTGATCAATGCTGCTAGAGGCTTAGCAATTTATCAGTCTTTTTAAAGAACTAGCTTTTGGTTTCATTGATTTTTATCTATTGTTTTTCTTTAATTCATTTCTGCTCTTTATTATTTCCTTCCTGTTTATTTTGAGTTTCGTTTGCTATTCATTTTCTAGCTTCTTAAGTGAAAATTCTCTTTATCTAATACAGTCATTCAAAGCCATTAATTTCCCTGTAAACACTGTTTTAACTGCATCCCAAATTTTGCATTGTGGTATTTTCATTATCCTTCCATTCAAAATATTTTCAAATTTCTCTTCTGATTTCTTTTTTGACTCATTGATGTTGTTTAATTTCCAAATATTTGTGTTTTCTCTTGATCTTATTGTTATAGATTTCTAATTTAATTCCACTGTGGCCAAAGAAGATTCTTTGTATGATTTTAATCTTTTTGAATTTATTGAAACTTGTTTTACAGCTTAGGATATGGTCTTTCCTGGTAAACATAGCATGTGCTCTTGAAAAGAATTTCTATTCTGCTGTTGTTGGGTGTTATGTTCTATAAATACCAATTAAGGAAAGGTCACCTATGTCTTTTCTGATGTTTTGCCTAGCTGTTCTGCCAATTACTAAGAGAGGTGTTAAAATCACTGCTTTGATTTTGTAATTGTCTGTTTCTCTCTTTAGTTCTGTAAATTTTAGCTTCATTTATTTTAAAGCTCTGTTGTTGGGTACGTGCACACTTATGATTCCTCTTTCTTCCTGATGAGTTGTCCTTTTTTCCCCCTCCTCAAAGTCCCAATGCATGGTTGTGTATCCTAGTTGTGAGTCCTTCTAGTTCTGTGTGAGCCACCACCACAGCATGGCAACTGACAGTTGGGTGGTGTGGTTTGGCAACCTGGAAAGGAACCTGGGCTGCCAAAGTGGTGAGAACACAGAACTTTAACCACTAGACCACCAGGGCTGGCTTGAATTGTCCCTTTATGTATGTACAATGTGTCTATATCTTGTATAAATTTTGTCTTGAAATACATTTTATCTATCCAGCCTTCTTACGCTTACTGTTTACATGATATCTCCTTTTCCATTCATTAACTTTCAATCTATCTGTCTTTATGGTTAAACTGTATCTCTTATGGACAGCAAATAGTTGGATATTGTTTGATTATCCATTCTGACAGTCTCTGCCTTTTAGTTTGAATTTTTATTTCCTTAGTGTTTAACGTAATTAGTGATATAGTCAGATTTGGGTTTGCCATTTTACTTTTTATTTTCTATTGTTTCCTGGTTTTTGTTTTTATGTTCCTTTTTGCCTTCTCCTTACTTTTGGATTATTTGCATTATATTTTTAGAATTTGATTTCAGTTTTCCTTTTGGCTATTTAGCCATCCTTCTTTAAACATTATGTTTTTAGTAGCTGCCCTAGGAATGGCAGTATACATTCTTACCATTTCACAGCTCTCCTAAATTAATAATGTACTACTTCTCATAAAATATTGAAATCTTGCAATGTTATAGCTCCCAAACCATCCTATCCTTTATGTTATAGTTGTTATATGTAGTGCATTATGAACCCCACAAAACAGTGATAATAAGTTACTGTTTTATGGTTTATAAAGAAGTAGGAGTTTCGAAAAGGCAAACAGAAAAAATAAGTTTTTGTGCTAACCAGGCATTTATCATTTTCAGTGTTCTTTATTGTTTTGTAAGGATCCATATTTTTATCTGGTATCAGTTGCCTTCAGCCTAAAGAACTTTCTTTGGCATTTCTTGAATTGTAGGTCTGCTGCCAATTAATTTTTTTATTTTCTTAAATCTGTAAATATTTATGTTTTGCCTTTATTCTTGGAAGGATGTTTTCTCTGAATATACAGAAATATGGGTTGTTTGTCTCTAAAGGTACTTGAAAGATGTTATACTGCTTTCTTTTGGCCTTCCATGGTTCTTAATGAGAAGCAAGTTGTGAATCAGTTTATTTTTTCTCCTGTATATAATATGTTCTTTTTCTCTTGCTGCTCAAGATTTGCTCTTAGTGTTTGATTATCAACAGTTTGACTATGATGCTTTTATCAAATTTGGAAAAATTACAACCATTATTTCTAAAAATAATTTTTTTTCTGTTCCATTTTCTTTCTCCATTCCTTCTGGTATTTCAGTCACAAATATGTTGGGCTATTTGATCTAATCATATAGGTCCTTGAGAGGGTCCCTTTTTTTTTTCATTAGGAAGATTGGCCCTAAGCTAACATCTATTGCCAGTTTTCCTCTTTTTGCTTGAGGTAGATTGTCCCTGAGCTAACATCTGTGCCAGTCTTCCTCTATTTTGTATGTGGGGTGCTGTCCAGCATGGTTTGATGAGTGGTGTATAGGTCTGTGCCTGGGATCCAAACTGGAGAACCCCAGGCTGCTGAAGCAGAGCATGTGAATTTAACCACTATGCCACTGGGCTGGCCCCCGAGATGGTTCTTTTATCTTTAAAAAAATTATTTTTTTCTTTGTGTTTTTCATCTTGGGTAATTTCTATTGACCTATCTTCATGTTCATATACTCTTTCCCCTGCCATTTCCATTTGCCTCTTAAGTTTATTCAATGAACTTTTTATTTCAGAAACTTAAGTTTTCAACTCTGTAATTTCCTTTTGTCTTTTTGTTTTTATTTTTGTACTGATATTTCTTATTTTTGTGATGAAATTTTCATTTATCAAAGCATGCTTTGATTTACCTTAAGGATCATAATAATAGCCATTTAAAAATCCTTGTCTTTTTGTTTAAATATCTGGTTCACCTCAGAGTCACACTTGATGAATTTTATTTTCTCTTGAGCAAAATAGAGAGTCCATTATCTTCGTTCTTCATATGTCAGGTAGTCTTTGGTTGTATCCTGGACATTATGAATGTTGTATTATAGACAGTCTGGGTTCTGTTACCTTCCTCCAATCAGTATTGTTTTCTTTTTTTTAAGCAGGTAATTTTCTTTTAATTGTTGGCCATATATATTTTTCTGTGAAGTCCATATTTATGCCCTCTGCCCGTTTTTTCTATTGAGCTGTTTCTGTTTTTCTAATCAATTTATAAAATTCTTTATATATGAAAGGTAAGTATCATATTTTTAAATGTTTTCTTGGTTTTCTTTTTTCTTATGGTGCTTATAATTCTTATATAGTCAAATTTTACAGATTTTTATTTTATGACTTACTTTTTGTTGTGCTTAGAAAGGTCTTGCCCATTTGAAGAGTATATAAATATTCATCTGTCTTTTTCTCTAGTGATTTTATGGCTTTATTTTCTACCTTTAAATATTTTATCTACCTATACTTTTGTTTGTTTTGGCAAAAAATATAAGGTAAATATGTACCTCCCCCCAACCCAAAGTAATTAGTTAGCTCTCTCAGTACCATTTATTGCATAATATGTCCTTTCCATATTGATTTGAAATACGTTTAGCATTCTCAAATATCTCATATCTAATTGGGTTTGTTTTAGAATTTTCTACTTTTTAAAATTGATATGTATATCTGTTCTAATACTATACCATCATGTTGTAACTTTTGTAGCTTATTACATTTTATATCTGGACAGCAAAGTATCTGCTTCTTTTATCATTTTCATAGCTATTTATCAATATTTATTCTTTCAGATAAATCTTAGAACCTGTTCCAGTTATCTGTTGCTGCATTGTAAACCACTCCAAACTTAGTGGCTTAAAACACAATCATTTTATTCACAATTGTGGGTCAGATATTCAGGCAAGGTTGATTGGGAATTCTACTCCACATGACATTAACTAGGGTCATTTAGTGGTATTCATCTCTGAGTTGGTTTAGTCTGAAAGGTTAGTGGGTTAGGATCCAGGAATTTGTGGCCGTCTTTGATCTACCACAGAATTATTTTATCAGATTTTCTCCAAAATCTTGTGGGAGTGTTAATTGTAATTTTGTTGAATTTATAGATGAATTAGTAATTTGTATCCTAATAATATTTTCCCACTTAACTATGGCTATATAACACCACCTGAAAGCTTAGGGCTAAAAACAACATGCTTGTGAATCTGCAGTCTGGTGAAGGGTCGGTGGGGATAGCTAGTTTCCATTCCATTTGGTGTCAGCCTGGACAGCTCCAAGGCTGAGGGCTAGAATCAACTGAAGGCTTATTACATAAATGATGCTTAGGCTGTGAAAATTTAAATAGGCTATGGTTGAAACAGCAAGGGCTTCTCAGGCATCTCTATGTGGTCACTTCAGCATGGTGGCTGCAGGATAGCTGGACTTCTTACATGATGGCTCAGCCAAAGGTTGAGAGAGGGATTTTGTTTAATTGGTTTATGTTTGGGAGAATTTCAGCATTTGAATAATACTGTTGGTCACAAGCCTTCCCCCAGATTCAAGGGAAGGGAAGAAGACAGGGCCCATCCATCCATAAGAGGAAAGGCTAGGTTTTGAAGAGCATGTAGGACTGGTAGTATGATTGTGGCCATTTTTTGAAAATACAGTCTGCCACGCTCTTCTCTTTCAGGAATGTGTTTTATTCTAAGTCTGTTTATTCAAGTTATCTTTTGTGTTTTTCAGTAAAATTTTACATTTTTATACATCTATATCCATCTATTACCTATCTATCTATCTTGATCCTTTATTAGATTTATTCCTGTGTATCTTGGGTCATTGAAGATCTTTTTTCCATGTTATTATTTTTTCATCTTTGGTACGATTTTGACTTTGAAAAAGCTTTGTCTTTGCAAAGCAGAGTAATAGAACATTTCTAGTGTTATATAAATTTAATCTGTCTTCATTATATGCTCTAGTAACTCTTTAGAGGACTTTTAAGCTATGTGCTTAAGAATAGCCATTTGAAAAAGGAATAGCACTTCTGATTTCTGGTCCAGCATAAGGGAGTTTAGAAGTCACCATTCTGTCCTAAACAACAATGGTGTAGTGGAAGGAAGTTTTATTTTGTAATGTGTGATTCCTACCTTGTTTCTTGCAACTTTATATGTGTGTTAAAAATGTTGTTTGAGATTGACAAGGATGAATCCTGTAGATTACTCTCTGAAAATATAGAACTTTAGTAAACCAGCCACCATTGAGATTATGCATTGCATACCTTTTTACTATGAGTTAAAATCTTTTGCACTCACTTTCTAAGATTCTGATTTACCCTTTTTTCTGATCTTTGGAACTTTTGTTAATGTGAAAATTTTTGTTTGAAAGTTGTATTCAGCCATATATTAAAAACAGTTCAAGAAGAGCTGCTTCAGATAGTCACTATATATTTAAAGCTCTAAAGATTTAATTAAGGAAATTTTTTATGTGTATTTACAGATGAGATAATAATGGTTTTGGAAATCTGCTTAGATTTTAAATTTTATCTGGTTATCACGGTGGTAGCAAATTAATATGTCAGTGATGAACTTTTAAAACCAAGTTCTGAATAAATACTTTTGAAAAGAGGCAAAAATGTCCTATCTTCTTCAACTTAGCAGGTTTGTAGGTTAGACTAAAGTTTCAAGGGAACCGGTTTTAAAATTGATAAGCTCTTTGAAACATTTATTCTGACCACTTTACCCGCTAATTTTTTGACTCATACATTTATCATTTTGTATACTCTCATTCTATTTCTATTATTGGTTGTAGTTGCTGCTTTTATAAGTGAAACACTTCAGAATTCCTTTTCAACTTGAAAGAGATCCCCCATTGAACCTTTATCTAGTGACAAATATGTTTCCTGCCTGATGTTCACTTTATTACATTGTTCACTGAAACTACTACATTCTCTAAAAACCGGCAAGGATTTTGAGATACAGTCTTGAAATAGAAGTATGTAAAGCTGCTTTTCTAGCCTTTTTCTCAGTTAGACCTTGGCAGTTTCTTATTTCTCTGGTTTGTTTCTCTTGGGGATTTGTGTGACCCGGTGACAAGTTGCTATATAGAAACAATCTTGTTTTCTTTATCAAAGTGGAGCCAGTCAATGGAAGACAGGGGCTAGGTTTTAGTTATCTTTATTGTATGTTGTAAGCAGTAGTTTTCAGATAGACTGTTTTGGGCAAACAAACATGACACTTCTCATCCTCATAACTTTGATGGTTAGTTTCATCCTACCTGAAGTGAAACTGACAAAAGCAGAGCAAGGCTATCATGGAGCGATTCAGGATCCATGGGGAAGTAATTGGCAATCATTTGGTAGGAGGTGGTAGTAATAGTCTTGAGATTTTTAAAAATTTTTTAATTTAAAAAATTTTTTAATTTTTATTCTTTAAGGAAGATTAGCCCTGAGCTAACATCTGCTGCCAATCCTCCTCTTTTTTGCTGAGGAAGACTGGCCCTGAGCTAACATCCATGCCCATCTTCCTCTACTTTATACGTGGGACGCCTACCACGGCATGGCTTGCCAAGCAGTGCCATGTCTGCACCCGGGATCCGAACCTGTTAACCCCAGGCCGCCAAAGTGGAACGTGTGCAGTTAACCACTGCGCCACTGGGCTAACCCCTTGAGATTTTTTTTTATATGAAATCCTGTAGGTTCAGGAAAGCCTTTCTTTTTCCCTGGAATGGTATTTTGGATATAAGTGTCGAAAGAAAGAAATTATTTAAGAACAAACTGATGCTGTCCTGGTTCTAAATCTGTTGTATGGCTTTCTTATGACCACCTTTTCTGAACTCCTCCTACTAAACCTGTTCACCATTGAATCCCACTTTAGTCCTGCTTGACTTAGTAGGCTTCCATTCTTCCAGTGGTTTTATTTGTCCCTCTCCTCAGTAAAATGCCAGGCAGCAGACCGTTTTTTTGTATTCACCCACATTCTGCTGACTGTCTCTGATTGCTACCTTGAATCTTCACCTTGGTTCAAGGTTTTCTGTTTCAGCTATAACGAAAGGAAACAGGCACCTCCCTTCACCCATCGCTGTCTTTCAAATTCATATCCCAAAGGAGGATTGAAAATCCTCCTGCCATGTAATATACACCTGAAATTCTAGCTGTGGCATAACAGGTGGCTTCTCTAACATGGCTAATGAGCTGTGGCTGAAGCTGACGCTCCTCTTTACCTGAGATTTTATAGTTTATAATTATATAATCTATTATATTAATCTCTACATATGTTTAAACTGATAATATAAAATTTTTAAATTGTTTGATCCAAAAGCTGATGTGCTTGAGATCTAAACCTGGAATTCTGTTTTCGTTTGCTTCTCTCCAGCTGTCTTTTCAAGTGGGAGAAAATACGGATTATTCTTCAAAGGGTTCCAGGTGTCATTTTCTGGTGAAAAATGGGTTTTGGAAAAAGTAAAGATCTCAGTCGTTAGGTACACCCCTGCCAGGTGTTAGGGCAGCCAGATTCTCCCCCTACCCCTTCTTAAGAGATCTGTGAAAAAGACCTGGTGATTTACCCAGAGATTAACTATAGAAGAAAGCCCTTGTTATCTCTTACTAGCAACATTTGAGCCCACTCCCATTTCCCCAGGTGGGTGTGGGTAGACCCTATTAGCTAATTATGATCACCCTGCTCATTTAGAGCCATTTGCTCCCTGTGTGATGCCAGCAGGCTTCAGTGCCCAGAGCCAAGGCTGCATGCAGCCCTGTTTTAGAACTCTAAAATATGAAAAAAATTATTTGCAGTGTTTGATGTTCCTATTGTGAGTGATTTATTTCGTTTATTGCTCTGTTTACCATAATTAAAAACTAGGAGTAAATTAAAATATTTGCTATTGCATTTTTTCCAAATATGTTTTCCAAAATTTATCCTGAACCTAAAGCATCCATTATCGTGGTTGAAGAACCTAGTGTGAAATACATAGAATAATGATTTGTGCACCTCACTATACCTATTTTATTGAAAACACCTCAAACAAGATTGATTTCTTCAATTTTTTTAGTTTTTAGAATATTTTTGCATATTCAGAATTTATTATCCTCAAGTTAATTCTGTTTGTTATACAGTGTGCTTTTTTATATGAGCAAAACAGTGTTTTCCTGTATATTACCATTTTACAATTATTTTCAATTCATATATAATGAAAATACATAAAGTATTTATCCCAAAACTTCATTTGTAAAATTGAGATATGTCTTACACATCGTGATTCTTATATGCCATCAGATGCATTCTAGATTACATAACAGGAAAATGTGAGAAAGAAAAACTGATAAATACAAGAGCTATATACCAGAACACTCAAGGAGGAGACAGTATCTCACTCAGAATTTTAGTTCAAATAAACCAAAAATTAATTGCTCTCAGTATAAGATAATTTTGAGACAGTGAACTGGAAATAGTAGGCGTATGTGCTTTATTTTAAATGCACAGATTTGAATAAACACAATTTCTTAGTAAATACTTTCAGCATAAATTTTACATAAAGCATCCTCAGATTATGGTGCAATAAGATTAGAAGTGAGTAGCAAAACATAGCAGATTTTCAACCAAATGAGAAAGGAAATACATACTACAAAAAGCTATACTGCTTAAAAGACATAAAAAACCTAACGCCAATCATTCAACTCATAAGCCTGGCAAAGCTAAACAGAGTTTTGTTCAACTCTATGTGCCTGTTTCAACAAGAACAAAATCTATAAATAATAGACTAGTTAATCTCAAAAGGATCTAAGAACAGAACAGAGTAGTAGGGTAGACAAAATTAAGATGAGAACTACTGAACTGGATAGTTTTTAATGAAAATTTAGATACTAGACTGTAAACATTTAGAACACTACACAACTAGATACTTTGAATAAATCAGTTGCGTTAAGAAACAAGAAAATTTGCTGGAATCATTGGTGAATATTTTTCAACATGTAATACCTATGTCATATAAATAAGTACTAAACACTGAAGGCTACTGGTTTGTGAGGCAAACAGATACGGTGCCTGATAAGGCCAGAACATAAAAATGAAGGCCAGTCTTCTTGGTAAACATAGCTGAAAAAACTCTAAGTAAAATAATGTAAATGGAATGCATATTAAAAGGTATTCAACATTTTAAGAAAATATTCATCATGACTGAGTGAGATTTAGTGTAGAAATTCAAAATTGCTTTGGTGTAAGGAAAACTATTAACATAATCCATTCCATTACTAGGAGAAATAGTAAAATCAGGTAAACCAACCTTCATTGACCTAGGATAGGAAAGATGTTGTAGGCACTGGGAGGATGCAAAGATACGTATAATAGAGTCCTTACTCTCAAGGATTATAAGCTGCTAAATTAAAAAAGAAAACTAGTGAAAATCGTGATGTGCCCAAAATCTTTTAAAATGTTCTAAAAATATTTTATGAAAATCAACACCCATTTCTGACAGCTCTAAAAAGTATAAAGGAAATAGTTTTTTCCTATGTAGAAAAGTTTTCCTATATATTTGTAATTAAAAATAACATTAGCCAAAATGGAAAAGTAGAGGCATATTCCATGAAAAAATAAATAAATGAAACAATGCTGTCTGTTGTCAAATATCAGCCAATGTTTAAAGGAAAAAAAAAAGAAGAAACCACATTTCTTTCTATATGTGAGAAGGAAAGGAAATTATCACAATGCAAATGATAGTAACGTACCTAGAAAATCTCAAGAATTCAATAGCATAACAATTGAATTTAGGAACACTGCAAATTTTAAATTTAAAATACACTACTATATTTTAACAATAGATTAATAAATATACATTTATTTACAATGAAACACATCACCTTTTGGTGATGCTTTTCTTATGTTTTGGAAAAATAACATTTATACAGATACTTATTGTCTAATCCCTTCTATTTTGCTAAATGTTTAGTCTTTTAAAAATTTATTTAAACTAGACAAACAAAAAAAATTTGCCCATTTCTCCCACTTCCCCACCCCCGAGCTCTGGCAACCACTAATCTGTTCTTTGTTCTATGATCTTGGTTTTATGATTTATTCATTCCTCCATTTTTATTTGATTCCACATATGAGATTGTGTGATACTTGTCTTTCTCTGACTTATTTCACTTAGCATAATGTCCTCAGGGTCCATCCATGTTGTCCCAAATTGCAAGATTTCATTTTTTTCTACGGCTGAGTAATATCCCATTTTTTATATGTATACACATATAAAACACAGTTTACTTACCCATTCATCCATCGATGGACACTTAGGTTGTTTCCATATCTTAGCTGTTGTAAGTAATGTTGTGGTGAACATGGAGGTGCATATATCCTTTCAAGTTAGTGTTTTCGTTTTCTTCAGATAAGTACCCAGAAGTGGAATTGCCAGATCATATGATAGTTCTATTTTTAATTTTTTTTTGACATCATATTGGCTTATAACATTGTATAGATTTCAGGTTTACATTATTATGTTTCAGTTTCTGTATAGACTGCATTGTGTTCACCACTAATAGTCTACTTTTTATCCATCACCCTACACATGTCCCCTTTATCCCTTTCACTCTCCCCCCGACCCTATCCTCCTCTGGTAACTACTAATTTGTTCTCCTTATCTGTGTATTTGTTTATTCTCCACATATGAGTGAAATCATACAGCATTTCTCTTTCTCTGTCTGACTTATTTCCCTTAACAAAATACCCTCAAGGTCCATCCATGTTGTCGCAAATGGCACGATTTTGTCTTTTTTTATGACTATTATTCGTCGGTATGTGTGTGTATATATATATATATATATATATATATATACACACCACATCTTTATCCATTCATCCGTTGATGGGCACTTGGGTTGCTTCCACATCTTGGCTATTGTGAATAATGCTGTGATGAACATAAATTCATAAATCTCTTTGACTTGTTGATTTCATGTTCTTTGAATAAATACCCAGTAGTGGGATAGCTGGATCCTATGGTATTTCTATTTTTAATTTTTTGAGGAACCTGCATACTGTTTTCCATAGTGATTATACTAATTTACATTCCCACCAACAGTGCGCAAAGGTTACTGTTTCTCCACATCCTCACCAAGATTTATTATTTCTTCTCTTTTTTAATAATAGCTATTATAATAGATGTGGTTTTGATTTGCATTTCCCCAATGATTAATGATGTAAAGCATCTTTTTATGTACCTGTTGGCCATCTGTCTGTCTTCCTTGGAAAAATGTCTATTTAGATCTTCTGCCCATTTTTTAATTAGATTATTTGTTGCTCTTAAGTTGTATGAGCTCTTTATATATGTTGGATATTAGCCCCTTATCAAACATATGATTTGCAAATGTTTCTCCCATTCAGTTGGTTACTTTTTCATTTTGTTGATGGTATCCTTTGCTCTGCAGAAGCTTTTTAATTTGGTGTAGTTCCACTTGTTGATTTTCACTTTTGTTGCTTTTGCTTTTGGTGTCAGATTCAAAAAAATCATCACTAAGACCTATGTCAAGAAGCTTACTGCCTATGTTTTCTTCTAGGAGTTTTATGGTTTAAAGTCTTACATTCAAGTCTTTAACCTATTTTGAGTTAATTTTTGTGTCTGGTTTAAAATAGTGATCCAGTTTCAGTCTTTTGCATGTGGCTATCCAGTTTTCCCAGCACCATTTATTGAAGAGACTATCCTTTCTCCATTGTATCGTCTTGGCTCCTTTGTCGTAAATTAACTGACAAAATATGTGTGGGTTTATTTCTGAGCTTTCTCATCCTGTTCCATTGATCTGTATGTCTGTCTTTATGCCAGTACCATACTGTTTTAATTACTATAGCTTTGTAATATAGTTTGAAATCAGGGAATGTGATGTCTCCAGCTTTGTTCTTCTTTCTCCAGATTGCTTTGGCTGTTTGGGGTCTGTGCTATCAGTTGTAACATCTCCTCTTTCATTTCTGATTTTATTTGAGTCCTCTCTTTTCCTGGTTAGCCTAGGTAAAGTTTTGTCAATTTTATCTTTTTGAAGAACCAGCTCTTAGTTTCATTGATCTTTTCTATTGTCTTTTTAGTTTCTATTTCATTTATTTCTGCTCTAATCTTTATTTCCTTCCTTCTACTAAATTTGAGCTTCATTTGTTCTTCTTTTTCTAGTTCCTTGAGGTGTAAAGTTAGGTTTTTTATTTGAGACTTTTTTCTTTAGGTTGGCATTTATCACTATAAACTTTCCTCTTAGAACATTTTTTGCTGCGTCCCATAAATTTTGGTATGTTACATTTCCATTTTCATTTGTCTCAAAGTGTTTTTTGATTTCTTCTTTGGCCCATTTGTTGTTCAGTAGCATGTTGTTTAATCTCCACGTATTTGTGAATTTTCCAGTTTTCTTCATTTAAGCAATTTCTGGTTTCATACCATTATGGTCCAAAAAGATGTTTGATATGATTTCAATCCTCTTAAATTTATTAAGACTTATTCTCTGGCCTAACGTGTGATCTATCTTGGAAAATGTTACATCTGCACTTGAGAAGAATGTGTACTCTCTTGCTTTTGGATGGAATGTTCTGTAAATATCTGTTAAGTCCAAGTGATTTAATGTGTCTTTTAAGGCCTATGTTTCCTTATTGATTTTCTGTCTGGATGGTCTATCCATTGATGTGAGTGGGGTGTCAGAATCTCCTCCTATTATTGTATTGCTGTCTATTTCTCCCCTTAGGTCTTTTAATATTTACTTTATATATTTAGGTACTCCTATCTTGGATGTATAAATATTTACAAATGTTATATATTCCTGTTGGATTGACCTCTTTTATCATTACGTAACGCCCTTCTTTGTCTCTTATTACAGTTTTTGTTTTAAAGTCTATTTTGTCTGATATATGTATAGATACTCCAGCTTTCTTTTGGTCTCCGTTTACATGGAATGTCTTTTTCCATCCCTTCACCTTTAGTCTGTGTGTGTCCTTACATCCGAAGTGAGTCTCTTGTACGCAACATATAGATGGGTCGTGTTTTTTTATCCATTCAGCCACTCTTTGTCTTTTGATTGGAGAATTTAGTCCTTTTACATTTAAAATAATTTATTGATAAGTATGTGTTTATTGCCATTTTGTTAATTGTTTTCTAGCTGTTTTTGTAGTTTTTCTCTCTTTCTTCTTCTCTTGCTCTCTTCCTCTGTGGTTTGATGACTTTCTTTAGTGGTATACTTATATTTCTTTATCTTTTGTGTATTTACTGTAGGTTTTTGTTTTGTGGTTGCCATGAGGATTACACATAACAACTTATAACAGCCTATTTTAAGTTACTAACTTAAGTTCGATCTCATTGTCAAGCTCAATATTATTGCCCTGTCCTCCCCATGTTTAATGTTTTTGATGGCACATTTTATATCCCTTTATCTTGCGTATCCCTTAACTAATTATTGTAATCAGTTATTTTTACTACTTTTGTCTTTTGACCTTCAAACTACCTTTATAAGTGGTTAATCCACTACCTTTACTGTATATTTACCTTTACAGTGAAATTTATTCTTTCATATTGTCTCTTGTTACTAATTAACACCCTTTCTTTTCAGCTGATATAGGTCCCTTTAACATTTTTTATAAGGCCAGTTTAGTGGTGATAAACTCCTTTAGCTTTTGCTTATCTGGAAAATTCTTTATCTCTCCTTCACTCCTGTATAACTGTCCTGGGTAGGGTATTCTTGGTTGGAAGTTTTTTTCTTTCAGCACTTTGAATATATGATGCCACACCCTTCTGGCCTGCACAGTTTCTGCTGAAAGATCTGCTGATAGCTTTATAGGAGTTTCCATGTACAGAACAAGTTGTTTTTCTCTTGCTGCTTTTAATATTCTCTCCTTGTCTTTAAATTTTGACATTTTAATTGTAATTTTTCTTGGTATGGGTCTCTTTGGGTTCTTCTCATTTGGAACTCTCTGGTCATCCTGGATCTGGCTATCTATTTCATTCCCCAGGTTAGGGAAATCATCAGCCATTACCTCTTCAAATAACATTTCTGCTCCTTTCTCTTCTCCTTCTGGGAGCCCTGTGATGCAAATGGTGGGTAATTTGATGTTGTCCCATGAGACCATTAAGCTATCTTCACTTTTTTTCATTCTTTTTTCCTTTTTTTTTTTTTTTTTTGAAGAAGATTAGCCCTGAGCTAACATCTGCTGCCAATCCTCCTCTTTTTTTGCTGAGGAAGACTGGCCTCAAGCTAACATCCATGCCTATCTTTCTCTACTTTATATGTGGGATGCCTGCCACAGCATGACATGACAAGCGGTGTGTAGGTCCGCACCCAGGATCCAAACTGGTGAACCCCAGGCCGCCAAAGTGGAACGTGTGAACTTAACCTCTGCCTCACTGGGCCAGCCTCTCATTCTTTTCTTTTCTTTTTGCTGCTCTAATTGGGTGAGTTCCACTTTCTTGTCTTCAAGTTGACTAATCCTTTCTTCTGCTTCATTTAGTCTGTTGTTGACCCCCTCTAGTGTATTTTTCAGTTCAGTTATTGTATTCTTCAGCTCTGTGACTTCTATTTGGTAGTTTCTTATATTTTCCATCTCTTTGTTGAAGTTCTCATTGTGTTCATCCATTCTTCTCCCCAGTTCAGTGAGCATTTTTGTAACCATTGCTTTGAACTCTTTATCAGGTAAATTACTCATCTCTGTTTCATTAAGGTTTTTTTCTGACGTTTTAGCTCGTTCTTTCATTTGGTACATATTCCTCTGTTTCTTCATTTTGCTTGACTCTCTGAATTGGTTTCTATACAGTAGGTGAAACAACTACCTCTCCCAATCTTGAAGGAGTGGCCTAGGGTAAGAGATGAGCTTTGTTGTTCAACCCTGGCCCACCTCTTGGTTGTCTCTCAAACTTTGTGCTTGTTCAAACAGCCTGTTATATTTTCAATAGTTCCCAGTAGTTGAGGACATGCCAAGACCTGTTATTGTCCCAAAGTGGAGGATCTCAGCACCTGGATTCCAGCTGACTGAATGCCAGATCCTCAGACATCAGCTTCTAAAAATGTGCAAATATATACAGTCCTGTGAAACTGTAAGCATAAGCCCTACTAGCCACCAGAGCCAGGTGATCTGGAGGTGTCCCCTGGGTGGCACTCATAAAAATTAGAGCTCCAGACGAGTGTATAAGCTTTTTTCTGGATGATACCAGTGAGCTGGAGCAAGGCAGAGAGAGAGCACCAAGATGGCATCCACAGCCTATTCCATGAGAGCAGCTCTATAGGCCCTATATGTGTGCCAAACCTGAAGCCTGCCCCTCAGGCCAAAGCTCCAGGACAAGCAAAGAGGACTCCTTCACAGAAACACTGGAGGGTATGCCTCAGTTTGCTGTCTGTGCACTGCACTGGGGACAGCAGCCCGCCAAGAACCATCTCTCTGATTGCCACACTCCTGTGGACCCCAGAAATGCAAACCTCCTTACCCCCCAGAGCCAGGCGATCAAGGACTGCCCATGGGCAGCAGCTGCAAAAAACGGTGTACCAGACGCGTGTAAAGCTCCCATCCAGGAGACACTGGTGCCCTGGAGTGTGTCATAGGGTAAGCACAAATAGAGCGCCCACCCTGTGAGTTCTCTGGAGAGGAGTATAGTCAGCCCCTAGATGCATGTTTAATTAGAAGCCTGTCCCTCAGGCTGTAATCAAGATGATTAGCTAATAGACCTCCACAGAAAGACTGAGTTCTGAGGTGTATTACCTCTTGCTGTGTCCTGGAGGTGGTAGCTGTTTAACTCTTTCTCCATTGATTACAGTCCTGTAGGACCTACGAGTGTGAGCCCCACTGGCCACCAGAGCCAGACAATGTACAGGTGACCCCAGCAGCTGTCACAAAAATTGGGGTGCCAAACAGGAGTATGAGCTCCTTTCTGGGTGACACCAATCGTTACAGTCCCACGGGACCAGGAACGCGAGCTCCCCTGGCCTCCAGAGCCAGGTGATCAAAAGGCGTCCTGTAGGTGGCAGTTGCAAAAATCAGGGCATCAGACACAATACTTTAGCTTAATATGTGTGTTTGTAAACAATAAAGCTTTAATGGCCAGAATAAAAGAAGTTTCAAGAAATGAGGAGTTGTACCCTGGCTAATGGGAAGGCCAAATGTATTAAAGTCTCATGTTTACTGTGTTAGTATGTTTAATATTTAACCAAGTAAGATACTGACATGTCTTAAAGCCTTGCTACCAGTAACATCAGCATCACCTGGGAGCTTGTTAGAAATGCTGAATCTCCGGGCTGGCCCCGTGGCCGAGTGGTTAAGTTCGCGCGCTCTGCTACAGGCGGCCCAGTGTTTCGTTGGTTCGAATCCTGGGCGCGGACATGGCACTGCTCATCAGACCACGCTGAGGCAGCGTCCCACATGCCACAACTAGAAGAACCCACAACGAAGAATACACAACTATGTACCGGGGGGGCTTTGGGGAGAAAAAGGAAAAAATAAAAAAATCTAAAAAAAAAAAAAAAAAGAAATGCTGAATCTCTATTCCCCACCCCAGACATAGTGAATCAATCTACATTTAAAAATTTTAAGAATTCTGGGTGATTCTTATGTACATTGAAGTTACAAAAGCACTGTGTTTAAAGTGATAGTTCTTGAATCTGGTTAAAAGTCTGAGTCAGCTGGGAGCTTTTAAAAGTACAAATGCTTAGGCCTGCGGCAAGCTTAATGAAATAGAGTTGTTTTGGTTTTTGTGTTTCTTTTTCTAAAGCCCACCAGTTGATTCTGCTATGTTAAATTTGATGGTAGCTACTTTAAAGAATTTGATTAAATGGCAATGAAGTGTATATGAAAAGGTTGTCAGACATATTAAATGATAATTATCAAATAGTATTGTTTGAAAAATAAACAAGTAAACCATAGAACAAAGTAGCAGTTCCAAAAGTTGATTCATGGTTTATATTTTTATAAACATATCACTTATTCTTGGAATAAGTGATTAGTATGTGATCTATGTGGATAAATGGAGAAGCTATGTGAATATCAAGGGGAGGAATTATACAGCAAAAACTCAGATTAGAGCCTAGAATATTGTAAATAGTTGGTACTCTGAAGTAATGATTTGTTTTTGTTTTAACAGCTCTAGTGAGGTGTAATTTACATGCTATAATTCTTCCATCATAGGTATGTAATTCAGAGATTTTTAGTAAATTTCCACTGTCGCACAATCATCACCACAACCCAATTTTAGAACATTTTTATCACCCTAAAAACTTAACCATTTACAGTCAATTCCCTGTTCCAGTTCACAACCCTGAGCAGCCACTGAAATGCTTTCTGTGTCTGTAAATTTGTCTTTTCCAAAAATTTCTTATAAATAGTATCATTCATCATGATACTATTCATCATGGTCTTTTGTGTCTAACTTCTTTCACTTAGCATGCTTTTGAGGTCTGTCTATGTGTTAGTAAGTAATAGTTTTTTCCTTTTTATTCTGTTGTATAAATGTACCACAGTTTGTTTATCCATTCACTAGTTGATGGATTTGACTTTTTCCTGTTTTGTCTATAATACTGCTTTGAATATTCACATATAAGTCTTTGTGTGAACATATGTTTTCATTTCCCTTATGTAAATACATAAGGAGTGGAGTTTCTCGGTCATATGGTAAGTTTATTTTAACTTCCTAAGAAACAGCCAAACTATTTTCCAAAGTGGCTGTACTGTTTTACATTCCCACCAGTAATATATGAGGGTTCCAATTTTGATTGAGATTTCCTTCAATATCTAGATCACTGTGGAGAGGATTGCCATCTTAACATTGAGTTTTCCAATTCATGAATATGAAATATTCTATTTAAATCTTCTCTAATTTATCCCAAGAATGTTTTGTAGTTTATAGTGTATACATCTTACACTTCTTCTGTTAAATTTATTCTCTAAGTATTTTGTTCTTTTTAACTTTGTTGTGAATGGAATTGTTTTCTTAATTCCATATTCAGATTGTCATTGCTGGTATATAGAAAAACAATGGGTTTTTACATAATGATCTTGTATCCTGCAACCTTGATAAACCTGTTCATTAGTTCCAGCAGCGTTTTTGTGTATTCCTTAGGATTTTCTACATAAAGGATCATGTCATCTTCAAATAAAACCACTTTTATTTCTTCCTTTCCAATTTGGATACCTTTAATTGCTGGGGTTGTTTACTTGGGGCCTTTTTCCACTGACAAGAACTTCCAGTAAAATTTGAAAAGAAATGTCTGGAGTAGAGACATCTTTGCCTTATTCCTGATCTTAGGGAGAAGCATTCAGTCGTTCATTGTGAAGTAAGATGTTAGCTCTGTGTTTTTTCATAGATGCCATTTATCAGGTTGAAGAAGTTCCCTTCTATTTCTAGTTCATTGAATATTTTTATCATAAATGGGGGTTGGATTTTGTTGTTGGACTTGATTTGCTACTCGTTTGTTACTGATGTTTGCATTATGTTTGTGAAGGATATTGAAGTGTAGTTTTTATCTCTTCTGATCTTGTCTGGCTTTGGCCTCATAGAATGAGTTGGGAAATAGTCCCTTCTCAGTTTCTGAAAGAATTTGTGAAAGACTGGTACTATTTCTTCTTTAAATGTTTGAGCTAATTGACGAATGATGCCATCTGGACCTGGGCTGTTCATTAACGGAATATTTTAAATTACTGATTCAATTTCTTGTTAGAGGTTTATTCACATTTTTTGCTTCTTCTTGAGACATTTTCAGTAATTTTTCTCTCTCTTGGGCTTTTTTTTTTTAAAGATTTTTTTTAAAATTTTTCCTTTTTCTCCCCAAAGGCCCCTAGTACATAGTTGCATATTTTTTTAGTTGTGGGTCCTTCTAGTTGTGGCATGTGGTACGCTGCCTCAGAATGGCTTGACGAGCAGTGCTGTGTCCGCGCCCAGGATTTGAACCAGTGAAACCCCGGACCGCTGAAGCAGAGCGCGCGAACCCAACCACTCGGCCATGGGGCCGGCCCCTCTCTTGGGCTTCTTCTGTTTCTTCTGAGTTTTCTGATTTGTTGGCACAAAGATGTTCTTAAACATTATAATCCTTTTAATTTGTGTATTGTCAATAATGATATCCCCTTTTACATTCCTGATTTTGTCCATTTGTATCTTTGTTTTTTCTTGATCAGTTTAGCTGAAGGCTTTTCAATTTTTTCGACCTTTTCAAAGAACTAACTTTTTATTGCATTGATTTTCTTGATTTGTTTTTGTTTATTTTGTTGTTTCTATTCTGATTTTATTGTTTCCTTTTGCCTCCTTTGGATTTAATTTGCTCTTTTTTTTAGTTTTCCTTAGGTAGAAGCTTATATATTACTAGAGTCCTTTATTTCCTATATAGCTGTTTAAAAGTATAAATTTTCTCTCTAAACACTGCTTTAACCGCATCCAATAAATTTTGGTATATTGTGTTTTAATTTTCATTCAATTCAAAATATTTTCTAATTTCCCATGTGGTTTCTTCTTTCACCCATGGATTATTTAGAAATGTTTTGTTTAATGTTTTCATATTTGGAGATTTCCGAGATTTCTTTCTATTATTTGTAATTCTGTTGTGGGATGAAAAACATTCTGCAACTGATTTCAGTCCTTTTTAATTTTTTAAGACTTTTTTCTGACCTAGCATTTGTCTTTCCTAGAGAAGGTTCTAAGGGTGCTTGGAGAAGAATGTGTATTCTGTTCTTGTTGGGTAGAGGGTTCTACAAATGTTACTTAGGTCAGTTTGGTTGATGGTGTTATTTATCTTTTCTATCCTTACTTAATTTCTGTTTAGTAGTTCTACTTTTGAGAGTGGGGTATTAAAACCTCCAAATATAATTGTTGAATTGTCTGTTTCTTCTTTTCTGTCAAGTTTTGTTTTGTGAATTTGGGGGCTCTATTTTTAAGTATGTATACATTTATAATTGTTATATTTTCCTGGTATCTTTACCCTTTTATCATTACTCAGTGTCCCTTATTGTCTCTAGTAATATTTCTTGGCTTAAAATCTATTCTGTCTTACATTAATGTAGCTTCTCCAACTCTCTTATGGTGACTGTTTGTGTGGTATATTTTTGTCCATCCTTTAACTTTCAACCTGTTTTTATTTTTGAGTCTAAAGTAGGTCTTTTATAGATAGCATATAGTTAAATCTTGCTTTTTTGAAATTGCTAGTCTCTGCCTTTTGATTGAAGTGTTTAGTCCATTCACATTTAGTGTAATTATTGATATGATTGAATTTACATTTGCCATTTTGCTCTTTGTTTTCTATATATCTCATGTTTCTTTAGTTCATACATTCTTCCTTTATTTCTTTTGCGTTAAACAACTATTTTTTGGCTGACCACTTGAACTTATCTGTTGATTTTTTAATCCTTTTGGTTTTTTAGTTTTCTCATTGATCATTCTGGGGATTGCAGTATGCATCTTAACTTCTGAACAATCTATTTCAGATTACTACTATCTTAATTCTGATAAAATACAGCAGCTTTGCTCTAATAGAGCTCAATTCCCCCCCACCTTTGTGCTGTTATTGTCATGTGTATTATGTCTATATATGTTATAAACCCAACAATGTTTTCTTTTATTTACCCACGTGTTTGCCATTTCTAGTTTTTCATTTCTTCCTGTGGATTTCAGTTACCCTCTGGGGTTATTTCTTTTCAGACTAAAGGAATTCTTTTATTATTTCCTGTAAGGCAAGTCTGCTGGCAACACATTCTCTCAGTTATTACTTATCTTGGAATGTTTTCATTCTGCCTTTTTTTTTTTTAAGGGTAGGGTCTTTTTTAGCTGGATATAGAATTTTTTTGCCTGCCTCCCACCACCACCACTGCAAATATGGCATTCCACTGCTTCTAGCCTCCATTATGTCTAATGAGAAGTCAGTCATTAATTGTATTGTTCTTGTATTTTTAAGAGTTTCTCATTGTCTTTGACTTGTTCTTTGTTTGACTATGAAGTGTCTAGGTGCAGAACTCTTGTGTCTATCCTATGTGGGATTTTTTTGAGTTTTTTGGATCTGTAGATTGTTTTTCATCAGATTTGGGATGTTTTAAACCATTATTTCTTCAAATATTTTTTTCTGCCCCTTTCTCTCTCTCCTTTTCTCCTGGTAATCCCATTAGATAGATGTTGATATACTCAGTGTTATTGCATAGGTCTCTGAGGCTCTGTTCATTTTTCTTCAAGCTTTTTCCTCTTTGTTCTTGAAATTGTATCATTTCTGTTGATCTGTCTTTTAAGTTCACTGATTCTTCTGTTATCTCAAATCTGCTACTGGGTAAATCTAGTGAATTTTTTATTTCTAATATTCTACTCTCGAACTCTAGAATTTGCTTCAGTTCTTTTTTGTAGTTTATATGTCTCTATTGAGATCCCCTGTTTGTTTAGTCATTGTCACCATATTTTTCTTTTATCCTTTAAACACCTTTTCCTGAAGTTCTTCGAACATATTTATAATAGCTGTTTTTGAAGTCTTTCTGAATACAACATCTGGGCCCATTCAGAAATAGTTTCTATTAACTGATTTTTCTCCTGAGTATAGGTCATGTTTTCTTGTTCCTTCATGTCTTGTAATTTTTTGGTTAAAAACTGGACATATTTGATAATATATGTAATAACTCAGGATTTGATT
The DNA here is from genome assembly GCF_021613505.1 of Equus quagga. Taxonomy (NCBI): domain Eukaryota; kingdom Metazoa; phylum Chordata; class Mammalia; order Perissodactyla; family Equidae; genus Equus; species Equus quagga. The sequence continues at coordinate 74,723,086 of NC_060277.1, read as the reverse complement.
CCTCCCCAGTACCCCTCCCCACCCTCAAGGTTGTCATTATTACTGTTATTTGTATGTTCACTCATATTTAAGTAACTGGACTGGACTTAATGTGCAGAATCTTTCTCCCCTGTGAGGTGCAGCCACTCAAGTCTCTGCACATTTTTTTTTTTTTTTAATTTTTAACCTGGCCTTCTTGGCATCCCCCTTGTGTCTACATAGTTTAGTGTTTAGCTGGTGATTGGTTAAAAGTTGTACTCAAACATCTTGAGCCAGTAAGGCTTCTACCCTTTGCTGATCCATCTGTGAGTATTTTTGGGAGCTCATCTAGTTTTCAAGTATGGCCCAGCTTTGATTTTTTTCTGAGCATCTCAGTCATTCCCTTCACACGTGGGGAGCCTGACAGTCAGCCACAGATACGTGGAGAGTTTAGGGGTCTCTGATCAACTCTGAGCATATATGTAGCCTCTAGTTAGCCAGGGATGTGTGAAGAGTTTACCTAGTCCCCTGTGGCTCTCATTTCCAGAATTTCTTTATTAAGTTTCTGGACTTCTGTTAGTCTACCCCTCTTCCCAACTGGGACAGCAGCCTCATGCCAGCAGAGCTGTAGGCTTTGTCTGTTGAGTTTAATGCTTTTACTCTCAATACCACTGTGTGTGGGATTTTTGCCCTCCACTTCAAAAAATATCGGCAACCTCAGGCAGGGAAGCTGCTGGTTTTCATGCCCAGCCCTGCTCAGGTACAACTACTACATGGACTAGGCTTGGGTGGGAGAACGGGGGTGGGTAAGGAGCAGCTTCAAGCAGTAATGCCACTGACTCCCACTGTTCTTACCCTGAGTTCCACAATTTTTTATAAATAAACACTTTTAAATTTGGCGTTTGTCTTTGGTTGTTTTCTGGAGCCCTGAAATGGTTGGTTTTGACAGTTTTATAGTTGTTTTGGGGGGAGAGGATTTGCTGACCTCTTCAGTTTGTCACAGCTGGAAGTCCTGCCTCCTGTTTTGTATTTGCAATATTTTTCATTTTGGTTATTTTTAAAAGGCTAACTAATTAAAAACCTGAAGCACATCTATATATTTGTAGCTGCTTCAGCATTTTGCTTCACAATGGAAGAAGTTAGGAGATAGTGATGAGATTAGGGGTGGGGCTGCAGTTCTGCTATAATTCTGCTGACAGCACTCTCCTGTGGAATGTTTCTTAATAGCGTATTCTTCTGTACTGAAAACGTTTACTTTTTTTAAGCGAGCAAATTCCTTTGGAATTCTACCAAAACAGAAGAAAGATATTATGTATACTCCTCCCTACAGAATGAGCCAGTGGCACAAGGAAAAATAAGACAAAATCCATTGGGCTGTTATAAATGTGTGTCTCTATGAAAAATAATGGAAAGAATCATCTTCTTTAAAAATTACTCATTATACAGATTTCAATCTAAAATGCTTTTTATGCTCAAAAATTTAACTGGGAAGTTTGTTTTTACTTTTTTACTTATATAACAACACACATACAGAAATGTACACAAAATAAAATATACAGCTCAGTGATTTATCACAAAGTACACCCTTCTCTAGCCACCATCTATGTGAGAAATAACACATTGCCAGCACACAGAAGTCCTCTTTTGCCCCCCCCATCGTTATCTCCCGCCCTCCTTGCCTAAGAACCCCACTATCCTAACTTTTACGGTAGCTACTTCCTTTCTTAATAGTTTCTGTCTCCTATGTATGCATCCCTAAACATTAGAGTTCAACTTTGCTTATATTTTTAATATTATAGAAATGAAATCTTACAGCATCTATTCATTTGTGACTGGTTTCTTTTGTTCAAAATTATGTTTGTGAGATTCATCTGTGTTGCGTGTAGTGGTAGTTCATTTTAATTGCCTTAGAGTATTCCATTATATGAATATACAGCAATTTTGTTTATCTCTTCCATTGTTCATAGATATTTGAGTTGTTTCCAGTTTTAAGTGTATTACAAATATCACTGCCATGAACACACGTGTATGTATTTTAGTGTATAGGTGTACGCATTTCTTTTGGGTATGTGAGTCAAATTGCTGGGTCACAGGGTATACGTATCTTCATTTTAGTATATAAAGCCAATCTGTTTTCCAAAGTGATTGTACCAATTTACATTCCTATTAGCAGTCCATAAGAATTGCCGCTGCACTATGTCTTCACCAAACATTTGGTATTCTCAGACTTAGATATTGGCCATTCTGGTGATTATATAGTACTTTCTCATTGTGGTTTTAATTTTCATTTCCCAAATGATTAATGAGGTTAAGCTCCTATTCATATGTTTATCGGCCTTTTGGATTAGCCTTTTTTTTAAAATGCCTATTCAAGCCCTTTTTAAAAATTGATTTGTAGAAGTTCTGTATTAATCTGGATAAGAGCCCTTTGTTCCTTATTTTGTGTGTTGCAATCATCTTCTCCTACTATGTGAATTGACTTTTTACTCTTAACAATGTACGGATATGAAAAGAAGTTCTTGATTTTAAAGTAGTCAAATATATCAATTTTTTTACATTATGATTGGGGCTTTTTGTTTCCTATTGAAGAAATCTTTCCCTGCCCCAATATCATGAAGATATTCTTCTATATGTTATCTTCTAAAGTTGTATGATTTTGCTTTTCACATTTATATCTACAATCCACCTGGAATTTATTTTTGTTTATGGAGTGAAGTAAGGTTGAAGGTTCATTCTGTTTTTCCATATGGCTATCCAGTTGTTCCAATACCATACATTGAAAAGAAGGTTGTATCTGTCAGGGTCCAATCAGGAGGAAGAAACCACACCAATCATTTAAACAGAGTCTAATGATAGAGGGGGGCGGTTGCTAATTAGCTGTAAAGTTGTTTGTAACTAAAGTTTAAAGTTGTAGGTAACTAAAAAGACAAGAAGAGGACACTAAGGTGTCATGGAAGTAGCAGCTACACCTGCACAACTGGAAGAATAAAGAGAAGAGGTTGGAATTATTAAGACTTAGAACCTCATGCTGCAGAAATTCAGATGTCTAAGGAGAGGATACTAGCTCACTATTGCTGGGTTTGGGGTGGAGGATGCGATGAGGCTGGTTCTGCAAGTGTTGGGAAAACTATAAACTGTGTTCAGCTGCTACTATATAGGAAGGCACTACCACTGCTGTGTCATAGGGTGACACAGAAACCAGAGACAGACAGGAAGCTCACAATAAGAAGCAAGTCCTTTTTTTCTCCTCCGGCTCTAAAGCCTTCTATTGTCAGAGCCTAACTTCGAGCTAGTTGGCAAAACCAAAACCCTAGTATTGCAGAGCCCTGTTTAGATGGATGGGTTTGAAGCTGAGAAACAATTGCAGGTGCAATTTTGCATCTGCAGAGCCACCTTTATGATAAACCAAATGTCTGTATATGTTAAAATCTATTTCTGGGTCATATTTCTATTTCATTGGTCTATTGCAGCAAAACAACACTAAGTTACTGTAGCTTTATAATAAGTTTTCGTATCTGGTAGAGCAGTTTTTCCCACCTTATTCTTCTTCAAGAGTGTCTTAGCTGTCCTTGGCATATTTGCCTTTCCATAAATACTTGAGAGCTAATTTTTCTAGTTCCACAAAAAGAAAACATTTTGTTTTTTTTTTTAATTTCACTGAATCTATAAATCATTTTGGGGGAGAATTGAAATTTTTACAATCTTGAGTTTTCTAATCCATGAAAATAGTATATCCATTTATTTATGTCTTTAATTTCTCTCCATAATGTTTTTCAGTCTTTTTGTGTAGAAGTCTTGCATAGCTTTTGTTAGCTTTAATCCCAGATATAGGATATTTTTTATATTAATGTAAGTAGTATTTAAAAATTTTTTCATTTCAATTTTTTATTTTGAAAACTTTCAAACATACATTTTCTTTACTTTTGTTTAGTTAGACCCCATTATACCCATCACTCAGATTCAATGCTTATCAAGATATGATCATTTGTTTTAGCAATCCTTATTACTGAAGTATTTTAAAACAAATCTTAGATCTCAATGTCATTTTACCTCTATATCCTTAAGAGTACATCTCTAGAAAATATGGACATTTAATTTATAGCCATAATTCTAAGCCATATGCAAATTTCCCCTTTTATTTCATAAATGACTTTTTACTATTGGTATGTTCAGTTACTTTTAACTAATAGCATATTGGGACTTACATTTTATATTAAGTAATTATTAAAATTTTAGCTTAGCCACTACAAGATTACATGATAAAGCACTCTCTGTGGCAACTAAAAACAATTTTTTTCTGATGAAGTGAACTTTCTAAATCCATTACAATTTTTAACATTGGCAAAGCCATATTGTTGTAAACCTTCTGTGTGAATAAAACTGTCCTTTTCTTCCATTTAGTGGCTTTTGTATTTATAGACCTACTGTGCATCACAAATTGCCATTCTTTAGTTTTTAAAAAAATCTTTATATTCCTCAGTAGTCCTATTACTGAACACCTATCTTAAGGAAGTCGTCAGTGGGATTAAAGCAAGCACACTTTTGTGTAACAATTTTAGCTTTGGTTACCCTTTGTAACCTCTTCTTGCCCAAAGATGCTTAAATGCAAGAAGGAGATGCAGTTGTGAATTATTTTCCTTTGGGACTTCCTACAGAAACTTTTCCTTCATTGCAACTGGTTTTCCTCGCCATTCCTCGCCACAGTATTCATAGATCTGTTTCTAAGGAGAGGAGTGTGGCTAGTGGGCCATGAAAACTTCTTAGACTTGGCAGACTGGGCTCTGTCATGCTCACCCTCTAACATGAGAAAATCTCCACTGAAAAGACAGTGTGGCAACTTTCCTGCAGGCCGGTCAGACTCCTCACAGAGATATTTGACAGTGACTGAGGAGGAGGAGTCTCTATATCTTCCCAGCATCTGTAATAAGGATGGAACTAATTAATTCATGGTCTAAAGAACAATAAAATATTCCTAAAACAACAACAATCAGCAAAAAATGATTTTTCACCTATATTTTCCCTTAACCAATAACTATTGGTGGGGAGTTGAGGAGATCTTAAAAGTTAGGTCTTATTCACTAGTAACAAGTCTTTGAAAATAAATATGACAGCCTGATATTGGAGGGCTTGCCTCTTCCCTGTTACTCCTCCCTTATCAGAATGGCCCAGTGCTCTCTCATCTGCTGGGATCACTGCTGTTTATACTTATTTAAATGTAGACTTAAAGGATGTTTAAGTTCATATTGAACTCTTCCAGTTAAATGTAGATGTTTTGCTTCTGATCAATAGTATTATGATAGGATATGAGAAAAAGACTAAACTATTTCACTGCTTTGGTTTAGCTATTGTATAAGGCCTTTTTTCCTTAGAATATCAGATTAACAAGTTTGGGGACCATTTTATAAGTATGTGGAAAAAAACAAAAAGGATCTCTTTCTTATGCATAGAGCTAACTCAGCAAATACCAAATTTGGATAAACATAAACATCAGAAAACCCCAACTGATGGAACAAATTCTCTAAATATGAAAGATAAGAATCCTTTTTTATGTGTTGGGGTAGGGGCAGGGAAGCCTAGAAGATTTGTTCTTCTAAATAGCATGCAACTCTGTAAATTATGTCAGCACACAGGAACAAATTATCTAAATATGAAAGATGAGAATCCTTTTTTATGTGTTGGGGTAGGGGCAGGGAAGCCTAGAAGATTTGTTCTTCTAAATAGCATGCAACTCTGTAAATTATGTCAGCACACAAACCATAATCTGTTAAAATTCTGGTTAAAAAGACCAGAGAGACAAATATAAACCCCTTTTTCTTTAACCTATACTGTCCTTGAACATATAACAAGGACTAAGGTACAAAGAAGATACATTTTCTAGACTTATTTATTGTCAGAATTTTTGCCTCAGACTTTGCTATTGTTTTCCCAAGCAGACTTAATCTAAATATAAGTAAAAATAACTTTTAAGGAAATGAATTTCAAAATGAATGTGAAAGTAATAATCTAAATATTTAGAGTCTAGTTAGGAGGTTCTATTACTGAGATGTGTGCAGTGTTGGTACAGTTGACATAGTAATTGTAGTATGTATAGCAAAAAATAGATGATCACTGATTACAAGTTTATGTAAATAGTTTAGAAGAACCTGATTTTCTTAATCCAGGTTGAGGCATTCACATTATAAATTATTTATTTGCTTTGAATAGTTAAAAACCTGTATCAGAAACATGAACTTTAAAACTGCTAAAATGTGGAGAAAAGATTCTTTACATAAAATAAATGAGCATATAATTTCTTGGAGATTCTTGTTGGCTAGTTATACTAATTTAAAGATGTTATGATGTAAAATTCTAGTGCCTGGGAAAGTATCCCCCTAGTAAGTTTCACTCTTGTTTCATTCTAGCCCTTCTGCTTGTCAGTAATTTAAGCAGATTTGGGGCAATGATCACAGTTTCCTGGGATTAAGAAAATACAACAGAACGACCACACCAGATCTAAAAAGCTTCCTGTTTTGGTATTGTACTCTTTTGACTCACTCTGTGTCTCCCTGAAGAATGGCTCGTGGATTCTTCTGGCTATTTAAAAAACAGTTCAACTTGTATTCTAAGTACAGAGAAGAATTGATGTACTCTGGGCAAATGTAAGAAAGGATTCTTTCTCACAACCCTTAAAACTTTATTTTTAATATGGTGTGTGTAGAATTAAACATTAATTTAAAATTTAGGAATTAAATACCTGATACTATAACTTGAATGCTTATGAAGGTAATCAGATGAAATGACAGATGTGCTTTGTTTAGGGCGCCCAGTATTTAGTAGAGAAAGTAACTGACCAGTAAGTGAACTGTAGGTCAAAGGATGGCTCCTTTTTTCTGAAATGAGGAAAGTTGCCCTAAATGTTGTTCATTATCTCTACAGCTGGAGCTTTGTTAACAAGTGCAGTTGGAATAACCAGGGTATTGCAGCAGCAGAGAAACTAAGCACAGCAAGCCTTTCAGTAACAAAGAAAATAAAAGAATTCCTGTGTAACAGGCTTCCACACTTATCTGTGTTCTGTGGTACTGTTTGTGCTGAACTAAAGCATCTGCTACCTCAAGTTAAGAGAGAACAAACTCAACATGGCGTGAAATTACTGCACTGCCATTCACATTCATTAGAGTTATATTGTTACCAGCCACCAGCATGACTGGCTTTTGCATGAATAATAAAATGTGGCTTTGTGGATTTTACCGTAAAACATTACAAGGCGCAGTACTAACCTTGAGCCAGGAGTGGGTTTATCTTAAAGCAGCTTTCCTCACCACAGTAGGGTCGGGACTAGTAAGAAGTCAGAAGTTGGGAAGAAGTATTGTTGTTTGAGGCCTTTGGAAGGGGCATTGTGTTAAATCAATTTAGCCATTTTTAAAACTAATATTTATTGTGCAAGCTAGCTATTATAAATATTAAAATTAATAAAGTACTATTTGGCAACCATCATAGTAATAGTTGATTCAGGCAAAAATCATCAATAGATGCTAAAAGTAGTGGGTCAAAATTTGATAAGGAATAGAATATTTACACAGTTACAAAGGGAAAAAATAGTAACTTTGCAGTGGAGAAACTTGACAGACACTTCATCCAAGTGATCAAAGTTATCAACGGTAATGGGAAAAATTGATGTTATGTGCCTCCTAATGTGATGCACTGAGAAGACATCACTTCTATGTTATTCCTGTTAAAAATGCATAACCTGAATCTAATCATGAGAAAACACCACACAAACTCAAATTGAGGAAAAGTCTATAAAATAACTAGCTTGTACTCTTCCAAAATGACAATGTCATGAAAAACAAAGAATTCAAAGTAACCGTTCTATAGTAAAGAAGACTCAAGAGACATTGACAACTAAATGCAATATATAGTCCAAAATTTTCCTTCCTTGCTATTTCATTGACATTTTTCTTTTCTAGTATCTAGCTACAGAGGTGATGTGTTTGCACGGAAAAAAAAATATTTTTAACAGTCTGAATATAATATTAAATTCAGGTTCCTTCCTATTTTGCTTTCCTAGTTTATGTGGATTTTAAGCTGGGTTGTGGATTTTGATTGGTATTTTTTAAGCAACAGTCAAGAATGTTAGGTCTCTTGGCCTAGTTGAATTACATTTCAAGCTATTGAAGACTTAAAAATGATCATACTTAATGTTTTACCAAATTTGCAATCAGTGGAAGAAAGTAGAGCATTCATGCTGTTTAAAAATACTAGAATGCACCATTTAAGAGTTTCACAAACACTTAGGAAAGGAAGTAGTTAGTGATCACTAAGATGAATTTATAAAGAAGTCATGGAATTCATAGAAAATTTTGGTGTGATTTCCAGACAAACAGGTAGATAACAAGAATGCTTTATTTTCAGGAAGGCAATTTGATGAGTGTCTGATTTCCTTGTGGACAGAGAAAGAAAGAAACTGAGTGATTGTGGTTAATTAAATAAGTAATTAATTGAATAACCATACCCACAATTGAAGATTGGATGCCAGTCTCATAGATAGTTTCTAGTGTTGTATCTGTTGCAGAGATCTATTCTCAGTCCTGTTCTAAACTTTAGTAACTTGGATAAAGGCATTGATGACATATATAGTAGATTTTAAAATGACACATATCTGGGAGGGATAGTCAAAGCATTGGATGACTGAAACAGGAACTGAGAGATAATGGTAGTTAGGAATGTTAGGCAGGAATCTAGCAAAACAAATCTGGTCTGATAGGAATAAATTCTACAAGGACAACCAGTCGTAGATGATAAGTAGAAGGAAAAAAAGCTGTAGGTTAATTCATGGAAAATCAATTTGCCAAGTGGCCAATTGGTCATATTTTTTCCAAGTTTATTGATTTGTTTCTTTTAACTATTTGATTAATATGTATCAATTGGGTCCAGTTAGAAAAGTGGAAACCACACTAGTGTTTCAAACATAAGGAAGTGTAATACAGGGAATTTGTTATACAGGTGTTAGAAAGCTAAAAGAGGAAAAAAGGGGACACCGAGCTGATAGTTAGTAACTACAGGAGGCGGCTACCACGCTAAAAGCTGAGAAACAGAAGAAAAGAGGTTGTCATAACCTAGAAGCTACAGCCCTAAGCTGGCACTTAGACTTCTGAGGAGGGAATACTGTTCAGCTACTGATGGTACTGAAATCTTTATTACTAAAGGATGTTCATTTATAGAAGAAACCGAAATATTTAAACTGTGTTCTCTATGTTAAACTAACTGTGATAAAATCTGAATGAACATCTCTTCTATCTTGAGTTTGGTTCTGAAAATAAAGCATAAAACTAATTTGACCTCAGCCATGTTAATGTTCCACTATATACTTTTTCCCTCCATTTTCAAAATGACTTTACTACTAAATAGCCCTCCTACCTCAGATGTATTGCTAAGTGACCTCTCTGAAAGAGTGAATGTTTCTAGAAATTTAGACAGGGATTTTAAAAAAACAAAGGAAAAAAACATGGCAGATGAGTTGGGTGGGCTAAACACTCTCTTTGATTATAGATGTGTACTTTTTTATAATCTTTCTCACTGACACCTTACACATTAAGTGGATTTAATATTGAGTGTTTTAAAGATATTTGTCATGCTCTGAAACACTGAAGAACAAGGTTTGGAATTGATTTCTCTTTTTTTCCTCTCTTCCCAAATATTGCTTCTTCAGGTCAGTAACAGATCCAAGAGATGGAAAGAGAGTAGCACTCAAAAAGATGCCCAACGTCTTCCAGAATCTGGTCTCTTGCAAAAGGGTCTTCCGGGAATTGAAGATGTTGTGTTTTTTTAAACATGATAATGTAAGTGAAATCGGTGTTTGGGATAAACTGTTCCCTTAGCATGCTTAATTGTATTAGTAAAGAGCAAAAGAGAGTTAAAAGGGGAATATGTAAGTTATTAAGGGGTTTGGAAATCTGAGACAAATTAGACTCTTTTTGTGAGCAATGAGCAAATTTAAGTGAATTCTAAGATTTATCGATTGACAGATAAATATTAATTGATATAAAGCAAATGTTAATATTTAGCTGAGGAACAACACTAATATTCAGCATAAAGATACAGTGTAATATGTGGTCTGAGTAGTGATTTAAGTGGAAATAATTGGCCCCTAATTTTAAATGCTTTATTTTTATCCTTTAATCTTTTTAATCAGAGATTGTTACAGATGTAGGAAGACAATATCTCCTCTAAAAAATAGTACAGTTCTTAAAGTAACATAGCTTAGCTTATTTATGGCTGTGTTTAGAGATGTCAAGACTCACAGGCAAATAGAATTATTGTGGTGTGAGATATAGCTTCTCCTCAACTAATCCTGAATTAAAAGTTTGACACGGTTAGAGTTTACCTGGAGGATGTTAGCATTGGACGCTTAGTTTTCAACTTCATGTGAAAAGAAAAACTGCCTCACATTCTGTATTTGGTACTCAACCTATGCTATTTTAATTGCGGAAATAAAAACTTGTTTGCCCAGGAACCTTTAAAATTTTGGCCAAAGTGTGGATCTCACTTTGAGAGAGATTTGTAAAAGTTTGAACTATTTGGTAAAACTAGGAGTATCAAACTTAGATTTACTTGAAGCTCCTTGGTTTGATGTATTTCATTTTATTGATTGAAATCTCTTTTCCTTAAACTTTTTAAAAAGTTATTACTGTCCTTCAGTCAGTTGGAACCGTTCAGCAGTGTGTTTGTTTTAATAACTTTCAGAATATCACTCGAGTTGCTATTTTATGACTTGCTCCTCAGATTTTGGAAGTGATTCAGAATGATGTCTAGCGCTTGCTTAGTTATTTATTTCTCGAATCTGCCTGAGCGCCACCCCAACATCAAAGAGTACAAACTTTATATACATTGTCAGAGACTCAAGTAAAGATATACATGGTGAAGAAAATTTCAAATGAGGCTTCAGAAATTTGCTTCCTAAGGATTTCAATGGTTTATTATATTCAGACCTATCTTGGCTTCTTTTGTAAAGGAGGGATGGTGTAATAGGCTGCTATTTGTATATATTGGTATCTTTGCTTATGACTCATTCCTATAGAGTAACTAATTAAGTTACAAAGATAGTGTCAGAATGAGTAGTATAAGAAAAGAAACAAACTGAATTCTTGAAAATCATACCTATTAAAACACAGCAACTACTGTTTAGAGCTCCTAAGCACTATCATAAGAGAGTGCTTGTGACTTCTGTGGGGATGTTCAAAAGTGAGGCAGATAGTTGGAGATGAAGATGACATGGCACCACTGTTTGTGTAATGAATTTATGCTGTGCTCTCTGAGATCTATCTCTAAAAGCATCTCAAGGCCGGCATCCCTGAAATGCGTGGAATGCCAGTCTAAGAGGGAACTGGTATTTGGTGTAGTTCAGGCAACAAATGTTTATTAATTGTGTCCTGTGTACAGAGTACAGTGCTAGGTCATGTGGAGGATACAAAAAAAGTTTAAAACATGGTCCTTTGTTGAGGAGGGTGGACCAGGTGCTTAATACTTGTTACTGTGTATCAGAAAGTATGCTAGACGATTTACACACATTAATTCAGTTAATCCTTAAAAATCTTGTCAAATAGGGGTTGTTATCTCTACAGAGGAGGAAGCCAAAGCTTAGAGTTAAGTAACTTGCCCAAGGTCAAGGTGGCACAAGATTGGAGTCTAAATTTGTCTTGCTTCAGAGCCTGTACTCATTGATTCAGTGAACATTTATTGTGCACATCCTATATCCCTAAACTATGTTAGCTTCTAGGGGTTTCCACCCTCAGGGAATTTTGTAATGTGATAAATACTATGATAACGGGGCTATGGGAAGACTGCCTGCATGGTTAAACATTAGTACAGGACAGTCTGTGTACTGTGCATAGCAAAAAGCTGGGCAACCAAACCCAGAAGTATGTTAGAATCACCAGGTGAGCCTTAAAAATGCAGTTTTGTGGGTTTCATCCCAGACCTACTCAAGTGAAATCTCTGGGGTTGAGGCCCAGGTATCTGCTTTTTAAAAAACTTCTCTGGTGAATGGTGGCAGACAAGTGCCATAATATTAAGGAAAAGAGAGTAATTGTTGTGGACTTAGAAGCTCAATGATGCTGTAAACATAGAGAAGGCAAACCTTAAGATGAGCCTTTTGAGATTAAGATTTGATTAAACAGCAGGAGAAGAAAGGAATGTCATGATGAAAATGGCATTTAGAAAGATTAACCTGGCTGTTGTAGGAAGTTTGGATTTTAATTTGGGTGGCTTTTTATGTGTCAGAAAATAGCTATAAAGCCCTAGAAGGCTTTGGATTTTCTTTTGAACAGAACCTTCAAAGTCACTGTATCAAATTCAGTGATTTCAAGTGATCTGACTGATTGAGATACACACACACATACATATATACACACACACATATTTATACTTTTTTTTTTCTTCTTAAAGGACAGGTTGTTCATCATCTTAAAGAATAGGTTCACCTTGATGTAGTAACTTAGGGAAATAGAAATCAATCTTTCTAAAGATTGATGTTGTTTAGGCTTATCACTAGTGTCTAGTCAGAATCTGAGCTATTATAAAATCTGGCAAAATATTTTCTAGTTCTCTCGCCTATGCACTTGTGCATGTACACACACACACACAATTGTCATCTTATCAGCTTGGAAAGGGATAATTGAGGTTTTTTCAGTCTTGTACTTCTGTGAAAATCTGATGAATCCTATGAACCCTTTCTTTGAAAAATACACATACACAATTTTTATGTCATTTTAGGCTTTCGCTGGTCCTCTAAAGTGCATTTAGAGCCCTGTTAGAGTCCACTGATTTGTGCTAAGAGCCCTTGTAATACAAGTCTTGGGCTTTTTCTTGTCCTCAGGCAATAGCACTGAGCACACAGTATGCAGTCAGTCTATTTGAAGAGTGAGTAAATGTAAGTGATAGAAAAAAAAAAATCTCGGAGTCTGGAAGGATAACCTCAGTGATCTCTCTTGGAGTTACTTTTCTCCAGTCTTAGTTCTGGAGTACTCTAGAGAGGGGTAGAGGAGGCAAAGAGGAGGCAGCGGAGCAAAGAAGGATCATTCACTTTCCTTTGTATAGTCTGACCTGACGCAAAACAAGGCCTCTTTGAATTCATAAGCAGGCTAAAGAATCATACCAATATGAGACCCAATAGGACCCTTCTCTGAATGCTGACATGCTGTTCAGCTGCAGACAGTATTAGTGCTAATGGTTTTACTGCTAAGGAGTATGAAAAGGCAAAGGATGCTGTAGAGTAGATTAATTTCCAGTGGATTTGGTTTTATTTGCTCTGTACCTAAAATTTGTGGTACTGGGCACATTCTTGATGCATTTAAAATAATACAGTCTCTCATGTTCATGGACTGGAAAACTCAGTGTGGTTAACATGTTCTCCCCAAGTTGAGCTGTATCTTCATTGTAGTCCCAATCAAAATCCCAGCAGGGTTTTGTGAGTATGTATATGTGGAAATTCACAAATATTCTGAAGTTTATGGACATGGAAAAGACCTGAAATTCTCAAGAGAATCTTGAAGAAGGTGAACAGAGTTGGAAATTCACACTTCCAGATACTGAGATATATATGAAGCTACAGAAATCGAGGCAACACAAGGATAGACAAATAGATTAATAGAACAGAATAGGGAGTCTCTGAACTGATATACACATATATGTTCACCTGATTTACAAGAGAGGCACCACTGCAATCCATTGGTTGGGCATTTCAATAAATAGGAATCAATTAGATATCCATATGAAAAAACTACTTCACAACATATGCATAAATTAATTCAAAATGGATCATAGACTTAAATGCAAAAGGTAAAATGATTAAGTTTATAGAATAAAACTTAGGAAAATATCTTCATGACTTCAAGATAAGCAAAGATTTTTTTAGCTGGACAAGTAAAGCATTGACCATCAAAAAAATTGTGAAACTGGACACCGCATGCTCATCAAAAGTTAAGAGAATGAGAAGACAGACTTCAGACATATATCCAACAAACAACTTGTTTTCAAAATATATTATGTGATAGCACAATTTGTTAAATTAATATTTAGCATTTGAGGTAGTCCATTAGTAATAAATATTTTACTTGACATTTTTGATACTGTAAATTCTGTATCTAAACATCATATATCTAATGAAGAGCTTCTACAAATCAAGAATTTTTGTCCATCAGTAAAAGACTTAATCAAGAATTTCACAAAAGAGGATAACCAAATGGCTAATAAACATATAGCAAAATGCTTAAAGTCATTAGTCATCAGAGAAATGTAAATTAAAACCACAGATTTTCATTATTTGCTAGGTACTATTTAAATGCTTCGCATGTTTTCTTTCACTTAATCCTCACTAAATTCCTATGAGATATGTCAATTTTACAGATGAGGAAACTGACTTAGATTAAGAGATAATGGGATACTATACACCCACCAGAAAGGCTGAAATCAAAAAGACTGACAATACACAGTATTGACAAGGATATGAATCCACTGAAACTCTTATCGTTGCTTGTGAGAGTGTAAATTTGTAAAACCACTTTGGAAAACTGGCAGTTTCTACTCAAGCTAAATATATACCTACCCAATGATCCAGCAGTTCTGCTCCTTGGTATACTCAAGACAAATGACTCTATAAATCCGCCAAAAGACATGTACAAGAATGTTCATAACAGCTTTATTCATAATACCCAGAAATTGGAAACAACTCAAATGTTTGCCAACGGTACTCTAAGTACGTTGTGTTATATTCCACTCATATAATGGTATACTACGCATCGATAAAAGGATGAACCTCTGTTCCATCAACATGGATGAATCTCACAGGCATAACAGTAAATGAAAGAGGCCAGACATAAAAGACTTCACTCTTTATGATTTAATTTGTAAAGTTCAAGGACAGGCGAAACAAATCTATGGTGATGGAAATGAGAATGGTAACCTCTGAGCAGGGTGGGTTTTGACTGGAAAGGAGCAAGGGGGCCTTCTGGGATGTTGAAATGCTTAATTTTTTTATCTAGATTTTAACTGTGGAGTCAAAATTCATCATATTATGCACTTTGTGTAAAAGTTAATCAAATTATACACTTAGGATTTGTGTACTTTACTATATGTTACAACTCTATAAGAAATAATAGTAACATAGTCTCTACCTTAAAGAACTTGTACTCTACTGGGAGATGAGAGAATGAGGAGGGGATAGGTCCTTTGCTAAACATGGGATTTAACTGGATTCTCTGAACAGTTAAATTTCTAGTCCTTGTATTTAGGATTTGAGATTATTCGTGGCAAATGTTTTATTGATAAAAGACATAAAAGGCTGGCTAGAAAAAACTAAGCCATTTACTCATCATGTAACCAATTTATAGGGAATCTTCTAACATCGCAGAGGTTAAAATTCTAAAAAGCAGCTACCATAATGAGCTTTTGTCCAATTCTTAAAAGATGTGAGAAATGTGCTGAACAGTGTTCGGCAATGACCGTTATTTAAGGATGTAACTTTAGTTCATTTTTTAATTAGACAAGTCTGCTTACTTTTTTTGTATTTGAGATCCTTTGAAGAGTCGGTGGTATTTTGGGATACTTTGACTTTTTACAAGTCAGAGCCTTTACAAGCGTCCTCCTATTTACATCATAAGGCTAATCTCACACACTTTATTCCCACAAATAATGGTGGGGCTATAGAGGGACTCGGGCTATTTAAATAGGGAGTCAGGCATGAAGTCTGGAGTTTGAAACTCTGCTACTATTCCTTCCCACTTACTCATTTACAACACTTCTGAGATTCCTGGATCATTTCTACTGGTCTAAGCACTGTTTTTACCACCTGGAAACGCTGTGGAATGCTGTCTTCTGATAAACATTTTGAGGTAGAAAGAATGGGAGTATAAAACAACAGCCGTTTAAAAAGTTCCAGGCAGAGTTTAAAATATTGTACCTTTGAAGCTAAGAATCACAGCTAAATGCTTTAGTGCAAATGTCTAACCCTGTTTTATATAGCTTTTCTCCAAAATCCTCATCAAATTTGGAGTAAGAAAGCCTCATTCTTCTCTATCAAGGTTTAAAATGTATGGTTGTCACTTTCCTCTAGATAACCTCTAATTATAGAAGATAGATTTGAAGTGTAAAATAGCTTTGTCCAATGGACGCTGTCACTCATTGCATTCTGTTTTCCTCCAAGACAGGATGTGTGTTGTTCAGATACAGAGTTTAGAGTCCGAAAGATGTCAAGCAAAACACTGATTTCTAACTGCCTTCCTCAAGCATCAAATAGTCATGTTAAAAATTGTTCTATCACATAATGAGAAATGAATTTACGTGAATTTGTGACACTAATTACAGGTTTTTAAAAATATACGTGAAATAATTTATCTTTCATATGATAAAAATTATTTTAAGAAACTGGAAAATCTCTTTATTTTCTGTTTATACCAAGATTCCAAGTATAAATATTTTAAGTCAGAAAGGAAAGATAGGTATTCTTTATAAAACATCTAAACTATTTTAAAATCTTTGTTTAACTGTTTTAAAGTGAGTGAAGGCTTTTTCATTACAGGAGATTTTAGTTTAATTTAAAATTTTAAAGTGACAAATACTTGGCTGAAAAAAGAATAACATTTGAAATGAACCAGGTTTCTTCCACATGTAAATCACAAGGGGAAAAGAAAGAGATGGAGGAGAAATCTATAGGTTAAAACTTAAAAGCCATCAATCAACCATAATATTTAGACTAACAAACTTTTTTAAAAAAATGAGAAAATTAGAAATTTGAGCACTGGATATTTGATGGTATTAAAAACATTGTTTTAGATTCGGTAACTATTTTTTTTAAGTTTTTATCTTTTAGACATACTTACTGATGTATGGCTGAAATAACTCTGATATTTGCTTCAAAATTATTAAGGATAGTAGAGGGTATAGATGAAACAAGAATGGCTATATGTAGATAACTACTAAGGCCAGGTATTGATTGCATGAATATTCTTTATACTGTTTTCCCACTTTTATATGTTTGAAGTTCTCCATAATAAAAGTTTTTTCCTTAAAAAACTAAGCTAAAGATCAGAAAATTTGAACTTGTACCACACAGTTTATTTCCTGTTAAATAACTTTTCCCATATCCTTTGAGCCTGGTATTTCTCATTAGCAAGATAGGTTCAGACTCTTAGCTGTGACATCATAGACGGGACTTCAAAGAGTAGCTAGACAGCTAGTAGGGGAAGTAGGCCTGTTATGTTTTGATGGCAGAAGTTACATTGGTAGTATGCTCCTTTTATAAAGGACTTGAATTCTAGATGCCTGAAAGTCCTTTTTTCCCACCCTAGTGCCTTCTTTTTTTGTATTTAGAATAAAATCCAAAATGCTTAACATAATTTAAAGGTATATTGTGTGGTGTATTCCCTGCCTTCCTCTTCTATTTTATCCCAGTCTATTTTCCTCCCACCCACTATGTTCCATAAGCACTAACATTTCTATTTCTAGAATCTTCCTGGTTCTTTCTTGCCTCAGTGCCTTTATGTTACCCTCATTGCCTGACCAACTCCGATTTGGCTTTCACCCCTTAGTATTACTTCAGGGAAGATTTTTCTCGCCATTCATCTGTACTTTTTCCCTTCATAATAATCAATGTCATAATATATTTGTGTAACTGTTTGTTTAATGCCTTCCTCTCCTCTAGTCACAAGAGCAGGGACGATATCAGTTTTGTTTATCAGTATAACCCAAGAGCCTACCAAGTAGAACACACTTAGTAAACATTTTTTGAACAGAAATAAAGGAATGAGTAGTATGTATATGTTTCTTCATGTTCTTAGAGCAACACTGATTGTTCAAAATAGGGTGTTTCTTTCCAACACTTTCTCCTGTGCATGGGTACTGGTAGCATGTAGTATAAAACCAATTGCCTCTCTCATTTTGGTTTAGGTAGAATTGTCTTTTAGATAGTAAGTTTACAAACCCATCTTAAAGTTTAGGACTATATTCTTGACTGATAAATTTAGTTACTCTCAGTGGGAAATTGTAACTAATCCTTAGATCATTTAAGAGTTAATAGTATTTACTTGCATTTATGTCATATTTTGTTTCCTTTTTAATTCTCTAAATTTGTCTTTTTTTTTCTTCCTTTTCTCAGGTACTCTCTGCCCTTGACATCCTCCAACCTCCACACATAGACTATTTTGAAGAAATGTATCCTAACCAGAGAATGTGAAAGAAGGGGACAATTTTGTATTAATTTGTTCTGTAGCACCTTTTGGGGTTCATGCCTTGAAGTATCTTAAATCTCATCCTTGCAGAAATGATTGAGTACCTGGAACCAGGTAATTTTGAAATCCCAAGTATCTGACAGAGTGTAATATTACCAATATATCCTGAGTGGTGATAACTACAAAACAGGACTTCTGAACAGATATTTTACTTACATCACACAAAGCCTTATGAGATAGGTGGTTACCATCCCCGTTTTGCAGATGAAATCAGTGAGATAGCTGTGTTGTAGTGGAACTCAATAAAGTGCTCTTGTCACTATACAACAACTGCCTGTCAATCAAGAGGATAATACCGCCCTTTTTTCTACCACTTGCAGTAAGGTAAAAATTAAAGAGAGAGGGCAAGTTAAATGTCCCAAGTTCCTTGGAATAATGGTGGTTGTGATGGTAATAGCCATTACTTACATAAGTTTTTTATCAGATGCCAGGCACAATTCTAAGTTCTTTACACTTATGTGTTTATTTAATCCCTATAACACCCATCTGAGGAAGATCTTGTGATTATTCTCATTTTACAAAAGAGGAAATTGAAGCACAAAAGATAAAAAACTTGACCAAGATCACAGAGCTAGTAAGTGTTGGGATTGAGGTTCAATTCCAGGCAGTATACTGACTCTATACTCTTGATTTCAGCCCCAGCCTATATGATTCTCTTAGGATAGAGGCTTTTACATTCACTATTACTACTGTTAATGTGTAAAAATAGTATGTTGGGTATCATGGATAATAATAAATTGTAAAATAATGCCTGGTAATAGTTCCTGAGATTGTGCATGAAAAAACTTGGGACATAGGTTAGTCCATCTGATGTTTCTAGGCAAAGCATCACCATTTATCATGCTGTATTTAACTTGGGAAAGCTTTAAGTGAAGGACAGGGAATCCTGAATCTTTGAATTTGGTGAGCTCATGATAGTACAGTTTATTCACTCCAGGCTTTTTATTAACACTAGACCTGTGACTAAGAATGGAAACCAATATAATAGCAAGACGCTTTTGCTGATTCAGCAGTGAGATAAACTAAAATTTCATTCTACACGGGTGGTAGGTAATTCCATATTAGACAATTGTCTTTGAAAATTTCTTTAAAAACTGGGAGCAATTAAGAACTTCCCGAAGGGAAAGAGAACGGTTAAGCTGACTAGGGAAGTGGGAAACCTTATAAGGTGATAGAATTGTTACTGATCAACACTTCTGGAATGTTTTGATCTGACAAACCAAAAGCTCTTGAATGCTGTAGTTATTGGTGAGAATGTAACCCATGAATCCTTTATGGAATTAATTCCTTTGTGCATTAAAGGGTTAACTTAAAGGACTTGGGTGCTCCAGCCCTGCACATTCCGAAGAAAAGACTGGCCCTTGACCAGCCCCTGGCTAATAAAGAGTCTCTGTCTACCAGAGTTCTTGAGCCAGGCCAGATGGTTCTGACATACCCTTTTTTAAAGATTTTATTTTTTCCTTTTTTCTCCCCAAAGCCCCCCCAGTACATAGCTGTATATTCTTAGTTGTGGGTCCTTCTAGTTGTGCCATGTGGGATGCCACCCCAGCATGGCCTGACCAGCGGTGCCGTGTCTGCGCCCAGGATTCGAACCAGTGAAACCCTGGGCCCCCGTAGTGGAACACACGAACTTAACCACTCAGCCACGGGGCCAGCCCCAACCCTTTTTTAAAAAGTACAAAATTAACTGAGGATAGAAGAATTAAGAAAGTTCTTTTCTCCTCAACTATAGGTCAGTAGTAGCAACTGAGGAGAAAGCATTAATGATTCCATTTCATAGCCTTTCTGAAGATTACCTAGGTCCTCACTGAAGAAAAGGAGGGAGCTGGTGGCAGTGAGGCAGTGCTTGTTTCATTCAGCAGAAGTTAACTTCCTACACCTGGCCAGGAGCCACCTTCTTTATCCTTTTAATTGATGGGAGGGGAATCCATGTCCTGGAAGGCATTCCTATGAATGTGAAATACTATTTCTGCCTTAATGGAAATAAGGTTGCTGACTAACCTTGAAATTAGAAGGAATCCTTTTTATTAAAAGAATAATTTACCCTCAGGTTTGGTGATTCACTGAAAGGACTCACTGGACCCAGGAAAGCTGTTCTATTGACAGTTACGGTTTATTACACCAAAAGGATACAGATTAAAATCAGCAAAGGAAAAGGTGCGTAAGGCAGAGTCCAGGAGAAAGCAGGCACAAAGTTCCAGTTGTCCTTTCCCAGTGGAATTGCACAGATAGTGCTTAATTCTCCCAGTGACAAAGTATAGCAACACAGGCAAATGTTGTCAACAAGGGAATCTCACCATCTGGTGTGGCCAAAGCCCCAGGTATACTAAGACACTCTTACGAGGCAGGATGTTGCAAGGGCTCAAAGGTTATTTCTCTTAGGAGCTGGTCAGGAGCTAGTCCAAAAGTCTTCTACAGTGTTTAGGTTTTGGGCAGCCCAGATCTGCTGACTTAACCCTTTATTGCACATAGGCCATCTGTAGGGAAAAAATGTTTTCATATAAGATAATAGGTGAATATGAGTATATTTTATAAATGCCATATATATTTAGAGTCTCCTTACTGAACACTTAGCTAATTCATTATATCCATTTCTGTCTTATAGTTCAAGCACAAATTGTTTATATCAGGCATTAATTTTGTGTACTTGGGTCTGTCATTCCTTTAAAAACCGTATGTGTGCTTCTATAAGCTAGGAGTTCTCAATCATTTACTATTATTGACCATAATTTAATTGAGTCTGGCAGATCCTTGATTCATTATTATTTCAAATACTTGCAGAGCAGAGGAAAAATTAGCATAGTTATTGTTTAAAACCATGAGTGGTATAGGTGGTATAATAGCGTTGGTAGCTGATTTCAGCCCATTTCATTAGTTAGCGGAATGATTCTATGAAATTCCCTTCTCTAGAATTGTTCGTGAATGTTAAAGCCTTTGCCAGAAAATATTTGTGGGACCCTCTGGTAAACATTTACTTAAATGTTTTACTCTTTACTAGATTTTTTACCTTCAGGTTAAAAAATTGACATCTGTTGCTTTCACAGTAATTTGCTGGTTACAGATGTGGAAAAATCTTCCAAATGTAAACCTCAATATTTTTGTTTTCTGTTGTCTAATTTTTAGCTACATGTAAAATGATGCACAGAAAAAAATGATTTTCCAGTGGTGGTGGCATTTGGAAAACACTGAATCTTCTTAACATAAAAAAGTATTAGGGGCCAGCCCCATGGCATAGTGGTTAAGTTGATGTGCTCCGCTTCGGCGACCTGGGATTTGAAGGTTCAGATCCCAGGCACAGACCTACACACACCACTCGTCAAGCCATGCTGTGACAGCATCCCACATACAAAAGAGAGGAAGACTGGCACAGGTGTTAGCTCAGGGCCAATCTTCCTTACCAAAAAAAATAAAAATAAATAAATTAAACCTGTAATTGCCACAGGATTATAAAGACTTTTTAGGAAGGCATGATTTAGTTTGGAGTACAGGATACCAAAAATTAATAGAACAGCTATTGAATGGATATGTAAGAAATGCCTGTTTACATATGTGCTCTGTCTTTGCTAATTCTTTTAATATTGTAATAGGAAGTTTTCTGTCATATGCTTTTTAATACAAGCAAATTTGTTGCAGCCAAAGCAAAAAAATTTTTTCCCTTAATTTCCCTCTGAAAAATAAAACTTACTATCTAAAACACAAAATCCTGAAGATTAATCAGGGCCAGCCCAGTGGTATAGTGGTTAAGTTTGCACACTCCGCTTCACCAGCCCAAGGTTTGCTGATTCGGATCCTGGGAGTGGACCTAGCACCACTTGGCAAGCCATGCTGTGGCAGGCGTCCCACATATAAAATAGAGGAAAATGGGCACAGATGTTAGCGCAGGGCCAATCTTCCTCAGCAAAATTAAAAATTAAATAAAATAAATTTTAAAACTATATTGAAGATTAATAGGATCTCAAGTTATTATTTGATTTCAACTTAATATGTTATCCATCTGTATCAGTAGCTCCCTTTGTAGTATCTCAAAAACATGGCATACGCATTACATGTGCTTTTAGACAGTGGTTTTTTAAATTAGAGGATTGTTGTGTCTTTGCAGATTTTAGAATAAATATTATCTTGAGTTTTAAATATGTGCTTTGATCATGAAATTGTGCTTTGTAGAAACTGTTTTTGAGGTCTGTTTGAGGCTCTGTCATTTTGGGTAAGTGCTAAGTGTATTGCTGTGCATCTAATGGATGTTCTAGTTACGTGATAAAGCAGTCAGTTCATAGAGTCAAATATATATGCATTTATCATGTTATTTAAGTTGTAAAGGGAAAGAACCTTAAGTAGTCTTCCATTCTACATACCATATCATTATACTTTTTTCTAAGATTAGGAAATTTGGATGTTATATTGCATATGTAAGTTTTAGTAGACAAACATTTTAAACCAGAAAGTCTCCTTAAAACTAATTGAATAGTTAATCTCATTTTAGAAAATCTGAGATCCATGAACATTTTGATGTAATCAAGTGTACAGTAAGAGTATCAGCATATGCTGTCATGCAATCATGTTTTTCCCTGAAACTAATAGAATGATTACATCCGTGCCCACCCAAAATTTGTCTTGGGTTTTGAAAGACCATACATCTTTAGATAACTCTTTAAGCAACTTTTAAAAAGACAGTATCTGGATTATAACTGTTTATAAATCTACCTGCAGGGTGCAACAGATTTAGCACAAGTCAGATATGGAAGGAGCAATAAATTCTAACATGATCTCTGTATCTTCTAGCTTTTGTGTTTTCATATTTTTAAAATTTAATATATCAACCTAGAAAATATATTCTTTAATGATTAAGAAAGATTATATATTTTTCTGAGTTGAACTTTTAGCTTGTTAAAGGATTTGCACTTTGAGTTTCTATTTGGAAATCTGTATGAAAACAGTTTGGCACTTAATTACTTTGAGCTTACTGAAATTTAATCCAAGAGAACCCAGTTCTGATTGTTGGGTTGGAAAACGTTATTTATCATGCTTCAGTCAGGATTCTGGACTCTGAACATAAACAAGCCCCTTCCTGGAAAGTACTGGATGCCTACTGGGTTGGAAATAAAAAATTTGGCTCGCTTTGGGAAAAGCTTATATTTGACTTGAAACATAATCTTAGCATTTTATGGAGAAGAATATGAGTGGTGCAGGTCTTCTGTGCAAAGAACAGTTACAACCTAAAACCAGTGGAAATGAGAAGTCTAATGGAGTGACCATGTGTCCTGGTTTGCCAGGATTTGTGGATTTTAACTGATGTCCTAGTATAATTATTAACAAGTTCTTCCTTTCATTTTCTAAAATGACCCTGCTTGGATAATAGATTTGGCTTGTGCAGGCGGTGTTTAAACAGGAATCTCTTGTCATAAAGACAGTGAGGAAACCTATATGTCCATTTCGGCCAGTTAGAGTCCTTGGTAGGTAGTAACGTAGTTTTTAGCTCCCCAGATGTAGTAGTTTGATTGATAGTTTTTGTATACTATATTTTATAGCAACATTTTATAATTTAAAGGAAACACAATACGTGATTCCCTGGTGCTTTGAAGCCCTCAGGGAATCTTAGGAGTCAGTGAAGAGCTAAGAACAAACAATGAAATGTGTATGTGCATATGTAAGTGCATTCTTCGTGCAAGAACAGTACCAAAAAGGACCAGAAATCTACATCTTGGGAGCTTTGAAGATTCCTATATTATTAGAATTTCCTCTTTGTTTATTCCATAAACATAAGCATCAATTATACTCCTAGAACCAGGAATGTTTTTCTCTTTTGCTCGCTGTTGTATTCCCAGCACTTAGAACAGTGCCTAACATATAGTAGGTGCTAAATAAATATTTGTTAAATGAATGACTAAGATAGTCTCTGTCCTCCAGGTTTGTAATCTAGCGGGGGATACAATCATATAAATAATAAATATAACATAGGTTAGAAAGTATAGTGATAGAAAAGAATCAGTGTATCCTGAGAGCGTTGGGGGTCTGATTTTTACTCTTTCCCATGTTCATTTCCAAGCTGGATTACTTGAAAAGCATTTGATGATTTAAAACAGAAACAAAAACTTTCACTTACCCACTGTCACCAATTCTGGCTCTTTACCTCTGAAGGTTAGGACAGAAATGCAGAGAAAGGCAAAACAGAGGAAAGGTTAGCAGACAATCCAAGAGCAGCTAAATTCCTGACTTTAACCCCCACTTAGTCAATATTTATTCATTCAGCCTTATTTATTCATTCAGCCAAACATTTAGCACTCCTTTGTATTTAACATTGTACTAATCTCTGGGGGGCGAGATATAAAGATGAATTGTTCATTTGTTTAATGTTTATTTAATTTAATGTGTCAGGCACTGTTCTAAATACTCTTATCTTCATTTTACAGATGAAGAAACTGTGGCTTAGAGAGGTAAATAACTTGTCCAAAGTCACTTAGAAATGACAGAGCTGTGATTTAAACCCATGTTGACTGGTCCACTGGGGTGGGAGTGCTGTTAACCCACTGCTGCCTCTTAATGCTTTCCCTCAAGAAGAATACAGTCTGTGGGTGAGATAAGATGTAAAGAAATAACTATCACATATAGTAGAATGTACCCAAAGAATATAGACAGGTGCTGTGGGACTTTAAAAGAAGGAGAGGTTCCTCCATGTAGAAAAAAAATAAGAAGACTTCATGGAGGAAAAGACATTTCAGATGAGTGTTAAAGAATGAAAAGCATTTGGATGGGTAGCATTGAGGAGGATGGATGTTCCAGATGGAGGGAGTAAGTATCAGGAGCATCTTTTAGGCAATGGCAAATCATCCAGTTGGCTGGAGTTTAGAATGCATGAATAATGAGAAATTAAGCTAGTTGGGGCCAAGTCATGGGGGGCCTTGAATGTTGAACTAGGGAAATTCATTTTTATTCAGTAGGGATTTGAGGGCCCAGTGGAAGATTTTTTGGTGAGGAATGACAGAATCAGAAGTGTACTTTACAAACTTAACAAAGAGTTTCTATTTGGGATGATGACAAACTTCTAGAATTGGATAGTGATGATAGTTGCACAACACTAAATGTACTTAATGCCACTGAATTGTGCATGTAAAAATGGTAAATTTTGTTATATATATTTTACCACAATTTAAAAAAAAAACACCTGAGCAAAGACCCAACTCTTGGGGCTGAGAGGCAGTGAGTGTTGTGCACAGACTATTGTGAAAGGAGAACAGAAGGATTCTTGGAAGTTGATTGGGACTTGTTTAGCCATGTACTCAACATTCTGCGTTTTGATCTTCGTTACTAGTTGGGTATTTACAGAGGCAGGACAAGGAAATGAAGCAGTTGAAATCAGAAGAGGATTTGGTATACTGTGAGAAAGGGGAGAAGCAAGGTCCAAAGACAAGTGTTGAGATGAAAGCAGACAGCAGGTTCATCAGGAGTAGTAGTGTGGTTTGAATATGGAGATTGTGTTCCAAGAGAGGAATTTGTGGTTAGAACAAGTTGTAGTACTTCAAGATCTAAAGTAGAGCCATGCTTTGAGGTGGATGAAGTAGAATTATAATGAAAGTTCTTAGAGTTCAGATGGTTAAGAAACTGAGGGGTAGAGATTCTCTACCCTGGCTGCACATTAAAATCACCTAGAGAACTTTTTAAAAAGCACGAATACCCAGACCTCACATCCCAGAGATTCTGATTTAATTGGTTTGAGTTGGATCATAGGCATCAATCAGTATTTTTTAAAGTTCTCTCCAGTGATCTTAGTGTGCCCTCAGGGTTGGGTTCCACTAGTCTAAAGCATTAGAATGATTATGAACATGAATGTTGAAGTTACCAGTGACCACTGGAGGGAATTTGACTATGCAAACGTGAACCAGCTATTTGTGTCATCTAGCTAAGATTGGGATTATTGTAAAGGCTGTTATAAAAGACAAGGATAAGAGCATATGGAATTAGTTTCTGTTATTTTTTTTTGTTTTGGTTTGGTTTTTTTGAGGAAGATTAGTCCTGAGCTAACATCTGCCACCAGTCCTCTTTTTGCTGAGGAAGACTGGCCCTGAGCTAACATCCATGCCCATCTTCCTTTACTATATATGTGGAATCCCTGCCGCAGCATGGCTTGATAGGCAGTACATAGGTCCGCACCCGGGATCCGAACTGGTGAACCCATCTACACCCAGGATCCAAACCGGCAAACCCCAGACTACCGAAGAGGAGTGTGCGAACTTAACCACTATGCCACCATGCCGGCCCCGCTTATGTAATTTTTAAGAGATCTTTGAGCAACAGCCATGGGACCAACTGTAGTATGAAAGGGTAAGAGGGAAGGATGCAGCTTACTCCTCCACTTGTGAGCTCTCCACTATCAAAATGTGTTGATGCTTTTCATGTAAATCCATTGTAAATACTTTCTGATGACCAAATTAACTGTGATTGATCTACAAATGTTTAAAAACCACAAGACCTAATTCATCTGCCGTTAAACTTTAAGAAAGTCAGAATACATCATTTTTTAGGCCAGAACTTGCAACTTTTTGTTCTGGCAACATCGACAGTGAAAGGGCAGGATCCAAAGTGAAGTCTCAAAAGTTTAAGGCTTTATCTCAAGACCTTGAGCTAACCCCAAATCTCTGCTTTATTCATTCTTTGAACAATGAGTTTTGTTTTTGTCTTTAAGATTGGCACCTGAGCTAACATCTGTTGCCAATCTTTTCTTTTTCCCCCCCCTTTCTTCTCCCCAAAGCCCCCCAGTACATAGTTGTATATTCTGGTTGTAGATCCTTCTGGTTCTGCTACATGGGACACTGCCTCAGCATGCCCTGATGAGCGGTGCTGGGTCTGCGCCCAGAATCCAAACCAGTGAAACCCTGGGTCACCAAAGCAGAGCGCACAAACTTAACCACTCGGCCACGGGGCCAGCCCCTGAACAATGAGTTTTTAAATTTATGGTAGAGTCAGATTCCTGCACTTAGTTATTTTTTTTATTGAGTTAATGATAAGTTACAATCTTGTGAAATTTCAGTTGTACATTATTGTCTGTCAGTCGTGTTTTAGGTGCACCCCTTCACCCTTTCTGCCCACCCCACACCCCACCTTTCCCCTGGTAGCCACTAATCTGTTCTCTTTGTCCACATGTTTAAATTCCTCATATGAGTGGAGTCATACAGAGATTGTCCTTCTCTATCTGGCTTATTTCACTTAACATAATTCCCTCAAGGTCCATCCATGTTGTTGCAAATGGGACAATTTTGTTCTTATTTATGGCTGAGTAGTATTAATTGTGTATATATATATATATATATATATACCACATGTTCTTTATCCAATCATCTGTTGATGGGCACTTAGGTTGCTTCCACATCTTGGCTATTGTAAATAATGCTGCAATGAACATTGGGATGCATGGGACTTTTGGAATTGCTGACTTCAAGCTCTTTGGATAGATACACAGTAGTGGGATAGCTGGATCATATGGTAGTTCTGTTTTTAATTTTTTGAGGGATCTCCATACTGTTTTCCATAGTGGCTGCACCAGTTTTCATTCCCACTAGCAGTGTATGAGGGTTCCTTTTTCTCCACAACCTCTCCAACATTTGTTACTATTTGTTTTAGTTATTTTTGTCATTCTAATGGGTGTAAGGTGATATCTTAGTGTAGTTTTGATTTGCATTTCCCTGATGCACAGTGATGATGAACATCTTTTCATGTGCCTATTGGCCATCCATACATCCTCTTTGGAGAAATGTCTGTTCATGTCTCCTGCCCATTTTTTGATCGGGTTGTTTGATTTTTTGTTGTTGAGTTGTGTGAGTTCTTTATATATTATGGCTATTAAGCCTTTGTCAAATGTATTACTTGCAAATATTTTTTCCCAGTTAGTGGGTTGTTTTTTTTGTTTCAATCCTGTTTCCCTTTGCCTTGAAGAAGCTCTTTAGTCTGATGAAGTCCCATTTGTTTATTCTTTCTATTGTTTCCCTTGTCTGAGAAGACATGGTGTCCGAAAAGATCCTTTTAATACTGATGTCAAAGAGTGTACTGCCTACACTTTCAGCTAGAAGCCTTATGGTTTCAGGTCTCAGCTTTAGGTCTTTTATCCATTTTGAGTTTATTTTTGTGAATGGTGAAAAAGAATGGTCAATTTTCATTCTTTTACATGTGGCTTTCCAGTTTTCCCACACCATTTGTTGAAAAGACTCTCTTTTCTCCATTGTACGCCCTCAACTGCTTTGTCAAAGATTAGCTGTCCATAGATGTGTGGTTTTATTTCTGGGCTTTCAATTCTGTTCCATTGATCTGTGCACCTGTTTTTGTACCAGTACCATGCTGTTTTGATTACTGTAGCTTTGTAGTATGTTTTGAAGTCAGGGATTGTGATGCCTCGAGCTGTGTTCTTTTTTCTCAGGATTGCTTTAGCAATTCGGGGTTTTTTGTTGCCCCATATGAATTTTAGGATTCTTTGTTCTATTTCTGTAAAGAATGTTATTGGGATTCTGATTGGGATTGCGTTGAATCTGTAGATTGCTGTAGGTGGAATGGACATTTTAACTATGTTTATTCTTCCAACCCGTGTACATGGAATGTCTTTCCATCTCTTTATGTCATCATCCATTTCTTTCAGAAAAGCCTTGTAATTTTCGTTGTTTAAGTCTTTCACTTCCTTAAATTTGCCCCAAGGTATTTTATTCTTTTTGTTGCAGTTGTGAATGGTATTGTGTTCTTGAGTTCTTTTTCTGTTAGTTCGTTATTAGAGTATAGAAATGCTACTGATTTATGTAAATTGATTTTACACCCTGCAACTTTGCTATAGTTGTTGATTACTTCTAAAAGTTTTTTAATGGATTCTTTGGGGTTTTCTATATGTAAGATCGTGTCATCTGCAAACAATGAGAGTTTCACTTCTTCCCTCCCTATTTGGATTCCTTTTATTCCTTTTTCTTGCCTAATTTCTCTGGCCAAAACCTCCATACTATGTTAAATAAGTGTGGTGATAGAGGGCATCCTTGTCTCGTTCCTGTTTTCAGGGAGATGGTGCTCAGTTTTTGCCCATTGAGTATGATGTTGGTTGTGGGTTTGTCATATATGGCCTTTATTATGTTGAGGTAGTTTGCTTCTATGCCCATTTTGTTCAGAGTTTTTATCATAAATGGCTGTTGGATCTTGTCAAATGGTTTCTCTGCATCTATTGAGATGATCATGTGGTTTTTATTCCTCACTTTGTTGATGTGGTGTATCACGTTGATTGATTTGCAGATGTTGAACCATCCCTGGGTTCCTAGTATGAATCCCACTTGAGCATGATGTATGATCCTTTTGATGAATTGCTGAATTCAGGTCGCCAAAATTTTGTTGAGAATTTTTGCGTCTATGTTCATCAGCGATATTGGCCTGTAGTTCTCCCTTTTCGTGCTGTCCTTGTCCGGCTTTGGAATCAGCGAGATGTTGGCCTCATAGAATGTGTTAGGAAGTGTTCCATCTTCCCTAATTTTTTGGAATAGCTTGAAAAGTATAGGTATTAAGTCCTCTCTGAAAGTTTGGTAGAATTCCCCAGGAAAGCCATCTGGTCCTGGGGTTTTATTCTTTGGGATGCTTTTGATTGCTGTTTCTATCTCTTTTCTTGTGATTGGTCTGTTCAAATTGTGTGCTGCTTCTTGACTAAGCTTTGAGAGATTGTAGGAGTCCAAGAATTTATCCATTTCCTCTAGGTTATCCATTTTGCTGACATATAGTTTTTTGTAGTATTCTCTTATAATCCGTTGTATTTCTGCAGAGTCTGTTGTTATTTCTCCTCTTTCATTTCTGATTTTGTTTATTTGAGCTTTCTCTCTTTTTTTCTTTGTAAGTCTGGCTGGGGTTTGTCAATTTTATTTGTCTTCTCAAAGAACCAGCTCTTTGTTTCATTGCTCCTTTCTACTGCCTTTTTTGTTTCAATAGCACTTATTTCTGCTCTGGTTTTTATTATTTCTCTCCTTCTGCTCACTTAGGGCTTTGTTTGTTCTTCTTTCTCTAATTCAGTTAGGTGTAGTTTAAGATTGCTTATTTGGGATTTTTCTTGTTTATTAAGATGTGTCTGTATTGTGAGGAATTTTCCTCTTAATACAGCTTTTGCTGTATCCCGTATGACTTTCTATGGCATGTTATCATTTTCATTTGTCTCCAGGTATTTTTTGATTTCTTCTTTAATTTCTTCAATGATCCATTGCTTGTACAGTAGCATATTGTTTAGTCTCTATATCCTTGTGCCTTTCTCAGCTTTTTTCTTATAATTAATTTCTAGCTTTATAGCATTATAGCATGATGATTGGAGAAGATGGTTGTTATTATTTCAATTTTTTTTAATTTGTAGGGGCTTGCCTTGTTTCCCAACATATGGTCTATCCTTGAGAATGTTCCATGCACATTTGAGAAGAACATGTATTCTGCTGTTTTTGGATGGAGTGTTCTATATATGTCTATTAAGTCCAACTGTTTTAGCTTTTTGTTTAGCTCCACTGTTTCTTTGTTGATTTTCTGTCTGGATGATCTGTCCATTGATGTGAGAGGGGTGTTGAGTTCCCCTACTATTGTGTTATTTTTGATATCTTCTTTTACGTTTGTTAATAGTTGCTTTATGAACTTTGGTGCTCATGTGTTGGGTGCATAGATATTTATAAGCGTTATTTCTTCTTGATGAAGTGTCCCTTTGATCATTATATATTGGCCCTCTGTGTCTCTCTTTACCTGCCTTATCTTGAAGTCTGTTTTGTCTGATATAAGTATTGCAACCCCTGCTTTCTTTTGTTTGCTATTAGCTTGGAGTATTGTCTTCCACCCCTTCACTCTGAGCCTGTGTTTGTCCTTGGAGCTGAACTGTGTTTCCTGGAGGCAACAAATTGTTGGATCTTGTTCTTTAATCCATTTTACCACTCTGTGTCTTTTTATTGGAGAGTTCAGTCCATTTATATTGAGGGTGAGTACTGATGCATGAGGGCTTAATGCTGTCATTCTGTTGCTCGTTTTCTGGTTTTCCTGTGTTTCCTTTGTTTCTCGTCCTGTGTGTTAGCCTACCCATTGACTTCTGCAATTTCTTATGCTGGGTCTTTTAGATTTTTACTTATTTATGTTTTGTCTCTCTGTTCTGTGTTTTAGTTTAGTGGTGGCTACCCTGAAGTTTGTATTCAGAATCTCGTGTATAACATAGTCCATTTTCTGGTGGTCTCTTACTTACTTAGCCTAGACTGTTTCAGTCCCTTTCCTCCTCCCCTCCTAAATTATTATTTTCATCTCTTATTCCAACTTATGTTGTGAGTTTGTGGTTAGAGTGGTAAGATTGTCTTTGCTTTGGTGATTTACTTCCCTTTATCCTAATGCTATAGTTGAATATTTGCTGTCCTATTCTGATTCTATC
This sequence comes from Equus quagga, assembly GCF_021613505.1. NCBI lineage: Eukaryota > Metazoa > Chordata > Mammalia > Perissodactyla > Equidae > Equus > Equus quagga. The sequence continues at coordinate 74,691,484 of NC_060277.1, read as the reverse complement.
TATTTGTCTCCCTACTCTGTGTTTTGTGACCCTTTTCTCCCTTTTTTTCTTTTTTCAGGTATGAGAGCCTTCTTGAGGATTTCTTGTAGTGGTGGTCTTGTGGCTACGAAGTCCCTTAGGTTCTGTTTATCTGGAAAAGATTTAATTTCTCTCTCATATCTGAAGGATATTTTTGCTGAATAGAGTATTCTTGGCTAAAGATTTTTATCCTTTAAAGTTTTGAACATGTCACTCCAATCTCTCCTAGCTTGTAAGGTTTCTGTAGAGAAATCCACTGAAAGTCTGATGGGGGTTCCTTTTGTAGGTTATTTTCTTCTGCCTTGCTGCTCTGAGTATTCTTTGTTTGTCATTCAGTTTTGCCATTTTTACTACTATATGCCTTGCAGTAGGTCTTTTTACATTGACAAATCTAGGAGATCTGAAAGCTTCCTCCACACACATTTCTCTCTCAATCCCTAGATTTGGAAAGTTCTATTCTATTATTTTGTTGAGTACACTTTCTGCTCCATTTTCCTTTTCCACGCCCTCAGGAATTCTGATTATTCTTAAGTTGCATTTTCTCATTGTGTCTGCTATTTCTTGGAGATTTTCTTCAGTTTTTTTCATTCTTAGTTCTGTTTCTTCCTCTGGAGCCATTCAGCCTGTCTATCTTTGATTATACTAATTTGCTCCTCTATGGTGTCTACATGGACATTCAGGGACTCTGTATTCTGTTTATCTGATCCATTGTATTTTTCATCTCTAGTATTTCTGATTGATTCTTCTTTATAGTTTCAATCTCTTTTGTGAAGTAAGTCCAGAACTCGTTGACTTGTTTCTGTATATTTCCCTTTACCTCATTGAGTATTTTGATGATAGCTATTTTGAACTCATTTTCACTTAGTTTGCCTATTTCGAAGTCCTCAGGACATAATTCTGTGTTTTTATTGTTTTCCTTGTGGACTGGAGCTTTTATAAATTGCTGGATGGTACAGGAGCGGTTTTTGCGCATGCTATTATTTGGTTGCAGTTACAGCCTGTCGCCACTAGATGGGGCTCAAGAGCCGCATGTTCTGAGCCCTCCGCCTTCAGCTGCCATGGCGGTGCGCAGTGTAGGTTGGGGGAGGAGGGGCACTTTCTCTTGTGCCCAACCTGGATGCAGATCAGCTCTCGCTCTCTGGTCTCCCGGGGCCCTGCCTTGATGGGTTCCCCCATGCAAAAGCTTTCCCCCATTAGAGGGTTTCTGCTGCACGGGTGGTGGGAGTCCTGGACGATCCCCGGACACATGGCCCCTCCCTGGCTCCTTCCCTCACCCACGGCAGCAATCCCAGTCTCTAGGGGAGGGAGAGAAGTTCTCTCTTACCCCATTCCAGCTCCTCCAGGGGTGGCTCCAGCCTCTCTGCCCTCCGTCATTTGGCTGCTGTGGGTCTCTGACAATTTCTGTTATTAGGATTCTTTTTTTGGGGTTGGAAAGCAGTTGCTCTTTTTGGTTGTAATTTGACGGGGAGAGAGTCCCGGGTGAGCTCACGCTGCCATGTTGCTGACGTCACAGATTCCTGCATTTAAACTGAAGTGTATGCAGTATGGGGTTTTTTTTAGCATGATTAGAAGAGAAAGATAATTTAATTAGTGTATGCCTAATTGCATTCATTTAGCTTCTTTTCCAATGTGAGCGTGATATACGAATGAAGAATGTGCTGTTCCTCGGGTAGTTTCAGCTCCCATAGGCTTCCTGCAGTGAGAGCATGTCACCAAACTGAGTGTGATTCTGGTGTTGAGAGAGGTACTTATATATAGCATGACCCCTTAACAGAAGTCAGCTATTTCATATGGGGTTCAATCAAAGAAACAGCACTCTGTTCCAATACCAGAGAACACAATGCTGTTGAGTTTAATGAGAGTTTGATATATTGGTCTCCAACATGACATCTTCCCAGTTGATTTTTGTGATACTCAGTATTCGTTTTATGCCCTAATTTTAGAACTTTACCCTCAGGAAAGATGCACCAGCAGGTAGTGTAAAGTGTAACAGCCATTGCTGTTGTCCTTAAGGAGTTCATGGTTCAATGGTGATGATTGATAATTTCCAAATAATTATAATATCTGAGTAATCAGGTTTGCAATAGAGATATTCATCACATTTTCTTACATATAAAAACTCCTCTGCCTTCCTTCCCTTTCCCCCAAAAAGAGTTTGGAAGACTTATGTGGAACTTATAATTTTCATAAAATAAAACATTTTCACTAGTCCTTCCTATATCAGTCCATACAAGATCAATTACATAATTAATATGTATAATTATATCCTATTAAAGGATAAGTATATTTTCAATATTTCCAGTTGTATTCTTATTTTTCCACACAATTTTAGGCAGTATCTAATTTCTGTTTGTCGGTCCATGTAACCCTTTTTGCATAGGTGTTCTAATTAAATAGTGATATGGAACAGTGCTAATAGGTGGTACATCAAAATGCATAATAGAATATTTATTCTGTAAATGTTAGAAAGCGGGTACTGTGAACAAATGGATAAGGTATGTTAGATCTTATATCTTTTTTCCCCTCAGTTTTATTGAGATATACTTGATATATAACAGATTTTATATCTTGACAGAGGAGGCTGATCGCTTTAAATGGACCACTGCTTTATTTCATCTCTTCTCAATTGCCATAAAAAGTACTCAGAAGCAGACTTCTGATATACCTGTCTTAGATTCTTTCTTCTTCTAGATTTTTTGTTCTCTGTGTATTTTGAATCCTCTTTGCCCTTCATAACTGTTCCTTTTAATCACTTTATCTTTTAAAATCTTCAACCAAAAATGAGTCTCACTGGTGATGGGTAGTACTGGGTAGGTGTACTAAGGAGGCATCCGTAGCTCAGTGTATCGAAATGCTTGTCTGCCCTTAAGAATGCTGTTTTGTTGGTTTATACCACTGATAGCAGTCTGCTCTCAGGTTTTAGTGACATCATTCTTGCAGCTTTACAATAGATGAGACTAGAGTAAATTGCTCTCAAATTCTATTGGGCACAAGAACATTTGAAACCAGATTGTCTGGACATAGAAGTTTTTCAGACCCATTAAGAAAAGGTGGGTGGGTCTAATTTGAGGATTCATCTCTTGGAGAAAGTGTTAAGATTCATTGTATTGGCCATAAGAAGCATGATACAGTTTATATGAATGATAAGTGCATCCTTTATCCTCTAAATGGATTAAGAGATGATTGAAGAATTTTCCCTTTCTCTTCTTGAATTAAAAAAATTGGAGAAGTAAAATGTTTCTAATCTAAGTAGAGAAGCTTACTTCAAATTTTTTTTTATATTCAGAAAAAATAGAGACTATTCTAGTCATTTCTTCAGCTTCTATTACTTGGCTGTTGATCTGTGGGTTTTATGTGCATTTGCTCTGGAGGGTTATGATGGTGGAAGATTAGTAATCACCAAGCTCTACCATCTACATTTGACAGACACAGCTTGCCTTTGCCCTCTTCAGGGCACTTTGGGAAGAAGAGAATTGAGGCTTGAAATAACATCATTTTCTCTAGGATGCCCTTTCCGTTTTATTGCATATGCGTTTATAGCCATAATGACAAGGATTCAGCCAACAGAACCTTCTGGGCTATGACGGAGTGTGTAGAATGACAGCTTTCCAGATTTTTTTCTTTTTTTCCAGTGGTAGAATTGATTTTTTTTTTAGTCACTTTTAAATTGCAAATTAAAAGTAGTTTTAATTTTTTAATTTTTGACATTCTTTACAATAAATTAGTTACCTTAAAACGAAAAGGAATTTGCCTTTGCCTGGAAAAGAGATTGTTGTATTCAAACATTTTAACAACATGACCTTTTATTCCATTGATTTCTATAGAGAAGCACAAGCATGCTTCAGAAAAGGTCAGTGATTCTAATTGAAGAACATACTGATTTTTTTCTAGTTGCAAAGGCGCCCGTGCTTTTTGTTGCAAAGAAGATGATGAGATTTAGGGCTGACCATTTATTACAAGAGAAAGCAGTTCTCTCTGTGATGCATTGCTGTTTTTCTTTCACGTGGAAAGCATTGTTTGTAATCAACAATATCCATAAACCAGATTGTCATTATCCATGCTATTTAATGTCCTCACTTTTTATTTCAGAGGCAGTTACCTGAGATCTAGGTTGAAATTTCCCTCTTCTGTGGGCCTGATTTTGACAGAGAAAAAAATGTGAGGAAAGAGATACTATTAAGTCTCACATGTTTATGGTTATGAGATTTTCTTCTTTCAAACAGAAATGGCAGGATTTCAGAATTAGTGCTTAACATGGGTTTAAGCATGTTTTAGCTTCATTCTTGGACTTTTCATATAAGAGAATTCATGGCTTAAGGAGCCAGACTTGGGTATCTGCATATTACAGTTTATTAAACCACAAAGTCACTGTTTTTTTCGAAAAATCACCTGATTCTCATGTTTCTTCGAACATGCATCACACAAGGATGAAGACTCTTTAAAAAAAAATTGTAGAACTGTTGATCAATATGGTGCCTACTTGATAAATATTTAATATTTCAAGATTTCTCTTTTATAATCTGGCTTGGTGTTGGTCTCTGTCCAATATGAAACAGAAGAAAGAATGATCCAGTTTTCATTATCCGAAGTCAGTGAAGACTAGGAATTAAAATTGTGTTTTCAAAGCTTTCTGTCCATATTCATTCTTTGGGGAATAATTTGATATGGCACGTTCTCCATTTTCTTCTCCCAATCCAGCTAAACCAGTTAAATACCCTTATTTTGCTATCTGAAAGCTTTTAACACATCATTAATAGTTTTTCATGTAACATCAGTCTCTCATTGCATACAGAACATTAAATCTGTTCTCAGACTTCAGTTCAGTTAAGCAGGCAGGTCAGCCTGTTATTGTTCTGAACTCTAGATTGTTTTGAACCTAGTAAATAGTTTTTTACATAAGACCATATCACAAATTTTTGTACATATACACAACTTGAGTTGGCCAAAATGGTTATTATTAAAGTGCTATTTAGCAGTACTTTCTTATTAGATATTTGCACAACACCTTATCATCAATAGTAAGCATTTATTCCTAATAGTTTATACATTTCCCTGGTTCTTATGGACTATAGAAGCTGGGTAATGGATCAGTTTTATTCTTTCTCTTTTGTCTGAGAGGTGGGAACAATTTAAGTCATAGACTGGTTGGCAAGCCTGAATATGGGAATGTGAAAAATTGACCTTCATCCCATGTTCTTAGAGGATTGTTATGTTAGGAAACTCACCAGTGAGTGTCTCCCTTTTTTCTCCCTACAGAGCCTTTGTGGTTCCTCCAATACTCCAGTGTTCTTGGTACTGGAGCCCAAATAGCAGCACTTACAGTCAGTCCCCTTCTCCATTCCTTCTGCCTGCCATACTCTCGGTCTTCCCTTAGTTCTCCTGCCTGACCTTAGCAGTCTTGAGTTTAGTGGCTTACTATCATATCATGAAACAGGAACAAGGTCTCATCTCTTTATTTCAAAATCCTTATGATTAGTTCAGGGCCTACCTAGTCAGCATTCTGCTGGCTTGAGGTAATAAAAAGAAAATCTAGGGGCCAGCCTGGTGGTGTAGTGGTTAAGTTCATATGCTCTGCTTTGGCAGCCTAGGATTCACGGGTTCAGATCCTGGCCACAGACCTATATACCGCTCATCAAGCCATGCTGTGGCAGTGTCCCACATGCAAAATAGAGGAAGATTGGCACAGATGTTAACTCAGGGCCAATCTTCCTCATCAAAAAAAGAAAGAAAGAGAGAAAGAGAAGGAAGGAAGGAAGAGAAAAAGAAAATCTGTTATAGTGGCAAAGAGCATGGAGTCTGGAACCAGACTGCCTGGATTTGAAGCCCAGCTTTGCCTCTCACTACCTGTATGATTTGGGGCAAGTTATTTAACCTCTCTGTTCCTCAATTTCCTGGTTAATAAAATGAGAATAATAATGATACCTACTTCATAGAGTTATTTTGAGGATTAAATTGGGATGGATGGATGGATGGATAGATAGATAGATAAGTAAACAGACAGACAGACAGAACAGTGCTATAAAAGTAGTATGGGAAGCCCTTATAGAGGAGATAGAACTTAATGAAGCTGAAAGACAATAGGAACTCCTATGAACTTTCTGATGCAAAGTGTGTCACGCCCACTACCAACAGATGGCATTCCAACTACTCATCACACACAAATGGACTTTCATAGTGACCTATTAGTAACATACCTAGCCTGTTTATAGAGAGGTTTAAAAAAAAAAAAAGATGTGAACTGTTAATGGGGAATGGGTTGTTAATCTCAGTACCTCATACTCCCTTACCTGGTCTCCTCTTCCCTCAAAATATATTCAGTGTACAACTCACTAGCACCCCCCAACCCTCCATCCAGATTGCATCCACATTATATCTATCTTACTGCTTTTTCCATTACCTTAACCAAACCTTCTTATTAATTAGAAAGATAGGCCATAATTTCCTCCTTCAGCCTGCCATCCCAGGAATCACTCCCCTTCTTATGCCTTATAGTAGTAGTCACGCCTCCTATTTGTAGTCCCTTCCGGGCTGCATAAAGATTACCTCAGCTTTAGTGTATTAGCAAATCTTGAGGTTGTTTAAAGAATGGTTTAAAGTTCCAACTCACAGTTGGAATTTTTTTTTCCCTCTGCTTTGAAGAGAGTCGCTATAGTTGGAGCAACTTATTCACACTAGCTCTTTGAAACATCTGTGTTCCAGGTGAAGCCAAAAAAATCTAAAGCTTGAATCTAGTCTTTTCACCTCTCCATTAAAAAATAAATATATCTCTCAAACTTCCCAGCTGGTGGGAATAAATTGGTGTTAAGCCTTCCAACTATTAGAGGATAATATTGAATAGCAACAAAGCCACGCCTAATTTGAGCTCTGAAAAGCCTCATAACCCCATTATCATTCTCTTGAACTGCTTAACCTTCTGGTTAACCTTCTGATTATTAGCCTCTTGGCATATTTAATTCAGGTGTGAAAGTTTAGGGACGCTCATAGGACTGTTTGATCCTTTTGTCATATCCCACTGTTCTAACTTTATTTCTATTTTTTAAGGTTGCTAGACACCAGGAGGCATGTGTTACGTGGAGATCCAGAGGTTTCAGAAGCCACTAAATATATCAGACCTGCCTTAATTGGAGGATATGGGGAAGCAGTGGGGCTTTTAGCTACTTCATAGACCAGCTGAGTCTCTTGCTACCAACTCAATTTATTTGAAAGCAGTACTTCGGGGAACTTAACAGACCTACAGCACACCAGCACAAATCTGTATTTACTACTTATTGTATCAGTTTGCTGTCTGCCTACGATATGAATGTCATTATTAAATATTAAGAGCACTGAATTGTACAACTGGTGATGGGTTTAATAATTATGTGTTTCATTGACAGTCTTTTATTGATAGATCACTTAGAGGTGGCAAGAGAATCAGACGGTAGAAAACAGGATTAGGTCGAAGTAGGATTTTTTCCGAAGGAAAATAGGATATACATGAGCCAAGCAAAGTTTTGTTGTGTGTATGTGTTGTTTTGGATTTGTGGGACACTAATCAGTTACAGGATACCAATCTGATAGCTAATTTTTACTACCCTGAGCTCAAGACTGAGAAACTCTTCAGGTTACCAGAAGCTCTTTGCCAAAACCAGGAGTCCCTGTGTGGAGGTTCACAGAGGTCTCACAGAGATTAGCACTTTTAATTGCTCCCTTCAGTTTCCAGTCTGTCCAAAACCAACCCCAGCTCTCTCTCAATGATATGCCTTGTGGAAAACTTTTCTTGGTCTAAGAAAAGATTTTTTTGTCCCCATATGAAGGAATGTGGCAATCATGGACATAGTGATTTTTGGTGCCAAAAAACTGCATGAGAGGGGCCAGCCCGGTGGCTCAGCGGTTAAGTGTGCACTTTCCACTTTGGTGACCCAGGGTTCACCGGTTCGGATCCCATATGTGCACCTACACACTGCTTGGCACGCCATGCTGTGGTAAGCGTCCCACATATAAAGTAGAGGAAGATGGGCAGGGATGTTAGCTCAGGGTCAGTCTTCCTCAAAACGAAACAAAACAAAGATGGCATGAGACCCCATTAATAAGTGAATAAAATTTTCCTCTTCAGCAGTGATATCCTTTTGAGATTGCCTGATCTTTCCTTTTAGGATTAATAGCTTTAAGCTTTTTCAGTTGGCTGCCTGTTTTGTGTTTCTTTTTTACTTATATTCTTTTGGCTTTTTCCTGAGGGGAGAGGGAAATGTTGGGAAGAAATAAGAACACAGGCATACATTTTGGCAAAGGCATGGAGTTTGATATCGGGCAATCCTGAGTTCAAATTCTGATTCCCCACTACCGTCACTTACTAACCTTTTGACCTTGAAAAAGGTTTTTGAATACTCCTCCTTGAGCCTCAGTTTCCTTAGTGATAAGTGGAGATGATATTTTTCCTCGAAGTACTGTTGCAAGGAATAAATGAGTTAATGTATGTAGGACATTTGGCACAGTGCCTGGCATATTGATATTTAATAAACTCAGTACCGTTCCTCCCTTTCATAACGATGATGATGATCATCATGAAAGCACAGCTACCGTGTAATCCCTGTCCCCTATGTGCCAGACATTTATATGTGATTCACGTACATCATCTAAACCCTGGCAGTAACCTTGTGTCGTAGATATCCTTGTGCCTATTTTATGAATGCAGAAACAAACTCAGAGAAGTTATTCAACTTGCCTAATGTTATCAAACTAGGAAGTGGCAGAGTCAAGAGTCTAACGTGGGCTTTGATTCCAAAGCCTACACCGCGCTGCCTCCCACTGCCTCAATCCTGTAACTCCTCATTTTTAAAATGAGCTTCCTGGCTTTCTCTCTTCTAAAGTAGAATTATTTCTTTCACCCTTTTTCTGAGGTTTACTGGGATCTAGTGCCAACTCTGCCACATGTCACCTATGACCTTTGGCTCCTTCCTTCACTTCTCTAAACCTCTTCGCTTAGAGTAATCAGTAGATGCGGCAAAACAAATTCAAAGCTGGATGTCTGACACATAGAAAACTCTCAATAAATATCACCTGTTTTTCTTTTTTTGATCAAGTTTCTGTGTCCGTGTATGTTAAAATCTTTTTGCTTCTTGTTTTCTCTACTTGATTTTTACATATCAATCTCAGTCTTTTTCTAACCTCTTGAATGTTGCCTTGTATTCATCCACCTTGTTTCTCTGTTTTGTCATTGAGTTAGCATGCTCTCTACACCCACTTGGTACCCAGTCAGTATTTATTGATGCTAATGACGATGGTTAAACAAAGATGCTGTTGGCACCAGTCCTGCAGCCTCTGAGACTGCTTGAGTACTCATGACTTCCTAAAAACAGAAAAGGATTCAATCATCTTACTCATAATTGAAGGTCAGAATTTGGTGTCAGCATTTGTTTCTGTGGTGATTATGTAGCTTTTTGTGCAGAATTACCTTTGACAGTTGAAATAGTCAGGTTTTCTGGCATGGGGCTGATTATCATGCATTCTTAAATTACTTCCTAGAACAGATACAGCAACATAAAGATGGGTTAATCAAATATTGATCATAGTACAGGTTTGCTTTAATCAATACCAGAGGTCAGAGGAGGCTTACCATTGAGGTGCAGTTGGCAGCCTAGATTAGTTTCCCAGTCTTCTTGCCTATAAACTTTTTTGCATCAAAGATTGTACAAAACTGTTTTTAAGCCTAAACACCCCTCTCTTTTCTCTGCCTTTCTCTAATATATTCTTACCTCCTTTCTTTGATCCTCAGAAGATTCCTTATTTTTGCTTTTTCCTGCTTTAAACTGTCCGCCATGAACACCTTTTATTCCTCAGCAATCTTTGTGGGAGTCTAGCAGGGTGTCCTGCATATTATATTTGGGCACTTTGCACTAACAGCTCTGCTGTTGACACTGGTGTGCATTATTCTAAAGAATGTCCTCAAGTTTGAATTTATAACCCATTAATGGTGATGTGCTTCAGAACTTCAATATCCAGATTTTTAAAATAGAAGAAAGAAATGAAAAAAATTTTTAAAAAAACTTTATGCAAAGAAAAAGAAGATTGTAACCAAAAGCAAAATTAATGCCTCATTTCTGGCAGATTTCATTTAGTTTTAGAAAGTAGAGATTGTTATTTATTTCTCACCTTATCTAATGATTCCCAAACTTAATTTTCAACTTAGCCCTCCCGCCAAAGGTCTGTCCTATATTTTCAGCAATCTCTAGTTGAGACTTGTTTTGTTTTGTTTTGTTTTCTTGTCAAGGGTACTAGTCTAGCCTTCTGTCAGCCCACACACAAAAAGTTAGCCAGAATACTTACTTTGACCTTAAACCAATGAAACTAATTTTGAACTTCTGACCTCCAGAATTGTAAGAGAATAAATTTATGTTGTTTTAAGGAAAAAGTTAACCAGGGGTCCCTGTTTTATATATATGTATATACGCACATATATATATACACACACACACACACACACGCTGATCTTTTAAGTTCTCATCCAGTAAAAAAATAATAGGGAGTAAGAAGGTATTCAGATAAGCATATATGATTCATAGATACAGGAAAATGTTTATTGAGTTGTCAAAAGCTTTGTAGTTAGACTAAAGAAGGGTGAAAGGAATAAGACTAGAAGAAAGTAAATACTCAGGAGGTAGAAAGAGACAGAGGCAAAGAGAGTGTGAGGTAGAAAAACTTGCCTGTGATTTTTTTTAACCATTGTATTTTTCAGTTTTTGGCAAAAGGAATATCGTTATTTGCCCTGTCCACCTGGCATTCCTTCATCCCCAGTCTAGATCTGATAATGGGAATAGTTCCAAATTGTTCTGAGGATTAAATGAGGTGTGCTATGTTGAAAGTGTCACATAGTATAGGCTCAAGAACACTTTTCTTGAGCAAACTGAGATAATCCCTAAGCAAACTGTGGGATTATTTCTTATTTGAGGTTGTAACCTCTTGTAACAGTACTAAGACCACACCTCAGGTGCTAGAAGAAATGAATAAGAGTGCTTGGGTGGATTTGAGCAGTTACTTCAGAGATCTTCAGATTCACTTCCTTCCAAGAGGAAAGACTTAAAACTCAAAAAGAGAACAATTAGTTCTTTAGAATAACGTGCCACTGTGTTGTGAGAATTCATAGAGATAATTCGTATAAAGTGCTTAGAAAGAGCATGGCACATAGTGAGAACTCAATAAATGTTAATTGCTTTTATTTTTATTATATCTCGTGTTTTAAAAAAAATTTTTTAAGTGAAGCATTTTAGGAAATAAAATGTAAGTATGTATGTGTTTTTACACATATAGGTAAATTGCCAGTTAGAATGTGCATCTAATTTAGAAATTCCGCAGGAGCTGAAGAAACGTTGATGGTTTCTCACATGTTTAACTAAAGGTTTAAATCTCTGTAGTTAGTGGAATTTAGCAATTCTAATAATTTAAAGACTTATCTCTTTAGGAGAATATCTGTTGGTTGTGCCACTTTATTTCTCTTATTTCTGTTGGCAATGTGATGGCAAGTCTGGCATATTCAATCCCAAAGCAGTGCCTAAAGGGCTTTATGAGCTTAACAGCCATAACATTGTTGCACTCTTTGAGTGAATATATTGTAATTGCTTGTTTAATTGTCCATCTCCCTTGTTAGTCTGTAAACTCAGTGAGGGCAGTGATGCCCTTGTACACCATTGCGTTTCCAGTGCCTAGAACTATGTGTGGCACATGCTGCTGTTCAGAATATTTGTTGAAGAATGATGAGTGACTTCCCGTTTAAAGCACATGGCTAGGAAGGGATTCTAAAAGCTGCTTCATGCAATGCAGTATTGAATTTGTGGGTTTTGCTTGAAACTTGGTTTTTGCAACATGCAAGTAAGTCGGTCTCATGAATTTCATTTTCTCTCTTTAATAGTAAACAGAGAGAGGCAAAATTTCATGGAAAGGGTCAGACTTCAGAATCATTACAACCTAGATTTGAATCCAAGTTCTGTGTCAGCAGCTTAACCTCTCCCAGCCTTGGTGTGCTCTTCTCATAAATAGGAATAGTTACAAATTAGGTATTATGAGGATTAAATGAGGTGACATATAAAGTGGCACATAAGTAGCTTCAGCAAAAGTTTAGCTTCCTTTCTCCTTCTCCTCATAGCACATAATTAAAAATAATTCAGCCTTTCTTTATTTCAAAGTAATCTGCATACTATGATGATATTTGGTTAGGAAATGGGAACAGTAGCAATCTCCTATGGGAAGCAGCTTGGTGGGGTAGAGAGAGCACTGGGCTAGGAGTCAGGAAATGTAGGGTAGTCTGGCTTTTTACTGTGAATGTGACCTTGGGTGAATCACATAACCTCTTTATCCTGAGTTTGTGTTTCTATTAAGTAATATTCCCCAGTGACTAATAATATTTGAGAAAGCAGCAAAAGGACTATTTTCTGCCCCGTTATAAAGAATCTTCTAAAATAATCAATATCACAAAAAAAAATTTAACTCTTTAAAACAACACAGAAACACTGTGGTTTCTCTTGGGCGCCTGAGGCATCAGAGCTGCCATGCCCCACCCCCCATGCATTTATAATTGTTAATTTGCATCATTCGTTTTTCTGAAGCAAATCAGTACATTTTGAAATCCATATTTCATGGAGCTTCTTAACTAATTGCTGCAATCAGTGGCAATTTATTTTATATCAGGGCCGTTCAAATCACTCTGAGGTTGGCATACCATGCACAGTATGTTTTTTACAATCATATTTTTAATGATGAGTTTTAATAGGGAAACATGTTTAATCTGTTAATATTCTCCTGAAAGACCTATCTTTGGTCCTATATTTTATCTTTAACGCAGTGGGAACTTAAAAGGCCCTAGCAAAGTCATTGACCAATGGGTACACCAGCTGTTGGAGAGGCTGTCCCATTTAGAAGGACCAGGAAAGAGAAAGAGCACCATGTTTTCCCTCTTGTTTGGAGACCCTCATTAAATTACTCAGAAACAATAATCAGATAGCTGCTGTTCAAGTTAATGGCACCTCTGAGTCCCTGTCAAGAGAGCTTTATTTAATGCGCAACAGACCTGGAGTGATGCAGGTGCCTTTTCAGGCCCTCATTTAATTTAAGCTGCTTTAGTTGGCATGGCAACTAGTTGAGACATCTGGGAGACATTATGCTGGGGATTGAGACTTAGAGGATTTTAGCTATAGCAAAGCAGAAACCTTATCATAAAGTGGTGTGTGTTGGTTCTAAGTTTCTGCAGCTATCTTCAAATTCAGGAATTGTATTTTCCAGAGAAATAAAATTTTAAAAGATTAGCCTGGTTGTTGGCTTGTTTTCTCTGAAGAAAAAACTTTTATTCATGGAGTAAAAAAATGTATTTCTCCTGAAGAATTTACTTTGTTAAACTAAAGCTTAACAAAACTTACTCTCTGCAGAGTGGCTGTTTTAATCACTTTGTAAAGATTATATGTTTGAAATTTTTCACTCTTTTACATCTTTTAGGTTTAAAAGATATTAGAGGAGGGTAATGCATCTCTGCACAAGGGTAAACAAAATGAGGAAGGCGGACAGGGGCTCTCTATGGTTTTGCCCTGGACTTTCTATTTAAATTGACTTTATTAACCTACCTTCATTCTTTTTTAACCAGCCTGTCATCTTCTCAAGAAGCAGAGATATGATAGTAGCACTCTTTTAAACTCTCTCTTAAATATTATAACAGGAGGTTGAGTGAAAGGTTTTTCAAGTTCACGGATCCTGAGGACAGTGATGTGGTAATCCAGTCATTTGTGTTTAGCAAAGGGAATACCTGCTGGCTTATATTTAGTGAGAAATTATGCACATGTGTATATGGTCTTAGTATAGAAGAATTGACTTATTTGAAATCATGCTCTATATGCATTTTGAATGCCTTTTTGATTTTTTGATATCTGATAATACTTTGCTCTGTGTTAGGTTGAACATGTGAAATTACTTTTGTTGGTCAAAAATGGTTCAGTATCGTCAGTTCAAATTCAGTAGGTTAGGGTGAACAACACCCTGATCTGGAAATAAATGTTTTGTAATGCTAAATGAAATGTAAGGGTTTTTTTTCTGAAATGAGTAATTATAAAATATCTGGTTAGAATAGTACCCATACCAGCCGGCCAATGTTTTCCTTTTCCCCCTTTTTTGAAAATGTAGTCACTGTTAGAAGAAAGCATATGACATTATTTCAGAATGTTTTTGGCTTTTGTATCAGTTTGTTCCTTTTATAAGTCAAAGCAAGATTTTTTAAGTGCCAGCACTATGAATTCAACCTGATAACTTGAAAATTAAAATGTTTTCTGTCTGCTGCTTGCATGCATACCAACTGTCACTAACAGGAAAGATCCTGGCATTACAACTTGGCTGTCAGTTTTGTAGATATGTGAGGCAAAATAGATATAACCTGATCTTCACATCCATGCAAGAACTTTTCAGTCCTGGTGGGAACAGAAAATTGTCAATAAACTCAGCAGACATGACTGACATCCCATACATATAAGTGGTTCATACTCTCTTTACGGATTTTTTTTCCTGGGTAAAACCTCAAGTTGACAGCATTTAATACAGTGATGACAGTTGTGAAGTTTTTCTGTTTTTGTTTTGTTGTTTTGTTTTTCCTGTGTAATGTGCCTTTGTTTTTGTCCCTTGAGATTTCTGGAACCAGCTTAATAATCTTGGGACTTCTGAGTAAGGTTTAATAGTGCAAATAGAAGGTTTTTTCTGTCTCTAAGATTTCCTAGTGAGAAAACAAATTTTCAGTGTATGTAAGAGGGTTAATATTCTTAGTATGTAAAGCGTTCTTACAAATAAAAATTATCACGCCAGTAGAAAATGGAGCAAAGTGCAGAAACAGTTCTCTCACACTCTGTCATACTCTCATTCTCACTCTTCCTCTCTTTTTCTTTCTCATACTCACACATATATGTGGTCAATAAACATGTAAACAATTTTCAACCTAAAAACAAGTTGATAAGAACACAAATCTTTACTGCAGTCCCTTCTTGCAGTTCCCCTAAAATGTCAGTGAAGGGTTAACTCTCAAACTAGAAGAGGCAAAACCTATGCTGGCAGTAGTGAGAACCCAGAAACAGGTTGGTTCTTGCTGGAGAACATCAGAACAGCTCAGAAATTGGAGGCATCAAGTATCTCAGAAAGTAGGGATACAGATAGCCCTAAACGCAGAATTGGTTGCAAGCCTGTGTAAGAAGTAGTAAGGTGTTCAGATGATCATCTCCTATCCTACAGAAGACTAAAAGCTTTATTCCCTGGAGACAGCATGAGCTGAGCTGTGGTGCCTTTGGCCCTTCCCCCGACTTGTACAGAACCCTGGCAGCCTGGCCTAAGCCTTCTGAGACAGAAATTTGGAGGGCTCTTCTCTAGAGAAATGGATTAACCCAAGAGAGGATCTATACACAATTGAGGATCCCTCATGAAACCAAACTATAAAGCTCTAAGCCCTCCCACAGAGCTACATTACAGTCAAACAGTAATAACCTGAATGTCCAGTGATGGGAGATTGCTTAAGTCATGACAGATTACATAAAATGGAATACTATTTAAGCACTTAAAATGATATAAAAGAATTGTATACCATGGAAAGATGTTCACAAGATATTTTAAATGAAAGAAAAAAGTATAATATAATTTACTTTGATACCATAATTTCCCTTCAAGAAATATATCAATAGGAAATAAGATTCACATAAAGCTTTATATATAGGATGTTTATCTCAGGATTATTTAAAATAGTAAAAAAAAAAAAAATTAGAGGGGCTGGGCCAGTGGCATAGTAATTAAGTTCATGCGCTTCGCTTTGGTGGCTTGGGGTTCTCAGGTTCAGATCCTGGGTGTGGACCTAGCACCACTTGTGAAGCCACACTTTGGTGGTGTCCCACATAAAATAGAGGAAGATTGGCACAGATGTTAGCTCAGCAACACTCTTCCTCACACACACACACACACAAAAATTAGAAATAGCTTGGATTTTCAAAAATGACAGTTTGGCTAAGTGAATTATAATATGTTGATACATTAGAACACTATATAGTTATAAAAATTCTGCTTTAAACTATTTGGGAAATTTTCAAAAATACACAAAAGTAGAAACATTAGTATAATAACTATCATATACCAATACCCATCTTCAACAATTATTAGTCCTTTTGCCAATCTCATTTCCTCTATTGCTTTTTATTGAGAAGGAGGGCTGCAGTATTTTAAAGTAGATCCCAAACATCACATTGTATTACCTATAAATACTTCAATAAGCATTTCAAACTGATAAGGACCTTAAAAACGTAACTATCATGTCATTATCACACCTAATAAAATTAGCTAATTCTTTACTATCGTTACCTGATTGCCTCAAAGATCTTTTTAAATCAGATTTGTTTGAATTAGGATCTAAACAAAGTTCATTTGGTTATTATACCTCTTGAGATTCTTTTATCCCAAGCATTCCTACCTTCCCTTCCTCTCAGACACACATTTTATTTTTTGTCCTTGATTTGTTGGAGAAATTTTTCATGAAGGATGATCCACATTGTGTGTTTGGCTGATTCCCTCTTCATGGTGTCTTTTGTTCTTTTATTCCCCATATTTCTTGTAAACTGATAATTAGAGCTAGAGGATTCATATATTAAGGTTTTTAAGGCATGAATACTTTCTAGGCAGTGGTGTGCATATCACAGGGACATAATATCTTGTCCCACATTAAGTGCTGCTAAGATTGAGTGGTAGATTGGGGTGATGTCAGCCTCATCTCTTTCAAGTGGTTTTACCAGCCATTGATATAGTGCCTAGATCCATAATATCATAGAAGTTGCAGTGGTGATTTTTTTTTCCTAATCTGACGTTGCTTCTGCATTTATTAGCTGAAATTCTTCCATAAAAACACAATGAACATTTACCATATTTTATTATAGTTTTTCAAAATATAACAAAAAAAGAATATAAGATAAAATCTGAAATTGTGTAGAACCATTGAAAGAATTTTAAATGTAGTTAAATCCAAATTTCGCTACTGTGTAACCTTAGGCAGGTTACTTGTCTTCTGTTAACCTCAATTTCCTCATCTGTAATGGGGATACCACCAGCTACCTTGTAGGACTGCCATGAAAATTAAATGAGATGATATATTTAAAATACTTAGAGTGGCTGGTATCTAGTGGGTATCCAATATATATTAGTTCATTCATTCAACCGATAGCTATAGGGGACTTACTTTGTGCAGGCATTGTTTCTGAGAGTTTGGGATAGACCAAACAAAACAAACAAAACCCCTTGCCCTCATGGAGCAGGGTTGGGGAAATAGACAAACAAACGTAAGTAAATTATGTAGGATAGGTACTAAAGGAAAAAAGAAAAAGTAGAGCTGGTTGAGGGGGTTGGGTAAGGAGTGCAGGACACAGTATTAGAGTGGTCAAGGTAGGCCTCATTCAGAAGAGTCAAGGAAAAACACAAAGGAGGTGAAACAGTTGGCCAAGAAGATGTCTGGGGAAGCACAATTCAGGCAGAGGGAACAGCTAGAACAAAGGCTTAAGGTCAGTGTGTGTCTAGCGTGTTCAGAGAATAGCAAAGAGGAAAGTGACTAGAGAGGAATTTGGAGACGTAAGATGGCCAGATCATGTATAGCCCTTTAAAGACATTTTAAAGTCTTTGACTTTTACTCTAAATGAAATGGGAAGCCTTTGCAGCAGAGTGACATAATCTGGCTTTCATCCTAAAAGATCATTCTATGAAATGCATCCAAAAAGTAAGACGAATTGGTAAATAGAGAGAACCATGGATAAATGTGTACTAAAGCAAATATGGCAAAATGTTAAGTGTAGAATCAATGTGGTGGACATAGAGAGATGATCAGTGTTTAATTCTTTCAAGTTTTCTGTGTGTTTCAAAATTTTTATAAGAAAAAATGTTAAACTATTAAGAAAAACAAAATATTTCTGATAATATTGTAATTTAACTGATATGTATCCTTTTATAGAATGATTCTAACATGACACTAAAAGCTGTCCTATAAGTAAATTCTACATGCCAAATCTCATTTCCTCACCAACCTTCATTATGAAGTAGAATATATTTCTCTGGAAAGAATCTGATTAATAAAACCTACGAGAAAAACCATACTGAAGAGTGTAAAAACGTTAAAAATTATATATTCTATGTAATAAAGCATCAACATATAGACAAAAAAGTAACAGTAAAAAAATTATTCTGGCTCTGTGTTTTAGAAATCTAAGGGCCTTGGGCCAGGGTGGTAACAGTGGACATGATAAGAAATGGTGCTATTCTGTAGCTAAATTTTGAAAGAACCAATAGAATTTTCTGATGGATTGGAGGTAGAGAAAGAGAAGAATCAAGGATGATTCCAAGGCTTGTGGTGTGTGAGCAACTTGCCTGAAAAATAGGTTTGCTGTGGGAAAGCCTTCAGCTAGAAAGTATTTGGGGGAAAGCTAGAGAATAGTTTTGGACATGTTAGTTTGAGATGTCAATTAGACATCCAGTGGAGATGATGAGTAGACAGTCTGATGTACAAGACTGGACTTAGGAAATGAAGATTTGGGGCTGGCCCGGTGGCACAGAGGTTAAATGTGCACATTCTGCTTCAGCAGCCCAGGGTTCACTTCTTCGGATCCCGGGTGCAGACATGGCACCCACTAGGCAAGCCATGCTCTGGTAGGCGTCACACATATAAAGTAGAGGGAGATGGGCACAGATGTTAGCTCAGGGCTGATCTTCCTCAGAAAAAATAAATAAATGAAAATTAAAAAATAAATAGACAAAGTGTAAAATAAAAAATAAAATGAAGATTAACTAGGTTAACTAGAGATATAAAGTTAGATGTCATCAGCATGGATGTTATTTAAAGTCATGGGATTGGATTATCCAAGAGAGTGAATGTGAAAAGAGAAGAGGACCAAGCAGCAGCTTTTAAAAATTATTGTAAGTTTTGAAGGCAGACTCCTTCTCATCTTTATTTTTTATATGCATTTACCCTTACAACGAGCATGTAAATGCTAAAACAGGAGTCCCAGGACCCTCTTAGTTTATTTATAGCTAATGCTAAGCACTCTAAGACTATAGCTGCCCCTTGAGATGGCTTATCTTCTTCTAAGAGTAGCAGTGGAACAGGACTAGTACAAGAGGTGTTTTACAGGGTGTCAGATGGGTTGTCCTTTCAAGGATTCCATAATATCTCCCTGGAAGAAGACAGTTAAGATCTGAGGAACTATGTAAGAAAGCAAAATAACTATGCCATTTTTTTTTTTGTCGTGCCTTTCCCTGTTTTCATATGCACAGGGCTAGGGAAGCTTTAGTGTTTTACTCAGAATGCGAAACTAACTTTTACAAGGTGTCAGAAGAATTTGAAACCTGTTAAGAACCTCCTAAAGTCAAGGGCCCTTTCCATTGGTCTTAAGGAAGATTATACTTAAATCATAAAACTCACCCAAACTTTTAATGAGTTCTTAACTGTGGGTAGGGTAGGACATGAATCTGTCCTATTCTAGATATAGCAAGAGACAAGACCTTCATGAGAGTTCTGAATTAGACATCTCCAGTGCTCCCCAGGCCCCAGCCTTTGATCATCTGCCCCGTGTTGATTGAGCAAAACCTTGAGGATATAACAGATCACAAAGCATAGAAAGCTTAAAATTTAGAAAGGAGGTATAAATGTATAAAAAGTTAAATAATAAATAATAAAAGAATTAAGTTGTTAAGATTGTAGAGAGGACTTGGATTTGAACTAACTATTTTACACATTTTTAGGAGTACGTCCTTCATAAAGTAGCTTAAGCCACAGTTGATAGGTAGGTTGTCATCTTTTCCATTGGTGCCATGGTGGCAGAGTGAGACCACCAACTCTCTCTTGTTTGCATTCAAAGGATGCTCCAGTTACGTGTCTGAATAGAATCTGAGACTTCACACTCTTTATGTTCAGCCTGGCTGTCATTTAAAATGTTGACGATAATTTTTCTCTCTTATGCCAATTACAGGAAAGGCACTTGGTTGTTTACTTTTGCTAACTTTTAAACAGTAAATTCTTTAATTTTGGCAATGTTTCATCTTGTGAATAATGGAATTCTCATCTCTCTCATGCTGTCTAGAAGCTTTGTTTCCCTAAGCATTTTTTAGCCTTAAGAATGGAAGTTATTTGGGCCAGCCCCATGGCCGAGTGGTTAAGTTCATGTGCTCTGCTTCGGCGGCCCAGGGTTTCCCTGGTTCGGATCCTGGGTGCGGACATGGCACCGCTCACCAGGCCATGCTGAGGCTGCGTCCCACAAGCCACAAGTGGAAGGACCCACAATGAGAAATATGCAACTATGTACTGGGGGGATTTGGGGAGAAAAAGCATAAAGAAAAAAAAGAAGGTTGGCAACAGTTGTTAGCTCAGGTGCCAATCTTTTAAAAAAAAAAAAAAAAACAATGGAAGTTACTCTTTAGACCTGGTGCCTACTCTGAGGGGATTGAGGGCTAAATTCTCTGAACTCTCCTTAACTTAAGACCTCAAGATATGTTGTCACAGAATTGATGCAGAGTGACCTACACAAAATTATCGTCTCTCCTCAACCACTCAGCTCAGATCATGTCAAAGTTTTTCTTTATCAGATTTTGCGAGGTAAGATTTTCTTTCTGTAGAAAAAGCTTGTGTCACTGTATAAATGAAATATTTTTCTTCTCATCTGAACTTTAATCTGACTTTCCAAGGCTTTCCTTTTCCCTAAAGACTTTTTTCTTTTAACCAAGGTATATTTAATAATCTCTATACTTGATGTTAAATAAGAGGCTTTTAAGGGTGGCCAAATGGTTCTTATTTTCAGCACTGTAAGAGAAGGCCCTATCTAATACATTAGGCAGTTGAGTGGGTTAATCTAGGGTAGGTAAATAAGCAAGATGGTTTGTCACAAAGTTTTTACTAAACAGCCATTAGTAGGAGTATGTGGCTGGCATCAGATGACTAAACTGAAAAGTAACTGTGGGATGAGATCCATTCTTCAAGCCAACCTGGTCAGAATGTTGGCTAGCATACCTGAGTCCAAGTGTAAAAAAACAAAATGACTCTTAAAGCCAAAGCATGGAGGAGACTGGTTGAAATAGCCAGCTAAATAATTCTCCAGACTGGCTCATTAAAGACCACTGACTTGATAAAGAAGTGATTTGAGCCGACATTTTTAGAGCTGCTTCTGGCCATCGGGTTTGTCCTTCAGAATTTTGTTATTACAAATGTAGAATTGTGTAAAGAAACAGTGTTCTTACCTAGCAAAATACTTTTTTCTCCCACGGGATTTGTAGAATTAAGACATTCTTTATAAAGATTGAAAAGTATCTGCCGAAAGGATTAAAACACATGAATAATATTAAAACTAGAAAGTTCGCCTTCCATAGATTTGTTGACATTCTCTGGTGGGGGGGTGTGGAGAGAAGATATTAGGTATTGGATCTTTTTTTACACTTGTCAAAAATCTGATTTGCTATATCTTATTCAGAAGATTCAACCCTGAAGCTGTAACCTTTATCAACAGTGCGAAAATATTAAAAGTCTTTTTTTAATATTTAAAAATATTTTTAAAGTAATTAATTACCCTCTTGATTCTCAGTGGTGGAGAATACTACCAACAAACCTGGGCAAGTTTCTGCATTTGTCTCATCAATGAAAATCTGTCTGGGGAAAGGCTCACCGGTGGCTAATGGGAACTATTTTGTTGGAGCAAACTCAGAATCACAGGTTGAAAGTATCAATAGCAGAGCTCCAGTAGCCACACTTAAGAGCAATTCAAGGATATTGGTATGGTCAACCTTAAATCCAGTGCCTAAAAACCTTATCTATACTTAAACCTAAATAATCTTTTGAATTATAGACATTATCTCTAGATAGTGCAAATCTTTGATGACACTTTATTTTACTGTAACAAAATTATAGTTTTTTGAGGTAGGACTAAGTCAAGCTTTTAATAATGCTCATTGTGCAGTTATTTAGGGAACAGTTTTAAATCCTGTACTCTGAGTTTCTATGGTTTTCCCCAAATTATTGGTTGAGTAAAAGGAATTAAATATCTGCAATTAAATCTGTTTGCTATTTCAGGTTTGAAATATCTCCATTCAGCTGGCATTTTACATCGAGACATTAAGCCAGGGAATCTCCTTGTGAACAGCAACTGTGTTCTAAAGGTAGCTTTTCAATCTACTTAAATATGTGAGAAAAAAATCAGAATGTCAAGGCAAGTTTAAGAAACAACATGTTTTTGTGAAAGAAATAGTTAAATTTATTTTGAAGACTTTACCAAAAGTTAAGGAACCCAGTTTTCTCTAGCAGTATCATCAGTCATGACAATAACTAATTTGTAATCTTGGCTTTTTTCATGATTTTTCGGAAACACTGAAATTGGAGTTATAATGTGACTACAAAGAAGAATAGAGAAGGTGATTTTTTTCCCCATATTATTCCATCATTAAAGGAAGTGTATATCAGAAGAAATATTGGAAGACCAGTAAGCTTCTATTTATATGAGAATGAAAGTATGGCTTTTAAGAAGGCTGTTCATGTTTTTGCACAGCTAACATTTTTATATGCTGTTTGACTGAGGTAGTAAAGTAGGGAAGTGGAAACGTTTAAAAGTGAAAATACGAAGCCAGAAAAGGGTCAAATGTATTTCCACATATATACTAGCCAATCCCCAGTTATTCCTCTGAAGGCGAATTGATTACAGGATTAAGTATAGTTAGCAGCCCCGAAATCTCAAATTGTCAGTTTCAATTTTGCTTTTACCCCAGTACCACCCCGATCCCATTGTCTTTTGTTCGAGTGGCTCACAAATAGAAAAATCCACATATGTGCATTTCTCCATCTCAGAGAGATATTTGTATTAGCAGAACTCCTAACTAGTGAGAGGCCCAGCATCTTTTCCCCATCATAGAAATTAGAGTTAAGGTCCTTCCTAGAGCCGTGTCATCTCTGTGTAAGCAAATGAAAATTCCTCTATTTTATGAGGGGCTACAGTATTATATTAAGTAAATATTCTTAACATTTCAAACTTGAAAAGAAAAAAACTTTTTTAAATGTTGCCTACTTTAAAGTAATCAAGATTGTCATTATTACTTAGTTTGTTGGCAGTTAGACTAAATATTAAAACTAAGTATATAAGTATATTAACTTCATTTTTTATTTTAAATGCTTGCTTTAAACTGTGGGCCAATTTTCTTTAAAAGCTGGTGTGTTATACTGCTTTTGAATAAAAATTCTCCCTTCATAATAGCCGTGAAGAACTCTGTTCCTGTTTTAACTCTAGATATATTAAAAAACCCTATTTTTCATATTTTCGCTGAAAACAACTATTATAGTTTAGTCTTTTGTTCCCACAGAGAAATTAATTGTTCCCCAAATCCACTAATGTAAATATTCTTTCTATAGGTCATTGAGTTCATTCCCCTGCCACCTTTGTACATTTTAAAGAGAGCTACAACCTATCATCATAATCCATTTTAATTTTAAAAAGATAAATAAAAACTTGGAGAACTTCACGAAGTATTTTGTATAGAACCTCTCATGCTTGCTGCCGTTAACTGCTTGAAGTCCATTTTTCAAATCATCTGTTATGATATTGTAACCTCTGACTGTATAAATGAGTAACTAAAGGAAAATGTCATTTATGGAATAAACAATGCACAGATCAGGACAAATTGAAATTTTGTTCAGTTCCTTTGACTTGTCTTAGCAGCCTATTTTTAAAAGCCACAGTAGAGCGCCAGGCTGTGGACACTAACTCTCTCTTTTCAAATGTACAAATTCATCAAAAATAATTATAATAAAACTTTTTTTATTTGATTGTTTTATTGAGGCCATATTGGCTTATAACATTGTGTAATTTCAGGTGTACATTATTATATGTCAGTTTCTGTATAGACTACATTGTGCTCACCACCGATAGTCTAGGTTTTATCTGTCACCATACATATGTGCCCCTTAGCCCTTTCACCCTTTCCCCACCCCCTTCTGCTCTGGTAACCACTAATCTGTTCTCCTTATCCATGTGTTGGATAAAACATTTCTTTTAAACTAGTATGCTTTCATATTGTGAATATATTTTGTTTCCTATTAAGCACAAAATGGATAATTTTGCTGGAAATCTCAATATTGTTTTGGTCATCTGATCATATGAACTTGTTACTTTGAGTTTAGCTTGTCTTCCAGATAAATGACCAAAAATGACTCCAGATCAGACTGATGTTTTTAACAAAGGACTTGCTTTATAACAGAAAACGTTTGTTGTCGGGTGGGTGGTTAGTTTTTTTATAATATAAATACAAGAAATATATAGGAAAGAGGATTTAAGTTCTTTCCTTTGGTTTTGTTTTGTTTTAAAAGATATCAAAAAAAAAATTCATGGCCAAGTAATAGAGTTTTTAAATTTTGTGTGTTATTTGAACACTAGCCTTTGATAGAGGATTTGATAAACAGCTTACGCTTTTTCTCCTTTTTGGTATGGTTTTTCTGTGTGGTCTGAAATGTTTATTTCTGTTTTAAGCTTTAAAGATGTTTGCTTTGTACTGATTCATCCCCACATACAAACATGGATTCATTTGATGTGACCAGACGTAGTAGATTCAAGACAGAAGGAGAGGATTGCCAAAAATTAGGGATAAAATTTGTTTCCTTTAAAGAAGTGGTTTTCAGACTTTTTTTAAGTTGCCAGACCCGTTTTTCAAACAAAATCTCATCCTGGGAACTCAACTTAGAAAACAAACAAAAAGTGTTATTTCGCCACTTAGAATATTGACTCATAAAGTTAATCAGTGAGAATGCTGGAGCTTTTAGATAGCCATTACTCTCTTATCTCATCTTGAGTGCTCCCAGTTTTTGTTTTTTGTTTGCCCAGTATCAAGAAAACCTTAATTCCTGAAAATAAGCAGAACTTGCTGGTGGTGTGCTGCTGCTGTTTACTAATAGCTCACCTTGCAACCTCAGCATACTTTTCAGTTAAACAGAAATAGCAAGAAAAGATTTATTCCTAGGTCTGCACATAAATTAACCAGCCTTTCTCATTTACTGTTATGTCTCCAGGTTCTAGCATACTGTCTAAAATATAACAAGCCTTCAATTAAATATTTATGGCATGAAAAAATGAATGAACCTAGTAGCATTGTTATTCTACAGTGTTGTATTTTGACATATTCAAACATTTGGCTATGAATTAGTATTTTAAATAGATAGATAGATGTGGAGTTTAAGTAAAATGTTTATGGAACTCCTGAAGTACCTCCTCAGAATTGGATTCACCAGGACTCAGTTTGAAACCCATAGCTTTAGAGAAATTTTTCTATATGTATTCCATAAAGAGAATGAACATAGTTTAGGAAGTCTTCAAGATATATCTTTTTTTTCTTATAATATCTCCCTCAATAAGATAGCCTTGAAAATAGATAGCTTTGTTTTTACATTAAACCTAGAAATATGCATTCAGCTGGTTTTTTTGGTTTAGTTATCAATTGAAAACAGATTAAAGATGAGAAGCATATTTTTAAGATACATTATTTTATCTTGAAATATGGAAGTTTGAGATTTTTCTTGCCTCTCATACAAATAAGGTCAAATTATATGCAGTAGTCCCCCCTTCTCCATGGGGGATCTGTTCCAAGACCTGCAGTGGATGCCTGAAACCACAGATAGTACTGATCCCCATATATACTGTTTTTTCCTACACCCACATACCTATGATAAAGTTTAACTTATAAATTAGGCACAGTCAGAGATTAAGAACAATAATAATAAAATAGAACAATTATAACTATACTGTAATAAACCTTAGCAACCTCAGCATATGGTTTTTTTCTTATGAAATCCATAGCTTTCACTTTTTCACTTAAAGGAAGCACTTTATGGCTTCTCTTTGGCATATCCAAATTGCCAGCATCACTACTCTCGTACTTTGGGGCCATTATTAAGTGAAATAAGGGTTACTTGAACACAAGCACTGCAATACCACACAGTCAATCTGATAACCCAGACAGTTACTAAGTGACTACCAGGCGGGTAGCATATACAGCCTGGATATACTGGACAAAAGGATGATTCATGTCCTGGGTGGGATGGAGTGGGTTGGCAGGAGATTTCCATCATGCTTCTCAGAATGGCATGCAATTTAAAACTTATGAATTGCTTATTCCTGAAATTTTCCATTTAATATTTTCGGATTGACCTCGAGTAACTAAAACCACAGAAAGCGAAAACCGTGGATAAGGGGAGGCAACTACTGTATTGACACAAATTTACTCTACCCGTATTATTGAATGCTTTTCAAAGTTTAGAAGTCTATCAAGATCTTCATTTTTTGTTTTTTTTGTTTTACTTTTCCATTTTTAAATATATTTGTCTATTTGACAATATTTTGATAATCTTTTCTGTTTAGATTTGTGATTTTGGATTGGCCAGAGTGGAAGAATTAGATGAATCTCGTCATATGACTCAGGAAGTTGTTACTCAGTATTATCGGGCTCCGGAAATCCTGATGGGCAGCCGTCATTACAGCAATGCTATTGACATCTGGTCTGTCGGATGTATCTTTGCAGAACTACTAGGACGAAGAATACTGTTTCAGGCACAGAGTCCCATTCAGCAGGTATGATTTCACTTCAGGCTTTAGTAGCTTTCAGTTCTATTACAGATTTAAAGGAAAAACCATCTTGCACACATGTCTTGGGCTTATTCATTTTACTGAATTGCTTTTAGCGAATTCAGGTTCACTTAAAATTCAGAAAGTTATGAAGTTGAATATTACAGAGAGATTCATTTTGTAACTTACGAGCCTATTAGAGGGAGTGTTGACTTTATTACATGCACTGATGCATAGCAGCGGACTCTGCTGTAACAATTTGCACAGGTATAATCTTCAGTTGTTAGAGGGCCTCTCTTCTTTATACCTGAATGGGTCTGACTTGAAAATGTACTTGGTGACTTAATATACTTTATGCTTAGAATATAAATTTTGAGCGTTGATTTCTTTAAATCTGAACATTTAGAAACATTTCCAACCTTTATTATTTGGCTAAAATATTTAAATATAGCAGAGAACATCAGAAGCTGATTAAAATGTAGTTTAAGAAACCATTCATGTGCGTTGTTTGCCTTTGTAGCTAATTCATTACTACACGTATTTTCTGTTTGCATGAAAATAATGTAAAAATGAGCTCAGACTGTAGGATCAAATTGGTGGGTTCAAATCCTAGCTCTCCCACTTACTATCTTTTAAATCTTGAGCAAGTTAAATTGTTCTGAGGATTTTTGTGCAGATTAAATGAAGTAGTAAAGCTGAAAGTAAGACCTGGAACATGGTGAGCATTCAGCAAATGTTAGCAATTATGATGGTGGTGGTGTGCCAGGATGCCAGGGATACAGCAGTAAATAAGACAAACTTAGTTCTTGCCTTTGTGAAACATTCACAAGAGAGAGAAAATAAGTATACAAATAAATATAATCTCAACTAATGATAAATTCTATGAAGAAAAAATTAAACCAGGTTAGGGCTAGAGAATGATGATGGAACAGAGCAATATTAAAGAATTCTCTGAAGGGATAACATTTGAGGAGTGACCCCAGTGAAATGAGGGAGCAAGATACTAGGAAAGAGTGTTCCAGGAAAAGAGACAACCAGCATAGTAAAACCTCTGAGGCAGGAACAAGTGTGGCGTGTTGGAGGGATGGCATGATCAAGGAAGAGGACATATGAGAGGAGGTCAGAGAGAGAGAAAGAGCCCAACCATGGTGACCTGAGAAGGATTTTGGATTTTATTCTATCCAAAGTGTGATGGAAAGCTATTTGAGGATTTGGAGCAAAGGAGTGTTAAGATTTGATTGATCACATTTAAAAGATCACCCTGACTACTGTGTATCTTTGTAAATAATTCATGCACTTGACCAAAAATGGAATCATTTCTTTTATGCTCTTTCTACAAAGAATCGTTAACCGATACATTAGGAACTATATATGCTATAATCAACATTTAAATTTATTTCTCTGCTATACATTCAAAGTCTACTTTTTAAAAATATGCATCTTAAAAATCAATCCTGGTGATAAAAAATTATCATATGTAATCTAATGTTGGGTACTATTGACAGTATCTACTTTACTGTTCAATTTAGAAATTAGAGTTTAACAGACTTACCTGTAAAACTATCAAATCTGGACATAATAAGCTGGCAGAAAAGCTTAAGTAAAAATTAAATGGTTGTTCAAATTCCATATATTGAACAAGGATCTTGAGTTGCTGCTGAAATGAATATATAAAGGAACCTGTGAAACAACTGGAATGGGATTCAGATATCTCATTTTCTAGAGAAGTACGTAGGTCTTGAGTTTGCCAGTCTGACATAGCCATTGAAGGAGAACTCACTCTATCTTCAGTGTATTTTGGGGTGAGAAATCAAGATGTAAAATGGGACAAGAGTCTAACTTCTAAATGGACATAGTTATTTTCTGTACCATTTTCTGTATGTCTTTGAGAAATAAATACCCTAGGTACTGTAGTACCAGCAGACTTCATAAAAATGTTTCTCATCCATGGATCTGACCTATTTTAGACAACTATCTGAATGTTTCCCTTTGTTTTCATGAGCCAGTCCTTTCCTTCTGCCTTTAGTGTAGTTGTTAGAGGTCCAAAAGTATCACCAACACCCTTTTCCCAAAAAGCTTTGTAAGGAAATCTTTACTTCTATAGAAAACAAGCTTCTCAAGTATCTCCATTAGGCTGGAGGGCAGTGATTTTGAGGGCTACCCCATGGTTTAGATAAGTGCAGAGAATAGTACTTTATATTTGGCAACCCCAGAACCAGGAAAAGAAGTATTCTCTAGTGAGAATTCTCCATCCTGGAGGAATCCGAGTGAAATGTTATTGCTGATTAGTTATGAAGTTAGAACAATTGTAGCACTATAGAAAATTGTTACAGTAGTTTGCTGCCTACAAAGACTTGTTTGTGAGAAGACCTTTTTTTTTTTTTTTAAGATTTTGTTTTTTCCTTTTTCTCCCCAAAGCCCCCTGGTACATAGTTGTATATTCTTCATTGTGGGTCCTTCTAGTTGTGGCTGGAAGAGAAGACCATTTTTATAGGTCTCTTTTATTGTGCCCAGCTAGCTAAATGTGGCCTTATGCAGTGTCATAGATTTCTAAGTACCACAGTTTTCTGCCAATGTAGGAGATTTCTAGCATAACTAAAATGTAAAGAGTGTGTACTGGCCCAAACATTGATAGCTGAGCTTTCATTTCAGGTGTGAGTGTTCTGAGTATGTACTAAATCACAGGTGGCTGATTTGTGGATTAGCTTCTTGATGATCCTGAATCTGTTTGAAGCATCAGAATCCATTCATTAACTGTTTGAAAAGGACAGTCATTAGCCATAAGCAAAAGAGCAGTTCACCTCTGCAAGAATCATAGATAGCTATGGTATCAAGACCTCAGGGCAGGTAGGTACAGACTCCTAAACTACTATAGCCTTAGAAGGCCATGCTTGCCAAAACATACTTTCTGTATTTCTATCGTGTGGATTCCTAATAAACATTTTTCTGTTTTTTTAATAGTCCAGAAAGTGAAAGTAGAGACTCCTATCAGTTAATCTGGAGCTTGCCTTAAAGTGTTCCGCCCCACCCCCCCATTTGGTCCTCATCTCTAATGCTATGATTTTAAGAGTAATGAAAAATTGTTTCCATGAGCTTACCATCCACCTGTATTTCATGTTTCCTTGAAGTTGGATTTGATCACGGATCTCTTGGGCACACCATCACTGGAAGCAATGAGGACGGCTTGTGAAGGCGCTAAGGCACACATACTCAGGGGTCCTCATAAACAGGTAAAGGGGGCGGAATCTGCATTTGGTAACCATCTGTTTGGCAGGATTTCCCTTCCAATGGAATAATGAATTGAGAATTGTTAAACGAAAACATTACTTGTAGATTTTATTTATATTTTTATGTCATGGCCGTAATTAGGAAATTGCCATATATTTGTAAAACCAAATAAAATATGGTAATTCCCAGTGCTATCTGAGAAGAAATTTTATTTTAGCACCTTTGATAATAAATGACCCCTGGCTTTTTGTCTCTTTGTTTTTTTGTCTAAGAGGAGTTACTGGGGGTGAAGCTTCAACCTTAGTGCCATAACCTAGTACACGTCTATCAAGATGTCCTTTCCAAATACTGAGCCAAAATACCTGCTATCTCTTATTCCAGCCAGGAATGTGAAGCTGTTTCTATTGCACTCTTGCCACTAACACAGAATCAGATGTGA
The DNA here is from genome assembly GCF_021613505.1 of Equus quagga. Lineage (NCBI taxonomy): Eukaryota > Metazoa > Chordata > Mammalia > Perissodactyla > Equidae > Equus > Equus quagga. The sequence goes on along the minus strand of NC_060277.1, from coordinate 74,661,208 downwards.
ATGGTGTTAGAAGTATGAAGAGAGATTGCCAGATTTGCACTGATCAATATTACTTGCAACCAGCCAAGTCACTGCTGAGAAAGACAAGATGGTTTTTATCTCCACCCTGTTCATTTAGCAGCATTTTTTAGAAGCACTTTCCTAATCTCCTTTGGACAAAACAGCTTAATGATGTGAAGAGTGAGTAAGGAGAATACTTTTCCTAGGAACAACAAACGGAAACAGAGAAGGCTTTAACAAGAAGACTCAGCAACTAGTTTTCCTGGGCTTTGCCTTGTTTTCTTTTAAATTGGGCATTTAGATGATCTGATTGATCATTACAAGATCTGATTGATATGATTGATTGACCAAATGACAGACCAAGTTGGACACTCCTCTCAAACTACCAGCCAAACATTTGGTCAAGGCCTTGCCATCCCCTTTCTGTCATTCTAGTGTGACTCCAGAGCTTCCCTTTTCACAGGCATGAAGGGCAGTGGGTAAAGCATGTTTTCTTCTAGCACCAGCCCAAACTAGTAAATAGAGATGTAGGTGCTAGTATTTTACATAGCCGCCTGCTGGTTACATCCTGCTCTTGCATTGAGTTTAGAACTAAAATAAAATAATATGAGGCGCTAACACCCTTAGAAGAGCACAGTAAGTCTTAACCTAGAAAGAGGTTCTCTATTGTAGAAGGAACTAAAAAGATTATGATCTGTTTATTGGCCAGTCTTGGGAATATTAACCTAATTTATCAACACCTCATGGTAAATATGTCCTTCGAAGTAGCAAAATAGTTTTCCTCTTTTACTGACCTCTTTAGGTCAGTAAATCTTGCCTGGCTAAAGGTAGCCAATGATGAAAAGTGTTGAAGATCAGACACCCTGGTGCCACCCTCCCACTTCTAGAGGAATTTTAACTATTATTGCGACTGGTTGCCAGCTAACTCTCATGTCAAAGAATCGCTAAACACACTCAAGAGAGCAAGACTTCCTAAGGGGTTTCCTGCCTGCTGTCCAGAACAGCCTGAAAATATAACTTACTGCACCAAAAGTCAGTGTGTGCTCCTTTGAGTACTCCTGGCAAGTGAGTCCTTTTTCTACCAGAAATTTTGAAAATCTGATAACTAGAACTTTCAATTAAGTAAAAAATAGTAAATATATTATTGTCTAGAACAAAGGAGGAAAGAAAGGAAAATTTAAAGTTCCATATTTATTTAACTAGTTAAATAGGTTAAGATGTTTAGCATAATCCTTTCTGGTACATTTTTACATGAATTGGCCTCTTAAAAGTAATGCCTCTTAGAGTTTAACATTTTGCTTCTCACTGTGTTTAGTGATGGCCTTAAGAGAGCACCACGATTAGGGGTAGCTCTGGCTAGTCTTGGCGTTGGAATATTTTGATTTTGAACAGAAGACCGATGGGGTAAAACTAACTAGGAGACCATTTCTGCTCAAAGGCTAGAAATGCTTTGCAGGGACTTTAAAGTCTCGTCTTTAGACAGCTTTTAACCAGTGCTGGAAATGGTCTCCTTAGGCAGGTGTTCATGGTCTTTGAACACTAAGCCAGATTGATTTGTATAGAATAAGTTAAACCTACTATATATAATTAAATGTAAATGAACCTAGCATATTACTTGGTTCCATTTTTCCCCCAGTATGGAAATTCAGTTTTTTATCTACATTTGCTAGTTAATCATTATACCACCACTGCTGTCAAGTTCACAGACCCTTGAAGCTCTTTCCTTAAGCCATCAGTCAGGGTCTACATTTTCCCTTCCCGCTCACTACTTCTTCCCTTAGTCCATGATGCATGTCTTATATGCCTCTTGTTAGCCTGTTGGCAACCGTGTCCACTATGTTTGCCAGAACTGTAGCCGTGTCTGGTATTTTTTGCAATAAGCATTTTTGCCATAGACATCTTTGCCACAAGCATTTTTGCCTCAAGCATTTTCACCACATAACTAATTGGCTATATGGCAATTTTGCCATAAAAGTTAAAATAACTGGTTGACAATTTGGTTTCAACTAGAAAAACGGTGATAAAACTTAAGTGTGAAATAAGAGAGTGTAAAGCCAGATTGCATTCTATACTGGAAAATGATAACATACCAGTTTGCAAATCCTTCATGAGCACAGTCATCCCTCCCACCCATCAAAACCAAAAGTTTACCAATCTATGGCAAGTCATTCACAGCAGTCTTCAAGAGTATTAATTATCATTAACTAATTTAGATATAACAGCTTGTTCTCTAATGCTGTCTTTACCAAATTTATCATGCAATATTAGAAGTTGGAGGCAAAGAATAATCAAGAGCTTCCTCCTGTCCTCCGACCAAAGAAAAAGAAATGGCTATGTGATTCCTGATGAGTATAAGTTTTGTGAGAATTTTTTACTGTTTGATAGTGGAGAACATGAGGTGGCCAGAATTTTGGTATTTGGCATAGAATCTGGCTTGGATGATTTGGTGAAATATGAGGACTGGGCATGTGATGGAACATTTAAATGTAGTCCAGATATGTGCTACATATTTCATTATGTCCTTAATGTCTTTCTTTTATCTTATTTTTCATTGTTTTATCTTTTATGGCAAAATTGCCTTACGGCCAATTAGTTATGTGGTAGAAATGTTTGTGGCAAAGATGCTTATGGCAAAAGTACCTAGAACTGTTAGGAGCTCCTTGCCAGTATCTCCATTCATGTTATAGCCATTTAGAGCTGAGATTGGAGGACACATACACACCCACACACAAACAGATTTAGAATGTAGCCACTTAAATTTTTTTTTTAACTTTAAAAGATTAATTTGGTCCCCAATCCAATATGTATAATATAGCTATGTAGTTCTGAGTATTATGACTATTCTGCAACGGGCATAATGCTTAGCTCAGTGCCCTGCCCCAGATACCTACTCTGCTTATGTTTCTCTGGACTGTAGTGATTAAGAGTGTAGGCTATCAGTGTTAGGCTCACTACACTGCACAACATGTTGAATGGAGCACCAGGAGTTGTACAGTACCATTTTCAGACAGACTGAATACGAATCCTGGCTCTACTAGTAACTCAGTTTGTGACCTCAGGAAAATTACTTAACCTCCATGTGCCACAGTTCATTCATCTGTAAAATGGGAATAAAAATGGTTCCTATCTCATTAAATTATTATAATGATGAAGAGAGAGTGCATGTAAGGAGAGCATAGACTAGTGTTTGGCATTCTAAACATTTAATAAATATTAACAATTAAAGTCATCACTCTAAAATAATAGATATAGCTTATAATTTTTAAAAAAAATAATCCTTATGATCAAGTGGGGTTTATCCCAGGAATGCAAAGATGGTTCACCTGCAGAAAATCTATTAATATACTTTGACATTTTAAGTGAGAAAAATCATGATTATCTCAATTGATGCAGAAAAGGCATTAGATAAGGTTCGATCCTTTTTATGTATTACCATGATGAAAGTTCTTTACAAAAACCTATAGAAAAATTTAAGATGAATTCTCTTTAAGCTTATGAACAAGGCAGAATGTATAACACATTACTAATTACATGAAATTAAAATGCACGCACACAGAAAGAACCTCTAACTTTTAGAAAAGATTCCTGGTAATCCTCAGTGAAGCTGCTTAAGCTAATTGGAGGTCTTCAGGGGACAAGCTGTATCTTAATATACTTATTCTAAATTACTTAATATAGGAGTTAGATTGCTAAAATTTTAATACAAGTTCTTGAGTTTGGACTATAAAAAGAAAAACTAAGCTTCTTTCAAGTAGTTCCCATTTAAGTAGCTACTCAAAGTTAGATGGAAATAACCACTTTACTACTTATAATAATCATTTCTAACAATAGTTAAAAGTTTGCTGTGTACTAGTCATTGTCCTAACCACTTCTTAGACTGACACTATAATGTACCATTTATTGTTCGTTTTTACAGATGGGAGATAAGGGGTTACAGAGGTTAAATAATATGCTTAAGGTCATAAGCCAGATCTCAAAAGTAGATTTCTCTAATTCTAAAACCTATGTTCTCAGCCACTATACCCTGCCTGACACATACACCTTCGCAGCAGATTGTTTTGTTTTTGTTTTTTAATTTCATTTGTATATACACAAGTAATATGTGAGTACGTGTAAAAAGAAGTTTACAGAGAGTTAGTCATCCTTAGCTACCTCTGATGCCATCCCAGTCTCCTGGATTAATTTGATAATATCTTTTCAGGCATGTTTTTCTATGCATTTATTTACATATATTTACAAACAGAAATATGTGCTATTGTTTGCTTGGACTTTTTTAAAAAAATATATATATATATATACACACAGAAGGAGAACCTAATTGGCTATCTTCTTAAAGTCACAGATTACTGCCTCAAATTAACTTACTTGTATTAGTTGATTAATATACATACTTCCATGTGGTGTGTCAGTCAGGACTCTTTCCAGTGAAATTCAGTTAAAACTGACTTAAGCCAAAAAAGAGAACTTACTGGCTGATATAGCTGAAAAGTCTTGAGCTACAGTTGACTTCAGGCCCTGTTGGATTCAGGCAGTCAAGTGATGTTCCATGCCAGGAATCTGACTCTGTTTTCTGTTCTGTTTTCCTGTGTACTGGTTTCATTTTCAGACAGGCTTTCCCCCATGTGTTTGCAAAAGTGGAACCAGCAGTCCAGGCCTATGTTTGACTAGCGTATGAATCCTTTGGGAAAGAGCTTTCCCAAATAGATCCAGAAAAAACATTTGGAAGGTCTTTGATTCACTTAGAAACGTGTTTCTTGATGAGTAATAGAAAATCTAGGTTATAGTGGTTTAAAGAAATGGGAGTTCATTTTTTTCGTCGAATCACGAAGTTCAGAGGTAGGCAGCCTAGAGCTGGTATAGCAGCTCAGTTACTTCATCAAGGATCTAGTTATTTTCTTTCTTTCTTTCTGCTTTGTCATCTTTAGAATGTTGACTTCATACTCTCTTGCTTAGCACTTCATGGTCACAAAATGGATGTAGCTTGTCCAGAGATCATATCCTCATTCAAAGCAAGAAAATGGAGGAAAGAGGGAGCACTAGAAATATCTGTCCCTTTTATCCAGAAAGCAAAAGTTTTCCCAGAAGCATGCCTAGCAAACTTCTGCTTACAAGTCATTATCCAGAACTGTGTAATATGTGGCCTCCCAAAAGCAAGACAGACTAAAAAAAAAGTGTTTTCTATCCCATATAATAAAAGTAGATAAGGGAGAAGAGTATTAGAGGTATGTGTTGGGTTACCCATTCCATTCTCTGTCCCTTACCTGTTTTAAACCTTGTGCCCATCCTGGATCCAGTCATGTTGCTCAGGGGAGTATATCATTTGATTGGCCAGGCGTGGGTCAGGTGCCCATCCTTGGTGTTGGGAGACTGATAGCAAGCCCAGACAAACTACTTGATTTGAAAGTGACAAGGGAGTGGTTCCCTAAAGGTCAGGGAATGCTGGGCAGGCAAAAACACTGTACAGTATTTTTATTTGTCTCTTCTACAACTCAAAATCTTGGATGAAGGGAATCTTTGTTGCAACGGCCCAAGTATCTATTCAGGTAGATTTTTGTTGAGGCATTGACCTGTTGATAGGATTGAAAAGCCTATTATCAGTCCTTAGTTCTTTTGTTCATCTCTTATAAGGTTTAGTTCTTCATTTTTCCTCAGATTGTTCTCAGCTAATTGTGTTAGAAATAGATAAAATATTTTCACTAAGGTGAAAATAGTCCTATCTCCTGGCAGGAACCCTATCTTACAGTTAATAGAATCAGAGTATCTTAGTTCATTCAGTTCAAATTTCTTATTTTTCAGGTTGGGGTTTCTTTTATATATCCCCAAAGTGCTTACTATAGTACGCTATGCATTGTTCATACTCAATTAACTTTGTTGACTGATGATCACAGTTTCTTTGCTGCCAGATGAAAACTAACAGGAACATCTAACAGGACCTGCACGGCCTGGCCAACTACTGCAGTGACCAGCACTCTGCTGTTGGCTTGTTGATGACTGTGGCATGTCATTTAGGGCCTCTCACCCGAGTCTAGAAGCTCATCATTGCTTCATTTCACTGACAGTTCATCACAGTCATTGAAAGAGCTTTCTTTATAACGCTTCCTCTCATGCTTCAGCACTGGCACTCACTCACTCCTGCATTGCTAAGTGACTTATAAACTTGCAGAACAACAGAAAATGGACTGGTATATTTTAAAGGAGGAAGGTAATGTGTGTGAATGTTGGAGGAATTGGCAAAAACTTTTTTCCAAAGGAGATATTTAGGCCATATTTCTAAGCATTCTAATTTTCTCCTATTCAAATTGATTCAATTGCACTTGATAAGAAATATAAACTTCTTGGGGCCAACCCCGTGGCCCAGTGGTTAAGCTCCCACACTCTGCTTCACCAGCCGAGGGTTTCACCAGTTCAGATTCTGGCTGCGGACATGGCACCACTCACCAAGCCATGCTGAAGTGGCATCCCACATAGCACAACCAGAAGGACCTACAACTAGAAGATACATCTATGTACTAGGGGGCTTTGGGGAGAAGAAGAAAAATAAATAAAAAGATTGGCAACAGATGTTAGCTCAGGTGCCAATCTTGAAAAACAGAAAAAGAAAAATATAAACTTCTTGTCTAATTCTGATACCCTGGGCCCAACTGGTTCCAACCATAATGGCTGGTGTATTAGAGTGGAAGAAAATGGAGTTAGAAATGCAGCATCTTTCCTGTGGAGCCAATCCTAGGAACTAAATTATTATTGTTATTTTAAAATTTTTAAAGATTGGCACCTGAGCTAACAACTGTTGCCAATCTTCTTTTCTTCTTCTTCTTCTTCTTCTTCTTCTCCTTCTCCCCAAAGCCCCCCCACTACATAGTTGCATATTCTAGTTGTGCCATGTAGGATGCTGCCTCAGCATGGCTTGAGCAGTGCCATGTCCGTGCCCAGGATCCGAACCAGCAAAACCCTGGGCTGCCGAAGCAGAGTGTGCAAACTTAACCTCTCGGCCACAGGGCTGGCCCAGAAACTAAATTATTAATGGTTATCTTTCTGCAGCAGTATTGGCATGACTGAACTGTTGTTTTCTCTGTGCCTTTTTTAGCATGCATATAAACACAGACGAGGAGAAAGCCTATAATATGACTGTTCTAGACTGAAATGAAGCCTAGATTTTTAAATAAGCCTTGCCTTATTTTTAGTGTATGTGTTGAAGTGTATTTCTGTAAAGAAAGATAAAATTGGAGGGGGGGTTAAATCTCAGGTAGCCTTAACATCCACCCATTTGATTTTCACGAGCTCCCCGTCCCATATCCCATTATCCTCAAGTCTTACAAATTTTGCTTTCTAATTTGTTCTCTATCCTCCGTTCACTGGCCTCTAGAACTACTTGTTTGTATGTTTTCCTCACCTACCAAAGAGATGTTATTCGTCTTTGTTGCCCCAACACCTAGCCCAGGGCCTGACATTTGGTGGATGTTAGATGATTAGTAATGATGTTGGTAGGCAGGCAGAGCTGTATTGGCGCACTCTGCTATATGAGAAAGCCAGGGTCAAGTTACTTACCCGAGTCTGGTGATGGCAAAGTTGGAGTTTGAACTCACATCTTCTAGTACTCATTCCAGAGTTCCGTTCCCTATGCTATAACATACCTCCACCACAAAAATAGCATGAGGGGTAAATTCACTTTGTGAGTAGAAAGGAAAAAATGTTTATGGTGAGACATTTTGGTCAGTATAAATTGACTGGAATCTGGCTGCCAGCGTACACAAGCCAGTGAAAAAGAGGACAGCTATTCACAGTCAAACTAAGAATCAGCATCTTTCAAGAATATCAAATTACTTCATTTTACACAATAAAAAAATTCTCTGGGAAAATATATGTAAGTTAAGTTTAAGTAAGAAGCTCTTCCCCACAGTCTCTGCAGACATACCTTTATCTTGACTAATACAGAAATTTCAGAGCTACCATAGACTTACATATTTTTAACAAGAAATAACTTCTCTATCTGAAAACATATAAATGTACCAAGGAGGGGCCGGCCCCATGGCCGAGTGGTTGAGTTTGCGCGCTCCGCTGCAGTGGCCCAGGGTTTCGCTGGTTCGGCTCCTGGGTGCAGGCTTGACACCACTCATCAAGCCATGCTGAGGCAGCATCCCACGTGCCACAACTAGAAGGACCCCCAACTAAAATATACACCTATGTACCGGGGGATTTGAGGAGAAAAAGCAGAAAGAAAAAAAAAAAGAAGATTGGCAACAGTTGTTAGCTCAGTTGCCAATCTTTAAATAAATAAATAAATGTACCAAGGAATAGCAAGTTGGTCAACAAATATTTGAATGCCAACTATCTATGGATTCCGTGCACATAATGCTTTTTATCTGTAGTAATCTTATCAAGTCTCATACAACTTTAGACCTAAGGTAAACTTCAGAGATCATGTAGTCCAACCTCATTTTATACGTAAAGATACTGAGATTCACACATGTTAATTTATCTAATTAGTTGGTGAACTAGAACCCCCATCTCATCTTACCTCTATTACTCCTCGATCCTGAAGACAACTTCAGGTTTTCTGAAAGTGAATAATTAACCTCCTGATCTTGTTGGTTTTCCCTACATGGCTTTGGTGGAAGGAGGCAAATATGTAAAAATACTTGATATTAATAGTTGTCATAGCAGGATTCTGAGGCTGTGTTTGAGATACAAGGAGACCTTTTAGTGTTGCTGTTGGGGAGACCGAGCAGTGAGGCCAGTCACTTGCTCTGGCCCCTGGCTCTCCGAGCAGTGAAACAAGCTGTATAAGCTCTGCGGCTTCTCAGGTCATCAGAGCCATCTCACTGCCACAGTACAGGAGGGTTACATATGCAGTCTAGGTGGAACCAGCAGAAGCAGTGACATACTTTCTTAGAAGATTCTGTAAATTCCTGAGTATCCTATAGCTACTTTAGGACTAGTGTTTTAGCAACTTTATGGTAATGTTGCCTCAAGACATAGTTCATATGCTTACTTTGCACAATTTACACGTTTAACTTTGCCTGTGGCCAAGCTTTTAAATCTTTTCTCCCACCCCTAGGCATGTTTGGTCTTCCTTTCTTGCCAGAGCATTTACAATATAAGGCTAACAGGAGCTCCATATTTATGGGATTAGATTTCATTTTTCATAGGCTCTTCTGTGCTCTGACCGACAATGGGTCATCATGCAATATAAAATATACTACTGGAAGTCAATGACAGCTGTTGCTTTTGAAGACTGGATAATGAAGGGAATACGCATTCTTTTTGAGTTTAGATTTATCTGCAAACATCTTTTGAGCTGGGTGCTTACCTTGTCATAAATTGGCTATATTCCATATCTGCTTACACAAAGACTCACTCACATATGTGAATTCTTTATTTTTTCACAGCCATCTCTTCCTGTACTTTATACCCTGTCTAGCCAGGCTACACATGAAGCTGTTCATCTCCTTTGCAGGATGTTGGTCTTTGATCCAGTAAGTAGTGTTTGTTTTTGTTATTTGTTTATGAATTAAAAATACATGTGTTCTAAGAAAAATATCCTGGCTTTGAATAGATGGGCAATGTAAATAATGACTTTTCAAAAGAAACTTCAATCCCCAGTTCATGTGTATCATGCTCACTCATCGCATAGAAGTTTGATTATTAACACATAAGAGTCTAGGTGAAGAGAGAGAAAGAAGTGTACCATCCTGTTTATCTTGATATTTGTAAAAGGAGTTTGTCACTAAGTTAAATCAGGAGAAAAAAATTTTAACATTATTTGCAAAAGCCTGCCCATTATATTGCATAAGGAAATGTTTACTCTTTGGGTTGTTGAGATGGTAGCTTTTGCAAATGCCATTTCTAGACTTGGCTCTTCTGAGACAAAGTTCAGCTCTTCATTTACTTTTTCATCCAAAGAATATTTATTATTCATGTGTGTGCCAATAACTATTGTCAAAGATGACTCAAAACTGGAAGCATTTAGAAAGGAAAATTTTATTTGCTGAGAATACAAGGAAGTCACCAAATAAAAACACAACAGGTATTTAAAGGGAGAGAAAACTTGTAAAATTACCAGTTATTAAGTTTACGTTGTTCTGTTCATGATTATAAAACAGCAACTTTCTCAAATGATTATCAAATCCACAAAGATGAGAACTGTCTTCAGACATCAGCATAACTAGGATTTGGGATAAAAATGTTTTGTTAGGGAGTCCAGGTTTGTGAGAAATAGTCAAGGTTTTATTATTTGGGCAACCAGAACCAATGAGAGTGACCAAGTTTTTTTTGTTACATTCCAGAGGACAAAGTGGACTTTTTGTTTGTTTAGTGTTTATTTTTTGTTTTCCTTTGTTTACTTTGGCATGTGAGGTGCTTAGTGATACAAGAAGCAAGACAAAGTGGCAGTTCTTGCTTCCACAGTCCCTCCTTGTGGTCACGTTCCTGCCATTAAGGACAGTTTCAGCCACATAACTTTCTCCCTGAGCTAGTGATTAGTGTCTTAGTTTGATCTTTTGTTCAGCAAGTTGATCTACATAGTTAATAAGAGATGTTGATTAATATATAAAGGCCTTTGTATCGTTAACAAAACTAGAGAACTTCAAGCTTCAGAGGTAATTTCTGTCTGCTCTGAGAGGATTTTGTAAAGACCCTGAGGTTAACATTTACTTTTGAGTGTCAGAAATATGTTATTCTCTTTATTAGTTCTATTTAGATTAGGAACCAAGAACCATGTGACTCACCTGTACCAGGTTTTACCTGTAGGACTTATAGCTGTAAGGTATCCTCTTTCTCTGAGATCCCATGTTTATTAATGCTCCTGACCTGCCAGGAGCTCATAGTGTTTACAGCCCTGAGGCTGGAATTGCCTAAGCCGTAGAGCGGATACCAAGCGGGTTCCTGGGAGGCCTTTTAGGTGTCAGTTCTACATGTGAAATGAAGTCCTTATCCCTTAATGGTCATGCCTAATTAAATGAAACTTTCGGTGTGGTCATAGTTACAAATTAGATTTATCTATAAGAAGGAGGTATGGATTCTTACTGAATCTATATAGATAACTACATGGTCATTTTAAAAAAAGAAAGAATTTAGTAAAGCACACTACGTAATATTTAACCATTTTTATCATTGTGTTGTAGAACAAGGCCAACCAATATATGTTATTTTTTTACAGAATTATTATTTTTAAATTGGCCTGATGCTTTATTTGTTTATGATTGATATTAAGAATTCTTTTCTTTCCAGTTCTGAGGGTTCAGTTAGAAATAGATAGCATTTTTAAGGAGTGTGTCATTCTGGTTTTAAAACCTGTTAAAATTGAGAGTTATTTATTAAGAAGAAAGAAATGAATTTTGTGGATTTTTTAAAATATCCGTTAAAAATAGAATATTAACCATAATTCAATCAGTTTATTTATGCATTTAGTCTGAGGTAATCAATTAATTCTTATTTTGTTGATCTTGGGTTAAGCAGTCTATTGCCATGTGTCTGCTCCTGGACTGAAACATTCCTGGAAATCCTGCCGCAGTTACTCAGTCTAAGAGGTGGCCATCTGTGGGCACGGTATCAGCTATACCATCAGTTTATAACCTGAAGACGATAGTCAGGAGTACCTGGCCACAGTGGTTTACCGGGGCCCTCGTGGTGGTTCTTACAGAAGAACTATTTCCTGACCTTTAGATTGTGGCAGAAGCCTTTAGGCAAATATAAGGAAGAAGCAGAAACCACCAGAGGATGATAAGATTAAAGGGCTCTGGTTCTTTTATTATAATAACATCAACAATATTGGAAAGGACGGGATATAATAAATAATCAATTTGTAAAGATGTAATTAACTATTACCTCAAAGTAGTGAAGACAGTAAACAAATCTCCAAAGACCTTAATTTATCTAAAGGCAATAAATAGTTACAAGCAATATTTTTATTTTTATTTTTATTCTATTTTATTTTATTTATTTATTTATTTTGAGGAAGATTAGCCCTGAGCTAACATCCATGCCCATCTTCCTCTACTTGATATGTGGGATGCCTGCCACAGCATGGCTTGATGAGTGGTGCATAGGTCCACACCTGGGATCCGAACCAGCAATCTCCAGGCTGCCAAAGGAGAGCACGTGAATCTAACCACGGTGCAAACAGGCTGGCCCCTACAAGCAATATTTTTAAAGCACAACAATAGCTATTAGGAATTTATACAGAATTATTCACTTTTTTCTTTTGACAAATAAAAACACATCTGTTGGGTCCAGCCCTGTGGCTGAGTGGTTAAGTTTGTGTGCTCTGCTTCAGCCGCCCAGGGTTTCACTGATTCGGATCCTGGGTGCAGACCTAGCATTATTCATCAAGCCATGCTGAGGTGGCGGCCCACATAGCACAACCAGAAGGACCTACAACTAGAGTATAGAACTATGTACTGGGGAGCTTTGGGGAGAAGGAAAAGAAAACAATAAATAAAGGAAGATTGGGGCTGGCCCCGTGGCTGAGTGGTTAAGTTCACATGCTGTGCAGCAGGTGGCCCAGAGTTTCGTTGGTTCGAATCCTGGGCGCGGACATGGCACTGCTCAGCAGACCACGCTGAGGCAGCGTCCCACATGCCACAACTAGAAGGACCCACAACGAAGAATATACAACTATGTACCAGGGGGCTTTGGGGAGAAAAAGGAAAAAAAATAAAATCTTTAAAAAAATAAAATAAAATAAAATGTCCTCCCACTTTAAATAAATAAATAAATAAAGGAAGATTGGCAAGAGATGTTAGCCCAGGGCCAATCTTTAAAAAATATATATATATGTTATCTTGCATACACATCTTCCTACCATTACACATTCTTTTACATTCTTTAAAAAAATACATATGTACTTTAACCTAAAGGTATTTACACCTTTTTTTTTTTTTTGAGGAAGATTAGCCCTGAGCTAACATCCATGCCCACCTTCCTCTACTTTATATGTGGGACACCTGCCACAGCATGGCTTGACAAGTGGTGCATAGGTCCACACCCAGGATCCGAACTGGTGAACTCTGGGCTGCCGAAGCGGAACGTGCAAACTTAACCACTGCGTCACCAGGCTGGCCCCTTGCCCATCTTTTTTAACTGTTTATTGATGACTACTCTATAATGTATTAATGAAGAGCCTAAGTATATTAAAATTATGTTGTCCAGGTATCCAAAGACTGTTATTAACTCAAATTAATATTAGTAAGGTCTTAATGTTAACTAAGAATCAGGAGATTAAAATTTAAGTTGACACATCAAGTCCTTATCATTTGTAGCATTCCAAAAACTAACTTCTTTTTAGAAACACATTACCTATTGTCATTCATCTAATTTAGTTGAACACAATTTTGCAATTCCATAATCTTAGACAAATGATACTAGTTTGTTTATCTGATTGGCAAAAACAGTAGGAAAAAAAATCAAATTCAAAATGACTAGGCTTTTTGTGAGAAAACAAACCTAAACTTTGTATAAACTAGAACATTGTGCTAGCGTTCTTTGTGCATGGCAGTCAAATCAGGAAGAAAACAGAGATGTTTTAAATCTTTATAACTGTTAACTCAGACTGATATGTCCAATGAGTCATCTTGCATAGGACTATCGCATGACCTCCTTATCTTATACAATTATATACCAGATATTAAAACTTTCAAGTTGTTTAAGAGAAATATTTCGCTGCTTACTTTATAATCTAGTAACCAAGACTACTATTTTAACTCACAGTTAAAGCTTTTTTAATCTTTGATTTACAACTTAAGCAAGAAAGAATTTCTAAAGTGCCAACATATTTAATACATAAGGAAGAATAATGTTTCTAAAATCTTTCCATTTCTTTGTATGTCTTTAAAATGTGTTAATATTGTTTCTAAAAGCTAATTGGAATAGGAATTTGCTCCATTTGATTTTTAGAAATCTCATAATATGATGTATTAACTCCCGTCAGAAGTATACAGAGTACATCAATTTGTTTACTTAGAATTACTTCATATTTCTAAAGTGGAAAATTTTATCAATCCTTATTCAAAACTAGAAGAGCCAGAGGCTGGCCCAGTGGCGTAATGGTTGGCTTCGCATGTCCACTTTGGTGGTCCAGGGTTCATGGGTTAGGATCCTGGGGACAGGCCTACACACCACTCGTCAAGCCATGCTATGGCAGCAACCCACATACAAAATAGAGGAAGATTGGCACAGATGTTAGCTCAGGGACAGTCTTCCTCAAGCAAAAGGAGGGAGTTTGGCAACAGATGTTAGCTCAGGGCCAATCTTCCTCACCAAAAAAACAGAACGAAAAAACTAGAAGAGCCAATTTCGATGAAGCAACAAACTCTAGGATAGAAACAAATGTTCATATCTATTACAAATGTTGATCAAAGAAACAAGATATGTACGATATGTAATTGAGATATATAGGACATAATTAAGCACTGTTAGTTTCTTCAAAAGAACATTATTGTTGAAAATTTGGGTAATTTTGTGATTTCTTTCTCATTTTAGCAGGACAGTTTTTTCTTTTCAGTGTTCATACCCCTTACAAAATGACAGTCTCCCTTCTTTAGCCTTGTTTAACATGTCCTAAAGAGACATTAATTTGTTTAGGGAAATCACAGTTGATCATTACATGCTAGGGATTTGGTTTACTTTTTGTTTAAAGGCTTCTCTTAGGCAAGATGCTTTTAGAGGACCCCGTATATAGTTGCACACAGAACATACAAACAGAGCATGCTATCAATAGATGGGAAAATACCAAAATCTTTTCAACCCTGCATTCTCAAATTTCAGGAAATATCAGAATCCAAAGACAAGCAAAAAAGACCAACGGGAAAACCAGATTCCAGCTGCTGGTGGCAGCTGACAGGGACCCAGTTCCTGACATCTGCCACCTGGAAGAAATTACTTAATGGTCAGATGATAAAATTAAAACCCACATTCAATCACTGCTGCCACCTGTGTGGACACGCTCAGCCATGCCAATCAGAAACAGAAGCAGACTTGGCCAGGAACCAGATTTAGTATGCAGAGGCTCAAGAGCTCGGTCCCGCTGGGAGACTGGCCAGGGATGCTGAGATCTCAGAGGGGTCGAGGCCTGAGCAAGGTGCACTGTCAGCCACCTTGTTTCTCTTGGTTCTGACAGTACACCTTTATCCCAGTGGAACCTCCAGAATAGCTGCACTCATTTAGAAAAAAAGAAAGAGTTTACTTGCTAAGAGGACCAGTGAGTCAGACTTCAGAAGAGCTGGATCACCAAATACAAAACATGACAAGTAGCGAAAAGAACAAAACCAGGGTTGTCAAGTCTACATTTGTCTCCTCGTGGTGGATAAACAGCAGCTTTCTTTTGTGATTACCATATCCTGTAAGGTCATGACATGCCTTTCAACATCAGCATTGCAAAAAATCAGAGATAAAAATGTTTTTAGGGAATCCAGGTTTATGGGAAATACTTAGCATTTTATTATTTAGGGGACCAGAACCAGTCGGGATGATCTAGTTATTTTTGGTTTATTTGAGTGCAAAATGGTTTTCTCGTTTTAAATTGTGTTATGTGAAGTGCTTGATCATATTGGAAGCAGGGCAAAGTGTCAGTTTTTGTTCTACTCTCTACTGTTGAGTCCATCCTTAAATCCTTTAAAATCTACCTTGTCTCAGTAATACTTATGTGTTCACTGAGCTAAAAGGAGGGACAGGTTTTTTTCTTTTTTTTTTAATGGAGAAATAAGTATAAGAGTTTATGTAAACCTGAAACTAGTATATTAAGTATTCTGATCTGAAGTGCCAGAAAACCACAGGCTGCTGATATTCAAACTGAGCTGGGTATCAAAACATGGCATTCAGACCTTTCCCTGCTGCCTAACTCCAGCAGCTTGCAGACAAGCTTTTGCCCTAAGTTGATTTGGTATTCTAAGAGAATAAAAGATTCAGGCTGCCTCGTAAAATTGCAGCCATGATCACATCTCTTCTAAATACTGAGACATATTTAGAAAATATAAGTGTTATTGAAAATGTAAACTTATCCCCTCCAAAGCATTACAGATTTAAACGTCATGATATTGGTCATTTCTGAGCCTGCAGACATCTGTTTCAAGGTAGGAACTTCTCGGAATCTTAACAGAAACTCACTTCTAAGTGCTTCATGGTGGCGTACGGGGGATTGTAACAGTAGTTTGTTGTCCTAAGTCATATCCTTCCTCTACTGTTACATTACCCACCTCCAAATTCAATTATCCCTCTTTATACAGGGTGTACTGTAAATTAAGTGTAAACTGTGTAAAACTGTTACTATGTCTTGTGAAAGATCCTGTGCGGACAGTCATGTTTATCTGTAGTGTTGATGTGCTGGTCTCTAAATTTGATTTCAGTCCAAAAGAATATCCGCTAAGGATGCCTTAGCCCACCCCTACCTAGATGAAGGGCGACTACGATATCACACGTGTATGTGTAAATGTTGCTTTTCCACCTCTACTGGAAGAGTTTATACCAGTGACTTTGAGCCTGTCACCAATCCCAAATTTGATGACACTTTTGAGAAGAACCTCAGTTCTGTTCGACAGGTTAAAGGTGAGTATCTTTTTTGGCCTTCAGCCAGACAGGACAACTAGTAACGTTTTCCGTTAAGAGGCCGTGAAAAGCTGAGATCTGGATGGTGACCAAAGCTCCTCTGTTTTTTTATTTTACAAGCTTGCACCTAGCTGTTTGTCCAGGGCACATATGCCAAGAAAGCTATGCATATTATAAAAATGCTGATTTAATATTACATCCAGGGGAAGGTCAGGCAGAGAAATGGATGTTTTGTTCTTGTTTTCAAAGCTGACTTATTTAGTGAGTGTGACTCTGTATTTAATATGTATTCACTCAGTGTGATTTCATTGAATGAAATATATTGGACTTCTTTTTTATATAACATGCAAAGTTTAAAAAAGGATAAACATCCACTAAGGGAGTCATTCCTTGGATGGTAAAATAGAAGAGAATTTCTGATAGTCTACTTGTGAAATTTCCCGACATGATCTCCTGTGGGGTGGGGCTGGGGGTTAATGACATCCAGAATTCTGAATGATTTTAGTGTCTGCTCTAGGACATTTTAGAAAGAAGAGTAGTCCCCAAAGTAACCAGCCCAAAACAATGGACCTGACACCAACTGAGGTTTTTTAAGTGATTTTCAAAAAGACCATAATTACCAGTTTTAGAAGAGTTCACTCATAATGCCAACTCTGTGCAGTCACTCTCAAATTTATAGACCGTTTTACCCCTCCTCCTGATGGGGTTTCCAACCCATGTAATGCCACTTTGGGGGTTTTTGCCTGTGTTTAGCAGCGATGGTCATGTTGGTTTCAGGCAAGTTCCGCTGGATTCTGCCTGTTAAATGATGTGTGTGTTTGATTGAACTAAACCAGTAGGAAATGCTGTTCAGATGCTGGCTAGAGTTAGCTGAGAATCCTCTGCTCCCAGGCCTACAAATTGGCATGGGTTGTATGCTGTTTGTTTTCTCCACAGAAATTATTCACCAGTTCATTTTGGAACAGCAGAAAGGAAACAGAGTGCCTCTCTGCATCAACCCTCAGTCTGCTGCTTTTAAGAGCTTTATTAGGTAACTATAAGTATGTAATTCTAACTTTCTAGTTAGAATTAAAGGATGCCATTGTGATTTTGTTATTCAGCATATTTCTGTTTTTATTTAGATTAGATAACATAGATAAAAGATCCAACACAAAGTTTCTGTTTTGAGCTTTGGCTTTAATCAAAAGCATATTAAAAATCTAAGCATTAGTTTTTACACTGGCGTCAATTCACTGTGGTTGCTTTGGCAGTTTTTCCATCAATGACCATTGTGCTGCCTGACATGCACATGGGGGTCTTCCTGAGCATCAGTGTGGCAGCCACTGTCCTAGAGTTAGACATGTTCATCTTGGTTCCCACTGCCATCCCCACCACCAAGCAAGAAAAGTATTTTTCATAGGTGGGCTGCTGGTGTGTCCTACTCAGAGGAGAAACCAACAGGCTTAGTGGTTAAAGAGCCAGAAACCAACTTCGGAACCTAGCAAGCCTCGTTCTCTGTCTCTCTTTGTCCTTTCCTTCTTGATTTCTTTTTCCCTAACTCCCTGTATCACTCAAGGTCCAGTCAGGGGGGAAAAAACACACCCAGTAATATAAGCAGGGAAAATTTAATAACAAGAAACATTAACTAGGAAAAGATGGTTAACTACTAAAAGGCATGAAAGAGGATTCTGAAGGATCCTAAAGTAGCAAATGCAGAAAGCAGGTACTCTCTCTAGACTGAGGCAAAATCAACAAGGAAGAAATTAAGAACTTAAAGGAGACCCCTCCACCCAAGGCTCATAAGGTTTAGAGAGGATGTAATTGCCACAGGAACACACAGCGTGAAGATGGTGAAGAAACTTTCCGAAAGGTGTGGACAGAGCTGGTCCATCAAAGAGGCCTGCTCAGTTGCAGAAAAACTTGCCAGAAAGTTTGGGTAGACCAAAGCTAGGCCTTCCAGGAGAAAAGCACACCAGAACCAGGAAGGGAAGCCGCTTCCTAGTGCTGCGGCCCTGCAGTGCCCTTCCAGCGCCCTCTGGTGACAAAGGCTAACATCAAGCCAGGTGGCAAAGGAGAAGTGTGAACAGAGTTTCGCTCCGGGATCACAAAGCAACACAAAGGGTGGATTTGGATCTGAGAAGCCTCTCCCTCCTTTCTTCCCCACCTTCCTTTCTCCCTTTCCTTTTTCCCTCTTCTCCCTGCTTCTCTTTCCCTTCCTCTCACTTCTCTTGTAATTGGCTTTGACGTGATAGTGAAGTTGATTGAATTTATTGAACTAAAGTCAAAAATTTTTGTTTAGAATTTTTTAAACCAGGGTGACTGTCATTTCTTTCATGTATTTTTCTGTAGAAAGAAGGAATTAATTTGCACTTTTCCTTCTCCGGTTTAAAATTATTGTGTTTGAACATTTTCCCCCTAAGAGTCAGTGATGTAGTCAGTCAGGTGTTTTACACCTTTCAGGTGCAGGTTGTTCAGTATCCTGGGCCCTCGGGAAGCAAAGCAGTTCCACACACACACCCTCAAGTCTGGAATCTGGTTGCAGCATTAGACAGATATGGGAAATAACTGGTAGAATAAATCTGTGGGTAACAAGTGCTAAATGATTATCCATTACCTAATACTTGATACAAGGATGCTTATGAGGCTCATTCAAAATAGATCCCCACTTAAAGTCACTGTATTTTGAGAGGCTACTTTTAAATGGATAATTCTGCATCCTTTAAGGTTACTTTCCTGACTGGTTATAGACATTATTATTACTAATAACTACCATTACTTTATATTATGAAGTAGGCACTGTGGAAAGCACTTTCCATACATTATCTCATTTGTTCATCACAGTATCCTCTGAGGCGGATAGCATTATCTATCCCTTTCCAAAAGAGAAAAGATGAAGGAATTTGCTCGGTGTCACACAACTAGTAATGACATGTTTTCCAGCCCACATATTAGCCACTGTACCATATTGCCTCCCTATAGATACAGGTCCTTAAGCGAACAATTTGGAACAAATGCAGCTTTAGAGAAGCTAAAAGAAGCAAATAAAAATCCAGAAATGGACTTTACAATTTTTTTTAAAGGAAGAGAGCAAAACAGGCACAGTGACTTGCCCTTTTGCCGTTTGTGGTGTTAACAGCTGATTTCACCATGTCTCCATTTTCTTCCAGTTCCACTGTTGCTCAGCCGTCTGAGATGCCCCCATCTCCTCTGGTGTGGGAGTGACGGTGGAAGATAATGTACTACTGAAGATGTAATGTAGCTTTCCACTGGAGTCTGGGATTTGCAATTCTGGAGGTTAATCATGCTTGTACTGTAATTTTACTAATGAAGTTTTAAATTAACAACCACTACTTGTATGATATGAATAATATTTAGAAATGTTACTAGACTTTTAATCTTGTAAAGTGGTTGTGCTTTTAGAAGAAAAATATTTTACCCAGAGTTGCACATGTTTTATGAATTTAGTGCAGCTGTTATGGCTCACCTCAGAACAAAAGAATTGAACCAAATTTGGGAGTTTGGGTTTTTGTGTTTTTGTTTTGTTTTGTTTTTCTTTTTTAAAATGAAGTGAGATTGTTCACACACACACACACACAAAGGACAGTCATACATTTTGATATTTGAGCCATTCCTGAAAATTTGGGGTTTTCTAAAATGAAAGAATCTAGAAACCTTGCCTGCGACCAATCATGGAGCCACGTGAGCTGATCGTGGCTGCACCTCGGGGGGAGGGAGAGGGGCATGCCACCTAAGGATCAAGCCCTATAATTAGCTTCTCATTAGAGCCGTGACGGTGATGTGTGCTGTCTAAAATCCAATGTTGTGGGTAGAGAGAATGAGTTTGTGACTAGGAGAGACTAAACTTCTGTTTTCCTTACCCAGTATAAATATATATATATATATTTAATCTATTTTTATTAGAAGTTTTTCTGCTCTTTCTTACATAAAAGAACCCCCAAGCATGCATCTTTCATGTGTGTAAATAATTCATTTCTGGGCTAATTTCAAAAGAATTCCAACATTGCTGTATAGAGAGAGAACTAGCTTGCACATTTTAGGTCTGTGAAATTTTGTGAGACTTTTCCTGCACTGGACAGTAAAAAAATAAATAAATAAAATACAAAAACAAATTTAAAAAAATTTTAAAGCCACAAAAAAAGGCACATAGGGAATTATGTCAAATGTGTTTGTGTCCTTAGGCAAAGCTGTGGGAGTCTTGAAATGTCACAGTAGTAAATAACTTATTACTTTTTGACAAATTCTTTTTTCTGTTGGAACACTGAATTCTTCTGTGCATATGTATATATGAATACAAATTGAAGGCCTCTACCTCCTGGAGTTATACAACTTGGCTTGTTTACCTCCACATGCTGATGATGACTATTTTTTTTTTTAAGTTCAATGTGGAGACTTGAAACTTGAATGTCCCTTCCAACTTTTATATTAAAAATAAAAAGTCAAGAAAATTGAAGATCGTTTTTCACCTGTACAAGGAATACTAATGGATCGTCTTAAAATTGGTCTAGGAAAAAACCTTGGTGTGTGTTATGGACAATTAACTGTTAAAGTTATTGTAAGTTATCTGTATTTAGCAGAGTATTTTCATCTTGAGTGATCTGAGCTGAATTTGAAGACTATTAATAAGTTATGTTTGGAAGTTTTAACTTCAATGAAGTAATTATTTGCTGTGAAAGAAACAAACATTGAATTACTAAACAAAGATGGTGCAATATCTTTGTTTTTTTTTTATGAGGCTCCTGAGAATCAACCCAACTGAAGCATTTCAATTCACTTGAATGAGAAACGTGTTTAGTATCAAAAGAGCCCAAGAAGACACTGGTGTGAAAGGTACAATCTCAGAGGTTGGTCAATTACCGTGGCACACTTACTGGTCACTTTGTACAATGTAGATTTGAAGTACAGTGGTGAAAACATTAAATGTGACATTTGAAAAAGATGTGTCATCTGTTTTATTTCAATTCCTTCCCTTTGTTTTCTCTTCAGCATAGCTTGTATTCTGGATTTGCAAAGTTTTGAGACATTTCCTGTTTATATTTCCATTTTGATCTTTGAGGAAACTAGTTGTGGTTTTTAAAATCTTCCCAGAAACTTTAGATTGCCAAACATATTGAAAACTTAATTAACCAATATCAAACACATTGTGATTTAAATACATACAATTTGAAAGTCTTCCCAGACCTTAGAGTCTAATACAGTGTTTTTCAAACTTTTTTTAAGCAAAGAACCCTATTTTCACCTGAAATCAAACTCCAATATATTGGAGTCCAATATATTAAACAAATAAAAATGGACTGCTCTGGATAAAACAGACTGCTGAGGGGACTTGATCCCCTCCCTCCTCTTCCTTTCTGCCTCCTGCTCCTGGCAGTCCAAAGGTACTTCCAGCTGAAGATGAAGTCCCAGCTGCGTGGTGGTGTAATTAACACCTGACACCCGGCTGCCTAACTTCAGGACACTTTCCCTGAGGCTGGACAAAGCTACATTGCTCTTGGGTTTGTAGATGGCATGTACTTCTCCCTATCTTTTCTTGATTTAGCAAAATGAATGCACTTATTTTTCCCTTGACTTGGGGGAGTTGACTGTTCTAACTCGTATAAATTAATACAAATACTCATATTAGTTTATTTATCCAACAAACTTTGCACAAACTTGCACTTAGAATACATATTAAGTGCAGGAATTACTTACAAGCAGCCTTATTAATATGAATAATGCTTAAATAAGAAAGCTGGTTTTCATCACTTAGAAGAGAGCATTATGATTTGCTCATATAACACTTTGAAACTTAAGTTCATCACAGATAAATGTTAGAAAAAATATATTGACCTGTTCCCACTTAAACCTGCTCAGCTAACCAAGGTGTGTGTTTGTGCCTTATATTTTTATTTAAAATTGTTGATAATTGCAAAAGTGTAAAATTTCTACAGCCAGTGGAGTCAGTACAGATGGGTAAATTGGGGCTGGGGTCAACTGCAGTTTGCAGTTGCAGTATGAGAACCCAGAAGATAATCTCCCGTGATGGCTCCTAAGGGTTGGGATTTTTATTTTGTTTTTCCTCTATGGTATATCATTTAAAATATTACTTTTATATTAAAATAAAAATTTACTAAAGATTAGAATGCAAAATTTGCATGAATTTTGAAATTAAGGCACCTTTTGGGGGTCTGATTCCTACTATACTCTGGTAGCGTCTAGCTAGCGTGGCAGGAGATGGACACAGTCTTCTCTCCAGTGTTTGACTCTCCACCTCTCCTTCCTTCTGTGGTCTTTCCGTGGCTTCTGTAACACCACTCTGTTTTTCTCCCCTTTTTTTTGAGCCGCAACTCTTCCTTACAGGCTTCCTCTGCTTAATCCTCACGTGTTTGTGTTCCCTGGGCTGGGGATCAAGCCCGGGTTCTCTTCCTACTCTTAAAGCCAGGGGCTCTTGACTTGGCTACTTGGTAAAAGCACCTGGAGAACTTTCAGAAATCCCAGTGCCTAGGCTGCACCCAGACCAATTAAATCGGAATCTCTAGAGGCAAGGTCAGGCATCAGTTTTGTGTTGATGTTTTTTTTAAGTTCTCTAGTTGATTCCAGTGTGCAGCCAAGATTGAGATCTACTGCTGGACACTCTTCTTGTGATGTCGTCTACCCTCATGGCCTCAATGACCATAAGAGAATGACCCCAAATCTCTTACCTATATACCCAAGCTTTTCTACTAGGTGCCTATTAGAAATTTCATCTTGAGTATCTTATAGGCACCTCAGACATGTCAAAAACGAAATTAATCTTCCCCCCCACAACTTTATTATTATTATTAAATCATTCTCACTTTTCCCACTGGCTCTTTTTTTCCTTCCTAGACTACCAAAATGGTTGAGGCTTCACTAACTAGGGCTGTTTTTAGTGTTTCATGAGGAATCGCGGAAGGGAAAGGAGTTGTGAGTTTGCTTTGGGGTGAGGGGGGCAGAGTCATGAGCTGGCCCAGGCTGTAGCTCCCTCTCTTCACAGCAGGTTAGGGCCCGTGCCAGGTGGTCTTGACAACACAGCACCAGGTTTTCCCTTTTTGGCAGGTGATATAGAAGAGAATGACCTGGGTTAGAGTACTCCGTTTGCTCCCTGCCCCTCGATCCTGGGCCTGGGCCTCACCATCCATCTAGTTATGGAAGCCGGGAATCAGGGCCCTGCTCACTCCCATCTTAACTCCAGAATGCATGCACATTTTGCATTTCATTCTTTAATATACTTGGTGTTTTAAATGACATGCCATAAAGGAAGAACGAAGTAAAAATTTTCCAGTTAATGAGTTAAATGCTGTTAATTCTTGTTTTCCATTTTGGAAATCAGGGCTGAATTGAAGAGACTGATACTACTTACTGAATTTAACATCCAGTTTCTCTTTTCTCAGGTTTAAAATATTTTGAGAATCAAACACATAAGTGGTAACATTTTTCCTCGCACTTTTAAGTGACTTATCAGTGAGTGAACAATGCCCAGATACTTGGAAAGAAGTGGCAAATCACAACGTTTTCAGGTTGCCATTGGTAGAATTTTGAAGTGGACCTTTGCTAAGAGGTCAGCATTTATGTTAGGTTGCAGGTGTCAGAGGTCTCTGATCCAGTGGTCAGTCTCCTACTGTCTCAGGGAAATGCTCATCAAAGATCTCTAAGTAAAGAAAGATGGGTTTATTTTACCTTTTATTTCTTTCTTTCTTTTCTGCCGGGAAAGATTCACCCTGAGCTAACATCTGTTGCCAGTATTCCTCTTTTTTTTTTCTTCCTCCCCAAAGCCCCGATACATAGTTGTATATTCTAGTTCTAAGTCCTTCTAGTTCTTCTATGTGAGCTGTCACCACAGCATGGCCCCTGACAGAGGGGTGGTGTGGTTCCACGCCCAGGAACCAAACCCAGGCTGCCAAAGTGGAGCACACTAACCTTTAACCACTAGACCATCAGGGCTGGCTCTAACTTTTATTGGTGATAATAACACTAATTTTCACAGCCTATCATCCTCAACAGCCAACTCTCTTAATCCAATTCTTAATTGTAACAATTATTTCACGGTTTTAAAAATGAACGGCTTTGCCTGAGTCTTTGACAATGCTTATCCTTGAGAAGAAAAATGTTGTAAAGACAATATTGTGAGTTCCTTTTAAAAACCATATTGGTTTTGTGTGTGTGTGTGTATTGATAATACCTTTACGTGGCATGACCTAGAAAAGAATAGCAAAAAGAAAATCATTCTCTCTAGAGGGAAACCACTGTTTCCAGTACAGTGGATATTTCCAAAGATACTCTGAATAATCAAGCTTGTATATTTTATAGGAATGATAGCATCATATGCACACTGTCCTGTGCCTCGCCTTTTCCATTTGATATATGTGGGAGATTGTTCCACATGAACACACAGAGCTAACGCTTTTAATTTGAGCCACTTTTCTTTTATGAAGGTAAAGAGTGAATACTTGAATTCATTACCCCTTACCCATGTTTTTTATCCTGTGTCGTGACTTTTTTTCCATGAAGACAATTAATTCAAGGTACAACCAACTAATTAATTCTCCCCAGGTAAGTCCTTGCTCGTATGTGTAGTATGTTTTAAAATCATATTGTTTTGTATCATATTACACATTTTCTTAAAAGACAAGTATTCAAATCACATTTTTAAAAAACTTTCTCCATCCCATTAAACACACCGAAAAACTCAAGAGGCATTTAGGTGTGTTACAGACTTACTCACTTCTGCCAGATTCAGATGTGGCTCTATCTACTCAATTGTCTACCTTTTTTCATTCTGTAGTGTTTGCCAAAACTCATATCATTCAATAGTTCTTCAGTTATTTTACCAACAAAAGCCTTAAAAATAAACATGTCTTTACATACATCATCATACATATGGCAGATAAAGACCAATAGAATGACCAAATCATTAATATCTGTGCTTTCATCTGTCAAGAATCAAGTTAAGCTGAGTTTTGCCACCAGTTGTGGTCATACATCTTGAGTACAACAAAAATATTTGAACTTTTATTTCCAGCAATATAGATGATTAGATATTGTAAAAAACAAACTCTAGGGGCCAACCCTGTGGCTGAGTGGTTAAGTTCACGTGCTGCACTTCAGCAGGCCAGGGTTTCACTGGTTCGGATCCTGGGCACGGACCTAGCACAGTTCACCAGGCCATGCTGAGGCAGCGTCCCACACAGCACAACCAGAAGGACCTACAACTGGAATATACAACCATGTACTGGGGGCTTTGGGGAGAAGAAGGAAAAAAACAGATTGGCAACAGATGTTAGCTCAGGGCCAATCTCAAAAAAAATAAACTTTTATTAAACACCTAGAAATTCTTGGTGCAATATAACAAACATTAAATAAACAGCTGAGCTTACAGAACAAGGAAATTCTTCAAGGACCAAAAACAAAGACCACTGGTTAGGGAGTCACTGCTTCCCTAAGGCCACTTGCCAATTGGTAAAAATAGTATCAGCCAACACTAATAGCTAATGTTTGTTGACTACTATATGCCAGGCCCTGCTTTAAGTACTTTACAAGTATTAACTTTAGAACAACTGCATAATGTGGGTACTGTTAGCTCCATCTTTCAGAGGCTCAAAGAAACAAGTTAGAACCTTGGCTAGTAATAGCTACATGGGAGAGAGGAGACATGACCCTGAGTAAGATATGGAATTAACACTTAGATTCCCACATAAAGCTGAGACATTCAAAGGGCTCTATCTTCTTTGAAAGGGCTGTTAAGGAAAAAAAGTCCTACCTGCCACCTTAGCTCTACGTGGGCAAAAAGTCTTCCACAAGAATTCTGAACCACGAGTTTGCCCTTACGTGTCATTAGAGTTCAGATTTACGCTACCATCAAGGCCTGGAAAACTCAAACCAAAATACTATGTTTGAGTGGCCCTCAGTTGATAGTGCCCTGGGGTGCCTGGCAAAAGCAAACATAGGTGTTCTTTTGGGGGGTGCTCCCTTAACTGAGGCCTCAGAAGATTCCAGTAGATAAAGCCCACCCAAATAAGAGCTCACAATCTAATTAGAAAACACAAGGAAACAAGCCTCTACACGTAAGAAACAATTACCAACCAAGTACTTCAGATATTAGAAGTATTAGATGCAGAATACAAAATGACTATATTTAAAAATATTTAGAGGAATAAAGGAAGGTGTCAGTAAGCCAAGCAAGAAATAAAAGTCATTGAAGTATGACCAGGAAAATTTGAAAAATAATCAACTTACACAAATGAAAAAGTCATGGGAAGTAAAAACAGAATGGACGTTAAACAGCAGATTGAACACAGCCAAAGAAAACAAGTAAACTAAAACTTACCCAGTATACATTACCTAGAATACAGCAGAAATACACCAATGCGTGGAGAATCATAAAAGATATTAAGAGACTTGGGGAATAGAGTGAAAAAGATTGAATCTATATAAAATTGGAGTTCCAAAGACAAAAGAATAGGTAATATTAAACAACAGCTGAAAATTTCCTAGATTTGGTCATAGTTAGGAATTACTGCATTTAGGAAGCACAATACATCATAAGCAGGATAGATAGGGTTATAGTGAAACTGCGGAGTGACAAAGAGGAGGTCTTAAATGTAACAAAGAAAAAATTGATTGCCCAAAAAGAATAATGCTGAAACTTAATTTCCCAACAGCAACAATTTAAGCTAGAAGACAACTGAATGATACAAAGTTTTGAGAGGAAATAACCTAGATCTAAAATTATAACTATAATTTAGTGCAAAGACATTAAAAAGGTACTTCCAGAAAATAAAGTTTACTATCAACAGATCCTCACCAAAGGTCATTCTAAAGGATATACTTCAATAAGACGAAAAAGAATAACGGAGTGCAAGAATGGTGAACAAAGAAATGGTGACCATGTCGGGGAAACAGCACAGACTGCAGAAAGCAAGGATGAGAATGTCCAGTTGGAAGGAGGATAAAATAAATTAGACGGGCATTCTTTGAACCGAGATACACACGTCCCTGGGGATAAATGAAGACTCTCCAGGAGGTGCAGGCACATAAGCTTTTAAGAGTCAACTTCAGTATGTTTTCCGCCGTCCCCATTCTCCTGCGGGGTGTCGTTCTCCACCTCTCCGTTCACAATCCTCATTCTCCCACTTTACAAAAGAAAGACATACTTCTTACACATCTTAAATATTATTGTGGCCCAATGTCCCGGTGTGTAAAAACTTCCTGGGTTGCCAAGTAAAGGGACAATTTGAAACAGTTTTTGTTTATGCAGACCTCACCTCTTCCGTCTCACTACCATCAAATACTCCATCAATCCTGAAAGAGAAGCCCTTGAAAGTAAAGCAAAGACAGCATTAGGAAGAAATATTGAGCCTAGCAATATTTTATTCCACTCAGGCAACAAATTCATGGCACAGCTCTGACTGTCTTAAAATTCAAAAATGAGATTTTTTTTATGGGAACGTGTATAAAACAAAGCCAGACTGTTTCCAACAGAAAAGGTCAATCTTTTTTGACAGCTTGGTTTGCCAATGAGGACTTTCCAATTCGTTTATTTGGTAGTCATTTTTCCATACTTGGAATTAGCTAGAATCTGCAGCTACAAAATTCTGACAAAAATATATTTAAAGCAAAAGGTTTTTAAAAATATTGTACAAATGTTGGTGGGAATGTGAGAAATTGGCACCCTTGTGCTTTGTTGATGGGAATCTAAAATGGTGCAGCCACTATGGAATAGTGTGGCACTTCCTCAAAAAAATGAGAATTACCCTTTGATCCAGCAATTCCATTTCTGTGTATACACACAAAAAAATTGAAAGCAAGGACTCGAACAGATATTTGTGCACCAATGTTCATAGCAGCATTATTCACAGTAACTAAAAGGTGGAGACAACCCAAATGTCCACCAATGGATGAATGGATAAACAAAATGGTATATACATACAATGGAATATTATTCAGGCTTAAAAAGAAAGGAAATGCTGATACATGCTACATGGATGAACCGTGAAGACACTATGCTAAGTGAAATAAGCCAGACATAAAAGGACAAGTATGATTCTGCTTATATGAGGTACCTGGACTAGTCAAATTCCTACAGACAGAAAGTACTATAGCAGTTGCCGTGGGTGGGGAATGGGGTGTTATCATTTAATAAGTAGAGAATTTCAGTTTGAGATGATGAAAAAGTTCTGGAGATGGACAGTGGAGATGGTTGCACAACAATGTGAATGTACTTAATGCCACTGAACTGTACAGTTAAAATGGTAAATTTTATGTTATGTATATTTTAACACAATTATATATATATAAAGAAAAAAACAAAAACAAAAGAAAAAATACATAAAGCTGTGCTGACCCAGAAATAGAAAGGTTTAATCATCAGATAATCAATTTATTTTCAGTCTCTTTTTTCTAAGTAATAAAAACATTAAAGGGCATAATATCAATTGATTGTAAATGTTTAGGAATTTATTTCTGGATCCTCAATTCTATTCCATTGAACTATAAATCTGTCTCTATGCCAGTTGCCCCACTGTCTTGATTACTGCAGCTTTGCATTACGTTTTGAAATCAGGAAGTGTGAGTTCTCCAACTTTCTTCTTTCCAAGATTATTTTGGCTCTTCTGCGTCCCTTGCGTTTCCATATGAATTTTAGAATCTGCAACATGGCCAGCTGAAATTTTGATGGGATTGCACTGAATCCATAGATAATTTGGGGAATACTGCCATTTTAACAGTATTAAATCTTCTGATCCATGAACATGGGATGTCTCTTCATTTCTTTAGCTCTTCTTTCATTTCTTTCAATATTTTGTGGTTTTCAGCATACAAATCTTGCCCTTCCTTTGTTAAATTTATTCCCAAGTAATTATTCTTGATGGAATTGTTTTCTTAATTTCTTTTTCAGATTGTTCATTGCTAATATATAAAAATACAATTGACTTTTGTATATTGATATTTATCCCACACCCTGGCTAAACTCGTTGATTAGTTCTAATAGTTTTTTAACGTATTCCCCTAAGGATTTTATAATAAAGTTGAATATCCCATGAAAAAACATTGTAATCTAAAATTTTGGATAAAGCTTTTCAGTTTTTTTCCTGGGGGCAAAGAGGAATAGTAAGTTTCCAGTTCAGTTTTTAAAAGTATATTAATGATGCCATTTAATAAGAAAACCGTTTTTGGGGGGGGAGGTTGTTTTTTGAGGGCATTTAGGCTTGGCTATCTCTGTCCTGCCAATTTGAAAGATGTCAAACCTACTGAAAAGTAGAAAGAAATAGTAAAATGAAGACCCATATACCTTTCACCTAGATTCAGCAGTTTTAAAACATTTACCGCATTTGCTTTACTAGTCTATATAAAATATGTATATACATGTATATTTATGATGTACACAAATCTATGTACTGTGGTGGTTTTTTCTTGAAACATTATTAAACTTCACCCATAGTGTATCTCTTAAAAAGCACATTATCCTACGTAACTACAATTCCATTATCATACCCAAGAAATTTAACAGTTACTGTATGAGCTAATACACAGGACATATTCAAATTTCTCTAATTGTCCCTAAAATTTCACTTACAGCTTTATTTTTTTCAATTCAGAATCTAGCCAAGGATCATCTTGCATTTGGTTATCACGTCTTTTTAGATCCTTTAATATTCAGGGAGAGTCCTTCTGCCTTTTCTTTCATGTGCAAGGCCAACTGTCACGTAGAATGTCCTACAAAGATTTGGATTCTTCTGATTGTTTCCTCAAGATTAGACTCAGGTTAAACATTTTTGGAAGGACCATCACAGAGGTGATGTGGTGTACTTCCCATGCCATCAAATCAGGAGGCACAAATGTTTGTCCCATTTTTGGTGAAACTAAGTTTGATCATTTGATGAAGGTCGCAATGGCCAGATCTCTCCATTAAAAAGGTACCTTTCCCCTTTGTAATTAATAAGTAATCTGTGAAGAGATATTTTGAGACCACATCTTATACCTCAGTAAACTTTCATCCACTGCCATCTATTGATGGTCTCTGCCCCTTTTATTTATTACATTAGTGGTTGGAAAACAGCGACTTCCTGATTCTATCATTCCTTCTACACTTGGCTTTTTCTTTTAGACCCCAAATAGATTCAGCCACATAGGGAAAGACTCATCAAAATTTCTCTGAGTTTGTGAACATCCCTTCCATGAAGGTTCTGAAACTGCCCCTAAAGGAAGCCGTGGCAAAGACGGCTCATGGACCCTTGAAATGTCCTCTCCTCCTCTGGCTCAAGGCTAGTCTACATTCCCAGACCCCCTGGTGGTAAGATGTGGGCACATGTCTAAATTCTCTCCAATGGAATATGATCAGAAGGGATGTATGCCACTTCCAGGCCTAGGCCTGAGGATGAAGGATGCACTCCCTCCATGCTTTCCTTCCATTTACTAACTAGAACCTATGGCCACCTGGCCTTGACCATGAAGAGGACAATGCCTTAGAGCAGGAGTTACTAAACTATTACTGCCACAGGTTAAATCAGGCCTGATGGCTGTTTTTGTAAATAAAGTTTTATTGGAACACAGCCATGTTCACTCATGTACATATTGTCTATAGTTGCTTTCACACAACAAATGGCAGAGTTGAGTAGCTGGGACAGAGATTGGCCCACAAACCTAAAATATTTATTGTCGGACCAGTTTACAGTAAGTTTGTCAACCCCTGCTTTAGAATATAGTCGGCACTCCATTAACGGAGAAATGTTAACTCCTCCATTAAATGGGCCCTTTACTTCCACCACCAAATGTATTTGAGACACACATATCTTGAAAAAAGCCTGACCCAGATATCTCCAGCTCTTTCCTTTTTTAACTGCTAAACTTCTGGAAACAGAGGATCTGGTATACAAATTCCGCTATCTTGCACAGCGGGGCCAGATGAATCTTCTTAAAGCACTACTGGAACCCTGAACTGCCTCGCTCGGGACCTCCCACTGTCTCCCTCCTGCCCTGATATCAAGTCTATTGGCTCTTAGCTTTTTCGAGCCAGTAACCTGACCCCTCCTCCCCAAGTCAAACTTAGCTCCACTGCTCCCTGACACCCAGGTCTGGGACGAGGGTGCAGTGAGACACACCTCAGGCACCAAACTTAGGGGAGCACCAAAAAACTCAGTAATCAGGATGAATAATATTTTAACGCAATATTTTAAAAAATCAAAATTAATGCAAACAGATCTATGAAGTAAATATCCAAATTTTAAACAGTGTTTTTCAGAATTAACCCCCACCTGCTCTGCCTGGCCGCCCAACTTCACAGGTTCTTTGACATGAAAAGGAGGTAATCACTCAAGACAGCTGGCCAGCTGCCCTCTGCCTCAGTGAAACCCAGGGATCTCAAGAGAGATCATTCTGGATGTCCCCCACACAGCCCCCTTGCCACACCTCCAGCACGGACAGAATCTTAGCTTTTGTTAATGAATACATAAGGTTCTGGCTTTGCGGTGTGAGGCCATCTGCAGGCTCCAGAGCCACAGCGGTTTTCCAGGTCTGAGCATTTTCCATTAGCAGCAGAACCTCTTGAAATGTGCTCTATCTACATCTTGCCATGTTGGCTCTTCTCACACCCTTCACAATTTCACAGTTACACTGGGTGACAGTCTCTGTGTGGCAGAGGAGTCTTGACTCTCATATTTAGTCATTCCACAATGACCCCTGCCAGCTTTGTGTCAGTAAAATAAAGATGTGGAAGGCACGGTCTTTGTTGTCAAGGAGCCCACAGTCTAGCGGGAAGGGTGTGCAGAGACAGGGACTCAGATCAATGTTGTTCAGGGTGAAAGGAATAAACACGTCAGAGACAGAGAGCTGCAGAGGTTCAGAGATCGCAGCAATGCCACCAAATAGAGGCAACCGGGAGAAGACCTTTGGGCCTTAAAATATGCGGGGATGGGGGAGGTGGGCAGGGGTGGGGTGAGAAGGGTGGGTGCATTTTAAGGAGAGAGAAAAGTGAAACAAAAGCAGAAAGGAGAGGAAAGAGCTTTGTACCGCTGCTGCTGAAGAGCAAAGTGGTGGGTCCAGCACGGGCCTTCCCCAAGCACCCTGTGGCTGGGTTACAAGCCTAGAATCCCGTCTCCACCACCACGGGGTCCATTGGTGGACAAATGGTGTTTATCTCACGACAATACAATTTCCCAAAGGTGCTAAACACGGCCCCTCCTCACTTAGGACAGGGAAGCCACTCAAGGCGGCTTTTTTTAAGGCCGCCTTTCCCTCACCGCTTGCTTTGCGTGAGGAATCTGCTGAATAGCCATGTCCTCTTCCCCAGGGCCATTTGCCTTCCACTTATCTGACCTCATCAAATTAAGAGCAGCGGTTCCCTCACTAAAGGCATTTCAAACAGAAGACGGCAGCCGACAGGCCTTGCAGTGAAAGTGCTTGGCCTTGAAAATCTTTATCTACAGATAACAAACTTGGCTGGGTGAGATGTTTTTTGAGGAACAGTCACATTAACAGCTGTACACTTATCACATTCCCTGGGCAAATTCCTGCTCAGGGGCCCCACAGCGCTCCCCCCAGCAAGCAGTTATAATCGGCATGGAGTCCAGCTTAAAAGGTGCTGCCACGTCCTGAAAGCCATTCTTGTGGGCAGGGGGAGCACACCGTTGCCAGGCCCCTTCCTGAGTACAGCTGTGTCCGGAGTGCTCCAACCCGCCCCAGAGAGACGCCAGAACGTTGTATTCTGACACCATTCAACCACCATACAGTTCATCCCTTGCTCTCCACCCCAGAAGGACCCTCCACCTCCCTCTCCTGCTGTGCTCTCCTTCCACCCTGCTCTGATTGTCCTCCCTAGTAACCACCCCCGCCCCCTCCAGAGCTCAAACCTGTCTACCCTGGGGCTAACAAACCCCTCCTCACCTCAACCTTCAACTCCTGCTGTAACTGACACCTGGCCTCCAAGTTCTTGGCTTCCCCACAGCCCTCTGGAGTGCAGGCTGTTCCCTTTCTCACAAACAAGCTCAGGGTCAGGAGGTGGAGTCGCCAGCCTCCCTGCTCCCCAAGGGCACATCCACACCATTTTCCCTCCACTCTCTGAGGTTTAAGCTATACCTCAGCCCACGTCCACCTTCCTCCTGGTTACTCCCCCTATGTACCAAAGACTTCGGCAGTGAGCTCACAGCCTTCTCTCCACCAGACTACCACCACCACCCTAGGCGGCCTTTGCAGTCCTCCATCCCACGCCCTGGGCTCTCTGTCCCTTGACCTTTCTGAAGACCTTCCCCTCCACTCCATTTCAGCCACACCTTCCCAGAGGCAGAAACTCTTCCTGATGCCGGGAATTCAGACACTGCACCCCCCTTGTCATAATTTCCCAACCTTCTGGTGCATTCATCCAGTTACTCCCATCACACTAGCACTTCTTCCTCAGCCGCAAATCCATCACTTTTCCACTTTCTTCCAGTCTACCAGCCCCTTTGGCTTCATGTCGCTCACTCTCTGTCCAGCTTGAACTGCATGCTCCATCTCTTCAATCACTCTCTTGTTCAGTTCATCAAAATCACCATCGCCTTTCTGAACCCCAACCTGGATGAGTCCAACCACCTTTTTCTGAGCAGATCCCACAATGAAGAAAAGTGCGCAGCCCAGGAGACTCGGGACTCCAGATCAATGGCCACCCACCTCAGCTGGCCCGTCTACACTGCCAACAATTTCTCTTAGTCCCATGGGCCCACCCTGGGGAGCACAGAGCTCTTCGAACTTAACCCTAATCCTTCCATTCTCTCCAGCTCCTTGGGGCCCTGAGCCATACTTCCTGCTCTCTTTCTTCCGTGTGGACAACCTCTCCCCCGTCCCGGAAAGATCAAACAGCATCCAAACAACTGAGGCTGCTCTAGTCTCTCTGGTCTGAAAAATAAATAAATAAGCCCTCTCTTGAGCACCTCTCCTCCCCTTCATAACCAGATGTCTACACTCCCTGCCTCCATTTCCCCACTTCCTTACTCCTTGACCTGCTGTCATCTGTCCCCTGTCTATACCGTGCAACAATTGTCCTCACAGGGCCACCAGCGGGTAACATTCAGTGTTGCTCTGACACAGCTGAGCCTCCCTCCTTGGCTGTGTTTCTGTGACATCACACTCTTGTTGTCCACCTGCATCTCAGCCCACTCCTCCCATGACCCTGGGGGTGGAGCTCCTCTAAGATCTCTTACAGGCCCTCTGCTCTCAAAACGTCAACTCCCATCAAACGCTGATACCTCACAAATCCACATCTCCAGACAGGTTCACCTATTAGAGTTCTCCACTCAGATGCTGCAAAGACTGCAAAGCCAAATTACCTCCTCTTCTACTCACTTCTCCTCTGTGTCCCTCTTCTCAGCGAATGGCAGCCCCATCCATCCTGTCCCAGGGGAGCCCTGGGCCCAGCATACAGTTAAAGATCAGTATTTGCAGAATGAATACATAAATTCTTGATCCTCCCTCATTCTCCACAGCCAATAACCAAGACCTGTGAACTTTACCTCCCAGTATATCCCTATGCTTCTTTCTTAATTGAGGCTGGCTGCCTCCTACGCATCCGTCGCAAGGCTTCCAAGACCCCTGGAACTCCGGCAGGACAGGGATCCTGCCAGGTGTTCCCACGGCCCGTGACTGCCCCGCCACGGCGCGGATCACAACGCACTGTCCGCCGGCCCTGGTCTGTGACACC
Organism: Equus quagga; assembly: GCF_021613505.1. NCBI lineage: Eukaryota > Metazoa > Chordata > Mammalia > Perissodactyla > Equidae > Equus > Equus quagga. Next base: position 74,626,011 of record NC_060277.1, on the reverse strand, counting down.
CCCACTGTCCCGGGAGCTCCATCTCCAGAAGCGCCCACAGCCCGGCACACAGGAGGCGCTCGGAAGCACTAACCGGATGGAGTCAATCAAAGCCATAGAGCTCCCAGGGCCCACGCCCGGGTCTGCCCGCTCTCAGCGCGCTTCGCGCTCCCTCCGGGCCTGCGAGACGGCCGGCGAGAGCTCCGCCCCTGTCCCATACGGCGCTCCCGGCGGCCAATGGAAAAGGCCCGTCGGCGCCTTCTCGACACGCTACACTCAGACGAGCCAATGGACGCGCCCTGCGGTGAGTCCCGCCCCCGGCGCGCTGAGCCCGCCAATGGGAGCGGCCGGCGTAGCCCTCAGGGGGCGGGGCGCGGGGGGACGAGAGCGCGGACGGCGCGGGGACTTTGAGCCTTTTCTCCCGTCTGCAGTCTGGAGGAACGCGGCTTCGGCTCCTGCCCGACCGAATCGACGGACCATGGGGGCTCTGGGCGTCCGGCGCGGCCTGGAGTGGCTGCTGGGCCTCTACTTCCTCTCCCACGTCCCCATCACCCTGTTCCTGGACCTGCAGGCGCTGCTGCCGCGCGAACTCTACCCGCTGGAGGTGAGGGCGCCGTCTGTCCGGGCCGCCGGCCGCCGAGCTTGGGGCCCCTCCGCACGCTGCGGTCGTGCCCTAGGGTCCCCACGACCTCCCCTCCTCCGCCCTCGCCCCCCAGGAGGTCTAGTTCTGCCCCCCTTCCCTCCCGCCTTCTTCCGGTCCCGCCCCTGCCCCTCCTCATCCTTCAGTTCGAAGTCTTCCTCGGGGCGTTCTTTACCCATCCCAGCCCTTCCCCCAAGCTGCTGGGGGCAAAACTTTGTTGCTTTTAAAGACACTTCTTCCCTGGGTCTGCGTAAGGCTCCCACACCCCGCCTCTGGTCAGTTGTCAGTATTTGAGGAAAGTAGCCTGGATGGACCACTGTCTAAATCACGTGCTGGGTTTGTTTTAAAGTTGTGTTTTTTGGAAGAGCTTTAAAATACCGTCTAATCCCAAAGAAATAATCCAAGTAGAATTAGACCCTCTAAAGGGCATTTGCAGATCGTCATTACTTCAAGATCAGCGACTTTCAGATCCAGCAACTTCAAAAGCTCAGAAGTAAATTAAGGACGCCTTTTCAGCTCAGCCCCTTTAACTAGGTTCGGGTAAGAGTGATCAGCTGAGTAGAAATGGAGGCGGAAGCCTCGTTCCTGGTTGTTGGCGGGCGTTCTCTACCCCAGCCGTGGCTTTAATGCTTCTTATGTATTCAGAGCTCCAGTTTTATTTTCCCAGTCTTTTCCCTGTAGTCTTCTTCCGTGGCTTCGCTGTCCTCAGTGCTGTGCTTCTCGAATCTGCCTGTAGAACTGTGGGCAAGACTGACTTGTCTACCCAGAGATTTGATTTTGCCTGTTTCTCCTTAAAAGCTTTTTCTCTGCAGAGCAGGGGTTCTTAACCTTAGGTCCATGAATCCCTGATGGTGTGCCTTGTGTTTTCTGGGTGGAGAGTTTATAGCTTCCAGCAACTTTTCCAGGGGTCTGACCCTCCTCAAAAGGTTAAGAGCAATCACTCAACAATGTACCCCCCACTCCATAGTCTTTTTGTTTGCTTTTAGATCCAAGCATAGTTGGGAAAACCTCTGACCTACCTTTTCTTGGGAAAAGCGTAGGTAGTGTGTGGCAAGAGCACTGGACTGCGGTCTGCAGACTTGCTTCTTCCAAGAACAAACTGCTCAGTGTCTTGGGCAAGTCAGGGCTCCGTAACCTCAGTTGTCAAGTAGGAGAGAGAGAGTTGGGTTAAATTACAAGCTCAAACATACACAGGATGTATTAGCTTCCTGTAACAAATTACCAAAAACATAGAGGCTCAAAACAACACAGATTTATTCCCTTACAGTTCTGGAGGTCAGAAGCTCGAAATGAATCTTGCAGGGCTGGACCCTGCTGAAGGTCCTAGGGGAGAATCTGTTCCTTGCCTCTTGCAGTTTCTGGTGGCTGCTGGTGTTCCTTGGCTTGTGGCCACATCACTTCAATCTCCACTCTTTTATCACTTTGCCGCCTTTTCTTCTGTGGTCCAATCTCAAGGACACTGTGATTGCATCTAGGGCTCACCAGATAACCAGGATAACCTCCCCATCTCAAGACCCTTAACTTAATCACATCTGCAAAGTCTCTTTTGCCAGATAAGTTTGCTTTCACAGGTTCCAGGGGTTAGGATGCAGGTGTCTGGGGGGGGCCATTATCCAGCCTACCACACAGACCCAGGTAGGACATACTCATTTAAACAGGTCGGCACAGCTCTGCACTAGCCATTAGTTGCCTTGGAGAAAGGAGAGCCATGTCTGAGGTTTCAAAGTCTGTGTTGCCACCAAAACTCAGGCAGGCTGCCTGTTTATAATCTCTGATGTTATGAGTCCCTTTAATACTGGGCAATTATGAGCCATTTCAAACTTAACAGCTATTGGTTTCTTTTTCCTTTCTGCATGTGCCAATCCCACAAGTCCTTGCTCACCACTCACAAAGTACAATTAAAATGTGTCCAACGTCATAAAGACCCCGCTTAAACTTAGATATTTGAAGGGCCGGCCCGGTGGCGCAGCAGTTAAGTGCGCACGTTCTGCTTCTCAGCAGCCTGGGTTTTGCCAGTTTGGATCCCGGGTGCAGACATGGCACCGCTTGGCAAGCCATGCTGTGGTAGGCGTCCCACATATAAAGTAGAGGAGGATGGGCACGGATGTTAGCTCAGGGCCAGTCTTCCTCGGCAAAAAGAGGGGGATTGGCAGTAGTTAGCTCACGGCTAATCTTCCTCAAAAAAAGAAAAAAAAAAAGAAAGCTGAGGAAACTTTACCAAATCAAATATCTAAGTTTATTTATTTATTTATTTTTTTGAGGAAGATTAGCCGTGAGCTAACTACTGCCAATCCCCCTCTTTTTGCCGAGGAAGACTGGCCCTGAGCTAGCATCCGTGCCCATCCTCCTCTACTTTATATGTGGAACGCCTACCACAGCATGGCTTTTGCCAGTCGGTGCCATGTCCGCAACTGGGATCCGAACCAGCAAACCCCAGGCCGCAGAGAAGCAGAACGTGCGAACTTAACCACTGCACCACCAGGCCCGCCCATCAGCTTTATTTTTTTTAATGTTCACTTACTGTAAAAGATCAAGGACCAGTGTAGGCAGGACCTGGCCAGGAACTGTTTGTGTGTCTGCTGTTTGAAGGCGTTAGCAACACAAGCATCCTGGCTTGGAAGGCCTGTGTTTTTATTCAGTCTTGTTTTGGGGTGGAGAATGACGGTTTTGTTGCTCCTCTGTGGGGAAAATAATACTAATAAAAGCCTTGAGTTATTTTCAGATTTTCTTTGAAAAAATGCCAAAATTTAACATCAGTTCTGTTTTTCCTCCCTAAACAGAACGAATTTTTCCCTACAACTCAAAAGCTTGTGGAGAGCACATAATGGGCTAAAATTTGCAAATTAAATCTCTTTGTTGGTTTGAACCAGATCAATGCTTGGAAAAACTCTTACTATGAAACAGTAAGAATTAAGTTTGAGTTAGAACATGGAGAGGATGGGGAGCATTTTGCAGCTGGGTAGCACTGCTGTTAAAATAAGGAGCAAGGGGTGAGCATCAAGGTCTGAAATCAATCTGCTCTCATTCTGAGTTAGAGAAGTGCAAGATGACTCAGTAGCAGCTCCTGGTTTAGAAATCCCTGTGCATAGGCCAGGTGAATATTTTAATGGTAACAATAGTGAGTTGAGTCAAATGTGAATCAGGTATACATGGAAACAGTTTTATTACCTTTTTTGGGTCTCACCTAATAATTCTTGTTAATGACCACTTGCATGCTGAGATTTTAATACGATTAAACTTGAACCTCTTCAAATATGTATTAATTACATTCAGTTAAATCTTAACATTTACTATGTGCTAGCCATTATTCTAAGACTATATATATTAACTCATTTTATCTTACCAACAGTGAGGTAGGTACTATAATTGGGAAATAAGCTTAGTGGGATTAAGTGTTTTGCCCGGAGCCAGGCCCCCTGCCCCCAGGTCCCATGCTCTTCCCTCTTCGGGGGCCTGTGCCTTGCCTTCCACCGCCCTTCGTCCAGGCTTTGTTCTGGCATGAGGTGGTTGGGTCCTAATTGAGTACGAGAGCTGGCTGATTATTCTAAATTTTACTAATCTCCTCCTGCAGCCCTTAGAAATTACAGTGCTGCTTGATTTATGAAACAGGTAGATCTGAGAGAGTGTACAAATTAAATAGAAAATGAAGTTCAAATGAACAAGAATGCTTTCTAAATTCTGTGGTAACTCTTTTAAAGCAGATTGTACCCTCCAGTAGTTTTTAAGTAAATCTAGAAAACAAAAAAGGGTCTTAAAAAACATTTAGTCCAAGTTGCTTGTTCTACAGATGAGGAACTAGCCCCCAGGAGAGGTGGAGTGACTTAACTTTTATGAATGTTTTCTACCACATTACCATGCTGAGAAGTACTCAGAGAGAAGCTAAGGGTATTGCCGTGAATTTAAATTTCAAGTCAAGTGCAAATTAGAAATCAGTTGGTCAATAAATTGGTTATCCAGCCGGAGCCTTTCTGAAATTAATATTATGCTAACAGAATGTTTGTTTCTGGATATTTGCTCAAAGGCCACTCGCAGCCATGAGGCCTCTATTTCACAATAGTGAGCTTTATCTTTTGATTAAAAATTAACAGGAAAAATATCTTTGGATTTTCCATTGTAAGCTAAATTCTTACCTTGGAAGTTGCCTTTATTTATCATAATGTCAAGACCTATTTGGCTTTGAAGGCAGGCGTGTCAAGGCAACGCCATCTCCAGGAGGTTAACTGCGACAGACCTTTGGTGGTCCGCTTGTATGGAGAGCCCTAGGCTTTGGGCTCTTAAAATAGCACAAAATGGGCAGCCTCACAGCCTCCGCTTCTTCCTCAGCCTGTAGCCCTGTCCGCGTGGCTCTGCACTTTTGATTTGACGGTCCAATTCTGATGATGGGGCCCGAGCTAGGACGGAGGCCACTAACCCTCAAGCCTTGCCGTGGCCTAGGAGCCTGGAGTCTGTGGCTCGGGGCAGTTTGTTCTACACATCTCCTACTGGTCTCTGAAAAGAAAAAATTTAGAAAACTAGGGGAATTAAGAATGACGAGGAACTTGAGATTTGGGGCTTATTTAAAATTGCATCTTCATATAGGTTACATTTACCTCCCTCCTACCCCCACCTTCCCCTTAAAAAAGACAAGGAGATTCCATTCATTTCTGTACTGAGGAAATTTGGCCCTCGGAGCTTGGTGTGCAGTTTTGCTATTGTGAAAGGACGAATGTCAGGATGGTTTTCACGTTATTTTTCTTAGAAAGAATGATACTGCTGGCAGATGGTCATGTTTGTGTGTTAGGAGCCTACCAAGTGCCAGATATTGTTGCTCTTGACAGTGGGCAGCATACTTGGATGTGTGTTACCATGGAGTCAGGAACAAACACTGGGTAGCACAGAGGGGCTAGGAGAGCTGAGGACAGCTTCTCAGAGAAGGTAACATTTGAGGTAGAGCTAGTGAATTTGTATTCAATGGCCATCCAGGCTGCACCACAAAAGCCCACAGGCCTGCCGGCAGCCCGTGGGGGCTAGGGAGTAAGGTGCTTGCAGTGGGTCGGAGCTGCTGAGCCTGTCCTGCCAGGTGACTGTATTCCTCTGATCTTTATCTTTTTCCAGTTGAGAAACCTGATGGAGTGGTATGCTAAGGAGTTCAAAGACCCTCTGCTACAGGACCCCCCAATGTGGTTTAAGTCCTTCCTGTTTTGCGAGCTTGTGTTTCAGCTGCCTTTCTTTCCCTTTGCAGCGTATGCCTTCTTCAAAGGTTAGTAAAGGGTGGGGAAACCCCGTTTTTGCTCTGAAATCAGGTCCCAGAAATCTTTTGGGAAGGTATCTCCAAGGGAGAGGGGAGTGGTCCCTGTGGTCTGTGTGAGAGTGATATAGGATTTTGGGGGAATGGCCAGGATAGATCTTGTAAAGGGATGTTGAGTGTGGCTCAGGCTGTCAGTGGTCAGCAGGGCTGCAGGACTGCCTCAGTCAACTGGAAAGTTCTCTCACACACAACACCTGAGGCTACTTAAAGACTGAACTTGTTCCTTTTTATTGTGTCCACCCCCCCCCATGGAATTTCTTTCTTTTATTGTTGGCTTTTATTTCTCTGCTTTGGGTAGTATCTTACTGGTTTATCAATAGTAACATCAAGCTGATCCCTAAAGGGCTTAACTTCTCATTTAAAAATTATTTACAGTGTCCTCCGATGACTAATGCTTTTATAAAGAACGTGGCCACACCAGTGTATGTGGTAACTAAGCTTGTACAGCTTATTTCCCACTGGAACACCCAAATCCATCTCTCGGCAGAATCTGTTGATCTTCTCGCCTCTGTATAATTACTTAACAGATGCTGCTGTTTAGACCCCCTTGCAATTTAGATCAAACAGATTTAACTGTGATGGCCGTTTTCCTACCCTAGAGTTTTCTGAATTAAATTTTGACCCCCTACCCTTGTTCTTTGGCAGCTAGGGCCCCAGCTGTCACATAAATTTGCATATTATAACACATGTGGTTTTCCATTTGTTTCCACCTGGAAAAGGAGGTAGAATGGTTCAGCTGAAGGGAGCAGGCAGAGACAGGGTGGAGAATGTGGGCATCCTGGAGTCATGAACAGACCTAATGCTTCTCTCTTTCTCTTCCCCTGACAACTTCAGGAGGCTGCAAGTGGATCCGCATCCCTGCAATCATCTACTCGGTTCACACCATGACAACTCTAATTCCAATTCTCTCCACATTTCTGTTTGAGGATTTCTCCAAAGCCAGTGGTTTCAAAGCACAAGGACCTAAGACTTTCCATGAACGACTAACCCTCTTATCTGTCTATGCCCCCTACTTTCTCATCCCTCTTATGATTCTGCTTTTCATGTTGTGGAGCCCCCACTACAAGTATGAGGAGAAAAGAAAGAAAAAATGAGAGAAATAACCACGCCCAGGGGAGAGATGCCCGCAGGCAGTTTCCTATTGGAGCTGGTACAAGAAAACTGCTCAGAACCCATGTCTTCAGTAACATATGAAGCACACTAGCAGCAACACACAAGAGCAAGACACTGGCAGGAGCAACATCAGACCTTCACCTTCCAAGGACACTGGCACAAACAGACCGATCACCTGAGGATGAGCAGAGGGGTACAGGCTAGGTGATAGGGAAGTGGTGCCACATACCTCACTGTGTGCCTAAGTGCCATTGCAGGATTACTAAAAGCAGGACCAGACCAGAAACTGGATAAAACTTCCAAGAAACATGGCCTGCTTGGCATGTTCATGAGTCATCTGACCCACATTATACATGTGACAGAACCCTTGACTCATGATTCTCTACAGCCTATCACTAATCAGCAAGATGAATACTGAGATGTTTCAGGCCACTTTTAAGTTGGAAATTATGCCACTTTAATATTCATTAAAAACTCTATCATGTTTTCTCGTCCCCATCCCTGGGGGGAAAAAATTCTGCAAGAGGTTTAAACTTAGTTTTCCTTAAGGTTCAGCCTTGGCACAACTCTCAATCAGAAATAGGTTAAACTGGAAGGTGTTCTGTTTCTCTCTTAAAACAGGTCATCCTGAGAAAAGAGGTTTTTTAAGTCTCCTTGTTTATCCTCTTTCTAAACCTTAGTGTTCTTTATAGACCACCTGACATAAGTTCCTTTACTCTGGGGTCTGCTGTCTCAAACCTGATCTGGAGGTGTGCGTCCTACTGGGTAGCTTCATCCTTCCCAATGGTTTGATCATCCCTTCCCGTGTTCTCAGTTGAAGGGGTGGGGGCAGCGGGGCGTGTCCCATGTGTGCATTTAAGGTCTCTTCATATTAGCACCTGGTGTTTCTATTAGCTTCCTGTCAATTCGTACTCAAGGCCAACCCCCAAAAAAGACTTGTGAACACACGGAAAATGGTAGAAACTAGTCCCAGGTAGTTCCCTCCTTTTGCCTGTTTTGCTCACAAGCCGCATTGGTCTGATTGTTGGGAGTATCATCTGACTCATGTGTCTGATCCAAATAAAAGTAGCTGCTGACCACTGCCTGGTTTGTTTTGTGGACTAGGGGCTCGAGAGTCCAGGGGTCTCGTACAAGGGGTTATACATACACTTCAGGGGCACCAGCAAAAGAGGATCAAGCCATTTGAAAACAATAATTTATTGCTTTTCCTTCCAAAGCTTTGTGAATTTACAAAAAAAGGATCAAAGTTTACAGACTGCTCAGTTCAGACTGAGAATGCAAGAGGTGAGAACCTGGACCACCATGGCCACTGGGTGTTTGCCAGGAGGTGCGCACTAATATCTGAAACACGCCCCCGCAGGTTGGTTTTCTTGCCTTCAGAGATGCTGTGTTCCTTACACACCGTCTCACAACTTGGGTCATTAGTCAAGTCACTGGAATGGTACAGAGGTTTTTTGGTGTTTTGGGGTTTTTTTTGCCCTTCTGCTATAAAATGAAATTTTCATTTCTGAAAAATAAATTGGTCAATAAATTCATTTTGTTCTGCTTCTACTTTACACAAAGCTTCATATTCAACCCGATACCTGAAAAACAAAATTGTTACAAGCCCTAAAAATGGATGAAATAAACCATGGACTTAATTCTTCTAGAGAAGAATATAGGTGATTTAAATGATTGATTTGAAGAAATGGTGAGTTCAGAATGAAGTTAGCGAGGGCAAGACAGAAAACAGTAAAAGGGGAAGCCCTAACTAGGGCCACCCAGAAGTCTCCAGCCCTGAGAGTCTGTCCTTTCAGAGAGCCAGCCAACCTTGAGGACACTCCCTGAGCTTTCATGCTCTCAAACTACTAGAGGTTGTCTGATATGAACCAAATTTCCATTTCCTTCCCATCAAATGTAACTTAATTTTTAAAATCTTCAAATCACAATGATAAGTGAAACACTTCCTGGGAGAAACGATGAATAAGGACAAAAGGTGACGGTTCAAGAAGGAAAAATAGAATTGCGGTTGAGTAAAGAACTTGCTTTGCATCATAACTTCTTACCTTTCAAGCTGCATTTTCTTTTCTGCTATTAGTGCTTGGAGTTGCTGCTGCTGGGCTTCTCTCTGCTTTGCTATAGATTTGAGCAAGTTCCGAGCACCAATGGCCTAGAAAAATGGTATTGCCAAAGAAGGTCACAGCTCCATGAAAGCCGTCTTCAGCATTGAGTCCTCACCCGGGGACGGGCCACTTGGGGCTATCTCAGTGTCTAGTGGGGAAGAGATGGTCAAGCCCCAGAGCTTTGGGAGGAAGTCAGAAGGAGGAGTAGCCTCACGATCCCAAAGTGCCTGATGAGGAGACCAAAGCTCTGAGGCAGATCTAGGAGCATCCCCAAAGTCTGGCACACGGGGGTTCACTGGCCCATTTGGTGGCCATGTAGCCTGTGTCCTTTGCCAAGTCATCTGCACGCCTCCATTTCTTCATTTATAAAGGAGGATAAAACCACCTATCTCAGTGATGATGTGAATTTTAAAGGAGAGAATGACAAAGTGGACTGGCATATAAGTGTTTATTAGATTAACTGGACCAGAATTTATTTTTCTTATTGAAGTATAATTGACAAACAACATTATATTAGTTTCAGGTGTACAACAATGATTCTATATTTGTATAGGAATTGTTATTTAAAATCTTGTTTTAATTAAAAGAATCCCCCCACCCTCGGCCAAAAAAAAAAAGGGCAGAAGGATGAGAGGCTAGTAAACCAGGGTCCCAAGCCAAGATTGAGATAAAAGACATGCTGATCTTACCTTCATCTTCTCATTTTCTGCTTCTTTTGCAAGTTGGTCAACAAGCTCAATTAAACCACCAACTATTTTCTGAAACTGGCCAATTTCTTTTGGGGAAAGAACAAAAAACAAAATGTTTTATTTTCTCAGCATCATCACTGTCTCTCAGCGTTCCCTTGCAGTGAGAGGGCAGGGCTAACTGCCCCTTCTAACTTCTGTCAAAACAGGTTGGTGCCTGCTGGCCCCAAGTCTGCCACCCTTGGGCTGAACCTCGAGAAGGGTGTCCAGAGCTGGACTGAGGCATACTTGGACCCTGAGTCCCCACTGAGCCAGCCAGCTGCTGTTACCTCAGGCTAGGAAGGCTCCTGGTGGGTCCATCCTCTGGATGGACCCCATCCTGCTTTCCCAGGAGTAATAGGAAGCATAAAGGGCCATGTTTATGAAAGGCCTGCCTCAGGACATGAACGCTGCCTCTTGACGAGCCACAGAGAAGCCACTAGATTTCAGTTAATGCTGGGTGGGGGCTTTCCACCAGTGACCAGAACTAATAAAGAGCTCAAAGCATTTAAGTGCCTAATCTTCCATTCGCTTTTTTCAATGTCCTTGGGTGTAGTGGAACCCCACTTGACTAAGGCCCAGAGAGGTGGAACAACATGCACACAGCAATCAGAAAACTGACGACAACTCACGCTACCTTCTACCAGTCAAGCTCTCTCCAAAGCCCAGAGTCCCTCAGAAATCCCTGCTCTAGCAAGATCTGCACTGTACTCACTGCCCTGGGCTTGCTTGGCTGCTGGGACAGGAGGTGTCCTGAGTATCTCTAGCTAAAAAAAATGACTTCCTGGAGTCTGTTGAGCTGCTTCTAGAGGCTCCAGTTAACCAGCTTTCACTCCAAATAATGGCAAGTCTGCTACTGAGAACAATATTTCTCCCAAGAATCAAATCATGGGTGTGTAACTATTTCCCACCCCTAAGCCGTGGTTCTGCCCCCATAAAGTTTAAGGTTTCTGAGAGCAAAAAAATCAAAGATGGCATATCTAAAAAAGCACCGTCCTATCCCAATTCCAGTGTTTGTTTTGGTTGGTGTTCTGTGTGGGACTACATGAGGGCATAAGAAGAGGACAGGCAGACAAGCTGGGTGGCACATGGGAATTCATAAAGGCCAGGCTCAACCTCCAGGGAGCCAGCAGCTTCATTCTGCCAGGGCCAAGAGCTGCAGGTGGGGGTGGGGCACAGTTGGAATTGTGTGACACCATGTCTCCCCACGTGACACTCACTGTCCACAAAGTCCTTGCACTCTTCTTTGAGCTCTATGGTCTGTTGGGTAACCTCTGGGTCCAACACCCGCAACTTGTTCAGCTCATCAAAGTGCAGCCCTGCTTCGCCCAGGATGTCCTTGGCCATAGCTGAGAAGAAACCAGACCCAATCCCCAGTCACTTCCCAGCCACTCAAGAAAATGCCCGCTTCCAGCCCACCCCAAGTGCCGCCCCCAGACACCAATGCCAAAACCCAGATGTTCCAAAGGCTCCCCCTTCCCTTGGCCTCCGCCTCTCTGAGCCTCACCTGTTTCCCTTCTGGCTTCCCTAGAGAAGTTCTGCTCTGAAGGGTGATAGTGGCAGCCAGGAGGAGATGTGTCATAGGAGCAAGGGTCAGGAAAGAATAAAGTCCGGTTGCTTGTCACAGGCATCGCTCATTCAACACACATTTCTTGAGTGCCTACGACATGCCAACACCGCTAGATGCTGGGGGTACAAAGATGAGTGCAACATGGTGCCTGCCCTGGAGGAGCACACAGTGTAGCTGGAGGAAGACAGACATATAAACTGAAAAATTATACTGTGTTAAGTGCTTTTATAGAAATATCACTCAAGTGCTGGAGGAGAACAAAGCAGTTAACTTGGGGTGAGGCAGTGACATATAAACTAAGTTGTGAGCCATAAGCATATTTATGTATCTTCAGTTATGTACCCAAAAGGACATGAGAAAGCTTTTCAAATACAATACTGGAACAACACAAAAAGCAAGTAAAAGAGAAAATCTGAATGAATTAAAAATCAGAGTTAAAAAAAATAAGCCAGGAGTAAGAGTATTACCCACAATGTATGCCACAGGACACTGTACACTTGCCTGAACTGGGACCCAAAGTTGGGTCAGTCTCTTTCTGGCAGAAAACACAAAAAAGAATGAAGTATCAGCAAGAATATAGCAAGCAAAGAGACCAGGGAAAGGCATTCCCAGCAGGGAAACAGCATAAACAAGAGCTTGAAGTCACTGAAAGGGCCTATCCTGCCTAGAAGATGAAAGGACAGAGGACAGAGCTGGAAAGGTCGGTTGGAGCCAGATCAGAAAGACCCTGTGTGCCATGCTAAGCAGTGTGGGTTTTCTTCTGTAGGCATGAGAACCAGCAGAGTTATCTTCTCCCTTCCCAGGCCACCTTGCATTCCTGCTCCAAAGAATGCCTCAATTCTGGGAAGGAAACACTGAAAACTCACCCTCATTCTGGCTTAAAAAAAAAAATTCCAAAACCCTAGGTGTTCCAAAAGCTACCACCACCTGGCCCTGTGCCAGCCCTTCCCTTTCTCTTACATCTCCCAGCCTCACCTGTTTCCCTTCCAGCTTCCTCAGAGGAGTTCTGTTCTGAAAGGGGTGATTCTGGAAGCAACCCCCCAGAGCAGGTGTACCATACAAGCAATGGTTAAAGAATTAAATTCCACTGTTGCCAGAACTGGTTTTCAAGAGGATCAGAGATCCAGATTTATATGTGAAATCTTTCTTTTCTTTGGTGAGGAAGATTCCCTCTGTGCTAACATCCATTGCCAATCTTTTGTTTTTTTCGCTTAAGGAAGATTAGCCCTGAGCTAACATTTGTGCCAGTCTTCCCCTATTTTGTATGTGGGTTGCCGGCACAGCATGGCTTGACAAGTGATGTAGACCCACGCCCGGGATCCGAACCTGCAAACCCAGGCTGCCAAAGCAGAATGTGCCAGACTTAACCACTATGCTGTGGGTGCCACCTCTGAAATCTTTATTTGTTTGTTTATTTATTTATTTATTTATTTTTTGAGGAAGATCAGCCCTGAGCTAACTGCTGCCAATCCTCCTCTTTTTGCTGAGGAAGGCTGGCCCTGAGCTAACATCCGTGCCCATCTTCCTCTACTTTATATGTGGGACGCCTGCCACAGCATGGCTTGTCAAGCAGTGCCATGTCCACACCCGGGATCCGAACTGGTGAACCCTGGGCCACTGAAGTGGAACGTGCGCACTTAACCACTGTGCCACCAGGCTGACCACTGAAACCTTATTTTTAAAGTAAAGTATCTAATTCAAAAATTTAAGGAAAAAAACACATCTAACACTGTGTGGGCCATCTAATGCATGTCTACAGGCTGTCTGTGCACGAGTGTGGCCCAGAGCCTTTGGCCTCACTGGAATCCACTGAACTAAGTCGGCTAGCATCTTCCTTTTGAAACATTTTAATCATCCAGAGCTTTCTTATAATCAGGCTTTTAAAAAGATCTGTCTTGGGGTTGGCCTGGTGGCGTAGTGGTTAGGTTCGTGCACCCAGGGTTCGCAGGTTTGGACAGCCATGCTGTGACAGTGTCCCACGTGAAAAAGAGAGGATTGCCACAGATGTTAGCTCAGAGCCAACCTTCCTCAACCCCAAAAATAATTAATAAAATTAAAAGATCTGACTTCCTGCTTGATCTGTTATATTTACACGTAATAATAGTCTGAGCACTTAACACCTACCAGGTGATTACTCAGACCAACTGCTCTAGAAAGCTTCAATTAACCTTCAACTTGCACTCCCTCCCCTGAGAGCAGGCACTTATTCAGAAACATCTGCTGAGTCCCTACTCTGGTGAGAAGAGTAGTGAAGAAAATGCCTTAATGCTCTAGTTCCTGACTTCTGGACAGACGTGAACAATCACAAACTGTGATAACAGTATGAGGAAAAGCACACGGTGCTATGTAAAGCTGTAGCATGAGAACATAATTCATATGGGGGGTGCGTCAACAAAACCCTTCTGAAAAAGGCTGAGACCTAAAGGATGTCCAAGTTTGTCAAGGGGAAGTGGGGAGGAGGCATTCCAGGCAGAAGGAAAAGCATGTGTGAAGATCCTGAAGCTGTAAGAAATTTAATGCATTCCGCACACTGAAAAGCTAGTGTGGCTGAAACCCAGTAAGCAAAGGGGAGCGTGGAACAGGATGATGCTAGGTGGGCAGGCCGCAGCTGGATCACGGAGGCTCTGAAAGCCGCAGTAAGGAGCCTGGCTTCTATCCTAAGGGTAATGGGCAGCCAATGGATGCTCAACAGAGGGGCACGGTCAGAGTTGCCTTTTGGAGAGATCACTCTGACCCAGAATGGAGGGAACAAGTGGGTGTGGCTACACCTACCTTCTTCATCACTGTAACCCGAGCACCCAGCACGGTGCCTGCACATAAACGGCACTCAGTAAATGTTTGTGGAATGGCTGACCGTGAAAACGAAGGAGGCTATTACAGTAACCAAAGACTGGAGCTGAAGAAAAGCGTTCCGATGTGAGATGTTTTGTAAGTCGAGTTGATAGGACTTTATAAAGGATTGACTGAATGTAGGGCTTTGGAGATGAGAGAGAGAGAGTCAGGCAAGATTCCCACGTATCTGGATTGAGCCAACTCTACGGCTGGAGAGGACAGTTGAATGAGATGGGTAAGACCGGAGGAGGAGGGTAGGGTAACGGCTCACGGCCCACTATCAGATTCTCTCCCAACTCGCACCACACGCGCGCGTCTGAGCATCTGAGAAACACTGGGCACAAGGGGAGGACCGGGCTCCCTGAAGACGACAGCGTTGACACTCTCCCCGCCCCCGGGCTTTCCCAGACCCACGCCAGGCCATACCAGCAGGCTCCATCCATGGGGGTGGGGAGAGGGCACTGGGCGGAAAGTTAGGTAAACCCGGGCGATGGAACCGGCTTTACTATGTAAGCTCCTTGGATTTATCTGAGCCGCAGTGTCCACATAAGATCGTTGCGAGCATCGAAGCGTAAAGCTCCAAGCCCGAGCTAGGTGTGAAACCGCTCCCAAAGAGTCGGGCGGAATTCCCACGTTTCTGTCGGCCTGGGACCGCCTCTCCTCAGGGCGCGGGCCCGTCAGGTTCACCTCGCGCCGGGTCCGCCCGCGGCCCCGGCCCCGGAGTCACGGCCTACCTGCCCCCCCGGTACGCCGGCGCGCTGCGGCCCAGGCTGACGGCGGCGGGCAGCTCCCCTCTCCGGTCAGCGGCAGCCGGTACCTCGCCCGCCCGCCTCAGCCGCTGCCACGGCTACAGGATCTGTTTACCCATGATGTCACTGCCTGACACCGGAAGCACTTACGCCAGCCCAACCCGCAGAGCCTGCTGGAGAACAGAGGCCTAAGAGGAAGGAAGGCTGCCTACAAGACCCAGGGACCTTTGCGCCGGCAAGGCCGCCGGAAGTCGCTGTGCGCTCACCGCGGAGTACTCTCAGGGGTTCCTCCCTCCCCCGTGATTGGGTGCGGGGCGTCCCGGGCTTCATCGTCTCAGGCTCTCGGGTGGGCGGGGCGGGGCGGGGCCGCGGCTCGGGGTGGAGTTAGCGGGCGGAGGATGTGAGCTCACGCGCCGGGATTGCTGGCGGGCAGGCGGCCACAGACTGGGGGCGGCACGGCGTTGGCTTGCAACCCAGCTGCGAGGAGAGGCGCCCCCGGGGACGGTGAGAGTCGGGCCTGCCGATGCCCTAGGGGAAGAGATGGACGGGCCCCGGGCTGGAGCAAAGAGAGCTCCCTCCCCGCCTCCCCGCCTGGTCCAGGGGAAAAGGCGTGTGACGGCGTAGGGGAGATGGAGAGCTCAAATCCTTCCTTGGGGGTGGGTGTCAGACCCGATCGCGGTTTCTCGGTAGTGAGGAGGGGTACGGGCTGGGAAAGACTAAACTGCCCACAGAGGGTTAGGTCTCGCTAAATTTCCTCAGACTCTGGATGAAGCCTAAGATTTACTCCTAGGATTACTGCTAGATTCGCCATCTCTAGACAAGATCCACCCCACGCCCCCGCCATCCCCGTGTGTGGCGGATTTGTGGGTCCTTCCTCTTTCAGGACCCTACCTTATGCCACAGCCGTCGTTGTTTGCCCTTTATTCGGCTTGGCTTCTCTTTAGCTTCGCTGAGTGAGACACGGATACGCCCTTAGCCCCAGGCATCCCCAAAGATCCACACACAAAGTCCGGAAGGAAGAGCGGTGAGGTTATCAATGGAAACTTCATTCTCACTGGAATTACTTTCTAGGGCGTCACCTGCCACAGGATTCCTAGAACCCATTGGTCTGGGCGGAATCTGAGCTGACGTCATCCAAGGATTGAAAGCAATTGCTTTGTAGGAAAGGAATAGATTAGCTCTGGATTTGTCTTCCTCCGTTGGCAACCGCGTAAACTTTGAGCGCCTTTGCTTTGGCAGAATATGTTTGTGTGCTTTCTTTGATCCTGGAGAAATTGGGGCACAGAATACGTAGAGAACTTGCTAAAACCTGTTCAGGGGTGTGTTTGTTCCTTTGGGGTGGGTGGAGGAAGGTAAGGTGATGTACCGCTCAGTGTTGCTTACTGATTGGGTAATCTGCGGGTGAGGGCTCATCTCATCCAGACTCCCGTCTTGGAGGCAAATGAGAGTCTCCTGGACAAGCCTCCCTTACTCTCTTGCATCCTTACAATGCATTCTCTACACAGCAACCAGAGTCGTCTTTTCAAAATGTAAATAACTCAGATCATATCATTCCCCTGCTTAAAACCCTCAGATCGATTCCCAAACTCTTTAATGTAATGTGGCCCCTGCCTTCCCTGACTTTAAATCAGGCCAACAGCCCCCTTCTTTCTATGCACCAGCCATCTTGGCCTTATTTCTTTTCCTAAACTTTGTGTCTAACTGAGGAACTTTGCCCCTCTTCATCCATGTATCTGAAATGCTCTTTGAGACCTCAGCTGGAATGTCACCTTCCCAAAGAGGCTTTCTCTGGCCCCCTATCTAAATTAGTGCCTCTCCCTAGTCACTCTTATCTCTGTTTTACTATCTTTATTACATTTCTTGCTTTCTGGAATTGCCTGCATATTTATTTATTTTCTTGTTTGTTGTCTGTATCCTCCCACTAGAATGTAAGCTCCATGAGGCCATGACTTGTTCTCTTCTGTATCCCCGGTGCCTGGCACGTAGCAGTGGCACAATCTAAGCTAACTAAATAACTAAAAATATTTTTATTCTTGTTAACATCATGATGCTTCTTTGAACTTCTTGAAGGCAAGGACGTTATCTTTTCATCTCTCTATTCTTACTGCTTAACATAGTAGTCACTCAATTTTGTTTTATTGCTGAATGAATTAAATGAGCTAATATGTATTAAATGCCTAGAATAGTGCCTGGAACATAGTAAACATGCGAAGAAAGTTGGCTATTATTTTTTTCCTTCAGTGAATGAATTTTAATGATTCTTTAGAAAACCAAAACATGGAATCTAAATAATGAGAGGTGACCTGGCTTTGCCCTCCCTCCTATCAGTGTTTCACTTTCCAGATCACTTAACTGTTTTTAGATTTATCGTCTGGTTTTTTTCTAGCCCTTTCTCCCCATTCTTGTTGGGAGGGAAGAGAGGAAAAGATAGGGCTGGGCCCCTTCTCAGGAAAAAGAAGCAAAAATAGCCATCCTGTAGTTGTTCTGTCCTGGAAAATGGTGACAATTTCAGGAACTTGGGACAGGGCTGGTGCCAAGTAAAGGGGAAGGTCAGGAAACCCCGGCTGGAGGCAGAGTAACACCTGCCAGGAACACTGGCCGGCTCCCTCCAGCCTGGCTCGTTCCGTGCTCTCCTGAAGCTGCTTTTACTTGCCTTCCTGAAGCCAGACTCCGAGTGGTACTCAAAGTAAGCATTGGTGCAGGCTGCTTCCAGCCTGGAATCTTTAGAAAGGAAGTGCATCCTGTCCCTCGGGCTCCTGGGAAACTCCTGGGCTGGCTGGATTCCCAGTAGGTTTGGCTGGAGGTCTTGGATCCTGGGAACCTTGAGAAGCAAATAACTGGGATCTGACTGATGGATCCCCAGAGTAAGGACGTCTGCCCTGCCCAGGCTGTTCCTCAAGCTGTCTCTGACCAGCTCCAAGGGTTTGCTTGTCCTCCTTGCTACTCAGAGCTGAGCTGTGTCACAGGGAGCCTGGTGAGGTGACCTGCTCTGGGCTCTAGGAGACTGCGCTCCCAGACCTGATTCCTGGTTCCATAGATAACAGCAGGGATGTCTGCTGTAAGGCCTAGGGCCTTAGCCTCTGCCAGGGAATTGAGGGCTTATCAAAGAGAGAATGAGTAGATGGTCAGTGTTTCCCCTTCTGTCCCCTCCTGACTGAGGGCTCTCCTGTGCTGACTTCTGTCTTCTCTCCCATCTTCTGCTCACAGCACTGAGAGTATGAGGCTCTGGCCTCCACTGGCCACTCACTTGTGACCCTTCCACCACGGCGGAGCCTTCCAAGCCAACCTCCTGCCGTGTGGTGATCTACCTGCAGCGGGAGATGTCAGGGGATACCTGTCTGTGCCCAGCCTCAGGGGCCAAGCCCAAACTAAGCGGCTTCAAGGGAGGAGGCCTGGGCAACAAATACGTCCAGCTCAATGTGGGTGGTTCCCTGTACTACACCACCGTGCGGGCGCTCACCCGGCATGACACCATGCTCAAGGCCATGTTCAGTGGGCGCATGGAAGTGCTGACCGACAAAGAAGGTAAGGCATTGGGATTTGTGGGGAGCGGTGGGGAGGGAAAGAGGAGTTCTTGAGGAAGTGACTTCAGGGCAGGGCTTAAGGCTGGCAGATCTAGCATCTAGATTCGCTTTTTTGGTTCACTTGGTGCAGGACTCCTTCACCTGGAGTGCTTAGTAGAGCTTCAGAATCCTTTGAAATTGTACGTAGAATGTTGTGCGTTTACGCATTTTCCAGGGAGGAGATCCATACTTGTTTTATATTCACATAGGACTAGATTCTCATAAAAACCATTGCCTTAGCAACTGGGCTGTGGGCAGAAGGCAAGCAGGGCCTGGTGGGTTCTGTGTTGCCATGAGGTGGCCTGAGCACTCCTGAGCTCAGTGGGCCTCCACAGAGCCTGGAGGGCCTGTGTCTCCCACGCTGTGTGCCAGCTCTGGCTTCAGGGAGGAGGGGTGAAGATCAGCCATGGACCTAAGAGCTAGAGGTTCTGTTCCCATTTCTCTTACCCTGTGCCGTGGGCTCTGCGCTCATCTGCTCCATGCCACCGGCCACCAGGCTTGTCAGGTGGCTTTTGCCTGCTTCTGAGGTACCTGGAGGCAAACAGTAACCCTCTGGGGCCCCCCTGAATTCCCAGGCTGGATCCTCATAGACCGATGTGGAAAGCACTTTGGCACCATTTTGAATTACCTCCGAGATGACACCATCATCCTCCCACAAAACCGGCAAGAAATCAAGGAATTGATGGCTGAAGCGAAATATTACCTCATTCAGGGGCTGGTGAACATGTGCCAAACTGCCCTGCAGGTACGGAGGCAGAGTTGGGGCAGGTTGATGGGGTCGGGAGTTGGCCCCCTCCTTCAGGGACAAAGGTCCAATTCCTGGAAGGCTGTGTGACAGCTGTGGTTGATGAGTCCAAGCCTAGTTAGACACACCACAGGGGTTGCCCAGGCTGACCGAGCTTGCAGCCAGCCAGTTTGAAAGGTGACGAACTAGGCAGTCTGACTAGGCCCTGCTTCTAGTTTACATGCCTAGATAGCTGGATCTTAGGTTTTCTGGAAATGGGGGTCTGCTTGCCAGCTGGCAGTTTCTGTTGCCAGGGGCCTCCTGAACACTGTCTAATGCCTCCTCCACAAGTCAGGGGGTGGCCATGGCAGAGGGCCTCTGATGGCTCCTGGGGAAAGCCTGGCTAACTGGCAAGCAGAAGATCTCAAAAAAGATTCTCAGCTGTGTGTGTCACCCAGGACAAGAAGGACTCCTACCAGCCCGTGTGCAACATCCCCATCATCACATCCCTGAAGGAGGAGGAGAGGCTCATTGAAGCCTCCACCAAGGTACTGGGACTTGTGAGGGCTACATATGGGCAGGGGATGTCGGGACCGTGGCCTGGCCCTCACGCTCTCCTCCCTCACAGCCCGTGGTGAAGCTGCTGTACAATAGAAGCAACAACAAGTACTCCTACACCAGGTAGGGTGGGCGGCCTGGGGAGCAGGGTGCTGTGGTGCCTGGGAAAGGGCAGCAGACCCGAGGGAAGCCCCCTGCACTCCTGGCACGATTGGCGCGGGTCTGGGTCTCAGGAGGGAAGAACAGGAAGGAGAAGGGAAATCAGAGCAGAGGCATTTGGAACTTGGTGCAGGGCCTTGGCTGGGATAGAGACAAGATGGGCCATGTGTCATGTCAGGCCGCTTGCCAGGTGTTTTCCCAGCATTGTTTTCTGGGGTGGAGGAGGGACACTGGGAAGCCAGTGGGCTGGGACTCCTCCTAAGCCAGCCTTTGTACCTCACAGCTTGGCCGGTTTCCCCCTGCCACCCAGTGTCCTCTCCACAGGCCAGTTAGGTATATGCAGGAGACTGCAGGCTCAGAGTCCCAAACCCCCCTGGTGACTCCCTGAGGACAGACTCGTTGCCAGTGTCACCCCTACTGCAAGGAAGGAATCCCACTGAGACAGCTGCAAGCCTCTTCCTTCCAGGCCTGACGGGGGGCGATCTGCCTCCCTCAGTTCTCTCTGCTTTAACTTAAAACCAGCTCAGTTCCTTTTCCTCACTGGCCCCCAAACCCAAAAGGTGCTCCATGACCCTTTCTCTTCCTGTCCCCTCTGGGATCTTGACTGTCCCTCATTTCAGCAGGGGAGGGACAGGGAGGGAAGAACCCAGCTAGCACCCTCCCTTGTGCTGGAAGCTCATTCCCAGGCCTGCGGCCCTCGTGGGTTTTTCAGCAACTCTGACGACCACCTGCTGAAAAACATCGAGCTGTTTGACAAGCTCTCCCTGCGCTTCAACGGCCGCGTGCTCTTCATCAAGGACGTCATTGGCGATGAGATCTGCTGCTGGTCCTTCTACGGCCAGGGCCGTAAGCTGGCAGAGGTGTGCTGCACCTCCATTGTGTACGCCACGGAAAAGAAGCAGACCAAGGTGTGGAAGCCTTCCCTCTGCAGGGCCCACACCAGCCTGTCAGCACAGGGAGCGACAAGGGCATCCGTTTTGCTCTGTCTTTCCCATACTCATTGTGATGGTGTTGAGCAAGGACAACAGCCAAAGAAGGGATTCGGGAAATGTCATGGAACTGCTTGTTCCGGTCAGCTGAGCGGCAGGGGCTGGTGACCACCAGGGAACAGCCTGGGTCGGTGGGAAGGACAAGGTCTTTGGAGTTGGCCCAATTTGGGTTTGAATTCTGGTTTCACCATTTGCCCGTTTTCTGACTTTGGATAAGCCATTTAAACCATCTGGGCCTCAATTTCCTCATTTGCAAACATGGGAATGACAGTAGGAATTTAACAGAGCTATTATGAAAATAGCTAGTTCTTAGAAAATAGACAGTTCTTGAGAGCAGTGCCATGTCGTGGAAATAGCTGGTCAGCTCTCAGGCCCCTGCTGGTCGGGTGTGCCTGCTCAGTCAGCTTTGCCTCTGCAGTAACAACACGGTGTCGGGCACGTGTGGGGGACTGGAGAGGTGAGAGTTCACACAAACTCAGCCAACCCTGTTCCCCCGAGCTGCAAGCAGTCAGTGTCCTCCCTGAAAGGAGCCGCCCCCATGAGTGGTGTTACCCGCATGACAGGGCTTTGCTGGGATGGAAGAGCAGCTCATCTGGGGGAGGGTTGTGTGCGTGGCTCAAAGCAACTGAGCTTGTGTAGCACCTTCTCAGCCCCTAGACTACTGAAATGCCTCCAGCGGGGTGGGCTGGGGGTCTAAGGTCTAAGACAGCCTACAGGAGTGGCCCTGCTTCCTCCTGTCATTTCAGGGGTGGGGGCTCCCATGTACACATACCAGTGGAGTCAGGATTTGGGGGCAGGGCTCTGTAGGGCCTGGTTACACGGTGGAAGTGGCAGCAGCTCCTGTCACCTTCCTGAGTTCTTTCTCTTTCGTGAACTTTTGACTCCTCACACCACACCTGTGAGGCAGGGGTAGAGCCATTCTTCCCATTTGACAGATGGGGGAACAGAAGCCCAAGATGAAACAGCAAGTTAGGCTAGAATTCAGGTGCCTTAATGCCATCCCTTTCCGTCTTTCATGAAATGTTCACATCTCTCTGAGGTAGATGTTACCATGATTTTACACATGTGGAAACTGAGGCACAGCAAGGTTAAGCCTAAGGCCCCACAGCTAGTAAGTGGTGGAGCTGTATTTAGACCTAGGCCTGACCACAAAGCCAGGGTCCTAACCTCTACCATATTAGGCCATTGGCCTGGGATTGGGTGGGGCGTGGGAAGGGTGCTAGTCTTCTGCATCCTTATGTCCATAGAGTGCATCTCACACCTCCTTCAGAGAGAGACCTGCCCTCCCTCATGAGATAGAAAGCCATCTGTCTCGAGAGAGTTCAGGAAGCCTTCTGGAGCCAGCACAGGGCCAAGGGCCCTGACATGCTGCTCCCTCTCTGGGATGAAACCTCATTCAGTCCCCGTTCCCCTCACCCCAGGTGGAATTCCCAGAGGCCCGAATCTATGAGGAGACACTCAACGTCCTACTATACGAGACCCCCAGAGTCCCTGACAACTCCTTGTTGGAGGCCACAAGCCGTAGCCGCAGCCAGGCTTCCCCCAGTGAAGACGAGGAGACCTTTGAACTGCGGGACCGTGTCCGCCGCATCCATGTCAAGCGCTATAGCACTTACGATGACCGGCAGCTTGGCCACCAGTCTGCGCATCGTGACTGACGAGACCCTCAGGGATTCAGGGCGTGGGACACCCTGTCTCCCCTCCTGTGGAACCCCGCCCCATTGGCCAGCCCACGCTGCTGCTGTCTGGGTCTCTGCTCCAGCACCCAGAGGCATGACAGGCCCTGCCTGGGAGGTCCGAGGGCCTGAGCAGGGGAGGGGCCCCTCCCCTTGTCCCGCTCGCTCTCTGAGCACTTCAGGCTGACTGAGTCCTGGCCCCCTTGCTCAGTGTCTCCCTCCCTGCCTGACAGGGAGCCACTTCTGCCCCTAGGGTGAATGGACTGACCTGCCCACCTCCTGCTGAGAACATTCTCCTTGGCCCTTTGCTGAGTGCCCCTTTCCTATACTGAAGGGCTACTGTTAGGCCTCAGCTGAGGCCCATGGGGAATGGATTCGTTCTGTGGGGAGGGTGGCTTCTGGTGCTGAGGAGGCCCAGTTTCTTACAGAAGGTGGGGCTCCTTTTTTCCTAAGGTGTTCAAGCACAGGCTTGATGAGTTCGGTGTTTTAAAAATAGTCTAGGAAATGAATAGTTCTAAGTCTAATAATGAGGGAACTGAGTGTTTCTGCTACTCCTTCAGGGTGCCAAGACCCTGGGTAAAGCAGAACCCTTGGCCCTTCTCCATGCCTTTGGGATCTGTTTCTTTAAAGCACTTTGTACTTTTATTCAGGAGATTTTTACTCTGCCCTGACCCATGTCATCTTTTTCTGACCCTAATTGCCTCTTCCCTGCAGAATCAATCTGAGGGAGTGGATAGAAGCAGCAATAAAAGAAAAACTGATCAGCTTTGGCTTTGCCAGCCTGGCCAAGCAGCCAGCCCAGAGAGCGCTGAGGAGGCAAGGATGTGTGAGTTGGGACCTGTGGTCCTAATAACGCCCCTGTGAGAAAGGACATTTTACCCCAACATCTTGCAGTCACATAACTGATTCCTAGGGTCTATCACGATTCTATTTTTGATTCTCTTGCCCTCAGCTCCAAGGCATGCTGTCCTTACATTAAAGCCAAAGAGCCATCACAGGGGCTAGGAGCATGAGCCGCAGTGGGAAGGCTGTGAAGCCCATGGGCACTGCACTTTCATGGCCGTTAGCCGAGGACAGTGAGCGCAGAGCTCTGCATTCCTGGCAGCCCTGCATAGAGGTGGCACGTGCTTGGCAATACATTCCTACTCCCCCAATCCATCCTATCGGTTTTGTATCCTGGCTGGGGATGGTGGTTCTGGCCAGTGCTGAGTCTCTGAACACAGGATGATGTGAGCAGCCTAAGCCCCTTGAAAGGTTTCACTTCTTTCTTGTTGGGTAACTTGGCCATGGAGATACCAAGCACCAGCTCCTGGGTAAGGGTGCACATTCCTCTTCAGGGCTTTGGTTTTCATTACCTTTTGTTTGGCTTGGCCTTTGGGAAGCTGCTTATCTGAATTCTTTCCCAAAGGAATGCCAATAGGGCGGGAGCTGTTCAGCCAGCCAAACAAAGCAACATAGCCACACAGCAGTACACACTCATTCGGGAAGGGACATAGGTTATCGAGTTCATCTCTTGACTACTCTTACTCTATAGCTAAGTGGCTGCTCACAGCTGACCCCATAGAGCCTATGGGCAAATGCCAGGCCAGGGTTAGTAGACACTCACAAGGATCTGAAATGACATGATGGGGCAAGAGAAGTGTGACTCTAATAGGCATTTTATACTTGTCGCAGTCTTGAACATATAAAGGCTTTCAGGGTGAGGCGCCTTGGTGATCAGCTACAACAGTGCTTTCAGCCCTCACTGGAGTAACAAGATGAAGACAAATCTCTTTCTTTGGCCAGATTCCGGCTTGGGGTTTGTGGCTTCCCCACAGAGACTGGAATGCTTCTGCCTGAGGCCACTGGCAGGTTTCCTCAGCTGCTCTCCTGAAGCCCTTTAATATTCAAAAGTCCCAGCTCCCCAGTGAGGTGTTTTAATGTGTGTCCTTTGACCTCCCCAACCCCTGTAGCCTCTTTTTACCGCTTTGACATTTGGATCCTCAGCTATCTCAGTGGTGACTAGTCTTCCTGAGAAAGCACGATAGTCTGGGACTCTGGGCACTTAGCTCTTCTGAGTGAAAATATCTCCTTGGTCTTAAGAAAAATACTAACATTGAACTCATTGAAGTAATCTTAATCTTAGGTTCTTTGATCAGACTTTGTGGCGTAAGAGTTTGAGGAATTTTCTTTGAGTTTCCCAGCCCCATTCAGAAAGCAGCTCTTGGAGGTGTGAATTTTTCAACTCCAAGCAGCCCAGGGGAAAGTAAACAAAAAGTGTGGATGAAGGTCAAACCTTGTCAGTTTCTGAGAAAACTGCTCTTAACCACAAGTACCGTATTGGGTTTTATTCAATTTGTTATCTGACCAAGATCTGCCTGAAGGATGGCACAGGTCCTGACATGAGGGAACTTTTCCTTTATCATGTAACTGCAGTTCTTTGTTGCTCAGCATAGGTGATGGAGACAAACACTAATTCCTAATAAAATTGTGTTACACTGCAGTGGTGCAGAGCCGTGCTTACAGTGAGCACAGCTTGGTCAGCTTGCTGCTGTGGATGTAATTCTTGGATTTCTGTTCACCACCTGCCCTTGTGTTCTTGCTGGGTTTTAAGTCTGACTGCACTCACTGCCCTGCAACCCAGGTTCCCCCTGGTGGAGGATTAAGGACAACACTAATAAGGACTGGAATTGAGATTTAATGTTAATTCAAGAATAAAACAACTTCTTTTAACAATCACTATGGTAGTGGTTGGGGCAGAAATCCTAAGAATTGGGGTAAAATGCAGCACATTTCCTCTCTGGCTCTTGGAGATCTGTGAGAAGCTCAGAAAGTAGCTTGGCTTAGTTGTTGTCCATGGCTAAAGCTCCTTGGCCAAGTTTCTGCATTTGTAGACTCATGTTCATGGCTGGCAAGCCCATTGCTCTGGGAAATCCAACTGGCTTGCCTTACTCCTCTCCCAGGCCCAGGGAGGCCAGAGATGCCAATGGTTGGCCAGTGCTAAGGGCTGGGCCACTCCTCTGATCCTGATGCTGGCCTCCCACTCTGCACTTGGCAGAGGGTAAAGAAGAGAACAAGAGTCCATTCTGGCCCCCACCCCACCAGCTGAGAGGCACAGTGACCCTGGGAGACATCCAGCCAACCCACAGCCTCAGGGGGGAAACGGGTATATACCCTAATCAAAGGGGCAGCTTCCTGGAAGGGCAGCAAGGAAAGCAATCAAGGGCCCCCACTGGGTCAAAAAGGGAGCCTGAGACCCTGGGGACAGAAATGGCGAGGGTGGCCAAGCGAGCACTGGTTTATTGACCAAACCTCCATTCTAAACAACTTGCGTGACAAGCCAAGAAACTCCTCCAGGCCTGTGGCAGCTGAACACAAGAGTTCCCGGTGGAAAAGTTTACAGGAACACAGTGTAGGTAGGGCTTACGGGGGAGGCCAGCCTTAAGGAGTCCTACATGGGTCTTCTGGAGAAAACAGTTACACCCCACCCACCAAAAAAAACACCCCACAATCAAATGGTGCAAACAATTAAGAGACCCACTGTGGCCCAGGATGGAGAGAGAGTTCTGCAGCAATTGTGGGATGAGAGCTGTTCCTCAGGGGCCAAGCCTGGGCACTCAGGGCCTCAGCTGGCCTACCAGTGAAGACCTGAGGGTGGTGTCTTCTCATCTTTATTGCTTTCCAGGGAAAAGGGAGGGATCCGGACATCAAAGTGGGAGCCATCAGGCCTCTCAAAGCGGAAAGTACCCCTGTGGGTCAGAAGGAAGATGGTTTAGAGGGAGTGAGGGCTGAGGCCCCCTTGAAGATCTGAGTAGCTCTGAGTGCTCAGATCCAGAACCACAGCAGGTTGAGGCAGGACTGGACTCTCCTGCCTGGCTCATGCCAGGGTAACACTAGTGCAGAGACCCAAGAGACCATCCTGGCCCTACAGCAGAAGAAGAAACACAGCTGTCCTGATTCTGGCCCTTGGATGCACACTGCATAAGCGAGCCAACTACACTTTCAGGTTAAGAAGTGAAACACCAGGGAAAAAATCCAACTGTGATTTGGATTGGCCATAGTTGTCCAACTATGGGCATATGTCCCGCTATGGGCATAGTCGGCCATAGTTGTCCAGCTATGGGCAACTCAGTGCAGAATCAAATCAGCAGACCTGTTTGGCCTCAGTCCTCAGTTGACACAATCACAGGGAAGTGGAAAACAGGCAGTCATAAAAAATCAGACAAGTCCCACACAATGAACAGCAGATAAGCCTCCATCTCAGGACTTAGGCCGGCCCAGAGTTAACCGCAAGCTGTAAGCTCTCACTTTTCTGACCTGCAGCTTGTGTGTGATGTTGAGCTGCCCCTACCCCAGCACAGGCTCACTTACCACATGTGCCCACTGGAAGCTTGCAGGGAGACGTGGCTGCTGTACTGGAACGCAGGCTGCTCCTTGGATAACACCGGTTCCTGTGAGGGTTTAGGCAAAATAGGTCAGGCCAGACAAGCTCGCTGCACCCCAGGGCCATGTGCTGGCCCTGACTGCCAGTTCACCAGGACAGGATGCCCCCTCAAGCCTCCCACAATGACTGCCTGGCAGTACCTCCTCCCACAGCATGGCCACTGACCTGAGCCTCTGACTCTGACTCCGGGAAAGATAATCTCAGACTGAATGTCTGAGGGCACTGGGAAAAGATGCTAGGCACAGGACCTACTCTGTAAATACCCCATCCAGCATCCACTGGCTGAGAGCCTAGGGGCCAGGCACCATGGCAGTGCTCTGAAAACCTTTGTTGACTTCAGTCTCCTAGTAATCTTAATAGATGTGATCCCCATTTTAGCAGTTAAGAAACAGAGATTTCAGTTAAATAACTTTCCCAAAGTTATATAGCAAGTAAACAACACAGCTGGCATTTGAAGCCAGACTAACTCCAAAGCCCTGTTCTTGTCACCCCACCCTGCTTCCCCAAGTCCCTGCTGACGTGGATAAATGCTGGCCACTTCTCGTGACTTTTGTTCTCAGGAGACAGGGTAGGGTAGTGTGGGAATTGCAAAATCAGATCTCTTCAAGGACCAGCAGAGGATGTACACATGTAAAGAGGCAGAGAAAGGACAACTAGGAGTGGGGGGGGGGGGGGACATGCCCCCCCTAAGAGTACTCAAATTCAGGGTTTCTTAAAAACGCACTGTGCTGGCAACAGAAACTCTACACAAGCTTTGATGTCAGACTCACTTGGATTCCAGTCCAGGCCCTGCCACTCTAGCTATGGGACCATAGGCTAGTTATGTAACTTCGCAGTCTCACTCTCTTCATCTGTGAAATGGGTTGTAAGAAACCTATCCCAAAGGCTTGTTGTATGGTTTCTCACCCAAAACAGCCCAATGCATTCACAAACTGAGCCTCTGTCCCTAAGCACAGAGAAAGAGGAAAAACCATGCACTTAGCCCTCAGGCCTGCTGGGCAGGACCAGAAACTGGACATTATTGGCCCAGTGATGCTCACCCTGCCCACCACCCCTCGGCCTCGCACTGTCTCCAAGGTGCCGGATAGACTGAATATTCTCCAGTGTCGCTCCCGGAGCTGTACCACGTCACTGTCGAGGTTCTCCAAGCGGATACAGTAGCGCCACTGTGGGGGTGGGGAAAAGAGTTCACATCTGACAAAGAATAGACCTTGGACTGGCCCACCCAGAATTCTAGCAGAGCAAAAGGCAACAAAGGCTGGCATCTGCATTGCAAGGGCCCCACTCCCCGGAGGTAAACTCCCCCACCTCCCAATCTGCCCCCTAAAGCACATCTCCTGAGCTCCTCTCCTCCCCAAGAGAGACGCTCACCCAGTAGACGTGGGAATTCTGGGCTTCCTGGGAAAAAAACACAAAGAATTTAAGTTCCAGAGGGCAAGACCAAGTCTGTTTCAATCAACATCTCCCCAGTGGAGTAGGATGTATTCCAGGAAGGTTGCTGAGACAGAACAAAGCTGCGAATATCCATGGGATGATGACGACTGAACTACGGCCAACAAGCGCACAGGGAGGGAGCCTCCCCTGGATCCATCCCTGGACCCCCTCCTCCTTATCCTATCAAGATCACCAACAGAGCTGGACGCCAGGCTGTACATCAGCCACAGGGCTCTTCCCTTTCTCAGCACCCTCCCTGCCAGCCCCACCCACATCACTGCTGGCCCAGGTCACTGTCCTCCTCCTCAGCCCTCCCACAGCCCCACCATATGACAACAGTTGTTATGCTGTGTGTTGGCCTCCCCCACTACTATGGGCTCCCAGAAGGTAGGGACAGTGTTTCATTTCTCTTTGTATCCCCAGGACCTAGCTTACAGTCAGGCAAGAAATAGCTCAATAAATGTTTGATAATGCATAAAAAAGGAGAAGATCAGCCTACACTGATTTAAGCAAATGTGTATCTTCTTCATAAACGTGACTCTGTTTGAGC
Source organism: Equus quagga (assembly GCF_021613505.1). NCBI lineage: Eukaryota > Metazoa > Chordata > Mammalia > Perissodactyla > Equidae > Equus > Equus quagga. Next base: position 74,596,938 of record NC_060277.1, on the reverse strand, counting down.
CAGCCGAGAAGAAGGAAGAGTCAGCCTGAAGGACTCCTTCCTGAGACCCAAGGGTTTCTCTGCTCTAGGGCATGGTGTCTGCCATTGCCAAGAGGCTGCCCAACCCTAACCAGTACAAGCAGCTTGGAGGTAGAACTACAAACACACAGTTTAAATTTGGAACCTACTCCAGCAGTCACACTGGGGACACCACAGAGAATCTGGGGGCCTAGTCCTGAGGAAAGGGACCCAGCCTGGGCACATACCCTCATGCCCATGTAAAAGGGGATGACAGTGACACGGATGTTCTCAGTTGTTTCCCGGTGGACATCAGAGAGTTCCAGCCAGGGGTGATTCTTTTCTTGCCAGGCCCGCAGCGTCTCCCGAGCCACAAAAGGGGGTGCTGGGGCGAGAGACAACTGGTTAGTCCAGGCCAGAGTCCAGGGCACTGCATCCACTCTCCAACTGCCCCTCCTAGAAAACCCCTCCCAGTGGTGGCCCAGTGGCCCAGGTAAACAAGATGCCCAACCATAAAGCAAAAGCAGAGGCTGGAAGAAGGCACAGAGCTGCCTACCAAGAGTAAGCCCTGAGAAGGTACATGACCTTGTGGGAAGAGAACTGGACTGGGAGTTAGGAGCCCTAGTTTTCAGATCTCATTCTGCCACTAACTAGCAAACTTGAGTCATCATCCCGGAGCCTCAGTTTCCATATCTGTTAGGAGGAAATAACAGCCATCTACCTGACAGGTCTGGTTGAAGGTTGTGGAAATAGAGTTTAAAATTGCTTCATGATACTGTCTTTGAAGAAAGGGCCCTCCCATTCCAGCTTCCCTTCTTGAAAGAGATTACCTTTTGTCTGGTCATACAGAAGAAATCTCTCAAAGAGCTCGTGCTGGATGGGAACCTGGTCAGTGGAGGTGTAGGGGAGGATGTCTTCATGGCTGACATAGTCCAGGCCTGCCACAGAGGGGCAAAGAGACAGTGAAACTCACATAGGAGAGAGGAGGAGCAGGGCTGAGAAGAAACACAATTCCTGGCCTTGTTCAGGGTGAGACGACCCTGCTCCATTGCTCTCAGCAACTATAATTCCTCCCAGCAGATTAAAGGACGTCAGAATCCTACCCTGAGACACACTGGACCCTCATCAACAGGCACCATTCAGATGCTCACTACTCACCAGGGATGGCATAGAGGGCACGGCTGTCATCATGGTTAGCCAAGAAAGTCACAGCTTCCGTCTGAGATCTCTGAGACTAAGACAAGAAGAGAGTCAGAGACTTTCTTAGTCACTATCCAGTCCTGACAACTTGGGGCCCAGTGCTGATCTGGGCTCTCTTCGACCCCTCTCCCTCCCTCTGTCCCCATCAGGATTTAGGCCTTTCCCTTTCCTGGAGAGGAACCCAGGCCCAGCCATCTTGCTTACTTACTATATGTGGACAGTCTCGGGCATCAATCAGCACTTGATAGTAAGTGTGAGTTTTGCCTTTCACCTCCTTAGAGCCGTGGCCGGCAGGACTCTCTGCTCTATCATAGAGTAGGAGAAGAAGCCCAAGATCACCCTGAGAGAAACAAGCAGTGCCTGCCCCAGCTCCCTCCCAGCTCCTCACCTAAACAGACTGGTGCCTGATCTGAGGGACTTTAGCACCAGCTGGGTACCAGCTCAGCAACACCCCGGGGCAGCTGCTCCCCAGTCAGGGGCAAACAATGGAACGTGGAGGACCCACGGCACAGAGTCATCATTTGTCTTACTCTCTGACTGCCTCTTGGAAAAAGAGGGCCATTTGAGAAAATCAAATTGCTGCCTGGAGTCCCCCGAGTCCACAGTACCAAACTTTTCTCACATCCCAGGGGCTGTCTGTGATCATCTAATGGAGCTTGGCCTTTTCTTTTTTAATGTACTCTAGTGATGATAAGAAATTAAGGGAAAGATCCTAACTGACCATCAAGAAGTCAAGAAGACTAGTCTCCCAAACGCCTTCTGGGGTACTTCCAACACATATTGAGAATAGCTGGGGAGAGCATCCTGAAGAGGCCTAAAGGGACCCTCTGGCTTCAGACTGTCCTTGGCACTCAGCACTTTTGTCTCCGTGGATATTAGTGCCAGAGGAGCACTCTGGGGCTGTTCCTAAGGCCCGGGAGGATGATGTCTTTACCCCTGGGACCCCACTTACGTATGTGTGCCATGAGTCAGGCCTCTTCCTGAGGTACTATGAGGCACAATGACAGGGAAACTTACTTTTCTGGAGCTGCAGAAGCCACATCCCGGTCATACAGTCTGGCCTGCCAGGGAAACAGGACGACACCTCGGTAGCCAAAAACACTATGAAGGAAAAGCTGGGAGGAAAGAGAGGCCTCAATGAATCCACAGTCCATCAAGTCCAACCAGGGGGGCCCTGGACCACTAAGCAGCACAAGTAGCGGCCACTCCAGAACAAGGTCTTGCCACTCTTTCCCCTGAACTCTATGTCCATCTAGACCAACTTCTGAACACTCTCAGCCCCTCTTCACCTGGCTGACTTCTACTCATCCTTTAGGCCATAGCCTAGGCCTCCAGCAAGCCTTCCCTGACCTCCCCTCCGCTTGGCACAGTGTGCAGCCATTGACCATTTGCATATCATAATTCCCTTCTAGACTGTCAACTCCATGAAGGCATTGCTTTCTGATTTAACTCCAATGCACAATGCCTGGTCCATTGCAGGCATACCAAAGGGAAAAAAAAGTTAAATAAACCAAAAGTCCCCCTTACTTACAAGGGACCTAAATCTATCTCAGTGGATCTGGCACAAAGCTGATACAGATAAAGAGTCTTGGGGCCAGCCCCGTGGCGCAGTGGTTAAGTGCACACATTCTGCTTCGGCAGACCGGGGTTCGCCAGTTCGGATCCTGGGTGCAGACATGGCACCGCTCATCAAGCCAGGCTGTGGTAGGCATAGGTGTCCCACATATAAAGTGGAGGAAGATGGGCACGGATGTTAGCTCGGGGCCAGTCTTCCTCAGCAAAAGGAGGGGATTGGCAGCAGTTAGCTCAGGGCTAATCTTCCTCAAAAAAATTTTAAAAAAAAGAAAAAGAGCCTCACTCCCAGAGCTTACTACACTGCAATCAGTTCAACTATGACAAAGTATCAAAGGTTTGCTTTGATACCTTGGGGAGGGAAGGCTGGGGAGCCAAAGGCTCCCTCCACTGGCTGCCCACCATCCACTATGTTAGAGGACTCCTCAGCAACTTGGCTGTCTCCTCACTATAATCCAAACCATCTCTGTCCACACTAACTTGGGAAGAGCACCCACTGACATATGAAATGCATTCAAATCCAGGAAAATAGAAACCTGATCTTAAAAAATTTGTGATTCTGGTCTGGCACCAAACACCAAGGCAGAAAACCATAACATTCAGGCCTGTGACTAAATCTGACACTTTTAGGAGCAGAACACACCACAAAAATAAAACATGACCCAGCCCACCACTCACCTGCCCAGTCTCATATTTTCCATTCTGTTTTGGCACCTCAAACACACCAACTGTCTCCAAAACTTTGCCCTCTGGTCGGTTTCTGATTAGGAGGGAAAAGAAAAGGCAACTGAATAACTGAGAAGGTAATGGTCCTGATCCAACATTAAAAGGTACTAGGATCCTGAGGGGGCAGGGCAATGACAGCAGAGAAGGGTGGGGGTGGTGGAGCCAGGCAAAGCAAGTAAGGGTCCTGCCAAACCACCACTCCACAGAGATCCTGCCTGTCCTCCCTTGAGGTCCAGCCACAGGCCCCTCCTTGGCTTCTGCGTTAGGTCTGACTGCTCCAAGATCACTTTCTCCTCTCTTCACTCTCAGCATCCCCATGATGTCCTCCTACCTGCTTAATTGCACCCCTTGCCTCCATTTCTTCCTTGATCCACCCTCCTGACCTCCCACAGCATTTTAGCTGTCCTGCCCACCTTGCATCTCAGTTATTTGTGCCCCTGTCTTATCTCCATTAGAGACTCTGAGTTCCCTCGAGCAACACCTGCGTCGGATTAGCCTCGGGTATAAAGAGGTGCTCAAAAAATATTTATTCTGTTTTAATTCCACTTCTGCCTCCCCCTCTAAACTGCAGTCTTCACTCTGCCCTTGAAGGGCTTAAGCATCATCTCTAGATTTCCTACTGTACCCCTGCATTGCACCTAGTAGTCTCTCAAATCTAGTTTTGGTTCAGATTTATGTCAATTTTCAGGAGGGTCTTAAATTGCAAATAGTTATCATCTCTCCCCAATATCAGTGTCTAATCTCTGCCACTAAAAAGTCAGTTCTCTCAGTGACCTCTCTGGAGAGGGCTGCTCTTTCCAGGGCCCCTTCAAAGCACTGTTATCCTTACTGTTTTGGAGATGTGAACGGTATGGTTCGTCCCACTTGATCTACCGGCCCCAAACTGATCTGCTGTCCCATCCCCAGAGACAATGTTCACACCATCCCCGTGACCTCAAACCCCCTTCCCTAAGTCACATAGGAAGAACTGGTCCCCCCAAGGTCACAATGAAATTTGGGACCCACGCAGGGCCCAGACTAGGGAGTCCTGCTTCCCACTTCGAGCATCTTTCTGAGGGAGGCCTTGACCCAATCCAGGGCTGGGGATTCAAGTCAAAAGCCCTAGGTCTTAATTAAAAGGCTGCCCACTAACAGCGACGCTCGGAGACCCCCATTCGGGGAGGCAGGATTCACTCTGGGAGGGGTACTAGTTCTCCCTCAGAGCCAGCCCTGCACAGCCCAGGGCTCTTCTCTGCTCCTGGCACAAGTCCCAGGCAACGCAGGTCGGCTCCCGGCCGGGACCCTCTCCCGGGTCGATCTCCAATCACCCTCAGGCGGCCGGGCCTCCTGGCCTCCTCACTGGCCGGGAACACGCTCACTAGGCTCCAGGCCCGACCCCAGGCTCCAGGCCCGACCCCGCGCTCCGTCCCTCACCGGGACGAAAGGTGCCTCCGCGTCGTCGTTGAGGCCGCTGGCGGGAAGGCTCCGGCTCCACCCGCCACACAGAGCGGCCTCGGCCCCCGGGCCCCGGTCAGCGACCGGGACCACCAGCGACTGCCCACAGCCAGGGCTCGCCGGGCCACACAGCCCGCCATGTCCCGTCCGAGCGCCCGCTCGGCTGCTGACACAAGACCCGACCCGCGGCCGGGCGGCGTTCCGCCCCCGCCCCACACTGCCCCGCGCCGCGTCCCCGCCCCCTCGGCCCTCTGCCCCGCCCCGCCCCGCCCCGCGAACTCCAGGCTCCTTCCGGCGCACGGCGGGCGGAACTTCCGTCTCGAGGTCACCTGATCGTAGAGTCGGGTAGACATGGCGTCCTTCTTGGTGGCCGGCGAGCGACTGCTGCGCGCTTTGGGCCCCGGTGGGGAGCTGGAGCCAGAGCAGCTGCCCCAGAAGCTGCGGGCAGAGCTTGAGGCCTCGCTGAAGAAGAAGCACAAGGGCAGCGATCGCCCCAATGGCCCCGCATGCCTGGTTTCCTTCCGCCTGATCCGGGATCTGCACCAGCATCTGAGAGAAAGGGGTGAGCTCCAGTCTCCAGTCCGGAGTCGCTTCCTTTTTGCCAGAGCCTATTCCCTGTTGAGGTCTGTTTCGCACCTCTAGCATCTTTCTGAGGGAAAAATCCATCACTCTTCTTCGCCCGCAGAATGCTCATCTAGCCAACCCAAGAATCACCTCCTAAACCGTGGGGCAACCCACTGCCCTCACAATTTCCATGAGAATTCGTCGTAGTTGACAAAATGTACTTGTGCAGTTTCTGTTCTTTTGAGAGTTTTCTCTACACTGGCAGGCCCACGTAGGCCCACCTGACCTTTGAGGAAGTCCAAGTTCTAACCCAATACCACCGCCCATGTTCAGTTTCTTCTTTTAAGCCACATTAGAAAACAACTTAGCATAGTGAGCTTAGCCTGTTTGTGACTCTAGATTTCTTTCCATCTCAAAAGCAAGAGTGGTCACGTCTAATACTTTTTTTGAGATAGGATGATGGGAAGTTGATTGAAAGATCTAAACTGGGAGTCACATCTCAGTTCTAGTCCTAGCTCTGCCAATAACTCTCCTTGGAAGAGTCATTTCTCCTCCTTGGGCCTCAGTTCCCTTAATTGTAAAAGGGAGAGAAAAGGTCAAACTGGCATGTAAGGTCTTTTGCCAGAATTAACATAGTCTATCCAGAAGTGCAAAGGGTAGACTGCTCAACTATTGGAACTAAAAAGGACCTAAGAGATCATCTAATAGTGTTCTCCAAGTATTCAGCAGCACTATGACTTAAACCTATTTGGGCAGTTCTGTTGTGGCCACAGAAATGACCTAAAGACAAATATAAATGGCTTATGTGTTAACTGGGACATTGGCAGGATAATTGAGAGCCAACAGTTAAAGTCAGCTGTGCAGCACTAGGAGCCATGCAGAATTGTCCTGGATTCTTCCCAGCTGAAAATGATTCTGGAGATGAATTCATATAGGAATGGCCACATTTTATTTTGGTAGGAAGAATAGAAGGGCTATACCCTTCTCTGATCTTAATCCTTTGACCTCAGCTCTATGCATCATTATGTTTGTGGAAATCTTTTCTTCCCAGATTCCACACTGTACCTTCATGAGCTCCTAGAAGGCAGTGAAATCTATCTCCCAGAGGTTGTGAAGCCTCCCCGGGTATGTAAGGAATACATTTGTGAGCATCCGTGTTGGCTAAGTTGGGCTTATTCATGACACATCCAAATTTACAAATCAACCTTTGGGCTCAAAAATTTGTCTTTTAAATCCTTGAGAGCTGGGGTGGGGGAACCAGATATTGTCCTCCCTGTTTGACAACTTGGAAAACTGAGATCCAAAAAAGAAAAGGTTTCCAAAGCAATGGAGGCAGAACTAGAACATGGGTCTCCTGGCACCCTTAGGAGTGCTTTGCCCCCTGAAACCATGATTATGACATGCTTTCTAGCACAGTGGGAATATGATTCTTCTCATTTAATTTTTCTGCCTCAGAACCCAGAGCTAGTTGCTCGTCTGGAGAAGATTAAGATACAGCTGGCCAATGAGGAATATAACCGGATCACCCGCAATGTCACTTGTCAGGTAAGGGCCTACTTTTCAATACATGGACTGAGTAGCCCCTGAAAGGAGGGCCCTGCCGTGGGAAGAGGTACGGAGGAAAGAAACAACATGGAAACTTAGTTTGCAGACTCTTCAGGGACCAGAGAAGCTCCATGCTGCATACAAACCAAATATAATTCCCAACTCATTCACTGAGACTCTGGGCTCAGATGGTCACTGATTCTGAAAAGTGTAGAGGTGGGGATGAGCCTTGAAGCCTTTCTTCTGACAGTGCTCCCTACTGTTCTCTGGCGTACTCTTGACCATTAGCAGGAAAGGGGTAGATGGGTACTGAGAGCCTCTGTCCTTTCTCTGAAATGCTTGATGTGTGGCTCAGAAAAGAATCCAGCTGGTCCCAGACAAAAGAACCCACAGAGAAAGCAGTTAATGTGTTGCAGAATAAAGAATGCTGAGCCCAGACTGACAAATGGATACTCTCTGGGCTACCCCTGAGCTGCTTCCATTCTGAAATTGTTTGCTTTTTGTTTTTCCCAGGATTCAAGGCACGGTGGGACTCTCAGTGACCTGGGAAAGCAAGGTGAGGTACTAGGAAATCCGGCTGCTAAAGCCTCTCCCTGGGAGGGGTCGGTCATGGCACTCCTTCTCGCCCGAGTGCTCTGGTGCTATTCAGGCTTTCTGTTTGAGGGAAACCCAGTTGATGAGGGAGGCAGCCATGAGACAAGAGGGTCTCCTGGAGCATGCTGACCTAGAGGTTTCTTCCCTGGGCTCCTCCCCAAAGTGAGATCAGTGAAGGCTCTTGTCATCACCATCTTCAACTTCATTGTCACGGTGGTAGCTGCCTTCGTCTGCACTTACCTTGGAAGCCAGTATATCTTCACAGAAATGGCCTCGGTGAGTAGACACCGGGCAGAGCAGGGTGCCCCAGTTGGGAGTGTTAGTAGAAAAGGGAGGACTATGTGAAAATGCCTCGCACAGATTGGGTATTGAACAAATATTTATGTAGTAAATTAGAGGAGCATTTGAGCTATCCAGCAGTCGTGGGAGTAGATAATACCCTTTGGAGAATCCATATCCTCTTTTCTTCCCCTTCCCCCAACTTGTGGGCTGGGTTGGGGGTCCTCTCTATCCTTATTATCAGTGTCAGAGGCAGGCCTGCATCCGCTAAGCCTGGTTCTCTTCCTCCCCAGCGGGTACTGGCTGCATTGATCGTGGCCTCTGTGGTGGGTCTGGCTGAGCTGTACGTCATGGTGCGGGCAATGGAAGGCGAATTGGGAGAGCTATAACTGATGCTTCATCGTCAAAGTCTGGAGAGGGTTTTGGGAGACCCCAGGCTCCTAGCTGCCAATCACTGACTCAGTCAACCTATCAGGCTCTTCGTACTCAGCTCCAGTTAGTCAGAGGACTGGCCAAGGCTGCCTGCTGTTCCTGTGGGGAGCCCCATCCTCTGTCAACTTCCAGAGAGGGTAGTAGAGGAGACTCAGACAACAACTGAAAAGAACTGGTCTCTCAGGACCGTGTCCTGAACCCTGTGCTCATCTACCTTCTCCAGTCCGTTCTGGGCACTGCTGGCGCTGGGTTTTTTCCAGCAGGAGTAAATAGAATCCAGGCCTTCCCAGCAGTAGACCGTACTGCCTTGACTTGCCCAAGTGCAGAGATCGATGGTCATCCTTGCTCCACACATCCTTGTTGCAGACCTGTAATTTAGATCAGAAGCCTCCAAAAAAGCAGAAAGGATTCCCTTTCTCCAGTTTGTGCTGGAAGAGGAACTGATCAGAGGACATCAAAAAAAGAAAGACAGATTGGTACAGGATGGTGGAATTGGAAGCATGGCAACTGCCTTTTCAGAATCTTCATTTCTGTCTTCATCCTCTTCCTTCTGCTTGCTTTTTTCCTATTTTCTGTACGCTTTGCCTGTCTCTGCTGCTCAGCCCTGCTTAACCCTCCCACCTTCCCATCACCCTTGGCTCTGCTTCCCAAAATGGAAAACAGTTCAGACAGCAAAAGAGTATGTCTGCTTTTAATTGCAAGATCCCTTGTGCTTGTTTGATCTTTGGATTGAGTATGCCTACTGTGGCTTATCTCTACTATTAATGGGAGATGTTCTTTATAGACAGGGAGTATTTTCAGATTTAACCATATGTATAACTATGAGTATGTGTACATGTCATATATGTTATGAATATATGTATTGTTATAAATAAGCCTAATGCGGCATATTTTATGTAGGTTCTTAAACATGTTTGGGTGAGTGCGAAAAATAGTAAGTAAATGTTCACAGTTGACTAATTGTTTTACATGATTGCTTTTGATCTTGACAACAGTCCCGGAAGTTGGAAAAGGAAAGGGTTTTAGGCCCCTTTTCCAGAAGACAAAACTGAGGCTGAGAGGGATCAGATGACCAGCTGTGGTCCTTCCTCTGTTAAATAGAACCAAAGACTCCTAGGTTGTCCTGAAGTCTCTGCGTGATGTTAAACTTCTAAGACTTTAGATTAGTGGTGTGCTGATAGAATCTGTATAAGGCACTTAAAAATGATATCAGCGTTGTTATTTACCTAATAAATATTTATTATATCCAGTATACGTTTGTTTCAAATCTTGTGACAAGACAAAAGCTCAGAGATTTCCATGGTTCTGAGAATTGTTCAGGGTCTGTTCCTAAAGGTAAACTCCATCTTTCTGTTCGTTCTCTGAATGAGCTCCTATGGTGTTTTTTTTTTCCAGGGCTCTCTTCTGTTCTTAGAAGTTAGACACTCATTGGCTCAGTAGACATTTCCTCTGCAATGTTGCCAGTTTCTTCTTGATATGTCGCAAGTTTGAGCCTCTCAGGGCAACATTCTACATGAGAGAGAGGAAGGGTCTAGGCCCTTGTGTTCCACCATAGATCACTTTGTTGAGAAATTTTAGGATTTCTTTGTTCAGAAGAAATATCAACAGAAAAAAATGCAAGCGGCATTTTACAGTGTTTCTAGCAACTCAGACTGTTTAAGATTGAGTTAGAAAAGCTACACTGACCTTTTTTGAAATTCACGGCTGTACGTACATGTGCTGCACTCGGTAAGCCAGGGTGCCCACGTATCTTTAGGCTTTCACATCTTCCATGCACCTGGATTCAGATTAGAAGACTTTCAAATTTTAGATAAAAAGCAGGCCACCTGAAACAGCTTCTGACCCAGGTCATCTTCTCATGATTAGATTGGAGTCATTCCACATACACACACACCCCTTTCTTTGGCTGGGGTCTTTGCCTCATCCCCACCCCTTACTCACAACCCAACAGGCTTCTGTGGCCTTGAGCACTTATTGAGAGTTCCTTTATGGGCCAAGCACTCTTCCCACTCCTGGGGTAGAGAAGTAAAAGACCTAGTTCCTGCCGAGGAAATGGCCTCTTTTCAAGGTGGTTTCCATCTGCAAGGGCAGAATTAGAAATAGGAATCGAGTGGCCTGTCCTCCAGTTCTCCTTGCGGAGAAGGGAACTTTATCTGCCCTTAGCCCCTTCCTCTGTCTCACCATACCAGTGCTTCCTCCAGTGCACTCTGGGTCCAGGGCTTCCCGTGGAGAAAGGGGAGTGCATGGCAGGAGGCCAGTGGAACAAGAAGTTTGGGGCCTTCCCAGTTTCTCACGGCCTGCTGTGTGGAGAGGAAGAGGGAAGTAGCATGTATTGAGAGCTTTTGCAACGTGTTGCACACCACAGGAAACCCTTCACCTGCATTATTTCTTCTCATTTCCAAAATAAAGAGACAAGTGTTACCCTCCTCATTTATCAGGCTCATAGACATTCAAAGAGTTGCAAAGTTATGTAGCAGAGTCAGGATTTGAATCCAGCACAGACCGATTGCAAACTCCCTGCTTTTCTCTCTGAAGCAAAGAAGCTGCAGAAGTGGGGGCAGCTGGAGTGTGCTGGAACCACTGCGATGAGGAGCAGGGCGTGCAGCAGAGGCTCCCATCTCCCCAGGGTCTGTCTTTGAATTAACTCTCCCTCTCACTAATCCCAGCAGAAACCTGGGTAATACCTCCTACCCAGAATCTGTGTGGAACCTGACCCTATTTAGGGATTAGATGGTGGAGATAAATTTCAAAAGCAAATGGCCCTCGTCCTCATTCATTTGCAGCACTCAACAATCCAGATTAAGGTACAGAGTTTGGGTTTTATTTGGAGATTAGTTGGCATTACAGATGAGGGTGATACCAAAACCCAACGCTGCCACGCGCACACCCCCACCCCCACTGCATCCTAAATCTGTCAGGTTGTCTCCACAGCCCCAGGTCAGAGGGCAGCCAATCTGATCTTCGTGAAAATTAAATCAACGTAAGCCCCAGCTTCCTATTTCTACTTTATTACTTGAATATCACCCTCTTCAGATCCATGGTTCTGATTAATTTGTCCAGGTGGCAGGATGTCAGGAGAGAAGGCCCTGAACTATAGCCGGGTTGGTCCCCAGCAGTCTGGAATTAGATCAGCACTCTCCTCTCCCTGCTCACTTAGCAGTTAGTTAGGAATGGCCTGAAGGGCCCTCAGGTGAGGGGCAGCTGCCTGTCCTCCTTTAGAGGGAGAAGGTGTTATCGGCTGGGGTGACAAGAATTGGGGACCAAGCCTGGCAAGAGAGGTGGAAAACATGGCCCTCTACCTCATCCCTCTGTAGGTACCTCCTGCTGAGACGATGGGCATATGCCAGGTAGTAGGAGCCAGGCCCCAGTCACTCCACAGGACCCGCATCTAGGCTGGCCTGGAGGACAGTGGAAGGGAGGGATCCCTGAGCTAATCTTTCCCATAAGAGAACCCCCTGTGTAAAAGGAACGGGCAAGGGATCCACTTCTGATGTTCAGTTCTAACGGGCAGGGTAGGCTACAGGAGCCAGAGGAGGGGTCTTGCAAGTTCTGGACCTGGATTAGTGGTCCAGATTGGTGACAATGGCCGAGGCATAGATGAGGTCAGACAGACTGCCCAGTGAGGTCTGGGGAGTAGCTCGGTCTGAAGAGAGGTGGACCCCTGAAACCCCAGCTGGTCCCCATGGGGCTGCAGCTTTAGCCCCTGCTCGGCCCTGCCCTGGACCCAAGCCAGGAGCTGGACAGGAGGTGTGTTGACACACCGAGGCGCACTGAGGTGTGCCGCTGGAGGGTGGAGGCTGGCGTAGTGTTTGTGGCTCCCGGGACAGCTGGATAGTGTCTGAGAGATGAAATTTCTGGGGTGGCTCAGTCTTGGGGCTTAGGCCTCCTGGCTTCCCATTCTTTATTCTCTTAGCCCGGCGGTTCTGGAACCACACCTGGTGAGGAAAGAAAGAATCTCCTCTGGCTCCAGCACCCCCTCCCCCCAGGTACAGGGAAAGCAGAACCGGGAGGCAGGATACCCAGAGAGGAGGGGCTGTGGGTCAAGCCCAGAAGTTGGCTGTGTAAGAGGACCCCCACCCTGAGAGGAGGTCGTAGCTCACCTGTATCTTGGCCTCAGGAAGGCAGGTGACCTGGGCCAGGTGTTCCCGGGTACCAATGTCAGGGTAGGGCCATGCTGCAAACACTCGCTCCAACTCCAGCAGCTGCCCTCTGCTGAAGGTGGTCCGCTTTCTCCGGTGGGGACCCAACCCACTGGCATGGCCTGAGGGCCGGGGTAAGGATCAGGCCAGGACTCTGCAAAAGCCTCCATCCCAGCCTCAAAGCCCCCAACAAACCCTGAAGCCCCTACTCCCCACCCCTCTTCAACCTTCTCCCATCACACCCTTCCCCACGTCCTCCCCTGCCCACACTGTCCCCACCAGGTCACCTGTTGGAGAAGCATCTACGGGGCTGGCCATGGAGCTGCCAGAGAGTGAGGAGCCAGAGGGCCATGCCAAGGCTGTGCCCGCACCAGACCCCTCCGTTTGGGGTTTTATCTGCTCAGAATGGCTGGCCCCGCCTCCAGGAGGGGAGAGGTTTAGAGTCCAGCTCGAGGCTGGGCAGAGAAGTCCCGGAGGAAAGAGGGAAGACCACGGGTGGTGGTGGGGCTATTGGGAGTAAGGAAGGGGCAAAAGTTTTGTAGCCCCTACTCCTCCAGGGCTTCCCCAAGGGAGCTGGTCCCAGCCCCCCTCCTCAAACCTCAAACTCTGGCAGTCTGTGTCTGAAATCCTGTACTTCCTGAAAATTCTTCCAGGAAGCTAAAGAAATCCCTTATTCCAGTGCACCCAGTGCTTCAGCTGACCCTCCTGGAGCCCTCAGTGCCCCAGTGCTGGCTGCCATCAGAGGAGAGTAGATGGAGTCTTGTCGCACAACTGAGGACTGGGCTGGTGACGCTGGACAGGATGAGGGTGAAACGGGGACAGGAGGTGAGCTTAAGCCACCCCGCCCTCAGCAGAGCTGGAGCAGGTGTCACCTCCCTCGGGTGGTGCCGGGTCTACTTCAGAGCTTTGCCTGCGTCTGACCCTTTCTCCCTGGCCCCTCAAGAGCCCAGATGTGCTTCCTGGAGTTCAGGAACCTGGAATCAGAAGAGGTTCCACAGGTACAATTGGAGGGTTTTAAGAAAGATGTTTGTTTTTACGGTGTCCTCATCCCATCCTTGGAAGTCTTCTGGGCCACTTTTCTAAGAAAAGTGGGTGCATTTGCATTTCCTTTTAGTTCCTGCCCCTCCCCATCTCTCCTAACCTCAGTGCCCACCCCCTAGACCCAAAATGGAGAACTTAGAGACCCATTGTAGGCGTGGGTTTGGGGGAGCACAGTGACCAGTTCACCAGGGACTCTCGTGTTTGTGAGCTAACCACGTTTCAGGTCCAGGATGGGCAGAAAAGCTGAGCCAGAACCCACCGCGTCCTGCCCCTTCTCTCTCCTCCAAGGCCCTAGTCAACTCCAAGAGGCAAAGCAAGCCCAGAGCTGGGCAACTCCTGTCATCATCAGAGGGGGTCAAGCTCCTGCTTAGCTGCTGGTGGGTTGCTTGGGGCTGCTTAGCTCAGGAGGAAGGCTAGCACTCATGAGGCCCTCCCCAGCCTACAGCATCCCTGGTTCACAGAGAGGACTTGAGCCCAACATGGGCTGGACACGGGGAGGCTCTTCTCTGTTCCCTTCCCCAAGCCATCCTGACAGCCCAGCTTCCCCTCCTTTTCCCAGGCAGATCCCTGCCTTCTGCCCGTCCACCCCAGTCAGGACAGTGGTCTGAAACTCAGGGCCAAGCGATCTTTATTGGGCTGGGAGGAGGAGGTCAGAGGAGGGAGCAGCGGAGGGCCCAGCTGTGTGGGCTCAGACTCCTACTTCTCGTCAGGGGCTGGGCAGCCCAGCCAGTACTGGGCGATAGAGCGTGGGTAGGGAGGTGTCACAGTGTCCACTTGCCGTGTGCGAAGGTTGACTCGGTAATACTGGTCTGGAAGAGAGATCGAGAGAGGGTGTGTGAGATCCAGCCTGGTCCTGCCCAATTCTGCCCTGAGAAAGAACTGGGTCTCTCCTAGAAGGGGACGTGAACATCCACAATACGGCTAAGAACTTCCAGACTGGCCTTCTGGAGTCACCACCCAAGGGCTGCATTCTGCCCATGGGGACCAGGGACAGCAGGGAAGACCCTGGCCAAACCAGCTACAGGGGTGGCAGGGGCTCCAACCTCCTGAGAAGAAGTAGACGCTCTGGATGGGCTCGCAGGTGGCAGGCATAAACAAGTCCATCTCATAGTTATAGTCATAGTTGTAGGCTCCCACGCCGCTCTCCTCACTGGAGAACCAGGACAGCCAGGCTGAACGGGATTGCCGGCGGGGGCTCTGGCTGCGGCTGCGGCTGCGGCTGCGGCCACGGCCACTGCGTGACCGATAGCGTTTACGGTTGCGACGTGCCGACTTGGGCTTCTTGACCCAGGAGGAGCGGGAAGCTGAGCCTGAGATGTAGATGCGGCCAGCCATGGCCGCATCCACTTGCCTGGGCACACCAGGCCAGTCCTGGCTGATGAACTGGGGCTGTCCAGTACCACCTGTGGCAGGGAAAGCGTTGTTGGGGAGCCTCATGGGCCTGGACCCTGCCCACAGCAGAGCCTTTGAGTTCATCAGATGCCCAAGGATGGACCACGCCTTGCCCAAGGGCACACAGCAAGCTAGTGGCAGAGTCCAGCAATCGGCCTTCTGACTCCCTGGTCAATGCTCTTTCCCTTGGCCTCCCTCCACCATATCCCCCCAGTCCCGGTGGCCTCAGCCACAGCCCCTCCTTCTGCTGGCTGTGCTAGGCAAAGTCCAAGGTGTGGGGTCGAGGTAGAGGCAAGCCTCCCCCCAAAGGTCAACAGAAGCAAAGTCTGGCCTGAGCAAACAGCTTTTGATCGATAGCTCCACAATCAGCCCCTCCAGCCAGCCCAGCCCCACCACTACCTTCCCAAGGGATCCCAGCCCTCTTGAGGGGGAAGCAAGACTTGCCCTCCCTCCATACCAGAGGAAGTGTCCCTGAAGAGAAGTCTGAAGATGTCTTCCCAGGTGTGCTGCTGCATCAGGGCAAAGTGTTCAAACACGGTCGACAGGGAGCTGCCTTCACACTCCTCCTGACTGGGCTGTTGCTGGAAGTGGTACTCCCAGTACTGTTTCCCTGAGAAGGGATGGGCATGAGCAAGGCTGGGAAGCCCAGAGGCTATCGAAGTTAGGAGCTCCTGGCAGGGGGGTGGGCATAATCTGAGGCCTGTCCCCAGTGAAGTGTGGAAGAAAACTGCTCCACCGCCTGCTCCTCCTCCACCCCGACCCCACTGCCCGAGTACCCTTGAAAAAGTAGACCCGCTCCCGGCCACTGTAGCTATGAGCAGGGAGGGCCAAGGCTGCGTCCACGTTGTCTGGAATGCCACTGAAGCCTTCAGAGATGTTGCGGGGGTAATCGGGGTCCAGGACACCATCCTCGAAGCGCCAGTACTGACTACCCTAAGGGGTAGGGAAGGCGGAGAGGGGTGACAAGACAGCTGCCTGGGCATAGAGGCAGACTCCCATGCCCAAGGCAGCACTCCCAGTTCCAGGCTTGTCTCCCAGCACCTGGAGCCTTGGACTTCCCTGTCCACAGACCAGCCAGGGATCACAGGCCGGGATCCAGACTTCTTGCCCATCCTGGTCCTGCGAACAACAGCCCTCAACCCCTGCCTAGATGCCCTCAACCCTGACCCACAGCCCCTGGGCCTGGCACCTTGAAGAGGTAAGTCTTCCCCTGACAGTTGATGCGGGTGAAGGCGGCATCAATGGGGCCCTCGATGCCCCAGACATCTTGGATGAGTTTGGGGTACCCAGGCCTCACTGCCTTTTCATCCAGCTCATAGCAGTACTTCCCTAGAGTGGGGGAGGTTGTGTGAGGGAGGGGATGCTTCTGGGGCAGACCCACACCCCCATGACCTGCCCCTGGAGTCACCTCGGAAGGCAAAGAGGGAACCATTCTTGAGGTCAGTGAAGGCGTCAAAGGGCTTCCCACTGCACAGCTCCTCCTCTGCTGCGGACTCAGAGATCTCTTGATCAGTGGTCTCAGGCTTTAGGGGCCCCGCCTCAGGCCTTAGAGGCCCTGCATCAGGCACTGAGCTGCCCTGCCCAGGTCCTGGGTCCTCTTCCCCACGGTTTAGAACAGGTGCCTGCTCAAAAGTCTCTTCAGGCTTGGCCTGCAGGTCAGGGCTCTGGATAGGGGTCTCTGACCGTAGTGGGACGCTGGTCTCCTCGTGGTAGTCATAGACCCCGTACTGATCTTCTGGCAGAGTGAATACATCCCCGCGAGTCACTGCAGGCAGAGAGGATAGTGGTGAGTCTCCAGCTGCAGAGGGGACCCCAGGCCCACCCAGCCACTCTGAACGCACCTTGAGGCTTGCACTCAGCCTGGTAGTCGGCGCAGCAGCTCTGGTAGTAAGAGCAGAGCTCGTCGCATTGACACTTCCTGTCGGAGTTGAAGCCCTCAGTGCAGCGGCCTTTGCACGACTCTGTGGGGAGGGGGTGTCAGTTGGCACGGCCAAGCCTGGCCACCCTCACCCTACATTGGCCCAGATGACCACCAACACCCTCCCAAACCTTGGTCAGCCAGTACAGCCCACGCCAGCATGGCCAGCATCAGAAGGGGCTTTGTGGGTGCCATGGCAGGGCCTCCAGCTGCGAGCCTGGCAAACTGGGCTCTGCACTTTGCACCCCCTGCGGTCTCTGCTCTGATGCCTGAGGAAGAGAGGGAGAGGCGGAGACAGGGAGGGAGGGCACCAGACAAGAGGCGCTGCCTTTTCTGCTGCTCTGTTTACTCAACCTCCAGCCCAGCCCCCAGTGCCGGACCCCTGCTGCCGCATAGGGTCACATTCCTGGAACTCTGGGCCTGGGAGAGCTGCGAATAGGATCCTTGCCAAGCTCAGGGTCATCTCAGAAGGGGAATAGCACAGTGGGTCTGGAGGGAAGAAAGAAGACCCACTCTGCCACTCCCTGGCTGTGTGACCTTGGGCAAACTGCTTTTCCTGCCTTAGTTTTCTTTTTGGTAAAATGAGACTAATAATACTTGCCTCGTGGGATGTTGGGAGATCACGTGAGCGAAAGCAGACAAAAGGCCCAGGGCCTGGAATGCCCCAACTTCTTTCCCCATAAATGGTTATTGATCCATGATCTGTTTGATCAGGCACATCCCTGGCTGGGTGGCTCACCCACCCATTGTGTATTTAGGGCAGTGAGGGGGGGTTGGTAGGAGGAGCGCTGGTAAGCACTCTGTGGAAATTTTTTTTTATCATGAAAGAATGACATTTCATGTATGTGTTCATCTCCTGGGTGTACTGATTTTCCCAAGCTGGTCTTCACAGCACAGTAAGTTGGGTGAGTATTAACCCTTTGGACTAGATTTGATTCCTGAGCCCTCCACTAACTCTCGGCTCCTGGTCAGGCCACTCTCTGTCGTTGCCCTCAGTCTCCCCATCGGTAAAGAGTGGCCTAGTTCCCCATATTTGCAGACCCTCCTGAGAAGTAAGACCCAGAAAATGGGTCTTTTTACACAGAAAATGCCCACTAGGACAGAACGCCTGATTTTGTGCCCACTTTCAGAGCTCCACGGATGTCCTGAAGTCCTCCCACCCCCTGGCGGAAGTGATCCTCAGAGTTTCCAGCTGGCTCTTCCTGTTCTGTAATCAGAGGGGAGTGTGACTTTGGGTAGTCTCTTCTCTATGGGCCTGAGTCGGGCCAGCTGTTAAATGGGAACGCTACTCCCTACTTGTATGTATGCTGTAAGGCTTAACTGAGAAACAGGCATAAAGGGCCTCAAGACTTGTACAGAGTCGTTATTATGATGGCATTAACCACTAGTACAAGGGAGAGTACACTCAACAGTGTTGCCCTCATATTCCAGCGTCTTGGGGGAAAACCAAGGCCGACCTCTACCTCTCCACCTGCGCCGAGCGGTGCGGGCCTGGGATGAACTATGGGAGAAGGGCCTGGCCAGGGTGTGGGCGTGTCTAGGGAAGGCTTGGGGGTGGGACTGCGCGAGCGGCAGGGGAGGAGCCCCCAGAGGCGGGGCATCGGATCCTGCTCCGCGGCTTCTCAGGGGCGGGGCCGCTGCAGAGCATCTTTCTGCCAGAGGAGCCTGAGTTGGAGCCGCGCTTTGTTCTGGTTCCTGCCTGCTAGACCCTCCGGCGTCTGGGTCCATTCCTCGCCTCCTCTCTCCCTCCTCCAGCCCATCGCCTGCATCTACACCTGCATCCCCTTCCCCAACCGCTTCGTCCCAGATCCTGCCCTCACTCCTCCCTCAAACTTCTGACCAGCGCCCTTGACTGTCATCCCTCCCTCCTGTATCTTCTTCTCCCTGGTCCCTTCTTGGGTCCCCCTTTTCCCAAGGTCTGGGTCTCTCCGCCCGGCCCCGCCCCTCCAGGCTGGGGATGTCCCCCGCAGCCCGGCGTCCATGGTCCTGACGCTGCTCCTCTCTGCCTACAAGCTGTGCCGCTTCTTCGCCATGTCGGGCCCACGGCCCGGCGCCGAGCGGCTAGCGGTGCCGGGACAGGACGGGGGAGGCGGCGCGGGCCTCTGGTGGGCCGCGGGAGGCCATGGGCCCCGCGAGGTGTCGCCCGGGGCGGGCGCCGAGGTGCAGGACGCCCTGGAGCGCGCGCTACCCGACCTACAGCAGGCGCTGTCGGCGCTGAAGCAGGCGGGCGGCGCGCGGGCCGTGGGCGCAGGCCTGGCCGAGGTCTTTCAGCTGGTGGAGGAGGCCTGGCTGCTGCCGGCCGTGGGCCGCGAAGTAGCCCAGGGTCTGTGCGACGCCATCCGCCTGGACGGAGGCCTTGATCTGCTGTTGCGGCTGCTGCAGGCGCCGGAGCTGGAGACACGCGTGCAGGCCGCGCGCCTGCTAGAGCAGATCCTGGTGGCTGAGAACCGGTGAGGATGCTGGGCTGAGAGGAGAGCGCGGGGGTGGGGGTGGGGGGCGGTGGGGCAGCAAGAGTGGTCGAGTGCCTGGTCTGTCTTTCGTGTGACTCACACTGTGCCTTTACTGCTTCACCTCTACAATTTCTTGCACTACACCCCTCTTGGGGATCAGCTTGTCCATTTTAGAAATGAGGAACCTGAGGCTTGGGAAAGTTTAAAGACTTTCCCAGCGTCACACAGTGAACTAATGGTGCAGCCAGGATTCGCTCCCAGGGCTAGTGGGGTGAGGAATGAGACAAGGAGAGGAAGAATGGAGTAGTAGGACAGGAATCTGTCCCTGGTTCTGATGATGGAGATGGGATCCTATTGTCAATGCCCTCCTAAATCCACAGCCCTCCTCCCCACGGGCCTGGGTGCCCTTCTATGCTGCCTTCTCTCTGCCACTGAGTAAGGAAGAGAACACAATACTCAGAAAAGGGAGGATGGGTCTCCCCTTTCCTCTCTCTCCAGGCTGAAATGAGTGCTGACTTTCACTTCATTTTACTTTCCCCCTTCATGCCACTCCTGTCTGCCTCCTGCTTCCTTCTTCTTCATTTTGGTCCACATAACAGGCCAGACATGATCTCATTCTGCTGCTGCTAATGGGGAACAGGAGGTTTTCTGCTGGGTTGAATGGGTCGGGGAAGAGGAAACCGAGGTGCAGAGCTGGGCAGGGGCCAGACAGAGTATGTGTTCTCTACCCCGTCCCCACATAGTGCCAAGATACAGTAGGTGGGGTCCCACTGAGGCCTAGCTGCCACTCTTGCTTGCCTCTTGGGGTCTTCCCTGGAATATGAGGACCCCTGAGCACCCACTTTCTCTCCCCTCAGCTACCAGAGCAGACCAGGCTGTCACACTCCAGTCTCATTCTGAATTCCTGGGCCCCTCAGGTCTGGAAGGGTCACTTTCAGTTCATGCAGCTCTCACAAGTGTTATGGGCATAGGTTAGGGGTGCTTTCTTTCCGACTTTCAAAAAGTAAAAATAACCTCATAGATGGTGGAAATGATACAACTGTCAAAAATTCATGAATGAAGCCATTTAAGCTGGGAGACCAAGTTAGGGTTCTGCTTGTTCAGCAAGTCATTAATCTCCCATATAACATCAGGTGTCCTGATGGGGATTGGCCATAAATTTGAAGGGCTCACAAACGGAGTGGGTGCTCACTGGACGTGGTGGGCCCAGGTTGGCGGGTGTGCCCTGTAGGCCTGGCGCGTGGGCTGGGACAGAGTTCCTGAGGAATGGGTGCAGCCAACACCCTAGGAAGAGGAGAGCTGCAAGATGCAAACAGCACTGATGTTTTTCAAGATTGAAAATAATAATCCTCACCAGGTTCAGAATTACTGAGAAAAGAGTCTCACTAACCAGTGTCCCTGGTCCTGAGAAAGAACGTGTGGCGCTGGCATCACTTCAGGACCAAGGACAGAGCCGAGCGCACCTGGTCGCGCGATCAAAATCCTCCCAAAGAAAGGCAGTATCTCCTCACCTGTCTAGACAGCGCGGGGAGGAGGCTGGAAGGGAGAGAAGGGGAGTGACACAGTGAGAATTTATGTCTATGAAATCTTGTCCTTCCTCCATCAACCAACCTCCTCTTAAAAGAAGCTTCTTCCATCAATGCACCCCCTCCTTTTGCTATTCCCTTTCCTGCAGCTCTCTTTTTCCCAGGGGGCTGCCACAGCCAGTGCCCAGGAGCCTAGGTCACAGCTCCCCTCACCCCCAAATACCAGGAGAAGCAAAACAAGATAGGGCCCTCTGAGCTTGGTTCCAAAATACCCAGAAAGGGCCCCATCTGACTGCTAGCCCTCGAAATTCACAGCCCATCCCCATCAGGGAACCACAATGAGGTTGAATGGTTTAACTCAGAGAGGTTAAATGGCTTCCCCAAGAATACACAGTGAATAAGTGGAGGAGACATGTTTAAAAGAAACCAGAAAACTATTGCACGTAAATTCAAAAAAGCACAGAGGCACAAAAAAGATACACACTTGAAAGTTCTTCTTTCCACCCAGATGCCTTCCCTGGAGGCAAACCAGTGAAACAAGTTTCTTCTATGGCCTTCCAGAGTCTATGCATATGCTAGTATTTGCACATATATGTACATTATATGTACATTCTTGTATATGTGTGTATATGTACCATTTCCCCTCCTTTGGAGCTGGGATTTGAACCCAGGCCACAGCCTCTCAGGCTGCAGAAGAATTGGGAGCTGAGTGAACAGACCTCACAACAAGCACACAGTTCAAGTTCTGTGAAGTGTCAAGTGCATAGGGAAAGGCGAGGGCAGGGGGTCAAGAGACTCCGAATGAAGTCCTCTCTCTGAATTGATGTTCCTGAGCAAGGCTTTCCCTTCACTGGTCCTCAGGAAATGATTGGATTAGATGATTGCTTAAGCACACCCTGGTGCTGATAGTCTCAGGGTTTATGTAGTCAGATTGTCCTGGAAGCACAAAGTATAAACAAAGGATCTTGAGCTCCGGAGAGAAATGTGAGTTAAAATTCCAGCGATGCCTCTCACCAGCTGTGTAACCCTGGGTGTGTCATGTAACCTCTCTGAGCTTTGGCTTTCTCATTGATAAAAGGAACAATCACCAGCTGCCCGAGTGGATGATTAGGACCCATCTATGCCTTTAGACTCCAGAGAAGCTCAGTGATCAGCTCAGCACAACTGTGCTGGCCTTATGCCATGTTCTGGGCTCAGCCGGGGCCTGCAGTGGGTGCAAAGCCACAGCACTGTGGTCACCATGGGGCTCACTAGGCAAGGACTCCATGGCTGGCTGGGCCTCCAAGTCTCTGGGGGTCACGTCACCTGTGGAAGACATCATTTGTGGAAGTCAGGAAGACAGGGAACTTTCACCTCTGCCCGGAGCGTGGCAACTCTCTGGCCTGCTCTGCTGGCCTCCAGGCTCTCTCACTTGGACACGTCCTTCTCACAGCAGCCAAATGAGTTTCCTGAAACCCAGGAGTGACCAGGTCACTCCCCTTCCTAAAGCCTTTCAATGGCTCCCCATTTGCCATCAAGAAAAGTACAAATGCCTTGGGATGGTTCAAAAGCCCTCAGGACTCTTTCTTCACTCTCCCCTTGAACCCCCAGCCTCAGTAACTTGAAATGGCTTCACTTCAGCATGGCCGAGGCAGGGGCAGGTCCCTAAGCACACCAGCTCTCAGACATCTCCAAGTCTTTGTATACATCTATGCCTAAAATGCAACCCCACTCCTCCTCTGGACTAATATCTCCACCATCTTTCTGACTTAATCCCATAGGCAACTGTTCAGCATATTTAACGTGTGTCTTTCTATCTGTGTTCTGGTAAAATCTTTATTCTTGTTTTGTGTGCATGTATTTCCCATCTACACAAATGGTGCTGTGTTATATAGCACATTCTATTTCTTACTTTTCCCCACTCAGCACTGTGTTTTAAAGATCCCTCATGTTGCTATGTTACCATCTGCTCGGTCACTTGTAACTGCTTCCTAGTCCTCCAGAGTGGGCACCTGCCCATCTTGCCTCTCCACTCTCCCAGGCTTGACACCGGCCTGCTACCAGCTTCCCCCATCACAAATAACACTGCAGCGAACCACCCTGTCCATTTCCTCTTGTGTATCTGTGTGACAATCTCATTGAGATATAAACCCAAGAGCCTCAACCTCCACCTACAGAGCTTCAGGTTTCGTAGCCCTACACCTCGCAGACCTTCCACATTACCCAGCTTCTGCCTTCTCCTGTCTAATAGATGTAAAGTGATAGCTGTTTAAATTTTCACTTCTCTGATGACTAGTGAGTTAGAGCATCATTTTATTTGCTTGTTAATATCTTGGATTTCTTCTTTTGTCCTTTGCCCATTTTCTTTTGGATTTACTGCCTTTTTCTTATCAATTTGAATATTTACCTATGTATCCTATATATGAATCCTTTGTTGGTTTTATCTTTTTCCTTGTTGGTCTTAGACATCGCAGGTATCTCTGGCCCTCTTTCTATTCCTCAAACGTGCCGAGCTCATCAGCCCTCAGGGCTTTTGTCCTTGCTGTTCTCTCTGCCTGTTAGGCTCTTCTCCCACACACTTGCAGGCTGCGGTCTCTGGATATTTCACTCTAAGATGTCACCTCCTCAGACGTAGCCCTCCGCTCAGGCACTCTCCATTGCATCACCGGTTTTGCTAGAATTATGGCCATATCACTGATATCCTGTTCCTTCATTGTTTACTTGCTTATGGTTTGTCTCTGTATATGCTGTGTATAAGCTCCAGTCACTCTTAGTCACTGGTCAACTTCAGCCCCTAGTGCAGTGGCTGGCACTCAGTAGGTCCTCAATATACGTCTGTTGAATGAATGAATGAATACCCCCCAGTCACACAGCATGGCATGAAGAGAAGTTTGAAGGCAAGGCTAATAAGAGTGGTGGACTTCAAGGGACGCTTCAAATGAGGATAAGAAGTTAACATCTATTGAGTCTTTCCTACGAGCCAGGCGCTGTGCTGAGGGAGCACTGTACGTGGATTATCACATTAGTTCTCATAATAACCCTATGGGCTAGGTATTCTTTTTATCCTATTTATGAGATGAGCAAACTGAATTAGAAAGATAAAGGAAGGTACCCAAGGTCCCACAGCTAGAAAATGGCAAAGAAGAAACCAGGACCCAGGGGATCTGCTCCAGAGCTAGGGTTCTTAACCACCACACAGACTGCTTCTCCAGGGGAGGGTTTGGGGAGGAGATGGGTGCCGCCAGGGTGAAGCACCCTCAGAATCAGAGAAGTCTGGTCCTCCCAGGACAGGAGATGAGGCGGGCAGGCAGGGAGGATAATGCTCTCGCTCATGTCCTATGTAACACTGGTGAGGCCCAGAGAGATAAGTGGCCAGGCTGTGGCCTCCAGGGGGCAAGCCGAGCACCCCAGGCGACAGTTCTACTGTCCCCCTCCCACTTTCTCTCGGCAGGGACCGCGTGGCGCGCATCGGGCTGGGTGTGATCCTGAACCTGGCAAAGGAGCGCGAGCCGGTGGAGCTGGCGCGGAGCGTTGCAGGCATCCTGGAGCACATGTTCAAGCACTCGGAGGAGACGTGCCAGCGGCTGGTGGCGGCCGGCGGCCTGGACGCGGTGCTGTACTGGTGCCGCCGCATGGACCCGGCGCTGCTCCGCCACTGTGCGCTGGCGCTGGCCAACTGCGCGCTGCACGGGGGCCAGGCGGCGCAGCGGCGCATGGTGGAGAAGCGCGCCGCCGAGTGGCTCTTCCCGCTCGCCTTCTCCAAAGAGGACGAGCTGCTGCGGCTGCACGCCTGCCTCGCCGTGGCGGTGCTGGCAACCAACAAGGAGGTGGAGCGCGAGGTGGAGCGCTCCGGCACGCTGGCGCTAGTGGAGCCGCTCGTGGCCTCGCTGGACCCCGGCCGCTTCGCCCGCTGCCTGGTGGACGCCAGCGACACCAGCCAGGGCCGCGGGCCCGACGACCTGCAGCGCCTCGTGCCGCTGCTCGACTCGTCGCGCTTGGAGGCGCAGTGCATCGGGGCTTTCTATCTCTGTGCAGAGGCTGCCATCAAGAGCCTACAGGGCAAGACCAAGGTGGGTGCGAGGGTGGGATCGGGCGGGGGTTAGAGGGCGTCTGGGAAGGCTTCCCAGAGGAAGGGACAGTCAACTGCGACTTCAAGTACACATAAGTATTAGGTGAAGCAAGGAGAAGGACGAGGGACCGACCAGTCATTCTGGCCTTGAAGGCAAGACCAAGGTTTTTAAGGAGGGGACACTGTTGCTTGGAGATGGGATTGGCAGGGCTGAGGCTGGAGGCAAGGGGACCAGATAGGAGGCCATGGTAGGGGGGCAGTTAGGACAGTGGAGGTTGGGGACTGCGGCATGACAGCAGAAGCAGAGAGAAGCAGACTGATTCCAGAGATGCTGAAGAGAGAATAAGGACTTGAGTGACTCGGTGAGTGGCTCGGTGAAGGAGAGGGAGGGGCTGAGGATGACTCCTGGCTGTGGACATAGATAACCTAGTGGATGGTGGCAGGTGGTACTGAAACAAGGTGAACTGGGTGAGAGGCTTGGGGGTGTGGGGGTGAGTTCACTGGGACAGATTGGGTTTGAGGTGCCTGAGAGACCAGTTGGGGAGCTCCAGTGGGCCATTTTGTCATTTGGGTCTGGAGTCCAGGAAGGAGCTGAAGTATACAGACAGAGGCTTGGGGCAGGATATCAGCGTGTCGGCCAGATAACTCCCACCTGAGTCTCAAGAGTTCCCATGCCCACGGCTAGATTTGAAGCCTTTGCTCTTTGCTTTCACTTGCTGTGTGACCTTGGGTACCTGGCTTCCCCTCTCTGGGCCTCTCTCCATGCCTCATTTTTTTCCTCTGGAAAATGGAAAGAGTGTACCACAGCAGCAGTTCTTACCCTGGATGTGGGACTAGTAATAGTTAAATTATCAAAAGTTCATGTTTTTTGCTTTTTAAATATTACAGAATCAAGATTATCCCTATAACGTCACTCTCCCGCCTTTGCATTCCTCTGGGGGCTTTCGGGATCAGTGACAGCTGGTGCACAGGAAGTGGTGCACACTGCCTGGACCACTCTGTCTGTTACCAGGGCTGTCATCTGGGGCCACTCAGAGGAGTGTGTCTCACAGATGATTGTCACTCATTGTGTGTGTCCCCACAGATCAAGAAGAGACTGTTGTGTTAGGGGGTCTCTGAGGCCTCTTCCAAGGTGCAGTGTTCTAGGACCTTCTGATTCTCCTCTCTGTGCCCCAGAGTTGGGCTGTGGGAGGACTGGCTTTACAAAGCAGGTCATCCTACTTTGGGAGAAGGGTCTTGAAGGGAAGTAGGGAGTGAAGTCCCCAAGGATTGGGTCTGGGAAGCAGCCATGCCCACCAGCTCTGGTACCCTTTTCCCAGCAAGGCCAAGTGAGTGCAGTGCAGTAAAGACTTAGTGAGCCCCCACTCTGTGCCCTGCAGTGTGCCAAGTATGGGATTTTAGGGGTGACTAAGACATGACCTCAGCTATCATCCATTGGAAGTTGTATTATCAACTAATGACAGTGGCATTCAGAGTGTGGAACAAGGCCTAACTGGAGGTATGGGCCAAGCTGTGAGGGAATCAAAGCAGGCTGCATGGAGGAGGTGATTATCAATTTGGACTCCAGTGTATGAGTAGGACTCCCACAAGCAGGCTGGAACACCATGGGCTGAGGCCCAGAGGTGGGATCACCTTCGTCGTGGGTGGATGTCAGACAAATGCGGTTGGTGCAGGAGAGGTGAGCTGGGACTGGTGGGCAGGGGCTGCACTGTGGGGGGCCTGGTGGCTGTACTGAGAGCGCACACTTTATCCCAGGACGGAAGGAAGCTGCAGAAGGGAGACATGAGGAGGACCAGCTTCCGGAGGGGGAATCCACGACTGGGTGATTTGTTGGATGAAGGCAGGGCTAGGGCAGATGGCTAGGGCACTTTCAGGGGTGAGAAGAGGCGAGGGGAGGGACTGGGCACGTTTGGGGGTGGCTGGCGAGCTGGTGGCTCCAAGACACCCTCTCCCCACCCCTCTCTAGGTATTCAGTGACATTGGCGCCATCCAGAGCCTGAAACGCCTCGTTTCCTACTCCACCAATGGGACTACGTCGGCGCTGGCCAAGCGCGCGCTGCGCCTGCTGGGCGAGGAGGTGCCGCGGCCCATCCTGTCCTGCGTGGCCAGCTGGAAGGAGGCCGAGGTCCAGACGTGGCTGCAGCAGATCGGCTTCTCCCAGTACTGCCAGAGCTTCCGGGTAGGGCCGCGTGGGGCTGCCTTCCGGGAGTCGGAACCGGCGCATCCCCGAGGGCGCGCGGCCGCTAGGGACGCCCTGCACACAGGCAACTGCGCCCCCTCCCGGCCCGCACACCCACAGGGCCAGGGTGGCCTTTCGAGGGTGGGGACCCTGTATTCAGCCATTTTCAGGGTCACTCGGCTCTAATATGGGTCCCATCCGCCTCCTCCATCGCCGTCCCCAGTTCCCTCCTCTTGCATCTTGTGCTTTGGGTCCAAGGGCTGAGGATAGGAGCCCATCCTTAAATCTGACCCCTCTCCCAGGAGCAACAGGTAGATGGCGACCTGCTTCTGCGGCTCACGGAGGAGGAACTCCAGACCGACCTGGGCATGAAGTCGGGCATCACCCGCAAGAGGTATGGAGCCTCCTGCTCGCCCCCTGCCCGCGAGGTCTAACTAAATGCCCCCTCCGCCACCAGCCAGTCCCGGGTCGGGACCTCAGCGTCCTCTCCTCCCCGGGGTGCAGATTCTTTAGGGAGCTCACGGAGCTCAAGACCTTCGCCAGCTACGCTACGTGCGACCGCAGCAACCTGGCTGACTGGCTGGGCAGCCTGGACCCGCGCTTCCGCCAATACACTTACGGCCTGGTCAGCTGCGGCCTGGACCGCTCCCTGCTGCACCGCGTATCCGAGCAGCAGCTCCTGGAGGACTGCGGCATCCGCCTGGGCGTGCACCGCGCCCGCATCCTCTCGGCCGCCAGAGGTCAGCCTGCCTGCCTGGCACCCCACCCCTGCCCTAGCCCTAGCCTTGGAGGGGCGAGGGGAGACACGTGGTGGGGCCTCGGAGCCTCGCTGCTGTTTGAGTACACGCGCTCTGCCAGACTGGACTCTGAGGATGCAAAGATGACTATGTTGCGCTTTGCCCTCAAGAAGTTCCCAGTCTGAGGTGGGGAGGAGGGTGGGAGTAAGGCTGGTATATAACAGGCTGTCACTATGGCAGGAGGCATGCCCAGGACTCCAGTGGGCCCCCGGAGGAATCATTGCACCCTGTCCACCCAGGTCTAGGCGTTTAGAGCATGCTGGACCAGGTCTTGAAGGATGTACTGGGCGGGAGGGCGCAGCAGGAAGGATGTATTGGGGGGCGGGGGGCGGGGCGCAGCAGGAAGAGCAACCCAGGCATAGGGAGCAGCACATGCAAGCGTGGAGGTAAGACAGAGCATGGAGGGAGCGACATGGGATATGGGTGGGAAGACAGGGGCTTATCCTATTAGCCAACAGCTGACAAAGTCTGGGTTCTGGAAGTGCTTTAGGGAGGTCATGAGGGCAGAGTGGATTCTAGGGCTCTAGCAGCCCTATTCACTTATTTATTTTAATTTACTATTTAGCTAATATTTATGGTCAATTACTATATGCCAGGTCCCATATTAAGTTTTTAACAGATATTATCTCATTAATCTCTACATCCACTCTATGCAGTGACCATTAATTTTTTTAAATCAATTTTTAAAAAATAAAAATAAAAGGTCTAATTGAACTTAAAAGTGTTCAGTTTGACGAGTTTTGAAAAAGCACACCCCTGAGTGACTACCAGCATAATCAAAGTTAAAGAATATTTCCATCAAGGGTATTAATTTTAAAGATGATGAAACTAAGATTTAAAGAATTTAACTACATTTTCCAAGCTTATAAAAGCCATTAAATAACAGAACTGAGATTTGAACCTCCATCTTTCTGCTTCATACACAGACAAATATTGTCTCTGAAGGTTAAGTCTGAATATTATAAGAAGATGAATTCTTTCCATTCACCCATTCGTTCAGCAAGCACACACCAAGCTCCTATCGGGGACAAGGGACTGGGCTTTCGCCCCATTCTTTTGTTTCAACCAAAGCAGATCCACTTTCATCATTTTTACGTTGCAGCTCCTAATAAAATCCCATTTTTTAAGAAACAGGAAGGTCCTATGACAAAAACAGCTTATAGTTCTCTTCTATGGGAAGTATGGAGCCATGCACATTTTTTAAGTGGGGACAATGACACACTTAGACTTGGATTTTAGAAAGATCCCTCTGGTAGCTGTGCAAACAGATTAGACTGGGCAAGTGTGAATTGGGGGAGACCACTGAGGAGGCTGGAGTTGGGGGCCTGGACATAGGAGGGCCCTGGGGCTGGAGTCCAAGATGTTTGGGAGGAAGACTCCATAAAGCCCGGCGCCTGGCTCTGAGCACTGGACGTCAGCTCCACGAGGGCACCGCTGGTTTGCTTTGTTCGCTGCTGTATGCCCAGCATTAAGAATAATGCCTGGCACATGGTAAATATTTGCTGAATGAATGAATGAGAGGCAGGAGACGAGGCTGATACCCAGGTTTCTGGCTTTGGTGGGAAACCGGGAAGAAGGGGATCATGGGAGGATCTGGGAGGTGTTGGTTTGGAGCGCCTACGGGCAGCTGGCCATGCAGGTCTGGAGTTCAGGAGAGAAGGCAGGGCTGGAGGTGGGTATCAATGTCCCTAAAACACAGTGCCTGCCTCCTGAGAGGGACTCACCAACAGTTAGCAGCCTTCCTTCCTGTAAGCCCCATCTCTCTACCTCAGTGCCCCTTTTTGGAACAAGACACCCTGCCTGGGCTGAGAAGGCCGGGTGGGCAGGGGATGATGCCCCTCGTGGGGAGTGATGGGGAGGAGCCTCCCTCACCAAGCTGTCTCTTGCCTGCCTCAGAAATGCTGCACTCCCCACTGCCCTGCTCTGGCTGCAAGCCCGGTGGGGACACCCCAGATGTCTTCATCAGCTACCGCAGGAACTCAGGCTCCCAGCTGGCCAGGTGAGGGGGGGCCGGCAGCAGACAGCCTGGCTCCTTGGGCCAGGCCAGGGCATTGACACAGGACCTCTTCGCAGCCTCCTGAAGGTGCACCTGCAGCTGCACGGCTTCAATGTCTTCATCGATGTGGAGAAGCTGGAAGCAGGCAAGTTCGAGGACAAGCTCATCCAGAGTGTCATGGGTGCCCGCAACTTTGTGCTGGTGCTGTCGGCCGGGGCACTGGACAAGTGCATGCAGGACCATGACTGCAAGGACTGGGTGCACAAGGTAGGTGCTGTCCTCTGTAGTCCCAGCATTGGCCTGTGGCCCAGGGGACAAGGTCCTCTTCCCATTCTTTCTCATCTGCACACCCCAGCAACCTCCATGGCCCAGGTGGAAGTCAGGAGCCATAGCTCCAACTGTAAGAGGACGTTAGCAAGTCACTTAGGCTCTCGGAGCCTCAGATTTCTCATCTACAAAATGGGGATAACTTACCTGTCCTATTCACCTTGTAGGATTGTTGTGAGGGTCAGAGATAGATGAAAATGCTTTGAAAAATAGCCTCTGTGAGGGAAGGAGGGGGAGCAGGAGAGCATAGTGACAGGCACAATGGAATCGTTCAGAGCACAAAGCTATGAGTTTGAATCCTGGCTCTGGCCTTGGGCAAGTTACTTAACCCCAATGAGCTTCATGTTTATTACTGTAAAGTGAGATAATTATGGCACTTAATTCCCTAGGATATTGTTAAAGGACTAAAAGAGTTAGAATTTGTGAAGTGCTTAGCATAATGCCTGGCTCCATAGTAACTGCTCTATAATGGCAGCAATTATTGTTATTAATATAATGACTATGAGTGCTACTGCTGTTTAATTCACCATTGTATCTTCAGTGCCTGACACAGTAGAAACTTATTGATACTTGTAGAATGGATGGATGGATGGACCCATGTCACATCTGCAGGTTTTTGGGGTGTTTTTTTCGCTTTTTCTCCCCAAATAGCCGAGTACATAGTTGTATATTTTAGTCGTGGGTCCTTCTAGGTGTGGCATGTGGGATGCCGCCTCAGCATGGCCTGATGAGCGGTGCCACGTCCGCCCCCAGGATCTGAACTGGCGAAACCCTGGGCCGCCGAAGCGGAGTGCGCAAACTTAACCACTCAGCCATGGGCCGGCCGTATCAAGTTTTTGTTCTTAACCAGCTGGGTGATCTTAAAGAAGCCATTATTCCTCTCTTGGCCAGCCTCTGAATCTGCAAGAAGCAGTGTGCTGTCTTTGGTTTTGTGTAATTCTAGATGAAACAAATGTCTGAAGATTCCCAAATAAATTTCTGCCAGGTCAGAATTCATCCACATTCTCAGCAGAGAAGCAGAGGGCTTGGTTGAAACAGCCCTGGACTTGGAATCTGAAGGCTTGAGTTAGACACCTGGCCCCTCTTGGGCTGAGTGTGTGTGTGACTTGGGAGCAAGTCCCTTCTCCTCTCTGGGCGTCCTTCTCATTCGTAAATGGAGAGGTTGCCCAGAAGCCAATCAAGTTTGCAATTATGCAGGTTTTTTCCCTAGGAAGGCTCTGCTCTACATGGGTGCTTGGCACCCATCGTCGTCCCAGCAGACAGCACGGAGGGAGGAGGCAGGCAGGGTGGAGGGAGCCTGTGCCCTGGACCAGTCCCAAAGGCTGCATCATCCCTCCTTGATTGTTTTTGCCTCTGGTTTTAAAACTGCTTTCCCCGAAGCCCCATTTAGTGGGTAATCAATATGGAAAACCACAAGTGAACTGCACTCAAGAAAGGCCAATCCCTGTGGTTCCCCCTTGAAAGGGAAAAACCGTTCAATAAGCACTTACCAGAGCACCCATTAATAGTAAGCAATATCCTCAGAACAACCTTGTGAGGTAGGTTTATTACCTCACTTTACAGAGGAGGAAATAATAACATATTATTGATTAAGCAGACACGGCCTGCTCGGTGCCGTTCCCACACTCGCCTCGTTCCTCTGGACAATCCTACGTGAGAGGGACTGTCATTAACCCTATTTTATATGTGAGAAAACAGAGGCTTGGAGAGTCTGTTGTTTTTGCCTCAGGTCACAAAGCCTGTGTCAGAGGCTTGATGTAAACCCAGATCTGATGATGCCAGAGTGCAGCCCTTAACTGCTCTGCTGTGGTCTCATTCATTTATTCACTCATTCATTCATTCATTCATTCAGCCAGCCAGCCAGCCATTAAGTATTTAGCAAGGGCTGACTATGAGCAGGGCTTTGTGAAAGATGCTGCGATATAAGGTGAGTAAAGAACAGACATACTCCCTGCCCTTAGGCTCATGGGGGAGACAGGTATTAAGTAAATTACTCATTAATTAATTTAACTTTGCAACTGTGGCACGTGCTGCAGAGCCTATGAGAGCCTGTAATAGGGGGATCTGACCTGGTCAGGGAAGTGAGGGAAGAGTTCCCTGGGAAAGTGTTGACTGAGCTCAGATCAGAAAAACAAGTAGGCATGAGCTAGGTGAAGGGGCAGGGAAGAGCATTCTAGACAGAGGAAACAGCACACGCAAAGGCCCTGTGCAGGGAGAGAGGATAGCAAATATAAGGGGCTGCAAGGTCTGTGTGGCTGGGAGGACAGTGCAAGGGTGGACATTGAAAAGTTAGCTGTGGTCAACCACACAGGGCCTTCAGACCACATTAAGGAGTTTGAATTTTATTCTAAGAGCCATGTAAAGTCTTGAAGAGTTTTAAGTAGGGGGCAAGATGATCAGATTTGCATTTTGCAAAGAGTAGCCAGGTGAAGGGGCAAGGTAGAGAACAAATTAGAGGGGGCAAGAGTGAGTGAGGAAAGACTGGTGGAGGATAAAGATAAGGGGGTTGGTGGGGCCTGCCCCGTGGCCAAGTGGTTAAGTTCGCGCACTCCACTGCAGCGGCCCAGGGTTCGGATCCTGGGCGCGGACATGGCACCGCTCATCAGGCCATGCTGTGGCGGCGTCCTACACAGCACACCCGGAGGCACTCACCTCTAGAATATGCAACTATGTACCGGGGGGCTTTGGGGAGAAGAAAAAGAAGGAAAAAAAATGATTGTCAACAGATGTTAGCTCAGGTGCCAATCTTTAAAAAAAAAAGAAAAGGTAAGGAAGTTGGAGCAGGGCGGTGATGGGGCGGAGGTAGAGAAAAATGGGTGGATTTGAGAAATGAATAAGGAGTACAATTGGCAGGGCTTGCGATGGATCAATTTGGATGCAGGGCATGTGATGTTTTTCTTCAGACACCAAATCGTGTGGGATTTTTCTCACACCAACAACCAGTTCTCCAATTTGTCAATGCCAACTGGGTGTCCCCCAATTCAATTCAGTTCTGATACTGACTACCCAGAGTGAGGGTCCGACTCCACAGGTTTTAGGGCTCAGCCCCACAAGTCTGCCCTCACTTCACATGCCAGTCCAAAGTCCTGGGTTCCCAGGCTACCCACACTTCTGACTTGGCTACAAATTCAGCAGTTCCTATGATGCCCACCTCAGGTTCAATAATTTACTAGAATGATGCACAAAATGCAGAAAAGCACTTTTCTTAACTATTACTGGTTTATTATAAAAGATATGACTCAGGAACATCCAAATGTAAGAGATGCACAGGGCAAGGGGTGGAGGTGGGGGCGCGGGCAGAGGAGGCATGAGCTTCCATGCCCTCTCCAGGCTTCCCTCCCAGCTCCTAGATGTGTTCACCAACCCATCCCATCCCTCGGGGATTTTATGGAGGTCTCATTATGTGGACATGATTGATTAAGTCATTGGCCATTGGTGATTGAACTCAATCTCCAGCCCCTGTCCCCACACCCTGAGGTGTGGGGGTCAGGGTGGGGGGCTAAAAGTTCTAACCCTCTAATCATAGCTTGGTCTTTCTGGTGATCAGCCCCCATCCTGAAGCTATCTAGGCACCCCCAACCCCATCATCTGGAGAGTCCAAGGATTTTAGGAGCTCTATGCCAAGAACCTGGGACAAAGATCAAATACTTATTTTTTGTTATATCATAAGGGGTGAGGGAGAAGTCAAGGTGGACTTCAGGACCAGCATCCCACCCTGGGCTCAGCCTCGGGCTATTGGCCCTCCTAGTGTCTGCCTGGCCCCAGGATCCCTGGATGAGGACTCAGATGAGGACCTGGATGAGATCTCTTCCTCCTCCTCTCTCTTCTTTCTCCAGGAGATCGCAACTGCTTTGAGCTGTGGCAAGAACATTGTGCCAGTCATTGATGGCTTCGAGTGGCCGGAGCCCCAGGCCCTGCCTGAGGACATACAGGCCGTGCTCACCTTCAATGGCATCAAGTGAGGGGGGGGGGGGGGGGGGCACACAGGCCCCCCCAGCTAGCAGTTCCCTCTGCCCAGCCCCCTGACCCACCAGCCTCTGTGCCCACAGGTGGTCCCACGAGTACCAGGAGGCCACCATTGAGAAGATCATCCGCTTCCTGCAGGGCCGCTCCTCCCGGGACTCGTCTGCAGGCTCCGACACCAGTTTGGAGGGTGCCGCACCCATGGGCCCAACTTAACCAGTCCATAATTCCAAGTCACAGCCCTGCTGTGACACCTATTTCCATTGTCCCCCGGAAGGAGCAGCTCTTCACACTGGCCTCCCCAGACTGATACAGTCTGGGCCCTTCTTAGGAAATGGCTCTTCCCTCTCCCCTGCCCTCATGGTCCACCTCAAACCCAGCTTCCTCAGTATCTGGAAAGGAAGGGAAGCCAGCCACTGGGAGTGCTAAGGTTGCACGCTCCCCCCAAGGCCCTGCCACCAGGTTCTCTGTCTCAGGTGGTGGGGTCATGGTTGGTGACTGCTCAGTTCTGGACACACTGGAGATTGAGCGTTTGCTGCAAACTGCCCTGTCTCCCGCCCTGACTGCAGCCAGCTTGAGCAGGCGAAAGGCCTCTGACAGGAATTAGGACAATCCCCAGCCAAGCAAGGGCCTGGGCCCAGTAGCCAGGTGGGGATGAGAGTCCAGTGATGGCTCTCCACCTAGACTCTGCCTGGCCCCTGCTCACCACTTCCTGCCACCTCGTGGCCTTGCCCTGTAACCACTCAGTGCCCTTAGCCAGCCTGGCCTGGTCCCGAGTCCTCGCTCAGCCTTCCTGAGGTGCAGCCTTCCCGAGGTGCAGCCTCTTTTGCCACATCTGGGGGTCAGGGACAGGCTGAGCTGGCCCTCTGGCTGGCGTGCTGCTGCAGCTAGCTTCCCTGCACTCTCTGGTGCACGGGAGCCCCCCCTGCTTGGGTAGGGGACACCAAGTCTCAAAGGGCAGCTAGCCACACTACCCACGCCTTGGTGCTGTGCCTCAGGCTCCTGCCTAGCCTGGCCCACCTGGCTTCCCCAGCCCCTCACGCAAGGCTGCCCACCCACTTGCTCAGGGATAGGCAGGATGAGGCAGCCCCCCACGGCAGCAGCCATAGCCTGGGGAGAACCTGCAGCTCCCTGGGAAGAGGCAAGATCCTGAAGAAGGGCAAGGGGTGCATTCGAATCATCTGGAAATTTTGCTAAAATTCCATTCAAGAGACCTGGGGCAGGGCCTGAGTTTCTGCATTTCTCACCAATTCCCAGGTGAGCCAATGCTGGTGGTTAAGGACTTAAGTAGCAAGACTCTGAAACACACACCCCTCACAGATCTTTGCCATTTCCACGCCACGCCACTCCATGGTCTCTGATCAGCACAGCAACCCTACCCTGTATCCTCATCTCCATTTTACAGCAAAGGAACTGAATGATGTGCCCAGCTTCCCGAGTCATTAGTGGCAGCCCCAGGACCCAGACCTGGCCTCCTGGTGCTCAGTCCACTGACAGAGGGATTGCTCTCCTCAGAAGCATCCTGGAGGCTGCGCCCGGGCAGGGCTGCGGCTCCACAGACAGCTGCCTTCTCCCCTGCCCCAAAGAAGGTAGTAATGGGGAACAGGTTTTTGCAATGAAAGGCTGACCCAGGGGCTCCGCAGAAATAAATGAGCAGCAATGTCCCCCTGCCCCTTCCTCCACTAGGGCAGGACAGCAAGAAAGTACCCTCCCTTGTGGGCTTATTAACCCAGGCTTCAGCTAATGCGGTCAGCTGGAATGTGCCAGCCTCTTCCCTCCTGAGGGCACTGGGGTCACACCTCAAGGCTGGCTCAGCACCCAGAGCTGCCTCCCACAGGCGCTGGCCAGGTCACTCCTAGCTCCTGAGCCACATCATCAGAAAGTTGAAAGTCTCGCTCCAGGCTCGGAACCCCTTCCCTCCCTGCCAAGGAGACTGTCAAAGCCGGTCCTGGTCCCAACCCCGGCTTTCACTGCACTTTTTCCTCCTTCCTCCATGCCACGCAAGAGCCCACCAGTGCCAGGCCCTGGGTATGACGGTGACTGAGGCAGACTGGACGTAGCCCTCACAGAACAGAGACAATAATAATACAGTGTGATGAGTATCCTCCAGGGGAAGCTTTCTGGTTTTTTGTCGCCAGTCGCCCTCCCTCCGGAGGTTCCCCGTGGGCAGTATTCAGAGAGGGCCCTGTTTCTTTATCTGTTTGGTACTCCCTCCACTGCTGCCCCACTCCTGTCTCTCTGGGGAATCAGAGTCCAGCCTCCAGCCCCAACCAGGGCAGCTGAAGTGACAACCCTCCCCCCAGTGTGTTCAGGGGCCTGCCTCCCCTGCCGTGACAAACTGCCCAGCTCATGACAAACTGCCCAGCTCGCAGCCAGGGCAGGCACCTTGGCCCTCACCTTTCATGTAGGCCTGGCCCCACAGGGCTGGTCCTGAAACAAAGGGCTGAAAAAAAGCCTTCCCCCAAAAGCCAGCTCTGACATGGGTCTGCAGGGTCAGGGTTTTCTGCTTGGATGGGCTGTAGCTGCTGCCCCCGGGTCGGGGCTGAGTCAGCTAGGTCAGCCCACCTCACCCCACCCCTCCCTGGGACCAAGAACTGCTCAGGGACACTGAAAGGTCAAAAGTCCAGATCCAACTCATTCATCCTTACCCCAGGTCCATGAGGAGAGGCATCTCATTCTAGAATGCACAATGCAGGAAGGATCTCAGAACGTTATCTAATCCAGTGTTTGCTAACTTGTCCAACCACGATCAGACAATTTGGGGCATGGCTGATCTAAGTCTTCGTAGAGGGGTTTGCTCAAGGCTACACGCAAGTCAGAGGCAGTGCCGGGAGCAGAGCCCAGGCCTGAGGCCAGCCCAGGGCCTTTTCCCACCCTCCTCACTGCCTCATGCTGGGACAGTCAGTGAAGGCCTCCTTGCTTCAGTCTCCTAATAATAGAGGGGACGGTGAGATGGGAATCTGGAAACAGGCCCAGCTGCAGAGGCCACAGCTGACCCTGGTATGCCCTGGACCACCCCCATTTTACCTGTGTGATGTCCAGGCAGGAAACTGGCTGGCAGGGCAGGTGAGAGAGAATGAGGGTAGAAATGGCAGCAGGGGGCCAAACCCTGTGGCCCATTCTGGTTTGAAGAGTCAAGTACCCCCTGATTTGGGTCTGGTTGGGGGCTTATGGCCCTCGTCAAAGCCACTGCCTTAATATTGAATCCAATTCTGCCTTTCAACTTCAGATCCAGGCTTTCCTAATGCCCAAATATGGGCCCCTCAGTCTCTGGGAACCATCTCCAGGTTCCCGTTGACCTACAGATGCACAAGGGATGGTCTCAGCACATGGCCCTGCTGAAATGCCGAGTGATGGGAGGCATCAGAAGGCTGAGTGTAAGAAAACGCGATTCTGCTTGGGCTGGTGTAGCCAGGAAGACCAGTGTAGGTGCCTTCAAGGAGTGGATCTCTGACTGACCCTCAGGAATGAGCGGCCAGGGCTCTGCCCCGAGCCTCTCCAGTGGCCTGATGCAAGCCTTCCAGCCCTTCATCTCCCACAGCTCGGGAGAAGAGAATGGGCAGCCAGATGAGGTCTGGGCTGGCCATACCCAGTAGGAATCCCTGGCTGCTCAGGGGCTCCTGCCCAGCCCAGCAGTTGCTGCTGGCTGACCTGATGGGCAGACTGGGAACAGGAAAACACAGGGCCCACAGCCCAACACCTTGACCAGAAGGTTCACTTCAGTGTGATTCTACCGATTTATTATTACAGTTGGCACTGTGAAGCCACAGTGGATTGATTGCCACCCAGACACAGCAGCACTCTCCCTCCAGACGGCACCAAGTCCCTCCCACAACCCTTCCTCACCACAAAGCCTAATAGGTACCATAGTCATCACTAAGGAGTGACTGGTGGCTGCACGCCATGACCTCAGCACTGTGAGCCGTGCAGTTTGAGCTGGAGCAGAGATGCCATCCCTCATGCTTCAAGTGGTCCCTGAGTCGTCACTTCCATCAGGACCTCTCCTCTCCCCCAGAGGGTTCCATGTGATTGAGGGCATAAAGGGTAAACAGACCCTATTCCAAATGGCTTCCCTACTGCCTGCCCTGGAGTGGGACTGGGGTACAATTCTAGATGCTGGAGTCATAGGCTGGCGCAGCTGTGGATGAGGTGGGGCTTGGTCTAACTTGACCACCATGCCCTCTGAGGGGAGCTGCCAGACTGCTGTGGGCTGGGGTCCTAGATGCATGCTTCCAGCTAGTTGTGCTCACTTGGCTCCTCTTGCCCTCTGTCTTCTGGCCCAGGCAGATCAGGGGCTCTGGGGAAACTGCTGGAATTCAGGGTGAGGAGTAGCCTTTTCCAGCATCCTGTGAGAGACCAGAGAGAGAGTTCAGATTTGACAACGGGGGGGACCCTCAACTCCTGGAGAAGTGACGCAGGCTTTATTGGGTGGGCTGGTACAGGTATCCCCCTCCCCAAGCTGGGGGGCGGGACAGGGCAGGGCTCTGGAAAGTGCTTCTTAAGGCTATGGGGGAAGAAGCCAGTGAGCAAGGCTAGCCTGTGGCCCAGCCACAAGCAGCCGAGGAAGCTCTCTGGGCTTCCCTTTGACACATTTCTGCACCCGTAGTTCCATCTGCAAAATGGGAAATGGGGGGGCATGAGGGGAACTGGGGGAGAGAACATAGCCTTGCCAAAAAGCAATGTTAGCTTGACCCTTCCCTGCTGCCCCTGGGAAATGGCTCCCTGGGGATTAGGCAGCCATCTGAAAGGGGAGAGTCAGGCTGGGACTGAGACCCCAACAGCGGAAGGCTTTCAGGAAGGAGGCTGCCATTTCTGGTTGGGAAGAGGAGGAAGAAAAGGAAATCATTGGGATAAAGGGCATTATGAGCTTGGGTCAGAGCCCTGCATTACCCAATCAGAATGGCTGGGATGAAGAGGAGGGCAGCTCCCAGGAGGAAGGGGAAGCCCTTCATGAAGTTCAGAGTGGCTGGGTAGAGCGAGTTGAAGATGCCAGAGGCCGTCAGCATGGCCAATGCATTCACACAGGCCACAGCAGAAAAGAGAGCACCTGTGAAGAAATAAATACCACACTCTGGAGTTTGAAAGACCTAGATTCAAATCCTGGCCCCAAGATTTTGTGGCTGTGTGATCTGGGGCAAGTCATTTAACCTGAGTCTCACTTTCCTCCCCTATAACTCCTACATCATGTGTTGTGATAAGGATTCAGTGAGGTCATGCATGGAAAGCACCTGGCACACAGGGGCTATAAAACAAACGGCTGTTATTAAATTCACGTGTTAAAAATACATATGACATCTTCTAGTGAAAGCCTGACAAAAATGGGTTTTGGTTTATCCTATTTGGAATCACCCCTGCATGGTCTCAGTGATCAAGAAGCGAGGGGGTTTTCACCACCCCAGCCTCACACAGGAAAACAAATATTTCACAGCATCTAAAACATGATGGAACTGTCAAAAGTATGTGAAGTCAGCTATATCTCCCCTTTGGGATTAATAGCTGGGTTAAATTCCAGCTCCAACACTTATTAGCTGTGTGATCATTGAATAAGTCACTTATCCTTCTGGGTTCCCATCCCCCTTCAGTTAAATAAGGATAATACCTATCTCATAGACTGTTGGCAACACTAAATCTGCATGCAAAGCACCTAACACAGGGCCTGGCCCCCTGGAGGTGACCAGTTAGTAAGGGCTGTTCTTTTCTCCTGTTCCCCTTGACATCTCTGGGCACAGTGAAGGTGCTAGGAAAAAAGCTTACTGAGCGAATGAATGAATGAAGGCCCAGGGGTTATGGGGACAACAGAAGCCATGGTGGGCCATACATAGCACCAGAGTCATCACCAGACCCTCGTTCCAGGGCGGATGGGAAAAGTGCATGAGCCAGATGTTTCCAGATTGAGGTCTAAAGACTCAGAGGCCTGAGCAGCTATTCTTTATAGATATGCCGGCAGAACCCAAAGTTTGCAAAATGAGCAACAACCCAACAGAAGTTGAGATTAAACTGTGTCAGACTGTCTGAACTAGAAGGGACTGGAGATGTCATCAAGAGCAAACCACTCACGTTACAGATAAGGAAACAGGCCCAGAGAGGGAAAGGGACCTGCCCAAGATCACAGAGCCAGTGGGTGACAGAGCCACGACTAAAACCCAGATCCTAAGACCTGCTGCTCTTAAAAATGGTCATGGGTCTGCATCCTACCTCCACCACTTACTGAGTGACCCTCAGTGAGAGAATTTAACCATCTGGGCCTCTGCTTCTTCATCTGTCACCTGAGGCCAATGAAATCTACACCACAAAGTTGTTCGCTGCCTCTGAACTTGTATGCTCTGACCCCAGTGAAGCAGGAACTCTGGCATCATCACTTCCATTTTACAGATGGAAAAGGTGAGGTCTGGCAAGAGTAAATCCTTGCTTGGGTTACCCAAAAGAACATCATCGTGCTCCGCTGACTGCGAATTCCAACTCTGTGGTTTGAAAGCCAAGGCACTGTGGTCCCCTGCCAGGCCTGGGCAACCTGACAGAAGTGTCTTTGTCTTGGCTATTTACTTCTCCAGGGCAAGAGAGAGGAAGGTAAGCTGCCTCCTGGCCCACAGCTGCCCTCTGCCCAGTTCAGGCAACACTGGGCATGAGGAACCAGATGCAGGCCAATACTCACCATGCTCTGAGTGGAGCACCATCTTAGAGAGCTTGGCCCGGATGACAGGTGTGGTGACTAACGACAAGAAGAGCAGCCCGTACCCTGTGGAGAAGAAACAATCACAGGAAAATGGAGGTGGAGAGAGGGGTGCCCAAGAGAGATGTAGCAAGATGTATCCTGTACATGTTCCATGTGGGGCTCAGGCTAGACACAGGAAGAACTTCCTTGATGGTGAAGGAGAGAATGACCAAGGAGGAATGGAAAACCGCCCTTCTCAAGGCTTGGGCGACCTGCTACCTCTTTCATGAACGAACGCTGATTCCCCACCAATTGCATTCTTATAAGAACACCTCTTGTGGTCACAGCAGGTGTCACCCATGCACCCAGCACTTAATAGGGAGGTGGCGGGGCACAGAAAACAAGCCTGGGCTTTGGAGTCAGCCCTGAACCCAGTCAGTTCAAAACCCGATGCCATCGCTTACTAACTATGTGGACTTGGGCCTGACTCCTATCTGTAAAAGGATAATGAGGCCTTCATCACAGGAAGGTTCTGGAGGCTGAATAATGGCCCCCCAAGATATCAAGTCCTAATCCCTGAGCCTGTAAGTGTTGCCTTCCTTGGAAAAGGCATCTTTGCAGATGCAATTAAGTTAATGATCCTGAGATGGAGAGATTATCCTGGATTACCAGGTTGGGCCCTAAATGCAATCACACGAATCCTTATGCAAAGGAAGCAGAGGGAGATTTGACACAAACAGAACAGAGGAGAAGGCCATGGGACCACAGAGGCAGAGGTTAGGGTGATGCAGCCAGAAGCCAAGGAATGCCAGCAGCCACCAGAAGCTGGAAGATGCGAGGCACAGATTCCCTCCCAGAACCTCCGAAGGGAGTGTGGCCCTGCTGACACCTTGATTTCGGCCCAGTGATACTGATTCTTGATTTCTGGGCTCCAGAGCTCCGAGAGAATAAATCTCTGTTGTTTTAAGCCACTAAGTTTGTGATAATTTGTTACAGCAGCCACAGGAAACGAATACATGAGGTAACCTCCATGAAGAGTGTGGCAGAGCGGGTACCCAGCAGATGCGGGTTCCTCTTCCCTTTGCGTTTACTCGCAGGCTTACACTGTTTCCTTCATAACCACTTCCCTTCCCCGTGTGACTGCTGCCTCCTCAGCAAAACTGCAAACTCCTAGAGGAGAGTGGACCCTCCAGAGTGGGTATACGATGAGGCAGGTGTCAGGCCCCCAAATCCCACTCTGCTGAGGCTCCCCAGCGCAATGACAGCGTCTTCATCATCTCTGCACCCCCGAGGGCCATGAGCCCAGCACTGAGCCCAGGGGACATGCAGTGGGCAGGACAGAAAGGCACCTGGTCCCCTTCAGCCTCGCCGTCCAGGGAAAAAGCCAAGTTAAGAAATCCGTGATTACTGAACAGCTGACTTTGTACACAAAGTATTTTAGGGCTCTATCAAAATAAATCCGTTCCTTGAAAAAAGTTAATTTCCTCATTCCCAGCTGCCCCTCTCCCACCCAAAAAAGGAAGAAGAGAAGAACTAACGCAAGTAGGAATTTGACATCTGTGGTTTGAGAAGACTGGCTTTTTTAAAAACTCAAAGAAGCTGACCAAGGATATTTGAGGTAGGTCCTGTGATTCTTATCAGAGAAGTGAGTATTAAGGCATTAATGGCATGGACTTTGTTAAAAAATACCATGAATATAGGCTGTGCTAGGCCAAGGAGTGAAGCAATTAGTGTATGACCCATACTTTTGTCTTTTGCTCTATCTTACTAACAATATTTATGGTTGATAATGTGGAATAATTACTTTGGCTATCGAAGGTCTATATTTTCCATATTACAAAGATGGCATTTTTATGAGGTTTCTTAGTTGTCTGTCCTCCGGTGCAGGCTGGGAGCATAATGATGTTTCCAAAGACACAGGGATGAACGATATTTGGGGGCAGCAAGTGGCTGGCCCCCAATTTTTACCCAGTGCCTCTGGGACAAACTGTCCCTGAGCCCACACACTTTACCTGTGAACATGAGGGGTGTGATGGTAGCAAATGCAAAGACCACCATCCCCAGGATGTTGAAGGCCAGGCCGATCTCAGCCACCCAGGTGTCAGCCAGGCAGTACTGCAGAAGCCGCAGGACCAGCAGGCTGGTGAGGTACGGGAGGTGCTGAGCCGCAGAACCATAGCCGATCAGCCTGGAGTCCCAGCAGAGGGGTGTGCTCAGTTCATAGAGGGTCAGGATGTCCTGGGCCCCAAAGTGCACAGTGATCACCACGAAGATGGCCAATGAGTACAGGGCTAAATGTTTCCTGGACTTCTCCGGGGCTGGAGTCACGTAGAGCTGGACAATGGATCGGTGGTGACGGAGCGTGAAGAGCCGAGCACGTGTCGGCTCCTTCACCGTCTCACCAAAGCAGAATGCTGCGTAGAGAGTCATGGCTATCAGCAAGGCCAAGGCCAGCCAGAACGGGTTGGCATAACCCTGGGCCCGGAGCCAGTGGCCCCCAAGGAGGCTGGCCAGCATCCCTGCCACCCCGATGCATGCTTCCAGCAGGGCCATTCGGATGGTGCGGTTGCGGTTGGAGCTGACATCTGCCACAGAGGCAAAGCCAGCAGCCAGAAGGCCACTGAAGTCACCGAGAAGAGCACAAAGGATGCGGCCCAGAACGAAGTAGCCGACGTGAAGCTGAAGCTGCACCACAAAGATGGACACCAAGGCCTGGAGCAGCAGGCCAAACGAGGCCAGCACCAGCAGCGGGCGGCGGCCCACACAGTCACTCCAGGCGCCCAGCAGGGTGGACGAGAAGAGCCCCACCAGGAAGCCGCCCACGTTCGTGTAGAGGGTCCAGTGGGAGGTAAGGGTCTCCACTTCCTGTGGGGGCATGAGTCTTACCAGGGTGCTGCTCCTCACTCTGGGTTGCCCACCCCCTAAACCATCACCACCCTGAGAGATACAGGGATGACGACTTTCTTTGGAGCCTTAAACCTCAGAGAATTTTAGTACCACTCTTAAAAACTGACACTGGCGAGGGGTATGGGAAAGGGCCCAAGGGCCCATTCTCTTACTTTTACCCTCTTTTGTTAACCCTCAAGGTCTTGCTTTATCTAGGTCAACTTCGCGCGTCCCCACGCCGCAGTTCTCCGCCGGGCCGCAACTTTGCTCTGGCCCCGCCCACAACCCAATACCCAGAACCCTCGAGATTGCCCCCCACCTTTACGCAGGCCCCGCCCCCTGAGCTGCCCCCACGCTCCAGCCCAAGGCCCGGCCCCTGCCACGCTGCTCGCTCCTCCCCGCCGCCGCTACCTGCATGATGGGGTCCCCGCTGTGGTTGCCACAGTTGCCCCTGTCGCGGGTGCCATTGTAACCAAGGTCGGCACTGAAGCGGTGCCACAGGTACTGCGTGGTGAGCGGGCCCTGCAGGACCAAGGCGAAGTTGGCAAGGAAGACGAGCGGCTCCACGGGGCCTCGGTACAGCACGGCCCCCGCGGGCCGGGCGCGGGGCTCGCCCAGTGGGCTCGCGCGCCCCTCCATGCGCGTTCGCGGCGGCGCTGGCGTGGGGCAGGAGGCGGGCCTTTCCGCGCCTGCGCTGAGCGTCCCTTTTTTAAGAGTCTGGCGGGGCGGGGCCAGGGCAGCTGTCCCTCTCGCTGTC
Source organism: Equus quagga (assembly GCF_021613505.1). NCBI lineage: Eukaryota > Metazoa > Chordata > Mammalia > Perissodactyla > Equidae > Equus > Equus quagga. Next base: position 74,552,524 of record NC_060277.1, on the reverse strand, counting down.
GCCGCCCGCTCCAAGCTGCTGATGGCGTGCGAGGGGCCCGCGCCCTAGGCTCTCAGGATGACCTCACTTGCAAACAGTGAAAGGATAGCGCCCTGCAGCTCTCCCTCCCAAGCTCAGAAACATAACAATAACAAGAATATCAATAATTAACATTTATTGATCGCTTACTATGTTCAGGGCACTGTACTAAACTCTGCGTTAGTTTAATCTCTCAACAACCCTATAGGCTAGCCCACTATTAATGATCTCAATCTACAGATGAGGGAACAGTTCATCCGGCGCTCAAGGCGAAGCTAGCAGCACATGATTCCTGATGCCTCCGCTGATGCTCTGTGCTGTAACAAGCAACTCAGAGGGGATAAGAGGGCAGCCTCGGGCTCCACTGCCTCGGGGTTCGTTACCTAGACTCTGCTGCTATCTTGAGCGTACCACCTACCTCCCTCTGCCTCAGTTTCTTCATCTTTAAAATGGAGGTGCTAATAGAGCCTGCCTCAACGAGTTGCTGTGGAAGAACGTGTCTGGCCGGTTGTATCTTTTCCTGGGAAACTAGGCTTGTATCTGAGGCTGGGGTCTGGCTCTGCAGTGCCTTAGAGGAGCACGGGAAGAGGAGAAGACCATGGAGGGCCTGGGAGCCTTTGGGTGTGGCCCTAAGCTCCTGGGTGCTCCTACTATAGGAATTGGGCCTGAAGACAGTCGGACCTCTCTCTGGGCCCATTTTATTGCCTGTAAAAGAGAGTAGCATTACCTGCCTTTCTCCCTTATTTACTCATTCACGCACCTATTGAGCTCTCCTTATGTGCCAGGCACCATGCAAAGGGGCTGTGGGAACACAGCCCTGAAGGGAACAGACAAAACCCTTCCCATCCCTGTAGTTTCTAGAATGCATGGGGAGAGACATCAAAGAAGCCTAACCCATGTAAGATTGCCACTATGGAAAGTGCTTTAAAGGAGAGGAGTTGTGGGGCTCCAAGGGTGCTGATTCGGGGGCCAGGCCCGGTCTGGGAGGAGCAGAACAGGAATGACCACCTTCCCTGACAGTGGGACAGCTGAATGGATTTGTGGAGGGAGGTCCTCTGCTGTAACCCACAGGCCTGATTCTTGAGGTGGTAGGGGCTCTATTTCTGGCCACCATGACTGTGTGTGGGCTTGTTGCTGGCTTACTAACTAGGCCCCACTGCCCCTGAGCAAGAAGGAGTCCCAGGGTCAGGGTAGGAGTGCTGGCTAGATACGAGTGAACTGAATGACGCCCCCACCCCACATAACCACCACCACCCTGTGGTCTTCCTAGAGATAGGAAATTCCACATTAAACATACAAGCCCCTGGGTTGGCTCCTTCTCTTCCCCACCACCTACACATGAGCTTGGCCCAGTTACGTCAGCTACGGTGAGAGTGGGGTGCCCAGCTGAAACTAGAATTATTTCCTGGGTAACGAACTAAGATTGAGAGAGGTCAGGCCAAGGTCCTGGGAATGGGACAGGGTGCGGCTCATCCCAGAGCTGGAGCCTGCGGGGTCCACCAGACTAAAGGCCTCTTCTAGCTCCTTTAAAACCTAGCTCTAATCAGGTCACTGCTCTACTCAAAACCAGCCAGTCATTTCCATTTCATCCAGTGACAGCCAAGTCATTATGAGGCCCTGAGACCACCTGCCCCTCTCTGACCCTCCCCCGACTCCATCCCTCATGATTCCTTTGCTCTAGCTGTGCTGGCCTCCTTGCTCCCCCTCCAGTTTGTCCAGCAGACTCCTGCCTCAGGGTCTTTGCATATACTGTTCCCTCTACGTGAAATGCTCTTCTCCCACGTCTCCACCTGATTGACTAGGCTGGTGAGGGCACACGAGGGGCCTGCACCCTAGGCTCTCAGGATGACCTCACTCGCAAACTGTGAAAGGATAGCGCCCTGCAGCCCTCCCTCCCAAGCCCAGAAACATAACAATAACAAGAATATCAATAATTAACATTTATTGATCACTTATTATGTTCACTTGTGTCAGGTCTCTGCTAAAATGTCACCTGACCCCTCTATTTATAGTAGCAACTCCCCTCCCCCATCTCCTGGCACTCCCTAATCCCTTATCTCATTTTCTTTTTTTCCATAGTGTATATCACCATCTGAATTATCATAACTTTCTTGTTTCTGTGTTTGTTGTCTCTCTTTACTAGAAGTGATGGCAGGGGCTTTGTTTTCTGCACTGCACCACGCCCAGCACACGGTAGGTGCTCAGAAGGTGGTAGCTGAATGAATAAATGAACTCCTCAAGGAGAAAGGATTCCCCACCTGGGGCCCCAGAGCATGTGGAGAGGGTTGGCGGTGTCGAGCTACACAGTGGAGTCCAGAGTCCAAGAATCTATACCTAGAAGGAAGCCAAGAGATCACACCTTTGACTGCCCACCCTCTTAAAAGATGAGGAAATTGAGGTTGAGAGACAGATAACTTACCCAGGGGAGCTAAAAATTCCTGCCCTTTCAAATCCTTAAAGGAAAGAAGTGATTGCAAAGGAAAAGATCTGTAGATTTAATTCCATCAGAATTAAAAATGTAAATTAAAAGGCAACAACAAACAAAATATTCCTTTAAAATATGACAAAGGGCTATTATTTTAAGTATATTTGATAACAACCTAAGATCTCTCCCCCATCCATCAAAGAACTGGATAAAAGCCACACGCCAAGAGGTTGTAACCCAGAACCGTGTCTGAGACACACATGTAAGCTCTTCTCCAGCTTCTGAATACTGAAGGGAATGCTGGGCCTTTGCTTTTGTTCTCTGTGGCCAATGCATTCACAGAGATTTCGTTTCCAATGAGAATGCCTGAAGCTTGTAAGGCTTGCGTGAAACAGACACTGCGGAGACAGTGTGAAGGTACCCTTTCAGGAAACCGTTGGGTAGAATTGCATCAAAACCCTTAAATTCTCTGATTCCTTTGAGTCTCCATCCTAAGGAAATAATTTGAAGTACAGAAAAATCTCTTATGTGCCAGGATATTCTCCATAATATTATTGACAATAGTAAAAGAAATTGTAAACAATCCACTTGTCCAATAGCAGGGAAGTGGTTGAGTAAATTACAATTGATCCGCTCAAGGATGCTAGCCATTGAAGTGACATATTCAAAGAGACTATAATAATATAGAAAACTGCTTATGTCATCGTTTTTATGTGAGAAACACAGAGGACTTTTTGTTCACATGTTATGGTGATAGGCATAGAAAAGAATTGCATGGGGTAAAGACTGGAAAACACTGCACCAAAGTATTAACAGAGGTTCTCTCTGGGTGGGGAGGTGAGCTAAGATTTTTTTTCTTCTTAAAATGTTTTCAACTCTTCTAATATAAACATGTATGTTTATCATGAAAAATATAAAATTTTTAAAAATCTGGTGATGTCCCTCTACTTCAAGCCTGTTCTGGCTCTGTTGCCAGACATCAGCTTCATGCCCCTTAGAGTTCTGGAGACATCGATAGGAGCTGACTTTATTGAACCAGGCACTCTGTGAGGGCATTACATACATTATCTTATTCAGTCGTCCTCACGACCTTATGAAATACGTCCCATTATCATTTTTACAGATGATGTATCTATGGCTTAGAGAGCTGCAGGAAAATGGTCCTTCCCGCTCAATATAGGTTTTCTTCTTACATCCATTCCAGTGCTTTCTAGGTCCCAAGCATTAGTATATGTTAGTCCCTTTGCCAGGAATACCCTTCCCTTTCGCCTGGCCTATTCAACTCCTATTCATCCTTCAAGATCCACTTCTAGGCAGAATTAGTCATTGCTTTGTATGTGCTTCCACAGTACTGTGTTCATACATTTAATCCCAGTTTTATGCCTAACCTGGTTATGCTAAATATGTGTTCACAGGTTTGTCTCCTCCCAACCCCCACCCATATCCTGCCACCAGACTTGAGGGCAGAGACAATGTTTTATTCATCTTTGCATCTCCTAGCAATGGGACTTGGGACTCAAATGCAATAAGATGAAATGTTAAACAGGTTTGATGGTATGCACCCACTCCAGTCAATTGATTGCAGCTGCCTGGATTGCTGCATTGAGATAAGCTGTTTTTCTAGCTTTGGGGGAAGGAGTGCTGTGATCCATTAGTTATGTCTGCCATGGGCTCAGGAATGAAAAGTATTGGCACCAGTGATAGTGTAGTCCAACCCTGGATTGTGCCCAGTAAGTTTTGTTAGGAAGCTCTGGAGAAGTGCTTGGAAGCTGTAATGGTTTCTTCACTCCCGGTTGGGTGATGCCGGCAGAAGACCGTCTGCGCAACCACTGTGGGAGGATGATTGCAACGTGGATTCCTCATCCACCCGGCAGCCTTGTCGTAGCTTACACCCAAAGTCTGTGCTTCCTCTCCACAATTGGCCAGCCACAGCTTCGGAAGAGCTGTTCCTGTTTTTGAATATTAAGAGGAAGGGAGGAGAGAGCATGAGGAGAATTCCATTTCCTGTTGTGAGTCATTGCTTCACACATGCCAACTCTGAAAGTCAAAGCAGCATCTGTGTCACAGTAAGGGTGTTTATAGCACTAGAGTGGAAGCTGCGATTATATCCATCTCACCGCGAGACTTTAGCCAAGTCCCTTTTGGCCTCAGTTTTCTCTCTCTCAAATAATTTCTGGCCTCTGTTTCCTTGTCTGTGGAAAATGAAATAATAATATCTACCCATGGGATGGTTGTTAGGATCAAGTGAGAAAATGTGTGTGGCTATGAACTGCCCGTGGCTGTGTCCAGGTACCAGAGATGGTGCTTGCTGTTGAGCTGAGCTTGAAGGTGGGCCACTTGCCTTCAGTCGAATAAAGAACACCTGGCCCTGGAGGTGGTCCATGCAGCCCATTTACTGGGGTCTGCTGTTGCCTGGGAATCAGATCCCAAGGTTTCCATAGGGCATGTACGGAGGATCTCTGAACATAGAGCAGATGGAATCACTGTGACACTATGCCAAGCTGCTATGCCAAGGCTCTGAAAAAATCCTGCTTCCTACCACTTGAGGTTGATTTCATTAGCTATAAGGCCACTTTGGTATCCAGCCCACCACAATCTGGTCTTACTATATCTCATAGCAATGGGGAGACAGTGTGAGGCCAGGGAAGTTGGCAGGGGCCAGATGACACTTCTGAGGAGTTCAATTTGGATCTTACTGAGTTTGAGGTGCCTGTATGACAACCTGGTGGAGGGGGACTCCAGTGGGCAGCTGTACCCACAGCTCATGAGGAAGAGCAGGGCTGGGAGTCATCTGCATATGTGATAGAGACATGGGAGTGGACAGACCATCCTGAAAGGATACAACAAGTGACAAGGAACCTGGGCACGGGTCAGTGAGGAGCACAGCTAGTTCAGATGGAGAGAGGAAGAAGGAACAGGCAGAGAGGGAGGAGGAGGAGAAGCAGAAGAGAGTGCTGAGGAAGCCAAGAGAACAGAATTCGCAGGCGAGAGTGGTGACATGCTGAATACTAAAGAGATGTCTAGGGTAGTGCTGGCAATTATGGGTCAGCACTGGGCAACCCAGAAGTCTTAGCAGGTAGGATAAGGGAAGGGAAGGATAGAAATCAGATTGTAATGGGTTAAGTAATGATCAACTGGACGTTTAATACTAAGGAATGAAGCAAAAGTGCCCCTTGATAAGTTCCCTGGGGAATGTAACAAGCAAGATACAACACATTCTGGGGTGACAGTAGCTCCTCTCTCAAAGGTGGAACTGAAAAGCTTTAGAGACAGGCAGGCCTAATCTCAGTGACCAATGTGATGTCAGGGAAGCATATCTGAGGCTGAAACCTAGTCAGGGGAAGTGAGACAGTGAAAGGTACAACCCTAGCCAACCCTAGCTGGTCAAGTGGATGACAGTGGCAGATGCATTCTCGAATTCTCCAGGTGTTAACTTGTCGAGGCAGCCAGCTACCCTCCACAGTCTTAGCACTGACACTTTCAGACTTACATGCCAACCCTCCTAGGTCACCTGTCGGAGGTTAAGCTGGGACAATTTTTACAGCCATGCTGAACCAGCGCTTTGGGCTGTCCCAGAGTGCCTTCCCCACTTTCAGTTTTTCTATGCAGTTATTTTGAGATCTGGTTGACATTTGCCTTTGTTTTATAAAACTGAGTGGGAAAGAGAAAACACGAGGCTAACCCCAATGCTCTATACTTCACATAAAGATGGAATGTCACCCGGTACCTGAAAGAAATGAGTCTGGGCCACAAGTGTGTGCTTGTTGCCCCGAGGGTGGATGACGGGGCATTCAGTGGTGAAGGAAAAGGGCAAATTTAAAAAACACTTGTGAAATCATGGGACTGTATATCCAAGAGTGTCTAAACATGAAGACATGGGAGGTCTCTTAAAGGGTGGATTAATGCTCAAAAACATCCACCTGGAGCACAGGACAAATCACCTTATGCCCACCGGTATGACCTGGAACATAGACGATGCATACTGATGTAGGGTTCTTGCAGGCTTCCTACTTCTTTTTTTCCCCCAGCTTTATTGAGATGCAATTGACATTTAACATTGTGTAAGTTTAGGTGTACAACATGATGATTTGATACACGTAGATATTGCAAAATTATTACCACAATAAGGTTAATTAACACACCCATCATCTCACATAGTTGGCTTTTTCCTTTTCGTGTGGTGAGAGCTTTTAAGATCTACTCTCTTAGCAACTTTCAAGTACATAATACAGTATTGTTCACTTTCATCATCATGTTGTATATTACATCCCCAGGACTTATATATAACTAGAAGTTGGTACCTTCTGATCACCTTCACTCATTTTCCCCAACCCCCAGCCCCTGGCAACCACTAATCTACTCTCTGTTTCCATGAATTTGGTTTATTTTAGATTCCAAGTATAAGTGAGATCATCAGTATTTAACATTCTCTGTCTGACTTATTTCTCTTAGTATAATGCCCTCAGGGTCTATCCATGTTGTTTCAAATGGCAGGATTTCCTTCTTTTTTATAGATGAGTAATATTACATTGTGTGTATTTATATATTTTTATATATAGATATATATACCCCACCTCTTCTTTATCCATTCATCCATTGATGGACACTTAGATTGTTTCTGTGTCTTGGCTATTGTGAATAATACTGCAGTGAACATGGGGGTGCAGATAGCTCTTTGAGGTATTGGTTTTGTTTCCTTCAGATATACTCCCAGAACTGGGATTGCTGGCAGGATTCCTGATTCTTGACCTTGTTTGCAGCTGTAGTTTACCACTGCCTGTAGCTAGCCCTCCTTTCCCTGCCTCTCGCCATGTCCCTCTCCCTCTAGGGTCTCTCACAGTGTCTTTATAGCCTAATAAATAGACAGGTATAAATGTGGGGCTTGTACATCCTCAGAGAGAGGAAGACAAGATTCCCATAATCAAAAGCACATTATATCAGATCTAAACGTTAACAACACCGAGCAAATACTGTGACCCCCTTTCTTGATGAACCCCTTTCTTTATCCGAATCTCCTTTAGGATATATACTTTACTTGTACACTGTAATTCTTCTTGTTTTCAAAATGTATATTTGAATATTTTTTAAATGCATATTTTATTGTATTTTCTTCTTCTGTTTTCAAAGTACAGACTTGAATAGATTTCCAAATATATGCTCTAAGTCTGTCAATTGCAAGTGCAAGGACATCTCTCCACTGTGGATCCCAAAACGATTTCTAGAAAGGTGGCAGTGGTGTGGAGAGATCCTGGGTGATCCCCACGAATAAAAGAGAATCTGTAAAAACTGATGTGAGCGGTCATGCAGCTTCTGGATAGTGGAATTTCCCCCCACTTTTTCTTCTATGCATATTTTTTAGGAAACTACAAAAGTGGTATTACAAAATAACAATAATGACAAAGAAATGTCAGTGACCCAAATGCAGCAAGAATAATAATAGTCGCTAATGGTTAATGAGTATTTACCATGTACCAAGCACAGAAATATCTCAACTAATCCTAATAAAACCTTCCGCGGTGGTTATTATCATTCCCATTTATAGAGGAGGAGGCTGAGGCTTTTAGAGATTGAGCGATTTATCAAAGATCCTGTGGCTAATTAAGGGTCAAAGTCAGGACTGGAACCTCATCTGTCTGCTTTCAAAGCCAGAGTTCTCACCCCTGCCCTCTCTGCTCCCAGGTCTGTCGAACTGTTGGTGGGCAGCCAGCTCACTACAGAATCCTTTCACAAGCAAAGAAACTAGCATTCAATTTCCTCCTGAAATTTTTCAGGAAAAGTCACTAAAACACATCCGCATTACAATTTCCTACTCAATCTTCTACAAAAATCCCAGTTGGAAAATCAGCATCAGCAAGCTCTTGTTCCCAACCTTAAAATGAATTTCTCCTGTCTCCTAAATAAGAGGAGAGAGTGAGAACTGCATGGTAAGAAATTATCCTAGAGAGGCCAGCCCCATGGCCAAGTGGTTAAGCTCGCGAGCTCCACTTCAGCGGCTCAGGGTTTCGCCGGTTCGGATCCTGGGCGCGGATGTGGCGCCACTCCTCGGGCCATGCTGAGGAGGCATCCCACATGCCACAAGTAGAAGGACCCACAACTAAAAATAGATATATATACAACTATGTACTGAGGGGCTTTGGGGAGAAAAAGGAAAAATAAAATCTTTTAAAAAAAGAAATTATCCTAGAAACTTAATTTTTGTCATTGCTACTGTTTAATCCATCTTTAACTTTTTTATGATTATGAAAATGTTCAGACACACACAAAATAGTGAACACACAAAATGAACCCCTATATATTCATCACTTAGTTTCAACAATTATCAAAATCTTGCCAGAGATTCAGCTATTTTTGTCCTTTGCTGAAGTATTTTAAAACAAATTCCAGACATTATGATGTTCTGTCATTTCATCCCATATTTTATGTCTCTAAAATATATAGACATTTTCTCACATAAGTGCAATGTTACTATCACATCTTAAAATTTAACAATACTTCGAAATGATCTAATATTGGGTATTCAGTAACTGTTTCAAAAAATGTCTTTTTATGACTGATGCATTTGAATTAGACTTCAAACGAGCCCACACAATGAATTTTAAGGGTATGTTATGGCTCTTAAATCTCTTTTGTTCTGGAACAGTCTCTCCATTCCCCATCATCCCCCGCATCTGCTTTTTTTCCATGTCATTGACTTGTTGGAAAAACAATGTTTTAATGTTCCCCCTCAAAATCATGTATACACTGAATAATACTGAGTTGTAAAAAAAATACCCATAAACATATATATAATAAATAGAGATTTTACAGCATTTATGACCTCTAAGACTGGACTACACCATACGACGTAAATATATCTATTAATTTTTCTATCCTTAACTTCCACAGTATGTAAGAAAAAAGGCACTGCTTGTGGTGGGAAAATGTGTCAACTCAAACGAGTGACCCAAAATAGGATGAAGATGTCCAGAAAATGGAGCTCAAAGGAAAAGATGAAATTTGGTAACTTTTCCCCTCCAGGTGAGAGGTCTTGAATTGGGCAGACACGAGCATTCACTTTCCGGGCACTGTGGGTACATCAGTGGATAACTGTCCTTGCTGGCAAATTGCTCACAGTCTTCACAAATAGCCTTCCAATATCACCCCCCGACACACACCTTCATTCTCCTCCTCCTTTTGACCTCTGATGACCCTTCCAGCCTCCAGGGCCCTTGATGGGTGGGTAGGGGTGCCTGTTAACTAGCACATGTACTCTGGTCCCTCTGGGAAGCTCTGTTTAGATTTTGTGAAGTTTGATTCCCTTCTGGAAGTTAACACATTGGCATTTGGAACTATGAGGCCATCCCTTATGGGTTGGTTACTGTGTGTCTGAAAATCAGACAATCTGGCTGTCCTGACAAAAGGGCATTTGGCTGCCCAAGGTTCTGTGGCATGGCCAGGATGGCTTTTTTGGGAGACCAGCTGCCACCCTCACTACTAAATATCTTACCTGGTGGATGAGGCCTCTATGACCTCTTCTCCTCCTCTCCCCTTATCCTACCACCCAACAATGCCCGCATCCGTTCCTTCCCTGACCCCACCCCACCCCACCGGCCCAGACTTCTTCCCTCCTCAGACTGTTCCAACTAACTCCTAACTTGTCTCACGTATTCTAGTCTTGCTCTGCTTCCACTCCTCTCTCCACAGTGATCTTTTAAAAATGCAAATCTCATTTTGTGACTTGCCTACTTAAAAACCTTCAAAGGTTCCCTTGGCATGACATCTAAGGCTCTGTCTGATCTGGTGCCAGCACCCTCACACTCAGCACCCTCCACGCAAAACACTCCACCCACTCCCCATATAGCCCTGGCACCTGCTATGGCCTCACCTAGAAGGCGCATCTCCCATGCCCACCCCACCTGCCTATTATTTGCTGGAATGACTCCTTCCTACACATCCTTCTAGACTCACCGTAGATACCCCTTCCTCCAGAAAGACCCCCATCCGGAGCAGGCACTGCCAGAGCCCTGTACTTCCTCCATCGAGATACTAGCTTGTTAGTTCTCTGAAGGAGAATATGTCTTGCCTTATCTAGCAGTGCCTGACATGCCAGGGATAATTGTCATGTGACTGGAAAAGTGATATTGTAAGATAGCCTGCCTTCTCTGCCCCAGGCTGAACAACTATGCTCCTTCAGTTACCTCTCCTTTGATGAGATTTCCAGATTCCTCCCCATAGTTGCCTTTCTTGCAGAAACAGAGCACTCTGAGGACACCGCGAGAGCATCACCTGGCTTGTCCAAGTTTTATGTCCCATTAATGAAACCAAAATTTGGAGTAGAAGGGAGCACCCTCTCTGCTTTGCTGGCTCCTGCTGTGTTGTTCCCGGGAATCCCCAAGCTTTCACCTCATTCTCTGCTTCTGGGTGCACTTCCACTGTCTGGCCCGTGTAAAGGTGGTTTTGGACCCATTTTCAGGCCCATAGAAGTATCCCTCCCATGTGTTGTCGCCTTTTAGATTCAGCCCATCTGTGTCACTTAGCATTCTCTAGTTGCAAGGAAAAGAAACAAATTCTGGCTGTCTTTTTAAAAAGAATTTGTACGGAGGCCCTGAAAGAGTAAATCTCAGAATACAAAATGCTGAAGAGCCAGGTCACAATTAGGACAAAAAGCAGGACAGTTCCGGGAATCCAGGCGTCAGGAAGCATCAGATACACTTTATGGGACATTGCTGTCAGGAGAAATCAGCTGTAACCCTGTTCTATCACCCTCAAGATTCCATTTCCCAGGAAACAGAGAGTCCAGATGGCCTGGCTGGGTCACATGCCCACCCCTCGGCAAGGAGGGAGGCACTTTGATTCTCCCAAGGCTGCCCCACTGGGGCAGGCAAAGCAAGATGCTGTTATCAGAAGGTGAGTTTATTGCTAGTCAGGGGAAAAAAATTTATCTCCATGCTGGTGTTGCGATAACTTGGCAAAATTCTAGAGATAAGGGGAGCCAGGATGGGGATGGTTCAGTGCAGTGTACAAAGGGTAACCTTGGGTCAGACTCCAACAGGGTCCACCCAAAGCTCTCTTCTGAGCAGCATAGCACTGTGGCAGGTGGTCCTGAAGGCAAGTGGGCAGGCAGTGTGGCTCTAGGGCACCAGTCTGTTGGGAACAGACCCCACCAAGGGACAGGCTAGGACTTATGGAGGGCACGTGAGCTCAGTGCTCCCACCCCACAGGTAACGCCAGGGTCAGGCTTCAGCAGCAAAACTAATGCCAATCGCCATGGGCTGGGAGTTTCCCCTGCTCTCTGGTGACTGGGAGCCTTCGCTGCCTCCTTCTTCCTTTTCTCTCTGGGTCCTGCTCCTAGTGGACTTTCTCTCTAGACCTGGACCAAGCTGCTCTTGCTTGCTTCCTGTTGGCCTTGGCTGGTATGACAGTATCTTCAGTCTCAGCAAAAAAGTCCCCAACCTGCAGATAGGGACCTCCCTCTAGATCTTGGAAGTGAGCCCAGCAGATTAGGCAAGCATATTTCCAAACAAAGAATTGTTGAGATAAAAGACTTTTTTTTCAATGTAATGACAAGTCCTATAAAGCTATGAACAAAAAATTACATCTAGCAAGCCACATTCCACATCATCCACATTGAAAAGAGTAGAAGTGCATGACACCAGGACTCTCCCGGAAGGCTGCAAATGTCAGACCACAGTGGCAGCGACTCTTCGAGAGACCAGCCCTCTTGGCTCTGTGGAGCTTTACACTGGGGAGAAAGGTGGACACTGTTGAAATGTTAGCCTGTCAACACCTGAAGTGCCCTTCTGCTGGAAACTTCCTTCTCAGCACACACACCCCATTTCCCAGGCTTCTTGATCACACAAGACCTCTCACCCCTCCAGACTTGACTGCCAGCATTTCTTCTCTGGATCCTGTCAGCCTTTGATCTACCAGCTGCCATTTTCAGCCCCCATGTAATAGGCGTTCCCAGAAGATAGGCTATACCTCATTCTCAAAGAAAAAAAGAAAAAGAAGGAGCAGGAGGAAAAGGAGGAACAGGAGAGAGAGAGGGAGAAGTCACTGTATTAGAAACTTAACAGGGGCTGGCCCCGTGGCCAAGAGGTTAAGTTCGTGTGCTCTGGTTCGGCAGCCCTTGGTTCGCTGGTTCGGATCCTGGGCCTGGACATGGCACCACTCATCAGGCCATGCTGAGGCGGCATCCCACATAGCACAAGCAGAAGGACCTACAACTAGAATATACAACTATGTACTGGGAGGTTTGGGGGAGAAAAAGAATAAAAGAAAACCAATGTTATCTCACTGAGACCTGTGGACGTCCTGATTTTACAGATGGGTCAGGTCCAGAGACCCCACAGCTAGCAAGATGCAGGGGCAGTATTAACAATAAGTGGGGTTTAGAGGCTGTGGGAGGCTTCCTGACAAAATGGCTGTACCCTCTGAACTGGTCTTGTGCCAGAAATCCTACCATGAGTCATTCCTCTGAGACATAAAGCCTTTTTGGTTGGGAATACTCATCGAAAATGGTCATTAATTAAGGGTTTATTGACCAGAATGTTTTACTAATGGAGTCCTTTGTGTGTGTGTGTAGAAGAATATTAACAAGGAAGGCCCTAAATGAATGATTTTTACTTCCCTCTGTCATGCAAACCCTTGCAATCTGTAGAGAAGGATTTAATTTTAAAATTAAACTTTTTTTTAAAGATTTTATTTTTCCTTTTTCTCCCCAAAGCCCCCCAGTACATAGTTGTGTGTCCTTTCAGTTGTGGCATGTGGGATGCTGCCTCAGTATGGCCTCAGCATGATGAGCGGTGCCATGTCCGCACCCAGGATTTGAACCCGCCAAACCCTAGGCTGCCGAAGCAGAGAGTGCAAACTTAACCACCCGGCCACAGGGCCGGCCCCAATACCATATGGTCTTGATTACTGTTATATAACTCTTGAAATTGAGTAGACTTGTTCCTGCCATTTTATTTTTCTTTTCAAAATTGTTTTTAGCTATTCTAGTTCCTTTGCCTTTCCACATAAATTTTAGAATAACCTTGTGTATATCTACAAAAACTCTTGCCATGATTTTGATAGGGGTTGTACTAAACCTGTATGTTAATTTGGGGGGAGATTGATATTTTTACTATGTTGAGTCTTACAATATATAAACACCATTATGTCTCTTCATTTATTTAGACCTTCTCTGATTTTTTTTTATCAGCATTTTATAGTTTTCAGCATTTCCAAGTGAGGTCTAGGTTTTGTTAGATTTATACCTAAATATTTATTATTTTTGAGTGATTGTAAATGGTATTGTATTTTTAATTTCAGTGTCCATGTATTCATTGCTAGTATATAGAAATACACTTAATTTTTGTATGCTTTTCTTATATCCTGAGATTTTGCTGAACTGACTTATTAGTTCTAGAACTTACTTTCTTTCTTTTTTTGTTAATCCCTTGGGAATTTCTACACAGGAAATCATGTCATCTGCAAATAGGGACAGTTTTACTTCTTTCTTTTTGATCTGCATGCTTTCTATCTCCTTGTCTTGCCTATTGGACTGGCTAGAGCTTCCAGAACTAGTGAATAAAAGTGGTGAGAGTGGGGCAGTCTGCCTTGTTCCCAGTCTTCGAAGGAAAGCATTCAGTCTTTCACCATTAAGTATGGTGTTAGCTGTAGATTTTTGTAGACGCTCTTTATCAAGGAGAGGAAATGCTTCTCTATTCCTACCTTTCTGAGAGCTTTTATCATGAGTGGTTGAATTTTTTTTTTCTTTTAAAGACTGGCACCTGAGCTAACAACTGTTGCCAATCATCTTTTTTTTCCCCTCCTTCTTCTCCCCAGAGCCCCCCAGTACATAGTTACGTATTCTAGTTGTGGGTGCTTCTGGTTGTGGCATGTGGGACGCCGCCTCAGCGTGGCCTGATGAGCGGTGCCATGTCCGCACCCAGGATCCGAACTGGCGAAACCCCGGGCCGCCAAAGCGGAGCGCATGAACTTAACCACTTGGCCATGGGATGTTGAATTTTGACAAATGCTTTTTTGCATCAATTGGTATCATCAAATGACTTTTCTTTTTTAGCCTGTTAATATGGTGGATTAAGTTGTTTAATTTTCAAATATTGATATAGCCTTGCATGCCTTGAATAAACCCCTTTGGCCATGGTGTATAATTCTTTTTATATATTGCTGAATTGTATTTGCTATTATTTTGTTAAGAGTCTCTCAGTCTATATTCATGAGGGATATTGGTGTGTAGTTTACTTTTTGGGTATTGTCTTTGTCTGGTTTTGCTATCAGAGTGGTATTAGCTTCATAAAACGACTTGGGAAGTGTTCCTTCTTCTTCTATTTTCTGGAAGAGACTGTAGAATTGGTGTTAATTCTTATGTATGTATTTGACAGAATTCTCCAGTGAAACCATCTGGGCCTGTAGATTTCTTTTTTTAAGTTACATAATCAATTTCCTTAATAGTTATGGGGTTATGTAAATTTTCTGTTTCGTATTGGGTGAGTTATAGTAGGTAGTGATTTTTGAGGAATTGGTCCATTTTGTCTAAGTAGTCAAATTTATGTGTCTAAAGTCATTCATAGTATTCACTTATTCTCCCTTTGATGACTACAGGGTCTGTGGTGATACCCCGCTTCGTTCTCAATAGGCAAAGATGTGATCTCTCTTTTCCTTGTCAGTCTTGCTAGAGGTTTGTTGATTTTTTTGACCTTTTCAAAGAACCAGCTCTTTTTCCCCCATTGACTTTCTCTATTTTTCAACTTTCTGTTTTCAATTTCATTGATTTCTGCTCTTTATTATCTTTATTGTTTCCTTCCTTCTGCTCCTTTGGGTTTATTTTGCTCTTCTTTTTCTGGGTTCTTGAGGTGGGAGCCTAGCTTATTCATTTGAGACCTTTTCTTCTTTACTAACGTAAGCATTTAGTCCTGTAAATTTCTCTTTCAGCACTACTTTAGCCATGTCCCACAAATTTTGATATGTTGTAATGTGCCTCATTTTCATTCATTTTGATGTATTTTTTTAATTTACTTTGAGACTGTCTCTTTGACACATGGATCATTTAGAAGCGTACTGTTTAGTTTTCAAGTGTTGTGAGATTTTCCTGTTATCTTTCTGTTATTCATTTGTGGTTTGATTCCATTGTGGTCAGAGAACACAGTCAGCATGATTTCAATTCTTTTAAATGTGTTAAAGTTCATTTGCATGGCTCAGAATATGGTTTATCTTGGTATACAGTCCATGGATACTTGAAAAGAATGTGTATTCTACTTTTGTTGGGTACAATGTTCTGTAAATGTCAGTTAGATCCTGTTAGTTGATGGTGTTGTTTAGTTCTTCTATATCCTTGCTGATTTTCTGTCTAGTTGTTACATCGGTTGCTGAGAGAGAGATGTAGGAGAGTAGAGAATGATATCTTTTTAAGGCATCTACAAGCTTTGATTGTGGGCAAGTCAATTAAGCTCTTTAAGTGTATTTCTTCATCTACAAAATGGAGACAAAAATATTAAACTCTCAGGATTATTGGGAGGATTTAAATAATTAAGTAAAGGGTCCAACAAGTGCCTGGCACTGAGTAGGCATAGCAAGATCTTAGTCAATAGGGTTAAACTTACCAAATCATGTTCCTACCCAGACAGCTATGGGAAGGAGCACCCCAGAGAAGGAAGGTGATGTAAACTAGATTCAGAGGACTGGATAAACATTCTACTCTATTAATGAGATATAGATGAAGAGCGAATTAGTGAACTAGAAGATAGAACTAAAGAAATACTCAGAAGTCAGCACAGAGGCAAATAAAATAGAGGTTAAGAAAACTATAGAATAGAATAAAATATGAAGTTTAACGTAGGTCTAATCTGGATTCTTGGAGGAGAGTCTAAAGAGCATGAGAAGATACAATTTTTGAAGAGATATTGGCTGAAGTATTTCTAGAATTCAGAAGGATACAAATCACCTTAAGATTCACAGTAAGTCCATTTTAGGATAAGTGATCCTGAAAGCAGGTTTGGGATGGAAGAAGGAGTTGTGTGCCAATAAATTGATAAGTCAGTGGGTAAATCAAAGCAAATATTAACTGTACAAAGCAATATTATAATGACAATGCTTAATTTGGGAGGGAGGCTAGAAAAAGTAACCAGAGAGAAATAAAATAAGGGACAATTACATGTAACACAGGAGAGGGTAATTGGTGTTAAGGAAAATGGTAGAGATACTGAATAACTTTATATTTTATATAAAGCATGCATTTTAAATTGTTAACTTCCTAAAAGAGGAGAAATAGAGTTTATAACTTCCAAGCAAAAGAAGGAGGAGAAGGTGTTGATTTGGAAAAGTGAGTTACTTCTGGGTTAAAATACAGATTCAACATATACAACTAACCTCACTTCCACCAAATTCCTATTAAAAGAAGAGTAAATATGTTTTAAAAGCTATTTACTTTCTAACAGTAAGGAAGGGGAGAAGAGTTGGAGAGGGGGATAACAACAGCAATATTTTGGAAGACAGCGAGCATATGGACCAAGTGACTTAACAGGACAGACAAGCAGAATGCTGAGACAGCGGTGGGGAGCCAGCCACATTTTCACCATAGAATCCTCAAAATGCTCAGTAATTGGAAGCTACAAGTATGTATGGAATTGGAGATTGGGGGGGAGTGGAATTTAAACTAAGGAGTATTGAGTGAATGCTGAGAAGTAGTTAGATGCCAAACCCCCTCTGATACTCTACAACATGGGTGACTGCCCCTCCTATGCCCTAGCACGTGAATAGGGGGTTATCCTTAAAGGAAGGAACAGTGGGAGGTCTTTGCATGGGGGAAAGTCAGTTGGCACAGTTGAGGACTCCACTGAAAGGTGGGATTATGTGTTATATGTACTTGCTGAAGGCTGAGACCCCCATCCCTTTCCTCCCAGAATGCTAGAAGTGAAACCTGTGTCCTCTAAGTCAGAGGATTGGGAGAGTCTTTTCCGAGGAATCTGAACAGCCAAAGAGGAAAGTTCTAAAGATAGAGATGCTGAGGGTTGCCAAACAAATGACCAATCCAGGTCACCACAGTGAAGCTCACAGTTGACTCAGAGCATCCAATTTGCTCTTCATTTCCCCACTCTTAATCATAACCAAATGACCATGGATTACTAGCAACCGAGAAAAGCCTCTAACATTGATGATAGAGACGAAGGCAAATAAACACGGAGAAAAAAACCCTTAGATGAAGAGAAACTATGCAAGAAAAAGAAAACTTCAAAAAATTCCTGTCACTAATGTCATCAAAGAGATAAGAGAAGACATTGCATCCATGAAAGAACAGGATGCTATTAGAAAAAGAACAATGAGAGAACAAAAAACACGACATTAGAAATGAAAAACAAGAGAAAATAGAGGCAATCCCCAACACACAAAGCAAAAAGAAACAGAAAATATGAAAGAAAGGATAAGAAAATTGGAGAGCATGCCTAGCAAGCCCTAAAACCAAATAATCCAAAAGAAGAAAATAGAAAAATAGAGGAGAAGCAAACATCAATGAAACTATTCAACAAAATGACTCAGAATTGGCAGATACGCACTTATAGATTGACAGAGCCCACTGAATGACCAACACAACTATTAAAAATAGACCCACTTCCAGGCACATTATTGTCACACTTTAGATTCTTAGAGACAAGGAGTTGACCTATAAGCTTAAAAAGAAAAAACGGGGGCTGGCCCAGTGGCACGCAGTTAAGTGAGTACGTCCCACTTCTCGGCGGCCTGGGGTTCCCCAGTTCGGATCCCAGGTGCGGACACGGCACCGCTTGGCAAAACTCATGCTGTGGTAGGCAACCCACAAATAAAATAGGGGAAGATGGGCATGGATGTTAGCTCAAGGCCAGACTTCCTCAGCAAAAAGAGGAAGATTGGCAGTAGTTAGCTCAGGGTTAATCTTCCTGGGAAAAAAAAAAGAAAGAAAGAAACAAGAAAAAACGTTCCATAAGAAGATCAGCTGTCATTTCATTGTGAAGGTAGAATCAGGCATTTTCATATATGAAACTCTCAAAAAGTTTATCTCACATATCCTTTCTCAACATGCTATTAGAAGTTGTCCTCTACAAAAATGAAGATGTAAATTAAGAAACAGGAAATGAATATATGAACTAGGAATCTGACACATAAAAGAAGGGAAAGGAATCTCTAGAATGATAATGAAGGGAGATCCCGGGATGACAACCCCATGCTTCTGATATAGAGGGCAACCCCTCCACATTTGAGCAGTATGACTCGTGAGGCAGTCATATTGAGGGTTGTCATAACCATGCCTTCGGCTGGTAAATGTGCTCCATCAAAAGAAGGAAGTCAATCAAGAAGGAGGAAAGCATAAGACCCAACTCAAGAGAAAGGCAAAGGGAACACCAAGGAGACAACAAAGGAAGTCCCAAGATGATAGCTGCACAGGAGGCTTGGAGAGCAGCTAGCCTAGACTGAAGGAGATTGGAGGTCTCCAAGAAACAATGTAAGGTGATAGATCACCTGATGTGAACAACCTTCGGGGAAATTGTACTAAGAAGGTTTTAGATAGGGTGAGAAGGGTTAATAATGTGTACAAAGAAAACTAAGCTATCAAGGTAATTATTAACTTTAATAAAAATAAAAATAAGAAAGGAATCATAATCATCATACACCACAATGTCCAACTATGCATATTTGCATAAGCATTCTAATGTAAACACTGAAATATTGATTTAATTTTAAATTTTAATGTAATCATAGTTGATTTGAGAGAGCTAAATCTTCCTAGCATAGTTACATTATGGCTAAATCATACTCTAATAGAAAATTGATAGATAATGTCCAAAATTGATGAATAAAGTATTAATGTATGTATTCAATTTAGAAGCAGGGATTATATAAATGCCAAAAGAAATGGCTAAAAGAGGGGGCCAGCACCATGGCCAAGTGGTTAAGTTCACACGCTCCGCTTCAGCAGTCCAGGGTTTCACCAATTCAGATCCTGGGTGTGGACCTATCAGCACTCATCAGGCCATGCTGAGGCAGCCTCCCACATAGCACAACTAGAAGGGCCCACAACTAAAATATACAACTATGTACTGGGGAGCTTTGGGGAGAAGAAGGAAAAAAAAGAAAGAAAATTGGCAACAGATGTTAGTGCAGGTGCCAATCTTTAAAAAGAAAAAGAAATGGCTGAAAGATTTGAAAATGGCTGATGCTAAGGAAGGAAACTGGGGAATGAGAATAAGGGAGACAGGAAACTTCTGTATTTTGTTTTTAGCCTTTCAGAATATTTGGCTATTTAAATGTATTACTTTGTATTTGACTAATAAGATGTGTTATTTTGATAAAATAAAAATTAACTTGTAAATTCCATTCGATCCTGAAGAAAGCAGGAAAAAATTAAAACAAAGCATAGAAAAATTAAGAAAATGTAATTGCAAAATAATATGGTAGGACTATTTCCAAGTATATAATTAATCATAATAGATATATAGAGACTAAAATTATCAGAGTATGAGATTATATATTTTTTAAACTAAGAGTAAAATCCAGCTATATGCAATTTACAAGAGAGAAACCTAAAACATAAAGATACCTCAAGTTTGAAATTAAAGGATGGAACAATATATAACACACAAAAATCAACCAAAATAAAGTTGATATGGCTATAAAAATATCAAACAAAATAGACTTTAATGCACAAAATCTTTCTATGGAGAAAAGAGATTAGTACATAATGACAAAAGGTTCAATGCACTGGGAAGGCGCAACTATGAATGTACATACACCTAATATAGTTTCAAAATATGTAAGGCAAAAATTAACAGAACTACAAGGACAAATGAACAAACAAGGATACTTGACAAAGATAAACCTCCATCATTATAGGAGATTTTAGCACACATCTCTCAGTAAACTATAGGTCAAGCAAACAAAGTATTCATAAAGATATGGAAAATGTGAGCAACACAATTAACAATCTTGATCTAATGGACAATCTATTGATCTAATGGATCTAATATTTAGAAGACCACACAGAAATTCAAGAATACATATTTTCCTCAGTTATACGTAGATAATTTATGAGAATTGACTATGCACGTGGCAACAAAGTTTATTTCAACAAATATTTTTTTAAAAAAATAGGAGCCAGCCCTGTGTCTAGTGGTTAAGTTCGGCGCACTCCACTTTGGCAGCCCCGTTTCAGTTCCCAGGCATGGACCTACACGACTCATCAGCAGCCATGCTGTAGCGACAACGCACATACAAAATAGAGGAAGACTGGAACAGATGTTAGCTCAGGGTGAATCTTCCTCAGCAAAAAACAAACAAAAAAAATTAGTATAAGATGATGTTCTCTGACTATAATACAATTGGGTCAGAAATCAATAACAGGAAACTTTCAAAACTTCCCGTCTAGAAATTTTATAGAAGGAGTCAACAAACATTTTCTGTAGAAGGCTGGTTATAAAATACAACATTATTAAAAAATTAAATTATAAAATTTAAAATTAAATAAATTATATTAATAAAGGCAAAAAAATACTAAAAAGTCATCACTTCTTGTTATGATATTTTACTATAAGCTGTGCTCTTGAGGTTATTTAGACCTATAGTATCTGTATGATGGGAATACTATATAAGGGTATACTATCGATCATCTCTTCCCAATTGTATGTTCAGTGGTGTCACATTAATAGCTTGAATTCAGACATAATGGGAGTATTTACACAATGGAAATCGGTAAACACTACAAATCAAGACCTTCTTTTTTTTCAGAGATCCAGTTGTTAAACATTTACCATTATACTACTGGATGAAGTGTTTTGATATCTATAACTTACTTTGAATTGCATAAGAATAAGATACATTGATGGATGGATAGATAGATAGAGTACAAAAAATATATTCAATTAACCAAAGAGAAAGCAAGAAAGGAAGAAATGAGGAAAAAATAGAAAACAAATAGCAAGATGGTAAACTTAAACTCAATCATATCAATAATTATATTGAATATAAATGGACTAAGCACTCCAATTAAAAGGCAAGAGATTGCCAGACTGGGCAAAAAAGTAGACCCAACTACTTGCTGTCTACAAGAGATATAGTTTAAATATAGAGACACAGATAGGTTGAAAGTAAAAGGATGGAAAAGGATATAACATGCTAATAGTAATTATAAGAAAATTGGTAATTTTCAGTAATTATAAGAACAGTAACTATAAGAAAATATCAGATAAAGTAGGCTTCAAGGCAAGGATATTATCAGAAATTAAAAGAGACTTTTCATAGTGACAAAATGGTCAGTCCATCAGGAAGACATAACAATATTAAATGTGTTTGCACCTAATAACAGATTCAAAATATATGAGAAAATCGTGTGAATAGAAAATATATATGAAGAACTAAAGGTAGAAATAAACAAACCCACAACCATAGTTGGAGTTTTTACACTTCTTTCTCAGTAATTGATTAGAACAAGTAGGTAAATCAGAAAGCATATAGATTATTCGAACAATACGAACAACTGACTTAACCTAGTTGACATTTACAAAAAACATGAAACACAGCAACTGCAAAATACATGTTTTTCTTCAAATGCACATGGAATGTCCACCAAGGTGCACTATATTTGGGGCCATGGTCTATTTAATCAGGGTCAACAAGTTTCAGAAGATTTTTAAAAATGTGTGGGGTGAAGCCAACATGGCCCTCCGAGGGAAATTTATAGCTCTAAGTGCCTATGTTAGAAAATAAAGGGGCTGATAATAAGTTAAGTCTTAAACTAAGAAGTTAGAAAAAGAACAATAAAAAAAATCCAAAGAAAAGGAGAAAAGTTTCCACCAAGGAACACAAGAATGGTTGTATTGAATTGGAAGCTGAGATTGTCACCTGGACTTTTCAGGCTTTTCTGCCACTGAACGATGAGGGAAAAGATGAGATTGAAATATTGGCTCAGATGATTGATTCTGCTTTCCAAGGAGAAATAGGGTTGTTGCTGTACAATGGGAGCAAAACAAGAGCCGTCTAGAGTCCAGAGGAATATCTAGGAGATGCCTGCTGATAAAAATAAGAAGAGGAAGTTTTCGCTTTTTGAGGCATATGGGGAAGCCATTCTGGTTTGAACATGATTCAGTCTAAAACTTGTTTTTTCCAGAGCAGCCTGACTTATGGCCCACTGGGCGTGCACTGTACATCTGCTTCAAACATTTTCCCAAAGCAAAGAACACACCCTTTCAAGACAGGGACGAATGGTTCCTTTTCTCTGATGTCAATACCAGTACTTATCTGAAGACAAGCTTTTCCTCCCAGAGAACCAACAACCAGTTGATCTGCTGTGTATGTGCTAAACTGCAGCAAAATATCTCCCTGTGACTTTGGGGGGAAAAAAATTGTATTTTTGTCATGCTTGATGTATGTTCTTTGTTCTGAAATGATATACAGCCATGCTGAAAACCATGCTTCCCTGGGGTACTTTCTTCCCTGGGAAGATAACACTTCCAGGCTAGTCCTCAGCATTAGTTCATTAAATATCACTCTCTCTTTCTTATCTATAGATTGGTTATTGATTATTTGCATCAACATTTCTTGGTGTAGTCGGCAGGACTTCAGAGCAACTCACCCAAGACACCTGGAATTTACTTTGAACTGGTGCTTGGTACCAGCATGGGCCCATTGAGCTCCTCCAGCTTCACAGCAGCCTTCAGGTGCCTCAATGAGTTCTCCTGAAATTCAGACCTCCTTGCTTAAGTTGACAGCCCTGATGTTTATTTGAGCTGTTTCAGGTCTTAAGACAAGGTGTCTTAAGATGTCTTAAGAGGTACCTAGGAGGACATTTCCTAGGCAAGAGGAAACTAGGGGGACATTTCCTAGGCAAGAGGACCTGGGGGAACTTTGGAGTGAAGTGGGTTTTGTCTGTCCTTTTAATTTGGCTTTAATTGGAAATGAATTTTCTTATAAAGTCGAACAAACTGTTTGATAGTAAAATGAGAGGCTGAACTCATTCAGTTCCAAAGAAAAGGGACACCAGCTCCTTCTAGCTATAAGGTGTTCATTTTCAGGAGACTGAGAACCTAGCGGAAGTGTCTGAGGTTGATTCTCATGACATGCTGTGGTCCCATAGAGAATTCCATCATGACCATTCACTTTAAATAACTAAAGGTTCATCCAGGGATACACACACGAGGATTGGTCATCAAGTGCTCTGAGCCCCCACAGTAGTTTTAGTTTTAGACTACCAGCAGGAGAAACTGAGACGCATTTTAGGAAGTGGCACTCACAAGTAGCACACTTCTAACCCTAACCCTAACCCTAACCCTGACTACACTCTCTCACTACACTCTCCTTAGAAATTGCTCAGACTTTACAATAAAACAAAACCAAAAGAAAATGAGAAATCTTGCTTCTAAAGCCAGCCATCTCCTGGACGGACAGCCAGCCACTGGAACTCCAGCTGGTTTCACGTACAATACGTATCGAGCCAAGTATTTAACAAAATGGAAATGTTTAACTAAAGATGATTTGAGTCTTAAATGGCCAAAATGGGGAACATTCAACCAATTAAAATTAGTTTACTTGCACACGCAGTTTGGAAAAGCCGGCTATAAAATAAATAAGTAGAACGGGAAATATAATTGATATTTAGAAGCTTCAAAGTGTGGTAATTACAAAATGACATCTTTACAGGAAACTAACCAAAAACTGGTAGAGACTGTGACTAAATTAGGGAAAGAGAAAAATTCAGAGGCTGTCCCCCCTCCTTCACCTCCACTGCCACTTTCAGCTCCTCAGAGCTCACTGCCTCCCCCCGCACCTCTTACTTCTCCTTCAGCATCTCCTCCCCACTTCCTTGTTCGGCACCTTTATTTTTTTAATCCTTTTTTTAATTGAAGTAACATTGATTTATAACGTTATATAAATTTCAGGTGTACATCATTATCCTTTTATTTCTGTGTGGACTATATCATGTTCACCACTCAAAGACTAATTACCATCCATCACCATACGTGTGTGCCCTATTACCCCTTTTGCCCTTCTCCCGCTCCCCTTCCCCTCTGGTAACCACCAGTCTAACCTCTGTATCTATGTGTTTGTTGTTGTTGTTGTCGTTTTTATCTTCCACTTAGTGAAATCATAGGATATTTGACTTTCTCCATCTGGTTTATTTTGCTTAGCATATGGACCTCAAGGTCCATCCACGTTGTCAAAAATGGCAAGATTTAATCTTCTTTATGACTGAGTAGTATTATATATAACACATCTTCTCTACCCGTTCATCCATTGATGGGCACTCAGGTTGTTTCCAGGTCCCGGCTATCGTGAACAATGCTGCAATGAACATAGGGGTGCAAATATCTTTTCGCGTTCATGTTTTCACGTTCTTTGGATAAATACTCAGAAGTGGAATAGCTGGATGGTTTGGTAGTTCTATTCTTGATTTTTTGAGGACTCTCCATACTGTTTTCCATAGTGGCAACACCAGTTTGCATCTGGCACCTTTTTATCCTCTCCTTTCTGAACTTCTGTGCCCTGACTTATCTGCTTTGTCTCCTCCTCGTTCTCCAGTCCTGGAGGAAATAATAAGTAAACTCCAGAGAAGTAACAATGAAAGTAAATCTCAGGAAACAAATACTGGAAGTCCGAAGGTCACTGCGGCTCCCTTTAAAGAGAAACCTACTGGGAGAGGCAAGTCTATACCTGTGTACACTCCCTGGACTAGACTGAACTCAAGAATTTAACTAAGGACTTCCCAGGACCTTTACAAGATCTTTTAGGATTTGCTCAGGAATTTGACCTTACTGTTAAAACATATGGATACTCAGATTTATATCAGCTTATGCATTTGCTAGTATCCAACAGTAAAGCTAAAAATTGGCTGAAGGAGGAAAATTGGAAAGCACTGATGGAAGATTCATAAACATCAGGTTGCTGAGGGCCGGCCCGGTGGCACAGCGGTTAAGTTCGCATGTTCCACTTCGGTGGCCCAGGGTTCGTCGGTTCAGATCCCCGGTGCAGACATGGCACTGCTTGGCAAGCCATGCTGTGGTAGGTGTCCCACATATAAAGTAGAGGAAGATGGGCACGGATGTTAGCTCAGGGCTAGTCTTTCTCAAAAAGAACGAAATAAGCAAACAAAAAAACCATCAGTTTGCTGACCTTCAGAAGTGCAGGAAAATTGCTCTTAACTTGTACCAAGCCATTCCCCGGATTTTGCTTAAGAAAACAGATTGGACCAAGGTCAATCAGTGTAAACAGAGGCCCAGAGAAACTATTTTTGATTATTTTGAAAAATGTGAAAAAACCTTCAAACAATACTCCAAGATGGCTCCTGAGAGTTTTCTGCATCATCAAAATGATCCAATTTTCAAGTCCATCTTTTTGGAAGGGTTAGATGAGGAATTATCAAGCCTAATTTAAAAAACATGAATTGAATTGGGCTGCATTACACCGGTGCACTTGTCACTGTTGCAGATAAACTCTCTAAAATTTTATGAAAGGAAGAAAAACAGAGAGCCACTAAGGTTGTGAGTGTACAGCTACAACAGCTTAGTGGCTCAATTAAGACATATTTTTCAAACCCTGACCAGCAGGGAAAGGACCACACTTGTTTCTATTACAAAGAACCTGCTCATTTCAAGTGTGATTGCCACAAGCTTTAATGGGATTTAGAGCAAGGCAAAGTTAAAAAGGAATAGGGGTGCTCTGAGGATTATGAAAGGGCATTTCCCCTCCTCCACACTAATACCTTAGGGAAAACTGAAATAACTATCAGAGGGGAAACTTCAAAGGCCTTGCAGATACCGGGGTTACCTTATCTGTTCTTAACCCTACCCTTGTTCGTTGCCCTCTCCCTTGGAGTAAACAATCAATTCAAATGGTAGGGGTTTCTAATTTACCAATGCAAGTCTTTAAATCAGAGCCAATAACCTTCCAATTAAGAACCATTACAGGGGGCCAGCCAGGTGGTGCAGCCATTAAGTGCACACGTTCCGCTTCTGCGGCCCGGGGTTCACCAGTTCAGATCCCGGGTGTGGACAGGGCAAGCCATACTGGTAGCAGGCGTCCCCATATAAAGCAGAGCAAGATGGACATGGATGTTAGCTCAGGGCCAGTCTGCCTCAGCAAACAGAGGAGGATTGGCAGCAGATGTTAGCTCAGGGCTAATCTTCCTCAAAAAAAAAAAAAAAGAACCATTACAGGGAAACGTGTGTTTCTCCTGGGAAAATGTGCTCCCATTCATTTGACTGGACAAGACTTTCTAGAAGCATATAATGTTCATCTTGCCTTTTCGCAAAAGAGTAAAATGCTTCTAGAATTAGAAAATTTGGATGCTGATCAACATTTAATTACTGAGAAATTGATGGTTATAAAATCAGTGACTCAAATAGACCAAGAGAAAATTGATGACCTGTTATTGCAAGTGCCTATAAATCTGTGGTCACATCTTCTTCAGACATTGGAAAGATTATATTGGCTGCTCCTACTAAGGTTGCTGTTGACAGCTCTAAGCCTCTGCCTAGTATTTGACAATATCCACTCAAACCAAAGTCATTAAGTAGAATAAGATTTATTATTCAGGGATTTCTTAAGAAGGAGCCTTATGATTTCTTATACCAGTCCTTGTAAGACACCTATTTTACCAGTAAGAAAACTGAATTAAAAAGGCTGGATATTTGTTCAAGATCTGAGCACTATAGTATCGTGACTCCCCACCATCCTGTTGTCCCAAATCCACACGCTCTGCTGTCAGCCATTCCAACTAACGGGGGCTGTTCCTTAGTAATTGATTTATGCAGCACCTTCTTTAGCATTCCAGGAGAAAAAAGACAGTCAACCTCTCTTTGCCTTTATGTGGGAAGATCACCAGTATACCTGGACAGTTACGCCACACAGCTAAACTGAAATCCTTACTTATTTTTCTCAAATACTTAAGGCTGATTTAGCTAATGTAGATTTTCCTAATGACTCTATCTTAATTCTGTTTGTAGATGATTTGCTCAAAAACTGAAATAGACTCTCAAAAGGACACAATCTATCTTCTACAGCATCTAGCATCTTAGGGACATAAAGTATCCAGGGATAAACTCCAATTTTGTTTGCCTGTTGTGAAATATCTAGGGTACCTAATATCTAAAGACAGGCTATTGATAGGTTCTGAAAGGATTACAGGAATTTTGGCTTTTCTGGTGGAATTTTGCACACCAGAAGGAAAAAAAGCAGTAAATACCTTAAAGTTCATCTTGGCTCAGGCACCAACTTTAGGTGACCCTAATTATAGCTTGCCATTTTTCCTCTTTGTGTATAAAGATAAAGGAAATGTTTAGGTGTTTTAACTCAAAAACATGATAATCATATCGACCTATAGGATAGGATATAGTCAGCAATTAGATTCAGTAGCAAAAGGACTTCCGCCTTGTGTGAGGGCTGTTGAAGCCACAGCTCTCATACACAACGCCACTGAGAAACGGTGATGGGGTCTCCTTTAACTATTTATGTCCCACACTCAGTTGAATCTCTTCTAAATTCTCATCACACTCAGCATTACTCTGTAAGCCAATTAGCCTCTTAGGAAGTTCTGTTGCTTTCTGCACCTAATATTACCTTAGCCTGATGTAATAATCTTAATGCTGCAACTTTGCTTCCAGTACCACAGGAGGAAGATGACCATGACTGCATTTTAATAACAGATTGCCTTCTTGCTCCTAGGAATGACCTACAAGAAACTCCTATTGATAATGCTGATCTCATTTGGCTTACAGACAGGTCTTACTATAGGGATGAGCAAGGACATTACCAGGCTAGATATGCAATAACATCCTCAGTGGACGTAACTGAGTCCCTATTTACCAGAAATAGTCAGAACAGCAAGCCAAATTAAATGACTTAACTTGAGCTTGTCAGTTGGTTAAAGGCCAGGTGGCAAATATTTATACTGACGACCACTATGCTCTTGGAGTAGCACACGACTCTGGAATGCTGTGGAAACACTGGGGTTTCTTAACCTCTTCAGGGCAACCCATTAAAAACTGGAAAACAGGTTGCAGAATTGTTAAATGCTATACCACTACCAAAACAATTGGCAATTATTAAAATACCAGGGCTTTCCAAATCTGACACTTTGGAAGCTAAAGGAAATCAACTTGCTGATGCAGCCGCTAAGCAGGCAGCTTTAAAAACTTATCCTGGTCAGCCTCGAGAACGCCCACTACTCTCTGTTAACCCTGCTGACCCAGTGACAGATTTCCTTCTACAGGCTCAAGAAATCGCCTCAGAAGAGAAACAGAGATGGCAACTAAAAGGGGGCCTATTTGACCCCGCCACACAAATGTAGTTTGGGCTCAATAAAAACCCATAACGCTTATTGGAGCACAATTGCCGATGCTCCAGCATATACATCAATTAACCCACTGCACACCTGAAAGATGATTTTGTGAGGAAATCAATATTTTAGGAAACTTTGACACAGGCTCATAAAGCCTATGCTCATTGTGCTATATGTCCTAAATACAATCCTGGGAAACCACTTCATGGCTCACAAGGCTGCTCTCCCCTTCCTAAAGAACCCTTTGGGGTATGACAATTGGACTTTGCTCAAATGTCACCACCTATATCTTATTAATGACTTGTATGTGTTCACTTTGGGTTAAGGCTTTCCCTTGCAGAAGAGCAACAGTTTTAACAGTAGGTAAATTGCTACTAAAAAGAATAATTTCCGTTTGGGGAATTCCTATTGAGTTACCCAGTGACCAGGAACTCGTTTCACCAGACAAATAATTAAATCTACTTGTGACATTTGACCAATAATACTTTCACCGTGCTTATCATCCCCAGTCCTTGGAATTGGTAGAAAGAAATAATGGCACAATCAAAACTCAACGGGGGCGCCGGCCCCATGGCCGAGTGGTTAGGTTCACACACTCCACCTCGGCGACCTGGGGTTTTGCTGGTTTGGATCCCGGGCGTGGACATGGCACTGCTCATCAGGCCATACTGAGACAGTGTCCCACATGCCACAACCAGAGGAACATACAACTAGAATATACGGCTGTGTACTGGGGGGCTTTGAGGAGAAGAAGATTGGCAACAGATGTTAGCTCAGGTGCCAATCTTTAAAAAAAGAGAGAGGCAAAGTCATTAAACAAACAAAAAAACAACTGGCAAAACTTTCAGAAGCATTTAATCTCTTATGGCCAAGAGCTCTGCCGCTGGTGCTCCTCAGTCTTAGATCTACGTCCTTTGGTAAACATTGGCTGTCTCCTTTGAAATAATAACAGGACAATCTATGCAATTAGATGAAAGAACATATGAACCAACTTTTTTTTTTTGAGGAAGATTAGCCCTGAGCTAACATCTGCTGCCAATCCTCCTCTTTTTGCTGAGGAACACGGGCCCTGAGCTAACATCCATGCCCATCTTCCTCTACTTTATATGTGGGACACCTGCCACAGCATGGCTTGCTGAGCAGTGCCATGTCCACACCTGGGATCTGAACCGGCGAACCCCGGGCCGCTGAAGCGGAACGTGCACACTTAACCGCTGTGCCACCGGGCCGGCCCCTGTGTGAACCAACTTTGCTCAAAGGCGATATCTTGCATTATTGTCAAGGTCTTATTAAGATGCTAAAAAAGTGATAAAAAATTAGTAGCAGATTCTCTTCAAACCAAATTCCCAGGAGACGAGGACCTTAAGGATCATGGACTGCAACCTAGAGATTTTGTTTACTGTAAGAGACACTAAATTAAAGATACTTTGCAGCCTCCTTGGAAAGGATAATACCAGGTACTTTTAATCAATCCATGCGCTGCAAAATTAAAAGGCATAAACTCATGGATTCACATCTCTCTTTTTAAAAAAGGCCCGTTCTCTTGAGAGGATTTCAACTCCTTTTCCTGGCACCTGGCTTCAACTGACTAAGACGAATACTACCAAACCTGGACGGGAAGAAGCCAACATCTGTTATAGACAGCTGTCCCAAGATCCCGGACCGGGCTTGTCTTTCCAACCTTATATCGCCTCATTAAACCCTTGTAATGGTTAAGCCATATAGCCATTTATCATTGCTATAATAATCATATTCTTGAGTATATTAGCAATTTTAATACTTTTATGTGATGCTAGCCAACTTCTTTGTATTTTAGATTACCTTTTGTTACCTTTTATTGTTCCTGTAACTGTTAATACTTTCTTTCTACCCCTTTAGACTAAAATAGATCAGAGCTTAAGTACAAAATCTTGGGTTTTTTAGGTGAGGAGGTTTGGCCCTGAGCTAACATGTGTGCCAATATTCCTTTATTTTGTGTGTGGGATGCTGCCACAGCATGTCTTGATAAGCAGTGTGTATGAACCCTGGGCTGCCAAAGTAGAGCCTGAGAACCTAACCACTACACTGCCTAGCTGGCCCCAAAAGCTTTTAATTAACTACCAGAATGTCATTTAAGGTTTTTCTGATACTATGGTTGTTTATTCAATCCACATCAGAACGGGCCTTAATGGCAATGTCTTCTTGGAATGAGCTCATTCCTTTGCTTCACATAATAATCAGTCCAATTGTTGGATATATGGCCAACTCCCCCTTTCTAGAACATCTGGGTTACCTTGGTGGGTTTCTCCCTTTGAGGTACAGATTGGAAAGTTCTAAAACAATTTATTATGCTAGAGAGCTCTAGTTCCAATGTTCACAGTTCATCTGAGATTATCAATTACGATCCTGAAACCTGGCCAATAGCCAACACCATTCATGATACAGGACATGGTTATTCCTTTTCTGCTGCTCAAATTATTCAATTAACCCAAGAATTTTCTTCTAAACTAAAGAAATTGGATTCTACAACAAGAACTTTGGGAGGTTTCACACAAATCTGGGATGGATTTGTTTGACTCCCTCCTAGTTATGGGTCTCTAAGTAAATCAGCACCTTTATGCTGGGAACAGAGAAACCATTCCAAACAAAACTTACCTAACTGTACCCAAAACGTGGGCTGGATACCCCAGAGTCGTGTCAAAATACTGTCATTCTTTTTTTTTTTTGAGGAAGATTAGCCTTGAGCTAACATCTGCTGCCAACCCTCCTCTTTTTGCTGAGGAAGACTGGCCCTGAGCTAACATCCGTGCTCATCTTCCTCTACTTTATACATGGCACACCTACCACAGCATGGCTTGCCAAGTGGTGCCATGTCCATACCCGAGATTCGAACTGGTGAACCCCAGACTGCCAAAGAAGAATGTGGGGACTTAACCACTGCACCACTGGGCCAGCCCCAAAATACTGTCATTCTTAAAGAAAGTGATTTGTTTGGAACAGACTGGTCTCAAAGGCGGAGCATCTATTGGGTGGCACCCAATGGAACTCAGTGGTTGTGTGGAACAAGTCTTCGGCCTTGGCTACAGCCTGGATGGTCAGGACGCTGCACCCTGGGGTTCCCTTGGATGCAGGGAAGGATTCATCCTAAGTTAACAACTGTTGTCAATCTTCCCTCCTTAAGGACAAATGGACTTGTCCAGTGTTCCATTGATATGACCACCTGGCAGCTATATTGGTTCCCTCCATAGGATTAGAAGAGTTCGTGTCACATATAGAAGCCTGACTAAATTTACTCAACAGGCCCTTAATGATAGCCTAACAGGAACAGCTTTATGGAATTCCGAGATGTCCGTAATGAGAAAGGCTGTCCTTCAAAATAGAACGGCCTTAGATATTCTAACTGCATCCCAAGGTGGTACATGTGCTATCCTTCAAACTGAATGCTGTGTTTTTATACCTAATGAATCTTCCAACGTGTCATCTCTGTTAACACACGTGAACAAGCAGGTGAGTGCCCTAAGCGATCCCTCACCAAGTCTCCATGTGTTTAGTTGGCTCCCTTCCGGTATTGATTCCTCCTGCAAGCCAGATTACAATTCTTATTTTTGTTACTTCTTGGAATTCTTGTATTAATCATGATATTCAAGCTAATTACAGTTTTCTTTACTCAAAATTCTAAGACTGGTATGCAAGCTAGAGTAGTGATCATTCAACAACTTGAGATGGTCAAACACTATAATTCTTAATGACCCTCTTTTTCTGATAAGGATTATGCTTAAGACTTATCTTCTGAACTAAACACTATATTATCATTACTACTATATCTGCTCTATAGTTGTTAACTGTTATAAGTGATGATTATAAAATCTTGTTGAAGTGTGTGTACAATGTTTGTGCGACAATCCAAAATTATGGACCTATGGAATGCTTCCCCTCTCAGCACTGACCTCTATGTCTGCTCACTAAGCTCAGCTATTCCACCCTCCTGCCCCTGCAATGTGGATAACTGGGTAAATCAATAAAATAAAAGCCCAGCTCACAGGGACATGATGGATCCAGGGCAGGCAGTAACCACCCTGGCACCAAGGAGCAATAACTTGATCATCAATTCTTTCTATTGAAATATCGGGCCCGGCCCTGTGGCCAAGCGGTTAAGTTCGTGTGCTCCACTTTCGCGGCCCAGGGTTTCATTGGTTTGGATCCTGGACGTGTACCTGGCACCTCTCATCAAGCCATGCTGAGGCGGGATCCCACATGGCACAACCAGAATGACCTACAACTAGAATATACAACCATGTACTGGGGGACTTTGGGGAGAAGAAGAGGAAGAAGAAAAAGAAGATTGGCAACAGATGTTAGCTCAGGTGCCAATCTTAAAAAAAAAAAAAAGAAATATTATCCATCAAAAGGGAGAAAATGAGGGGCTGGCCCCATGGCATAATGGTTAAATTCGGCGCGTTCTGCTTCAGCAGCCCAGGTTTGCGGGTTTGGATCTAGGGTAAAGACCTACACCACTTATCAACCAGCCTGTGGCAGCAACCCGCATACAAAAAAATAGAGAAAGATTGACGCAGATGTTAGCTTAGGGCTAATCTTCTTCAGCAAAAAAAAAAAAGGGGGGGGAGTAGAAAATGATAAAAATAATAAGAATAATAATGTTTTCACATATTGAGGTATATGGGGAAGCCATTCTAGTTTAAATCTGATTTGGACTAAAACTTGTTTTTCCCAGAGCAGCCTGACTTATGGCCCGCCAGACATGCATTGTACATCTGACTCCAACATTTTCCCAAATCAAAGAATGCACTCTTTCAAGGTGGGGGTGTAATTCCTCCCTCTCACTGATGTCAAGACCGGTTTATCTTCTTTGAAAGTAAACTTGTCTTCCCAGAGAACCAAGGTCAAGTTGATCTGCTGTGTGTGTGCTAAACTGAAGCGAAATATCTCCTTGTGACTTTGGAAAAAAAGTTCTATTCCTGAGCCAGCCCTGATGGCCTAGGGGTTAAAGTTCAGTGCCACTCAGCTTCGGCAGCCTGGGTTCAGTTCTTGGGTGCAGAAGCACACCACTTGTCTGTCAGTAGCCATGCTGTGGCAGCAGCTCACATAAAAGAACTAGAAGGACTTACAACTAGAATATACAACTATGTACTGGGGCTTAGGGAGGGAAAAAGAGAGAGAGAGAGGAAGATTGACAACAGATGTTAGCTCAGGGCCAGTCTTTGCCAGAAAAAAAAAATTGTATTCCTATCACGCATGATGTGTGTTCTTTGTCCTGAAATGGTATATAACCAGGCTGCAAACCGCTCTTCCCCCAAGTACTTTCTTCCATGGGTAAGATAACACTTCCGGGCTAGTCCTCTGCATTAGCTCATTGAATATCACTCTGTTTTTCTTATCCATAGATTGGTTATTGACTATTTGTGTCAACACTACTAATACCGCCAAGTCCAGAGGTAAAAGTTAATGGAAAGCCATAGCAACCTCATAAAGGCAAAACCACCAAGGGTTCAGATCCCTCAGAAATAGAGATTTGGGCCACACCACCAGATAAAGAACTCTGACCAGCTGAGTTGCTGGCTGTGAACTAAGGGAGCACGAAATGACTAGTGGGAGAAGGAAATCATAAATGCCAACTCTGACCTACTGACCAGTCGCATAAATGACAAATATAATAGGCACCCATATTTTCTTCTTTGCTGTGTTTATATTTTAACTAATTTCTCCTATCTCTTTTCTCTATTTCGTAAAAGTATATTTTTCGTTGGTTAACTTTACAATTTATATTGTGGAATATGAAGACAGGCCTATGAAAGAATTAGGGGAAAATGGATATCAGCCAGAGATGCTAGTCTTGGAGCTAGATGCAATAAGTCACGTGGCTTTCTGAAGTCCTCCTTGTGGGGAGAGGGTAGGTTCATTTTCATTTGTTCACAGATTAATTGAGTTGTTAGGTAAGAAGAGTATATGTTATTGTTTTGGAAATTTAAGCATGGAAGAAGATGCTGGGCAGTCAAGGGAAGGAATATCATGACATATGTCATGCTTTGTGTATTTTTTTTTTTTTTTTGCTTTATCCCCCCACCCCCCCCCCCCCTTGAATAGCTTTCCTCTCAGGGGTGGGGGGCATTTCTTACATTTTGAGGTTCACTTACCAGGAGAGAAGCTAGAGTTTGTCTTCCCAGCTTTCCTTGCTGCTAGAGCTCAGGCCCATGATCTAGTCTACTACTTAGAAACCACGGTGCAAGACTGAAAAGAGAGCGGCATGAGGAAGCAGCAACCATGTGTTATCCATCTGCTGGCCATTGTGGTTGCAGAGCACCTGGCTTCTCAGGGGTAGCCATAAAGGAGGTCCTGGTAACTACTGCTCACTGTTATTGGTGTAAACTGTGAGGTCTGTGCCCAGAATTTGTAGCAGTGGGGTCTTTGCTAGAGGATTCTTGTGGTCTGGTTTGAATGTTGTTAATGGTGGCAGAGCCTCTAAGCCAGCCTCTGAGTGTCCCAGGGATTTTTCAAAAGCCTTTAATGAATTATTTTCTGCTAAAACTAGCTAAAGTAAAATCTTATATTTGCAATTAAGAACCCTATCTGATACATACTCAGAGTTTTCATTGTTGCTTTTCATTACAAAAACAGGATTACCTTGCTTTGTTCATTTAATAGTAGTAGATTGTGAACGTTTTTCCATGTCCATTCATACAGGTCATTATTTTTAATGGCTGCATAATATTTCATTGTATGGATACTTCATAATTCATATGTGTAAT
This sequence comes from Equus quagga, assembly GCF_021613505.1. Lineage (NCBI taxonomy): Eukaryota > Metazoa > Chordata > Mammalia > Perissodactyla > Equidae > Equus > Equus quagga. The sequence continues at coordinate 74,517,057 of NC_060277.1, read as the reverse complement.
CATTAACTATTAAAATAAAGTTTCCATGAATATCCTTATACAAAACTGTTTGGATGTTTGAATAATTCTGTTGGATAGATTTCCTAGAAGAAAGATTCCTGAGTCAAAGGGATTTACCTTGAAAATTTGGATGGTTACTGCTAAGTTCCTTCCAGACAAGTTGTACAAATGTATACTCCCACTTAAAAGTTAGCCCGTTTCCAATTCTTTAAAAAATTTTCTAACCTGATAGACAAATAATGCTTTATGTGACTATTTTATTTGCCCATTGCTGAAATTCATGTTTATTGTTTTTCATGATTATTGGTCATTTGCTTTCCTCTGCAAATTGTTTGGTGTTTTTCTTAGTGATTTGTAGTTTTAAATATTTTATAACAGCAGCTTGCGTCTGTTATAGATGTTCCGTACATTTTTCTCACCAGCCAATCACTATCTCTAACTTTGTTTATAGTCTTTAGCCTTAGAGAATTTTAAATATTTGTTGTTAGGTACAGTTTAACTTTTGAGTGTGTTTACTGCATGTTTCAACAAGAACTTGGAGGGCTTATAAGAATGCATGTCATAGGCTAAAAATCAAGAATAAGATCAGGCCAAGGCAGACCAAAGGTGGAATGTAAAGATATGCCCCCAAGACAACTTATTAGGCACAAATGCCTACAGTTGGTACAGCACAACTCCACGCCCGGTCAGGAGAATATTCATGCCGTTGTCAGGGAGTCCTGGTTGGGGCTGGCATTGTGGCGGCAAGTCCCTTTCTCCAGGTATTTCTCTCACCTGTTAGGGGGACGCTGCCCCCAGCCCCCTTGGCGATGTCCATATCCCACCCCAGAGCTGCTTGGGCAGAGAATCCTGTGGTTGCCCCTGCTCTGGCCTGTGTCTCTGCCAAGTGACTCCGCGATCCTGGGTGACGGCGTGTCCCAGGCACCGTATCTTATTGCCCAAACCCTGCAGCAGCCCCTGGAGCAAACTCAGGTCACCTTTTAGAGGGGAACACAACACAGAGACTCAGTCCTGGAGGGAGGGATTGCTGGGGTCCCACCTGGCTCAGCGCTGGGCAGCTTACCCGGCAAGCATGGCTCATCCTGCCCAGGCTAGCTAGTCAGTTCTATCAACAGAAGGGCCATCAGGCCAGTTTAAGGTTTTCCTAGGGCCAGGACCTCTTAGTTTTGGCTGCCGCACTTGACATCCCCTACTAAGTAAGATGTGCATCTTTTGGTAAATATACTGTACACATTTTTTTTTAAAGATTTTATTTTTCCTTTTTCTCCCAAAGCCCCCCGGTACGTAGTTGTGTATTTTTAGTTATGAGTCCTTCTAGTTGTGGCATGTGGGATGCTGCTTCAGCATGGCTTGATGAGCGGTGCCACGTCCACGCTCAGGATCCAAACAGGCAAAACCCTGGGCCACCGAAGCGGAGGGCATGAACTTAATCACTCGGCCACGGGGCCGGCCCCAGCTTTACACATTGAATTGAGTTGCCCTGACAGGTCACTTTTTGGGGAAACATTTAATTAATTGCTAAGTTCTTAATTTTTATTTTGCAATTTGATTTTTGTATTTTGGTGCCCCTGTAAGTTTATTTTCAGATCTCAAGCATTTTCATTGACTGTTGAACATGCTTAGGTCCCAGGCACTCAGGACAAGCTTCCCCACCCAGCAGGGTTTACCTCCCTCCCAATTTGGCTTACCTTACCAGAGACCCACTCCCCAATCTCCAGCTGCTACTAGGATCTGGAACCCCTCCTAGTATGGGAGTTGCCACCTGGGCCTCCACTGGACTTATTTTTTTTTTTTTTTTTTTTAAAGATTTTATTTTTTCCTTTTTCTCCCCAAAGCCCCCCCGGTACATAGTTGTGTATTCCTCGTTGTGGGTTCTTCTAGTTGTGGCATGTGGGATGCTGCCTCAGCGTGGTCTGATGAGCAGTGCCATGTCCGCGCCCAGGATTCGAACTAACGAAACACTGGGCCGCCTGCAGTGGAGCGCGCGAACTTAACCACTCGGCCACGGGGCCAGCCCCCTCCACTGGACTTATTTAAAGGAGAAAACTCGAGAAGAGAAACAGAAAGCTCTGGCTCTCTGTGCCTCCAACCCCAAATAGATCTTGGGCTGCAGGTAGAATCTTAACAACCCAAGATGCTCTTCGTGAGGCTGGCAAGGCAAGGACTGGGGCACTGCTTTGACTGGCGGGGCTGGGTAAGGCCCTGTTAAATACCCCCTGCCCCACTAAATGTGGGTCCTAGCACTCGCATGGTTTTGAGTTGCTTATTTATTATTGTCATTGTTAAAGGGTTCTTCTCCCTCATCAAACTGTAAACTCCTTGAGGGCAAGGGGTGCTTTGTCCCCACTGCCCAGGGCAGTGCCTGACACACAGCGAAGGCACAGCAGGTATCAGTTGAGCAAATGGAAGTTGAATTGATACATTCTCCTCAGGTGAGATTTTGCTAGACTCTCACTTAGTGGTAAAGCTCGGGGCCTGAATACCAACAGGAAAACACCCGGAATCAAAGTTAGGTTTATTAACTCGCTGCGGAAAAGGAGCACGCACACCGTGGGGAGCTGTGGGACATCTTAGTGAAAGACAGCGTGCTTGCTATAGGATTTGGGATTGCCCTGGGCCATTTTGGAGGAGACTTAAGGAAGCAAAAGTTTGTTCCCGGTTGAGCATTGCCAAGAAGCAAGGGCAATTTGGTGATTGGGCATCTTGCCTAGAAGGCAAGAGGAACAAAGCAGGACTGGAGTCATCACGGGTAATGAGGCAGCCGTCACTCATGTTAGCTGGGAGAGAGGCTGGTCATTTTTGAGTTGCAGAGCGTCCTTATTTTTGTCTTGTTCTATCGTGGCCACAGAGTGACCTCATCTGATGTTGCTGTTCTGTGAAATTGTTTCTGTTCAGCAGGAACATGACAGCCTAGCCATTGGTTGCCAGGCTTGTAGGGTGACCAACCATCCCACTTGGCCTGGGACTGAAGACTTGCCCAGGATGCAGTACTTTCAGGGCTAAAATTGGGACAGTCCCAGGCAAACTGGGACAATTGGTTACCCTATAGGCCAGCTACTAGATGTGAGGATTTTTTTTCTTTCTCACTAGGAACAATGATACTTCATCGAGTACTTGTCAAATCCTCCTCCAGTCACTGGGATATATACACGTAGAGAAGCATTCTGACACGCACATGCATGCATCCACCGCACACTCTAACACTTATAAATGCATTCACACATACACACAAATTACAAATAAATACATATGCACCACACTCACTATACACACATATATACGTATAAACACATGCATCCAAATGCTCACACAAATACACACACACCCAAACACAAGCATAAACACCTAGGCCATTGGAGAGATGGGGACGGGGAGGGGGGCAAGGGGACCAGTGAGTGAGCCTCTGTGGATGAAGCTGGGGTTGGAACAGGAAGTTGAGACAGGTTATGGAGGAAGGACTTTGAATAGCCATAACAGGAGTGTTGTAATGTCACAGAAAGAGCCCTGAATTTGGAGTTGGATGATCCTGAGATTAAATCGCAGCTCTGCCATTCACTAGCTGTGTGATCTATGGCAATGGACAACTTCTCTGCACTTCAGTTTTCCTGTCTGTTAAATGGGATGTTGGAAAGATGTAACTAAGTTCCAGAATATTGTAGGTGCTTAATAACAAGGCACAGCTGTTATTATGAGGCCTATGTGGGGACCAAAGGTATTTGAATGGATCCTTAACCTCCACAAAAGTGGTGTTTCAGGAAAAAAACCCTTCATATAAATCATTATTATCATCATCCCGTTTGAGACCGGGAAATCAAGGCCCAAAGGAGGTAAAAATATTGGCCCTAGGGTTGATGTGGATGATATTTGCCTTGTGGGAGTCGTCCAGCAGGAGACCCCCGGCCCAGGCTGGGGGTGTGGGACCTGGATGCTGTTGGGAAGCCCTGCTTGTGGGGGCCTCTGCTTACTCTCAGCTATACTGAGCCAGGGAGCTGTCCTGTGGCATTCCTGAGGGCTGTGAGGCCTGATTTGCATGCTATGTAAAGCAAGGCCATATTCTTCCAGAGGTCACTGTCTGGGCCCCGTGCCATCATTTATGCCACCCAATGTCTCCAATAGGCCTTAGCCCTTGCCCTTTCCTGTCAGCTGAGCATGAGAGCCAGCTCCCTCAGCTACCTTTCAGTATTGTCAAGGAGGGACTTAGTGGAAAGGGTGCCAGCTGTGCTGGCAGTTGAAGGATCTGGGTTCAAGTCCTAACTCAGCCACTTACTAGCCATGAGGTGTTGGGCCAGTCCTTTCCCTGGTCTGAGGCCTGAGCTTCCCCTCTGTTCAATGATGATCATCATAGCAGCCTCAAACAGTACAGTAAGAATTAGACGTAAGAATGAATGTGAGAATGCCTAGCCAGGGCTTGGTCCACAGTGGGGGCTCATTGATGTTCGCTAAATACTTGGAGGAAAATTAATAGACTCTTGTCCAGGATGTGCCAAATGTGCGTGGGCTCTGGAAAGTCTCTTAACTTCTCTGGGCCTCAGTTTCCTCAGCATGAAATGAAAACAATGGCCTGAGTAATCTCTAGCCTCCTCTCCAGCTCTATTATTCCAGAACTCTGATCTGAACTGTCAGGATGTCTTCCTCTGATCCCTTCAGGGCACACATCTAGAGTGTGAAGGGTGTCGAGGTTGGGGACAGACGAGAGTAAGGACCCCTCTCTACCCTGGAGACCCCTACAAAGAGTAAAGGGCTCTGTTTTGACATCTTGTGGAGGGAATGAGGCCAGTATGTGTGCAGGTCAGTGTGTGTTATCTGTGCAGGTCAGGATGTAGGGGTCAGTTCTGGATGGTGATAAGGGAATCCAGTGGGTCCATCTGTCGGTCATGTATTGTCTGTCTGTCAGCCATCACCGTCTTTCAGACCCTGTGCCAAGAAGAGCACTGGGCTACGCACTGAACTGCCAACGAAAGGCGGACAAATCAGATCCCCAATTGCTCCCGAGGCTCTCACACTCTAGTGAGAACATGCAGGGATGAATGTTCCCACCAAAAGCACAGTAGGAAACCAGAGCAGCCAGTATGTCCTAAAAGGGGTCCTGGAAACAGTGTGGTCAAGATGGGCCGCGACATCAGACAAAGGTGGCAGGTGTGATTTGGTCTCTAGGGGTGGAGAGTTTTCATGGAGTGGAAATGGAGGTGGGCAGCATATCCAGATGTCAAGGCTCTATTCAGCCTGGTGGGGGGTGGGAGCTCGTGGTTCCCTGAGGCTGTTTAGCCAGGAAGGATGTTTGCCTGCACTTAAGGAGGTTCCAGAGCCAAGTAGGAAGCAGAGGCTTAGGAGGTAAGAGAGAAGGAGGAAACTATCCTTTGCCTCAGGACATCCTGGTGCCATATCTCCTCTCACATAAACCCCACACCAACCCTTCCAGGTAGACTTTCCTCATTCCCATTTTACAGATGTGGCAACTGAGACTCAGAAAGATCAAGTGCTGGCTGCACAGCCAGGTAAGGGGCAGAGCTGGGATCGGAAGCTGGGTCCAGCACCTCCTCCCTCCTCGTCCTCTTAGATGCTGCTTCTAGGCCTTAAAGAGCGGCGGATTCTTCAGCAAGAGGGGAAGGACCCATTTCCCCCAGTTGGACCGAGAAGGCCTCTCTCCTCTTCTGGGCAGCCTTCCAGTAGTTCTCCTGGTCGGAGAGTTTCCTGATCCAAACAAACATGGGAGGCGGCTCCATGAGCCTTATCACCACTCCCCTACCCGGGACAATCTGATTAAGTCCTGCTGTCCTCAGTGAAAGGGCTTCTATATAAAAGACTTCACTCTCCGCAAACACAAGCCTCCTTGCGTCCTTGTCAGGGAGGGCCCATTCCCTGCCTCCCAGCCATCAAAGTCAGGACAAATGACATGAGGGAAATTTTGTCACTGTCATAGTGGGGGTTGGCTTAGTCAGGCAGAGTCCTGCTTAGATTTGTAGGACTCAACAACATTGATTAATGTGAGAGGATGTAATGTGAGAGGGCGTCCTGGGGCAAAGGTTGGTTTCCTCCTCTTAGATCAACGACTAATGATCTCTTGGGCAAATAAACTGAACCTGAACCCACAAAGGGCATTGGTTTCTTGATCCTGAGACTCAAGTGACCCTGGAGAAGGGCTGCATCCACTTAGTGCTAGAAACAACTTAGAAATAACAATAGCCACCATTTACCCAGGGCAGGCCCTGCAGTATAGTGTTTCTTGTTCTTCGAGAAACCCTGCAAGGTAGGTTCAAGTCTTCTCTTCTGGCTACATGTCCAGTTTCTTCTGCTTTACAGAGAGAGAAGTGAAGCTCAGAGAGGTTGTCTGGTCCAACGTCATGTAAGTACTAAGCTTACAAAGCCAGGATTCGAACCCAGATCTGTTTGATTCTAAAACTCTTCCATGCTCCTCTGGGTTTGATGAATGGATGAATGAGTACGTGGATGGATAATGAATGGATGGGATCAGGTTCAGGGACCCAAAGATTGGAAGCTACCATTAAAATTCCCATCTCTTCCCATCTCTGTGACCTCCCCACAATAGATAGATGAGATAGGTGAGATAGGTAAACTCAGGTTAAAATTAACACCAAAGGAAAGTTTAAATGAGAAAACAGAGGGACTTCAAAAGAGCTGGGCATATGTATCTAAGGACACAAACAACAGAGTGAAAAGGCAGCCTATGAAATGGGAGAAAAGATTTGTAAATCATATCAGCATATATCTGATAAGGGGTTAATATCCAGAATATGTAAAGGACTCCTACAGCTCAACAACAACAAAAAATAACAATGATTTGATTTAAAAACAGGCAAAAGACTTGAATAGACATTTCTCCCAACTAGCACATGAAAAGTTGCTCAACATCACTAACCATTAGGGAAATGCAAATCAAAACCACAACGAGCTATCACTTCACACCCATTGGGATGGCTGCTATAAAAAATCCGACAACAAACCGAGAATACTAAGTGTTGGGGAGGATGTGGGGAAATTGGGGCCCTTGTGCACAGTTGGTGGGAACGTCAAACGGTGCAGCCTATGGAAAACAGTATGAAAGTTCCTCAAAAAACTAAAAATGGAATTTTCATATGATCCTGGAACCCCACTTCTGGGTATATATCCAAAGGAATTGAAATCAGAGTCTCCAGGAGATATTTGCACATCCATGTTCGCAGCAGCATTATTTACAATAGCCAAAAGGTAGAAGCAACACGTGTCCATGGATAGATAAACGGATAAACAAAACGTGGTATAGATACACCGTGGAATATTATTCAGTCTTAAAAAGGAAAGGAATTCTGACACACGCTACAACATGGATGAACCTTGAGGATATCATACTGAGTGAAATAAGCCAGTCACAAGAAGACAAATATTGTATGGTTTCCCCTTAAATGAGGTACCTGAAGTCGTCGGTCATGGAAACAGAAAGCAGAATGGTGGTGGCCAGGGGCCGGGGGAGTGTGGAATGAGTTGTTGTTTAATGGATATAGTGTTTCAGTTTTGAAGATTAAAAAGTTCTGGAGATTGGTTACAGAACAACATGATTATCCTTAACAGTACTGAACTGGACACTTAAAAATGATTATGATAAACTTTTTGTTATGCGTTTTTTAATAACAATTTTAGAAAAGAGCTGGGCATGGAGATTTGGAAGAAGAGGAGACAGGCTTGCCGCTTGGTAATGCAGGGAGGAGGCTCTTGGGCTGTCTCTAAATGAGCCTCAGGTCCCTTTTAGCATCACAGCAATGCCTGGATGCCTGCCCAGCCTCCAGCAGCCAGAGCAGACGGACAGGGCCAGCTCTGGAAGGGGTACGCCCTATCTCCACTTCACAATCTCGATAGTGGTAAAAGCACATTCACTTCTTTGCCTTGTTGCCTGACCAGTGGCCCTCATCCACAGCTATCTGAAGATCCAGGGAACAGCACCAGAACATGCTGGAAGGAAGGGTTGGCCTTTTGGCATGAACCTTATAAATTATTATATGGGGGTCCCACCCACCCAGCCACCCACCGTCCATCCATCCACCCATCCATCCACCCATCCATCCATCCACTCATTCATTCTTTCAAGACATATTTGTTGGGTATCAGCTCAACAGGCTGAGGAGGTACATACGTACATATGGACAGTCATACAGACAGCCCCTGCCCTTGTGGAATTTATAGTCTAGTGGGAGATACGGATGAGTTATCAGGAGAATGAAATGCATTGTGCTATGTGCTGTGATGAAGTCATCTAGACACTTAGCAGGGGACCTGATCCAGTCTGTGATGAGAGTTCACGAAGGAAGTTCAGTCTGAGGCTGAGACTTCAAAGATAAACAAGACTTAACCAGTGAAATCGAGAGAGGGAGGCAGGGAGAATATGCCTATGAAAAGCAAGAGCATGAGCAACTCCCCGGAGATTTTTAAAAATCCAGGGCCAGTTGAGGATCTGAAAACAGCTGAGTCAAGGCAGGAGTCACCGGTGAGAGCAGAAGAGGAAAGCAAGGATGGGATCTTGTAGGGTCCGTTAAAGAACCTTTTGAGCAGCTTGCAAGGTGCTGAGGGGGAACATGAACATGTGTGAGAGAAAATGAGCAGACCCAGTTGGAGAGGCAGTAGAAGACTGGGGGCAGTCAGGGCCCCTGGAGTCAGATTCTGGGTCCAGGATTCTCAGAGCTGTGAGCACGATGCCTGCCCCTGACTCAGTGCAGGACTCCCTCCACCTCTCTCTACTGTCTCAAGGCAAGCTGGCCAACCAGCAGGGGCACTTCTGGTACTGGGGACTGCATCGCCTTCCACTCAGCTCCGGTTCTTTCCCATGGGGAGTGGAAGGGAACATCCTTGAAAACAGACCAGTGCACCTCTGAGGCCCTGCTACCTGCCGTCCTCTCTCTGTGCGTGAGAACATCCCTGCCCTCTTCTTCAGTCAATATTTGATGACCATCCCCATGCCCTGTCCTCTCTCCTCTCAGCTGGGCAGTCTCAGGTCTTACAAATCATTCCTGGCACTCACTCCTCTATCCAGCCAACCCCACCTTTCCAGGACCACTTGGTTTGCGCCCCTGAAGGCCCCAGACACCACCTGCTCAACCTCAGTTGCCTCAGGGGCCTCTGTCTGAATGCCCGTCCCATGCATCCGGGTCTGAACTTCCTAAAAGCCACCATTGGGCCCAGCCCCTGCTCTATCTCCAGCTTATCTGCCACCTGCTTCTGAGGATAAGGCAGTTCTTATGAGCCAGGGATCATCTCCTCTCCCCCTAGGACTTCCTCAGCCATTCTTAAGTGGCTCTCTCCAGGAGGGCCAAAGGTCAAAGTGCAAGGCAGGTGATTTCTGGTTGTGACTCCTCCCTGAGATAGCGTAGAGACCTGTCACAGAAAGGGGCCAACAAAGACTGAAGAAGGATGGCCACAGGACCTGTCACAAGCTATTCACAGTCCATTAGGAGCCACGAGAAAAAGAAGAGTTATTTGCAGCATTAATTGAAGGAGACAGAGCTGGGGCAAACTGGAGAAGTGAACAAGGCCAGGCAGAGTGGGGCCCTGGCTGTGATTACTGAGCTAGGGGAAAGTTCTTGTAATGCACATGACGGCTGGACACATCCTGCTGGCCTCGGGGTACCGCCTTTGAGATGAACTAATCACTGATGGGGCCTGCCTGCTGCAGATGCAATAGCCCTCAACTCTGGTTCTCAAAAGAGGGTCAGCAAGGGTCCCCAGAGCCTGTGACTTTGAAGGGGGCTGTAGATGCGAAGCTGGGGGTCTCAGTAAAAGAGTAGCCATCTAATTTGGAAACACTGAGATTTCTCCCAGTGCCATCACAGGGACCGGAGCATGGACAGTCTTGGATATGAATCTGGGGTTCTCTCTCAGTTACTCACAAGCTGTGTGACCCTAAGCAAGTAACTTCACTGCTCTGAGCCTACATCCCAGGGTTGGTGTGGAGAGTTGGGTACACTGGGATACAGATTACACACATAGTGGATGCTGTTTCTCTGGGGGAGGCCCAGCCCTGCTCCCCTTGTGGCTCCTCCCGAGCCTCAGGCCATGGGAGAGGCCTCCTCTCAGTTGAGACAGAATCGGGGTGCTGTCTTGGGTATCTAAAACCCTTTGTCTATCCCTGTGCTTCCTGGCTCTTCCTCACCTTGCCCTGAGCAGGTGGCTGGTTGTCTGTGTGGGAGTGGCGAGGCCATAACTTGAGTTGGGGTGTGGGGGTGGCCAGTCTGTCCTGTCTTACTGTAGCTTCCCACCCAGCCTGGCCCCAGGAGTCCCATGACCTGGATCCATCCATAGCTCTGCCCATCCTGCAGGGGGCATTGAGGGTCTCTCCCATAGACTTCACCTGCTCCAGGAGTATCTCATTGGCATAACAACCCAGGCCATGCTGTTGCACACCCTGGAAATGTGGTTATCAGCTCTCAATCATGCCCTCCACAAACCCATATTCCAACCACACAGAACCTTCTGTTCTCTAAACTCTCCCACAGTTCTGCATCTTTGCCCAGGCAGTGTTTACTTCCTGAAGCATTCTCTCTGATACCTGCCTTCTTACCCGGCACATACAGATCATCACAGCCTGATAATCAACAGAAATATGGATGGAGCTTCTGCTGTATGGGGTGCGGTATGGAGTGGGGAGGGGTGAGGGTACCAAGAAACAGAGGCTCTGGCTAGACAGACAATGAGCAATTCCTTCCAACCTACAACCCACCCCCTGCAACACACACACATACACAAGGACCCCCTCCAGGCCTTAGCTCACTCTTCCCTCTGGTTGTGATCCTTCCTCCATCACCTTGTGGCCAAATTAGACTCAACCTTCAAGCCTTAGCTCAGATGCCACCTCCCCTGGGAGCCCTTGCTCTACAATCCTTGTGCTTCCCTTTCACCTGGAGCTCTCGTACTGGTGTGGACCTCCCCGGGCACTTATAAAGCATGTTTGAATTCTGGCTGGCTCTATGTCCTGGGCCCTCAGTTTTCCCACCTGTAAAATGGCATAGTAACACCTAACTCATGGTATGGTTGTACAGAGTAAATGAACTAGTACACTAACCAGCTTGTACTAAATGCTGAACAAATGGTAACAGTTACCAGCAGCATCTTAATCTCTGCATCCTTAGCACTGAGCACAGGGCTGAATATATAATGAGTGCCAAATACTTGTTAGATGGATGGATGGAAAGATGGACAGATGGATGGATGAGGAATAGAGAGATTGAATGTGTTTCCAAAATATGAGACGTTCTTTGCTGGTCTTCCATGGCAGTTTGGGATGGGGGGGCGGGGTGAGCCAGGAAGAACCTAAAAGAACGAACCTTTATTGCACACCTACTATGTAGCAGTGCTAAACATACCAATAGGTTGTCAAACTTGATCCTCATAATAGGTAGATGTTGCAGCAGAATGAGGAAGTGGCTATTCTGAGAAGTTAAGTCAGTGAACCAACATTACACAGTGATTAAGACATGAGACAGGTGATTTTGACAGTTTCCCTGATACCTGGGAGGAGCCGGAGGCTTGCTCCAGGAGGCTTGGCTGCCCTCAGTCTCAGGCTGGAAACTCCCGGAGGGGAGGGCTTCTCTGGAGGCAGGGCTGCCCCAACCAGGACCCTGTATAAACTGCTCAGTGAGAACCTGGTTTTGGGAGAATAAAGCGGGGGAAAGCTGAGCTGGGGAGGGGACTTGGGGTCTTGCTCTGTGGAGGCTGGCTGTGGGGCTTCCCAGGGCCCCCTCCTTCTCCACCTATTCCAGTGGCCCTTAGCAGCCTCCATGCACAGAAGGAGTTAACTTCAGGCTTAACTTCTTAAAAGAACCTGAAGCTTTTATTCCTTGATCTCGCTCTCCTCCCTTTCTATGCAAAGTCTTCCTGATCTTTACGCCTCCTGCAGGTCCCTCCTCCTTACTCTCACCTCCTGGACTCCAAAAACACTCTTGATTGCCAGGGTGGGTCAATGGTTAACACTCAACCAGCTTTACATAAGCCTGCTCTGGCTGCCTACCTGCTGCGTCGGTCCGTCAGTTCCCTGGATCCCGGGGGCAGCTACAGCAGCCCTGGTGGGTCCACGCCATGGCCACCTGCTGGCAGGGCCTGTGGGCCTATCGCTCCTACCTGATTGTGGTCTTCATGCCCGTTCTACTGCTGCCTCTGCCCATTCTTGTCCCCACCAAGGTAAGGGCTTGGGGTTCTGGGCACAGAGAAGCTCCAAGTGCTCAGGGGAAGGACTGTGGGGGCCAGGGTTTGGGCATCCTTAGGACCAGCATAACCTACTCATCCCTTCTAGCCTGTGAGGCTATAACCTCCTGAGGGCTGAAGTTTAAGAGGTCAAAGGGGGCTTTTGCTTGGCACCCGGGACTAGGTGCCCAATGTGAATTGCTTAGGTGCACTTGAAATCTCCCACTTTGGGAGACGGGAAGGCAGTTCCGTAAAGAAGGTGCAGGTGGAGGCAGATGGGGTTATCTGCCTACTGTGTGCTCACCCAGCCCTGGACTGGGCTCAGTGGAGCATGAGTGGGGCTGGCTGCTGGAGAGGGATGGAAGAGGAGTAGGAGGAAGTGGCCTCAGGCAGTTTGTGCCTTTAAGAGCATAAATAGAAAGAAGGAGCTCATCTGTGACCCCAGGGCTAAGTCTGCTGAGGAAGAGGGGTGGGAATTGGACGAAGGGACCCTGCCAGTGGGCACCACAGACACCATACCCTGGACAGAGGGGGAGGTGCCACTGCCTCCTGCCTCCATCCTCAAGAGCAGGAGTCATAACTTCGGCTCCCCTTAACTGGAACACCCCCACCCTGCATGCCCTGTACCGAGCAGCCGGGAACCCTTTCCCACATTTGGTGAGGCAAGTCTGACTGTCCCATCTTACAGATGAGGAAAATGAGGTTCACTCACTTACCCCAAATCCCAGGGCAGATCCTGGTTTTGGAGCTCGAATATTATACACTCTTGGGGCCCCCTCTGTAAATAAAAGAAGACAAAATTATGAATCTAAAATTAGCACAGGGCGTTGGGAAGGGTTGGTCCAGGAGAAGGCCCTTGAAGCACAAGCTTCGCGGTAAATCTCCCACTAGCAAGTCACCCGGATAGGAATCGGCAGAGCTGGAGGTGTGGTCTAGCTCCAAGCCTGTGCTGTCTTCTCTCCGTCCCGCTGTCTCCCGAAGGCTGAGATGGAATCGTGACCCTGGCCCCACCCCACAGCCCCAGAACTGCTCGTTGAACCATTTTCTTCCTTTTGTCACAGATAGGGAAATCAAGGCAGGCTTTCTGTTCATGGTGTCCCAAAGAGGTGAGGGACTGGGGATGTAGCGGCATGGCCCCTGGGCCCCTGACACCTGATAAGTAACAGGGCCTGGCTGACCTTTGAGATGACCCTCATCTCAGGCCAAAGCCAGTGGCACCTCTGTGCTGGGAGTCCATCAGATGGGTTTTCAGACAGGCTGGGCCAAGTGTCTAAACCAAGGGAGAGAGGACAGACAGGGACTTTGATTCTCATTTTACTCCCTGGGAAAGTATAGCACAGAAAGCTTCAGTAACTTGCCCAGGGTCACACAGGAAAGCCTGAGCCAGTACTAGAAGCCAGGCCTCCTGGTGGGAACACGGTGTGTCAGGAGTCTGTCTTCCCTGTGCTGCACCCAGCCCTGCTGCCTGCCTCTGGCCCGCTGATGCTTCCTCCCCCGAAGCCCCCCCACCCAACTCAGACGAACTGTCCCCCGTGCTGTCTGTGAAGGCCAGCCCCTCCACCGGAGACCTGGATACCAGCCCCTCTCAAGGACATTGCTCCTGTAGTTATCCTCTTGTGCATCACCCATTTTTCCCTCTCTGCCTGATCTCGCCCATCAGCATGCAAACGGGGCCGTAATACCTCCCATCTTAAAAACAAACAACCCCTCCTTTAATCCCACATCCCCTCCGCATATGCCTCCTTTCTCTGCTCTCTCTCACAACAGAAAGCCTCAAAAACTGTCTACGCTGCAGTAATCTCCTCTCAGATAGCTCCAGACTCCAAGAGGAGGCGGGCTCTCAGCAAGTCCCCGTCTGTCAGCTTCCATATTACCAAACCCCTGGTCTGTGCTCACCATCCCCAACCCCTCAGAGCACTGTCATAGCTCGGCACCCCTTCTTTGCAATGCTGTCTGCTTTCAGCTTTGGTGACACCTTCTCCTGGCTTCCTTCCCCCTCAGCCACTTTTCCTGGCTCTTCCTCACTTTTCTCTCTCTCCCAGGTCATGTTTTGCTGTCTCTTGCTTTGAAAAGCATCTCGATGCTAATGACTCCCCCAGTCTGTAACCCCAGGCCTAACCTCTTAACTTGTATTATCCAACTAACCCTGGACACTTCCAGCTATTTTCTTTTTTTTTTTTTAAGATTTTAAAAAAATTTTTCCTTCTCCCTAAAGCCCCCCAGTACATAGTTGTATACTGTAGTTGTGGGACCTTCTAGTTGTGGCATGTGGGACGCTGCCTCAGCATGGCCCGATGAGCAGTACCATGTCCGTGGCCAGGATCTGAACCAGCGAAACCCTGGGCCACCGAAGCAGAGCCCACGAACCCACGAACTTAACCACTTGGCCACGGGGCCGGCTCCTGGCTATTTTCTTTTAAGCAGCATACACTTTCACATGTCCAAAGCAAGGCCTGTTTGCCCATCGTTCCCAGGTGGCTCTTCCTGCAGTCTTACTCATCAAGATATGGGTCAACCATCTACCTCAGAGCTATTCATGGTTGCTCTTTTTCCTTTTCTTCCACATGCACCAGCAGGTCCTGTTGACTCGATATCCCAAAAATACTCCCAATGGAATCACTTTCCACTGCCTCCTCTCTGGTCCAAGCAACCTTCATTTCTCTCCTGTCTCTGTCCCTCTCCAGACCATTCTTCACCCAACCACCAGGATGGTCTTTTCAAAACATAAGATCATGTCACTACCCTGCTCAAAACCCCACACAGGCTTCCCGTCAAACTTAAAATGCAAACCTCTTAGGGAAGCCACAGGTCCCTGGGGCTCCACCCCTGCAGATACCCTCAGTCTCCATGCCCCTACCATGTCCTCCCTCTCTTTTTTTTTTTTAAGTTATGCTTTTTGGTGAGAAAGATTGGTCGTGAGCTAACATCTGTTGCCAATCTTCCTCTTTTTTTTCTCCCCAAAGCCCCAGTACACAGTTGTATATCCTAGTTGTAAGTCCTCCTAGTTCTCCTATGTGGGACGCTGCCACAGCATGGCTTGATGAGCAGGGTATAGGTCTGCACCCAGGATCTGAACCGGTGAACCCCGGGGCTGCCGAAGCGGAGAGCATGAATTTACCTACTACGCCCCCAGGCCAGCCCCCATGGCCTACCTCTTGTTCACTCTTCTCCAGCCTCACCAGCTTTCTCTCTGCAACCCAAATTGCTCATCTCCCTGCCTGGAATGTTCTTCTCCCAGATGCCTCCTTCTCATTCCTTGGGTTTCAGATTAAATCTACCTCCCTAAAAAAGCCTTCTCTGGGGGCTGGCCCTGTGGCTCAGTGGTTAAGTGTGCACGTTCCACTTCAGCAGCCCAGGGTTCACCGGTTCGAATCCTGGGTTCAGACATGGCACTGCTTGGCAAACCATGCTGTGGTAGGCGTCCCACATATAAAGTAGAGGAAGATGGGCACGGATGTTAGCTCAGGGCCAGTCTTCCTCAGCAAGAAGAGGAGATTGTCAGAAGATGTTAGCTCAGGGCTAATCTTCCTCAAAAAAAAAAAAATTTAAAGCAAAAAAGCCTTCTCTGACCACCCCCAGTCACTCTTTATTCTAAAACCCTGTTATTTTCTTTAAAGGGCTTTCACTATCTGAAATGATATATTTGTTTATTTTCTATTTATTCTCTGACCTCCCTCACTAGAATGTAGGCTCCGTGAGGGATGTTGTCTTTTTCCATGCAGAGTCCCCAGTGCCTGGCATAGAGTAGGTGCTCAACAAATACTTGTCAGATGAATGAATGAATGAGTGAATGCATGTGGGCAAAGAGGGCTCCATCCTGAATTCCTGCAGAGTCCCTGCTCTCTGCAGTGAATCCCCAAGCTTACCTCCATGCGCCGGCCCCTGAAGTGGGAAGGAGCCCCAGACGAGGCTCAGACCTGTGTGCACATAATAATAGTTGACACTTACTGTGTATTTTTTATGTGCTAGTCATTGTGCCAAGCACTTCAAAGCATTAACTCGTTTATTTCTCGCAACAACCTCTGAGTTACCGTGAGGTTACTACTATTATCTCCACTTTACAGACATGTAAACTGAGACTCAGAGTCGTAAAGTAATTTGCCTAAAGTCCCAGCTAGAAAAAGGCAAAGTGTAGACTAGAACCTGGTCTTGAGGTCTCTGCCTCAAGCCGTCCGGGGTTGCAGGGAGGTGCCCCTGTTGTGAGTCACCTCGTGAGCCATCTACCCTCACATCCACCCAGCCATCAGCCAAACCTCCCACTGCCCTCCAGTCCGTGACGTCTGTGGAGTTCTTGTTCTGTGCTGGGGGTTCCCGAAAAGGAATATGGATGTTTTATCCTTAAGCTGCTTTCGGTCTAGAGGACCAGGTGTTTATGCCACACAGAGGTCCAGCCGGAAGCCTGCAGGAGCTCAGAGGAGGGAGAAAATTCTTCCAACTGAGTCAAGGGAGAATCTGAAGCAGTCGGCATTTGAGTTGGGTCTTGAAGACTGAGATTTCAGCAGTCAGAGGGCAGGCCAGGTGAAGGAAATGGCAGGAGCAAAGGCATAGGGGCTGGAAATAGTAGGGTGTATTTGAGGAATTAGCAGCAGAATCCTTGAAATGCTCATCACCTTCCTGTGGTCCCCGTGGAAGGGAGGCAGTGGGGCCTGAGGCCTTCACTGCTCTCCCGGTCCTGCAGCCAGATAGCAAATAAACACCACCAGTGTGCCAGAAACCTTACATCCATCCATTCAGGCATCCATTCATTCACTTATTAGGGAACACGGACTATGTGGCAGGTACTGTTTCGGTTCAGGGAGGGGAACAGGATCCAGGGGAGTTTGCAGTGCCGGGGGTGGGGTGGAGAGACACACCAAAAGCATATGCTGCCCATGCTGTGAACACCACACAGCAGGCTGTGACCATGACCTGGGGAGGGGCTGCCCCAGATGGAGTGGTCAGAGAAGGCCTCCTAGGACCATGATATTTACCCTAGGACCTGAATGGCAAGAAAGAGCCAGCCAAGCACAGCTCTGAGCGAAGAGCTGTCCAGGCAAAACATGCAGTACAAAGGCCTGAGGCCAAGGGTGAGCTTGGCAAGGTGGAGAGATAAACAAGGCCAGTGCAGCATGGGGCCCTGAATGAGGAAAGATGGGTTAAGACTGGTCAGCCAATGTCAGCCCTACAAGGCCAGGGGAAGGAATGAGGATTTTATGCTGAGGGCCATAAGAGTTAATCGTTGCTCAGGGGTCAAATGGTAAGTTAGAGTCAAAAATGCAAATGCCTCCTGGGACCCAACAGAACCATCTGTGAAAACATTCTCCCAGCGACGTGGTATTTGCCAGATAAAACTTAGCTGAAATCCATATTGTATTTACAGTAAGAACAGAAGGCCGAGCTTCTTGATCTGAACCGCCTGCACTCCTAGAACGTAAGAGCAGTAGGTGTGTGTACACACACGCTTTAACATCTGTGTAACTAAAATCCCCTTACTGCAAGCTGTTCCTGAACCCCAAAGAGGGACCACAACTCAGATGATTTGCTGTGGGCAGGAAGACCATTCAAAGAATTTGGACTTCAGTTCTGGGGCCCACCTCTATCTTTTGAGACTTCCTGGCTCTCAGTCGAGAAAGCAGAGTCCAGGGAACAGAACATGGATTTTGGAGCCAGAGTGATGCGGTTTCAAATCCACTCCGGAGCGTGTATGGCCATGTGACCTTACCAAGCCTCTCCCGGCTAAGGGGCAGTTGTGAAGATAAAATGAGATAACCCCCGCACACAGAGTGTCTGGCATCCAGGGCTCAGGAAACCACAGCTCCCTGCGCTCTCTGCCTCTTCTCTGAATTCCTGGTCCCTGGAAAACACTGCTAGCCTTGGGCACTGTGTACACACCTGACTTCTTTTCTATAGATGACTTCTGTTCAGATGGGCTGGTGCCCTCATGAGGGCCTCAGGCGTCTACCTACGAAACAGTGAGGTGTGTCTGGTCACCCTCACCAGAGCAGTGAGGTGTGGTCCCTAAGAGTGGCCATGAGCAGCCCTGGGCTGAGTGGAGACAGGTTTTCTGGCCTCTGGGGTGCATGGGAGGAGGATTAGAAGAAGGAGCCAGCCTCCAAGGCCAGGAGGATCCCTGGAGTAGAGAGAGAAGGTTCCCCAGCTTGGACTCTGTCCTCAGATTACCAAATCAAGTCCACGCTTATCAGCACCTGCTAGGGGAAGGTGAGAAACGGGAACATAAGGTAGAATCTTGAAAATACAGTTTCCTGGATATAATCCAGCAGCGAGGCCCAGGGCTGTTGTGAGGATCAAGCGCACGGAGGAGTGTGGGAACGGCTCGCTCATCATTGCTCCTGCCTGCTATTTGGTCTTTACTGGACACAGGCAGGCCTGGCCAGGGCCCAAGCTGTGAGGTCAGGACTCTTCCTGTCGCTTTTGTTTTCTCTGATACTCAGAAACCCATTGTTTCCCTTTGTTGGCTTCTTGGAGCAGAAGATGATGCAACAAACTCATTTACATTAAGTTGCAGAAGTAAACAAAGATCACCCAAATGAGATCAGGCAAAGGCTTGGAAAGGAGTCAGCCACAGTCCCTTGCATTTGGCAGAGCCTCAAAGGCAGGCAGGGGTGAGAAGGCTTTAGAGCGAAAAAGGGAAGGCTCAGTTGTGCCCCGACTGGAGGCTATGGCGGGGAAGCGGGAGGCAGGCTAACGAGAAAGGGAGCATCCTATGTGATCCGTTTGGGGAGCATATTTGGCTTTCACTGGTTGGTCCTGAATTGGAATCGGGGGTAGAGAGTGGGAGGTAAAAATTCGGGAAGCTGGCAGTCACTGAGCTGATCCTGACTGTTTGGGGCCAACTGCTGCAGAGGTCGTGGTTTGGCTGGAGGGCTGGCTGCTGCGGAGGTGGTGAGACGTGTTTTTATATATGGACTGGCCATTGTCCCCTTCGTATATTCAGTCTCTCAAAGGCGTTAGGCGTTTGCATGGGCCTGTTATTCCTAGAAAGGATATCACAGACACCCCCAGCCCACTCTGCACCTTCTTCCTCAAGTGCCTTCGGCCTGGCTCCTCCCCTTGTGGCTACTGCCATGCACCTAGACACCCAGGACAGGCACCTGCAAGTTTTCCTCTTCCCATTCCTCCTGCCCAACCCATCAGCCATCATGCAAACCCTCTGTCTTCTGTCTCCTACCATCTCTGGAGTCCGTCCTCTCTCTCTATCTCCACTGCTATGACCTGCTCTGAGCCCCTGTCATCTCCCCACTGGACACCCACCATGGCCTCCTGTGACTTCCCAGCCTCCCATCCCGGGTCTTCCGATCCATCCACCACACTATCGCAGGTGTAAGCTCCCTGTTTTCATCTTTAGGTGATGTATTTAATTAGGGGACACATACACATTGTACAAAATTCAAGAGCACAAAAGAATGAAACAGCGAGGGCCCCCTCCCACACTCTGCCCCAGGGCCCTTCCTGAGGGCAGTTCCAGCAGCCAGCATGGCATACGTCCTCCAGAGCAGGGACTTCTCACCCTTGGGAGTCTGGTGGCAGGATTCAGCAGGCCTGTGAACTTGGATGGAAAAAAGTTACATTTTATTGTCAATAACCTCTCAAGAAAATTTAGCCTTTCCTTCTGTTGTGAATGTAGACAACAAACCACAATAGTACTAGCGATGTCTTTGACTTTGCTGCCAGTAGAAATCACAGATATTTTCACATCGCATTACAGCTGTTGCCAGGACCTTGAAATATTGTTTATGTTAATCATGACTTTGAAATGACAATAGCCATTAGCCAGTGAAGGTCTTACCAGTTAGGAAAAAGTCACACATATCACTAGCTTGCCCATTTTTTCATATTTTAATGACTGTATTTCAATATAATTGGTTTCCTTTGTAATCCAATGCATTTTGTTTAATGCATTTAAAAAACATTATTCTAAGAAGGAGTTGGAAGTCTTCATCAAGGGAATCCTAGTACAAAAAAAGGTAGGAATCCCTGAATCAGAGATTTTCCTAAGTATATACAAACCCTTATGTACATATTCTTTTAAATCACATATGGTAGCATCAGTGTAATCTGACCATGTTATCCTCTGCTTAAAACCTTTCAAGGGCCTCCCCTTTGTACCCCTGTCTCCTGGATAAAGTCCTAGATCCCTCTCAGGGCAGACAAGGCATTTTCCAAGCATCATACCCCTCCAAGAATGCGTCTTGATCTTTTCTGCCTCATTCTGTTCCCTCTGTGCTTACTCCCTTACCCCGGCACCTTTTGCTCACCCACTGAACTCCTATTCATCCTTCAGCACCCGCTCAGCATCCCCTCTCTGGAAGCCTTCCTCAGCCTAGATGCCGGGGGGCTCAGGGAAGAGCCCCCTTCTCCTCTGGGATCCCACTCTCTGGTGTCTCCTTTGCAATGGTGCTTGCCAGGCTGCCACCTGGTGCCTCGCCTCACTCTCAAGACCCAGGAGTGCTCACTGCCAGAAGCATCTCTACTTGCGAGGGGCAGAGGGGCAGCGGGTGTGGCCCAGTATGTACCAATCCATCCCCACCCCTGGGTTAACCTTCAGTCACCAGGAGGAATAAGTTGTGACACCTCTGAGACTGTGGGCATATTTGCTGCTGCCCAATAGCCACAGGCTGTGCATGGGCAAAGGCCGTGATGCCCACAGGTCCCACACCTTGCCCACACCCAGGGTCCAGAGTCTGCCCTGATTCCCTGGCACCTTCATCTCCACTTGTGCCTCATGCATCACCCTGGTCCCCCAGCAGCGCAGGAGCGCATTGGTCTCCCAGTGCCAACTCTGCCATCTGCTCACTGTCATCTGCAGTCCTTTACAGCTTATACCCACATATTCACATCCTTCATCCTTAGAATAACCCAGCAGGGTGGGTATCTCTCTTATTCCCTTTTGTAGATAAGGAAACTGCATGAAGGAGATAAAAGCGTGTACAGCACGAAATGCTCAATGTTGTTTACCAACAAAAAAAACAAAGCTGAGAGAGGTTAAGTAACTTGCCCAAGGACACATAGCAATAAAACTGGGCCTGGATGCTCAGGTTTTCTGACCTCTGACCTGTGTTTCCCATTACAGAAGAAGCAAGCTGCCAGTTTTGGGGTTTGGAAGCCCTCTGAGGGTTTATCTCTTCGATCTGTTGTTGGCTTTGCAGGGCTGCCCACCCACCCACAGCCTTATAGGCCAGCCCACACGGGGCACTCAGATTCCCTAAGGGCCAGAGCTGGGCCAGACTCATGTCTGTATCCCTAGTGCCTAGCATTTATTCACTCATTCGTTCACAGTGTCAACTCTGTATAGGTACCAGGCACCCTGCTGGGGGCACAGAAGCAGACTCAGACCCTGCTCCCTGGAGAGTCTGACGACAAAGATTGATATTCATCAAGAAATTCATGAAACTAAATGTTTAATTACAGACTGTGATGAGTGCTATGCAGAAGAGATACAGGGGCTTAGAGTATCAAAAATGGGGAATATACCCCAGCCTGGAAGCCACAGACACTTCCCTGAAAAAGGAATCTTTGAGTTGAGATCTCAAGAATGAGTAGACAGGGGCCGGCCCAGTGGCGGAGCGGTTAAGTGCACACGTTCCGCTCCGGTGGCCTGGGGTTCGCCAGTTCGGATCCCTGGTGCGGACATGGCACCACTTGGCAAGCCATGCTGTGGTAGGCGTCCCACATATAAAGTAGAGGAAGATGGGCATGGATGTTAGCTCAGGGCCAGTCTTCCTCAAAAAAATAAATAAATAAAAATAAAAATAAAAGAATGAGTAGACATTAACTGGGCAATGTGGGGAAGGAGAGAGGAAATTGTGTGCAAAGGCCCTGTGGCTTCAGAGAGGGCGGAGTATCTGAGGAACTGGAAGAGGGCCAGTGTGGCTGCAGCAGAGGGAGCAGGGAAGAGAGGCACAGACCAGCCCCGCACTCTTCCTAAGAGCCGTGGGAGAGCCTGAAGGGATCTGAGTTGCTTGGAGGTGAGTGTGTGTATGTTGGGGAGGGTGGATTAAACAGATTTCTGCCCCGAGATCTCACTGGCTACAGCAAGAAGAGATTTCAGGGGCAAGAGAGGAAGCTGGGAGGTGACTAAGCAGGCTCTTGCAGGAGTCTTGGTCCCAGATGCTGGGGCTTGGATCAGGCCAGTGGCCCAGAGCTGGAGAGAAGTAAATGGGAGGCATTTATGGGAAAAGTAAAATGAGGCCTAGAACCAGCAGGACCAGAGATCTGGAGCGGAGAGGGTATTTGTTGAATGACTGTCTGATGAACAGGGCTGATCCCCGAGGTCCCACTTCTAAAACTGGAGATACTAACCTCGGAATGGGACAGACTGTGGAGCCAAGGAAAAGGGATCCCCAGGACTCTACCCTGAGGGGGTGCCCCAGGGCCTGGCACCTGACCCGGGGAGGCCCCTCCAAACCCAAACAGCTCCCCAACCTCAAACCCACGCCCACTAAGCTTCAACCAACAAATGTCAACAAGGCGGTGCTAGACCTCCCGAAGTCACGGTCCTCACCCCTGGATGGGAGTGATGACAACTTCTGCCTCAGGGAGAGGGGAGGATGAAACGAGAGAGAATGTGTGCAAAATGCCCACCCACTCTGCCTGGCCACTGTAAATTCTCCACTCTGGCTCACATCCGCCTTCTGGGCCCATAGAGACTCACTCCACCCGGAACTGGGCCTGGGAGTTTAGAAAATTCCCAAAGTGATTGCCTCAGGGAAGCCACAGTAGTTGGTGCTAGATAAATATTTTCTTTCCCTTTGTCTTAATGCAGGGATTTTAACCCACTTCTGAGCCATGAATGCCTTGGGCTATCTGGTGAAGACTATGGACGCTTCTCAGAACATTGCCTTGAGATGCACAAAATAAAACGCATAAGATTATAAAGGAAACCAATTATTTTGAAATACAGTTATAAAAATGTGAAAAAATAAATCACAATTCAGAAACATAGGTTCTTCTCCATGAATGCATTAAATAAGATCTAGTGTTGATATAATAACTACCATCATGTCAAAATAGTCATGTGTGTAGACAATATTTCAAGATATATTTTGAGATAACTGTGACAACTGGTCTGTGCAGACATCTGACAGCTGACAGGCACAATCAAACATCTGTGACAAAATCCCCAACAGCACCGTCAACAGGAGTATGGTTTTGTTGCCTGTGTTCATAACCTTAGTTAGATGTTAGTGAAAAGATGAAATCGTTTTCCCATCTGACTTCACGGATCCCTGGAATTCTATGCCCCAGTTAAGCACCCCATGAACCAGGAAGAGCAGGTCAGTGAGTTAGGCTACAGCTGGACAGGCTGCCCAGAAGGTGGGGTGGGGACACAGGGCCAGGGCCACCAGGGCCAAGGAAGGCTTCTCGGAGGAACTTTGAAACCAGTTTTGCCTTTTGATCCAGAGACAGACAGACAGACAGACATGGAAAGGGACACAGAGAAGCTGTAAAGGAGTAGGGACTGAACACATTGGAGCTCATGGGGCACATATGACTGTTCACGGGTCCCCCTGGAGTGTAGAAATGGGGTCTCAGATGTGAAGGCACTTGCCTGGAGCCAGGTAACAGGAAGTGGCAGGTTCCAGGGAAGATAGTTCTGTTTGGATTCAGAGCCCCGGCTCATCCCCAGACACCCCACTGGTCACAGCGAGCCTAAGGCTGGAGGACACCCCACAAGTGCAAGGGATCAAGCTCAGGGTAGAAAGTGAAAGTAGGGGTTCAGAACCAGATGGGCTAGCTTCTTCACTTGCTATTTGTATGACAGTGACACATTTATTACTTAACTTATGTCTTTGTTTCCTTGTCTGTGAAATGGGAACAATAGTCTTTACCCCACAGTGCAACTAAATGCCGCTCAAAGGCATCTGAAGGCGTGGAGCATGATGCCTGGCACAGGTAGTCTTCAGGGTACTTTTGCTGTTGTTAGCAGAGGTTTCTTCTTGAATCAGCAGAGTGACCCATCGCCCCAGCCCCCCTCCTTGTCTCTGGTCAGAGAATTCTGGGTGGGCGGGATGGGGGGGTCACCAGGGTCCAGAGGGGCTGGCCTGCCCTTAGCCCCAGGGGCGGGTGAGTAACTGGCCCATGCAATCATTGCAGGTGAGGAAGTGGTTGAGGAAACAGCAGCTTCAGCAGAATCGGTCTCCTGCTGTGGGAGGAGAAGGGGTGGGTCTCTGGTCGAGGGTCAAGGTGGCCCCACCCCTGGGGCCCATGAGTTCATGTCCAGGGTGAGGAGGGGTGGTGGAGGTTTCATGGAAAGTGAACCTAGCACCAGACAGATTGGGCTCTGCAGCGGGGCTGTGCAGGCTGTGTGCTGTACCACTCCAGGGGCGCCATTTACCTCGATGACAGATGGAATGCTCTTGAACACCAATCCAAACACCTTGCCTGGGTTCCATCCTGGCTCTGCCATTCCCTAGTTCTACGACCTGGAGCAAGCCACTCACCCACCCCCCCACCCCAAGCTCATCCATAACTTGGGACCACCACACCCACCTTAACAGCTGTTTGAGTTTCATCCAACAAGAGACATGAAAACATCCAGCTCTTAAGAGTTGCCCAGCAGCTTCCTCTTCCTCCAGGCCACCTCCAGGGACCTTCCCCAAGCTTCAGGGTACTTAAGGACATGAGGTACTAAAGGGTGAGCTAAGCTTGTACCAAGTGGAGAAAATAAGAGGGGCAGGGCAGTCGAGACAGGCAAGAGAGGAGGGGCCCCCAACCCTGTTGTCCCAGTAGGCTGTCCCTTCCTTTGGCAAACAAAGAGTGAGCAGGTGGCCCTGAGGAGCCTCAGATGAGGGCACCTTCTCCCCTGGAGGCTTCCTTCTGGCTAATGATTCCCTCACCCTCCCTCCCCAGCCCTTCCGAGAGACTGTGTCAAGAAGGGTGGGCCCCTGATGTCTGGGGCTGACTGTCTGACTTCCATTTCTGCTCCAGTTCCCCTCCCAGGCCTGAGGTCAGGCCTTTCTAGACTCGGGGGCCTCCTGAGAGAAAGGAGGACCTTTGGTACCCAAAGACTCCCAAGACTCAGGGTTTACCCCACAATTCCCTGCACAACACAAGGATAGGGGAACCTTTGACACACATTATAAGCGTGAATGGTGCCTGGAATTGTGCAAAGCAGTGATCAGGGCAGGACTGCTAGAAAGGAGACCCTCTGCCATTGCTGAAACTTTCCAGTGATTCATTCAGGAAAGATTTACTCTGAAGCCTGCTGGGTCCTGAGCTCCAAGGATCCAGATGCCACAAAACTGACTCTGTCTTCATGGATCTCATCTTCTAGCAGAGAGAACAAACACTAATTGAATCATCATAGAAAGAAATATATTCTTACAGGCTCTGATGAAGCCAGGGAAGGCCAGGGTGCCAGGTAGGGGTCTACATTGCCAGTCTCATCTAGATGAGCCCCCATCTCATGTGAGGATCCTCACCTGGGCTCCCTACAGGTCCCTTGGTCTGGGTGGGGCCTAATACCCTATTCCAGACTCTCTAGCCTCTCATGTGGCTGGATTATAATGTCTAGGCTCCTCACGTTCAAAGACAAGGTGATGAGTGCCTTGCTTCGTTTTTATTTCCATTTTGAAATGGGACCTCGGGCTCTGGAGTCATTGGCTGTGGGTTTCACAGGTTCTCCCCACACTGTTACAAATGGCCTGTTTTCTCTGGGGGCAGGAGGTGACATGACTCTGGAACACAGGCCTGCCCCCTCCAACAGCTCTGCCACTCCCTTCCACCTGCAGGAAGCCTACTGTGCCTACACCATCATCCTCATGGCGCTCTACTGGTGCACCGAGGCTCTGCCCCTGGCTGTCACCGCCCTCTTCCCCATCATCCTGTACCCCATGATGGGCATAATGGATGCCTCCGAGGTAAACCTCCCCCATCCACAGGAGGAAGGGCTCCGGGGGATGGTGGGGGTCTGCCCTAGGATACTGGTGACGGAGGAAGCCGCATCGTAGGCAGGGCACTCGGAAGAGGGGTCCCTCCCTGTTCTTGGCAGATCAGAGAGCACTGAGGGAGGAGTCAGCTAGAAGACAAGAGAGGAGAGCACTCTAGAAATGCTGAGTGCGTGGTTAATGTTGAGAGTTAATTCAAAGTGGGAGTGATTAAGCTTAGGCCAGGGAGGTAGAGAGGCCTAGTGACTCAGGAAAAGGGACTTTGAAAGCCAGCTGAAGAGCTCATAGCCTTCCAGTCCAAAACCTGAGCTGCAACAGGGTCACCTGCAGGGCTGGTTAACACACAGATTACTGGGCCCCACCCCAGAGTTTCAGCAGATCTGGGGCAGGGCCTATGCATTTCATTTCTAGATTCCAGGTTG
Source organism: Equus quagga (assembly GCF_021613505.1). Classification (NCBI taxonomy): domain Eukaryota; kingdom Metazoa; phylum Chordata; class Mammalia; order Perissodactyla; family Equidae; genus Equus; species Equus quagga. Next base: position 74,490,587 of record NC_060277.1, on the reverse strand, counting down.
GTGGTGATGCTGGCCCAGGGTTTACACTTTGAGAACCATCACTCTAGTTTCTAGGAACAGCATTAAATTATCTACCTCCCAGTTGATGGCTTGAAATACCAGTGGAATGAGGCTAGATTATCTCCCCGTCATTCTTGAAGGGAGAAAGAATGAGTTTGGAGGAAGAGAGGAACCTGGTTAATATTAAATGACTGATAATCCCCAGAACATTTCCATTTGGTTCCAAGAGCCCAGCAGACCAATCTCTGTGGGAATGTCAGTGACTGCATGCCATAAGCCCAAGGGCATAGTGGGAGACCCCCTCCTGCCTCTCAGCTGTCCCTGCCCACCAGGTCTCCATCGAGTACCTTAGGGACACCAATATCCTGTTCTTTGGGGGGCTGCTGATGGCCATCGCCGTGGAGCACTGGAACCTGCACAAACGCATCGCCCTTGAAGTGCTCCTCATCGTTGGGGTGCGGCCTGCCCTGTGAGTTCCCACAAACCAGGACTGGAAAACCAGGGGTGGGTGGCGTTCTGGGCATCCAGTCCCTGAAGGGATGCTGGAACACCAGTGTGTGCATCTGTTCATCCCTAGGCTGATGCTGGGCTTCATGTTGGTCACCGCCTTCCTGTCCATGTGGATCAGCAACACGGCTTCCTCAGCCATGATGGTGCCCATCGCGCACGCCGTCCTGGAGGAGCTGTACAGTGTTCCCAGGGGCAAGGACATTGAGGAGGGCAGTGAAAACCCCACCTTTGAACTCCAGGAATCAGGTTCCCAGAAGGAAGAGACCACGCTTGGTGAGAAAGATGAGGTGGACCCTGCCCCAACCTCTCTGCTCTTGGGGAGAGTCTGAGGTGACATCCATGACAGGGGTGGTCATCTTGGAGCCTCTAGGGAGAGAAGAGGGAGGCAAGAAGTGCGGTGACCAACTTGTCCTGATTTGCCCGGGACTTTCAGTCCCACGTGCTGGGATTCTCAGTCCTGGGCAAACCAAGATGCTGGGTCTTGGCAAGCGGAGAGCTAGAGCCTGGGTGGCCATCAGGGGTCCAGGTTCCATTCTTCCTGTGTGGTTTAGATAAACTTCTCCCCTTCTCTGTGCCTCAGTTTCTCTCTCTCAAGAGAGAAGCTGAGCCACATGGTATTTGAGAGTCATCCCAGCCTGAGAGTCATCCCAGCCTGAGACTCCGGGAGTGCTGGCCCTTGTAGATCTGGTGGCAGCTTCTGCCCTCCCCCAACCCTAAGTCTAGGCTGCTCACTGACAAGGTGCCCCAGAGGCCGTGGAGCTCCAGCCAAGCTCCCTGGAGCTGGCCCTGCACACACCCCCGCCTGAACTCTCCCTTGTTCCCAGATAACGGGCAGGTCCACCCAGTCCCGCCTGCTCCTTCAGAGCCCAGGGCAAAGCAGAACCAGGAGCAGGTCCGCTTTACCCAGGGCCTGAGCCTGTGCGTCTGCTACGCGGCCAGCATCGGGGGCATCGCCACACTGACTGGCACCGCCCCCAACCTGGTGCTGCAAGGCCAGATGAACACGTGAGTGTCTGAGGGGTGGGGAGCCTGCACTCTCAATGGGGGGCAAATGGGGCAGGGTAGAGGCGGGGCAATGTCATGCAGCAGCCCTCATCTCCCTTCAGGCTCTTCCCCGAAAACCCCAATGTGGTGAACTTCGTCTCCTGGTTCAGCTTTGCCTTCCCCACCATGGTCATCTTGCTGGTGCTTGCCTGGCTGTGGCTGCAGATCTTGTTCCTGGGGTTCAAGTAAGTGGTGGAGTAGGTGAGAGAAACCCAGGTGCCTGCCCTTATCCTCTGAGAGCTTCCAGTTGGATACCCAGGTAGCCATGGCAGAAAAGGATATACTCACCATCCCACGGAGAAGGGCTCTCCCTCCTAAGGCCCCTCTGTACACTTGGCCCCCCTATCTGAGGGAATTACTAGATGGAGAGTATTACCCCATTTAGCAGATGAGCAAACTGAGGCTTGAAGAGTGGTATACAACTAGATTTGTCAGTGCTGCGATTGAAAGCCAGGTCTCCTGATGCCCAGGCCAGGTCCTACTCCATAATGCTCCACAGTCCTTTGGTAAAGGCTTAAGGAGCACATGCTGAGCATCGTCAGTTACAAAAGCATTTGTTGTGCTCCTACTGTGTGCCTGGCTAGGTACTGAGAATACTAGAAGACACTAGGCATAGTCCCTATCCTTGGAGCTCACCATCTGACGGGTGATGATATGGTGGCAGCCATGAGAGACGGAAGCACAGCTACTGTGAGCATGGCCCAGGAGAGTGGAGATTCCAGAAGGGCCCTGGAGGAGATGATGCCTGAACTGAATCTTGTGGATCTAGAAGTCAGCCAGGTAGAGAGTTGGGTAAAGGCATTCCAGGAACAGCTTGTACAAAGGCACAGGGGCAAGAAAAAACATGTATTTGGGGGAACTCTAGTCCTGCGTGGTTGAAGCATAAAGAGCAAAAAGGAGTATCAGGAAATGAAGTTGGAGAAGTAGGCAGGGGAAGATTATGGAGGATCTTGGGTGCCGCATAAAGAGTTTGGACCTTGTCCTTGAGGCCAAGAGTAGTAAATAGGTTTTATTCTTACTTGCAACCCTGGATTATTGGTAGTCACTACAGGTCTAAGTTGAAGATCACGTGAGATAGGGCTCAGTTAGAACTGAGTCTGGGATTGATTAGTGATGTCTGCTATGAGTACAGGATTAGAGTGGTGATATGAGGGGTATTACAGTATGATTTGTTAGTGGCCCTTCCTGTCCAGACAGTGGGGAGCTATTGAAAGTTTTTAAGCATTGTTGCTGTACTTTGGGAAAATCGCTTGGGTGGGTGCAAGGAGGCTGGATTGAGGTTGAGGGCTGGTACAAGGCAAGGTGGTAGTCAAAGAGATCAGCACAGTGCCAGGCACCACAGGGGATTCAAAGATGTGTGAAGCATGGTCCTTGTCCTTGAGGAACTCACAGTCCAGCAGGGGAGTTGAGATTTGCCTGAGTGCAAAGTTAAAAGTCAACACGAGTTAAGCAAGTGGCACACAGAAGTGGGCTGCAGACTCTTGTGCCTCTGAGGACGATGTGGGTGGGGATGCCCAGAAACGGGGAGGAGAGGGAGGGGAAGGGTTTCCTGAAAGACTGTTGGAGTCAGGGACAGAGGAGGCATGGGGTCTGGGCCTCTAGGTCCTCACTCTGGACAAGGAAGGACTCAGCACAAGGGAAGCCCTGGAGCCACAAGGGGCCAATGCGGCAGGTGCAGCAGGGCCGAGCATGGGGAAACTTGGCCCTCCAGCCCCAGCCTTACCTCTGCTAAATAAGAGCCATAACCTCCGAGAGTCTTCCGCCCTTCTTCCAGGATCTTAGGAGATCCCACTGTAGCAACCTTGAGGTGGCCTCCACAGGCTTCAGTCTTTCCATCACAGCCACTCAGAGCCCCTCGCTCCCCTGCCTGGTGCAGGCCCTCAGTAGCTGCCCCCGCCTCTCTGCCTGCAGCTTCCGGAAGAACTTTGGCATTGGGAGTCAGGAGGGGGAGAAAGAGCGGGCAGCCTACCGCGTCATCCAACGGGAACACAGGCTGTTGGGCGCCATGACCTTTGCAGAAAAGGCTGTCACCGTGCTCTTTCTCACCTTGGTGATTCTCTGGTTCACCCGGGAGCCGGGCTTTTTTCTTGGCTGGGGCAACCTGGCTTTTTCCAACGAACATGGGGAAAGGTGAGCATTCTGGGGAGAGGGGGAATACTTCTGGGGCTCAGTGGGCTGAGGGAGGAGGGAAGGGAGCAGAGCCCCCAGAGCAGAACAGGTTACACTGGGGGTAGGGGAACTTGCCAGGAGTGGGGGTTGGTCCATCTGTGGGAAGGGCTCCTCTCCACCACCCTCCACTCTGTGACCCTGAGCAGCATTGAGCCACTAAGCCTTCCCTCCCCCCCCCCCCCCACCCCCCCCCCCTTGCCCACAGCATGGTGTCTGATGGGACAGTGGCCATCTTCATCGGCATAGTTCTGTTCATCGTGCCTTCCAAGATCCCAGGGCTGACTCAGGATCCAAGTAAGTACCTGGACTGGGGCAGGGAAGGGCCCCTAGGCAGCCCCTGCCTCCCAGCACGGAATGTACCTTCGACCACACTTGGCAGGAGTAGACAAAGCCCAGAGAGGTTGGGGTGACTTACCAAGGGCACAGGGACTCAGGGACAAAGTCAGGATGTTGCAGAATGAAGGTCCGGCTCCCACATGCATCAAGCTCTGATGGGGACCCATGCAGAGAAGCGCCAAGTGGAGGGGAGGGAAAGCCTGTTGTCTCTTGGTGACTCATCCTCTTCTGCTTGGGGAGTAGGAGAACCGGGGAGGCTGAAGGCCCCTCCTGCCATCCTCGACTGGAAGACAGTACATGAGAAGTTGCCCTGGAATGTCCTGTTTCTGCTGGGAGGTGGCTATGCCCTGGCCAAGGGCAGTGAGGTGAGAGAACCCCACCCCTCCCCAGCCTGTTTGAGGGAGACCCCGAGGCAAGGAAAGAGGGGCCCTTCTTCTGTCCCACACAGGGGAGACCTGCTCCCCAATTGGGCGCCCCCTGGTGAGTAGAGCCTTTGCAGCAGCTAGAGCAGAGCCTCGTCTGAGGGAGGGGAAGGAAACACAAACCACAGGGACGTCTCCGCAGTCGGGTTCTCAAAGCCAAAGGGAAGGCAGCCTTCTCTGTTGGGCAGGGACTATTCTCAGGGACCAACCACCCTACCCCTCTCCACCCCCTCACCCCGAGCCGGAGAACGCAATAGCTTTAGCCCCTGCGAGTAGCTGGCGTTGGGTTGACACAGTCTACCTGCTGTGGCCACAAGGGGGCGCCATCATCACACGCAGCCAGGCGCTGGGAGACTCCACAGAGCCTCCATCCAACAGGGGAATCCCTGAACCTGCACCCCTCGGCGTCAGTGTTCTGCTAAGCTCATTCACTGCACAGATAGGAGGCAACTTCTTGGGTCAGGGATTGGTGCTAGGGCCTCTTGGGTCCAAGGTTGGTTCATCCATCAAGCGTTCACCGACTGTGCCAAGTACTGTGCTGGGTGCTGGGTGGGCAGTACGTTATGAGATAAAGTCGCAGCTCCCTCAGGCTCACCGTCTGGCATCACAGACGTGGGCAGGGCAAGACCTTGGCGCTCTTCTGACCCTGTGGACTGTCACCATCCTCCTGTCTGCCTCTTCCCAGCCTCTACCCTGACCCCACCCCTTGCCAAGAGCGAGGTCCCATCTGCCTCAGCCTGCTCGGCTGGAGGGGCCAGGGAGAGGGATAAGGTTGGCCAGGAACCTCCCAAGAGAGGTCGGGAGAGCAGGAGTAAATGGGGTCAAAGATCTTTACTCCCACCAAGCCCCAGGTTTCTCAAGAAGGTCCTTTGGCCCCCTCTCCTAGCTTCTCACTTGACCCTTCTCCCCACACCCAACTGTCCTTCAAGAGGAAGAGAGGGGACCTCTTGGTTCAAGCTGAGTCTTATCTTCCCTCTCAAGCTGCCTTGGCTCTGAAGACTCTAGAGAGGTCTGGGAAGGAGCAGGACCCTCCCAGAGCCTCAGCAGGGGACCGACCCAGGCAGCCCAGCCTCTCAACACCACCCTCCTCCGCCCACAGCAATCGGGCCTGTCACAGTGGCTGGGAAACAAGCTGACTCCACTGCAGAACGTGCCGCCTCCTGCCATTGCCTTCATCCTCTGCCTCCTGGTTGCCACCTTCACTGAGTGCACCAGCAATGTGGCCACCAACACACTCTTCCTACCCATCCTGGCCTCCATGGTGAGCTGGCCCTGCAGACGTATCTCCCCCAGGCAGCCCTCCTATCCACCCCCACCCAGGGGTCCCGCCTGCAGGTCACGGTGACCTGTCTGCACCTCCTCTTGTTTCCAGGAGTGGACCCCTGAGCTTTCACCCTTCCCCAGGCTTTTCAGCCCCCATGGGCCCCAAGGCCCTTTGGCCCCTGACTCACCCTATCCCTGGTGACATCATCCCTTGAGTATCCTGACGGGGCTCACCCCCCACCCCAGACCAGTCCCTGTTCTGGTCATTCCTGAGGTGATGGGGTGAAATTGCTCCCGGGAGCGTCCCCAGCCCCTTCCACCCCAGGCGCATTCCCGCAGCCTTTGATGACACCCCAGAGCCCCTTTGAGATCCGTTTTATGGGCCCCTCCCCTCACCACGCCCCACAGGGCAGAGCCACACACTCATCCCCTCCAGAGAGGTCAAGGGGCCCTTCCCAGGTCGCCCAGTGCCTTTCTGGCAGAAGTGGTGGGTTCACAACCAGAGTGTGTATTGCGGAGGTTGTCCCTCAGAGAAGGGGCTTGGAGGCCACGACTTCCCCTCTGGGATGGGGACTGAGGTCAGCTCTACCCCTCTGTCTCCCCACCCAGGCTCAGGCCATCTGTGTCCACCCTCTCTATGTCATGATCCCCTGCACTCTGGCCACCTCCCTGGCCTTCATGCTGCCTGTGGCCACCCCGCCCAACGCCATTGTCTTCTCTTTCGGAGGCCTCAAAGTGACTGACATGGTGAGTGGCAGGGGGGCCCTCAGCACTCCCTCCTCTGTCTTCCCATCTTGGTGGACACAAAGTAGCTTAAAGCCACTGAGATTCTCAGAGTTGAGAGTGGACCCTGTCGGGGTGGGGAACAGCAGGGGAAGTAGGGACATGACGCCCAGTTGGAGCGTCTTCAGGTCCTGCCAGCCCTGGGCCATGTGAGAGGGAGAAGAGGGGTGAGGAATTTTGGGAAGGCTCCAAGTTGCCAGGCACTCGCACCCAGGGAGATGGACTCAGAGAGAACAAGACCCAGGGCCCCGGAAGCTCATGAGGAGTTTCCCTTTTCTCTGTTAGCGCTGGGAGTAAAGCAAGGGCAGGCGCATTGCCTAGTGCTGCAGGTTAGACCCAAGGGAAGACTTCCTAGGGAGAGTTTTGCTAGCGAGAGATCTCCTAAACACCTAAGGGATGGGTCCCGGCCCAGCTCAGCACCTGCTCACCCAAACTGCCTTTCCTCACACCAGGCCAGGGCAGGATTCCTGCTCAACATCATCGGGGTGCTGGTTATCACGCTGGCCATCAACAGCTGGAGCTTCCCCATCTTCAATCTGTACACCTTCCCCTCCTGGGCCCACTCCAACACCACGGCCTCCTGCAGGGTCAGCCCGGAGAACATCACCACACCTACCCCCTAGCCCAGGGCATAATCTGGCCAAGACTAGGAAGACCCACCTCAGAAGCCAGGAGGGGACACCCAGGCTCCAAGCCAAACATTGTGAGAAAGCCACATGTATACATGACCTCATGTGTGTCTGTAAGGAAGGTGTGTGTGTGCTCAATCCGGTGTGTCTGAGAAAAATGTGTGTGTGTGTGTGTGTGTGTGTGTACATATATATGTGCATATGTGAGGATGGTATGTCATGTGAGGATGTCTGAGAGGGAGCGTGTGTCATGCACGTGATCCTAGGCGTGTATGCTTGACAGTGCACTTGCGTGAGCTCACAAACAATACAACAGGCCCTCTCTGGCACCGCGGGTCTTTATCTCCCCCACTTGGTGGGTGACCAGACCCCTTTGCACTGTATTTATTGAAACTCAGGATTGAGGTGGCCTGGGGAGCAGGGCCTACCAGCAGTTGCCATGGTAACAGCCTCTGGGACCAGCCCAGCATACTGAGGTCTCCTCAGCCTCTCTGGGTTGGGGGAGGGTTCCAATATTAGCCACATTAAAGTCTTTTTCAGTACAGTCTGCGATGGATTTTCACGGCACTTTCCAGGGCTGGTCCACAACAGGGTTCAGGCCCCAGGTTGGGGAGCACAGTGGGAGGGGACTTGGCCTCTGTCCTGTATGGTGGCCCCCTTGGCACCACTCCCACCCAAGGGAGAAGGTAATGGCTAGGAACCCCTGCCAAGACCAATCGGAGTGGGCGCAGCCACCCGGGAAAGCAGCGCTGACATCACCCGGCCCGGCTAATTGGGAGCTGCCAGTCCCTGCGTGTCTTCAGGAAAACCGGCCTCCCGTTCCCAGAGCACTCCCTGGGCATTTACATAAAACCCTCTGCCCCTGCCAGCTCCTGCCGACCCTTCCTCCAGCTGGAAAAACCAGTCCCACCAGACCAGGGGAGGCAGGCTGACCCTTGCAGGGCCCCAGAAAGATGGACCCTCACCCAAAATGGCAGCCTGCAGCAAGAAGGGTGCAAGTGAGACTCCCAGGAACACGTTCAAAATTGGCATGGCCTTCAGAGTCCAGGACCAGACAACACTCTGGATTGTCCTGCCTCCCCACCTCACCTCCATCCCTCCTCTGCCTCCCTGCCCTCGTGAACTCCAGAATCTTCATTTATGGCAAGATGAGGGTGGGGAAGGACGATACCACACCCATCATCCATTCTGGGAGCTCAACATCCCTTCTAGGCTGGAAGTTCATCTTTGTATCAATCCTAGATCTCTCTCGTTGTGGACAGTGGCGTATAAGTCTTGAGTTCACCTAGATGGTAATTTCCAAGAGATTCATCCAGTTTCCTCCTGCTGCAGTGGGATTAAAAAAAAAGAGATATTTACAATCACCCTCATGCCCAGTAAAAACGGGGCTGAGTTGTGAAGAGAGAAAACCAGAAAGGATTGAATTCTGGATTCCCCCTGGGCTGCGCCTTCACTCAGTACTCCCAGAGCTGGAGGGGTGAGGGAAGGGGGGCGGGGGGAGACGTAGATGGGATGGGACTGCCACATGGGGGAGAACATGGCTGTCCCCAGGGGATAGGGGATCCTGACAGGACATGCCAGACACCCAGCAGAGTGAGGAGTGTCAGGCCGGTGGTTCCACCCCCACCCCAGTCCCCCAGGCTGGCATTCCTCACTCATGAAGCACAGTCATAAATCATGGCTCCCACCCAGACCCACATGAGGACCCCCCAAGGCCTCAGGCCACACACCCCCCCTTGGGAGTGGGCTGGCCCCACATGGTGGGACTCCCCCACTGGCTTACCCACAATGCAGTGGGTTCCTAAAGAGCAGCCTCAGCCCCATCTGCAAGGAGGGCCCTCTGCTACTGCTTTCTTCTGGACCCTGGTTGAGTTCCCAGTCCAGCCCTGGCTGGGGACGTCAGGGGAGAGGGGTGCTTCTCAGGTGGCACATGCCCCTACCCACTGTTCTCAGCTCCTCTTCATACTTCCCCACTTCCCCCTCAGTCCTGCTCAGAGATGGCCAGGTGTGGACTGAAGTCACACAGCAGTCGCAGGGGATGAGCACTGGGCTGGCCTTGCCTCCTCAGGGGAGGAGGTGGACAAAATCTGGCCTGAGGGTTGAGGGGTCAGCTGTGGTGGGTGCCCTGGCAGAGCTCAGGGGACAGGCCTCCCCCAGGTGCTCAGAAACCGTCTTCCTCAGCAGGTGGGAGGGCTGACAGGAGGCAGGTGGCACTTGTCCTAATCACCATCATTAGCTGGCCAATAAAGCTGCACAGCCTGGGCCAGCTTTGGGAGAAAGGGCCTGTCCCTGGGCTGGCTTGTGCAGGCAGCCCAGGCCCCCAGGCCCTCCTGCACTCACACTCCAGCCCCAGGCAGGTGGATGGGGCACTGCTGGGACTGGGGTCTGTGCCCTCCCTGCCCAGACACCCACACACCTTCGCCCATGGCTCCCAGGAAGACAGCGGGAGCCTCTGGGTGTCCTACCAGCTGAATGTGTGCTGCTGGGACTCAAGAACTTCTCTGGTAGTTTGCTCCCCATTCCTAGAGAAGATCAGTGAGGCCAGAACCAACTAGAGCACAGTCTGCCTGATGCAGCTCTGTCCCCAGTCCCTAGCACAGGGCCCGGCACAGTGACAATTGTATGAATGAATGTATCAGAAGCATAAAGAGGTTTTTGCTCCTGGAGGGAAGTTGGACATGCTGCCCTCGAAGCCCCTTTCCAGACTACTGTGAGCGGAGTGCTATGTGACCTTGAGACAACATCTTGACCTCTCTGGGCCAGTGTCACCTTAGGCTCAGAGATAGGCCCAGATTTCTGAGCCAACTCCTACTGTTTTCCCCTACTGCTGTCTTCCTGGGAGGGGGGCCTGGGAGTGGCCCTGTTTGCCTCCCCACTCCTTCTGGCCAGCAGCAGACCCAGAGGCAACTGTGGCAGCCAGAGGGCCCAGGAAAGAGCCCCCAAGTCAAATTTTTCAAAGAGAAACCTGGCAGGGTGGACAAGGGGCACTTGTTAGGGAAATGGAGAAGGTGGGAGCAGGGCTGTTGATCCCACTCTCTGGGTTCACCTTGACTTGGGCCTTAGGTCAAGGGCAGCTCTAGAAGTCAGGGTCCTCGAGCCCAGAGTAGGCCCCCTGGGGGCTCAGGCCATGACTTCCCTGTCTCCCCAAAGTCTCAGAAGGAGGCTGCTTCCTGAAGAGGGAGGGGTGAGCTGTGTGGAGGGGGTGCAGGGTGAGGGGTGGGGGAGGAATGGGGTGGAGGAGGTTCTGGTGGGTGCCAGCCTGGAGAGGGTGCCCCCTACAGCCTCCACCCTAGTCTGGGCACCATTAGTCATGATCAACAGAGCCATGAGGTTTTACTGGGGCCAGGGAGTCTGAGAACCTCCAAAGGGTGAGCCCTCAACCTCACGGAGAGGACAGGGGAGGAGGGCACAGGGAGGAGGGGCAGAGGAGATGGAACAGCTTGATGGGAAAGGTGGTGACAGGAATTCAGCAGAGTTGCTCTTAAGGAAGGGAGATCCACAGACATGTAAACACAGAGCCACGGTTCCTGTGTACACACAGAACGACTCATAGACACATGCACAGACACAGACACCTGCGTACACAGTGACACACACACAGACACTCATGTGTGCAAAGTCACCCACAGGCACTCAGAGCCCTTAAGACCCCCAGAGTCATTCACAGAAACACACGCACACACAGACTCGCAGACATTTGTACACACGCAGTCACTCAGACCCACATAAACACAGATACCCGTGCACATGGTGTCAGACCTTAGTGTTGTCACAAGTACACAGATGCTCACACACACTGAGACACAGATTCTGGATCCCAGATCCAGACCCAGCATCACATTATAGCTCCACAGAATTAATGCACACCCACCGTGGCACATGTGAGCATGAGAACAGAAATGTGAATACTCACACACAGGTACCTGGGGACTTACACAGACACTGATGCCAGTGAACACACACACACACACACGTCATTGCCCCTCCCCACCTCCACAGCCATGCTTCCTGTAGCAGGAGGGATTAGGGAAGACGGGAGAAGCCTGCCCTCCCCACCCAGCAGGACTCTAGCTGTGTCCCTCCCCACCAGACCCCCCCCCCCACCAAGCTCTCGGCTTGGAAACTCCCTGGATTTCCCAGAGAGCCAGCCAACCAGAACAGGCTTAGACCTCCTAACCTGGGGCCCCCGCCACACACCCTCCACAGCTCTGGCTGGTTCTCCTCCCTCATCCACAGCCAAGGAGCTGCCTGTTCTCCCCCAGGAAGCCCATCCTGATTAACCCTAGACCTCTCAAACCCTTCTTTGACATAGGGTCATTGGGCCTCAGGGCCTCAGTGCAGCTATGCTTGGGCCCAGTTCCTTGGCAGATGTTCTTCAATGTCTTCCATGCCAATGGAGGGAGACTTGGAAGGCCTGGAAGTGGCAGGCTCAGTCTTGGGAACCGACGTTGGGAAGACAAGTCTAGCTTACACGAGCAGAAGTGGACGGAAGATGGCCAGTCCTGATGTTGGTGCAGGGAGAGGTCCCCTCATCCACCACACTGGGGCTCCCAAGAGTGTGAACAATGCTTTTCCTTCTCCCTGGGGTCACCAGAGTCTTACCCTAGACTGGAGCATGGCAGACATTGGCCCCAAGGATTTCCATCCCCAGTCAGGACTGCTACTGGCTCAGTGCAGCCCAGCGCTGGGCAGAGCTCAGCAGCAGATGGTGAACCAGCTCTGACTGCCAGTCTCCAGGGAGACAGAGATTCCCCTGGCCCCGATCTGTTTGAATACTCAGCCACAGCCCGTCCAGCTCAGCCACCTGTGCAGGTCCTGAAATCAGGGTGCTGGAGTATGGGACCAAACCTCCAGAGAGAAGTCCTTCCCAAGGAAAGCAGAGCCAACACTGAAGCAGCCAGAGTTGAGGCTAGACACCAGGATAGACTGTCACGGTCCGGGAGAGAGCTCTGAGGGGCCGATGTGATGAGAGAAGAGAAGATGGTCCTGTCTGGGGGCAGAAAATGAGGAGACTGACCCCACAAATCTTCTTTCAGTCTAAGGTCTCTGGAATTCCCAAGGCTCCTGCTTCCACTCCCAGACTGCACACAATGAGGAAGTAGTGCGTCCCAAAGGAAAGAGGGAGCTAGAGCCCGCACCCATTCCTGGGGCAGAGGTAGGTCCTATCTCAAAAGAGAAAGAAGTTCATCTCACCCATCAGAAGCAGAGTCTCACTGTGGGAAGGCGAAAACCACAATCTCTCCTGTCATCCCCTCAGAGCTGCCCTGGGACCCTTGGCTCCTGAAATCCTTTTCATTTCCTTGATTTTTAATGAAGTTGAAAATCTTTTCACTTGTTTATTGGCCATTTGTATTTTATCTGTGAATTGCTTATTTATTATGTCCTTTGCCCATTTTTCTGTGAGATTGTCTTTCTTCTTATTTATTTAGAGGAGCTCTTTATATATTATGGATATTCACCCTTTGTCTGTTATATATGTTGCAACACTTTTTCCAGGCTGTTTTTTGTCTTTTAACTTTGTTTATGGTATACTTTGATCTAATGAAATATTTAATTTTTACTTAGTCAAGTAACATATTCCTTTATGGCTTCTGGATTTGATATCATGCTTTAAGAAGGCTTTGTCCATTCCATAATTATAAAAATGCTTCCTATATTTTTTCTATTTGTATGATTTTCATTTTATATTAGATCTTTAATCCATCTGGATTTCTTTACATATAGCATGAAGTAGAATTAACTTTATTTCTTTCCAATGGAAAGCCCATTATCCCAAGTCCGTTTATTGAATTGTTTACACTTTCCTGTTGCTTTAAAACATGTTATTAGGGGCCAGCCCCGTGGCCGAGTGGTTAAGTTTGCATGCTCTGCTTCAGTGGCCCAGTGTTTCACCGGTTCAGATCCTGGGTGCGGACCTGGCACTGCTCATCAAGCCATGCTGAGGCTGCGTCCCACATAGCACAACCAGAAGGACCTACAACTAGAATATACAACTATGTATCAGGGGGCTTTGGGGAGGAGGAGGAGAAGAAGGAGAAGAAGAAACAAAAAAAAACCTTATTATATACTCAGTTCTCACAAATACCCAAGTTTATTCTGGACTCAATTACCTTCAATAAATTTTTGTGTTCATTTGCACCAAAACCACACTGTTTTCATTGCAGAAGCCTTATTGAACATTTTGAAACCTGGCAAGGCAAGCTCCTCCTATTAGTCTTCTTTTGCAAAAAGTTCTAAGCTATTCTCATATATTTACTTTTCCTCAAACTTTAGAATCAACTTGTCACGTTGGTAGGGGAAGGAATTAGACTTTTTATTTGAATTACATTCAGTGTATAGATATTTAGGGTAGAACTGACATCTTTACAGTATTCTATTGAACTTTCCAATTCAGGAACATGATAGGCCTTTATATTTATTCAGGCCTGATTTTGAAGTCTGTCAGTAAAGTTCCATTGTTTTCTTCATGTAAATTTCTTATTAAGTTTATTCCTGGGTATTTTGTAATGTTGTTTCTATTGTGAATTGGATCTTTTGTCTCTTTGTATTTTCCAATTGGTTGTTTTAGTTGTGTAGAAATGGTTTGGATTTTTCTATACTTAACATATATTCTACTAGCTTACTGAATTCTCTCATTGGTTCTAATAGTTTTTCAGTTGATTCTCTTAAATTTCCTAAGTAAACAGTCACGTCATTTGTAATTCTTGAAGATTTTGCCTCTTTTCTTCTCATGTTTATGTCCCTTATTTATTTTTCTTATCTTATTGCACTGGTTAGGGCCTTCAGAATAATGTTGATTGATAGCAATGATAGCAGCCTCCAAATTACAACTCTCATGGTTCCCTGTGCCTGGAGTATCTATATGGAAATAGATGTGAGTCTAGAAATAACAATTAGCCCTGTATACATCAGATAAGAGCAATTAGCAAACACACTAGAAAGTCCTGACAGCTGCCCTTTCACTGTGAAACTCCATTGCTTGTTAGGTTAAGGAACCAGGGCTTTGATTGCTAGCGTGAGGCCTAGAGAAAAGAGTGGATTGACTCAGGGGCCCTGTAGTAGCCCCAGAACACAATTCCTGTATCCAAGTGGACAAGCCAGCACATCCTCACTTCTCACCCAGCACTACTGGGCTTGGTGAAGAGAAAGGGGGCATGTGTTTACTGAGTGTCTACTATATACCAGGGATTGTGCTAGGAACTTTAAACATAATCTTATTTAATCCTCACAACAACTTTATGGGTGAATAATATTATTCCCTTGTTCACAGATGAGGAAACTGAGGCTCGGAGTGGTAAGTATGGAAGATGACACAGCTAACCATCACTCACAGATGGGTTCATTGTTACCTGCCTCAATACTTTCTTTTTCAAAATGGATATTCCCTGCTTAGACCAAGAAGTCTCCAAATGTTTTAATCTCCTCTACACTGATGCCAGATGACCACTACCATCTCTCAGCCAAGGTTGATATTACCTCCCTCCTTGAAATGAGATAGAGTAAGCGGGGAGGAGCTGACACGTCCATACCCTCAAGCCAGAAGCCAAATCCCAGGCCTTGCTGGGCAGCAGATCTGCCACTGGGTCCCTGGAGCCTTTGGCTCCAGGAAGGGATACAAGTGGCCTTAGAGGCCAAGACAAGGGGTAGGGGTCGGGGGCAGTGAATGATCAGGGACAGGAGACAGGGGTGGGGCAAAGAAGATGTAAAAGGAAGCAGTGAGATGGCCCTGGGGGCAGGTTCTGGGGCAAAAGCGCTGTCAGGGAGCCAGGCAGGCCCCAGATCTGAATCCAGGTAGGATCAGTGGGGGCCAATTTCCAGGGCTCACCAGGCACTCCGCTCTCAATGTGGACTCTGAGGGACCAGGACCAGGGCCACAACCACATGGATTTCTGTTTCCATCCTCCAGACCATAAATAGTTGCTATGGGATCATGACAGAGAGCCAGGGGGCCCCCATCTCCAACCTGCACAGACACACAGATATACACACACAGGACAGAATTGCTGACCCAGAGCACAGACATATGTACAGACACAAGGGTATAAACACACAGATGACACGTAAGAGGACATGGACACAGGCCTGGATACAGGAACATTGACATGGGGGAAGACAGATACAGATGCAGACCAACCCAGGAGACAAATGTGCAGACATGTGGAGAGACTCATATGCCCACAGACACATGTTCCTATGGGTGCACACACCCACACACATGAGGAGAGACCTTGAAGGTGTCAGAAGGACCTTCAGACAGAGAGTTCTGAGCAAATCTGTGCTTGTGCCTGGCCCTTGAGGGGTCACAACTACTGCCTGTCCACACCAGACCTGAGAGAAACCTGGGCCACCACCCAGAGCTGCTCCCCAGAAGCCCCTCACCAGCTCTATGAACACACATGTGGTGGCCTGGCTCTTGTGACACGCGTGTGCATACCCCAACTGGCCTGTGTTCCACCTGTGGGGGCTGACATCCATTTTGGGGTGCAGATGGGAGCTACGGGATCAGCTCCTCCTCTGCAGGCCACAGGCTGTATCCACCGGCAGAGATGGGGGCCTGGGCTGGCCCAGGAGGAGGGAGGGGTTCGGGGGACCGGGGCGCGGCTGGGGCGGGCACAGGAGCCGGTACCTGTCAAACGAGAGCCAAGGAGCAAACTAGCTTCTTAGTCACCTTGCTCTTCTCCCCGTTTTGGCAGCAGCCCCTCAGGGCAAGGGGAAGCTGATATCATAATTATTGGCTCACCCAGCAGCTGCCTCCTCTCACCTGATGTCAGCACAGACCCAGGATAGGCGAGCTGACGGACTGACAGACGGACGGAGCTCCTGGCCCCCCAGACCCAGGCCCCCACGCCGACCTGCTTCACTGAGCAGGTAAGAGGAGACCCGGCCTAAGTCAGCCGTGGAGGCCAGCAGGGCCGGGCCAGGGCGTGGGGAGAGGGCTTGCCTTTTTAATGGGCCATGGGAGTGAGTGGGAGCACCGGGGTGCTCCCCATCATCTCATTGCAGCTCAAGGGAGACTCAGGAAGTGGGGTGAGTGCCTGGAGGCCAAGGAGGACCCCCTCCTCCATGCTCCTCCGTCTTCTTCCTGTTCTGGGTTGTCTAATTTCAATCATTCTTGTTGTAGCCTGGCTTTTCAGTCTGGTGTTTGTTGGATTTTGTGTACATGTCTCTGTGTGTTGAAGGAGGGCTTAGCCACCCTGCGCTGGGGGAAAACGAGGACTGAGAAGTGCTTGAACTGGAAAATGAGAGCTGAAAGACAGGGAGGCAGATTTCCAGCTAGGTGGCTTTCCTGGGTGGAAAGGGGAGAGCCCAGCTCTAGGGGCTGGGTGGTGCCAAGGCTGTGTGTTGATCAAGGAATCGCTCAACATCTCTGGGCAGCCTGAGCCGGGGTCTAGTTGCCTAGAGCCTGCGAGGAGGCCTGGGTTGCAGGAAGAAGATGGTGCACCTGGTGGAGAGGCAGACAGGTGGCAAACAGGTGCTGCGGACAGTACTGATGCTGAGCTCAAGGCAGAATCCTCCAGAGGTCTAGGAACATCTCTCTTCCTCAAGACCCCTGAAACCAAACGATCTGGGATATACACGGAACACTCAGACCCTTGAAGTCTAGACTTGGGGGTGTGGGAAGTGAAGGCCCTTAGGGAAATGGTTGAAGCAGCGGGGAGCCCCCTCTGGCTCCCACAGCTCCTCCCCACCCCCTACTTGATCAGGTAGGGCTCTGGCATTCCCCGTGGAGTCCCCCAGGCCCTCCCTAAATGTCCAAAGAAGCAAGTTAGATTAAGAATAGACTCTAACAAGTGGGCGTGTCTGCCTCGTCCCTGGGCACCCACAGGTGTGGGGGGTATGTTTGTGTGTGCATTGTGGCCAGGCACAGCTGGTCAGCGGGAAAGGACCCAGGTAGAGAGGACCCATCTTCTTGAGGAGCCTCTATGCCGGTCATTTCCTGCACCAGACAGGGCTACTCGCTTCTCAATTACCTAATCCAGAAGGAGGAAACTTCTTCAGTTCCCTCACGGTCACGAAGTCCTTCCTGGAGTCAGAAGTCTCTCCTGCTGCAGGTCCAGCTCTGCTTGCCACATAGCCGACCCTCTGCCCCAGTGATAAAACCCAGTTCCTCTGGGCTGACTGGAGGGCGAGGTGGGGAGGGTGGCATTGCACTCCAGTCCGGTACCCCTCGGGCCTGGCTCCGGTGCAGTGCTTTTACTACCTTGGTCATTCCCTGACCCCCAGGATGCAGGCAGTGTAAGAGCATCTCAGCTGATGGGGGGCAGCACCTCCTGCCATGGCCCCTCTCTTCTGTGTTGGGCCAGGGGGGCCAGGGTCGGGCTGGGTCCCGGGGAGGCTCAGGATCCTCAGGGACGAAGGTGCCACGGGGAGAGGCGCATGTCCTCCCAGCTCCCCGCCCAGCCCCGCCCTGCTGCCTCTGCCGAGCTCAGCTCCCGGCTCCAGGGCCTGCCGAGGCACGCTGCCCCCCCAGGCTCGGCGCCTCACTCACCTCCCAGGACCAGGAACCTGTTCTCCCAGGAATGCCAGGGAGTTCTCAGAGGACTTTATTTCCCAGGGGCTCAGGGAGCCCCAGAATACTCTTGATTCTGCTCCTGGGAAGGCGAAAGAAAGCTTAGGGGGTTTCAGACTCCTCCCTACTCCCCATCTTTGTCTCATCCATGCACTGATCCCACATGGCCCCCAACAAACAGCCTTCGTCTTTCATTGTGAGAGGGGAGAAAGCTTGGGACTCTTAAAGACAAGGAGGAAGCCCACCATGACATGTGCCTTCTGGGAAGCTGTCATGTGCCCCCCTGGGTCTCAAGGAAATCCTTTAGCCCCAACGGAGAGCCCCAAGGAGAGCCATCTGCCGTCTAAGAAGGCAACACTTCCCATGGGCTCTCCATCCTTCCCAGCCAAGAAGTGCTTCCTGATGTCTAACCTCTCTCCTCCCAGATTGAGTCTTCATGGACCAGCAGAACCCCGACTGCCTGCACGGGGCTCAGGCACATAGCCAGAAGCTATTTCTAAGTCATATTGACATCTCCTGGGAGCTTGTGTACAGGAAGGGACAGAAAGCAGGCCCCACGCCCACTACCCCTCCGTTAGTCTCTCCAGCTCCATACTCTAGTGAGGAGGGGCTGCTGGGAGCCACTTCTGCCCACCTCTCCTTCTTCCTTCATAACAGAGGGATGCAGGGGACAGAGGTCTCACAGGTGTGCCTTCCCCTCTTTTCTTCCCAGTCACAGCCCACCATCCCTGCCGAGGCCTGCATGGGAGAGCTCAGCAAGCCGAGATGGGCTTCTGTAGCAGGAGAGATTGACATTAGACTTCAGGGAGATTTTCCAGCATTTTAAATTGAGTTTGACTGGACTATGTGACCACAGGAGGTGGTTTTCTGAGTGGAGAGGCAACAATTGATCTGGGATGGGTGTGGTTGGGCTGGCAACAGGCCCAGGGGTAGAGAAATGACAAGATGACCTCTCAGAGAGTGCATCTCAGAAACATCAATCAAAGGTCCCTGAATAATTTTGGTCTTTCCACCTTACCCATTCCTATCCTTTGTCCCTTCCTCCATCTCTGTGCCCATCCCCAACCTCAACCTCCACCCCATCCCTAACCCCTCCGCTCCATCCCTGTCTCCTTTCACAGCCCAACCCTATCTCCATCCCCATCTCCAAGCCCACCCCAGCCCTCTTCCTATCTGACTCCCCATTTCCATCCTCAATTTCACCTCCATGTCCACAGCTTCATCCGTCTCTTCTCTCTCTACCTCATCTCCGCAGCTCTACCTCCATCTTCATCCCTAACCCCATCCTCCCATCCCGCACCATCCCCACCTCCCGAGGATGGATCTCTCCATATGTCAGAGATCAGCCTTGGAGCCTAACACCACTCATCATCGTCCCTGCCAGGTCCTAGTATGTCCTCCACATTCTCCCAGTGTTCAGGAAAAGGCCAGAGCCATGCCACTAGCCACAAAATGGATTGAATAGGATCATCCTTAGAGAGGTCCTCAGCTTCCTGATCCTATCTGGGCCTTAAAGGCTGCATGCTGGCAAGACAGTAAAAATGAGTTTAAGAGCAACAAGACAAGTCGAGGTCTGATGTCCAGATAGACCTCTCTACACTGCAGGTGGGGACAGGTGCAGGAGAGATAGAGACACGTGCTCAGAGGGCCCGAAAAGGAGGCAGTGGCAACCTTTCTCAGGGGCTTGGGAGCATAAGCAGTGCAATTAGGCATGGCCAGGCCCTAAGCAGGGAGCTGCACAGAAGCTGAAGCAAGGAGGTCTGTGGGTTGTTTAGGAATGACTGCCATTGTGAGCATCCCTGGCTCTCTACCCCGCCTGTGGCTCTTGCTTAGTCAGCTCAGATTAATGGGGCCGAGGAGAGAATTAGCTGAATCGTGATCTCTCAGGGAGCTTGAGTTGAGAGCCAACTGTGAGTCACAGAGAGAAGGGAACCCATGCTCTCACAGCTATTCTGGAAGCTCAAGGGGTGGGAGGTACCCGCAAGACCCCCAAAGGATGCAACAGAAAGCCCACTGGGAGTTCTGACCCTAATCCTCTAACCCATGCTCCTGGGACGATGCATGGTCAGTTAACTTCAAGTCCCCAGTCTGAAACTACCACTTTAGGCAAACTATAGCCATCCCAGACACTAACACACACACACACCCACCCTGAATGGGGCGTGTCCCTGGAACTGGATCGCCCGGAGACAGTTGGAGATCCCACCCACACTTGTAAATTCCACAGCCATGTTCCACACTACACCAGCCCATCAGTCTTGGAAGGCACAGGATGTGCATGAGGGCATACACACATCACCATGATCAGAAAACCCAGTTATCAGAATCTGCCCTTAGCAGTTACCCCCAACAGAGCCAGGGGTGACCGCAGCTGTGTTCACTGTCAGAAGCGTCCCCAGCTCCCTCTGGGAGGGATTCCTGGAGCCCATGTTGGGCCCCACAGAGCATGTGGCTTTGGAGAGGAGGCTTGGCCTCTCCGGGCCTTCCCATGAACATGTCCAATCTGCTGGAGGTGGCGAGGGTTTTGGAGAGAAAGTTCTTCGGGTTGACAACAACAAGCCTAGGAGGATCTTGGGGTTGTCAAGGGAGAAAGGTGGGGGCTGGAGCCCAGGAGTTGGATGAGCTCAGGGAAGCACCCCCAGAACATGCCACCTCTCCACATCCTTCTCCTCAGATGGGCGAGGGAATGATTGCACCCTCAGAGGCAGCTTCACCCAGCCCAGGTGCCTGGAGGAAGGGCTGTTGCACAGGCACCTGCAGAGCAGGCAGCAATCCCTTCTGCTGGTGGCGCTTCAGTTTCCCCACCTGCCAAATAGAAAGGGGCTTGAGTGGGAGGCCCTCCCAGTGCTTTTCTCACTCCAAAGTTTGGTAAGTCCAAGCAGTTAACTTACTGTCTGCCTCATATGTGTGCACACATGCACGCTGGACAGTGGGGGTTGGGGAGGAGGTGCTGCATCAGTACTTGTCTTGTACTAGATCTGTATTATTAGCAGTGGTGGCAGAATTAATATCCCTAATAACAGATTGGTAATAATGAGCAGTCCTTCTGATAATGATATGTACAGAGCACGAGAGGCCCCTGGCCCAAGGAATGGTGGGATCCTGAGCCATCTCATGCCCCGACTAAGGTGAGCAGGCAGAGAGTCCCACCAGCTGGATGTGAGCACTCCTGACCACCCCCATGAGGAGCACTCTGGGAAGAGCAAACGATTGAAGGGGAAAAGATCTCAGCCCCCATCCCTCTCCTGAGATCCCAGGAGCCTGGGACCCGGGGGAGGAGGCAGGGACAGCAGACAAGATGGTGTTGGTTTATGTTCCTCAGAGCATTTTGACATTCTGGCTCTCACTCAGTCCCCAGGACAGCCAGTGAGGTACGTAGGGCAAAGATGAGGATCCCATTTTATAAAGAAGGGAAGGAGGTTCATCCCCGTGATGAGCACACACTGATGGCAGAGATGGGAGAGGACGTTTCTGGGGTCCTTGGTCAGAATGACTCCCTGTGAGGGAAAAGGGGGGCTTTGTAGGGCAGCTGGGGGCTTCCAAGGTGATAAATGCCCAGCTAGGGGATGAGCTGAAACAAGGTCCCAGTCATCCCTGTTGGTCTCCCAGCTCAAATCCTAGCCATCCGCCGCCACAGCCAATCAGCTCAGCAGTCAGTTACTGGTGCAGCCCTCAGGAGGCTGGAGGTGAGACCACCAGGCTCAGCCCTGAGTGACTTCATTATGAGGGTGGGACTTCAGGACCCCAGAGCTAATGGGTTCTCAGAGGCAACCAATTTCGTCCCATCCTCCAGCTGATTTCTCCACCCTCCTTCAGCCAGCAGGGCTGGAGGAAGCCTGTTGTAAGGAAGGATGAAGGTGATATTTCATGATCTGTGAAAAATCCCCCTGTTCCTCCAGTCACTCCCTGGCTCATCATCTACTCTTTTTTTGTGTGTGCTTGTGAGGAAGATTGGCCCTGAGCTAACATCCGTGCCAGTCTTCCTCTATTTTGTATGTGGGATGCTCCCACAGCATGGCTTGATGAGCAGTGTGTAGGTCCATGCCTAGGATCTGAACCCACGAACCCTGGGCCGCCCAAGTGGAGCAAGCAAACTTTAACCACTACGTTGCCAGGCCAGCCCTTCATCATCTACTGTTTGGTCCCTTTCACAGCTGGGCGGACTGAAGATTGGAAGAAACATTTTTCTGTAGAAGCCAGTGTTTAAGGCCTCAGACCACCGCTTTCTGCATACTCTCCCCTGAAAGGATTAAGCAGACAAGAAGTCCCCATCCCCAAGGAGACCCGCTCTCTGGTCAGGCCCCCAAAGGTTCTAGGTCACCTTGCCCATCTACAAGTCTCTTGCTAGGTCTGTTCTCACCATCAGACCCAGTCATGCCTGTAAAAGTCCCTGGGGAAGGTGGAGGGTGCGGGGCACCTTCTCCCAGAACTGCCCATCTAAGGGGCTCATGTTCTTAGAATTGAGAATTTCGCCTCCTCTTCCCCTTGCTAACCTTGGAGGGCAAGCTGACCCTGCTTCTGGGAGCAAGATCTGGAGGTGGGCTCACAGCCCCTGAGCCTGGACTCTGGAGTAGGGAGGAGAGAGGAAAAGACCATGAATGGCACCCAAGAGTAAGAGCAATAAGATCCCTGGGGGCTGGGGGTGTTTAGGTAGGAGGTCTCTAGAAAGGGCCATCTAAGAT
Source organism: Equus quagga (assembly GCF_021613505.1). Lineage (NCBI taxonomy): Eukaryota > Metazoa > Chordata > Mammalia > Perissodactyla > Equidae > Equus > Equus quagga. Next base: position 74,468,239 of record NC_060277.1, on the reverse strand, counting down.
GTAGAAGAACCCAGCAGAGCCAATCTCTCAGACCAGGTAGCCATAGCAGAGGAGAAAGGGGGTCCTGGTAGGTGTGTCTCCGAAAGGGATGGATGGGAGTTTTGAGGGGTAGCATTACTTGTTTCTTTGAAACCAAGCATCCCTTCCTTCCCTTCTACCAAATAAGCAGCCACAGGAGGTCAAGGACTCCCATCAATCTGTCCCACTGTCTGTTCATCCAACTGTCTGCCCATCTGTTTATTTATCCATCTGTCCACCTTTCCATCCTGTCATTTGTCTCTCTATCAATCTGTCCATCCATTGATTTGTCCATTCCATCCACCCATCTGTCCTCCCACCCACCTACCTATCCATCCATCAGTCCATCCATCCATCCATCCATCCATCCATCTGCCCACCCATTCCTCCATCTATCCACCCATCCATCATCCATCCATCCTGAGAAGTCAGTCCCCAGTTGGTTTCCCCAGGGTGGCTGGGAAGGCCCTGTGGTCCTGTGGCATTTATGGGGCATGTGACCTGCCTGCCTGGCCTGGGGAGGCAGCCCCACCCCAGCCCTCAGGCAGGGGGCCGGTCCAGGCATGTGGGAGTATTTATACCTCGATGGAGGCTCCTGGGAGGTTACTGGGCTGAATGACTCCCTGAAGCCGTGATGGTGGCCATGGCCCAGAATTCACTGTGAGTGCTTGGATTCAGCTCCTTTGGGGCCAGGGCTGGGTGGCAGGGGCTTGGGACGGCTGGAGAGATGGGAAGCTCCCCAGAGGTGGCCAGGGATGGTGGAAAGGAAGGGGTGCTGGGGAAAGGAGAGTGGGAGAACGGGAAGCTGTTGGAGTTAGGCATCCGCAGCCAGACTGGGACCCACCCTGGAGAAAGGATGAGCCCATTGCCATTTCCTAGTCTCCGAAGGGTCCCTTAGTGAATGTCAGGAAGGACAGGGCAAGAGGACTACGATTACAAGAGAGATGAAGATATCTGAAAGAACTTCCGGGTCAGCCCCAGGCATGGAAGGCGGCTCAAGTGTTTTTTCAGCATGGGCATACCGAGCAATGCTCTAGGACCAGCCTACTTCCAGAGGTAGGGGAAGGACTGAAGAGCTTCTGGAGAGCCCTGATTTGGGGAATGGGAATGACTCAGCTGCAGGTGTCAGTGGCTCAGATTTGAGGAAAGCATCACATGGGGGACATGATTGTTCTTCATCCTTTGTTCTTCCCCACTCCACCCCCTGCCCCTTCTGTCTGTAGCTGCCTCTCAACACACTTTCATCAGATCTCAAGGCAGGGGCAGTTTCCTGAAACCAAGACAGGGTCAAGAGCCAGAGGGGCCAGAATTTTGGCCTCAGAAGCCCAATCTTGATGGGAAGAGAGGAGCTAGAAACCCCCTCCTTCTTTGCTCCCCCAGACTGCCAGTATCCTGGGGTGCTTAAACCTCAGGAGCTGGCCCCCAGGCCCTTCCCTGCCACCCCCGACTAGGTAATTACCCAGCAGCTCCAGGGGACCCCTCCCAGGAGACAGGTGGGTGGAGCCCCGGGTGGGGCCACAGGCAGCACTGGGCACTGACCCCACCCCTTGTAAAACATGCTGCCGCAGCCAGCAACAGAAACCATTAAGGCGGAACTGCACTGTCTCCACCTCTCTCATAAAGGACAGGTAGCCCGGGCAGGAGGGAGTCTGTATGGAGAACCCAGTGAGGGCTTTCGGTGTCCTCTGTGACTCGGCTGCCCACAGAGGAGGCCGGGACACACCCTTCCAAGGAAACCTCCAACCTTGCCCCCTAGCTGCCACTCTGGCTTCCAGGTGTGAGCAAGGAAACTAAGGTGTTCCTGAGGTGGGGCCGTGTAGCATAGTGGTTAAGCACACTGGCTTTGAAGCCTGTGTCTGAATCCTGGGGAGCATAATTTGCTAGCTGAGTGAACTTGGGCAAGTCGGGTTAACATCTCTGAAGCTCAGTTTCCTCATCTATAAAATGGGGATGATAATACAGCACCTCCCTTATGGAGTTTAATAACTTACCCATCTGTACCTGGTCCCTTTGAGGATTTCCTCAGGGACGTCCCTCTTGAAGGCAGAGCAGGGGTGAGGGCCCTGCTGACAACTCTGTGGACCATATACACATCCACAGGACCAGCTTCAGCATCTTGAGATGCAAATGGTCCCTGTGCCTCCATTTACTTATAAGGAAACTAAGTACAGAAAGGGGAAGTGACTTGTCCAAGGTCATACAACCAGCAAACAGGGTGTCCCATGGACCCCACTCCCTGAGTCACTGAGTCCTGAGGCACTAGGAAAAGGGTCTCTGAGAGGTGGGGAGATGTGCTGAGTAGACGGGGCACAGGGCCCGGCGGTTAATGAGAAGGGCACAGAGCAGGGACTCAGCAATGGTCGTTGTTGATCCTGTTATGCTTTCTGAGGAATTTCTTACCCATCATGGCCCTTACTCAGTTTAGAGAGCCATTTCTTTCTTCCCTCTGACTCCAGGGAAGATCGAGTCTACTTCCTCCATCCCCACCCCTACCCTCCCACTCCCCAAGGATCACGGAAGAAGTTGTGAGAGCAGAGGGTGGACAGAATGCCCAGATACCGAAATGGTCTTCAGCTAATGTTGTGCCAGGGTTGTACCCCTGGACTGTGTGTGTTTGCGGGTGTGGTTGGGGCTCTTGAGGCCTGAGAATCAAGAGATGCTGTTTTCAGTTTAGCTATGTGGCCCTGGCATGTCACTTCTCTCTGGGCCTCAATTTTCTCCCCTGAAAAATGGGCTTAATGACCTTGACCCCTACCAGTGGTATGCTAATAAACATTCACCAACCAGCTCTCCAAAAACAGAAGAAAAAAATCCCCCAAACTTTGACTTGTAGTATTTGCTAATTTCCGTGGGGAAATACTCCCACCATGGCCAATTTGGGCCAGTTTCACTGAATGTGAAATTAGGAAGAGATGGGCACAACTGGCTCTCATGAGCCCATAGCAGCTGGCTCCAGCAGATCAATACCTGCTACCCTCCGGGGCAAGCAAAGAAATGATGAAATGAGATGATAGATACAAAAGTGCTTTGTCAACTGCAGAGTGCTTTATAGATGTAGAGTTGTGATGACAATCATCCTTACAGTCGAAGGTACCCCAGGGCACGATCCACCTTGGAGAGCCCTGGCCCAGCTCCAGCCCGGGAAGGGGGCAGGTTGTGGGCTGAGGGAGCTCACACTAAATGGCAGGGTCATGAGTGCCACCTGGGGTAGCTCCTGGGATCTGAAAATGGAGGAGAGTTGCTTGGACCTCCTGCACTGGTTTGCTCATATTTGCACACACCTCTCATCATGCTCTCTGAAAGTGAAGCTGGTAGGATAGAGGTTAGACTTCAATGAAAGGTTACTTCTGAATGCAGATGGCTCTGGATGGAGCCATCAGAGAGGCCTCCTGAGGGATCTAGAGCAAGAGTCACCCCGCCCCCTTCCTACTCCCAGAAAAATCTCTGGGAGTTTCTACAGCCATTCTACCACGGAGGAACGGCTGGAATGATCTCTGAGGTCAGAGTCAAGAGGAGGGAAGTTTTGCCTCTGCCAATAGGGGAGGAGGATGTCAGGGAGACGGAAGTGGGAGGCAGGAAAGAGGAGTTCCCTCTGCTTTCCTCCCCCACCCCCAGAGCTCATGGTTCAAATTAACTCTGTCCCACTGTTAATTATTAGTAATAGCTATCATTTATTGAGCATATACTATGCATTAAACTATTTACAAGCAATATTTCATCTAAACCTCCAGAGGGGTATGTATTATTAGCCCTATTTTACAGATGAGGAAACTGAGGCCCAGAGAAAGAAGTTAAGCAACTTGCCCAACCAAAGTCCCACAGTTTCTGGGATTTAAACCCAGTCCTGACTCTAGAGCTTCTGAACTAGATCATCCAACTTCAGAAGCTCTGCCGGCTGCTCCAGGGAGGGGTCAGGGGCCCAGGCAGCCTCATCCCTCCCCCCACAGTGAGCCCTTCCCTGTGCTTGACAGGAGCCTGCCATATACACCAATCAGAGACCTTCTGCCCAGCCCCTGAGGCACAAGGGCCCTTAGAATGCAGCTGGTGGAGGACTCCCTCTTTCCAGGGCTGTGTAGTCTTAGGCAAGTCACTTAACCTTTTCTCTGGGCCTACTTTCCTTATCTGTAGAATATAGCTTCAGCCGAGGCAACCAAGGGGGTACCATGGTCACTGAATCAGGAGTCATGATGTACAAAACCTACCCAGAGGAAACTCTGCAGTGAGGCCCATTCAGGGACTTCTGCATCCTCAGTGAAAACCAAGGAGTGGGCCTCTGAACTCTGCATAGCCTCCCAGGTCCTAATCCTGTCCCTAGGGGTTGGAGGAGGTGGGGTGGTGGTTTGGGCAAGCCAATGAAGGATATGAATGTCATGGCTATAAACTGAAGTCTTCACATAAGGCCTCTGACATGCAGGAACTCAGCCAGGGCTCCAGATAATGTCCTGGGACGTTATAGGGGCTGGGACAAGGATGGGGGTAAGGCAGAGGCTGAAGGAGTCCTTCTGGGGAGGCCAAACCCTCAGCGGGAGATGCGGCCCAAGCTGGGGCTCAGAGAGGCCTCCTCAGCTTCATGTCTCAGAGGAGCAGAGCTGGGGTCTGACTCCTCCGAGACCGGGCTGGGTGAAGGCCAGGCCGACAGGGCAGAGCTAGCAAGGGCAGCTGCCACCTGCGCATGGGCTCATTAGCCCATGTCCCCAGGCCTGCCAGGCCTGAAGCAGCGAGACCATCAGGGAAACTAGAGTCTGGGGTCAGAGGCCACAGCCACATTTGTCCACTGAAGCCAGATGTATGACATGTGTCCTTGAACATTTTCTATGTGCCAGCAGCTTATACACCTCATCTCACTTAGTTTTCATGATGACCCTATAAGGTGGGTCCGCAAGCCCCATTTATTAGAGGAGCAAAGTGAGATACAGAGAATTATACACTTTGTTCAAAGTCACACAGCCAGGAAGTGACACAGCTGAGACTTAAACTCAGTTCAGCCCAAATCCAAAACCTCTGCTCCTGACCACATGCTCCTCTGCCCCTGGAGAGGAGCGCGACCCCCGCGCCGTGAGTTACAAAGCCTGAGACCCAGAGGTTGGTGGCGGGGGGAACCCAAGCCTTGCTTCAGGAGGCGCTGGAGAACGCCTTGGGAGAGCAGCTCTGGGCAGGGGCCAGGCGTGGCAGGCAGGCCCAAGCTGTCCAGGAGCTGTCCAGGGAGTGGGAGCCAGGTCGGGCAGTCATGCGGAGCTGGAGATGGGCTGCCCTGCACCTCTGGCCCCAGGCCTGCTCCACTGTGGTGTCCAGTTACGGCCAGCTCGGCGCTTCCCCGGTCACGCCACATTTAGCAGTGCCGAGTGAGCGGGCGCCAGGACACGGAGCAGGGGCGGGGGAGACTCTTGAAGGGCGCGGGAGAGCCTCCCACCAGTCCTCCACCTGGACCCCAGCCACCGGCCCCTCCACCACTGATCCCCTGAGGGACTTTGGGCAAATACCGTCCCTTCCTTGTCCCCATTACTCCCCTGTCAAATGAAAGATACGGTTTATTTAACAAAGATGCACCAACCCCAGGCCGGGCACCATGGGACCCATGAGGCCATCCCGCCCTCCCAGAGCTCCCGGGAGAGCATGGTTCAGGACAAGCAGTTCTTCTGCTCTGCTTGAGGGGGGCTTGAGTAGGAAGGGTAAGTGTAAACCTCGTGCTTTTCTGGTTGTCTGGCCGCCTCAGCTTATCCCATCCCACTCTGACCCTCACCAAATGAAACTGTAGGAGGAGTGCAGCCTCCAGAGTCAGACAGGTCTGCGTCGAATCCCGACTCTATCAAGGATTTGCTGTGTGATCTGTGCAAGTCACAGAACCCCTCTGATCCTGTTTCCTCGTCTGAAGAGTGGGCTTAATAATCTACCTTCCTCACAGGTTTGTTCTGACAAACCAATAAGAAAATTCTCCAAATTTTTGACATAATAGCCAGCCTTTACTAGAGACTACTTGGGCAAAGAGGAGTAAATTCAAAAGGAACTACCTTTTGCAGGTGGTGGAGAAGGAAGGCAGAGAGCTGAGGAAGATAATCGCAGTAAGAGGCATACTAATGATGATATTAATAATGAGAGCTGGCATTTATCGAACACTTACTACGTGCTTGACACCGTGCTAAATACTTTGTGAGCATGGTTTCACTTAATGCAGCATCCCCATGAGGGAGGCCCTGCCTCTCTCCCTGTTTTGTAGATGATGATGCTGAGGCTCAGAGAGCTTCAATGACACAGCTAGCAAGGAAAGGCAAAGGCTGGCTTTGAGCCGAGTCCTCCTGCCACTCGGCTGTGCTGGGGACAGAGTCCACCTATAATTCTAGAAGGTCTGAGCAGAAGGAGCCCTCAGATGTCATCTAGCACAAGCCCCTCATTTTTTGGATGGTAAAACAAAAGCTCAGAAGAGACAGTGACCTGCACAAAGTCACAGGTGCGGAGATGGAGTTTGGAGGATGTAAGAGAAGACAGCCCATGCCAGACATTCCACAGTGGGCCAGTGGCAGCATCCCCGGGACTGTGCCAGACTCATGGGGGCATAGGCAACCAGGTCCCCACAAGTCCCCAGTTGCACACTATGGTCGTGCCAGCCAGGCTGAGGCCCCGGAGGTGGGTACCGCGGGCCTGGCCTCTGCAGAGGGCTGGGTCACCTGCACTGTGAGGGTCACTGCCGCACCAGGCCTGGGCCTGACCCCTTCTCCAGCTCCCCCTCCTCTCAGGACCACCCACTTGCTCAGTCACTGAACAGAGACTGCTTGCCATGGTCACCTAGCCCAGTCTCTCATTGTGGAGACAGGAGACAGAGCCAAGGAGCCAGAGGCAGGGTCTCACTGGGAACCCCTCCTGGTTCACTACTCTGTAGCCGCAGAGCCTGAGAGCACTCCTGGGGAGTCTGGGGGGCTCCGAACTGGCTCATTTTCCTCTCTCCCCACCAGTCTTCTCTCTCTCTCTGTGCTTCTTGCTCTGTCTCTCACATTGTTTATCTGCTTCCTTTTGTTTCTGATATTTCTCTCAGTTTGTCTCTTTGTCTGTCTGTCTGTCTGTCTGACTCTCTCTCTCTCTCATCAGAAGTCTGGCTGGAGTTGGGGTCCCAGCCCAGGGATGGGGTGGGAGTGGAGGTGGTCGACTTTGGGTTGGTCACCCCTGGACTCTGGTCCTCACTCTCATCACAGCTGGCTTTCTTCGAGGCCAGGACTGGGTGATGGTGTCGCTGCTCCCGCCACAGTCTGACGTCACGCTGCCGGGCCCCGCCAGACTGGAGGGTGAGCCCCAAGGGGACCTCATGCAGGCACCGGGCCTCCCGGGCTCCCCTGCACCACAGAACGTAAGTACCTGGCACCCAGGCCTGGGCTAAGGCCTCCTGCGGTCTGCCTTGTCCCTTCCACCAGCAAAAGAATGTCCAATGACTCCAAGATCCAGAAATGTGCAGCTGTGGCCCCCTGCTTATCCACTTTTATCTGGGGCTTTCCCAGCACAGGGCTGTAGATCCATCCTACTTGGGGCACCCCAGGTTTGGGAGCAGTGTGCCCTCATCAGATTGGGGCTTCCAAGGGCAGACTATGTCTCCTCCATCATTTGGGGGCTCCCCAGACCTCAGCCACAAACTCCTTTACCCTAGCACAGAGTAGGGTTCTGGTCCAGCCTCCACTTACAGGCTCTCTACTCTCTGTCCACCCCAGAAGCATGCCGGCTTCAGCTGCTCATCTTTTGTGCCTGATGACCCTCCAGAGAGGGCACCGTCACTGCCCCCCCACAGCCCCAGCATCGCGTCACCAGGCCCCGAGCAAGTCCACTGCCCAGCTGGCCCTGGCCCGGGCCCCTTCCGGCTCTCAACCTCAGACAAGTACCCTGGCTTCGGCTTTGAGGAGGGCCCAGCAGGCAGCCCTGGGCGCTTCCTCAAGGGCGGCCACGTGCCTTTTCACCCATACAAGCGGCATTTCCATGAGGACATCTTCCCCGAGGCCCAGACCGCCCTGGCCCTCGATGGACACTCCTTTAAGACCCCAGGGGCGCTGGAGGCCTTCGAGGAGATCCCAGTGGAAGTAGGGGAAGCTGAGGCCTTCCTGCCTGGCTTCTCAGCAGAGGCCTGGTGCAACGGGCTCCCCTACCCCAGCCAGGAGCACAGCCCCCAAATCTTGGTGAGTACCCCCTACTCGCCACCTACCCCCGTCCCAGTTCCCAGCAGCCTACAACCAGTCCTCTGAGGTCAAACTCGCTGCCTTCCTTTCCAGACCTTTCCACTCAGGGTCAGTGTGCACAAGAGAAGCAACAAGCTCAGAGCGTTGGAGTCTCTTGGCTTCATTCTGGGCCTCCGGGTCAGCTGGGGAGAGGATGCCGACCTGGCCCGGCCCGGCATGAAGGGGGCCAGGTGGGGAGGTCAGGTTAAGGAAGCTGGCAGCTTCCCAGAGGCTCCTGAGTCAGGATCCCCAGTGTGTGACTTCTCTCTGATTGTTAAATATGAAGAATCCCCAGCCAGACCTATACGCCCATATGCAAATGTGAGAAGAAAAACACATTCCAGAGGCCAAGAGAAAGGGTATAGGGAGGAGCCACATAACACAATATTCTCCTCTCTAGCATCAGCATACAGAGTTGAGAGAAGACTTAAGCCTCCTCATAGGACGTTCTGGCTCCCATTCTTTGCCCAGAGTGGGGCCTGAGTGTATTCATAGGAATACCTTGAAAGCACCTTGGAATGTCAATGTGTCCTTCCACAGCCATACCCAAGGAGCTGTGCGACCTTGGGCAAGTCACTTAACTTCTCTGAGCCTCATCTGAAAAGTATGGTTAACAGTACCTGCCTCATTGGCTTGTTGCCTTGGGAAGAGGAAAGCTAAAGGGAGCTTTGCTCCCCACTGCCCAGCTCTGATTTGGAGGTCCCTGAGGTAGTGAGCACTGAGTGGGCTCAGCCTGGGCTGCGCCTACTCCAGATGCCCACCAGCCCTCCTCACCTCCTGCTTTCAAACAGACTCCCATTCTGTCCCCAAGGTACCCCCAAGAAAGGCCTATTTCCCACGCTTGGAAGATAGAGACGGGGTTGTGCATCTACCAGGTGTGGCCAAGACCGGACCTGATTCTGGTTCTGGGGCCCTTTGATGGCCTCTCCTCAGGCCATCAAACCTGACAGCAGCTCACAGTGAGGGCACCATCATATCAGCTACTTCCCCCTAAATGTCCACTCAGTGCCAGCCCCTGGTCACTGTGCCAGATGCTTTCTTTTGAGTGCCCCATTTAATACTCATGACAACCCTCTAAAAGAGTTCCCACTATCCCCATATTGCAGATAAGGAAATCGAGGATCCATAGAGCCAAATGACTTGCCCAAGGTGTCCCTCGGCCTGTAAAAAGTGAGGCTGAGACTTGAGCCCATGTCCTCACCCTCCCTCACGGTGGAGAAGAGCTCGGTCCCCGAGACCCACAGCTAGCTGGTCAACTCGCTGGGTGACCTTAGGCACGTCTCTTCCCTGCTATGGGCTTAGCCCCATCATCTGCCAAATGAGGGTGTTGGACCCAGTGCTCTTGGCCCTTCCAGGCCTGAGATTCTATGATTATGGCAGTCTCTGCATCAGCAACCCCAGGGCACACCCAGAAAGCACTCACAGCTGATCTGACCCCCTGGGCCCAGATGCTGATGCCCAGGGTCCCTGGTGGTAACCCCAGGAAGAGTGGCCCGCTCCTCCTGGCCTTGTACCCCTTCCAGGACCCAGCTGCATACCCTTCCTGTCCCTACTCATGGGCGAGCTCTGTGCTAGGCTCTGGGGGCTCCACGTGGGGCTCACGATCCACAGGAAGTCAGAGTCTGGTCACACCAGCTGCAGGTTCCCTGTGCCAGAGAGAGACGGTACCATGGGCCTCATGCAGACCAGCATCTGAGTAGACTTCCTGGAGGAGGGAGCAAGGGCTCCGAGTTGCAGGTGGCCAGGAGACAGAGCAGAGAGCACTCACCAGCCCCCTCCAGAGAGCCTGCTGCAGTTTCCTTGGGCTTTGCAGAAAAGGAAGCAGCAGGCCCTGGGGGCCCCAGCTGGACTGACCTGTCTGGCCACTTCCGATGCTCCCCTCACCAGGCTCTGCAGTGGGAATTCTGGAGCTGCGGCCTTTCCCGGGTGTCCTTCGCAGACCTGCTCTGAGAGGCTGGGGGCTCTGAACCGGCAAGCAGGCTTGAGGAGTGGGGTCTGGCACTACACACTCGTGCATCCCCGGCCCTACCGCAGCCTCAGTGACTGACAAGTCTCCCTGACTTCTCTGGACAGCCAGCCTGAGTGTCTCACCTGCAGTGAGGTGGTGGGTAGGGAGCATTTTTGGTTCCAGCCCCAGCTCCATCACTAGCTTGCTGAGTTCCCTCAGGAAAATCCCTGCCCTTCTCTGTTCTCTGTGTTCCAGGAATAAACTTTGAGGTAGGAAGAGTAGGGGTTGCTTTTGTGTAAGGTTCAAGATACTTAAGAGAGGAAGGAAGAAAAATAAGGCCGAGACTGGTCATGTGCTTTTTCCTTCCAGCAGGGTTCGGAAGTCAAGGTCAAGCCCCCAGCTCTGGAGAGTGGTCCTGGCATGTACTGTTACCAGCCCCCCTTGCAGCACATGTACTGTCCCTCCCAACCCCCCTTCCACCAGGTGGGTCTGGGGCAGGTAGGCGTGCTTCCACGGGATCTCAGGATATTATGTGGGTGTGCGGCGTGTCGGTGTGTATGTGAGAGTGTGTGTACACACCTGGCTGGGTAGATAAGGGCAGCAAGGCCTTGAACTGCAGGCTAAGCCATCCTGAGTAGGGGACAGCAGTTCATAGGGAGGGATGCAATTGCCCTTCTCTAGGGGTGGTCTGGCTTGTCTGAGACCCTGGCGGGGCCTGAGAAGTCTCAGAAAAAAGAGTGGGGTTAAGATTGGGGCAGGGCCCAGATGTGAACCAGAAAAGGAGGGAGGAGGGAGCCAGACAAAGACAGAGGTAGAAAGGAAAGAAGTGTGTAGGGTGATCCATAAGGCCTACTGGGGCAGAGAATAATGGGCTCCCATCTGGGTCAGCCACCATCTTGCTACGTGGCCTTGGCCTCAAACCTCCCTTTAGCCTAGACAGGGTAGGACCAGGTGTGAGGTTAGGGGACCTTCCCACCTGGAGGCTCCAAGTTCCCATCATCTTTGGCCCTTTCCACCTTCCCCACACCACTGCCCAGCCTCAGCTCCTCCCAGATCTACAGGATGCCAAATAATTACCCCACACTGGCACGGATGGAGGTTTTTTTTAAAAGAGAAAGAAAAGAGCCCCAGAGCAGCCAGGCTGCTCCCAGGAGTCACCGGGCAAGACGGAGCAAGTGGCTGCCCAGCGCCCAGCTCCATCCACCTGCAGCCTGGCACTGAGACAGGCCCTGCCTGTGGAGCAGGTTCTACTCCCAGCTTTTTGGCATTGGTCCTGTCTTTGGCCAAACCAGGGAGGCAGGAAGGTGGCGGGTGAGGGGAGACGAGGGGAGGTCAGACTGCTTGCTTTGTTGGGGGGGGGGGGGGGGGGAGAAAGAGATGGGGGGAAGCAGAGGGAACACATGAGGGGTCATCCTCACTGCTGTGAGGAGCCTGGCTGGAACGGCCAAAGCCACCCTGAGGCTCATGGTCTGACCCAGGGTAGAGGGTGTCCCTGAGGCAGCCTGGCCCATCAGGGACTGAGCTACAGCAGGGCTAAGGGGCTACCAGACCTTAAATGGCTTCACCATGCCCAGCCCTGCTTTGATGCCCTCTGCATTCCGCACCCCCTCCTCGAACAAGATGGCCGCACCCAGGGCTTTATGGAGCCTACAGAGAGGGTGACTCAGGCACTAAGTGCCTCTTGGGTGACCTGGAAAGAGCACTTCGTCCTACAGCAGATGGGGGAGTCAGAGTCTCCTACCACCCCCCCCCCTTGCCCCCATAAAACACCATCCCTGGCACCGCCGCCACTCCCTTTGCTGTAAAACCACCTCCTACCCCCACCTGCCCACCACCGTGACCAGCCTTTTCAAAGAGCCACTGAAACTCGTAAAAGGTGGCAGTGCCCAGCAAACGCCCAGGCTGGACATTGCACTTCCAGCCCCGCCGCTCCCAGAGATTCAAGGAAGGCCACGAGCCCCTGCCTGAAGGAGGGCAGGGGCCAGGGCTGCCCCCCACAATCTCTAGCCCAGCCAGGCTGCGTCCCAGAGTACCTTGAGGGCTTCAGAGGAAGGAGCTGCACGAAGGGAGCTTTGAGGCCTCTGAGATCCTGAATTCTGGAATGTGGATCTCCTCACAGGCCCTCTGATGTCCACATCCTTGGCCAGCTCCCTCAGATAGCTCTGCCATTGGAGCCCATGACTGTGGGTGGTAGAGCCCATGACCAGGGGAAAAATAATCTAGCCTCAGCTCCCCCTCTGGATGTCTGTGATGGGGGGAGGACCCCCTCCTTGGGAAGACTGGTTACCATGGCAACCACTCTGCCCCTTTGACCTCTACAGTACTCACCAGGTGGTGGCAGCTACCCTGTACCCTACCTGGGCTCCTCACACTATCCGTACCAGCGGATCGCACCCCAGGCCAGCACCGATGGGCACCAGCCTCTCTTCCCAAAACCCATCTACTCCTACAGGTACGTTTCCCAGCACCCCTGGCAGGGAAGGAAGAGGGGTGAGAGGACTCCTGGGGAAACTGAGGCATGGGATCCTTGAGGTATAAGGATGATGGCAGGGGGTAGAGGTCATACCCAGTGGGCTTCCAGAGAAGACCCCACTGGAGAGGGAATTCCTGCTTGGGGGCAGGGGGATAGACTAGGTCACCTCTGACCTCTTGTCTAAACCTGCAGAGCCATTTCTGTGGCTTGACTCTGCAGATCTGGCGCCCTGGGGTGAGCCCGCTGAGTTCTATGCTCCTGGGGCCCAGGGCCCGGGACTGAGAATTTAAGTGGGGTGCTCGCCCCCTTTCCCCTCCCTCCTCAGATGCAGAGAGAAGCCCCACCCCAAAGCTCTAGTGGAGATAAGTGAGGGATAAGGGCTGCGGATGCAGCTTAGTTATCCAGGATCTGCCAGATCCGGTGCGACTTCTCTGGGGCCAGGGTTGTAAGTGCCAGGCCAGCAGCACCCAGCCCACCCGGGAGGCCTTCCATCTGAACTTTAATTCATTCAACCAACAGTGACACTCGACCTCCTGTGTGCCAGGCCCCATGTGGGCCTGTGTGAGCTCAAGGGGAAGAAAAGAAGCTTAAACATCAGCCAAGAACACAGAGAAGTGGTTTGTGGGAGGCAGGATGATGTGCAGAAGGGACACACGCAATCCTTAGAATCCAGCAGATTGTTCAAGTCCAGGCTCTGGAATTTACTAGCTGCGAAACCTCAGGCAAGTTACTTAATCTCTCTGAGCCTCTGTTTATTCATCTGTAAAAAGAAAAAAAGAACAGCAATATTCAGGCCTTTGGAAGGATTAAGTGAGAGAATATGCCTAGTACATTGCAGGACTCAAGAAATCTTGGTTGCCTCCCTTACCATCCAATATTCATGCAATTGGCTGAGGGCTGACTATTAATGACAGCTTCCATTTAATGTGCCAGGCATCATCCTTAATCCTCACAACTGTGAGGTACCTATTATTTTCTTCACTTCAAAGCTGAGGAAACTGAGGCTCAGAGAGGTTAAGGTACTCACCCAAGGTCACACAGCTAGTGAGTAGCTAAGCCAGGATTGCAACCCATGTCTCTCAGATTCCATAAGACCCTCCTTGTATATCTGTAATTCCTAGCTTCAGTGGATGCTTTCTCATCCCTTCTCCTTTCAACCTCATAGAGCCTCTCACCCATTAATTCTGCAGCAGCTTATTCCTCCTGGACAACTCTAGCCAGGGCAGGGCAGGTAGTGGGGGGACACTCTGGGCTTTGTCAGAAATTCAGACTCTCAGGGGCTTTCTCTGCCTTCAGCATCCTCATCTTCATGGCCCTTAAGAACAGTAAAACTGGGAGCCTTCCTGTCAGCGAGATCTACAATTTTATGACGGAGCACTTTCCCTACTTCAAGGTGAGCCCAAGATTCACCCCCACCCTGCTACCCCCAAGTCCTGGGCAAGCCAGGCCTCTCTGGAGTCAGAGGATTCAGCTGAGTGGTGGCAGAAGACTTAGAACAAGAGCCAGGAGAGGGTTTCCCCCAACACTCTTCCCTTTGTCTCCACTGAAGGACAGAGTTCCATGTGGGGAACAGAGAGCTCAAGGTCACACAGCAGGTTGGAGTCAGACCTTATGCTCGGGGAAGGTGGACATGTCAGTCTTGTTAGGTTTCGGGGAACATCTACCTACCCCGAGTAGGGAGAGAGAGCTTGGGAAGAAATGAGAGACTGTCCCCACCCCTTGCCCCAGGATGCTATAGGGCTGGAGGCATTTGGGTAGGAGCTGGCCGGCCCAGGTGACATGGGATGCTGGAGCCGCAGAGCCCACTGCCTTCCAGGGAGATCCTAGGATCTGCCTCTGTGGGTGGCGGGCTCACCGGCAGTTCTCCCAGAAAGTGGGTGTGGGCTTCACGGTCTTTGAGTGTCCCGGGGAACTGGCTGGCTCACCTGACCTTCCCCTGTACAGGATCTAGTTCCTGTCATCCACAGAAGGGGCTTCTGCGGGTTCTACCGGACTCCCTCCCTAGAGGCAGGACAGATGCCCTTCTTTCTAGATGGGCAAACACATCAGAGAGGGGGATCCTTCTGCTCTAGGTCATACAGCAAGTGGGAACAGTTTCTGACTCGAGCTGTTTGGCTTTATACACCACCCACTTCCCTTCTCTGCCTGCCTCCCAGACCCTCCAGCACAGACCCTTCCTCCTGGGGTGGGTGCAGGGAGATCAGAGTTTGTGTGTGAGGAGTGCCCTTTCCAAGGCCTGCTCTGGGTGGATGCAATCTCGTCTGCTACTCAGACAGAGAGCCAGAGCTGAGACCCAAGTAATCCAGAACTCAGCTGCCCCTGCCAGTGGGTGACTCCTGGCTCCACTATCTTCCTTATGACCTGCCTGGGGATAATGTGAGGCTGATATCCACACAAGTTTGTACTTGCTGAGCTGCCATCAGATGAGGAGTGGGCAAGATGGCCAGAGTGGTCCAGCCAGGAATGGAAAAGTATGGTCATCCACCACCAAAGGTTCTGGAAGGGAGAGGAGGCAGGAGAGTTGTCTCTGGGATTCAAGAGGCATCAAAGCCAGTATCCAGGCTGCCCCTATATCCCAGCAGGTCAGGGGACCAAACTCTCCCTAACCCCTAAAGCTTTGGGAGGGTCCTCTAGGCACTTCAAGGGACCAGGCCAGAGAGAGGTTAGTGAGGGCTCTGCCATGCTCCTCTCGGCCCTTCCTCCTTGCCAGCTCCCCGCCCAGCCCCCAGTTCCTCCCTGCATCTCATCTTCCTGGCTTAATTATTTTTCCTGGGAGCTGTGTAATCCCTGTTTTATGGGGCTGAGGAGTGAAGAGGTCTAACAGCTTTTTTTTTTTGGTTGTTGTTCTTAGCCAGTTGCATCACTCCCTCACTCCAAGTTTACATTTGACTTCAGAGAGAAAGCATCTGTGAGGGTGGGACAGGCCCCAGATGGTGACACCAGCCCTATGGGGTGACTTGGGCAGGGCCCTTAACTAAGGGACAGAGTTGGAGTCTGTGCTCTGTCACTGCCTTCCTGTGTGATCTAAGGCCAGGCTCTTTCTGCTCTGGACCTCAGCTTCCCAATCTGTAAGATGGTCAGGTTGGACCAGTTGGCACATAGATTCCTTCCAACTCTGGCAGTTCCCCTCTGACCCACCTAAGGAATTAGTTCAAAGATTCCCTGCCCCCTCTATCTCTCACTCCCCACCTGAAGGTCGTTTTTCTGGGCAAGGACAGAATGGATCCTGAGGTGGGCAACACTCATGCCTGAGGCAGCTGAGGTGGGCGTCCTGTAGCCCCATGAGTCAGGGATGTGGGACTGGGGAAGTGTCCAGCCACTGGACATAATTGCTGGTGCTGACCATCACTCTTCCAAACAGGAAGTGGCTGGGGTGGGGGCTGCCCTGGCATCCCAAAGTCACAGTTTTATGGGGCCATAAAAGGTCCCAGTGCCCATTAACTCTGCCCATCCGGTGACATAGCCTTGACTCCTAGTAGGGACTGTCATGCGAGTTGAAGGTGAATCCCCAGCTGCCTGGTCTGGTGGCTCAAGGATCCTCCCTTGTGACCCTGGGAGCTTTGGGGGTCATATCAACCAGCTCCCTGCCCCAGGCCGGCTGCTCCTGAGAAAGGCTCCAGCAGCTCCTGCCAGCAACTTGCAGTGACGCTGGCATCAGGGGGTGATTCAGCCTGGCTGCTCCCTGGGGCAAGTGAGCTGGGGAGGAGGGAGTGGCCGCCCCTCATTAAGCAGAAACTGTGAGCTGAAAGGGAGAGGGGCCAAGGGGTGAGGGTGAAGGGGCCCCACCGGCCAGAGCAGGTGCCCGCAGTCAGCCCCTGCCGGGCCCAGGACTGTCACGGAGCCTGGAACCGAGCTGAAGGTAGGGGGACGGGGGTGCCCACTGGCTCCCCAGCCACTGCCTCTCACCCAACTGAGTCAGCCTAATGGTTTTTACAACCCTCCCTGGGCACAATTACTGTACTGGTGGCATGACCGGGCCTCCTAATGGGTGTTTATTCTGTTGGCACGAGCACCCCCTGCCTGAGGGCTGGCCTCCCTACCAGTGCACTCCCCCCGGGTATACTCATGTGAACACTCACACCCACACATGCATACAATCATGGATACCCACATACACACCCAGAGAAACTTTCTCACACACACTTGTCCTCAGGGACGCACACACCCTCATACGCAGAGGGATTCACAGACCCAAACCCAAGAGACAAGCTCACACCAGGGAGCCACACTTACCGACATGTGCATGCTCATGCACATAGCTTCTCTCTCTCTCCCAGCAAAAACCAGATATACACATAAACATATGTGCAACATGAGCACACACCCAAACACTCACCAACCTCACCCGTCTTTCTTTTCTCCTGGGTTTGCCCCAGTAGGGATGAGGCAGACTCAGGAGAAGAGCATTCCATTGTTTCCCCTAATTCCCTCTCCAAAGCTGGCACCAGAGACCTCAGAGTAGTGAGCTCCCTTTCCACAGAGGGGTCCAAGTACAGACCTGAAGACCCAGTGGGGAGTGGTCCAACTGCAGATGGGGGACAGGCCGGAGGCCTCTAGCACCTACCAGGCCTCCTTTTATGACTCCTCTTGACAATCCTCTGGAGGGGCTGCAAGGGATGGTGGTAGGATAAAGGCAGATTCTAGGTGAAAATATCTGTAGTCACAGTTCCTGCCCAGCCCTTCCCCACCACTGAAGAGTGCCGAGCGTGGACTGGGGGCTGAGGATGACAACAAGCCCCAGAGTGGGGGCAGTTCTGTGCCCAGAGGGCAAAGGAGTTTTCTGGAGCCCAGACACAGAGCCGGGTCTGGCTGCCTGACCCCAGCCTGAGTTCTCCTCTTGCTCTGCTCCGGCAGACAGCACCCGACGGCTGGAAGAATTCTGTCCGCCACAACCTCTCTCTCAACAAGTGCTTCGAGAAGGTGGAGAACAAATCAGGAAGTTCCTCTCGCAAGGGCTGTCTGTGGGCCCTCAATCCAGCCAAGATCGACAAGATGCAGGAGGAGCTACAGAAGTGGAAGAGGAAAGACCCCATTGCTGTGCGCAAAAGCATGGCCAAGCCAGGTGAGGCTGATGGGCCATGCAAGGGGGGTGGAGCCCGGGGTACCCACGAGCCAAACAAGAGAGAGAAAAGCTGAGCAAGGAGAGTTGATGAGTAAGATTTCAAGGCTTGGGGGGTGTTATGGGAAAGGGAGGTTTCATGGTGTCCTTCTCTCTTGGGCCTTTTCAGAAGAGCTGGACAGCCTCATTGGAGACAAGAGGGAGAAGCTGAGCTCCTCACTGCTGGGCTGCCCACCCCCTGGGCTGGCAGGCTCTGGCCCCATCCGGCCCCTGGGACCTCCAGTTGGGCTCTCCCAGCCGCTGCACTCAATCCACCCAGCTCCAGGCCCCATTCCTGGCAAGAACCCCCTGCAGGACCTACTTGGGGGGCATGCGCCCTCCTGCTATGGGCAGACATATTCGCACCTCTCACCGGGCCTGGCCCCTCCCGGACCTCCGCAGCCATTGTTCCCGGAACCAGAGGGACACCTTGAGCTGCGGGCCCAGCCAGATGCCCCCCAGGACTCGCCTCTGCCAGCCCACACCCCACCCAGCCACAGTGCCAAGCTGCTGGCTGAGCCTTCCCCAGCCAGGACCATGCCTGACACCCTGCTGCCAGATGGAGACCTTGGGACTGACTTGGATGCCATCAACCCCTCTCTCACCGACTTTGACTTCCAGGGTAAGCTGAGCTTGGGAAAGGGGAGGTGGGACAGGACTGGAGAGGTATATCTGGCAGCGTGGCCCATCCCCTCCAAGTCTCCAGGCTACAGCCTGCTAGCTGCCAAGTTTCTGGTTAACTAAAGCAGAGAAGGCCCAAGCTGGCAGGGGTTGTCAAGAGGCAAAGAGAAATGTCCTTGCCCCCATCTCCCTCCTTCTGGTACCCCTGAACATGTTCCATCTGACCCTATCATCAAACCACTCTGAACTCTAGGTAGGCTGGAAAGGGCCCACTGTTCCATTCCATACTTACTTGGTTGTGAGTGACTGATAGTCTGAACATTCCCAGAAGTGGCTGCATTTTCTCAGAGTCCATCTTTTAATGCAAAAGGAGAGAAAGCTTCTCCCTTGAAGAATGTAAGGTCTCAGAACTAGGCAGGTCCTGGAGAGATTTAGGGATAGGAGTCTGGGGACAGGTTCCATCTGTTCCATTCCATCTGGCCTGCTCCATCTCTGCATGAGAGATGCCAAGCCCACCCATTCCCATTTAAATTCCAGTGCACCCCAGGCCCTGGTACCGGCCACAGGAGGTTTGGAGGAAGGTGCAGACCCAGGCCTCAGACCCTCTGTATGAACCAGGGTAGGAGACATCCACAAGCCGGCGGAGGCAGCCGACTCTCAGAGAACTCCCAGTCTGATGGGGAGATAGCCCAGGTCTTGGGAAGCTATTGCTGGAAACATGCAGCTAGCTCCTCACTCCCATCCAGAAGTGGGGAGCAGGCTCAACAGCCTCAGAGGAAGCTATAGACATATGGGCATGGTAAACACATACTTGAGCCCCTACTAACTATCAGGCATCCTGTGAGTCGCTTTACATGTACTCTCCCATATGGGCCTATAGGACAGGAGGGATTATTAAACCCATTTCACAGAAGCACAGGGGTTAAGTAACTTATTCTAGGGCGCTTAGCTAGAAAGAAGGAGTTAGGATTGAAACCCAGGCAGCCAAGTTCAGTCCAGGGTTTAGTCTGCTCCCTTTGTCCAGACCCTGCAGCCTGATACAAGAGGCAGGAGTGCCAGGCTCTGGCCTGCCGTGATGCAGGACATACAACACAAAGAGGGGATCAGGTGGCAGCCCTATTTGCTCCCTGGGGTCAGTGTATTCTGGCTCTGCTCCTGTCCCTTGGGCCCTGCAGTAGAGAAATCCCATGGAACTGAGCCCGACCACCTCATTGGGTCCAGCAGTGCATTTTGGGAAGATCCTTGGTCTGGGCTGCAGACCCACCCTCCTGGGGAGCCTGGGCAGGAGCCAAGTGAAGAGCTCCTGGGGCTCCCTCCCCAGGCTAACCCCAGGGTGCACAGCATCTGCATCAACCCTTCCAATAGGCGCTCTCAAATCCTTGACTCTTTCCATCTCCTGAAAAACCAGCCACAGAGATCATCTGGGTTATAGCTTTCAGACCATCCTACACGGGAGGAGGAATTAGAGAGGTTCGGCAACTGCCTGGGATCACAGCTCGTGCCAAGGGTCTGACCCCATCAATGTTACCCCAGTGCTGCTCTCATGAGCAGCTGGAGCCATGGGGTGGGGGGCAGCCATAGTTCCTTTTCTCCCTCCCAGTGATGCCTGTTCTCCCCACCACCTAGGAAACCTGTGGGAACAGCTGAAGGATGACAGCCTGGCCCTCGACCCCTTGGTACTGGTGACCTCATCCCCAACGTCATCTTCAATGCCACCACCCCCACCACCAGCCCTCTGCTTCCCCCCTGGATCCTGTCTGACAGAGACAGGCAGTGGGGCAGGCGATATGGCACCACCAGGCAGCGGGGGCTCCGGAGCACTGGGTGACCTGCACCTCACCACCCTCTACTCGGCCTTCATGGAGCTGGAGCCCACGCCCCCCACAGCCTCTGCTGGCCCCTCCGTGTACCTCAGCCCCAGCTCCAAGCCTGTGGCCCTAGCATGAGCTATGCCTGCAGCAGTCTGGCCTTTGCCTGGCCTGGAAGTCCCAGCTGGTCACCCACGTTGGGCTCACCTTAAAGGTCAAAGAAGGAAAACAATCCCTGTCCCCTATGCCACTAAGCCAACTTGTCAGCTGGCACCTGGAGGGGTAGAGGACACCGCCAAGGATGCTGCCCCTCACACATTCCTGCCATCTTGCAGGCCAGCTCCTCACTGAGAGCCACCGAAAAGAGCAAGTGTCTGAGCAAGAAGAAAACACACTCTCCTTTGCTCACACTTATCCACACTTAAGCCCTCATGAACACGTGCACGCACACACACACACACACACACAGTTATTCAGGCAGACACCCATCCACATACCTTATATCCCGAGGAATCAGAACTACATCACTAAGAGCTGGATTTCATTTCTGGGGCAGCTGAGAGCTGAGGGCTTTGGTTACCGAAAGCTCAGGGCCCCCATACCAGGTCCAGGGTCACCCTGGAACCCTATTCTGATGTCCATGTTCTCTGCAGGCCTGGCCCCCTCCACGGCATGATCTTTCCCAGAAGTCCCCTGTATTTATTCTCCCATCTTCCTCCCAGCAGCCCATCCAGGAGAAGGAGATATGGAGCCTCTCCCCTAAGTTGTCTGTGGGCCCCCCAGGGGGCTGCTAGTTAGCGGCACCTGCTCTGCCAGGCTCTACCCATCCTCAAACATACATTCTATCTGGCCTCCCCCAGGGTGACACACAGGAGGGGCAACATCCACCCCAGGACCAAACTGAGCCCAAGTCCGACACAAAGTGTTTGGAAAAGCCTTGCCCTCGGAAACTTGAAAGTGTCCTTTTCCAGCCCTGGGTACAGGAAGGGCCCCTCTGGGTCACTACCGTCTCACTCCTTCCCTATAAGAATTTCATGTAGTTTAGGTCCCAGCTTACTAATTACTTCTGTCTCAGGCAGCCTGGGCATTCAGGGAAGAGAAGCCTGGCACAGGCTGGTGGGGGAGCACCCAGGCCCCCTTTCTTCGACTGCTTGGCAGAGCCAGGATGCCCCCAGAGCTAGTGGGTGTGGCTCAGTTGCCCACCATGCCCTACCTGAGAGCCCAACTCCCACCAAGTGGGAGCCTCAGCCTACCCTGGGTCTGGGGGTGACAAGAGCCCCCAGAGGTTGGCCCAGGCTCAGATGAGGCACAAGCAGATCCCTCAATGGCCTGTCACTGTCACCTGTCCTAGAACAATAAAACAAGTGCTACCAAGACTTCCTTTCTGGACCTCCCTTCCCTGGGCAGAAAGGTCAAGCCACACTGACTATAGATGCCTTGGGCCTGTAATTTCACCTCACCTAGAACTGTAAGGTTTCTATATCCAAAGAGTGAGGCATTTAGGACTTCCTGACCAGCCCAGGGAGGATGAGAGGGCAGGTGGGTGGGGCCTCTTCCCAGAACTTCCACAGGAATGTGAGGAAGCAGCTGTCCTACCCAGAGAAGGGAGAGGATGCTCTCCCTACACACTCCTTCCTTCTGAGATCCACCCTTTCCCTCCTTGACCCCTCATCTCCTCACACAAAAGGAGTCACTTCCTGTCTAAGCTGCGCCTTCTTGCCCCCCATCTTTCCCTGGCTGAGGCTCTGGGTTCCACAGGTGACGTGAATGGAGCATAACCTGATGCTGTGTGCACTGCTGGCCCTGGAGGGTGGTTTCTGGAGGGTCAGGGGCCCACTTGGTCCCACTTCAGACTCACCTCCCAGGTACCACCTCCAGGCAGGCTGCTGTCACCAAAGGACAGCCTGAGAGGCAGCCCAACACTCTGCCTAAACAGGGACAGGCAGATGTAGGAGCCAAAATCACACACATGAACCTCAAGTCTTGGAAGAGCCACAGGTGGGGCCTCTGCTTAGAAAGTTCCTCCAGTGGCCAGACCTAGGGGCTGGCTAACACATCTATCTGCCCCAAAGGACAGCTCTGCTGAAGATCCCATAACTGAACCCAGCCTACATCAGAACCCTTCCTCCCAGAGCTCTAAGGCTGGATCCAGGGCTAGAAGGATAGGGTGGAGTCGGCAGTAGGGGAAGGCATGGCCAGCCAGAGCACCCAAGAGAAAGACCCACCTGCCCCAGCCCAGCCCTGGCTGTACAGGAAGGAAGCAAAGGCAGTCAAGCCCCCAGGTGATGTTGCCCCCCAGCTCTGACCAACCCCAGGCCTGTGTCTTGATGCCCAAGCCCCCAAGGACAGGGCAAGTGTTTCACAGAACTTTACTAGGGTCCACGTCCTTGCCTCAGACCCTCAGACTCTGGGGGCTCAGACTAGGCAGTGGGCAGAGGACATCCCCAGAGGCCCTCAGTCAGACTTCTGTCCCATGGGCCCATTCAGCACAACGACAACCAAGCTGGCCCCCATGCAAGTAAGATAGGTGGCAAGCACTCAGGACTCTGGGTCTCAGGTTTGTTTGTTTGTAACCAGACTGGTCCTTAGATTTAAAACTGTGGAAGCAACTTAGCCCCACATTCCTGCTGATATGCTGCCCCCTGCTGGCCATCCCATACCAAGTGTTCAGCCACCATCTTAGTGTGAGCAACAGTTTGAATGGATCCTGGGTCGGGAACTCCCCTATTTTGGGGAAATTAACCTTTTTGTTCAGGGGCTCTAAACCTGAGAGTTATAAAACTGGTTAGAATTCATAGGTCCACGAACTTGGATAAAGAAATTACACTTCATTTTCATTCATCTCTACCTCAAATTCAGCATTTCCCTTGATTATGAAATGTAAGCAACAAATCACAATAGCTTTAGCAGAATCTGTGCCTTTGTCATTAGGGAGAGAAATCACAGATGTTTTCATATTACATTACAGAAACTGCAGAATAGATATAGATAACTCTGTCTATAGGATTACAATATATTTTATGTACATAAAAACCTTATTGTCCATAGGCTTCAGCAGACGATAGTAAAGTGGTCCATGACACACAAAACATAAAGGCCCCTAGTTGCCAGGTGGTGGGGAAGTAGAGGCTGGCTGTTAGGGGAGGGGCCGGGCTAGGGAGGAAGGCACTGGGGGCTTGAGACAACAGCACTTTGCCAACTAGAAGGGAAGCATCTCAATAATATCCAACAGGTTAAGCATTCCCAATATGCATCCTGCAGGCCAGCCCAGGTGGGCATGCGCAGCGCGTCTCCCTGTAGTAGTTGAATTTTCCTGCTCAGCCCAGTGGTGGGGTCTTTATGACACCTGTGAGGAGTCAAAGCAAAAATATCTGGCCGACTTCAGAGACAGAATCTGAGGTCCAGATCTGGCAAGGTCGAGATGGACCTTCAAGGTCAATAGCTCATCATCATCAGAGCCAGGACTAGCCCCACCCCATCCTGTCTTCCTCCTCCTTCTACTGCCCAGGGATCCTCTAGGTTCCTAGGGAAAGTGCTAGGAACCAAACGCAGCAAGTTGTACCATTAGCAGCAGGACCGGTACTAGAGGCATGAAAACTTACAAGGAGGCAGGGGGTCAAGGCTTTTCCCAGCCAGGCCTCCTCCAGGTCCAAGGGACACAGGCCTCTCTGGGTGAGTGCCAACCTAGTATCTGCCCCAGGGATGAGGACCTCAGAACAGGGACGTCCCTCCCTGTCTGAAGGTGGAAATGCAGCAGGCCCAATCCAGAATCTCAATCCGATTCAAGTTAGCAGGGACAGTGAAGACTGTTAGGAGGGTGGTAGAAGGTGCTCTTCCTGACAACTAGGTAGGCCTAAAAGTCCCTCTTGCTCGCTATGCCTTCTCTGTAGACTTGTAAACCCATAAACAACATCTCCAACTGCAAATATTTGTATACCTACACAGTCTCATCGGCAAACCAACCCCCCGCTCCCACCCCATGCCCCTTCCTCACCTTTCTGACAACTAACACTTCCTGACCACTTGCTTCTTGCTGAAATTCTTCCTTCCCTTAGCTTCTAACATAGTCTGCTCCCACCTCTCTGGCTGCTCCTCCCATCTCCATCACTAGTTCTCTCCCTCTGCCATGCTCTCAAACACTTGCTGGCCTTCCCTAGGGTTACACACTCATTCAGTGACCCTGAAGTGAGTGGTGTGGACTATCAGCATTGAGTGCTCCATTAACTGGAAGGCATTTGGCATTCCTGCCTCCTGCTCCCTAGACACTAGTAGTGCCAGTTGGGGACCCCATAACAGCCACCATCACAGCTTCAGCAATCACCTTTGTGGTCAATGACCTCCAAGGATCACCATCTCCAGCCTTCATCCCCCTCCTGGTCTCAATGCCTGAATTTCCTGTCTCCCCCTGATCACCTCCTTCAGGACATATGCACCACACCACAGCAGGTCCCAGCCTGAGCTCATCATCTCCCGCTAGCCCCCACTCTGATCCAACTTGGGTTCCCAAGCCCGGTGACAGCACATCTATCCACCCCAACACTCAGGCCACAAACCAGGGATTCAGCCTTGATTCCTCCCGGTCCCCAACCCCCTTATCCAATCAGCCACCAAGCCTGGAGATTTTGCCTCTTAAAAATTTCAACTTCATCTATTTCTCCCCATTTCCATGGATATTGACCTAATTCATTTTCCCTTCACCTCTCACTCAAATTCCTACAACACTCTCCTCAGTGTCCCTCTGCTTCTAGTATGTTAGAGCATGGACTCTGGAGTCAGACTGCTTAGATTCGAATCCTGACACTGCCACTTAATAGCTGTGCAACGTTGGCAGGACAAGTTAACCTCTCTGGGCCTGCAATTTCTGTAAAATGAGCATAATAGTGCCTTCCTCAGAAATGATTGTGAACATTCTAAGGTAACACATGTAAAGCAGCCAGCCCCGGGCCTGGCAATCAATACACATTGGCTATTACTAGTCTCACTCTTTCCAATCCACCCTTCAATCAGCAGCCAGAGAGAATCTGATCAGGTCATTCCTGCCTAATCCTCCGTCTTCCTCAGAAGCTCCAACAGCTCAACTACAAGGCTCCACAGATCTGTTTTCCATTCACAGTGTAAATATTCAATTTCTTGAATACATCTGATGAATCTCACCTCCAAACTTTTGCTTTATGCTGTTCCCCATGCCTAAACACTCGCTCCTCCATCTCTTCCCGTCAGTCGACCTGAGTTCTCAAGATCCTGCTACAACGCTGCCTCCTCCAAGAATCCTCCCAGAACCCTCTAAGCAGGAAGACTCACTCCCCTGCATGCCCAGCCCCTTATTCAGGGACAGGTATTTGTTCCCTGTGTCTCACTCATTCTAGAATTCCCAGAGTTCAGCCCAGGTCCTGGCCTCCAGCAAGGTCTCTGCAGGACCCAGCTGAATCCAGCACTTCTAGGCCTGAGGGTTAAGTTAATTTCTCGGTCCAGAGAGGGCGGGCACCGGGCACATTCAAATTAGGGCCTGGATCAGTAGGATGTGAGCTCTCCACCTATCTCAGTTCTTGAATTTCCTCCACTAAGGGACTTAAGACCTCATCTGGGTCTGGGGTAGGGCTGGAGGTGTGTGTGGGGGGGGGTGTTATATGCATGCTGGCCAGGCCAGGGGGCTCCCCAAGGTAGCTGAGGGCAAGGAGATGGCTCTAGGCTTAGCTAAAGTCCTGTCCACCTTCTCTCCCCGAGGAGGACTTCTCTCTAAAAACACAACCTAGTGGCCTCTGGGGGTCAGGGAAGGCGAGGTAGAGAACAAGGGCGTCTCCTCTACACCTTCCCTCCCGCCCTAGAGTTGAAAGCCTGTGTCCCAGCCTCTGTTCTGCCAGCTGGCTACAACTTTGGGCCAAAGCTTCCCCTCTCAGGACCTGGGTCTCCTTCTTTATCAAAAGAAAAACGTTTTCCAGCTGCAACATGTACTAAGTGCTGACTCTAGATGCTGAGTGCAGAGTCAGGGTGCAAAGGATTAGCGGACAGGAGGACTTAGGTGTCACATTATCGCCTGCCCCCCTCCCTCCCACACACACATGCTGGCCCAGAACCAGAGAACAGAAAAGGAGAAAGAGTTTATTGAAAACTATATACAGTTGGTCCAGCCCCACCTCAGGCTGCAATCTGGGCCAGTCCCTCCCACACCTCAAGCAGCATCTGAGCCCCAGATGGTAGAGGCTGGGGCCAGGGCCCAGACTCCCTTGGGAAGCTTGGCAGCCAGACCCCACTTTGGATCTTTATCTGTGAATTTAAAACTCTAAACAGCCTGTCGGTGGTGGGCAGGGGACAGGGAATGGGATCCTCCCTGCCCAGACCTAGTCAAAGCTGGATGGGGAACATTATTCTAAAACTTGGGCCCAAGAGGCCCAGCTAGGATGGCCTAAAGTCCTGGCTGCTCCTCTCACAGGAGGCCTTCCTGGACATGGAGACAAACAGCCCCCCTACCACCCTACCCCACGTGCCAGGTCCCATGGGCTTCACAGACTTGGTCTGGGGACATCAGGCACCCTCCCTCCCGACACTGACTCAGGGTCCAGGGCTCCTGGAGCATTCCTCAGGCAGGGATTGAGACTCCTGGGGTTGAGAGGTGAGTGTTGGGGAGGTCATGGCTGAGGGCCCAGAACCCTCCGGTGGCAGGGGTGGTTTGGGGGGTCAAGGCGTCCCACTGTAGGAATAGTCTGCTTTGTTGTGCATCACCAGCCGGTCATCCACGAAGTAGAAGCTGTCAGACTGTGTTTCGTAAGGGTGATGGATCATCTCGTTGACTGCAAGAGAGGCCCAGCCAGTTGGGGTAAAGGTCAGAAGCCTGAGCCGGGCCACTACAGGGGCTTCAGGACTGGGGGACCCAGACAAGCTGAACAACCTCAACAAGTTCCCCCAGTCTCTCTGAGCCTCAGTTTCCCTATAAGTGACACAGGAATGGTGGCCAGACACAAAAGAGACCCAGAGTGGGAAGAAAGGGGATCAGACCCACAGGTACTCCCTCCCCACAACTTGGTCTCTAGTAGGAGATCCCCTCCCCCACCTCCCATGAGGCCCTGCCCACGCACTCAGCTCCTCAGAGAGAGGGGGGAAGTCATAGATGTGCTCGCAGGTGTTCTTGCTGCTGGGGATGCAGAAGCCAAAGTGGAAGTCAAAGCTTTTGAGTAGCTGGTTTCGAAAGTAGTGCCTCTCTATCATGCGGAAGTTGTTGACGGGCTTGTCTCCCACTGTGAACTCCACCCTGAGCAAGAGAAGGGGGTGGGGCTGAGCTTAGCCTTGAAGTCAGTCAGCCAAGCTCAAGACAAACTGCCCCAAAGAGAAGCTCAGTAAGAACTCAGGAGGGGCTCAATCTCACCCTCACCCTCACCCTCACCTCCAGCCCTCACCCTCAGCCCGCAGCAGTAGCCCGGTGACTCACGTGGCTCCCACCTGCCTCAGGCGGAGGAAGGCAGGCGTGAACTGGTAGCGGACAAAACGCCCAGCATTTGGGTCCAGGTCCCGCCGGTTGATGGGCAACCGCTCTGTAATGCACCCCAGCCAGGGCTCAGTGGGCTTCTGGCTGGGACCCATGCCCACCCAGGGTTCCACCCCAGGGTCCCCATCTGTCTGAATTTTTAAACACTCCCCAGGAGATTTTGATGCACATGGAGGGTTCAGACCATTGGCCAAATGAATGGTCAGCCAGTCACCAATTTCAACTGAAATTCCCAGGGCCACAGGAAGCACAGAGGCCTGGGGCCTCTGGGACTGCAGTTCCCAGGGAGGCCTGCAGAGGGCAAGTTCGCAGGCATTGAAGGCAGGACTGTCCTCCCAAGATGTCCAACCCTAGAAACAGATGGGAAGGAGGCGGCCCAGCCCCAGGTAGAGGCCCCCTGCCTAGTGACACCTGGGAATGCTAGGGTCCAAGCCCCACCTCTGCTCTGGCTCTTCTGCAGCCTGAGGAGTCCCTGGGCAGCCCAATTCACAGCTCTCGCCCACCTCCCTCTGTCAATGGCCCACCCAGCCCACTCACCCGAGGCTGGAGGCTTCTTGATTTCAAAGAGGACAGTGCCTGAATCCATGTCCCGAATCTTGAACCTGACGAAGTCAATCTTGTAGATATTCTCCTCAGGGGAGCACAGGTAGTCTAGGGGAGACAGGTGGCTGAGCTAGGAAGGGGCCCACCCAGAAGCCCCTGCTGCCATCCCAGCTTTTGCGGAACCCTGGACTAGCTACCACTTTCTCTGATCCTCTAAGGTCACTGCCTTCCAGCAAGAAAGAACTGAGCCCCTGCCCTGGGGAAGCCCCCACAGTGTGAGGGAGACATAGCTCTGCCACTGGGATCCAATGGGGGATAAACAGCTCCATCCCAGTGGCCTCTGGGGTCAGGGAGGGGGAGGGCAGAGAAAGGTGGAGGACAAAGCCACCTCCCCGACATTTTCCCTCCCACCCTGGAGTTGAGGGCCCTTATTCCAGCCTTTGCTTTGCCAAGGCTAGCTCAGTGACTTTGAGCCAAACAGACCTCCAATCTGATGGGGAGCCCCAACATGAGATGGGAGATACAGCCCTGCCTTTGGGAACTTCGTTCCAAAGGGAGTGACACAGCTCTGCCTTGGGAGAGACACAGTCCTTCTCTGGAGAATACCCTACCCTCATCCCACAGCTGCCCCTGGTGCTATATCTAGGTGTCAGGAAAGGACTGTCCCTGACCTGGGTACTCTGGGGCAGGCGAACAATCCCTTCCCTGTTCCCGCTCGGCCCCTCCCCTCCCCATAAGCAGCTTATACAAGCCCAGTTCCCTTAAGCAGCTTAGCCAAAGCTCTGCTGACTCAAGCCCGGAACCTAGAATATGGGGGGAGAGAGGGCCACTTTTGCTCCCATTCCCTGTTGATCTCCAAATGGGAGGAAGTCTTAGTGAATGGAGGGAACCCTCTCAATGGTCATCTACCCAGTCTTGACTCTGAACCACCCCTCAAAGAGAAGAGTACGGGCAAAGCCAGGAAGAGGGTGTAGCAGGTGCACATGGTGTACATTGGGGTAAAGGGAGTCCTCAGGCGCAAAAGAGGAACCAGGAACAGCGGCAGCCCCGCCTGAGGAAGCTCAGGAATACCAAGGCCTGGTCCAACCCTCAGTGCTCTTGCAGCAGCAACTGCAAGTGATCAGGGAGGCCCTGGCAACAAATAGGAAGGAGCAGAGAGGGAAAGTGGGGGCTCTGGTGCTATCAGCCTGCAAAGTATCACATCCTCCCTATAGAGGCCCGGAAATCACCCTCCAGGCCCCTGGGCCACCTCCATTTCCCCTGGGGCAGGAAGAGGAAGTGAATATAAAATCACTCTCTCTTCCCCAAGCCTGGGGCAGCTCCTTCCAGGAAGCCCTCCTGGTAGCCACCTGGCACCTTGGGGCCCAGCAGGGACTACACAGGGCTTAGGGAGGGGCCTGAGCCCTAGCCTGTCCACCACAGCCCACGGTGGCGAGAGACAAGGCAGAGGAATGGAAGTCAGCAGCCCCTACCTCACCCTCTACACCCCTTATTTTCACAGAAAATAAGCACTAGTCCAAAGATGTAGAAAACAGGCACAGGGCAGAGGGAGAGGAGGTAACAGAATTGGGAGGAGGATCCTCACTGCCCAACTCCCAGCTCTCAGTAAAGCCCTCTCTTCTTCCCCCATTCTCCAACTTTTGGAGTCTCTCCTCTGGTTTGTAAACAACTTCTTGCAGTCTGACCTCAGTCTTTTCTATTGCAAACTCAACCTATCAACCTCTCTGACTTTAGAGGAAGTGAGGAACAAGGGCTAGGGGATGCCCATGGCTCAGGACACCACAGCCACTCCCTCTCTTCTGCCAGGAAAGCAAGGGACCTGGGACCCAGGGGCAGGCGAGACAAGGGGCAGAGTGGCAGAGGGTTCAGAACACAACTGCTCCCTTCCCCTCAGCCACAAATAGCTTCCTAAGCTGGATTCAGGGCCCAGTAATCCAGGAGTAGCAAACCTCAGATCTGTGTGATTAAGGTCAGAAGAGACCAGAGGGTGCCAGGGCGGAGGGCCTGGAACCCTGTTCTCAACTTCTACAGAGGAAAGAGCTCCCATGACACTCCTTCTTCTACACATCCTCCACAGGTGCCCCACCTCTAAGGGCTATGAATTTCCTCCAAATTAGCAGACACATGGTGGTTCATGGGTTGGAAGCCCCCATAGTTGCAAATAATCTAAAGTTACCTGCCTGACCTCCGGACATCCTATAAGTTCTGCCCCAGAGCTAACCTGAATCCTAAATAAATCCTGCTGTTACCAATCACAGCCCAGTTGGCGCAAACATCAGAGTGGTCCAGGCCCCCTCCCTCTACCAACGCCTGCTTAGGCAAGGCAGCTCAGTTCTCTACGAGCTCAGCCAAGAATGGCTGTTGCCTGGCTCAGAGAGGAGGGAGAAGTTGGTCCGCCAGGGACCCAGATGCACAGGCCTAGACCTGCCATCATGGTCCCCTCCACAGCTTTGTCTGGCAGCCCTGGGCTCTGGTACTCCCGCAGCTCCAGAGCTCAAGTCCACTCCAGCACCTGCGCCCAACCCCAAAGACAGGTCCCAAGAGCTGCTCCCACAGAGGGAGCCAGGGCAGCGTTACTGATGAATGAGGCCAAGGTACAGGGCCACTGCCTCTCCAAAGCCTCCTGTTTTTTGAGGCTCAGCCACTGCCTCTGCCGCGAGCTTCTTAGCGCTGTTCCCTGCCTGTGGTAACCTTCCCCCCACCCCTGCCCTGAATGCCTAGTTGTCTGCCTCAGGGCAGCAGCCATGAGCAGTCCTGTGGGGCCCTCAGCACTATTGACAAAAGAGCCCTATTTACAGAGCAGCACAGCATGCCAGGCAGTATGCAAAATCAGAGAATTTATTTTCACAGTAGCCCTGAGATAGGTGTCATTATCCCCATTTTACAGATGAACATGCTCAGAGAATGAAATTACTTGCCCAAGGTCACAGACCCAACTACATGGCAAAGCTGGGACTCCAACCCAGGCAGTCCAACTCAGAAACTCAACCAGTAGAGACTAGCCTTCCCAGGAGAGGGCAGGCCCCAGTCCAGGCTAAGGGGGGCATTAACCCACTCCCTTGAGAGAGCCAGGGCCAACTCACTGAAGCTTTCCGCTCAGGTCCTTTCCTGGGAAGGGGATGGCCTCAGATTTCCTGGGGAATCCAGGATGAGGGCATTAAGGTCAGGGAGATCCGAGGGTCTTAATGCCACCTAAGGAACTCAGCCTCGACTTAGCCTCCAGGGTGGGGACCAAGGACAGAGTGCACTCAGTCCCCCTCCTCATTATTGCAGAGAAAGTCCTCAAAGGGCTCTGAAGATTCCATGGGAAGGGGTCACAGTTGCAGCTGCTACCCCACCTCCACCGTGGGAAAGCGAGATGGACTCCTCAAAAAGGAAGGAGTGGAGTGGAAATAAATCTTTAAAAGGGAGAGGAGGGGGGCACAGGGAGATTAAGAGAAAAGGGAACATGGAAGGCTTGGAAGCAGAAGACTAGGGAACACAGGCAAGGGGGACCTGAGTGGGGGATGGGAGGTGGGGGGGAGGGCGGGAAAAGGGGCGGGGGCCGGGGCTCCGCGTGCCTCGAAGGCCCCCTCCCGCGCTCTCCCTCCCGCCCTCAAGCGGCGCTTCCTCGCTGGTGCTCACCGCCGGTGATCCGCTGCAGCCCCAGCACGTCCTCCGGCCCGATCGGCTGCTTCCTCTGCAGCGGCCCCGGCCTGGGCCCCGGGCCTGCCTCCGGCTCCGACTCAGACCCGGATTCGGATTCCACCTGCGGCTGCGGCTCCAGCTTGGGCTCCACGCTCGGGCCCGAAGCCCCTGGGGTGGGCTCCGCCCCAGTCCCGGCCCCGCCGCCGCCCTTCTTCACCTTCATGGCCTCGCGGGGCCACGGCTCGCCTGCTGCCGCCGCGGCTGCCTGAGCCGGCTGGAGCCGCGGGAAGGGGGAGCGTCCGCAGCCCCACCCCCGGCCAGGCCCCCAGGTACCGCTCCGCCCCCGGGGTGGGTCCGGCACTGGCCCCGCCCACGCTGCCGAAATGCTATTCGTCCAGGCCAGGGCGAGCCCCTACCCTGGCCCTCGTCCGTTTTTTTTCTGGCAGGTACTTTAGGGGGTCCTGGCTACCTCTTCTCCTTACTCGCTGTGCTCCAGCTAGTCTGCCCGTCTCTCTGCCCCTCGAGCGACTTCCTGACTCAGGGTCTTTGCCTGGGATGCTCTTCCCCCAGACCGCCTCTTCTTGTCCTTCTGGTTTCAGCTCAAATGCCATCTGCTCAAAGGTCCTCCCTCACAACCGATCTAAAGTACTAACCCCCAGTCACTATGTGATCAACTTGTTCTTTCTCTCTAACAAATTATCTGAAATTAGTTTTGTCACTGACCCCTCCCCCTAAACAATCAGTTGGGTGAAAGAGATCCTGTCTTTGTTCTAATACCCCCAGCACGAAGCACAGGGCCTTTTGCAGCCTGTGCTTAATATATTTTCTTTTTTTGAACTGATGAATGAGTTAGTATCTGAGGGCTTACACTGACACAAGCTATTCTCTCCCAAGACCCCCTGCTAAAAAGCAGAAATAGATGCTGTCTTGTTGGACAACCCAGGACACGCTAAGGAACAGCAGCCTAGGTGTCTAGCCACCACAGGGCCCTCCAGGACAGGGAGGCCAGGTAGAAGCAAGGTGGACCTGTGAGCCCGGGAGGACAGATACTAGGAAACTGTTACTTACACATAAATGAAGAATGAAAGGTATGCTCATACTTCGTATCATTCCAATTCACATTCAATCAATGTTTATTGAGAGCCTAGAATATGCCCGACATTTCACATGCTTATATTTAATCCTCACAACCACCTTGTAAGGGAGGTATCATTAGTGCTATTTTAACAAATGAAAAACTGAGGCTCAGAGAGATTAAACGGCTTATTCAAAGCTCCCCACATGGTTAAGTGCAGAAGCAAGAGTTTGAATTCAGGCATGCTTGACCCCAAGTCCAGAACTTTCCCCACTGTACCACATTGCCTCTATGAAAGGGTGAAAGGAACTTCTGCACACACACAGCATCAGGTCCTGATCTGCCACCTTCTGGACTCCCGTCAGGCTGTACCCAACAGGTATAGTCAGCCAGGGGGGCGGGAGTAAGGGAGAAGACCCCAGAGGTGACCTGTGACTGGCCCCTTCCATGAGAACAGTGCTAGGGCTTGTCCCTAGAGAAGCATGAGCAGAGGGGGCTAGAAGCCAACCCAGGGCTTTCCCCTAACGCTCTCTCTCAGTACAAGAGGACTGTGAGGAACAGGGCAGAAGCACAACAAGCTGCCTCTGCCCCAGAGGGAGCTACGCAAAGGCCTTCATCTTTAAGCCAGATAAGGAGACCCTGATGATGCACCTTTTGAGGATAGGGGGTTGTGCACGGACTAAGGGAGGATCTGAGCCACAAGAATGGGAAGGGAAGGAAAGATGAACCCTTCTTAGAGTGTTGTACTCTGGTTGCTGGATGAGGCAGCAGAGGCTGGAGACAAATCATTCGTGAGAGGCCCCATTGCTGTGCCTCTCAATCAGATACCTCCCACCCTGGCCAGAAAGGAAGGCTTTCTACTGAGATGCTGCCCTGCTCAGTCTATCTTCTCAGGCTTTTTCCAGGACTTGCGGGTCTCCAGGAAGATCTTGACCAGGGACAGGAGGATGGGCACAGCCATAGGCAGGAAGAGCGGGATGTAAATGGCAAACTTCTGGTCATCAGGGAAATAGAGGAGGTGGAGTAGTGACGGGTCAAAAAAGGCACGCTCCGAGGATGTCACAGCTTCCTGGCTGGCAACGAAGGCAGAGGCCAGGTGCCCAGAGGCCAACTCCTCTGCCGCCTTCTGGACTGCAGCTACAGCCCTGTAGACCTAGGAAGTGGGCAGGGGGTTACCAGTAAGTCCTAGGCATTGGTAGTGGGGATGCTGGGCCTCACAGTGTCTTCAGTCTACCAGAAAGGTTGCCTTAAGTTCACCTAGGATACATGGAGGCCAGGATAGAAGGGCTATAGTGTATTTTCTTAGTGCCTGCTTAAAACCTCAGACCCTCATCTGGACTCTTGCTGTGGAGCTGGCACTGCCCTCTAGAGGAAGCGTGGGGCACTCAAGGATGGCATGCACACACACACCCTGAACCTCAATTGGCTCTCTGGTTTCACCACACCCTGGCCCTCAATGGCCACTCCAATTCTAGGCCACAGAATCCATCCGCTGCCTGCTTACCTCAGATGCCACATCGTCCTTGATGACAATGTTGCTGATCTTGCCCAGAAGCTGGGCCAGGGAAGTGAGAGTGGTGGTGGCTGTGGCCAGGTTCTCCACGGACCGAGCCCAGAGCAGCCGGTCTAGCTCCCAGGTCATTAGCCCTTCACTCTTAGGCCCTGAAAACAGGCATTTTGGAGGCAGCTGGGGCTGAGCAATCCCAAAGAGCAGCCTGCGGGAACAGCGAAGTGAGGTCAAAGGAGCTGAGAAGAACTAGAAGGTGGAAGAAGATGGTTAAGACTCCTAGAATAACTACTAAGATTTTCAATCTTACCCAGAACCACAGGGGTTGTAGGGAAGTACCTCGGGGTCTTGGGGTGTGAGCAGCAACACTAAGCAATAATGAGGCCCAAGCCCTGCTTTAATCAGTGTTTTCACTTTTACCTGTTTCTATATTGGACTTCCAAGATCTTGTTTGAAGAACGGTTCCATGACTAAAACGTTTCTGGTAACACCAACTTAACTTAATCCCCTCACCCTGTCTACCCTCTCTTTGGACACATGGAGCCAGTGAGCCTTAGTTAAGGGATGATTCAGGACCACCTCTGATAAGGCTTGTGTGCTGTGCCTCTCTAATCCTGCACCCAGGGCAGACATTGCCAATCAATCAGAATCCTCTTTCCAGATGAGCCCAGACACAGCCTTAGAATCCTCAACATAGGACTTCAGGCAGCCACTGGCAATAGATCAGTTAGCCCAAGAATTAATAGCTATTTTCCTAAGCACCCATAATCACATCCCATGGACCTGACATTCATGAGTCTATTTTTCCTAAAACAGTTTTTGTCAGCAACGAGTCCTTCTTAGGAGACAGATAAAACCATCCCTGGAAACCTCTCTTGGTTTCCCTGGGGCTCTACACATAGTCAAGGAATCCTTGCCAGGTGAGATTTCATTCCAGTCAGCCCAGGAGACTGTGGTCACACTCAGGGGCCATGCCTCCAAGAGGATCACCCAGGACCTTACCGCAACTGAGCCAGGAACACCTCCATCACTCGCACCATGTCCACCTCAACTCTCACTGGCAGTTTCGAGGCATTGTAGGCTTTGGGGTCCACATTGTATACCTGCAAGGGGAAATGAGGTTGCCACATCATGCCAGGATCAGGCACAGCACCACCCTAGACACTCCAGAGCCCACGAGAGAAAAAGAAGACACATTCTGTGCTCTTTAGATATTATAAACCTGATGTATAGCTATTATTTTTTTAATATCTGCTGTTAGGAGTTTTATAAATTACCCTCATTACTCCCTCAAAAGTCCTATAACAGAGATATTTTTTATTCCACTTTAGAGTTCCTACTCATGAGAAACTCCCAGTCTAACAAGGGAGACAAAGTTCCCAACCTGGCAAGACTCCCATAGATAGAGCCAAGATCTAAAATATACACACAACAGTCCTGAGTAAGTGCAAACTGCAAGTGAAAAAGGGTCATATTATAGAAAACACTGACGGAAATAAGAAGCAGGAGGGCTGGCAGAGGAGGAGCAGGGGCTCACAGTACCCTCACTTCCCACAGGCTGGGCCACAGAGGACACCAGAGGAACAAGAGAAGGAACAGTCTCAGAGGACATCTGTCTGTCCCTGAAGCTTGGGCTCTGGGGTCTGCACAATGTGACCATTACCATAATGCCACCCCAGCGGGGACTGTGGAAGGCGTTGGTGGCCACTGGAGCCCCATCCTTGTCCTGAATGTACAGGGGGGAGTGGGCAAGCTCGGGTACATAGAGTAGGAAGTTGAGCACAGGGTAAAGGGAGGCAGCGCTGGATCCTGTGGTACAAAGAGAAGGGGAGTCAGATACCAAAACACGCTGGATCGAGATCTTAGTTCCAGGTCAGCCTCTAACTTACTGGTCACTCACTCTGGGCCTCATTTTCCCCACTGGTAATCACTAGGATATCCTTCAGTCCTGGTTGTCTGTGATAAAGAACCTCTGAACATTCTCCCAAGATGTACCACATAGATGAAGTGCAGTCCTTAGCCCCCAAATGCCCCTGGAACCTCCCCTCTTCTAAGAGGCACCCCCTTGCTTGTCTAAGACAGCTTTCTTGGCCACTGCCACATGGCACCCATATTACTATATCTTGTTTTATATACAAGTATAAATCTGACCTTAAGTCAGTTCCCTGCTTAATATCCGTCAAAGGCTAGCCATCCCTACCAGGTTAGAGTTGAAATTTCTTCATAAGGTCCTTTATGATCTGGTGCCTGCCCACTTCACCTTGGTCACTTTCTCACAGTTCAGCCACACTAAACTTCAGAGCTTCCTGAATGTCTATGTGCTCTTACATCTAAGCTCATAGTTCCCTTGTGTGAAATGTCCTTCTATTTCTAATCAGCACTGCCATAAAGCAGTCCCTCAACCAATATTTGCTGAATGAATGAATGAAGGAGGAATTTGCCGAGGCCTCATGTGCTGCCCCTCCCATACCCCTTGGTCCACAATGGCATGGCCCTGATACCTGAAATTCCACACCTAGTGATATACTCACTTTGGTTTGCCTGTATTACAGTTCTTGGTCATACCCACTCTTCCTTGGTATTACCCTGAAAATGATAAACTGGAATCCTACCTTCAAAATTCCTCAATCTCAATCAGCAGAACTGTCAGTTTGAATTCTACTTTCATGTACTTTTCCTGTTATCTTTCCTACATGTGTAACTATCCCTTTCCTGGACGGCTTGCAGGGAGGGAGACGCAGCCTATCCATTCATTTATAAAAAAGAGCTGGGAATCACATTTAATAAATGTGTTTGGATATGAAGGTGTGAAGATCTGTCATCAACAGGGTATCATGAAAAAGGAGCCTAAATGCCCAGCACTTCCTTGATGCCCTCAGACCAACCCAACCTGGGAACCATCGCTACATACAACCTGCCTCCAAACCCAAGGCCTATAGGGTCCGTCCCCAGCCTGGAAGAAAAACCCTCATCCTCAGGAGCTCACCCAGCCGGGACTCCACGGGGTTGATGACGTGGGGTAGACTGTGCGAGGCCAAATAGTAGCTGGAGGAAGCTGGGTCAAAGCGGGGGTTTACCCCCAACATTGCATAGTAAAGGATCTGTGGAGCAAAGGGGGAGAACATTATTTTGTTTATACATTTATATCCCACTTTGTCCCCAAAAAGATTTGAGGTGCCTTGAAAAGATACAATTAGGACAGAGCAAAATATTAAGAGGTAAAATTAGGGCTAAGAGAAAACAGATGTAGGAAAAATATAATGAAGTCAACGGTAAAATTAATAAATACAAGCTTTGAAAACCACATCTTTTACCAGGCTTTCTAACAGCCTAAACAAAGAGAGAAACAAAGAATATAATTCACTGTCCACAAGATCAAATCAAGTCAGTTATTCAGAAGTAATTACTCCCACTACCAAGACCTGATAGAAATTTCTCCCACTTTTTCCCTAAAAGGACATTATGTAATACAGAAAGCTCCATTCTTTACATCTTTATTGTTACTACATTAACATATTTCAGCAAGTTTTTTGGTTTTTTTAATAACTTTCTTAAGGATGGCACAACTGGCAAATACGGTTCTAGAGGGAGCCATAATGAAGTGAGTTTTAAATAGTATTGACAAAACTCCCCAAGCTAAACACCAAGGAGGGAAAAAAGACAGCATAATCATATACATACATGGGAAATTCCTGGCAAATCAGCAAGCTCTAAGAGCTGGAAGAACAGACTATATTTGTAAACACTAAATATGCATGGACTTTGAAAAGGATGGTGCAGCCAGGAAAAGGACTCCTCAACTTGCTCCCAGTCTCACCTGAGAGTCCACAGAGAAGTTGCCCGCAGCACTGAGGGCATTCAGGAAGGGCTGCACATAGCGCTGGACAGCCCCCTCGATGTCCCAGTGGACGTCATGGGACTTGGGGTCTGGGTTGAGTAAACTGAAGGTGATCTCATAGCCTATAGAAACAGGAGTCAGGGAAGCCAGAGGCTTCTGTGGATCAAGAGCAGCCTGTATCCCTGGCTGAGCTGAACTTGCTTTTCCTCTGGAATAGCACTGGTTGCCATCATGGAACCAAAGCGAGGATAAAACTAGGATGAGGAACACTGAGTGCTTTAAGAAAAAGCTGAGACCAGAGAAGAAAGGAGTAAAGAGTTTGCATGCAGATTCCCCTCCTGCCCCAATGCCTCCACCTTATTCATGTCCCTCTCTCTTCCCATGGCAAAGCCCAGTCACCCTACCCAAGCTGGACTTGAGAGGCCGCCTCTTATCAGAGCTCCATTTGTCCTCTGGAAGGTGGTCCGCCAGGGCCGCAGCAAGCACATCCTCAGTCAAAGACATGGCCTGGGCTACCTGGATTATGCGGCGGCCAATGATGTTAAAGGCCTCCCGGTGCATTATCCCCCGCATAACTGCTGTCCTCTTGGGCCCAATGTAGCTCATCATATCCTGTGAGAGGCAAGCAAGAGACAGAATGCCCATGGCTCAGGGAAGAAAGGAGAAGAGCACTCTGGTTCCTGTCTTTGAGACTCTGGCCTTTTGCCACTGACCAAGAGGCCTGCACCTCTCTTTAGATTCATAGTGAACTATTAACACAGCATTTCTGAACTATGGATATACATGAGCGTTTTCATTCATTTCAGATCCCTTTGCATCCCCAGTAGACATAAGTCCAGGCAATTACCTAAATCTTCACTGGCTAGAAACTAAGTGACAGCATGCTGAGCAAGAAAAGCAGAATAAACAAACTGGAAAGGTTCATATACGTAAAAGGCACACGGCAAAGAGGCAAGTACAAGAATGTTCATGATAATGTCTACATTATTTCTAATAGTAAAAATGTGGAGACACTGAAACGCCCATCAGTAACATAATGGAAAAATTATGCTATGTTATACAATGAAACATTAGATAGAATTAAACATGAATCCAGGGGCCAGCCCCAGGGCCGAGTAGTTAAGTTCATGCCCTTCAGTGGCCCAGGGTTTCGCGGGTTCGGATCCTGGGCGCAGAAATGGCACTGCTCTTCCCACCAGGCTGAGGGCGGCATCCCACATGACACAACCAGAAGGACCCACAACTAAAATATACAACTATGCACTGGGGGGATTTGGGGAGAAAAAGCAGGAAAAAAAGAAAAAAGAAGATTGGCAACAGTTGTTAGCTCAGGTGCCAATCTTAAAAATAAATAAAGAAATAAAGAAATAAAAATGAATCCATCAGATTCAACTACATGTATTAGCATGGATGATTCTCTCAAACATAAATGTTGAACAAAATGAAAGTTGCAGAAGAACATATGCTGTATTATACCATTTATATACAGTTCAAAAATATGTAAAATTAAATATATTGTTTACGGAGATACAACATATGTGATAAAACTCAAAAGAAAAGTAAGAAATGATACATACAAAATATGGTCACCTTGGGCTGAGCGGGAGTGGGGTGTAACCATGGAGACGCATGGGGCTCCAACTACACTGCTATCCTGTAGTTTGGAAGCTGGGGGTGGGTACATGGATGCTCATCAAAATTTTCTTTCATCTTTTCATAAGAATTAAATATTTCATTATAAATTTAAAAAGAAAATGGTACATGGTATACCTCCCACCGAGCCTTTTGCTCATAAAGTAAAAAGGTCAATGTAGGGCCCGTGTTACCACCACAACCCATTCAATCCAGCTTCTTTCTTTTAATCCTACTGATTTTTTTTCCCCTCTTTAAATGGTCACTGAAGCTTTAACCATCTATCATTGTTGGATTTAAAAAGAGCCAGAGTCAATGAATAAATCCCTGTTTTCATTCTTTTTAAAAAATAATTGGGGAATTTTCTGTAGCGAATGGAAGAAATGGACAGCAATACTGCAAGAGGGAGATGGCCTAGGAGAGGACGAGCTGAAGGACTAAGGCAAGGCCGCAGCCTCTGCTCACCCTACCTGAGGGAGAAGTGGAGAGTGTTCAGAGATCACGTACACAGTCAGGGAGCCCTCTGCTTGCTCCTGTGGCTCAGCTAACATGGTTTCTGCCTCTGGAGACAAGAGCAGGTACTGCACCAGGAGCAAAAACACCATTCCCTCTCCCCTCGGCCCACAGAGTGCCTAAGCCATCCCTCTGCCTCCCACTCACACCCAGCTGACCCTGTGGCCAGGCTTGGCCCTCAGTGGTCCAGGCGGAAACACAAGGTATCTCATTCTAAGCTTTCCCAGAAAGATTTTGGAGTTAAGACAAGGTATGGAAACTACACACTTAAAGATAAGAAGGAAAAAGAGGGTTTCATGTTGAAATGGTGTGATCACTCCTTCTGGTACCTTGCACACTGCCCAATGACAGGGCCTCCTCCTCATGGTCCAGAGCTCTCCGGTAGGCCTTCTGGAAACGGCATTTGATTTTCATTTTGTCTGAGTAGAAAAGGAAGACGCATGATGGGAAGAACACGTAACAGACCTCTCCCCACCTTCCCAGCCCTAACGCTGTCCAGCATCTGAGGATAGCAAGATGACTGCAGAGAAAGACCAAGAAGCTACAGCCACTTCTAACAATTTCTGCATGGATGATATCAAATACACAACACTCCACTTCTTCCATCTGCCCAACTCTTGCCTCTGCCTACGGACACACTACCTTCAACCTGAAGTATCCTTCCACACAGGGAAATCTATTACAATATTCAGTACATTAACAGGTGAAAGGAGAAAAACCATATGATCACTTCAATAGGTGCCCCAAAATAATTAACTTCCATGAACATTCTTGATAAAAACAAGAAGCACACTTAACAACAACACAGAAAATACAGTTCCATCACAATCAGTAATAAAAGAAGGATGCCTGCTATCTCCTCTATTATTCAGCATGTTCTTTCTGAAGTTCCTGACCAATGTAGTAAGTGAAGAAAGAGAAATAAAACATGAATATTTGAAAGAAAGAGAGAAAATGGCCACTTTTGAAGTAGTATATTTTCCAAGAAAATCAAGGAGAACCAACTGAAAAATTATTAGAACTAGTAACAGTTCTAGATACAAGAATACGTAAGCATCAATAGCTTTCTGATAAATATGAGCAATATCCAATTAGAAAAGCAAGTATTTTAAAAATCCCAACCGTAATAACAATAAAGAACATAAAAATACCCAGGAATAAATGTATGAAACTATAAGAAAAAACCCAGGACTTTACTAAAGGACATAAAAGAAGATCTGAATAAAATGGAAAAGGAATACAAGGCTCCTGGACGGAAAGATTAAATAGTCTAAGGATGTCAATTCTGCCCAAGTTAATCTATACATGTAAGGCAATCCCAAAGGGATTTTTTTCATCCCCTGGAACTTGACAAATTGAACCTAAAATTTATTGGGCAAGTTCTTTATAGAAGAATTCTAGATCATGTATGCAGAAGAAATTATAGAGTTTAAAAACTGCCATTTTGCAACCATTAATGAAGTAGATTCCAGCATCAATGGATGCTAAAACCATCAGGTAAAACGTTAACAGGGAACTAAATATAGAGATCAAGCTGACAATAACTGAACTCACTAAATCATCTTTGCATTAACCAAAGTGAAACAACCAGCCAGTACATGCTTCATGACATACACAACAGGAAGTATACCACATCAACTATAAAGTATTCTTGCCTAAAAAATTGAACCTGATTTTAATCAAACCTATAAATCTAACTACCAGTTTATAAGAAATATGGATAATATGGGGCCGGCCCGGTGGCGCAGCAGTTAAGTGCGCACGTTCCGCTTTGACAGCCCAGGGTTCACCGGTTCAGATCTCGGGTGCGGACATGGCACCACTTGGCAAAAGGCATGCTGTAGTAGGAGTCCCACATATAAAGTAGAGGAAGATGGGCACGGATGTTAGCTCAGGGCCAGTCTTCCTCAGCAAAATGAGGAGGATTGGCAGTAGTAAGCTCAGGGCTAATCTTTCTCAAAAAAAAAAAAAAAAAAAGAAATATGGACAATAGAGGAATAAATTAAATGAAAGTAGGAGGAAGCAATCTGCCAAATCCAGAATATGAAACGTTCTATAAAACAAATGACCTGGTTTCTCCAACAAATCAATGAAAAGAAGTTGTATTGGGATGGGGTAGGAACAGCTAATATACAATGAAAGAGATTTAACAAAATGCAGTATGTTGATCCTGATTAGAATAAACCAGCTGTAAAAGGACACCTTTGAGATAATTAAGGAAATCTGAATACAGACTGGAAATTAGGTGACATTAAGGAGTTATGGCTAATGTGGTTAGGTGTGATAATGGTAGTTATGTTTAAAAAACAAAAAAACCCTTCAATGGCTTCCCTTCCCATCCAGAATAAAAGCCACATGTGAGTCTGGGCCCCTTTTCCCACTCTGGTTTTATTTCATTTCCTCTTCCTCTCTCCCTCACTCACCTCACTCTAGCCACAATGCCATTCTTACTGTCCTGCAAAGGCACCACCCCTGCTCCCACCTCTGGACCTTATACTTGCTTTTCTCTGTGCCAAAAATGCTCCTCTCCCAGATATCTACACAACTTACTCCTTCACCTCTTTTAGGTCTTTACTTGAATGTCCTGTTTTCAAATGATACCTTTCCCTGTCACCCTATCTAAAATGGCAAAGACCTCCCCATCCCCCAAGAAAATCTCTCTATCCCCCTGCCCTGTTCTATTTTTTTCCTATCACCATCTAACACACATTTTTCGTTTATCCTTTTAATTATCTGTTCTCCTCTTTTTTGTTCACTGTAGCAACTACAACTGTATCTGACACAGGAACTCAATATTTGTTGAATAAATGAACAACACTATTACTAGTCCTAATTAACAGATGAGAAAACCAAGGTTTAGAGAGGTTTAACATCCTCACCCAAATTCACACAAATAAGTGGCAGAACCAAGGCTTTAACTCAGCTCTCTTATACCAAATTCCATACTCTTGGCCACTCCACATACTACCTTCCCAGTATGTCCATACTATTGAACACTGTGTCACTAAATCTGAAGAAGTCCACGACAAATTGACGACAATCAAGTTGCAAACTGACATGTGAGGTATGACCCAATTTTTGTTTTGAGAAACAAAATGTATGTGTGTGTACCTTAGGTTAAACCATATGACATATGATCTTTTAAAAAATGTTTGACCAAGGTTAAAAAACTAGAAACTTGGGGCCAGCCCAGTGGCACAGTGGTTAAGTTCGCAAGTTCTGCTTTGGCAGCCCGGGGTTCACGAGTTTGGATCCTGGGTGCGGACATGGCACTGCTTGGCAAGCCATGCTGTGGCAGGCGTCCCACTTATAAAGTAGAGGAAGATGGGCATGAATGTTAGCTCAGGGCCAGTCTTCCTCAGCAAGAGAGGAGGATTGGTGGTAGATGTTGGCTCAGGGCTAATCTTCCTCAAAAAAAAACCAAAAAACAAAAAAAACTAGAAAGTAAATGGCACATAGGCACTTCATGATCTGGACTCAGCCTACATCTCCAGTCACTCCCAATCTTTCACTTCACACTCCAGAAAGGTAAAACTGCTCATAGATCACCCCTCCATGCTTTTACACGGGAGGCAGTATGGTTTGTTGGTTGAAAGCTTGAACAGTAGAATCAGTCAGGCCTGGATTTGTTTATTTATTTATTACTTTTTTGAGGAAGATTAGTCCTGAGCTAACTGCTGCCAATCCTCCTCTTTTTCCTGAGGAAGACTGGCCCTGAGCTAACATCCGTGCCCATCTTCCTCTACTTTATATGTGGGACACGTACCACAGTATGGCTTGCCAAGCAGCGCCATGTCCCCACCCGGGATCCTAACCAGCCAACACCAGGCCACTGAAGCAGAATGTGCGCACTTAACCACTGCGCCACTCGGCCAGCCCAGGCCTGGATTTAAATCCCAGTTTCACCTCTTACTAGCTAGCTGTGTGATATGGGACAAATTAAAAACTCTAAGTCCATTTTTTCGTTTATAAAATGGGGATCATAATGTTAGAGAGGATTAAATGAGGTAACACATGTAAAGTGCTTTACCCAGTTTCTGGCATATAGTAAATAACTAATATTAGCTATCATTATTACTGGCTCATGCTATTCCCTCCTTCCCCTCCTCATTTAACCCGAACTCCTACACATT
Source organism: Equus quagga (assembly GCF_021613505.1). NCBI lineage: Eukaryota > Metazoa > Chordata > Mammalia > Perissodactyla > Equidae > Equus > Equus quagga. The sequence goes on along the minus strand of NC_060277.1, from coordinate 74,423,736 downwards.
CTTTAAAAATCCTCAGGGGGCCACCCCCATGGCCGAGTGGTTAAGTTCGCGCGCTCCCCTTCGGAGGCCCAGGGTTTTGCCGGTTTGAATCCTGGGCACGGACATGGCACCGCTCATTGGGCCATGCTGAGGCGGCGTCCCACGTGCCACAACTAGAAGGACCCACAACTAAAAATACACAACTATGTATTGGGGGGCTTTGGGAGAAAATGGAAAAATAAAATCTTAAAAAAAAATCCTTAAAAATTACATCCCCTGAAACCTTCTCTGCCTTTTTTTCCTCCCAGACAGTTAAAGGCTCTTTATTAAGAGCAACCTCTGCTTTTTTTTTTTTTTTAAGATTTTATTTTTCCTTTTTCTCCCCAAAGACCCCCAGTACATAGTTGTGCATTTTTAGTTGTGAGTCCTTCTAGCGGTGGCATGTGGGACGCCGCCTCAGCCTGGCCTGACAAGCAGTGCCATGTCCGCACCCAGGATCTGAACCGGAGAAACCCTGGGCCACTGAAGCAGAGCGCATGAACTTAACCACTCGGCCACAGGGCAGCCCCATAACTGTTTCTTATATACTTCTACTGTGATTTCTTTATCTAAGTGTCTCTCTGCCCTGACTATGAATTTTATTATCAATTTCTTATTCATCCCCAAATTCCTGGTACTAAGAAAAGTGCCTAACGCTCAGTAAAGTGTTTAACGTTAACCTGAATAAGGCCTGTGTGTGCAAGTCCAACTTGATTCCAATCCCTGCATTCTTTCCACTACATTCTACTTCCTCCCCTGTCCCCTAATGAGCATCAACTGCTTCTGATCAGGTAACTGTTTTATGAACAAAATTGCCTCCTTAATAATGAACGCTGAATTTAAAGCTGCTTTTCCTCTAACCAAACACACTGTTCACCCAGAGAGGCCTTTTAGTAAATTTTTAACTACCTTTATGTGATACCCGCGCTCCTTCTACCCAACCCATCTCTGGACTGAGCTCACACTGGAAAGGCAGCGCTGACCCGCCCCCAGGAACTCACATTTCAGAGGGATCTCTCTCTCATGCACAACGGTGAAGGGCAGCTTCTCCTGGTCGTCCAGTGGTACTGAGTCCCGAGTAAACACGACAGTGACGGGCACCATGAGTCGCAGCTACGGGAAGGAGGATCAGGGCCACCAGCTGAGTCTCCACCTTGCGGGTGGGCTGTCCCCTGGCCCTCCCGCACCGAGGTCTCACCTGCAGGGCATTCAGCCCACTGATCTGGGAGTAAGGCAACGGGGCCCGGTAGGTCTCCGTGGTCTTCCACCAGAGCGGCAGCCCCAGCACGATGGCCACCGCAGCGAAGAAGAGGGCGGCGCGCTTGCCTCGGACCACCTCTGGAGGGACGGAGGGACAGACTGAGGTGCCGAAAGCGGGCTCGGGTGCCGGCCCCACTCCCAACAAGGAGGAGCCCCGGCAATCGGTACCCAGAGGCTCTCGGACCGCGCCCGTACGGATCCCCGTGCGAGCGGCCCGGGCCTCAGTCTGAAGGGATCTTGTCTGAAGCGGCCCCTGACCCCCAGTCCGCGGGACCTCGGGCACACCACAATCCCCACTCCCGCATCTCTCCGTCGCAATAAGCCAGCCGCAGGCCCCCACCCGAACGCCACTGCACCTAGGTCTGTGGCAGCTGCCCCGGCTGCCGCCATGCTGGCTTCCGGCTGCTCCAGCCGCCAAAGGGCGGAGTTGCGTAGGCCTCCCCCAATCAGAAACTCGCAGCGAGGGGGCGGGGCCACGGCCGCGATCGCGGCCAATCGCGAGCGGCCCTCCAGACGCGCAGGCGGAGAAGGCCGGCGAGCGTGGGCGGGGTGCGCAGGGAGCCTCGCCCGGAGTTTGCATGGTCAGCACGGAGCCCGGAGGCTGTCGAGGGGCTGTGCCCTTGTCGGCGTGGATGGAAGGTGCTTGGTTAGTCCGCTTCCTTGTAGAACACACTTTTAGCTCTGGGGATTAAGAGCGCAAATCTGCAGTCGTTGAAGACTAGCTGGGCGACCATGGGCAGTTCTAAGTCTCAGCTTTCTCAACTGGAAAATGGAGATGTTTGCCAAAATGAGGTCATTCATGTTATGAGCCTGGCACACGGCAAGCACTCAAATGTCACCTATCACCATCACTGTTTATTATCCCTACCATAGAGGTCTTTTTCCAGACACCCGCTCCTCAAGCTTCAAACATGGAGGTGACAAGCTAGTAGTACCTTTTTAGCGTATTTGGCTCATGGAGTTTTTAAAATAAATTTGAATTCATTTCCAACTTGTAAAAGTCCGGATACTTCACTTAAAATTCTTGAAAATTCACGATCACAGCCTCTGGATCCTGATTACTTTGGTTCGGATCCTGGCTTCACCCCTTCAACTGAGTGATCTTGAGAAGTTAACCTCTCTGTTCCTGTTTCCTCACATTAAAATTGGGATAGTGTAGTAAATGAGTGAACAAATACCAAGTGATTAGAATAGGGCCTGGCAGGAGCACATAGAAAGTGCTACGTAAGCGTTGGCTAAGTTTGTTAATATAAAGTCAGGTCACATTGTGCCTACGTTCCAATATTGCAATAATTAGCAGGGTAGAGCCCTGGTTGTGCACTTTACACAGAACATGGCCTTCCCAGTTGACACAGAACACATCAGCAGGTTCTCTTATCTTTTTACCTGCTCAGATAGATCCAGGTGTTCAAACTACCCCTATACCCCAGCCAAGTGGTCCAAGTTCAGCATGCGACTTCACCAGGTCTGCCCTTGCCCAGACCCTCAAATTGGTCCCCTCTGTGCCCCCATCTACCCCAAATGGGAGTAGGCAATAGCCCTTGGCAGCCTCCTAGATACCTTGCTCAGTCTGGCAGTCCTGAGCCTTGGGGTTTTTCCTTGTTGGGCAGCAGCCCAGGTGGTCCCCTGGGGTGGCTCCCCCTAGCCAAATGTGTCAAGCCCCAGCAGGACTCAACACAGCTGAGAAGTAAGAAACTCCCAAACCCTCTTATCCCAGTTTTGGGCCTTGCACAAAAACTGCCTTCGGGAGTTGCTCAAGTCTTGCTTCACTCCATCCTTCTGCAGCTGCAGCCTAGTGCCTCTGATGTGGCAGTCCCTGAAAGACTTGCAGCCCTCTATACTGCCACGCTCCAGCATTGGACATTAATAGGCAAGAGCCTGAGCTGGGAGTGGTGACTGGGTGTGCCCTTCCCCCATAAACTTAAAGCACGGTAAAACTTAAAACCCCCCCTCTCCACCTCCACAATCAGAGAGCTCAGAGACAGAGTCAGCGCAGAGATCAGAAACTGGGAGGTGGGAATTTGATGTGTAAAAGAGACAGACAAAGTAGCATGTTTTGCTACCATTTATTTGCTATGTGGTATGTACCCAAGGCATGAGTCAGGTCTGGTGTCCTACCCTCTGATCCCAGGAGAGAAGGCAGGCAAGAAGAGTCCAAGGAGAAGCTATCCCATCATGGGGAAGTTGTAGGGGCTGACAGAGGCAGGGGAAAGACCCAGACATCCTGCTCTGACTTCTAGCAAGTTCTCCTGCCCTCAGTCATGAAGGGCTCCCTATCCTCCCGTCCAAAGGTCCCAGGTGCAGCAATGGGAGAGGGGAAGGGAGGAGGAAAAAGGAAGATGACTCAGTGCTGAATGGAGGCATCTCTGCTCTGCATGGCTATTTGGCCCTGGTCCTAACTACAGGCAAACTGGGTTCAGATGGCCAGGCCAAGTGCTGTGGTATGGAGTAGGGACTCAGTAGGCATGGTTGGCAATGTAGAGGGACTGTGCTGCTGCTCCACCATCTTCTCCACTTCCTTCATACTTGCCCTGGGCTGCAAGCCCATTCACCTGCAAAAGGGAAGAGGGGTAAGCAGCCTGATCCAGCCCACAGGTGCCAAACCCTGCCTAGGCTATAGCCTCCAGGTGCTACCCCCTGCCTAGCTACACACCACCTCCCCAACCACCACCTCTAGCTCCCAACCTCAGCCCGCTTGATAAACTCCTCAGTGGCGGCCCCAGCATTGTCCTGTTGCCCTCGCCAGGCATTGAGTGCAGAGGCCTGCAGGGCCCGTCCATAGGAGAAGGTGAGGGCCCAGGGCCGGGGAAGAGGGCAGCGGTTGATAGCATTGAGGTTGAGTGATGCCTCCTCTTCACTCTGACCCCCAGACAGGAAGGTCACTCCTAGAGTGGAGAAGAGAAGACAACGGGTCAGTCACTCCCTATTTTTCCAGCGTAAGGGACCCCTGAAGGCCACAAGAAGAACATGAGGATGAATCTTAGAGATGGGAACAAGTTAGGAAGTAAGGTGGTACCTGGGACAGCTGGGGGCACAGAGCGACGCAGGGCAGTGACAGTTGCCATGGCAATCTCCTCTGGGCTATACTTAATGGGACAGGCATGGCCAGGGGTCACCATGTTGGGCTTGAGCAGGGTCCCCTCTAGGTACACATGATGGTCACTCAGGGCCTTGTACACAGCAGCTAGGACCTGGGGATCAGAGAAGGTTTATTAGGTTCTGGGCCCTTGCCACTGATTGCTCTATGCTCCCTGACTAGGGGTGGGTGGGCATGACTGTGAAGGTCAGTATAGGCTCAGACTCACAGGTCTGTTTTAGGATCCAGTAAAAGAGTGCTGGGGGAGAGTGCCTGCATCTGAGCAGGAACTATGGGGAACAGGCTCCCCTGTCAGTGTCTGTGCCCAGGTGTGGACTCACCTTCTCTGTAACATACTGGCAACGTTTGAGGTCATGGTCTCCATCAGGCAGGATTTCTGGTTCCACAATAGGCACAATGCCATTCTGCAGGTAAGAATAGAGTAGCTTGGGAGAGGTAGTAGGCAGGATGGGAGAAAGCCCTGTAACCCTCTCCCCACCAGGCCCAGGGAACCCCATCTGATCCCCTCACACACATATACACAAACCTGCTGGCAGATGCTGGCATAGCGGGCCAGCACATTGGCATTCTCCAGAATGGCAAGTGCTGAGGGTGTGCGCTCGCTGATTTTCAGCACACAGCGCCACTTGGCGAAGTCTGCACCATCCTTCTTGTACTGGGCACAGCGTTCCGAGAGCCCATCCAGCCCTGCAGGCACAGTGTCAGCCTCATCACTCTTTGCCAGCATCAACTACCCAACAACCCTATGGTCCTGAAGCCTACCCCTCCTGTACCTTGAGTGGTGGTTTCTCCATCAGTCCCGGCTAGAGGCACTACACCCTTGTCAACCTGTAGGGGAAACACAGGTAGAGGGCTGAACTCAAGCAACGTTCCCCTTGCCACCCCTCACACACACATCAGTTTCCATGCTCAACCCCATCCAGGGCCAGTGGCTGCACCTTGATGCCCACGACAATGCCCTTATCCTGGATGGTACGGACGAAGGGGACACCATTATCATCTTTCTGGTAGAGTGTCTCATGGAAGAAGATGACACCTCCAATGCACTTCTTCACACGGTCATCGGCACTGAACAAGACCTGGCGGTACAAACGGCGGTTCTCCTCTGTGTTCTCCACCCCGATCTGGCTCAGCCGCTTGGCCATGCTGCCTAGAGGCAAAGAGGGGTGGCAAGGTCATTCCAACAGCTCCCTGGTCACCTCTACCCCACCTGGCTATAGGCACCCACCTACCTACAGACTCATCTGCGGCCAGAATGCCTTTGCCTGGGGCCACAATCCGAAGGGCAATGTCGGACAACTCCTTTTTCTGCTCGGCAGAAAGGGCTGGGTACGAGTGAGGCATGGTGACAGCTCTGTGAAATGGAGACAAGATATAAAAACTGGACCCCACCCACTACTTCCTCTGCTTCCTCTCCTGGCCATATGGGCCAAATGGCAGCCACCCCTGACCCCCCAACACCCAACAAGCATGGAGCTGGAAATAGGGCAGCAGTCCTTGGCATGAGTCCTGGGCGTCAAAGTGGCACCAATCCCACTGACAGCTAGCAGGCTTGGGCCCCAGTTCCCACATCGCCTTTTGTCCCTGGTGGGCACCCTTCCCAGCCCCAGGGAAAGATGCAGGGTGGGGGTGGGGAGGTGAGCAGCCCTGAAGCTATCGGTCTTCTTATGAAACTACTGCTCAAACGAAGAGGCCAATCCTTCTTTCACTGAATTTGGCCCCTTCGTCAGGTAGGCATAAGCCCTAACCTTCCAGCTTCCCTTTTCTCATCATCATTAGGACCCCTAGGGAAAAGTGCACTTACTTTCAAGGCTTCAGGATGAGGCAAAAGTACCCATCACCCCTCTTCCCTTGGCTTCTGGAGGAAAAGGTTGAGAGGAGGGGGGCAGATAGGGAGTAGGAATGGCACAAATAACTGCCACAGACTTGCATAACTTCTTTTCCATACCCCAAAACTGACTGCGTATGCAGTCAGATTGGAGCAGAGGATCAGGGTTGAAAGGAATAAGTAGAGAGCCTGAGAAAGGGAGGGAGAGATGCAGGAGGAGCAGGGAGGAGACTCGTAGGGAGGTGATGGTTAGACAGGCTAACTAGTCAGCAGAAAGGACCTAGACCAGGGGGACAGAGAAGGCAAGAGAACTGGAGAGGAAACAGCCTAGGAGAGGGAGCAGGCTGACATTAAAATAGTCTGGGTGGGAGAGGCTGACCCCAAGGAAAAATCCAGTAGGTAGGAAGATTTGGGATTGGAAAAGCTGAGGTCTAGACGTGGTGTCGTGGGACAGGCTGAACCATGGGGTTTCAAGTGGGCAGAAATGAGAGAGGATGTAAGGAGAGCGCCCAGAAGGCACATCTAGGGACCCCGGGAACAGGGCAAGGATGGCAGGGGGAAGAGTCAGGGAGAGGAAGGGGAGATGCTGAGCTTCTCCCGCCTCGCCCTGGGCCTCACCTGTGCGCAGTGAGTTAGCAGCAGCAGCCACACCAACAGCTCGAGGTCAGGTCGGCAACAGCTGTGGCTCCAGCCACGGCTCCTGTAAATGAGGCTGCGGATGCCGCAGAGCTACGTGACTCCCCCCGGGGGGCGGGGCCAGCACCTCCCCCGCCCTGGCCACGCCCCCTCCTCAGGACTGGTGCTCGTGGCAGGGTCACGCCCACAGGGGCGGGGCGACGAGGTGGAGTGACTCCCCTGCCAGGATCTCGGAGGCTGTTGTGGTCTGTCCCCCCGCCCACCTCGTGGATCCCTGCCACCAGGGCCCCAGAGGCAGGAAATGGCCTTGCCCTCATTTCTGCCACAATTGCCTTTACCATATGCCAGGCATTGTGCTGGATGTTAGGGATTAAGCCTGGTCTGGTGAAGAAGAGTCACCTAAATTGTCACAACAGGTCAAGTAGGTAGGACAGAGCCACCAACAAAGTGCAGGAGTCCAGGACAGGGAGTAAGGAACTGAGTTTCTTTCTATGCACCCCTTATTCACCTGGGCTTACCCAGGAGGGGGATGGAGAAGGTAAGAGAATGAACCCTTGTCTGTTTCCCTCCAGGCCAGGAGCCAGAGAACAAGCAGTCCTGTGCCCAGAGTATTTGGGGAAGCAAGAGAAGAGCAGACGGGCAGCCGGCTTTGGCTCTGGATGAGCGGGAGAGGTGTGTGGAGGGTGCCCAGGCAGGAGGGCCAAGCTGCCTCTCCCCTACCTCATCCACCCCACTCCCACCCAAGAAATAAGATTCAGTGAGCTTGAAGAAATACATTAAATATACTTTATTTAAATAGCATTAAACATAGCTGGCTCTATGCCAATTTTGCAGGTTAAAAACAGGTGAAATAGATTCTAGCTTTCAGTTTCTTAGCTCAGAAATTCCATCAATCCCTGTAGCTCCTTGCAACCCCTGACGACCTCTGGGATGGACAGCAGAGTCTGGGAAGAGAGGCAGAAAAGGCAACTCAGGGTCACAGGCTCAAAGCCCAAGGCTCCCAGGCCAAGGAAGCACCCACTGAGTTACAGGGGAGAAAAAAGAAGCCAGAGAGAAACCTGCAACAGTAAGTCAGGCCCAGCTCTCAGCACAGGCTGGGAACCAGAGCTATGCTCATCAGTACCTCCAGGGCCAGGCTTTGTACCAGGTGCCTTAGTTGCATCAACTCCCTCCCTCCTTTACCTCATAAATATGCTGAACAATGTCATCTAGTTTCTTTAACTCCTTGTCAGAGCGCCGGAGATTCTCCTCCAGGATGTTTCTCTAGAACACAAATAGGTTGCATAAGTCCTATGCTTAAAAGAACAGCATAGCTTGTGGGACGAAGAAAATACGGCAGGGCAGTTGCTAGTGGTGGTGGAAAATGGCCCTGGAACCACCTGGGAATTCTTACATGGCTCTGGAACTTGACCATGAGTTTTGCCTTCTCATTTTTCATCTCCAGGAACATCACCCTCAGCTTGTCCACCTACGGGTATGTCCAGATCAGTAGGGGCACAGCCTAGGGTTCCCGCCAGCTGCCCAGCGCCTCTGTTAACTCTAAGTCACCTCCTGGGAGAGCCACACTTTCTCCTGGATCCAGTCAGTGGCCATGGGCTGACAGTCGGGATTCAGCTGGCCTGCCAGAGTCTCCTGGAGGACCTTAGTCTCTGTCTCTGCACGCCGAAGTGAGCGGGTTAGCTGGGTCACCTCCTCTCTAAGGCTCTGGGAATGAGAACGGAGAGGTATCCAGTAGCTCTCAAAGGTCCTCTCTCTCTTTCTTATCCCATGTGGTGAACAAGGGTAGACCAAGGGATCCACTTCCCACATCTGGGATCCTGGCTATCAGCTACCAGTGACCCAGAGAGCAGAGGGCCAGGCATCATGACGAACGTACAATGAGCTCGCCACTCTTGTCTATCTGCTCTAGGATCTTCTCATTCTGCTGCTGGATCACTTCCTGGAGCTCCTTTTCATTCTGTGAGGGAAAGGGAGGTAAGAAGGCAGTGGGAGATCTGGTTTGCTTGCAGTCCTTGACAGGAGATAGAATTTAGTGTCTGACCCACGCTCAGACCAGGTGATACTAATTGATAACACTCCAATTCTTCCTCTAGAGCTAAGCCAAGCAAGGCACATTTTAGTGTTGAGAGTTCTGCTAGAGTTCCCGACTTCTAGGTCAGCCTGGGAGATAGGTCAGCCCACAGCTGATTCCCAAACATGTAAAATGTCTGACCCCAGGAAGGGCAAAACTAGGGCAATGGTTAGAAAATCCCCACCACCCAGGTTCCTGGAGAGACAATGGCTCCCAGTGGGCCAGAAGAGCTGCCCCAGTTCTTCGTCGCCCCACTTCTAGGCCCCTCCTTCACCTTGTAGCGCAAGCACAAGGCCTGGTTCAGCTTCTCTATGTCTGCTTCCTTTGCCTTCTGGGCTTCCTGATGCTGCTCTTCCTGGACCTGTAACCTAGCCTGCAGATCACAACTAGGGGAAGGAAGAATTCAGCATTATTTCTGTCCTGTCGGGAGCTGGCTGGGCCCTTGAGCTATGGGGCTGTCTCACTTGACCTGCCCTCTCTCATCAAGACTGCACTCCACTCACATCTTTTGCTGCAGAGTCCTCACAGCTTCTTCTTTAGACTCTTGCAGCAGGGAGCATAGGCTCTGAAGCTCCAGAGTCATAGTACTCATTTCTGCCAGGCTCTTCTCCATGCCTGGGGTCTCTGAAAGAGAAAATCCTAGAGGTAGAGCCCTTTCACTCTGGAAGGAAATGTGTAGCCATCATTTCCACATTTATCCATGTTCCCCACCCACAGGGACATTACAGATCCCAAAAGGCAGAAATAAAATGAGCTCAACTAGAATTGAGGTTTTTAGAGCAGAGCACTTCTCACTGCTTTAGTCTTTATCATCACTACCAGATCTAGAAATGAGGCAGGATCCCAGGAGCCCATCCTAACCTGTAGGCTGAAGAGAAACCATTGATGCTACTCGAGTGAAAGCACTCTTGTCACTTCCAAGCAAGGGCACAGGTGCTGCTTCTGGCTCTAAAACAAAAACCAACCATGGTAGGGTGCCCCTCTGGTGACCCAGTCAAGGGTCTGCCATAATGGCAGCCAGGGAGAGAGGTCTGTTGGTGGGCATCTTCAACAGCTGAAGATATCAGGAGCAGGGTCACAATTTCCCCACCCCTAAAATCCAGGGCCTTTAACCTTCATCTGCCACAGCTGTCAAGATGCTTCCCAAGAAGGCGCTGTCAGTGGGCAGAGGGTGTTCCTGGGCAGGAGCACAAGCTGTGCTTATCAGGAGGGTCTCCAGGTCAGCCTTAGGGAAAAGGAGAAAAAAATCAGCTGTTTTTCAGGGTTAGTGATTTCCCTGACCTCCCAGGTACTCACCAGTCATCTCCTCCAGAATGCTGTTCAGTCTATTACCTCTCTTCTCTAACTTCAACGTCTCCATTAACTCCTTTCCCTGAACTTCACTCTCTCTCACTAAAACAACAATTTTAAAAAACCTTCTTCTTACCTTAAATCCCCTTTTAGCTACTGCCTTTTCTCTTTCCCTTCAATTAAAAAAAAGAAGAGCCTACATTTCTTGCCTAAAATTCTCACCATCTATTGACTCCCCAGGCCACTACACTCAGGCTTCTGCTTCACCATTCCACCAAAATTCTCGCTATTTGGGTCACCAATGGCATCCTTACTTTCAAATGCAATGGACACTTTTCACCTCTTATTTTACCTGACCTATTTGATAATTGATGACCATGTTCCTCTTTTTAGAATGTTCCTTTTCTTAGCTTTTCTCTGTCCTTCATAGGTAGGCCTCATACATTTCTGGCTATTTCTTCTCTCTATCCACAAATCCTTCCTTAACTGTTAGGCTCCTTTTGGTTCCTCTTTGGCCCTCTTTACACTCTAATCCATTCCCCAGGTGGCCTCACCTTGGGAGCTCCACAAAAACATCCACTTCTATATGGATAACCCTTCAGTCTGTTTCTCTCAAGTGGACTTTTGCCCAATCTTCAGACCCAAAGGCTCAACTGCCTGTGAAAAATCTACTAGAATGTTCCATAGTTCACCTGAAATTTAGTATGTATAAAGCTGAGCTCATCTTTTTTCCTGTCCTACCCCACCAAAAATCTATTCCTCCTCTTGTATTTATGATCCTAGATTGGGGAACAGCAAATTACAGCCTGCAGTTCAAATCTGGCTTGCCGCTTGTTTTCGTAAATAAAAACAAATAAAGTTTTATTGCAACACAGCCACACTCATTGATTTACATACTTTCTATGGCTGCTCTTGAGCTACAAAGGCAGAGATGAGTAGTTGAGACAGAGACCACATGGCTTGCAAAACTGAAAATGTTTACTATATTGCACTTTACAGGAAAAAGTTTGCCAACCCGTTTCTAGAGAGTGTCACCATCTTTCTAGCAATCTAGAGATCATCATTCACTCTTCCACCTTACTCCTACATCAAATTGGTCACCAAGTTCTATTACTTCTACTTCTCATTCAATCTATCTCCTCCTCTCTACCCCTTCTACAACTGCCACTAGTCGAGCCTTCAAAATCTGGCCTCCTACTTCTCCAGCCTCTCTTCTGGTCATCCTCACTCCACATAGCTCCTACACTCCAATTATAAAGAGCTAGTTCCCAATCCCCAAGCTTGCCACATTCCATATGAGCAGGGCCTTGCTTTATTCACCCTGTAGTCCCAGCACATAACTCAGGTCTTGTTACAAGGTAGACACTACAAAAAAGTACAATTATGCCTCTGGGACTTTCATATACTATTCCCTCTGCTTGGTGGGCTTTCCTATATATCCACCCCTCCCCTACAAACTTGTAAACCTCAAGACTCTGCCCAGGGGTCACCTGCTTTGAGAAGACATCCTAACTCTCAAAAGTAGAACTGATGCTCCTTTCTCTCTGCTTCACAGGTCATCCATGCAGACCTCTATCATGATCACAAGTGAAGATGATAAATTTACATCTGTCTGTCTTCTTTACTAGACTGTGGATTCTTTGGCATTGCCTGTGCTCAGCACACAAATGGGAAAGAGGGTCAGATGATAAGCAGTTCCAGATTTCAGGATCCTGATTATACCTTTAACTGTTGAATAAGCTAATTAACTGTATTCTGAAAGATATCTGCCATTTATTGTTTGGTGTGCACTGTGGGGAAGCCAAAGACACAAGGTTAAATTTCTGCAATACAGTCTAGTTGAAGAGACCAGACATCCAGGGAAAATTAATACAAGTGCAAAAGGAGAGTAAGTTCGTGAGGAATATAGCAGGAGACCACTGAGTCCATGTGATCTGGGAACATTTCAAAGAAGATGAACTAGGGAGGATGTTAATAGGGAAGGAAAAAGTATTTCCAATTTGAAGACAGAGGAGAATGGATGTGGTAACAGCCCGAGTCTGGGTGTGAATGGAGATGGGACATGTGTGGAGTGTACAGGCAGTCTAATTGGAGTAAAGGGCTCATAATAGGGAGGTAGGAGACAGATGAAGAAAGGTTTGAGCAACAGGCTGAAGAGGTCCTATAGGCAACTCAAAGTCATTGAAGGTCACAGAGATGGAACAAGAGTAGTGTTTAGGAAGACCATTCTAGACAATAAAGATACAATTGGAAAAACTCTCAGTAAACTAGGCATAGAGGGGAACTTCCTCAACTTGATAAAGCCTGTCTACAAAAAACCTACAGCTAATAGCGTACTCAATGGTGAGAAACTCGAAATTTCCCCTCTAAGATCAGGTACAAGGTAAGGATGTCCCCTCTCACCACTCCTTTGCAACATCATAATGGAAGTTCTAGCTAATGTGCTAAGACAAGAAAAGGAAATAAAATGTATACAGATTGGGAAGGAAAAAATGAAAGTGTCTTTCTTCGAAGATACAAGAGGAAGGGAAGAGAAAGAACCCCCAATCCTACCTTCTCCTTTAGTTTTGTCTGTAGAAAGAGGGTCAGGCTCTGTAGTTGCTCAGTCAGCACCCCTAACTCTTGGGAATACTGGCGTGTCTTCTCCAGGTCTTGCTCCTGGTTCTCTGCTATGGTGCTAGCCAGTTTAGCCCTGAAATAAGGAATGAACAGAAGAGATGGCCAAAAACCAGGAGACCTTCTCTGAACACCTCTCCCAATCCCCACACAAAGCTGCATTCAAGGAGGGAGACAAGAGGCTCTTGGACCCTATCATAATTCCCTTCTTGGAGACTTTAGCTTCTAGAAGAGTCTCTGGGAAAGATAAGAACTTAGGAGGGAAGCACAGAAAGGCAGAGATCTTACTTCAGGTTCTCTACAGTGTCCTTAAGGTCCTCACACTGCAGGCTGCGCTCCCGGAGCACTTCCAGTGCGGTTTTCAACTGATACTCAACCTGGCCCAGCTCCAGGTGAGCAACTTGATTCTCTTGGTCCGCAAACTACAGAGACAAGAGAAGAAAGGTAGGGAAGGAGCAGGAGAGAGAGGGGGAAAAAAATGAGCTTAAGTGTGAAATTTTAGAGCCCTGGGAGCAGAGGCTTTTCCCAGTCCACAGTCTCAAACCTCACCTCAATACCATCAGGCAAGAATCATACTCCTGCCAGCTCCCCTGACCCAAACCATATTCCTTACCTCCAGAGTCTCCTTCAGGTCCTGCACCTCCTTGGCCAGGACAGCCTGTTGTTGCTGCAGCTCTGCCTGCATGTGTTTTAATGCCATCTCTTCCTTTTGCCATCTGCCAGAGACATATTAGATCTCATTGGTCCTATATCCTGAGTGCGTACTGCCATAATAACCTGACAGGAACTCACTGAGCAGCCTGCTCCTCATTGTTCTGGGTAAGCTGGCAGATCAACTCATCCTTAATGGCCAGGTCGTGAGTACAGTGGGCATGCTGACTCTGTAGCTCTTTTAGCTGACTCTCCATGCTGGTCAGAATCTGCAGCTGAGCCTGGAGATCTAGACCAAAAGTATCCTAATGACACCATGTGGTCACCAGGCCAAAACTTCCCCACACTTTTGCTCCAAAACCAGTGCTCTAGAGCATTTTCTTGCTCTACTGCCACACCCCAAGCTTTAGCAGGGCACAACTACTTGCACGCATGTATACACACACACCTGTTGCTAGGCGACTGTTTTCCAACTTCAGTTGTTCTACTTGGACTTTGCAGTCCTCTAAATGGGTAGAGACTTGTTCCAGCTCCCTGGAAACCTAGGAAGAAAAGACAGTTTTCCTCCCAAATTCCTCCTGAATCAAAAGTCCCAGGACTTAGTCCAGCTTCTTTTTCTGGACAGGACAGCGAACCACCTTGCTCCTGGGCAGCAACACTGCAACAAATAAGGCTGATCCTCAGGAAAAAGTAGAAACAGGAGGAAGTTGCTAAAGAAGGTGCTGAAGGGGAAAGGAAACAACCAGGCCCAAGGCCATCTTACAGCAAAAGGACCTGGCTGGTCTCTAAACCCACAGAGTGAAAAGAAGATAGGTCCAGGGTAGGAGGCTAAAGATACCACTCATTAGAAAGGCCTTCTGTGGGGCCAGCCCCATGGCTGAGCAGTTAAGTTCGCACGCTCAGCTTCAGCGGCCCAGGATGTTGCTGGTTAAGATCCTGGGGGCGGACATGGCACCACTCATCAGGCCATGTTGAGGCAGCATCCCACATGCCACAACTAGAAGGACTCACAACTAAAAGAATATACAACTATGTGCTGGAGGGATTTGGGGAGGAAAAAAAAAGCAGAGAAAAAAAAAGGAAAGAAAGGCCTTCTGTAGAGAAGGAGGAAACCAGGCCTACCGAGTCCCCGCTCCTAGTTTGTACCTGCTGCTTTTCCTCAATTGCAGCATCACGTTCCTGCAGAGTCTGCCGGCTCTTGGCTGTGAGTTTCTCTGTGAGTTGTCGAGACCGGCTCAGCAACGCTGTCCATGTTATATACTACCGGGGAAGCAAGCAGGTCAGCAGAGCACACTTGAGGCAAGGCTCCTAACAGGGCTGGCTGTGAGTAAAGGAGTGGTATGATGGCCCTGAATACTCACATCGAGTTGCATGGATATCCAGTCCTGTTGTAAGGTTGAAGTAAGACTCACCGTCTGCTGAGCCAACTCTTCTTGCTCAGTATGAAGTCCTACCTACACAAGAAGGATTGCCTATGGAGGAGGCCCCTTTCCTCTGGATACAGCAAAGTGGGGGTATATGACCATCTTCCGGGTGTGTCAGCATGGAAAGAAAATGCCCTCAAATTACCAGTTGGGTCTGGGTCTCCTTCAAAAGGCCTCTGAATTCCCCCATGGATGCCAGGTCCTGTTCCAGTTGGCTGATGCGTTGGCTAGCATGTGCACAGAAAGCCTCTAGCACTGTCTCTGCCTGTTTAGGGAAGAGATTGCAAGAACACAGTGGGCAGAAGAGAGAAATAGCACAAAAAGCTGTAACTATCCACCACACCAGTAGTCTGTTTTCTTATTCCCCAGGACAGGCAGTTCTCAGGCCACCTATCTGTGTCTCAAGTGAATTTGCGTTCCTGCAAGAACCCAGAGAAAGAGACTTCCCATATCCAGGAACAAAAGCCTGACCCCTTACCACATCCTTGCCTCGGAGGGCCATTTCCTCTCTGTGCTTTGCTTCCTCCGTTTCTGCTTTGAGGCTCTGGAGCCTTGCCCTCAATTTCTTCAACACATCGAAACAGCAAGAGACCAAGGTTTCTGCACGCCGAGACTACAAGACAAGAATCAGACCCTGTCTGATTCCCTTTTTTGGCTTTCAGTCCCACCAGAGGCCTCTGCCTTCACCTTTATGCTGCTTACCTCCTGACTCACAGTAGTTTTATCTTCCTCTAAGTGCAACAGAGATAGGTGAAGCAAGGATATCAGCTCTTTAGAGACCAGCACCCATGATTGCTGTAGACGGAAAGATGGTGAGGCTAGATCAAATAAAGTCACTAAGCAGGAAGCAAGCAGGGACACTGGGGAGGAAAGCCACTGTCCCCAATTTCAAGTTCCCAATAAGGAGAAGATGTCCTTAATGAAGATCTGGAAACCTCCCTTCCCTACCATGACAGAGTACCACCATCTGCTAACCATCTAGGATTCTCCATTCTTAATCTTCACACGAGACCCAGCGGTGGTATAAGGTCAATCCACACTTACCATGACATTCCTGGCCTGCTGAAGAGCTTGCCCAATCTCTTGGCTCTCCTGAAGATGCTGAGGTTTCTTACTTATCTAGGCAGAGAAACAGAGTTGTTCCTTTTGCATAGGCAACATGCACCACCAGCACCCCATCTCCCCTGCCACCCACTGAGATACAGGAGCCTTTCCTATTAAAAGTAGGAATGGGCTCACAGCTTGATGAAGCCAAGTCAGAAAAAAAATCCAAAGATATCTAAAAAATCCCTTTTTTTTTTTTTTAAGATTGGCACCTGAGCAAACATCTGTTTCCAATCTTCTTTTCTTTTTTTTCTTCTTCTCCCCAAAGCTCCCCAGTATATAGCTGTATATCCTAATTGTGAGTGCCTCTGGTTGTGCTATGTGGGATGCTGCCTCAGCATGGCCTGATAAGCAGTGCCAGGTCCAAGCCCAGGATCCAAACTGGCGAAACCCTGGGCCGCCAAAGCGGAGCTTGGAACTTAGCTGCTCAGCCATGGGGCCAGCCCCCTAAAAAGTTCCTTTTTATAACTTTTTCCCCTAATTATAAGAATAATATATGTTTATTGTAAAATTTTTGAAATACACAAGCGAAAAAAATGGAAAAAAATCAATAATTTCACCACCTTGAGTAGTGATTCTTTTTTTTTTAAAGATTTTTTTTTCCTTTTTCTCCCCAAATCCCACAGGTACATAGTTGCATATTCTTAGTTGTGGGTCCTTCTAGTTGTGGCACGTGGGACGCTGCCTCAGCATGGCCCGATGAGCAGTGCCATGTCCACAGCCAGGAATCAAACTGGCGAAACCCAGGGCCACCAAAGTAGAGCGTGTGAACTTAACCACTTGGCCACAGGGCCTGCCTCTCGAGTAGTGATTCTTAACTAACAGTACAGCAGCCACTGCAAGAGCTTTTGCCACACCTCCAAACCAGATTTTCTTGCTATAGGGATTTGCTCTAACTGATAAGTATATTATTTCCCTCAGGTGTCAGGGGGAAAAAAAAGTTAATAGACTACTGATTTAGACAGAAACTACTATATTCAATAAATTCTAAGATGACTGTCTTTCTGCATTTTAACACCACTGAAATTGGGATATATCTTAATATTGACAGTGTCTTAGATTTGATGAAATACAGTAATATTTCAGAAAAACCACAAGTGAGATTATAATATATAAATAAATTTAGAGTCCTGCTTTTATTACTTAATTCTATTATACTCACGTTGTTATTTAGCCCTGAATTTATATTCACTTTCCTCATTGGAATAGCCTGAGACTGGGATATCTGCTTTAGGAGAACCTATCAAAGTGGAGTACCACCCATTGTTAACTTCTGCTGGTACTCTACCTCACCTCAAAGCCTCTCAGAGGTTATCTGAACTCTGGTTTCCTTTCTTTAAAAACCATAAACTTATGTTAAACTTATTTTCCCATGTTATTAAAAACTCTTCATTAAACATACTTTTAAATGACTATGGAATATTCCATCTTATGGATGTATCACATTTTTTTCATTATTTAAAAAAAAACAAGTTGCTATCTTTATGCAGAATTCTTTTTCCTTAGGATATAGCCCTAGAAGTGGAGTTACTGGGTGAAAAAAGTTTGAACTGTTTTAAGGGTCTCACTTAAACTGGCTTCAAAAAAGGATGAACCAATTTATACCCTACTGACAATAGGAGAATGCTTACCAGCATTATCTATTTTATTCTTTGCTGTTTTGTCAGAAGAAAACAGCAACTCACTGTTTCAATTTGCTTTTCTTTGATTATCAGTAATGGTAATCTCAAATATTTATTAGTCATTTTTATTTTCTCATTCCCTATGCATTTTCTAGGGGCAGATAAAAATCTTAGTGTGGGATGTAGAGTAGGTAAATATGATCTCAAAGGCAGCAGAGCCACAGAAAGACTTTCAAGTTCGGAGAGAAAAGGGGGAGCCTTATTATTACTGCTGAAAGGCAGCCATCATCTGGGAAAACAATCCAGTGCTGGAGTAGCAGTGCTGAGTCACGATGCTGCGGCAGTCTGGACTCAAGGAGGCAGTCTCTTAGAGTTCATCACTCCCTTTCCCAGCAAAGCAGTCAACATTCCCTACTGCACCATGCAGTAAGGCACGGAACACCCCACGAGCCCTGGACAGGGTGCACATACTGTTCAGAGCTGGGCAGTCAGGCAGGTGATGAGATTAGTGTGAGGGAGGCAGCCAAGCGGCAAGGACATGGCGCTGTGATAGGGAATGGCTAAAGGGGCTGTCATCTCCCCTCTGGCTCTGCTTCAGTGGCCTCCAAAGGGATCTGGCAAGCTTGAGGGGAAGAGGCTACAAGGCCGACTCAGGGATGGGAGAGAATGCCAAGAACAAGGGGAAAGGATACAAAGATAAGAAAACACAGGAGAGAAATTGAGCAGCTATAGGAATGAGGAGCCTGTGGTTTCCAGGATTTTGGCAAGAGGTAAAGTCATTATTTTGAGGATATTTTCAACCCAAAGGAGGTCTTTAGGCTCTTGGAGACCATCTCCTCTTAGCAGCAGCCATCTATTACCTCAACAGCCACAATACTGAGGCTCTCAATTCCTTCCCATGACATCATTCCCCTCCTTCCTCAGCCTGTGTTGTCACAGCTAGAGTCCTCTAGAACAGTGGTCTTTAAATTGTTTTCCTCTCATATCTCCTACAATAATTTTGAAAGACTGAGTACCCTTAAGTTCAAAATGTTACAAAGGCTGTAATTTCCACCATATTATAAATATTAACAAAATTATAAAGTTTGAAATAAAACTGTTAAATTACTCTTAAACATATCCAATGGTATAAATACTACATATACCATAATGATTTAATACCTATTTGACACCTTTAAAAAATACCTGAATAAGCTCTTCTTTAACGGTCAGAAATTTTATATCATCCCTTTTTTTTCTTGAACCTATATTTTTATTCCTTGCATTTTATTTTAATATATTTTCATATTTTAAAATGTTAATCAGTATGTCTGCAACAACAAAAGTTCATCTAAATTTAAATTAAAATTTCTTTTAAATTCCTCTCACTATAGACTTTAAGTGAAAAAACTTTCTTTTGGATGGAGAAATATTTTCATCAGTTATATACTTATTATTGTAATATTATAATTTGTAATAAAATTATAAACATACCTAGTAAAATTTTCCTGGGAATAATCTATTAATGAAATGGATAGAGCTTCCCTCCCCTTATTAGTTCATGTGTCTGTGGATAACTATATTTCTTACAGTAAGATATGGTTAAGCAACAATTCCATGCCTATTCTCCATTCTGATAGATGTAAGCACTAAGAAATCTTCTTCACATAAATAATGGGAATAAGTAGGAATAGAAGAAGGAAATAAGGGCATGTCACCTAATTCTAGGAGCTCCTTTGGAGACATATACCAAAAATCTCACAGTGAACTTTCATCAGAAATTTTTAATGATCCACTGACAGAATTAGTCTTCCTTCAACTTTGTTGAAAGCATGCAAAAACGATGCGTTATATAATCTATGCAGTCATTTGCTTTCTCAGCAAGTACGCAAATATTTTCTGTCCTTTGATTGTTATCCCTTGACAATGTAAGATTCAGGATAGGTAGTAAATATGCTCTTCTTTGGTAAAATGGACAAGGGCAACTGAAAATGGGGAAGTAAGAAAGAAAAAAAATCAGTGAAGAAGACATCTGGAAGATGAAGATCTAGAAACTGACTTCTTCAAAACTTTCTTTGCTTACATTCTCTTAGAAAGTCTTGACATACCACTGGGGTATAGTGAGTACCCACAGCTTTAAGGCATTTTCCAGATCCTCAGTTTTTATTCTTTTTTTTTTTTTTTCCAAATTTATTACCTTTGCCTTTATGGTTTGTGATTTTATGTCTGTTTTTTTGAGGAAGATTAGCCCTGAGCTAACATCTACCACCAATCCTCCTCTTTTTGCTGAGGAAGACTGGCCCTGAGCTAACCTCCGTGCCCATCTTCTTTCACTTTATATGTGGGACGCCCACCACAGCTTGGCTTGACAAGTGCTGCCATGTCCACACCCGGGATCCAAACCGAACGTGCGAACTTAACCACTGCACCACAAGGCCGGCCCCTTGTTCTTTGTTTTTTTTTTTTTTAAAGATTTTCTCCCCAAAGCCCCCGGTACATAGTTGTATATTTTTAGTTGTGGGTCCTTTAGTTGTGGCATGTGGGATGCCACCTCAGCATGGCTTGATGAGCAGCCATGTCCACACCCAGGATCTGAACAGGCGAAACCCTGGGCCGCCGAAGTGGAGTGTGTGAACTTAACCACTTGACCACGGGACCGGCCCCTACACATATTCCAATACTGAGCCTGTGGTTAAGGAGTCTCCTTTGTCCTCTAGCTGCTTATCAGCTTAAATTCTGAAGAAGAGGGGCCACTGGGACCCTCCAAGCTTTGGGAGGAACCCTCTTACCTCACTGGGAGAGGTATCAGTCTGTGTGCTACTGTCCTGAACTTCTGGGTGAGGGACAGTCAGCTTGGTCTTCCAGTCCCGCAGCTGGCAGGAGAGAACCTCCAGAATGACAAGAGAGTTCAGCAGGTTATCTTCAAGGTCATGTCGAGATAAGGCAGTCAGATCTGGAGGATGGCTGCAGCAGGAAGAGAACATGAGAAGAGAGGGGACCGGATAGGAGTGGAAGGTCCAGGTTAATGGAGCCCAGGAGGCACAAGGATATAGGGACACTTACCCCCTTAAGAGGTGCTCTGTCTCAGAAGTACTGTCCTTGGTGCCCACCAGGCCTGTCTGGGATGTGTTCGTACTCTTTTCCTGTGGTGCTGGAGGTGTTAACCAAGTCCCCACGGAGCAAGTAGAGAGAGGGGTAGTGCCAATCGCAGCATCTCGAAGCACAGACGGAAGCGATAAGCTCTGGCGGAGATTTTCCAGCATGACCGAAGTATTTACACCTTTTTCCAGCCAGGCCAATGGGGACATCCAAGGCCCTGTATCAGAGATAAGAATCCTACCAGCATCCTCTACTGCTGGGCCTGGATCCACCTGGGATTCCATTTCTCCTAGATTTGGGGTAAGGCATGTGGGCAGAATATCTTCCATATTTGAGACAAGTGCTTGATCTCCCAATTCAGCCTCCTCAGGGAGTGTGGTGGGAAAGCTCATTTCTCTTCCCTCTACAGCTCTGTGCTCTATAGTTTCCTCCCCTGGGTCCACATGACTGACAGGGAAATCTGCTGCTAAGGCAGTTGAAGGGGAAAGCCAGAGCATGGAGGAAGGCAAGACAGCATTACTTTCAGAAAGAACTAAGTCCTCAGGCACAGCCTCAGTCCCTCTGTCCATCAGGCCTTCCTTGGAGAAGGGTAGCTGTTGCTCAGAACAGGGATTTGGTGGATACTCCAAGAGATGAGATGGAGGATCCTGAAATGCAGGTTTCTCAGGCATAGCAGGAACAACTTCTGAAAAGCTGTCTTCCATGCAAGGTGCCACTCCCTCTCTCAGCAGATCTCCTGGCCTCAAAGGCTCATTTAGAATGATGCTGTTTGTCTCTGCCATTGTATCTAAATGGGCCTCAAGCGTAATGTCTTGCTGCTGCCCTACTGGAAAAGGTATAAGAACCATGGTTTTAACCACATCGTCGTCCACTGGATCTACTGCTTCCTCACATATTCTGGGAGTAGAGTTGGTTTGGGGAATCAGATCTAAGGGCTGCTCATCTGATTCATGTTGACAAGCTTCTAGCCACTTTGAGGGATGGCTGAACTGTTCTGAAGGGGAGTCTTTCCTCTTAGCATTGACAAAATCCAGTGGAGATGAGTTGCTGTTGCTTTCCTGCCAAAGGAAACAAAAGTAGTTGACTGAGGCAGTCAATTCAGGTTCCCAACATACAATTATGGGTCCAGGATACTGTCCTAACTCAAAAAAGAAAGGATTTTCATTACCTCTGCTTAGGTAAGAACTTGGCTAAGACCTGCTGCTCACTAAAGAAACCCAAAAGCAGGTAAAGAAAAGCTGGGTAGCCATTTTGCGTCCTTCCAAGTGAACCAGACTAAAGTATAAACAAGCTGAGATAATCTATCCATATCATGGAGAGATAGTAGCTTGAATGTGACCCCACGCCTCTCCAATCCACTTCTAGGAGAATGGGTTGGAGTCCCTAGGCTCTGTCACAATCTAGAGTTGGTACAACATTTTCTACATTTCTGGAACAGATGAGAAACTAGGGACCAGCGGTAGAGGGCACTTGGCCATCAGAGACCCATGGACCCTAGAGAAAAAGGACAACATCAACCTGCACCAGTGACCTAGTCTCCCTAGCCCCAAAAGCAGAGGGTGTCCTGAACACATTGAATCCATTCAACCCTTGGGATTTGAAGAGCTCTAGCCTTTGTAGCAGAGGAGAATGGAGAGCAGAGAGACTTCCTCCTGGTGCCCTAGTAAGGGACTGACAACCTCCCTAAATGCTGGTCTCAGGGACAAAGACCACTGTGCCTTCTACCACTTGCAGGGTTGCTGGTCCTGAGACTCAATGAACAAGAAAAGGTAAATATGAAGGTACTTAAGTGGATCCAGTAGCCAGAGAAATGACAAACCCTAAGATAGCTACAAAAGGTAGACCCTAAGAAAACAAAGCTGATGGGAGAAACATGACAATCTGAACCAAAAAAAAAATATGAGTACGTAAGATTTGAGTACAACACACACACACACACACACACAAAGACTTTCAGGAAATAAAAAATACTACTTTTAAACAAAAAATTTCAGTAAAATAAATTGAAGAGGATGGTCAGAGTTGAGATTGGAATTATTAGCCTGGACAATCAAGTGGAAGAAATATCTTAAAGCAAAGACAAAAAATACAAAGAAATGTAAATCTGACGGAAAAGCTATGAGAATTAGAAGATAAATCCAGTAAACCGAACGTGTGAATAAAAGAAGTTCCAGGAGAAAAGAGAACATATATAGGTGAGGCACTGATTAATAAATATTAGAAGAAAATTTCTCTAAGGTAAAGAAAGATCTGGGCCAGCCCCAGTAGCCTAGTGGCTAAGTTCTGCACACTCTGCTTTGACAGCTTGGGTTCAGCTCCTGGGTGCAGACCTACAGCACTCGTCTGTTAGTGGCCATGCTGTGGTGGCAGCTCACATACAAAAAGAGGAAAATTGGCAGCAGATGTTAGCTCTGGGCAAATCTTCCTCAGCAAAAAAGGGAAAGATCTGAATTTGCATATTGAGATGGCTCACCAAGTTCAAAGCAGGATTGACAAGAAAAGATACAATTTCTGAACTACAAGGTAGACAAAACTATTTTAGAAGCTTTAGGTAGAATGACCAATTATTTAGGCAAAAAAAAAAATCAGACTTACATGAAATTTCTCATTTACAACAGTGGCCGAAACTTTAAAACATAAGATTGAGCTATAAAAGCCTTCTGATATTCTGGCAATGTCCTATTTACTGACCTGGGTATTGGTTACAATGACTTGTGGTTTATACAAATTTGTTAACCTCTACTTTTTATGTACCTTCATGTATTTTATTTCAATTTTTTAAAGGTTTTCTTTCAAAATGCTAAAAGAAAAGTAGAAAATAAAGAGGATAGCAAAGAGACCAGGCAAAAGCAAACAAAGAGAGCAGAGGCAGCAATGTTAATATTAGACAAGGTAGAACGTATGGTTATAGCACTATTGTGATAAAAGACATAATTAAAGATATATGATTATAAAAAACATAAATGAGCCTGCACTAAATTGCCCAGAAGCTAAATATACAAACCAGACTTTTAGAAATGCCAAAGTGCAACTTAAAGTTTTTGCTGTGTTTATCAAGTTCCTATTTATTCCTTTAAAAAAAAATCACTTAACAGGGCCAGCCCAGTGGCGCAGTGGTTAAGTGCACACGTTCCACGTCTCGGCAGCCTAGGGTCCGCCGTTTGGATCCCGGGTGTGGACATGGCACTGCTTGGCACACCATGCTGTGGTAGGCGTCCCACGTATAAAGTAGAGGAAGACGGGCACGGATGTTAGCTCAGGGCCAGTCTTCCTCAGCAAAAAAGAGGAGGACTGGCAGTAGTTAGCTCAGGGCTAATCTTCCTCAAAAAAAAAAAATCACTTAAGGAGAAATATTTGCAAATCATGTATCTAATAAGGGATTAATATCCAGACTATATATAAAAACTCCTACAACTCAACAACAACAATAACCCAATTTAAAAATGGGCAAAGTTGGGGCCAGCCTGGTGGTGCAACAGTTAAGTGAGCATGTTCCACTTCAGCGGCCCAGGGTTCATGGGTTCGGATACTGGGTGCGGACATGGCACCGCTTGTCAAGCCATACTGTAGCAGGTGTCCCACATATTAAGTGGAGGAAGATGGGCACGGATGTTAGCTCAGGGCCAGCCTTCTTCAGCAAAAAGAGGAGGATCAGTGGCAGATGTTAGCTCACAGCTAATCTTCCTCAAAAAAAATAAACAATAAAATTTTAAAAAATAACAACAGGCAAAGCACTTTAATAACATTTCTCCAAAGAAAATATACAAAAGACCAATAAGCACAAGAAAGGATGCTCAACATCACTAATCATTAGGGAAACGCAAATAAAAACCACAATGAGATACCAACTCACACCCATGAGTTGGTGAGGATGTGGAGAAACTGGAACCCTTGTGCACTGTTGGTAGGAATGTAAAATGGTGCAACTGCTATGAAAAACAGTATGGAGATTCTTCAAAATATTAAAAGTAAAAGTAGCATATGATCTAGCAATTCCCCACTTCTGGGTATATACCCAAAAGAATTGAAAGTAGGGTCTAGAAGAGCTGTTCAGACACTCACGTTCATTGCAACATTATTCACAATAGCCAAGAAGTAGAAGCAACCCAAGTGTCCATGAACAGATGAATGGATAAACAAAATGTGGTATATACATACAATGGAATATTATTCAGTCTTCAAAAGGAAGGAAATTTTGATACATGCTACAACATGGATGAATCTTAAAGACCTTAAGCTAAGTGAAATAAGCCAGTCACAAAAGAACAAATACTGTATGATTCCACTTATATGAGGTACTAAAGTAGTCAAAATCATAGAGGCAGAAAGCAGAAAGGTGGTTGCCAGGGACTGGGGGAGGGCAGAAGGGGAAGTTGTTATTTAATGAGTACAGTTTCAGTTTTGCAAGATGAAAAGAGTTCTGGAGAACAGCTGCACAACAATGTGAATATACTTAACAATGAGAATATACTGTGAATTTAAAAATAGTTAAGATGGGGGCTGGCCTGGGAGCATAGTGATTAAGTTCGTACACTCTGTTTTGGCGGCCAGGGGTTCACAGGTTTGGATCCCGGGCATGGACCTACACACTGCACATCAAGCCACGCTGTGGCAACATCCCACATACAAAATGGAGGAAGATGGACACAGATGTTAGCTCAGGGACAACCTTCCTCAAGCAAAAAAAAAAAAAAAAAGAGGAAGACTGGCAGCAGATACTAGCTCAGGGCTAACCTTCCTCAAAAAAAACAAAACCCCCCAAAAAGAGCAGGAAGACCTAAATTCCAGTCTATTCTGCTACTCGGATTAAACGGCTGTGGTTAAATTCTATAGGTTCTATGAAGATCAGTTCCCACTCAGTACTTATTTCTTTTCTACCTAAGCTGTACTGTCTAACATAGTAGCCACTAGCCACATGTGGCTATTTAAATTAAAATTAAATAAAACTAAAAATTTAGTTCCTCAATCACATTAGCCACCTTTCAAGTGCTCAATAGCCATGTAACTAATAGCTATCATATTGGACAGCACAGATTATCAAACATTACCATGATTCCAGAAAGTTCTATTGGACAGTAGGTGTTAGAGCTCTTTCAAGAAAGACTGCTACCCTCATACATCTGTTACTCAGGCTGTCATCTGTTTTTGCATATTCTTCTTTCTTCCTCTAACCTATTTTATTTATACCCCATCTCCTTCGAAAAATAATTCAGACTGCATGAAAAAGAACAGATAGGTGGATGTTTACAACATGTTAATGAAATACAAAATCATGGTAAAGAAAAAGGAACCAAATCTTCCCATTTCAAGGAGTAAGGGTAGCTATACCTGATGGTCAAATTTGACCCTGAGCTTTGACCCTGAGCTTTCTAGAAGCCAGTGCAAGAGGGAAAATATAGTAAACTACACAGTTCTCACTATCAGAAAGAAAAAAAAAAATAGCAATTTCTCCAGAAAGATAATTTTCCTAGACAATAAGTTCTAAAAGATATTTCTTCGAAGAACCTTAGAGAGGGGTCAGTCTCCTTCCTTGACAAGTTTTATAGCAAGTGAAAAGCAGTTTCTACATGACTACTTCTCTCAAGACCTTTGACAAAAGTACAACTCAGTGAGGGCAATTCTACAAGGGTTTGGTTTAAACTAAGATGGTCCGAGTAGCCTGCCTTCCAGTGGTGTAACTTGATCCCAGGAGAGTTATGACTGCCTCTTGGAGTGGATGGACATTGCCGCACTCTTGCAGCTGAGTGACCTCTCCGTAAGTGAGCCTATAGTAGAGGGAGACCACCAACCAAAGTGAGAGTATTTCTCACTAGTTCAGGAAAGACTGAACGGGAGAGGAGGGGATAAAAACTAACACCTAAATAGAGGCCCGGGTTCTCCGTGGATTTCCTTTAACCACCCTAGGGCACCTCTCTGTTGGCCCGAATAGCTGTAAATGGATGTCACTGAGGTAGAAGACTTCATTATCGTTATTAATTACGTTCCAGCCCGGGCCCTCTATTCCTCTGAGCGCGCGGCCTCGGCAAAGAGCCCAGTCGAGAAGCCGGCCGGGCGAATCTCACCTGCAGCCCCAGCTTGCACAGGGATGGAGTGAGCGAGGAGCAGAGCGGGGGCCGTTTTCCGGAGCTGGTGAGGGCACTGGGCTGCAGGCTAAGTTCTCGGAGAGGGGTTCTCACAGCCGGTTTTCCCTGAGAAAGAAAGAGGGTGAGAAAGCCTGGCTCTGCCAGCCCGCCTTCCTCCCGGGGCACTAAGAAGAGCAGCCCCGAACCCAGTCGCGCTCAAGCTGCTGGGCAAACAAAAGACCCCACATGCCCCCGCCCCCAGGCTCGACCCAACCCTCCCGCACGCTCGGCACTGCCAGCCCCCCGCCCCCGAAGCCCCGGCCCAGCTCTCTCCCCCGGAGGCTCTCCCGCTCACCGGCTGAGGCGAAGGCGACAGGCTAAAGTTCAGTGTTTTCACCCGCCACATCTTCAACACAAAACGCAGGTCGATCACCTCCCAGACCCAAGGGGTGACGCCATGTTCACCCGCCGTCTTTATTTGAACCTGCACCGCGCTTCCCGATTGGCTGCGGAGCCTGAGCGCGTCAGGCTAGCGCGTCCGCTCCCGGCCAGAACCCGGCCGCAGGCCCCGCCCCAGAGCGGCCCGCGGTGCGCGCGCTCTCGCTAGGAGTCCCGCACGGAAGATGCGGGCGGGAGGGTGACGCGCGCCCCAGGCCGGAGGCTGGCCTTGTGGCCTCCCCTTGGGGGCGGTGTGCAGGTAGCTGGAGAGTCAAGGAGTCCATCCCTCCTGCTTCCGGCAGACCCCCCCGCCCACTCTGACGGAAAAGTTGTGTCCGTAGGCTGGCCTCGGGAAGTCTCTCCTCAGGTTTCCCTTATTCCCTCGCGCCTCGGCCTTGACTGGAGGGAGCCGGCAGGGCGTCTGGAGGGGAGAGGTGAGCGCAGCGTTGCCCCCTTAGGCCTGGGCGGCCCGCGCACAGCTCCGGCGTCCGTGAGGGCCTCACATGGCCTCACACGCGCTGCTCGACCTGCGCTGTAACTTAGCCTCTTCAGAATTCTCGCGTTTTCTTGGGACCTACCTCAGGGGCTGCAACAAGTGTTCTGGAAGCATAGCTAACGTGTATTGCGCGTTTATTGTGCAGCTGGCACTCTTCCGAACGCTTTAGCTATATGAACCCCTTTAATCCTCCAAACGTCTCCGTTTCACAGACGCAGGAGCTGAGCCGTGCCCCCGGGTGGTAGATGGCAGAGGACAGTCCAACCCACGCCGCCGACTCCCGCGTTCCCCCGGCGCTTCAGGCCCCTCCGTGAGGGAAACCTAGCTGTGGACGGTGGGATCAACTGATTTTTGGAAACAGCCTAAGGGTAAGTTATTCACAGTTATAGTTTATAATAAAGTGTGTTCCTTTGGACACTCACAGCGTCTTGTTTACACTCTGAAGTCTTAATGAGTTTGGAAAAGGCAAGAATCCCAAGAGGAGGAACCATAATCTGTTAGGAGCTGTAGGGCCCGCAGGGGATGGGCTCCTCTAGCACTGTGTTGTCCGACACCATGACCACTGGCCACAGGTGGCTATTGAGCACTTAACATGTGGCTGGTTCAAATTGAGATTATTCTAGGTGTAAAACACAAACAAGATTTCGAAGGCTTTGTGTGAAAGAAATAAGATCTTTTTATTTTTTTTGAGGAAGACTGGCCTTGAGCTCACATCTGTGCCCATCTTCCTCTATTTTATATGTGGGACGCCTGCCACAGCACGGCTTGCCAAGGGGTGCATAGGTCCATCTTGGGATCTGAACTAGCGAACCCCGAGCCGCCAAAGTGGAATGTGCGTGCTTAACTGCTGTGACTGCCCCTGCCTGTTTCTTTTTAATGTGGCTACTAGCAAATTTAAAATTACTTATGAAGCTTACATTCTATTATATTTCTATTGGATGGCACTGCTCGAAAAACATAATGGTCCCAGCCTGAGGGCACTAGAGATAACAGTTGCTTGAATGGAAAACTGAGAAAGACAACCTAAGAGCACAGATTTGGGGCCGGCCAGGTGGCTCAGTGGTTAAGTGCACACATTCCACTTTGGCTGCCCAGGGTTCGCCGGTTCAGATCCCCAGTGTGGACGTGGCACCGCTTGTCAAGCCATGCTGTGGCAGGCGTCCCACATATAAAGTAGAGGAAGATGGGCACAGATGTTAGCTCAGGGCCAGTCTTCCTCAGCAAGAGAGGAGGATTGGTGGCAGATGTTGGCTCAGGGCTAATCTTCCTCAAAAAAAAAAAAAAAGAAAAAGCACAGATTTGAGTCTGGGATTGCCCAAGACTCAGCAGAGGGAATCAGAAGATGTGTATACTTCTGGTCAATCAAAAAGATCCAGCAAGGGGCTGGCCCCATGGCCGAGTGGTTAAGTTCGCGCGCTCCGCTGCAGGCGGCCCAGTGTTTTGTTGGTTCGAATCCTGGGCACGGACATGGCACTGCTCATCAAACCACACTGAGGCAGCGTCCCACATGCCACAACTAGAAGGACCCACAACGAAGAATATACAACTATGTACCAGGGGGGCTTTGGGGAGAAAAAGGAAAAAAATAAAATCTTTAAAAAAAAAAATAAAGATCCAGCAAATAAAACAACAGTGGGAAGTGGCAGAAAAACCAAGACAGAAAACTCTTAAGTGCCAGGAGTAAAAGCTTGTATTATAGAAATGTGTGAACTGGAGTGCTTAATCCTTGTTGCTGGGTGAGTAGCCAAGGGATATGGTGCTTCCAGCAGCAAATTAGGAGGGCGATATGGAGGGGTAGATGAGAGAGAAAATACTGATGTAAATAGGTAACATAAACAGAATTGGTTTGTTGGTGGTGTTTTGCATAATAATTTTTATAATTTGGTGTTTTTTCAAATTGTAAAAATATGGCCAGCCCCAGTGGCCTAGTGGTCAAGTTTAGCATGCTCTGCTTTGGCCGCCCAGATTCGGTTCCTAGGCACAGACCTACCTCTGCTAGCAGCCACGCTGTGCTGGTGGCCCACATACTGAAAAATAGAGGAAGATTGGCAGGGGTGTTAGCTCAGGGAAAATCTTCCTCATGAAAGAAAAAATTGTAAAAATAATGGATGCTTGTTATAGCAAGTGAAACAGTTCAATGGAAAGACGTATTAAAGGCAAAGCCTCCCCCATTCATTCTACCTACCTGAGGTAACCAATAGCATGTAAACCTTTATAAAAACATATATGCATACACACAGGTTTTGTCTTCATTTACACACATACACATTTTTTTTTTTTCTCAAAAATTAATTGATGTGCAGCCTGGGGTCTCTGGAATTGAGAGCTAGTGCCTTCATTTTCTTTTTTCCCTCTCTCTTTCCACTTGTATTACTCCTCTCTCCCTTCCAGGTTCCCTTTTTCACATTCTCACTCTCTCTCACATACATACACAAGGGAAAGGAAAAAGGTATTGGTCCTTTACAAAAATGGCATTATTTCTTACACTTCTGCATTTTTTTCCTCATTCAATGTCTTATATAGCGCTTCTAAGTCAACTCACATAGATCTAATTGATTTGTCATTTCATATTCCTTGCACTTTTTTAAAAATAGGTTAGTTTTCTAATTTTTAAGAGTTCTGTGTTACAGACATTACCTGTCATCACATCGTAAAATTTTCTAGATGTTTTTTGTTTGTTGACTTTATTAATGATACCTTTGGCCAAACAAAGATAAAACTTTTATGTGATCAAGATGTTTATCTTTGGGGGCCAGCCCCATGGCCAAGTGGTTAAGTTCACGCACTCTGCTTCGGCGGCCCAGGGTTTCACTGGTTCGGATCCTGGGCGCGGACATGGCACCGCTCATAAGGCCATGTTGAGGTGGCATCCCACATACCACAACTAGAAAGACCCACAACTAAAAAATATACAACTATGTACTGGGGGGATTTGAGGGGGAAAAAAAAAGATGTTTATCTTTCCTTTTAGATCATCTGGATTTCCTATCTTGATTGAGTCATTCAGTCATCAAATTTTTATGTAAATATGTTTTTCTTTTTCTTTTATAGTGCTTTCATTTTCTGTCTTGGTTTAGGTATCTCTTCCATACCTTGATTGTAGGTCTAGTCTCCCAAATGTTCTTCTGAGATTTTTAATGTTTTGATGGTCACATTTAAATCCTTAATGTATCTGGAATTAAATTTTGTATATAATATGAAGTAGGGGCCCAACTATTAAGCAATTGTAGTTTTTAAATTTTAGGATTAGAGATTATTTTGTAAAAATCAAATTACATAACCCAAATCAGCAACTCTGAGAAGTATCCACCAGGCAGTTGAGTGAACTCAAGGATGAAACTGGAATTACCAGACCTGCTACTGTGTATGATGAAGTACTGAACAAAGGAGGCAGTGTGACCGCTGCTAATCAGTAGGGCTCTGTAATGAAATCTAAAATAATTATATGTTCTCAGAATATAAGCAAAACCAACCTATAGTGAAGACGACTGCATGCATTTTTGCAAATAAAATAATTCCTGATTAATCTGTTAGAACTCGTCATAGGGGATATATTAGTTTGCTAGGGCTGCCATAACAAAGTACTACAGACTGGGTGGCTCAAATAACAGAAATTTATTTTCTCACAATTCACAAAAGGCTAGAACTCTGAGATCAACGTGTCAGCAGGGTAGGTTTCTTCTGAGGCCTCTCTCATTGGCTTGTAGATGACTGTCTTCTCCCTGTAGCTTCAAATGGTCTTCCCTCTGTGGGTGTCTGTGTCCTAATTTCCTCTTTATAAGGACACCAGTCATATTGGATTAGGGCCCACCCATATGACCTCATTTTAACTTAATTCTATCTTTAAAGACCCTCTCTCCAAATATAGTCACATTCTGAAGTACTGGGGGTTAGAATTTCAACATACAAATTGGGGGGGGGGGGGGGGCCATGGTTCAGCCCATAACAGGGGTTAACAATGCAATGAATATGCTTTTAATTTTTTTAAAAAGCTTCGACAAGATTTTTACATTGAAGACTCTATTAAGTAACCAAGGAATTGAGATTACCAGTTTGTTACGTCAGTGAATAAGTGAACAAATGAACGGGATGAGCATAACAAAACTGGGGGGTAGGGGCAGTGCTTTTTCAAATTATACTTTCTGAAACTTTGATTTTCTATCACGCCTTCCAGTCTACCCTGAGAATCGCTGCTGTAATGTACCACTCACTGAAGAGAATGTGTTAAAAATGTCCTCATTTGGTAAGAAATGATTCAAACTACACTTACATGATCATGGTCTCTAAGCTATCTAATATGACCTAGGAAAGGGACCCTAGTGACATTATATTAACCATTCCTAAAGACCTTAACCCAATATGCTACTGTGACCAAAGAGGCTATAAAATGTTGGGTGACTCGAACATTAATTAACACTGGGCCAGACACACAGTATCATTAAAATCATCTGCATCTGCCCTTTCAAAAAGCATCAGAAATCTGAAACCCATCCCTCACTATTAAGAACCAGTGGTTATAACCCCCTCATTTTATACATAGGAAACTAGGATCCAAAGAGGTTAAAATGACTTGTGTAAAGACACTGAGATAATTATTGGTGGATCCAGGCACCAGGTCTTCTAAATTCCAATTTAGTACTCAACTGCTATTTATAAACCATTAATTCCTATTTCTAGTATTCAGGGTTTTTATCCAATGTGCAATTCTGGTCACTACAACTTAAAGAAAATGCGAAAAAGCTAAAAAAGTGTCTAAAGAGAAACAAATGAGATAATCAAAAGGATTAAGGATACATTCTTTTATTTATCTATATCTCAATCTCAGTCCAAAAAGGCTTCCAAAGATGCAGATAGTATAGTAAGATAAAAAAGATTAAAACAGAAAAATGAAAATAAAGGAAGATTGGAACCAAGAACATGGCTAGCACACAAAATATATAACATGAAGTCCTAAACACTTGCTGGAAGTGGGTCATAAATTGAGCCCTAAGTGGTCTAGCATCAATGTAAAGAGAAAAATACACTCAGTTGAATATTTAGTGTCTTCCCAAGGTAAAAACCAAACAGCAATTTAGGAAAAGCACAACTGTGTTCAGAGAAAAATTTCACCCATGCATCCTTAAATAGAATATTATGAATTGTAATGATAAATACCATTTACATATCCACAGCAATTAAGTTTCACAGGGATTTTCATATGGATTGCCAAAGTACAATCCAGAAAAAGCAACTGTGTCAATAAAATGCCAGCTATGTATAGGGAAAATCTGATTTAATCCAGGGACAGAATTAATAAATAGAAGTACACCAAGTACTTTCCAGACTCTCTTTGGTCTGGAAAGAGAGATCACATATAACTGAAGAATAATAAAACTGAAGCTTTTGAGAAGTTAGTTTAAGAAAAATGAAAGAAGTCATAAAATCCAGAAATGTATACAAATTTAAGGTCCAGATGATTTCCCTTACTAAAAAAAGGGTTCTTGGGATACATCTCTAACCTTAAATCTTAAAGTTGATGTCATGCCTCTTAATCCCTTGGTTTGCCCATCAGAAACTGAATCCTGGGCTGTCTAGGGACATGACCAGTTTCAGAATCCTTATGTCTTTCGAAGAGGTTTTGTTTGGGGAAAAAACTGGACAGCTATTCCAGTTACCCCTAGAGAAGACATTTAACCCACCCATGTTTCAGTTCCTATTCTCTTCCTCATATCAGGTTATTAGATTCACTTTTTAAATTTTTAAAAATTAGATTTATTACAAACTGGCTTTGAGCCCCCAGATCTTATATTTTAAGCTACACATTTAGGGGTTGAAATGCCAGCTTTTGAGACCTTTGAAAAACATTCATACTGCTTCTGACAAGTCTATTAAACACATAAATAGCACATTGGGAACCCATGAAGTGTTGTTATTGCTCAAGAGAGAAAACATGGCAGAGAAACAAGGGAAAAGTGGAATAAGCCTCTGGCTGAAAGCTTCAGGGTATGAGCACTGGATAAATGAAGCAAAGGTCAACACTCTTATCTGAGATGTTGAATTGAGAGGTGAGTTGTGCGATGGGAGAGGGGCTAGGGCCAGTTTTGGCTGCCAGTAGCAGAATGCCCAAGATTTGAACTCTGGTACAACGTCTAGAAGAACAGAATGGTAAGAGGCTACAAAGTAAAAATAAACTGAATCATTAAGGTGGTCATACTCAGTTAGCAGTGGAGAAGATCCTCAGTTTCCCAGATGGGCCCCAAAATACAGTAGAGGGGCTCAAGCAAGGCTGGGGTGGACCAGGTAGGACTCCAGGTTACAGTCAAAGTCCTTGAAGAGCATGGACTCCGATGGGCTGGGCTGGGTAGCTTGTGTCTCCATGACAAAGTTAACTGGCTGCTTCTGTAGGAGCTCTGGGTCAAAGGCCACACCCCGGAAGAAAGGGTGGACCTGGAAGTGATGCAAGTAACGCAGACGGTGGAGGGGATTCTGGCATAAGAGCTGAAGGGAAACAGAGCATGAAGGATGAGGGACTGGGCTAGGAAAAAGAAACTGGAAAAGGAGAAAGAAGTTCATGGAGCTGTGGAGGGCAGGAAGAAGAATCCTAATGAGTAGAAGATTTGTAAAAAGGGAGACAGGCTAATTTGGGGGTAAAGGAGGGAATAAAGGAACTCTATTCTTAAGACAGCAGTACTGGCCCACTGTCTCAGAAGTCACTTATCTGTTATGGATAGGGAAGAGATCTGGAGGATCAGGAACTCTGGAATGAAATCTGAAGTGCTGGTTAGAGGGCAAGTAGTGAGGTGCTACTTGATCAAGTTGGAGCCCCACCCAAAAAATTAATCTGAGGAATAGGGAAATATCACTTCAATGATAGGAAAAGGAAAGAGTGAATGGTTTGGTAGTCAAGATGGAAAGTAGTGCTCACCCGTGGAGTACCCTTACCTCATGGAGCAGACGTGAGAGCCCCTGGTTAAGAGAAGCTGGGATCTCAGAGTCATAGTGGGTCACACTTGCCAACATGGCCACGTGATCTCTTTCTGCAGTCACTGGGAACTGAGTTAATGGGTAGGGGGGTGTCATTCCTTAGTAGGAATAAGGCAAGATTTCCTAAGGTCTTCCTTCTTCCCACCACAGGGCAAAGCTTCTCTCTTCTCTGCCAACATCACTACCATTCTCTCACCTTTCCAGTTGCCAGAGAGAAAAGCAAAACACCTAGGGACCACCAATCAGCAGCATGGTTGTAAGGCCCTCCACTCAGGACCTCTGGGGCTACAGATTTGAAAGATACTTGTCACTGCTATCTGTTGGCTATCCTCCTGCCCAATGCTTACCCACCAGCTTTAGCCTCTCTCTTACCCATGTATTGAAGAGTGCCACAGATAGTATAGGCTTGAGATCCCTGGGGCAGATGGCGGGACAAACCAAAGTCTGTCAGTTTCAGATGGCCTATGAAAGATAAAGTAACAACACCACTCTGTTCAACCCCTCATCAGCCATACTTTATTCCCAAACTGAAGTACCTCTCATTCGGGGGCTAGGAAAAGAAAAGGACTTACCTCGTTCATCCAGAAGGATATTCTCCATCTGAAAAATCACAGATGAGAAGTTATTATTCATCCTCTTCCTTTAAGCTCTCTTTCATCCTGTATACCCCCCAGCTGAAGAAGATGCCCAGTCAGCATTCAAGTCTATACTTAGAGGGCCACTTAACACCCATAAGTCCCCCAAAGTCAACTGTTGTCAGATCCCCCCTGCCTTCGGACTTGTTGGAACTTCTTACTGAGGCCTCTCCTCAGACAAAGAGAAAAGGCACTTAATTCTACCTTCACATCTCGATGGATGATGCCCAAGTCATGGAGATAGCCTGTGGATGACAGCAAGCATGGGGTGTGTTGAAGGTCTCCTGCCCTTTCTGATTTCCCTGGTAGCCCCCACCCCATCCCTATCCCTGTTCTTTGACCTCCAGAATTAATATCAATTATCTTCTCTGTCCCCCTCCCCTTAATCCTTCCCTCATTTCCATTACCACTCCTGTTTCACTTACACAGTACCAGGACCAGCTCAGCAGCAAAAAGGCGGATGGAAGCCTCAGCAAAGCAGCCAACAGCAGACCACAGGGAGTACAGATCTGTGCTGCAGTAGCTGCACACTGCAAAGCACCAGAAGTCTAGGCAATATTTGGGGGTTACTGTGCCTGGGCTCAAGGCATCATAGGCCTTCTGCCCAAACTGATGCCACCTGCTGTTCCCCCTCCCTTTAGGAGAGAGAATTGCTATGAGAAGGGCAACAGAGCACAATTAGAACAAGCCAAAGGGATTCATAATCTCAGAGGGGGAGTATGGTAGAAGGACCCATGGGAATCAGGAGAAGCCAGTCACTCACTAATGAAGAGGTGCCGTTTTCCCTGCCAGCTGTCCCCCAAACCATGTACAAAAGGATGGTTGATCTGTCGCTAGGGACAAAGAAAACAGGAAGTTAGGGAGGAACAGGGTCATTGAGGATAAAGGCAGCCAAAAAATCAGGATTTACCTAGTTGTACAGAAAAGGAGCTGCTGCCCCACCTCTCAGTTCAGGTGCACTAAATAGTTGGGATGGCTTGCCCGATAATCCCATAACCAGCATAATACTAAGGAACACATGAACGTGCCAGAGAGATTTCCCTGGCAGGACCTAGAATAACTCTGCTGGTGGCTACTTTTTCAGGATCTACTTTGGTTGAAGCAGAGGGAGGGGGGAGAACCAGGAAGAGCAGGACAGTTGGACAAGAAAGGTGCTTTCTCCACATATGGTTTAGTTCTTCCTAGGATCCTTTCCAGGGCTCTGTGCATACCTGGATGCTAACCTCTTCTTTGCACTGCCTCAGGATGTCCCTCTGTAGGACCTTCACCTTGGGCACCACCTATAAAAGGAGAGGATTGATGACTCCTAGAGGGGAGTAGTGCTATTGAATTGTTTATTCCTCCCAACCTTTCCCTGGAACCTAGAGTGGAGGAGGCAGGGACTAGAGAATAATGTGGAAGAGTACCTAGGTCCCTACCTTCACTGCAAATACTGCTTTCTGGCCACAATCTAGTACCTTGAGGACAGTTCCGAAGGACCCTTTAGCCACAAGGCCTAAAATCTGTACAGAAAAATGCAGAACAGGGAAGTTGAGACTCTGGTTGTTTCTAGAATTCTCCCCAAGACTGAGACCCCTTCCAGGGATTCCATTGACCTACCTTCAGCTGCTGATGCCCCCTAAGGGGCCTAAGGGGAAACTCCGGTAGAAAGAGGTTGATGAACTGAGGCACTGGCCACTCAGACAGAGGCTTCTCTACTAGCCGTGGGGCTGGCTCCACGGGCTCCTGGTGCAGGCACTGATGCCCCCGTAGTCCCCATAGCTCTTCCAGACCTGACCTGCTGGCCCCCACACCTGACCAGAGGCTCTTCCAGCCTTGAACCCAGGCACCCCGAATGTTGTGACCCTGCTGAGAACCAAGGGAGCCACTAAAACTTCTGCCCTTGAGGCATTACAGGTTCTGCCCTATGCAGGCACTCCCTCAACTCTCAACCATAGGGATACATTTTTGAGCACCAGGCAAAATTGCTACTACCCTTGCTTTGGGCCAAGGCCTAGATTTCCTGGACACAATTCAAATCCTCTAGGAACCTTGGACATTTTCCCCACGAGGCATCAAAGATTCAGCCTGTCTCTCTCAGTACGGGTCTGGGATACTTTCAGAGTACAGCCTCCCTGCACCAGTCCCACAGTAGGCATCACTAACATGCTCCTCACCAGTCACTTTCCAGCCCTCAAACCCATTTACCTCACCTAAACAGCCAGAGCCCCACAGCCTACCTTATGAGGAGCAGCCACCCCGGTGTGTTGCCCCTGCCGACAGCTTACTGCTCCCATCCCCAGCCTCTGCCTCCTCTCTCCTTCCACTAAATCTGCTGTCCCAGTTACATAAGCAATTCCTCCCCCTGATGCTGCATTACACGTGAGCCGTGCCTCTCTGCTGTTTATGACTAGAGATGCAAGTGATACAGCCAAACCTCACTCTTATCCCCAAATCCTATACCCCTGGTTAAGATAGGCTTGTAGCCAGAACTAAAATGTGTGAAGACCTATCAGCATGGGACCAGTGTCACACCGGAGCTGGGAAGTTATCTGTGATATGGCTTCAGGCAGGCGGCTTCAGAGGCCACCCTCATTAAAGTGGCAGCTAGATGATGTGTATCAATGGTTGATGGGGATGGAAGGACACAGACAAGTTGAATCCATGCACTCAACACAATTGGGGGGGGAAAAAAACAGCACCAAATTTAAAATATATTTTTTCTCTTTAAATCATCTTCTTACCATTCTCCAGAGCATACCCCAAGGGGACCCATGGCCAGCCCTGGCTCCTATTGCCATCTTCCCAAGTGAGCTTGGCACAGATTGGGGAGGGGCTGATTCCCCCCAGAACACTAATACCTTTTTCATACAAGGCAGTGGAATGTGGGACAGAAGATCAGCCCCTCCCCTCAACTTTCTGGCACAGAGGGAGAGCAGTTACACTTAGAAATATATATATATATATTTATATATATGTGTATTTATAAAAATTTATCACACTTGATCAGAACTGTCCCCCCATCCTTTCAGTTGACCCCAAGGGAACCAGATCCTAGCCCTGGGCCCACTCCCTGGGTCTTGCTCTCTTGATGGCTCTCTGGCCCTGGGCCTGCTGATCAGTGCGAGGTAGAACTCTATTATTATCCACCATGCTCTGTAGGGAACAGACCAACTGCTAAAGAGCAATGCCTCTCTCCACAGTACCCTGGGGCTCCTGACCCCCACAAATCCTGATGGATGAAGGGAAGTGCTTCCCACCCAACAAGTCCCTGAGGCCTGAGCCAGAGTCAGATCCTGTACTGCAGCCACTCTTGGATTGCTGGATCACTTGCGCCTGCCAAAGATGGACTTCTTGCCAGGGTTCTTGTTGCCCCCACTTAAACCGATGAGGAGCCGGGCTTTCTCCTCCTCTTCCTGCTGTTGCATGTTGAGGTCTGATTTAGTTTCTAGCTTTCCCCGGACCTCAGACCCTGTTGCGGGCTTCAGCCTTAGCTTCTCTTTGATTACCTGACAGATTAGAAAGGAGTAAAAGGGAAGGTAAACATTAGTGGGACAGGCAGAATAAATCACAGTGAACCAAGTCAATAAAGATTTATTAAACTCACATGAAGGTACAATGCGGCAGCTCATATTCTAAAACAATCTCTGCTTTCAAGAAGCTTACAGTCTAATTAGAACCCATTCTAAACCTGAGGTTGTCAGCCCTCAGTTCCCTAAAAATCAACAGTAGTTAACATATGTGAAACACTCAGTAAACATTCAGTTTAATCATCTGAGCAAAGTCATGGAGAGGGCAGAGATAGAAGTTGCTCAAATTTCATTCACCTGCCCCTTCCCAAGGCTGCTTGTTAATATATCCTACAATGAAATGCTCCTGAGCAGAGGATCTGCTTGCCAGCTCCTGCTAACCAAACAGCCATGAACTCTGCCGGGATACCTGGGCAACCAGGGCTCTGCGGCTGTCCCTCTTGACAGCCATGGCAAAGTCTAGCCATGTCCATGTGTTGTTGTGGTACTCCAGACAGGGCAGCACCAGGTTAAGGTCACCCCAGTCCACACTGTTCTTCTCACCCTGCAAGAGAAGGAGGGGGAGTGGAGAGAAAAGAAAAGGGGAAAAATAAATCAGCTGCCATTTTTAGTCCAAGTCTAGTACCTTCCTGCAGCAGCACCCTACAGATACTGATTTCCCCTTACCTCAGTCTGCTAATGGTACCGACTCCTGAAGGGAGCAGAGGGAACAGCAGATTTATCATCCTTAGACTAGCCTCAGAAGCTGGACTGTCTCCCTGTCTTTAATCTCTGATGATCTTATCTCCCTTCCCACCCTGTCCTATAAAGTGCTGAGGAGAAGCATACCTTGTAGCTGACACACAGTGGAACCTGTGGAATCTTTATGTAGATGAAGGAGTTGTTCATGGCAGCTCGCTCTTTCATCTTGTCAATATCATCAACAGGGTGCTAGGAAAGGCAGCAAAGGAGTTATGAGCCCCTGAAACAATCAGAAGAAACTTAGGACCCCAAACATCTCTACCTCCTTTCACCCCTGGAGCAGACTCAAAGGAAACAGAAGAAATCCAGCCAAGCCAAACAGAGTACCCCAGGACGCTCCCATTTTTTATCATCAGGGGCATGTCTGGTACCTCTGGTGCTTTGCGAAATGACCTTCTGACCCCAGAACTCCGATTCAAGCCCTGTGCCACACCCTTCCCAGGGCCCAGTGGTGCTGCATCATCTGTTGGAATCAGCTGTCGAGGCTTCACCACTGGTATTCCTATGAAAAAGCAAGCACACCAGCTCTTGTCCTCTTTCTGAAGCTTCTGCTGTCTCTGGGGCTGCTACCCCAGTCTTCTGGAGGTCCACCATAAAAGTTCTCACCAGTAGTCACCAGTTTGGACTTATCTTCTTCATCACCAACCTCATCATCTTCCACACTTCGGCCAGGAAAGAAAAAGCCCATTATTCTATGGAAGAACTGGTGTGTCAGCTGGATGGTGAGAGGCACCACATTTACCTAAAGAGGAAAAAGGCTGAAGAAGCAATTAAGCTCAGACATCATCCCTCAGTTTACCTAGCCCTAACATAGCATAATATAACACACAGATAGCTTTTGACTGCCCTTTGTTGCTGTCCCCAGAGGAGTGTTTACTAACCTCAAAGTGCTCCTTAACAGAGATACCCCCAACAGGGGGCCGGACTTTGCTGAAGAGGCGGAGAGCTAGCTGTCGCCCAGACTGGCAGGAGCTCTGGGGCCGCAGGACTACCTGTAGGATAGAGTGATAAATCAACCCACAAATCCTCTGTGCACTGAGAGAAGGAGCAATGATCTTGTTAAGCTGGGCAAGCTTTCACCATCTCATCACCACACTGTTTCCCATACTACGTTTATGTGGAAGGACCATTACAAATGCCCTGTGCTAAGAAGCATATGAATGGTCTAGGAATGGGGAAATAAGACTTGCCTTATAGACAGCATTGGGGAGAAGGTTGTTCATAGTGAACCAGCCCAACTCGAGAAGATGTTCTGCTGTGTCATCAGACTTATTCACCTATAAAGACAGATTCCCCCCACACCCAATCCACTATAATAAGCCTTTCTCAGGAGTTTGCTAGAGAATTGCTACATATCCTGTTTGTTGTCAGGTTCTCCATATGCCTAATCCCAACCTTTGATATGTCTTTCAGTCTCATACAGTCAATGCACCCTCTAATCCAGTGTTTCGCATGGGTGCTACTAGCCAGGGCACTAAATGCCAGTAGTACTTCCCAGTCACTGTGACATTCAGAAATGGCTTCATTATTTTCCAAAACATCCCTGGGGGGATAAAGAATAATGTCCTCTCCTCCATGCCACAGCTAACTGCAAGAAAGCTGAATGCCAGTATAGAATTAATGGTTCTATTCCAAGCTGGACTTGGAAGAATACTTCCCTCTGTGCCACATTTCTAGGGAAAATCTTATTCAATGAGGAAGCATTTGATCAATCTATATCTTATTATTTAATATTACAAGCAGATGTGTCTAAGGGAACTCTACTCATGTTTCTTTCATCATTAATAACTTTAATACCATGATTAATAATCATATAATAATTAGCCCCTTTTTGTTTCTCTCTTTTTGTGAGTCAGACTCCTGAGATAGGTCAATGCCTCTCAATACAGCTGCCTTTGTGTGACTATATACCCGATACCTTGCTGTAGAGGAACCGCTGCAGCTCCAGTTCAGCAATTCCAAGCTGTCCATCTTCCTCTGTCAGGCACCATCGTGCTTGAGCAAAGTAGAACTCGGTACGACGGACCACACTCACATCTTCTTGCTGCTTTCGCAGCTCCATCTTGTTGGCCTGCTGCAATTGGAAATCCTTAAAACACCTATAAATGGACAGGAAGGCCAAAGCCATTAAGGGCAATAGCATTCAGGCTGTGGGTGGGGCAGAATGCTCAAGAATGATGCAGGAGGTAAACCCAGAGATGGACCTATTCTGGAACAGGTAGTCCCTAAATTTTGTTCCTGGATTCATTGCTCCTCACACCCTGGGCCATGGGAGCAAAAATTCCATCTTTTAGTTCTACAGCTTCTTAATAAAGTAATCTCTTTCCACTAATAACCCCTATGATAGTATCTGCAATTGTGTTCCTTACTGATCAAGATATTTTCAGTTCAGATGCACAGTATCAAGGCCACTAAAGTGATCTTTCCCAACTACCTGTTTTCCTCCTTTCCCAGGAGGTACTCTATTGAGGATCCAAAAGAAGGGCTCTCCTGTTCTCAACCTCTTGGCTAAGTCCAAGACGACTCATTCCAGAAGAGGTGCCTGAATCTACTATATCAGCCTTTGATAATGCACACTAGACCTAAAGACCATCAGAAAACAGGCAAGGAAGAGAAATCAACTCCAGCTAGGGCACTTGAAAAGGGCAGGGAAAGAACGCTGTGGCACCTGATGAGGATATTAAGCTCTTCACTTTCCAACTGTAGGTTGGCCTTCTCCTGGTTTAGCTGCAACTGAAGCTTTTGGTTCAGGTCAAGCAGGTTCTCATTCTTGCTGTCATCCTGCAAAGACTAGGGAGCCAGGACAGGAGAAACTTAAGAGATCTCCCTCATCCTAGGAGACCTCCCTATCCTCACACTACCCAGGTGACTACCTTCATGATAGAATACATCTGCTTTTCCAGCTGCCGTATCTGGGCCACGTGCTGCCGCACAGCCTCCTGCAGATGTAATATGCTGCTACGCTGCTCCTCAGGATTGCTAGAGATCTCAAGCTGGAACCTGACCCGCTGCTTCTTCTCACTATGCTCCTAAAGGAATGGAAAAGGAAATGAACAAAAATTTTTAATAGACAAGTCTTGTAACAAAGTGAAATAGAGAAAGGAACAAGAAGTGGGGATCTGTTCTGGAAAGGTCACCTTTATCTGTCACTGTTAGTAGCAAGATTAAGGGGTAGGCCAATGCGGAAGATCTGGCAATGTATATTTGACAATAAGCCAGTCCCATAGGATAGGCAGAGAAGTGGAAGTGGGGAGTAGTTACTGTTTTTAAAGGTATTTAAGTGGCTGGGGAGAGAAGTGACCAAGAAAAATAATCTAGTAAACAAGTTCTACAGTCTCAGGGACACTCAGACCTTTCCTAGACAAGAGAAATTTCAACTGCCGCTGATGACTAACGAGAGGATATACTAACCACAAGGCCTTTTTTCAGTTTTAAGCATGGCTTTTCTTACTGGACCCAAATAAAGCACAAAGTCTGGAGGTTCCTGTGAGGCTAACTGGCATTCCATAAAGGCCCATCTTCACCTTTCGCTTGGGTTCTACGTGGAGCAGCAAGTTGTTGACGATGTCCAGGATCATGGCATACTGAGCCGGGTTGGTGGAGATTTCTAGCTCATGATGGATGAGGGTGAAGGTATCCACAGCCCCTAGGTAATTGTTTGCAAC
Organism: Equus quagga; assembly: GCF_021613505.1. Lineage (NCBI taxonomy): Eukaryota > Metazoa > Chordata > Mammalia > Perissodactyla > Equidae > Equus > Equus quagga. The sequence continues at coordinate 74,380,532 of NC_060277.1, read as the reverse complement.
TAAATAAGAGGCTCAAGTTTCTCTCTAAATATCTATCCCATCTCCTAACCCATATTGGAACCACTCCTGTTAGTTAACCCCATAGAAAGGGCTCGGTGAGAGATGCTCATAGGTATAAACATGTTTGCTCATTTCAACATCAAACAATACCCCTTCATCCCAGTTCCCTCCAAGAGTACAGATTATTCTCTCATAGCAGAACTTACAAAATGTAGAGCAAAGTGTAATGTTAATGCCCAATGCACAGTGGGGATCTTAATTACACTACTGCCTCAAAACCACTAAGGAAATAACTACTTTCATAAGTTCCCTAGTCCCCTCCTAAAAGCTTTTCAAGCCCTGAATACCTTCCTGCTTCTTTAGGAGATCTTCCTTTTCCTGGTTCTCATGAACCTCAGGTGGCTTAATCTGAGTTGCCAGCTCAGGATCAATGTCATGGCTGTAACTAATATAGTACATTCGGCAGTTGCAACGTGAAATGATTCGCTGGACTTGCTGGGCTTGCTGAGCCTCAGCTGGCTGGTTCCAATCTGGGAAGAGGTGGGGAAAAAATAAGAAAAAGATTCTCAATAGAGGTATTGTGAGAGCCTCCCAGCTTCATGTGATGTCTAGGAAACTCCAGACACTTGCTTTCAACCTAGCCTAACAAAAAATGGTCTTACTCCAGCATATACTGATCTTAAGGGTAGGTAAGGAAATGAGGCCCCTTTGGGATACACATCTGCTCCTAAACATATGAGGGGAAGATGGGAGAGCTGACCTGTGGTAGTGGTAACCATGCCTCCCACTGCCTGCCCGCTCTCCATCAGCTCCTGCACAGAGTCCAGACTACGCTGCCGGTGCTCCTCAATATTCTTCACCTGCAGACAGAGATATAGGCACCTTTATCTCCTAGGGGATCAGTAGCTTTCCCTGGCCAACTGGGTCACAGGTCTCCATGATGCAATTAGTTTGACTTACTGTCTAGATTTCCAGTGCCTGGAATAGCTTGCAGGATCTCCCACAGTAGAGGACATATGTGTCTCTCACTCCTGGCCCAAACCACCCAAATTCTCCAAACCCAACTGACTTGCATGCACATTTGCCAGGCTTGCAGACCTCAGGCCAGAATAATAACTTAAGTTAAAATCAAATCATGTCCCCACCTCACACCCATTAGGATGGCTACTGTCAAAAAAAATAGGAAATAAGTGTTGGCAAGGATGTACAAGAATTGGAACCCTTGTGCACCATTGGTGAGAATGTAAAATGGTACAGTCACTGGGGAAAACAGTATGGCAGTTCCCCAAAAAATTAAAAGTAGGGGCTGGCCCCATGGCCAAGTGGTTAAGTTTGCATGCTCTGCTTCAGTGGCCTGGGGATCACTGGTTTGGATCCTGGGCACAGAGCTATGCACCACTCAACAAGCCATGCTGTGGCAGCATCCCACATAGAGGAACTGGAATGATCTACAACTAGGATATACAACTATGTACTGGGGCTTTGGGGAGGGGAAAAAAAAAAAGAGGAAGATCAGCAATGGATGTTAGCTCAGGGCCAATCTTCCTCACCAAAAAAAAAGAGAGATTATATGATCCAGCAATTCCACTTCTGGGTATACACCCAAATAAGTGAAAGCAGGGTCTAGAAGAAATATTTGACATCCATATTCATAACAGCACTATTTACAATAGCTAAAATGTGGAAGAAACCCAAGTGTCCATCAATGGATGAATGGATAAGCAATATGTGGTGTATACATATGATGTAATATTATTCAGCCTTAAAAAGGAAGGAAATTCTGACACATGCTACAACATGGATGAATCCTGGGGACATTATACTAAGTGAAATAAACCAGTCACAAAAATATATATATATATTGTATGATTCTACTTACATGAGGTACTTTAGAGCAGTCAGAATTACATAGAGAAAGTAGAATGGTGGCTGCCAGATACTGGGGGGCAAAGGGGGTGGGGAGTTATTGTTTAATGGGTATAGAGTTTCAGTTTTACAAGATGAAAAGAGTTATGGAGATGGATGGTGGTAATGGCTACGTAACATTATGAATGTATGTAATACCAATGAACTATACACTTAAAAATGGCTAAGATGATAAATTTTATGTTATCTGTATTTTACCACAATACAAAAAATTAGAAAAAAAATCAAATCATGTCATGGGCAAAAATTTCATCAAAACCAGTGACTTTCCCACCCACTTTGGTATTCATGTGTTTGTGTTCTTGCTGTTTTCTGTCTTCAGACAGACAACCACTCTGATGCTGTTGCCATAGAGGAAAGGGACTCTCTCTGCCAAACTGAAGTCAAAGCGAATAACAGAATGAGTAATATGGAAAACCATAAGCAGATCTGCCAAGTCACAAAAAAATTCATATAGGAAAGGCAAGATCAAAGTCCCTCCCACCTAAGCCAAGGACATTCCACCCTAATACTAATATCACAGCCTGAGAAAAAAAAGAGTTCACTTTCAAAAGAAGCCATGCCTAAAAGAAGCAGAGTCCCAGAAAATGCCAGATAGGGAGATTCTGCATATCACATCCGGCCCACCTCTACATGAGTAGTTAACACTTTCTCTGCCTACCTCCTGAGACTACTGGTAAAGGGCACTGCTTACCTGAACCACAGCTCTAATATATCAGCATGACCTATGATATTACCAATAACCTGACCTGTATTTGGCTTGACATCTTATATAATTACACTTCAGGTTTCCTGGATTGAGCCCTAAAGTTGTTGGAATAAAAAGCACCAGCCAGGGAGAAGGGGAGAGGGATTAGCTTCATCCCCCTTGAGTAGAATGGCAAATGAAGTTATCACACTGGTCCTTATCAGATGTAGCTGGATCCAGTAACTCATTTGGGTGTACCATGCCCAGCACAATGTGGACACTTAACACCTGTTAAATAAGTAATGACAATACAAAATATTGGCTAGGTATATCTTATAACCATTAGATCTCCCAATAATTTTGATGATATTATATCCTAGAAATTACAGTGCAAATTCAGTTTTACCAAGAAGCTGAAAAGAATATTTACAGCCTAGTCCCTGCCAACTGTTCACAGTCTCAGTAACAAAAACATTATCTTGACACATACTTAGACCTCCCCAGACATACTGATTTTTAAAAATGATGACTACTTTCCATCTGAATGAAACTTTATATTTTTCAAAGTACATTCTCATTTGATCCTTTCAACACTCTTGTGAGGGTGAAGAATTAACTCCATCTTACAACTAAAGGTGACTTGCCCAAGGGCTCATGGCTACTATAGTGGCAAAGCTGGCATTAGAACTCACATAACATGACTCCCAGACAAGCAGTCTTACTATGCAACCTTACTGCCTTGCTGAAACTACCAATCAGTCATCTTCATAAGAGAGATCAGAGAAAGGGCAGATAGAGAGCCTATCTAAAATTCTCAGGGGTCGGTGCCATGGCCGAGTGGTTAAGTTTGCACACTCTGCTTCAGCAGCCCAGGGTTTCACTGGTTCGGATCCTGGGCGTGGACCTAGCACCGCTCATCAAGCCATGCTGAGGCGGCGTCCCACATAGCTCAACTAGAAGGGGCTACGACCAGAATATACATCTATGTACTGGGGGCCTTTGGAGGGAAGAAGAAGAAGAAAAAAAAAGATTAGCAACAGATGTTAACTCAGGGCCAATCTTTAAAAAATTAAAATAAAATAAAATTCTCAGCCTATTTACTGCCTGTTTTCAGGCTGCCTGCTGATAAGCGTGATCTTATTAATGGGGGTCAGCAATCTTTTCAAAAGCAAAAGTTCCAACCCATTTTATTCTAGTGCTGGGAAATGAGAATTTTCCTTGCAATGAAATAGTATAACATGAGATTAAAATATATATATATTATGTGCTCACAGACACAGACCAGGGACTGCCTACAATTCCTACATTCAAGATGTTACCAATCTCATTATTCTACTAAGCTGGTAGCAACAGGTACTGTCAAGAATCTTGCAGGCATTCTGGTGGAAGGGGCCAACTATGGAAAACTTGGGATATACTAGGCCTTCCCACCTCTACTGACTAACCTCTAACCAGAGCTGTCGGCCATCCTGCTCGGTGGGGCTGCTTTCAGTGGTGGCAAAGTACTGCATGCCATCCAATAGGCAAGTCCAGGATGTCTTTTGCTTCAATGTGTCACCATACCAGGCTGGATGGTGTTGGCACTGCAGCAGCTGGGCTTTGGCAGCTGACACAATGACACAGCCTTCTGTCTCCGCTCCACGAAGAACCATCTATGTCAGAGACAGAAGCAGAGTCACAGCACCAGGGCCACCATGGAAGATAGGAAAGTTAGTGAGAGGATTGTACCAATGATTGCAGCTGGGTCTAATTCTGGTTTACTGAGGTGAACCCTACTGGCTTTTAGACATGTAAGTGTTTATCCTTGCTACCTGCTGGAAGGAATAATTTTTTGGAGCTCTATCTACCCATTCTCATTTAGAGGTGGGGGAAAGTGAACACATATGATTATGATCTAGCCCAAAGTTGGGGTGCTCTGGTAAAGAGAAGGTACCTGGCAGTTGACCAACTCAATAAGGCAGTTTCGGTTATATATATCATCCGTCTGGCAAGCAGCAATACCACACAACTGGTCACTCACACCTGACTCCTCTTCCGTGAACACTACAAACCTATCTGTCTCTTCAATCAGCTTCTGCAACATGTAGGCACCTGGCAAGAGAAACAGGAAGTGAGGAGAAGTCTCAGTCTTAAACAAACAGAGAACACATCTGGGGCCAAACTAATCTTCCTTCAATTTCTCTGGCTAGGTTAGGGCTACAATGTATTCTCCTCAACCTGCAACTCCAACCCACCCTACCCTACCCCTTGACCCCTGAGGGCAAAGTAAGGTTTCATTTCATTTCCCCCTCAATTTTAATAAAGTAACAGATCCCCAAGAGAAACTTAGAAATGCTGCATAAGTAGTAGCATTTATTTTCTCTTAGGCAAGTCACCTCTGGAATGCTCTAGGATCTTTTTTACCCATTTTGTTCCTTTTATTTTCATTTCATATTATTTTAGCCACTCTTTTTGATCACTCCTTTCCACAGGAAACCACTCCCTTGCTACTGCATTCTCCTAGCTCTCCTGCTTCCTTTCATTATGCCTCTAGATCCTCTTCCTTCTCCCAGGTTTTAGAAGTATCTCCTAAGGTCTATCCCTTCTCTTTCTTACTCTTTCTTCTAATGAGTTTGTCTAACAGAGTTATGCTTAAAGCATGGTCTCCAGAATTAGACTAGCCTGCCTGTGTTCAAGATCCTATGTCTGCCAGTTACTTGACTGTGACCTTCAGCAGCTTGCTTTAACCTCTCTGTGTCTCAGTTTCCTTGTCTGTAAAATAACAGAAACTACTCATGAGGTTGTTGAGAAAATTTAATGGAATAATATATAAAAGTATTTCAAAGAGTACCTACCACACAGTAAGCAACTATTATCTCCTTGGCATTAACTCTTAGCTCTATGCTGAAACTCCCAAGTCTCTAACTCTAGCCCTAAGCTTTTAGACCCTCATTTCCAGCTGTTTGTTAGACATTACCTAGATGTACTACTTGTACTACAAACTCAGTATGTCCAAATCAACAACCCTATACCTCCCTAAACCTGTTTAGCCTCTGGCCCTCCTATTTCTGATATTATTGTTACCATCATGCCAGTCACCAGCCTCAAAGCCTCAGTCATTATCACTTTCTTCCTGTTTTAACTCCTTCCAATCAGCTGCCAAACCTCTTATATGCACAATAACATTTCTCTCCATTCCCTCATCTCCATTCCCACTGCCTCTACCTAGTTCAAGCCCTCATTGCCTCTTGTTGAGAAACCATAATAGTTTCCTAATTTGTCTTCCCACCTCCAGTTTCTTCCTCTCCAGTACTCCTCTGCACCACTGCCAGATTTATCTTCCTCTGAGTAAAATGCTAATGATGACACACTCCTCTTCCAAAACCTTCAGTAGATCACCACTGTCTACTGAATAAGGACCGAAAACTCCTTAGCCTTGTATTATAAGGCCTTTGATGATCTACCTCCAGCTTTTCTTTCTAGCATCTTCTCTTACTCCTCTCCTTTAGCTACTCTCTATGCCAAACAAAACAGACTGTTCACTCTCCTTTGAACATACTTGAGCTTTACCAACTCCATTCCTATTCAGGATATTCCCTGTGCCTTGAATGCCCCTCCCTCCCTATTTCCACATGTTCAAACCATACTAAGCCTTCAAGGTTCAGCTCAAAGGCTACTTCTTCAATAAAACCTTCCCTGATGACACTCCCTCCTTCACTCCAGTCAAGAACAACTCCTATATTCTTTAATTTCTCTCTTGTGGCATTTATCACTTTTCACCTTGTTCTTAAACTCACCATGAACTTGCAGTCCTCCATACTTGTTATTCTCTCTCCCTAAAATGCCCTCTCCTCTTTCCTTACCCATCGCATCTCAGTTATCATCTTCTCTGTGAGGCCTTTCTAGACTTCTTACGATGATTTAAATACTTCTGTCTTGAACATTCTTACAAAGCATTTTCATAATGAAATAATAATTTACATGTTTATCTACTGGTTTCTGAGTTTACCCTCATCTTCGTATCCCTAATGTCTAGGGTCATTTCTGGTACATTATAAACCCTCAATAAAGCTAAAATGAATCTGTGAATGAATGATTGAGTGAATGAATGAACTAATCTCAGCTTATCCAGAGATGATAAACTTGTTGAGCCAAGTAGAATGTCATGCATTCTATATCCCTCACTTTACCCAGCACAGTGCTTTGTGCCTATTAAGTACTCAATAAATATTTGTTCACTGAACAAATTAATTCAACAAAATACAAAACAATCTCTAATCCTTTGCTTCTTTTCCTTATGAATCCTGTTTTGGCTCAATCACTCCTTAATCCTCCCTCTGGTCACAGGACCAGAACCTTTAAGGCCCCATAGCATTGCTATGTAAGACTTAAGTGGTCTACTATGGGAAAATCATGGTTTCATCCCTATACCTACATGGAGCTAGCCATGATTTAGTCCTTCTCAAACTCCTGTCAAAGCCCACGTCGATATTCTAAACCTAACCCTATGGAATCTCATCTCATTCCAGCTTACCTCCTGATGACCCCTTATCAGGCTGTCCACTAAAGCTGGGAGTGCTGACAGGAGGTGGGGCTGGGGCACTGGTCAGGATACTCTGCTTTGGCTTTTTGGCTGGCATCTGGGGATCAATCTTTAACCCCTTCAGGGCCTCAGTAGAGAGATTACGTTTGAGTACAGCTGCCTTTTTGTAGCCATCATATAAACCAAAGGCAATGTCTCGATTGGTGGTCGTCCAGGAAGCCCGTAAATCTACCAAGTGCAGCTGGTGTGTGTGAAAGGCAGGATCCCCGACCCGAGTAGAGAGCTCCTAGGAAACAGGAAAAGAACCTCAGGGCAGCATGGAAATTCCCACCATTCCTCCTGGGCCATAAATGCAGAGAGAAGAAAACAAGCCTATTGAATAAGAAACCTGTTCTGGGGGAGACAAGAAAACGCTGGAGAAGGAGAAACTAAGTGGTCTTAGTGTGTGCATTTGATTACACTCTGACTATACCCACTGTATTTTAAATGACTCAGAATTACAACTTAAAATAACTTCCTTAATTGGGGGAAAAAAACACCAAATAAGGTTCTAGGAAAAAAGTTTTACTCTATTTCCTGAAGGGCAAGAGACTATCTTTAGAAAGAAAGAAAAGAAATTTTGAAAAAGAGGAATGCTGATACAGCTGATACAAGTGAGTGCATCATAAACTAATGACATACATGCTTGGAATATAATTAGGAATGTTACCAGGAACTTAGCCTGAAACCTACTACTATGGACTGAATTGTGTCCCCCCCCAATTCCTATGTTGAGGCCATATTCCACAATGTGATGGTATTTGGAGATGGGGCCTTTAACGAGGTAATTACGTTTTGATGAGGTCAAGAGGGTGAGGCCCTCATGATGGAATCAGTGTACTCCTAAGAAGAGACACCAGAGAGCTTACTCTCTCTCTCTTTTCCCACCATGTAAGGACACAGAGAAAAGGCCGCCATCTACCAGCCAGGAAGAGAGCCCTCACCAGAACCTGACAATGCTGGCACCCTGATCTTAAACTTCCCAGCCTCCAGAACTGTGAGAAAGAAATTTCTGTTGTTTAAGCCACCCAGTCTGTGGTATTTTGTTATGGTAGCATGAGCAAACTAAGACATCCACTGATAGACATGAGATAATAAAGAGACTGTGTCAGGCAGTACCTCCTCAGCCATGCGACTGCTGTGCCGTTGGTAGGTGAGGGACGACAGGCTCAGTAGGTGGGTCTTTGTTACCAAAGGGTCAAGGCAGTGATCAGCATTCTCTTCAGTGGGCGAGGCCATCAAGTGAACAGTCACCTGACTTAAGTCACTAACCATCTGGGTCACACTCCAGTCAGAGATGAGGCGCCGCATTACTGTGCCCGCTGAGAAAAGGAGGCATTCAGAGTCCGTGCAGACCAGTACAGAAGAATAGTATGGGACAGAAAGAGAGGAAGGGAAAGGAACTGAGGGGAAAAGGACAAAGAATAGGCCAGGAGAAATGAAGGGAGTCTGACCTTACCTTGAGGTATAAGCCGCTGAGTTCCCCGAGTAAAGACATGGCCCTGACTGCACTCAATCTGGATGCCCCGTTGCTGGGCGAATGAGGCCCAATAATGCACCTGGCAACAAGACAGTATAACAATGAATGAAGGATGGCATGAGAAAGACAGATGGAGACCTAATAAGAGAAGACAAGAAAACTAGGGAAGGGGAACAGAACTGAAGATGTCAGCAGGGTCATCAGAGCCTGACCTGCAACTGGGGAAAGAGTGCAGTATAGGAAAGCTGCTTGTAGTGCTGGCCAAGTTTCTTCTTGCTGGGTTTCAGGTTATTGAAGAGCTTTCCCCTGCAGATAGGCCTTGTGACACTAGTCCAAGTTGCCCAAAAGTTTTGCATCCAGCGCAGGGTACTACTATATAGCAGAATTCGGGGCTGGGATATTGCTGCAAAGGAAAGGATAGACATTTCCTACCTGTAGTTAAAACATAGAGATGAAACTAAATCCTTCCCTAGCTTCAGGTTTTAGAGGTTTAAAAACCCAAACAGTACTCAGCCTCACACTCAAAGGAGAGGGGTCCAACACCCTCTCCTTTCAAAGATCCAAGCTCTTTGCTTTCACTAACCCTCTCCAAAAAAAAGGTCTAACCCAAGTCTTCCTTTGCCCTTTCCCTATCCCTTCCCCAGAGGGTCAAGCTGAAGTCCTCAGTGTCTAAGCCCATCCTCCCAGTCCTTCCTCCCCCTTGCCCCAAACCCAAGCCTCACTCCCGCTGTGCTGAGTCAGATCCATCTTGATGGAGAGATTGAGGTTCTCAGAGCGGAAGGCCCGGTAGGAGTCATGGAGCTGGCCCAATGGCACCTCAGGCAGGAATTCTGGGGCCCGCAGAGTGACACCATGGTGATCATAGGGGTTCCCATGGCATAGCCACTGCAGATCCAGTGTCATGCAGAGGTCAGGCAGGTGAAGGAAGCAGCAGTCGTCATACCTGCCTCACAAGAGAGCCCCAGGGCTCAGTGCCCTGGTTACTTGCAGCCCCTCGGCTCTTCCCCTCTCCTTCCACCCTGAGTCCCTCACCCTGTTAAGGTCCCACCCATCAATCCACTCACTTAGAGGCTGTTCTCACGTTGACATCCAAGTCACCCTTGAACACAAACTGACCCGGTTTCCAATGAAAAGACAAGTGGCTCCACTCCCAGTGCATATTTTCAGTTGTGTTGTATGGATCCTGTAACCACCCACAAGAACTTGGTGAGATACGGATAAGAGTATCACCCTCATCTTCCAAATCAGTACATTTCTTTCTTCCCCTATGTGCTGTACAAGCCCCAACCATACCACCCTAATAAGAAAACAACTCCTCTAGGCACCTCACCTCAGTAGCCAGCTGGTGCAGGTTTGCCTGTTCAATGTCCATATGCCAGTCCCCATGGAACAGAAGACGGCTCTTGTCCCACCAGGGCAAGGGTGGGCTGGGGTCAGCTGAGGGCTTGGTCAAGAGGTCCACAGATTGGCCAATCAATGTCCAGGCTGGATCCCAGCATGGGCCCCACACCACTGTGTACTGGAAGATTTCCGCTGGGGTAGATAGGCAAAGGGTACACCTTGTTACACAACTTCATCCCTCTTCTTCCTTCACTCCAGAAGGGCCTCAGCTCATCTCCCACCCCAGCCATCACAAACATGTCTTAGCCAAACCAACTGCCCTCCTCTACTCACAGTGGAAGTCGTGGTAGAACTTGAGTGGGGGCATGTTCCTCTCTACTGCCACGTTACCCCATGGAAGCCCCAAATGCAGGATTTGACGCCGACGGGAGCAAGGCTGACCGCTCTGCTCGGTGCCCACAAGTCTACCCATCAGCCGCCAGTCATGGATCTCAAACAGGTACCGGGGATAGTCTCTTATCCGAACTGTGATTATAGGGAGGATACACACTGGCTATTCAAGGGACTATCTCAGCACTCTCAGGCATTCTTCTCCCTGCCACTATTTTTACCCATCTGTTTCACAAAGTCAATGAGAGAATAAGAAGGAGCAGTTGGCAGCAAAGCTGAAAAGGGGCATGGAGACACTGAGCAGATGGTGAGGGGACTAACACTGAGATCCAAGTGTTAGTTGTGTTAGCTGTCCCTTTATATTAGCCAAGCAGTTTCAGTATGAAATTCAGGAACAGAAAAACGGGAAGAGGAGCCTACCCATCCCACTCTACCCATCCAAAAACAGCCACACTTCCCGATATAACCAAGCTCCTCTGTGATCACTCCAAGAGCTCCCTGGATCTCTGAGGACAAACACCAGGCCCTGCAAATAAGGAAGTACTACTTACCCAGAAACGTCTTGACACTGCACTTAAGCATACGACACCAGTGAATGACAAGATCTACTCCCTCAGCAGGAAAAGGACTCCCTGGATCAAGCTCTCGAACCTGCTCTACCACACGTTCAGGCCCGTGGAAAGAGGCATCTGCCAGAGCCACCAGCTCTAGTCCTACCAGGCTCCAAGTGAGCAGTGCCCGGCGCATGGGTGTGTTGCCATAGAGACGACGGGAGCGCTGGATGTAGATTTCAATGTTTTTGTGTTCCAGAGAGGCATAGAGCTCCTCAATTTTGCGGGCTGGCAGTAACTCCCCATGTTGCTTCCGAAGGGCAGCCACTTTGGCATCCAGCAGCTGCAGCCTTTTGGCACTCTCCTTACTTTCATCCTTCATCAGTTCATAGTTATCACGAAGTTTTACCTCAAAAATGTCATCCAGGAAAACCCATGAGAAGTGCTGAACCTTCAAGAGTAGATCAGGTGGGAGTGGGGCAAGGCTTGGAGAGGCCTGAGCACGAGTTCCTTGATGCAGCCCCTTCAGCCATTTCTGAACTCCCACAGCCTCGTCCAGAGTTCGAGAGAAATCATACTGATAAGGGAACTCCACTGACAGTGAGCCCAGAGAGAGGAGCCAAACACGGTTCCGGAGGGTCTGCAGCACAGGGAAGGGGTTCCGATGGAGGATCATCTCCTCCAGTTCAGGTAACAGCTGCAACTCTACCTCCTTGAAGTTGAAGATACTGTTGCCATCAAAGCCAGCAGCCAGCTCTGGGCAGTAAGCCTGCAGTGAACCCCCGTGCCGGCTCAAAGACACACTCTCAGCAGCCAAGGTAATGAACTTGTCCTCAGCTACAAAAGCTGTCAGCTTGGCTGTGCTCACCTCTAGTGCCAGGTTCAGCAGCCGCTTTGGGGGAGATGGCTCAGGGAGATGGCCTTCTGGCTCAGAAGTGGTCCCTGGAGTCTCTAGTGCAAGGGGTGGAACAGTCTTGGGAAACAGAGTGGCTCTTAGTAGGTCTCGACACTGCAAGGTGGCCAGGATGTGCTGGTACAGGTACATGTGATCTGGGGGGCTCCAGAGTAAGGTCAGCCCTGTACCACACTGAACCTTTAAAAAACAAGAGAAAAGGATCTATCAGTTACCACAACCCAGAACAGGAGAGATGGCAGGGATTTTTATACATGCACACCTGGCTCAAGAACCGTCTCCACCCAGAAGTCTTTCCTGAGTAACCATATTAATTGCCCCCTTTCCTTATTCCCCTCAGCACCAATATGCTGAGCTAACAGTTCTTACTTATCTTACACTTAAGAGCACTTACACTTTTTAAGTTTTCCTCAACTGGATTCTGAATTGAGAGCAGAGGCCATATGTTTTAATTTGGCATCTACAATAATACTTCCAAAGTATACAGCATGTGCTCAATAAACCATTTGGCTTTGTTTCTGCTCATAAGTTCTGTCTATAGCAGCCACACTCTGTATAATAACCACTGCAACAATCAATTTGAAAATGTTGCACACATTGATTGCATCTTGACTTAATTCTCTTTTTTACTTTTATTTTTTTTGAGGAAGATTAGCCCTGAGCTAACATTGGCTGCCAGTCCTCCTCTTTTTGCTGAGGAAGACTGGGGCTGAGCTAACATCCGTGCCCATCTTCCTCTATTTTATATGTGGGACGCCTGCCACAGCATGGCTTGCCAAGCGGTGCTATGTCTGCACACGGGATCCCAACCAGCAAACCCCAGGCCGCCGATGTGGAGCATGCGAACTTGACTGCTGTGCCACCAGGCCGGCCCCTTGACTTAATTCTTAAGAAGTATAAAAAGTTCTGACCACAAGTCCATACAGCAATTGACTTATGTGAAAGTATGCCTCAAAGAAGGGAGTAGAGGGGTCGGCCCGGTGGCGCGGCAGTTAAGTTCGCACGTTCTGCTTCTCGGTGGCCCAGGGTTTGCTGGTTCAGATCCAGGGTGCGGACATGGCACTGCTTGGCATGCCATGCTGTGGTAGGCGTCCCACATGTGGAGTAGAGGAAGATGGGCATGGATGTTGGCTCAGGGCCAGGCTTCCTCAGCAAAAAAGGAGGAGGACTGGCAGTAGTTAGCTCAGGGCTAATCTTCCTCAAAAAAAAAATTAAGAAATAAAAATATAAATAAAGAAATAAAATTAAATTGGTTATAAAAAAAAAGAGAAGGGAGTAGTGTTTGTCAGCTTGAAAAACAAAGTCAGTTCTGAATAGCTAAGCAGACAGGGAAAATTTAAATTCGAGGACAGAAAAATTCATTTGAGTTTCAGCCTCTGAAAAGGAAACTCTTAAGCTTCCAAAGGAAGTTGAAGTCTGACAAACAGGAAGATATCCTACTCTCCTCCTAAGAGGGTCCCATGTCCATTTGCTACCCTGAGATGGAAAGCCTCTGAAAACTTGCCAGTGCCTCCATCTTCAGATCCCTTCTAGCCTTTTGATGAGCTGAGTGCTTCAGCAAAATGACATCAGATCACGATCTTTAACAAGCCCCTTATTTTTCAGTGATATGCACTGAAACATTAACAGTTGAAATTACACGTCTGGTATCTGCTTTAAAATAATCCCAGAGGGGCCAGCCCCGCGCGCTTTGCTTCAGCAGCCCAGGGTTCAACAGTTCAGATCCTGGGCGCAGACCTAGGACCGCTCATCAAGCCATGCTGTGGCAGCGTCCCACATAGAAGAACTAGAATGACCTACAACTAGATATACAACAATGTACTGGGGCTTTGAGGAGAATAAGAAAAAAAGAGGAAGACTGGCAACAGATGTTAGCTCAGGGCCAATCTTCCTCACCAAAAAGCATATCAAAAAAATTAATCCCAGAGTGAGAGGCAGGGGTGATTGGTGGGAATACAACTGAAACAAGTTGGTCATAAACTGGTAATTATTGAGGCTGGGTATGGATACATGAAAGTTCATATGTTCTTTCTAGTTTTGTATATATTTTAAATTCCGTAATAAAACTAAGTTAAAAATGCACAGAACAAGCCAGGAAAAAAAGAATACCAGGTATCATATTTCTCACAGATGAGTTTCACAACACAACTCAAAAGACTGGGAAATGCTCTAAGCATAGGGAAAAACCAATCTGACTCTACCTCCCGATAGAAGCATTACCTCTAGAGAGCGGATGCTGCTGTGATAGGTGATGGAGAGCATGGAGAGGCTGAGCACTGGAGTGGGGATATCAGGAGCCTTGCAACAGGGCTGCATCTTCTCTGTGACTGACTTCACCAGTGCAAGCACAAGTCCCTGAATACCCACAGTGGAGGTTTCAGCACTTCCCAGAACAGTCAGTGTGTCCAGTCGGACCTCTGAAGCACCTAAGATCCAGAAGCCATGTCAGCCTTGGTTTTCAGCTCTCACATGGCAACTTCAGTCCTCAGTCTCCCTTCTTATTTCCTTCACTCTATTTTATTCCTCACACCTCCATAAGTTCATTCCTCGTGTTTTAGGGAAATTTTTCCTTTCCCCTCTTAACCTACCAGATCCGGCAAGGCCAAAAAAGTTCCCTAACTCCTAAAAATTGCCCAGAGATGTATCAGTTACTCTTTGGAACTAAACACAGAAAGAAATTTTAAAAACTACATGCATCTCATTCTCTTGATCTGACATCAACCTGTCTTTTTCTTACGCATCTTAATACTTACCTCTTATAAGCCCTTAAGAAATAGCTATGCAAGACCTTCCAACATCTCATGCCTCTAATTTGGAAAATTTTCAGATAATCAGTTTCATTAAATGAGAAGGAGCTGACTGAACCAGCATAACAAGCTTAGGTTACAAAGTACCCACTTCAGTAGAGACTCCCCGTCTCACTTACCAACCAGGGCAGAAAGGGTAAACAAGTTCATGTCCTCCACTTTCAAGTCCACCTTCCACAGTAACGACACAGATTCCCCCAAAGAAGACTCCCTAGAGACAGCTGACTTCCCAGATTGTGGGCCCATCAAGAATAAGATCCGAGAGAGACACTGGGCACAGGTGTCTGATGCTTCTACCTGCAGCCCTCGGATGGTACAATCAAGAAAGAGGGTATCTGACTGGGTGCTGGACAGCCCCAGAGGCTGGTTATAGCTACCCTAGAAAAGAAGCAAAGGAACCCCATTAGGAGCACACAGACACATAGTTCTGTAACGCCCTGATGTATCACCTGCTGCCAAAAAGGTGCTCAGTGCTCTCAAGCATGGCAGGATGAAGAAACTGCATGGGCCCCTGCTCACCAAAGTTCCCACTTACCTGTAGTGTGAAGGAGTCCAGGACAAGCGCCTCACCCCAAACATGCATATTAGGTGGGTGGGGTGCCCGCTGAATGTGGGAGTCACTGCCCACCCGCCAGCAGAGGTGGTCCACAGTTAGGACGCCCCGCTGATGGATACTTTGTGGCCTCAGGTGCTGGTAATCTAAACAAAGAAGGTGAGAGAGAGGAGTTCTATGGAGCACTGTAGCCACCAATTGGGCCCAGCTCCACTAATGGACAGATTCTTGTTCCTTTTCCATTCCCGAGTCTTACCTAGACAGATGGAATTGAATCCCAAGGCAAAGGGCGGTGTATCTCCAAGCTGAATGGAAATGTTGACATTGGAGATGGACGTGCTAAAGATGATGGGAGCCAGGATTTGGGGGAAAGTTCTACATAGGGACAAGATATCACTGTTTGATAAGGAAAGAATTGCAGCTTCCTATAACGAAATAGATTCTTGAAGCTCTCAAAAGTCAGAGTGAGTCTTGCTGTGATTCTTAGAATGGGATGCAACTAGAAAATAAAAGACTGAACTCATCAGTTCACTGCAACTCCCAATGGTAATCTGTAGGAATGCCAGAAAGATATTAGGTTGAACCATATGAAATTGCCATTTCATAGGTCAAATACGGTGAACATCAGCATATCATATGATTCAACCCAATACAACAAGGTGCATCCTTCCAAACTATTAACCTTAAGTTCTCTGTGACACAATGCAAGCCCTATACAAAGAGAGATATGGCACTGCTGATATGACCTGTCACCTTATAATCTAAGGCAGACAAGGTATTGTTTATCATTTAAGTTCAGTTCAACAAACATTTATTTTGTATAATAAGGCACTGTGCTGGGCAGTGAGGACATAAAAACAAAGAGGATATCATCATATTGTCAAAAGAGTCTAGTCTAATGGAGAAGGTATATAAAATAGGAGTGCTACTGAGTCAAGGCTACTGAAACTGAGATTTAGGAAGATTAAATATATGTTTAACATAAGATCTCACTTTAAACCAAAAGAATCCTAGAGAATCTACCTGATAAGATGGTGGCTGAAAAACACTATACTGACCTTTTTTCCCTTTGTTTAAAAACAGATGAACTAGAAGCTTGGGTCTCCAGTGCTACCATGTGCAGCCAGTGAGAGAATTCCTGGTGCCGGTAATGAATAATACAAGTGTTCAGAACCAGGGAGGCTGAGAGGTCAATGGTGGTCACCTGGAAATGAGAACAACAGAACTGTGGGCTTGGGTTTTATTTCATTAGCTCATAATGCAACGATGTAGGGAGAGAGCAGAGAAAGGAATGATTCTTGGTAGCACAGTCATCATACCTGCACACTGGCCTTGAGGGAGCTGAGGCAGACAATGCGCTGACGGCTCTGAGACAGCAACAATCCATCTGTAAGGGCAGAGGGCAGATCAGAGGAGAACACTGGGAGGGCAAAAGGTAAAACTAGGAGAGGGTCAGAGGCAGGCAAGGAAATGAACAGACTCTCACTAACACTCATGAGTTGAGGCTACCTTCTCTCAGTATGTTCCCTCCTCCCCCTCCCCAGGTACACTGATATTAACTTAAGAAGATCATGTGGAGCATGGGGAAAAAGAGTCTGGTCATCCCATTGTCTCTCAGTACCAGTATACCCCCCCTTGAACCTTTCAGGAGGAGTTCAGTGCTCATCTGTGCCATATCAGAATTTGCTGTGAAGCTTCGAAGGGGCAGCTGATCCTCATCACGGTGGTACAGGAAATGCAGCAACTTCAGCGTCCAATTCAGGTGCCTGGACCAGACACAGACATTGGCTCAGAAATACATGGAATGTTATTCTTACTCCCTTTCTTTCCACAGACAAGCTCAGTGCAGCTACTAGGCTGGTTATGGAGACTCAAGCATATGGGTCCAACTCTCACTCTCCGCCCTTCTGTGACAGGAGAGATCTCACCTCTTTTGACTATTCATGGACAGCACCACACTTGTGACCTCCATCTTCACTTGGACCTGGTCTGGCAGCTGCTGAAGGAGGTATAGGCCAGGGAGAGTTGGCTCAGCCAAGTTCTCTGTCTCCTCTGAAAACATGAATGAATAATACAAGAGCCATCAATCCTCAACAATCTCAAGTATCCCAAAATGCTGTCTCGTCTTTGGCCAAATCCTCCCACATAAAGTAGGCTAAGCAAATGCCCAATTTTAGGCCATAAGGCAAATATCCCAGAGATCCAGGTACCTGCTGTACTTCCTTCCCCAGAGTCTAAAAAATGGTATGGGGAGCAGGTCAGTATAATGGAGAGAATATAGAGTTTAGAGCCAAATAATTTAAACTCCATTTTTACTACTAACTAGCTATGTGACCTCAGTCAAAATACCTATCTCATCTTCCTAGGCTTCAGTTTCCTCATTTGTGAAACGCCAAGAATTTAGTGAGAGGAAACATAAAACACATAGTACAAGTCTAATTCATGATAAATACCCACTAAATGTTACTTCTTTCACTTACCACAAGCAAATACCCTATCTCCTCTAGCTATCCTCAGGGGCAAAGGCCATGGTGATTAACAAATCATACCTAAATGAGCATTGAGACTATTATTTTTTTCTACCCAAGAAGAGGGCAACCAGGAAGCTCACTGACTGGGGCTTTACCTGAACAGGGAATAGGCTTGGGTGCCAGGTTTGAGCCCTGGCGCAGCAGCTGACTATGGAAGAGGCCCTCATGCAGTTCAGCATGGAGTGTCCACACATCCACAGTGACCGCCTTCAGTTGCCAACTGTTGATGCCCACCTCTAGACACAGCTTCAGGGCCAGTGAGAGCTCTGCTAGGCAGGTGTCCTCCTGCAGGGAGAATAAGCCTCTAAGATGTGTGTGTGTGCAGGGAGTTTGGGAGTTTGGGGTCAAAATGCAATGGTCTGGAAAACTACCTTGAGGGAACCCCATAAGGACACAGAATCTACAATGTAACTCCTAAGCTCCTTCGTATCTTATGCCCAGAAAGAAACAAGACATCTGAATGACCATGGCATACTCACCAACTGGCCACTCTTTAGAACTTTGCTGTTGATCTGACTTAGGCTCACCTCACATTTTAGCCTGGGAAAGGAAAAAATTAAGAGCACTTGGCCCCTTTCCTCGCCATTTACTTTCAATCAAGCTTTGTTGGCTGGAAGGGACACGGCAAGCAGTAGTGCCTAATCTTACCTTTCCCTCAAATTGCCCAGAATGAGACCTTGACAGCTTGATAGGAAGGCCCTGACATCCACCCACCCTAAAACAACTATAAGGCACGAACGGGACTACTAGACCCTCTTCTACCCAGTGTTTACCTTTTCCCATCACTATCCAAAAGAAAGCTGCTTTCTCTGATCTGAATATGCCACAAAGACTCAGAAGTAGCCACCTTGAGAACCATGATGTTTATAGAGTCTACGTGAATGGAGAATAGCTGGAAGGAAGAAGCAAAGATGAACAATAATTAACATCAAGGCACAGCCCTTCCTTTCCAGTGGAGAAAGAGTAAGAGGGAGCTCTTAGTATTACACCCCCAAAATATTAGAAAAATCCACCCATGACTCCAAAGCCAGCCATCCCTAGTACAGTCCAGGAAAGTGGGAGTAGTATCACCTGGCAGAAGATCTTCAATAACGATGGGCTAAAGGACAGCTCCTTTTGATGCGCCCCAGCACTCTGGGAGAATGGGGCAAAAAGGCCAGAAACCTTCTGTAGGTCCGTTCTAATACGCACTTCTCCAAAGCACAATGCCACATAGTGCCTGCCCAGAAAAGAAACCTTATTGCCACCGGGTCCACCCCTTCCATAACAGCATCATTCCCTCCCTCACATTCACTCTCCCATCCTCCCTAGAAATGTAGCTCAAATATCATAGAGGATTGTCTCATACTAGTTATCCATATCTGTCTCACAAGATAATAGCTTCCAGGCTACCAGGAGACATCAGCAAGAACCCACTTCCCTCCTTGGGCTGTGAGGCCTCTGTAGAAGAATCTCATTTTACAAACCCCAATCCCAAAATACTCCCCAAGGGAAGAGTGAGGATATAAGGTACTCACGGCAGATCATGGCTAAGGAGTTTGCTGGAAATCCACAGGCTATCAATTTCCTAAAACATTGTGGGAGAAAGCTTTGTATACTAGCTGCTAGGTAAGCCTTGAGCAGCTTGACAAACCAGAAAAGGTTCTAAGAAAAGGAGAAAGTGCTGTAGCCCTTCCACCAAATATTCTCCATTCCATTTCCACCAGCTTCTCTCCCCAGCACTATATCCTGCTCCTCACGATGACATTAGTCACTTAGTATTTCTCTTTTATGAATATGTTGCCCTGTTTCCCCTCTTAAATTAGAAGAGTAAGATCTTCTATTTCCTGTTATCTTAGTCCTGTACTTTACTTCTGTATCTTTCTTACATGCCCTGGACACTCTGTGCCTTACAAGCTTTTTTGACGGGAGGAAGATTGGCCTTGAGCTAACATCTGTTGCCAATCCTCTTTTTGCTTGAGGAAGATTGTCGCTGAGCTAACATCTGTGCCAGCCTTTCTCTATTTTTCATACGTGTGACACCACCACAGCATGACTTGAGGAGCAGTGTGTAGGTCCATGCCTGGGATCCGAACCCGCAGACCCCAGGCCACTGAAGCAGAGCCCACCAAACTTAACCACTATGCCACCGGGCTAGCCCTGCAAGCATTTTTAACTGAACAACTTGCATCAATCCTAGTGTTCCCAAACTAATCTAAGATCATCTTGGCAAAGAGGTGGGTTAACTAGGAAAGCCACGCAGAATTTTAAAAAAAGGAAATCCAAAGTTGAAATTCAGCTGGATCAACCCCACACACATACCTAAGGAATTCCCCAGGACTCACCACTGTTTGCTGGTGCTGCTGAAACTTAAGACTAACATTCTGGATCCAAAAAAAGGAGCCAATCTTTAGCTCTGCCTGCAGCTTCCGCTGACACCACTTGGTGGCCAACCGGACCACAAGCCACCTGCAGAAAAATCCCTGTAAGTTCAAAGGATCCTCTCCCAATTATAGCTTCCCATGCCCCTTGCAGATCCTAGAAAGCCTTGCAAAAGGTGACGTGCTGAAGCTGGATCTTCTGGGCAACTCTTCTGTCTCATAAAACACCACTCTGTCACATACATTCAGCCACAGCGATCAGGACCCTAACCCCGGAGTGTCCCCTACACTCAGATGAAATCAAACTGAACACCACCTCAAATCTTTGGGAACCCCAAAGGTAGAGAGAAGACACCCCAACAGGAGTCGAAGTACAGGCAGCCGTGTCAGATGTCCATCACACATTCCCCAAAGGCTCTCTGTCGCCTCGCTCGAGATCGGCGTCCGCGAGAGGCACTGTGGGTCACACCCAGCCAGCTCAACGCCTCTCGGCTGGACAGCCAGACCTGTTCCGGCTTCCCAGGGCGAGGCTGCAGGTGCCCTTCGCGCTCGGTGAAGGGGACACTCCGGGGCGCGTGGAGGGGAAAGAGAGACCACCGAGTCGGACCCTCTCCTCATACACACCTATTTAGCTCCCAGCCTCAGCATTTCCTCAGGCCTCGCCCACTTCCTCAATCCCCCGCGCCCCACCCCGACTCCCAGTTCCGCTGCGCCCGCTCCAGCCGAACGCCCCCGCTCGACCCCTCCCCGCGGCGCGCGCCCCCCTCCTCGGCCCCTCCCCCGCCACCGCCCGCGCACCTCCCCCTGCAGCGCCCTCCCCCTCCCGCGCGCCTCTGTCCCGCGCGCGCCCCCTCCTCAGTCTCCCTCCCTCCCCTCCCCCCCGCCCCGGCCGGGATCCCCTCACCGGCCTAGGAAGAGGGCGCTGAGCGCAACCAGCAGCAAGGCCAACACCGCGGAGAAGAACAGGGGCATTCCGGCCCCGGCCCGGCCTCGCTCCGGCCCCCGCCCTGCCGGGGCCCCCTCCCGCCCGCTGCCCGCTGCCCGCTGCCCGCTGCCCGCTCCCTGCTTCCCGCTGCGCTGCCGCGGGCCGACCAGCCGCGCGCGCAGGAACAGCGCTGGGCGAGGAAGCGTTGGCGCGCGTGCGCCCCGCCCCCCGCAACCCGCCAGCCAGCCAGCTGTCTCCGCACCCCGCCCCGCCCGGCGCCCGCAATCCGGCAGGGCCGACTGGCCGCCTGCACGAAGTGAAGGCGTGGCTCCGGAAGGAGAGCGCAGAGGAGCGGGCCTCGCGCCGACTGACACGCAGGCCACGCCCCCGGGCGCACCCTTCGGTGCCCGGAAAATGCGGAGCCAGGGGCTTGGCGGG
The DNA here is from genome assembly GCF_021613505.1 of Equus quagga. Lineage (NCBI taxonomy): Eukaryota > Metazoa > Chordata > Mammalia > Perissodactyla > Equidae > Equus > Equus quagga. The sequence continues at coordinate 74,359,068 of NC_060277.1, read as the reverse complement.
GCCGGAGTCTGAGCCCGTTGCCTGGCTGGCCGTGGACCTGGTGGGCTCAGGTTCATTTCGGTCGCGGAGAGTTCCACTTTCAAAGCACTTCCCCAGGGCAGTCACGGAGTCTGCTTGACCACTTAAGGCCTGGACTGATGATACTGCGGAAGTTAAACCCCTGGATCCTAAGAAGTAGCTCTCCTGTCTTACTCGAGGGCCTTGTCTGAAAATCATTGAGGCGGCAATCAAGAGATAATTAAAAGGCCTCAAAAATCCCACCTCATTCCGTCCACCAAGGAATGAGTTAATTCATTCACTGTTGGAATACTGTTCTAGTCAATGTGTATTGACCTGTTCTGAGGGCAGTATCATTCTGGACCTTTCACTGGAGTTTTCAGTGTCTACTGTCTACAGTAGCCCCTCCTTAACCATGGGTGATTCGGAGGATATGTTCCAAGATCCCCCCCGCACCCCGCCGTGGACGCCTGAAGCCACCGATAGTACCAAACTCTATATATACTATCACTTTTTGTATACATACATACCTATGACAAAATTTAATTTATAGGGGCCGGCCCCGTGGCTAAGTTTGCGCCCTCTGCTTCAGCAGCCTGGGATTTGGCCGGTTCGAATCCTGCGCTGGGACATGGCACTGCTCATCAAGCCATGCTGAGGCCAGCATCCCATATGCCACAACTAGAAGGACTCACAACTAAAAATATACAACTACATACCAGGGGGCGTTGGGGAGAAACAGGAAAAATTTAAAAATCTTAAAAAAAAATTTATAAATTCGGCACAGTAAGAGATTAACAATAACTAATAATAAAATAGAACAATTATAACAATATACTTTAATAAAAGTCACCACAGATCTTAACTTCAGCATATTTTTTTTCTTTCCTTATTAAGTGGAAAACTTTCACCTTTTCACTTAAAGGAAGCACTTTATGGCTTCTTCTCTTGACATATTCAAATTGCCAGCATCACTACTCTTGCGCTTTGGGGCCATTCTCAATAAGGTACTAAGTGACCTGATCTGTAACCTGGCTACTAAGTGACTAAAGGGACACAGCATATACAGCGTGGATAAGCTGGACAAAGGGATAATTCACGTCCTGGGCAGGACTCCAAGAGATTTCATCAAGCTACTCAGAATGGCCACTCAATTCAAAACTTACGAATAGTTTATTTCTGGAATTTTCCATTTAATATCTTTGGACTGAGGTTGACCATGGGTAACTGAAACCACAGATAAGGCAGAACTACTGTATAGCACAATCTGGGCACTGGGCCAGGGGGTACTACAGAAGTAGAGAATATGGTTCTTGCCCTTCAGCAACAAACAGTTTATCTGTGAAGCAATTACACAAAATGGAGAATTCAGGGTCGACTTAGTTTTGCCTGTTTCCTTCTCCATAAAATGAGGCAACTGGACAAAGTTCCTTTCCAACTCTACTACAGTGATGCTAGTACAACATAAAAAAATGCTGAGGATTTCAAAGAAAGTGCTCCACGTCCCCTTGTTCTCATATCCCGATCTCCATAAACGTCCTTCAAGATTTTACTTGGAGACTCTTCCATTCCTTCAGATAAAGCAACATTTCAACTTTCACCTGGGTTAAAAAAGGGGGGGGGGGGTAAAAAGTTGTTTATCCCTCCAGCTGGTTTCCCTCCTTATCTAGTCCTCTCTTCAGTCATTTCACAACTCCCCAAGGGCTCCACTATTGTTTGTTTCAAGTTCACATCTACCTCTCAAGCACTATAGTTCTGCCATCCTCCTTGTAATCTGCAGCCTCCCATTAGGGTATGTTCTGTCTGTGAACCTTCATGGAAGGCCCAACAACTCAACGAAAACTCTTCCAAGCCAAGAAGGGTACCTTGCAACACATCTCCCTACTCTCATTCATCTTGTCCAATTTGGTCTTTATTTCAAAAAAAAAAAAAAGATTGGCACCTGAGCTAACAACTGCTGCCAACCTTCTTTTTTTATCTTCTCCCCAAAGCCCCCCAGTACACAGTTGTATATCCTAGTTGTGAGTGCCTCTGGTTGTGCTAAGTGGGACACCGCCTCAGCACGGCCTGACAAGTCGTGCCATGTCTGCGCCCAGGATCTGGGCCGGCGAAACCCTGGGCCACCGAAATGGAGTGCGTGACCTTAACCACTTGGCAACGGGGTTGATTCACCTGATTCCTATCACTTACTTTCTTCTTCCTCCCCAGACTGTTACCACCCTACTCCCAATTACCTCAGTAGCCTGAAACGTTGATTTTATCATTTGTGTACTTCTTTCTGGAGAGATCTCAAGGGGTCAACGTTACTGAAGTGGAACAAAGGGGGAGAGGGCAGAGAGAGAACTCTACGACTTCATGGCCTCAATTTACTGAGACAAGTCCTGGTAAAAGTGTCTAAGTTTTTAATGTCATGGGCCATGTCTGGCACAGACCTGGTATTCCCAAATGTTCAATGTTAACTCCCTAAAGCAAATAGAAAAAAAAAAAAACCAGAAGTTTCTAAAGATAAAAAGACCTGCTAGTCACTGAAATTCCGGCAGATGGCAGACACCTCTGTTCACCACTACCATACTGGAAGGACAGAGGAGGCAACTTTCTGGAACTGACAGCAGACGAAAGGAAGAAATGAGATGAGCAGAGGACAACAGTCTCCTACCTCCCTTTCCAGAGAAAGAGATCCCTACATTTATCCAAAATAGAGTAGTTATTTTCCAAGAGTTAAACACAATTGTAGTGTAGTAAAAAGAACATGTGCTAGACACAGCTGGATTCCTATCCTCAAATTATTTACTAGTTTTAAGAATTCAGGCAGTTACTCAACTTTTCTGTTCTGCATTGGTAAAACTGTAGTACCTACCCTACAATATATCTGTGAAAATTAAATGAGGTTAGATCTGTAGTATGGTGCCTAGTATTTCACAGTGAAAAAATGTTGGTTCCACTTTCTACCTCTGCCCCTTCTTCTCAACTGCACTAACAGAGAGTAAAATATTTCATTGGCTATTTACTAAGCTGTATTCTTTGAGGGTCTTTAGCTATAATTAGTCAAAAATCTAATAAAGATGAGGTGCCGAGGGAGAAGTAAAAGTAGAGAGAGAAAAAGTTTGGATGCAAGTAAGGCTCTTTTTCAAAAGGGCCCACACCAAAGGTAGGATCTCAAAAGAGTGATAGTAATGACTCTTAGGACTCAAGGATTAATCAGGTTATGAAATAGTACACCTAATAAAATGACAATGCAGTGACTAACAATAAAATTCTTTTTTATCATTTTGGAGAAAGAAACAGGAAAAGTCACACCATTAATAATCCATGATGCCAAGCTTCTGGAAGTAAAAATGTCCCAGCTAGGAGGGATGTCTCCCTCAGTTTGTTTTATCTATGAATAAAAAGTATCTGCCCCTTCACCAGGAAGTCCTGTACTCAAAAAGAACTGACCCAAGTCTAAGAAAACAACCAATTCAAGTGTGAAGGGTTGAAGCTTCCAAACACAGCCACTTTTTCTGTCGTGCATCTCCATCTCAGTGGTGACATGGCCAATGCCCAGGGAACCTGTGGCAAGGATCCCAGGGTGAAGTAGAAGCAAATGTCTATGAACACTGTGTGGTGACAGTGGCTTACAGCCTCCAGACTCAGAGCTCTGCGTGGTGGGATTCTGCCTTCAACAACTCACTGGGCTTCATGAAGATGCCTTCCATGGCTTTCCAGTAATTGTTCTGGCTTGGCTGGGCCATGCCATGCACCTCTTTTTGCCCACTAATGGGTCGACCATATTGTTCTCCTGTGACAGACAGCAGAACCTCGGTAGAAGAATGCTTGAATCGCACCTCACCATCCCTCACCCAGTAGGGCCCATTACAGAGCACTGTCCAGTCATCCAGATAATCGCCTTCACCTTCCTCACCAAAAGCACTCACCTCCTGCAAGACACAGATAGTAGCAACATTAGCATGGCTGACACACAGGCTTGGAAAGGAGAGGGAGGCAATGGGAAAACATGGCTACCCAAAAGTGAAAAATGAGAGGCTTTCCAGTGTTATTTAAAAATAAATTAAATAGGGGCCGGCCCGGTGGCGCAGGGGTTAAGTGCACACATTCCTCTCTGGTGGCCTGGGGTCCACCGGTTCGGATCCCGGGTGCAGACATGGCACCACTCATCAAGCCATGCTATGGCAGGCGTCCCACATATAAAGTAGAGGAAGATGGGCACAGATGTTATCTCAGGGCTAATCTTCCTCAGCAAAAAGATGAGGATTGGCAGATGTTAGCTCAGGGCTGATCTTCCTAAAAAAAATATAAATAAATAAATTAAATTAAACAAACTGTGGGAAAAAAGGGAAAAAAAAGACAAAGGACAGGAAATCAGTTGCCATAATATTATGGTCCAAACTTTTATTTTGTAAGTACTCCTATATTCAGCTTATGTTTTCTATTGTTTTCCTTTTTTAGTTCAGTGTATCTTAATAGCAAACTTACAGGAACAGCACAGCAGACAGACAACACTAAAAACATGTACTTGCATGTAGGACAACTCAGTTAGAAAAGTATAGTGAATGGATGGAATCTACTGTATGCTACAAACACCATTTAGTTGCCGTCAATAAGAAATTTACTTGTTTTAAAAAATCCAAATGCTGGCATTGTCCAGAAAAATTTAACAGGTTTATTTATAATTGTTACAAAGCAGAAGTGCTGAAACTTGTTCACTGAAACATTTTGACTTGCATTAACTCTTTATGTCCCTGCACTTATAATAAAAGTTCACACACAAATGAAAATGGAAAAACGGCCAATGCCTGATTTCTGTCGCCTATTTTCCCACTTGCAATCATATCCTTAGGTACCTTCTGACCCCATGGAAAAAAAAATCTAATGTTCAGAACTACCAATAACAGGAAGAAGAGCAATTTTTTTTTTAAACACTGGAATATTTCCCATCATAGTGGATTCTTAAGCACGTTCTCCATGTATGTGGCGTGCTGCTAGCTGGATGTCTTTTGGCATCATCATTACACATTTGGCATGGATAGCACACAGGTTGGTGTCTTCAAAAAGGCAAACCAGATAGACCTCACTTGCTTCCTGCAAAGCACCAATAGCTGCGCTTTGGAAGCATAGATCTGTTTTGAAGTCCTGAGCAATTTCTCGCACCAGATGCTGGAAAGGAAGTTTGTCAATCAGAAGTTCAGGGGACTTCAGATAACGTCTAATTTCACAGAGCACCTCAGTACCAGGCTTCTAATAATAAGGTTTCTTCACCCTGCCAGTAGGGGGCACACTCTTGCAAGCGGCTTTTGTAGCCAGTTGCTTCCTTGGTGCTTTACCACCCGTTGATTTGTGGCCAGTCTGCTTTGTACCGGCCATGGTATAGAGACCTCTTTACTTACCCCCCTTCTCCTTCAGCTGGAGCTCCGCGAGCTGGAGGCGGCACTGGCATTAAGAGAGCGATGGCCTATGTTTTCTATTATAGTCTTAAAATACTTTATAAATCTCGTGCTTTGATTCTAAATATTCCTGCCTCATTCCTTTAACTAGATTTTAAGTGACCTGGTGAGAAACACAAGTTGGAGAGGGGATAGGCTCTGGAGACACGCAGACCTTAAATCTCAGCTCCCTCTCTAGCTGTGTAACTCCTTTGAGGCTTCATTTTCCTCCTCCATAGAATGACAATATCACCTTACAGAATAATTGTGAGAATGAAATAATAAATTTTAACTGAACAAATTATAGCAGATTCTACCTTCTACTCCTCTACTAATCCCATTCTCCTTAAGGCCAAATATTCAGAGTTTCTATCACAATAAAAAAGTTACTGATTATTTCAGAAATATTACTTTTAAAGCACACTAATAGCAATATAATTTTAAATGATTAAAAAGCGGTCATTTGGAAATAGAGTCTATAAGACTAAAGGCAAAAAGTACTGCACATAATTAACAATTCTACTATATTTGTATATTGGAACTGAACAAATAAGTAAATGGATGACAGTGACGGGAGCCAAGCATCTCACTGTTAGAGCGGGAATTTACAAATAAGCAAAGAGAGGAGGCTAGAATGATCCATGTGGTAATGGATTAGAGTTGGAGACACCAGTAAGAACTTATGTTTAACTTAATATACATACAGATGGTTACACATATAAACATTTATAGATATGTATATATATGTATACACACATATTTCTTTGCTCTGTCAGGTGAGAGGGACTAAAAGAGACAACACCCCAGTAGCAACGAGCTCATGTAGGGCCCAGATCTTGGCTTGTAATACCATTCTCCAAGAAAAGGAAGCAGGGTTCCTTGGAGAAATAGGTGATTCTAGGACTGTGGCAAGAAATACACAAGATGAATTTGGAACATCTTTCAGTGCCAGAAAGTAAGAAAGTATTAAAACACATCCACACACATACACAATGATGGGAGTATGTCAAATGGACACAGGAGACAACTGAAAGAGCTTCCAGCAGCCAAAGTTGGAACAATTTGAGCAAGAAAATAAAGACAGTGGTATTGAATTATAACTCAAAGTATAAAATAAATATCCACTAGTCCATATTGATATAAATAAATGACTGAATAAACAAAGAGTAAAGAGACAAATCTCTCATGCAGAAGAATTCCAAATACATTATTTAGCTACTCCACCCTAAAGGAGAAGCATAACTCCCTTCTTCTTAAGTGTGGGCCGTGCATAGTGACTTCCTTCCAAAGAGTACAGTATGAAAAGGGGGGAAACAAAAAGAGTAACTTTACAGGAAAAGACTGGCAACACTACTTCAGCCAGGTAACCAATAACAATAGTTATAGTAAAATTATGTAGATAGTATTTACACTTGATACCCATGTGATAAAAATGGCACTTTACCTCTGTTGTCTTCCTCCCAAAAATCTTTAGAAATCCAGTCTAATCAGGAGAAAAATATCAGACTAATTCCAATAGAGGAGCACTCTATAACAAACCTGACCAGCACTCCTCAAAACTGTTAAGGTCATCAAAAACAAGAAGAATCTGAGAAACTGTCACAGCCAAGAGGGGCGTAAGGAGACATGACAACTAAATGTAATGTGCTGTCCTGGATGGGATCCTGGAACAGAAAAAGGACAGCGGTAAAAACTAAGGAAATCGGAATAATCTATGGACTTTAGTTGATTGCTTTATTAACTGCAGTTAACTTTAGTTATCACTTTATTAACTGTAGCACATTTACCATACTAACATAAGATGTTATCAGAGAAAACTGTGCAGAGTCAGGGTGGGAGGGAAGCAGTCATTAAGGGTTCCACATGCCCCCAAAAACTCAAGGCTTAAAAAAGTAGCAAAGGGGCCGGCCCGGTGGCACAGCAGTTAAGTTCGCACGTTCTGCTTCGGCGACCCAGGGTTCGCTGGTTCAGATCCCAAGCGCAGACAAGGCACCGCTTGGCAAGCCATGCTGTGGCAGGCATCCCACATATAAAGAAGAGGAAGATGGGCATGGATGTTAGCTCAGGGCCAGTCTTCCTCAGCAAAAAGAGGAGGATTGGCAGCAGTTAGCTCAGGGCTAATCTTCCTCAAAAAAAAAAAAGCACAATATCTAGTTCATTTTCCCAATGTGGTTGGCATCATTAAAAAATAATTTTTATTGCAAGTTTGGAAAACACTGGGTTTCCTTATTGCAGGATTTATCAGGACAACTTATGATATGTTAATGTATACCTATTCTGTTTTTTCCTCCTCATTTCTTGATTTGATCCAGCTGTAAAGTCTCCATTTGGACCAGAAACAATTTCCTTCACACTTGTAAGACAAAACCAGTTCTCCAGGTCTGCACAAAAAAGAACGTCTACACCTGAAAAAGAAAGGGCTAAGAACCAAGATATCAAAGAACTGAGTAATGAACAGAGCAGCAATGGTCCACAGGATGCCACCTCACCTGGTTTCCAGAAAGAGGTGAAGTGAAGTGGTGACTATGGAGGTTTCGGCCAGTGTTGACATGTGTCAGCCGGATGGGCTGGCCACATCTGATGGGGGTTCCCCTCTCACACACTGTGGCAGTCTTCCCCCGTATCCTCCAGTAACTATTGCTGTCATCCACAGAGGTTACACCTGTCACTGACTGCTGCCCACTACCTGCAGTCAAAAAAAAAAAGAAAAGAGAGTGAGCTCAACCTGACCCCTCTCTTTCCTATGGCCAATAACGTGCCCTGTATCATAAAATAGGTTTGGAGGTGTGGGGAGGAAACCCTATGTTTGGTAATATTTCCTCTTCTACAACATTAAAATATACATATGAGAAATACTAGATGTATTTATGTAGTAGTAGTAGTTATATGATAAACCATATTTAAGAGTGTACCAGGGGGCCGGCCCCGTGGCTGAGTGGTTAAGTTTGCGCGCTCAGCTTCAGCCAGGGTTTCACTGGTTCAGATCCTGGGCGCAGACATGGCACCACTCGTCAGGCCATGCTGAGGCTGCGTCCCACATGCCACAACTGGAAGGACCCACTACTAAAAGTATACAACTATGTACTGGGGGGCTTTGGGGAGGAAAAAGCAGAAAAAAAAAAAAAAAGATTGGCAACAGTTGTTAGCTCAGGTGCCAATCTTAAAAAAAAAAAGAGTGTACCATATCAGAAAATCCCAAGAATTTGCATGAAAGGGCACTAAATAAATGAACACGTAGTTTTTTTGAAGCACAGGCAGTGTTTACCTGTATATACTATCCTGGATAGCCCCTGGTATATGTCAGGTATCTAATCATATAATTTTAACATGTTTGTAACATTATTCAATGATTACTACGTATGACAATCAAAATTTTTTTTTTTTAAACATTTTGTTTTTTTCCTTTTTCTCCCCAAAGCCCCCCGGTATACAGTTGTATATTCTTAGTTGTGGGTCCTTCTAGCTGTGGCATGCGGGACGCTGCCTCAGCATGGCTTGATGAGTGATACCATGTCCGCGCCCAGGATTCGAACCAACAAAACCCTGGGCCACCTGCAGCAGAGCGCGTGAATTTAACCACTCAGCCAGGGGGCCAGCCCCGACAATCAAAATTTTTTATCACATTTCACCAGTTTCGTTAAGACCACTTTTTGCTGTCAACTTTAATCTAAGCAGGCATTACAGTTCCCAAATCCTGTAAGTGACCGATCAATGCATTATAAAAGTATTCTTAAGTCATCTAAGTTTGATTAATACTGCCTCACGTAGTACAACTGCGCAGGCTAAAAGGTACTGGGTTAAACACATAGCTCCAGGCTTAAAAAAAAGGAGGGGCTCGCCCCGTGGCCGAGTGGTTAACTTCATGCACTCCGCTTCGGCAGCCCAGGGTTTCACCAGTTCAGATCCTGTGCGCCGACATGGCACCCATCATTAGGCCACACTGAGGCAACGTCCCACATGTCACAACTAGAAGGAACCACAGCTGAAATATACAATTATGTATTGGGGGGGATTTGGGGAGAAAAAGCAGGAAAATAGAAAAGGAAAATACACAAATAATAATTGCTAGTTACCTAATGTATACTGAGCGCTTACTAGGAGTCAGATACCAACCCAAGCCTTTTGCCTGCATGCTCCTATTTGATACATGCATCTATTCTCTGAACTAGGTATTATTATTACTATTATTATTATCCCCATTTTACACTGAAGTGTTAGAAGGGTTGAACAGTATGCCCAAGGTTACACTGCTCCAAGAGACAGTGCTGGGGTTTGAACCTAGGCCACCTGATTCTAGAACTCACACTCTTAACCACTCTACCACACGGCCTCCCACAAAGCTGTATTTTCTGTCAAGCTCCCCCAAACAGGCCACTTTTCATATTAACTCCGGGGATATTCTCTTTCCTAGGCCTCACTCATTACTCAATTCTTTGAAAGCACTCCCTATTTCCCACTTTCCTCAGTTACTCTCACCTACTTCTCCCAGCTTTGCCTTCAGTCCCCCAGTCCTGCCTGACCATAGCCTTCTGATGACACTTCCCTTTTACCACAGTCATCTGCGGGAATGTTTGTAGCTAAACTACCAGCTTCTCTTTATTACTTCTTCCACTCAGCTCGTAATGATTTTGTTACGTCTTAAAAAAAAAAAAAAGGCAAACCAACCCACCCTCCTTACTTCTGGGTACTGATTTACAGTTCTCTTGGTCCTCACTACCATGATGCTTCCCTAAATCATGATCTACACTTTGCCTCCTACTTTTTCACCTTCTATTCAACTCTCCACTTCCTCTCCCATCCTTAAACCTTGGGATTACCCAGGGTTCTATCCCTGGCCCTTATCTATTCTTAAATACTTGTTGAGGATCAGGACAAAAGCATTCATAAGTACTTCAACAAGTTTTTCAAGTGATTCAAATTGACACCAGATTGAGAACTGCCGTTCATCCTGGGCAACCTCATTTTACTCTTTCCACATCTTCAACCACAACCTGTACAATCCTATTGTACTTAACTCTGTATCTCTGGCTCAGCACAGATCTCTCTTTTGAGCTCCAGACTGGACCTGGTTCTCACTGGGCTACCCATCAGGAGCACGTGAAGAGAGCTTTTTAAACCTACAGATTCCTACTGGCAGGCCTCTCTCCACTCACATTCTGATTTAGTAGATCCAAAGTAGGAAACTAGATCAAATTAAAAAGTAATAAGCCTGGGGGCTGGCCCCGTGGCCGAGTAGTTAACTTCACACACCCCACTTCAGCAGCCCAGTGTTTCACAGGTCCGAATCCTGGGTGCAGACATGGCACCGCTCATCAGGCCATGCTGAGGCGGCATCCCACATGCCACAGCTAGAATGACCCACGACTAAAATATACAACTATGTACTGGCGGGATTTGGGGAGAAAAAGGAAAAATAAAATCTTTAAAAAAAAAAAAGTAATAAGCCTGACACACAGTAGGTGTTCACTGAATGGTTACTAGGATTATTAAGACATCCCAACAAGGACAACTCCTTTCCTAGTCTAACTGGTCAGACAGGTTTTGGGAATCAGGAACCACAGACTAGCCCCCATCTGAGAGAACTCCTTCCTTTTTTAGCTAATAGCATCATCAGTCATCCAAGACAGAAATCTAGCAGTCATTTTAGATGCCTCTCACATCTCATAAGCTACGCTTTTTTCTGTTTTTCGTCTTTGTTTTAACTTGCTGACTAGTTCACTACTGTATCCAGGCATATATTAGGAGCTCATTAAATCTATACTGGATGAATGAACCCACAATTAATGAATTATAAATAAACCCACAAACTAAGCATTTTCATTTCTTAAGTAAAAAGCCCTCTAAATAGTTTCCTCTCCAATTCCAGTGAGTCCTTTAGTTTAAGCTCTTTACAAGAAGAAAAGTAAGGTTTCAGCAAAAAGAGGCCAAAGAAAAAGAGTTGAAGTGCAAGTGTAAGATGCACAAGAGCTAAAAAAGAGTCATAGTCAAAGAGTGAGCTCTTGGAGTTTGAAACTTCAAAGATACGGCACTTACTGTAACTTTCTACATGTCTGTCTCCCCCGCACTGAGTAGTACCAGCCTGGAGTAGCTGAAAGCAGGCTATGAACCTGAACATATCTGGATCAAACCCTGTCCTTGTCAAACACTAGGCGCAAGGCTTTGAGCATGCGAATTATTTCTGAGTCTGTTTCCTCATCTGTAACATGAGATTAACAGTCTCTACCATGTATGAAAGTTATAAACCTGAAAAAGTATATATGTAATGTCCCTGGCACGTAGCTCACCAAACAGAAGCTGGTATTACGATAAAGATGCCTTTGGACAACTCAATTCTCCGACTCTCCGCCTGTAGATCTCAGGAACCTCCCCCAGCCTCCCCTAACCTCCCCAGACCACACCCCTCACATTTTCCCTAGGCCCCGCCCCTCCGGAGCCTACCAGGCCTTGCCAGACCACCCGAACCCGGGAGGCAGTACCTGACCCATAGCGCACGTCGTGTGAGTGCAGTCGCACGTTGTGGCGCGTATTCAGTAGCTTCACTACAGAACCGCATGTAACGACAGCCAGATTGGACGCTCCCACAGCACTCCACAAACCCGCGAACAACAGCAGCAATACCACAGACATCCTCGCTGTAGCGCGGAGCCCCTAGTCTACGAAGAAAACTCGGCCCCTCCCCGGAACCGGAAGCTGCAGGCGGAACCACAGAGAGGAGGAAGAAGAAGCCCTAGTCTGGTCTTTATGGTTCTTTTGGCTAGAGTGGCCGGAGGAAGCCGCTAGGCCTGGTTGCTTCCAATCCCTTCCTTCTGTTCCCGGAGCTCTGTGACAGCTGCCTTTCTGAACCGCTTCGGCCAGTTTTCGCGCCCCCCCGGGACAAAGCGCCGAGAACCCGGTGGGAGAAGAGAGCAAAAAATGGCCCGCCCACTCCCAGTGACAGAGAGCCGGAAGTGACGTAGCACGTTGACGCAGCAGCGGCGGCGGTGGCGGCGGAGGGGCCGTGCGGTGGGTCTGTACTATCCTTTCCCAGTCTCGGTTCGACGACTCCATTTTCCTCGGTGGGGGCTTAGCGCACCGGAGGAGCGGCGGGCCTCAGGCAGGTACAGTTCAGACTGGAAAGCGTGTTCCTCAAGTGCGTCAGCTGGGGAGCTAGGCTCCTAGGGCCTGGTCCTGTAAGGGAAGAGGCACTGGAGAGCCCTATGCGGGAAGAAGGGGGCCCCCGGCCTTCACTGCTCTAGGAGGGAAAAAGAGGACGAAAGTGGGGTAGTTGCTCAGAGTCTCAAGGCGTTTCCCAATTCTCTGCCACCCAGAACCAGTGAATTGGGCAGTCTGTTGTATGAACAGGCTTCCTGGGATCCCGTCCTTCTCTCGCAGCTTCTGAAAACTGGGCCACGCCAAAGGATGGGGAATGGAGGGGACCTGGGGCTTATGAGTCAGGATCAGGTGATCCAATTGTTCTGGGGATGTGAAAGCTACGGAGCTTTCATCAGCTTGGCCATCAGGCTAGAGGACGATGCCAAATTCCATCTTTTCCCATATTGTTGAGTAATAAAATTAGAAGTTTTTGTAGATGGCTACGTCCCCCAAACGCCTACCACAAACATCGGGATGGGCTATTAAGTCAAAACTTCCTTTTTTTCTAGTTTCTACCTTTTTCTCCAGGCACTCTCTTGAACGGGCTGGAGTGGTTCATTTCCCTTGGTTGTTGCAAGAGCTGATACTTATTTTTCTGTAAGAGGATGCCTAAGCTCTCTGAAAATACGTCCGTGGAAATTCACTGTGGTATCAGAAGTAGCAAAGGAGGATTAAGTTACACTGCTGCTGTTAATGAACATATAGAGTGTAAACAATTTTGAATTTGATTAATTTCTTAGGGAAAAATCTCACTTCCACTGTTTATTTGAAAATTACTGGTTTTTAAGTCTTTAGTGTGTTGATTACAAAAGTATGATTGCTCCCCCATTAGCTATGAATTTAGAGCCCTTTTCCATAAGTTGGGCTCCTTCAGCCAATACAAGTCCATTCTTATTCACTTGGATTGTGTGGCTACTAGATTAGATTAGTATTGTTACTCCCTAAAAGGTCTAAACCTCATCAAGGAATTAATCACATCAGGAAGTGGTGCAGTCTGGAGAGGTTCACTCACATTTTACAGTTCTCTCAGAAGACCTTCACAAGAAAGGAAGCCTACCCAGTATGGTGGAAACATACGGTCTTTCAAGGCACATAAATTTGCCCTTGCTCCTGTGTTCTTGGTCTCAGTAAATGGCACCACAATCAGAATCCTGTGTATAATCCTTGGATCCTTCTTCATTATTTCCCAATAAAATCAATCACCAGATCCTACCTCTCCATAAAAATCTGTTTCCATCAACATACAAATTATGTCCTGGTATCCCTCTCATCTGCCACCAACTACCATCCTACTCTTTTGATATCCCTTCACAGCCAGATTTCTACCTGTGTCAACTTTCTTGACTTTTATTCATTCTTCAGCTTACATGAGTCTGGCTTCTCTTCTGACTACTCCATTGAAGCTGCTCTTGTCAAGGTCACCAGTGACTTCTGTATTGCCAAATCCCACGGATACTTTGTTCTCATCTTCCTCAGTCTCTGGAGTATTCTACACAGTTTACCCCTTTCTTAAAACTCTCTTCTCTTGACTTTGTTGATGCTTCACTCCTGAATTTTCCCCATTTCTCTGGCTGCTACTTCTCAGTGTCCTTTACTAGCCACTTTTGCTCTCTACCTGAGACCTAATGCTGAATTTCCTTCAGAGTTCAATCCTGGGTTCTCAGAATGCTGCTTTTAGGTGATCCAGTCCCATGGCTTTAATTACCATCTGAAAGCTTGCAACTCCCTAGTTTAAACTTCTAGCCCAGCCCTCTCTTCTGTAGGTTCAGGAATCACACACAGAATGCCAATTTAATAGCTCCATTTGGATGTCTGTTAGAGATCCTATACGTAACATAACAAAAAGAAAATTTTGCTTTTCCCTGTCGTCGTTCTAAACCTGGTCTTCCCTGTCTCACTAAGTGGGCTCCCATAAGTTGGGCTCCTTCAGCCAATAGAAGTCCATTCTTATTCACTTGGATTGTGTGGCTGCTAGATTAGATTAGTATTGTTACTCCCTAAAAGGTCTAAACCTCATCAAGGAATTAATCAGGCTCTCATCTACATGGTTACCAAAGCTAGACCTCTGGGAATCCTGTTGGATTCTTCTCCCTTACTACCTGCCTTCCCCAAGTCTTTCAATAAGTCCTGTGACTTCTACCTCCAAAATGTATTTCAGATCTGTCTTCTATTTTCCATCTCCACTGCTACCACCATGTTCCAAACCAACCATCATCTTTTGCCTGGACTCCCACAATAGTATCCTCAGTTTTCCCTACTTCCACCCAAATCACCCTCCAGGTAGAAATTTTTACATTTTTACATCCCCCTCCCTTTCTCATTCTTCTGCCTTCACCATTCTCTGGTCACACTGGCCTTAGAATATCACCTACCATAGGCCAAGTTCTTGCCCACCTATTCTACCAGGTACCTCTTCCCTTGGCTCTGTATACCATATCCTACCCATTCTTGCTATCTCAGCCTAAACTCACTCACTCAGAAGTCAGGGTATTTATTTCCTTCCTAGCACTTATAGCAAGGTTTATTATATTCGTTTGTGGTTTGTCTCCTGCACCAGAATACAGGTATCCTGGGGGCAGGGACTTTGTCTTATACATACCTAGTATGTAGTAGGTACTCATTAAATAATTTTTTGTTGAATTAACAAGTAAATTAAGTCAGTAGTGCTCTTTTATACACTGGTTCTCTGCAGGGGCTTCCCAGCACCTTGTGAATAGAGTCTAAAATCCTCAAGTTAAAATCCTACCAAGATGTATATGACTTCACCACCAACTCATTATGAACCCTACTCTCTCTCCCCAAACTGGCCCTCACTGTTACTGCCACAGAGCATCCTGGGCCTTGTTCTGGGAGAACTCTTCTCAAAAACCACCACTCCTTGAACCACCTCCGAAGAAACAGCTCCTCCACTTAGCCAATTCCTCTTCACTCTTAAGCTTTTTATTTAAAGTTAGTTTCTCAAAACCAGGTTAGGGTCCTCTATTACAGCCTCCCATGGTACCTTTGTCATCAATTCTTTAAAGACTTTCTATACTTCTAGGTCAGGGGTCCTAGGTCCTAGCCAAACTAAGGCTCCTGGGTCAAATTAGGCCACTCCCGTTTATCTACATATTGTCTATGTCTGCTTTTGTGCTACAATGGCAGATCTGGCCTTCTGTAGTTTGCCAGCCCCTGTGCCAGTGCAAGAACTGTATGTTTTCCAGTGTGTAGCACAAGGCTCGAGAACTGTTACCTCCTCCCTGTGTTGCCGGGATTCTGAATCTGGTTATGTATTTCAATTGTTTCTGCTCTTCTTTTGCCCTTTTCTTGTTTCCCCAGGAAACATGGAAAGAAAAGGGATACCTAATATTTCTAAATTACTTACTATATGCACCATTATTAACAGTAATGCGTTTTATACCCTGGCACTGAAAAGATTCTAAGACTGTTATTTCGTATAAGTAAGGTGTGCATGTTAAGATGATTATAGGTGGAATTAACCTTGCCTGTATTTTAACATCTTGACTTGGTGTGATTAGGATTTTTCGTAACAGTGTTCTGAATCCCAGATTTAAAAGAACTTGTCTTAAGTGGACTCTGAATACTTTTATTTACTGAACTTATAGGTTTTTGTATTCCAAATTGGGTAGTCACTCGTGAACACCTTTGGAATAGCCCTAAGCCGTTGCTCATAAATTATAGAATGTCTTATAGTTTGAGCTCCACACCAGACTTCTGGAGCTTTTCCCCAGACCACTAGGCCTTTTCAAACCTAAGCCTTTGCTCATGTTGCCTTTTTCCAGACTGTCTTCTTAACTCCTCTCAATTCAAGCATCACCTTTTCTGAGGCATTCTCTCACTTGTCTCTTCATGCTACTCTCATAGTCCTGGTTCATAACTATCATATATCATTTATTATGCTTTGTTGTAACTTTATTTACAGTTTTTTTTTTTTTGAGTTAGATTGTGAACTCCACCAGGGTACAAAGCATGTTTTACTCATTTTTATATACCCAAGCCCTAGAATAGAACTTGACCCTGAAAAAAACAGTAAACGTTAACTGAAGCTGCCGGTGGAGGGAATTAACAGACATCTCTTTTTGTTCTGGTCTCTTTTTAATTGCCTCCTACATCATCTTGTTCAAAGGGAGGGACTGCTGAGGGCCTCCCCTGTGGCAATCTGATCCCAGCTCCATTCCTCTTGCAGAGAATGTCATGGTAACTGCCAGCCTTTTCCTTTGAGCCACATCCTATACTGCAGCTGTGCTTCCACCTGAAGAAACCTTGTTCATTCACCTTCCCATTCCTCATCTAGATCTATTTTCGTAGTAAATTTAACCCACAATCTGAATATGAGGAAAATTCAAGAGCATAAGTACTAAATACAAACTCCAAACTCCATCAGGCTCATCTCAGATATCATACATTAATAATATTCATGTCTACTAAATAGGGTTTTTGTTCTGGAATAGTTGCTACTTGCCAACCTCAGCCTGCAGTGCTGCTGCAGCACCCTCTGCACTCTAGGTCTGCAAGTTGCAGCAAGTCAGGATTGCTTCTGGCATACTTCTTTTAATTGGAAATCTTGGCAGTGAGCTAGATTGGAGGCATTCCCCAGCTATAGCAAGCTAAATGATCTTAAGGATACAGATCTTGGGAAAAAAGGGTATCAGTCTAACCCTAGGGCTTCCTATATCGTTGCTCTGTGGGGCCTATACAACGGTGTAGTGTAGTGGCTCTCAAACTTTGTATCTTAGGACCCCTTTATACTCTTAAAAACAGTCTAAGACTCCCAACGACATTTTGTTTATGTGAGTTATATCGATGTTCATGGGATTTATATATATTGATGTTTATCAGATTAGAAATTAAAACTGAGACGTATTAAATCATTTTAAGGTAATAATAAGCCCACCAGAAAAATGTCATCATTTTGCAATACACAAGTATATCAAATCAACACATTATACACCTTAAGCTTAGACGATGTTATATGTCAATTATATCTCAATAAAACTGGGAGAAAAAAAATAAACCCATTGCAGTTTAACATAAATAATACCTTTTATAAAAAACAACTATAATCTTGAAAACAAAAAGTGTAGTGAGAAGAGTGGCATTGTTTTGCTTTTTGGGGGGGCAAATCTTTTTAATGTCTGCCTTAATAGAATACAGCTGGATTCTCATATATGTTTCTGCATTCAGTCTGTTGTGATACTACACATCGTATAACCACTGGAAAACTCCACTGTACACTCATGAGAGAAAGGATCTCAGCTCTTGCAGTTGTTTGTGTCGCCTTGAACAGGTGACTTTATCTGAGTCTGTTTCCTCATGTGTTGAATGGAGAGAGAAGTGTGCTGTAATTCATAGGACAGTGTAAGGGTTAATAGGATATTTGTTAGGTGTCTGAAACTTGGTAGGTGTGATAAATATTATACCTCAGTGCACATTTTTTTAAATTATTTTAAGTATCCAGGAAAGGCCTATATTAGTTTTGGTTGGGTTTTGTTTAAGTGTTGTGAGTTTGTTTTCCACTTCTCTTCCTGTGCCTGCCCTATACCTGTGATAATACGTAAACTTAGTTTATGGTCCTTATATGCATTCATCTCTCTCTCGCTCTGTCAGAAGTCAACTCCTTGAGAACCATTCTGTTTCTCTTCAAATCCTCAGCTCCTAGCAGAGTGTATGTATATAGTAGGCATTCAATAGAGTTTGAAAAGAAATAGTACCTGAAAGCTCAGCGTAAAATTGAACATAAGACCATGTCATTGCCCCTCCCTTTCCACCAGAACTCAGTATCTTTAGTTTTGTTTCCTTGAGCTCAATTAATCTTAAGTTAATTGGTTATGGTATCAGTTGATATCAGTAAGGCTAATTTTCAGGAGAATTAGAGCCACGGAACTTAAGGCGCCTTCTAGAGCTCAGACCATTTCAGGTAGCACTTAGCCACCCTCCTGTTCTCTCCCGTCCCACTGCCATCTTTCACTGGGAAGGTGGCAACAATATGAAGAAGTAAGTAATTTATTTGACAGATACTTGGCAGTTCCTATTTTGTACAGAGCACTTATAAGGATATAGCTTTCTGATACAGAATCACAACATGCCTTGTAATGCCTCTCATATTGCCATTTATGTTTTCATGGTTTTTATTAGCCCTTCAATTGGATGTGGTCTCTAATTTCCGGAAGCTTATAGTCTAAGTGGGGAAAATGGACATATACACAATGGGCCATAATTCAGGATAGGGTGAGGAGTGATGCTGAGTTTATCAGCTGCCAGCTTCAGGATTCCAGAATGGAATCTTGATGTTATGATTTGGGTTATGTGTGCTGTTTCTTAAAGTCCTGTTTCAGACCCAGGAAACTCCATTTTATGGTTCTTGGGTTCTCCGCTGCCACTTCCAGGCTTTGGATGAGGCTGAAAGCAGGGAAGTAGAAGACAAAGTTGGGATTGGTTGGCACATAATTACAGGATGCTAGGGAAAATTAGGCCCAGGATTCAAATTCAAACTCAGTTAACATTTATTGAAACAGTAAGATAGGTTCTTTCCCCATGTCATGTAGTATTCTCAACTACCCTTGAGGTAGGTAGTGCTGTTGCCATTGTCCAGATGAAGAAATTAATGTTCAGACACATTCAGTAATTTGCTTGAGTTTATATACCTGGTAGATGATGGGACCGGGATTTGATTTCTACTCTTAAGCCCAAAAATCTTTGTGTTTAACTATGTTGGCCTTTATTTTGTAGGCCATGGACGTCTCTCTCAAACTGTTTTCAAAGTGCCAGGGAGGTAGATGATAAAAATAGAATTATGGTTCTAATGTTTCTAAAGAGGCCTCTTCTCCATCTAAATGCTCCTGACCATTACTCACACAAGTGGGCTTAAGTTCGTGAAATGTTTAATCTATTCAATAGGATTTTCCTTTTGGCTCTGCCAATAACCAGGTATAGTATATGAAAATGCCTGTCATTAAGTTGGCACTTACTATTTCCTAAACTTCTTATGAGTCACATAATCTCACTACTACCATATCCCTACTTATAATTATTCCTACACTAATTTCTTTCCTCTTCTGCCCATTCCTGCTCCCAAGTGGTAAGTGAGATAAAACTCTTTGGAAAGTGAGATGGTATATGTAGAGAAGTCCAGTATATGTAATCACCCTTTAAAGGTACACATGAGAGGAGTAACTGTGGGAGCAGTGGAAGA
This sequence comes from Equus quagga, assembly GCF_021613505.1. Lineage (NCBI taxonomy): Eukaryota > Metazoa > Chordata > Mammalia > Perissodactyla > Equidae > Equus > Equus quagga. The sequence goes on along the minus strand of NC_060277.1, from coordinate 74,339,328 downwards.
TGGAAGAGACAGAACCATCTGATTCGTACCCTCTTCTCCCCAGGTGGAAGTGATTGAGTGGGCAAAGCAGTGGCATGTGGCTAAAAGGCTGTTTGTAGAAAGGTTTAAGAGCCCTCTGTAAAGTCATGTGTCTCTTTTTTTCTTAAAGGTTGGCACCTGAGCTAACATCTGTTGCCAGTCTTTTTTTTTTTTCTTCTTTTCTTCTTTTCTTCTCCCTAAAGCCCCCCAGTACGTAGTTGTATATTCTAATTGTAGGTCCTTCTGGTTATGCCATGTGTCTCATTTTTTATCCCCATCTTTCTTCATTCCCTTCTCTTCTTCAGGCAGGCTGTGAGAAGCTGCAGCAATGTCTGATTTTGTGGAAAGCGAGGCTGAGGAGTCAGAGGAAGAATACAACGATGAAGGCGAAGTGGTGTCCCGGGTCACCAAGAAATTTGTGGAAGAGGAGGATGACGGTGAGGAGGCCCCAGCCTCAAGCTTCTCCCCACTATTGCTAAGCTTTGGATAGTTGGATTCTTGCTGATGAGAGGCTCAGGCTGAGCACAGAAGTTATCACACATGAGGTACCAGCTTGAGAATTTTTAGTCATTCATAGAAAATATTTACTGAACATCTTTCTCCTGTATACCAGGCACTGTGCCTAGAACTAGGAATACGAAATAAAGATCTTGCTATTATAGTTTATATTAGTGGGAGGGGACAGACAATAAACCAATAAATTAATACATGTGTAATGTTTCCCTCTTTTAGAGACCTAGCAGTGTGGGTATTTATGCACCCAGTTGCTTATTTCTCTGGCCAAACCCCACCATTAGGATCATCATCAGAGTAGAACAATGAAATGGCTTTAAAGGTGGAAAGGGAAATGTAAGTTTTGTCAAAAGAATTATGGATGAAAGAAGGAATATAGCTGCTGAGTTTATAAACTGAGAGGAAAACAAAGGTTGTTGGTGGCTATAAAGCCTGTAGTAATGATTTGGAAGAACCAAAGTAATTTGGAAGATCATCTTGCCTAAAGACAGATGGTGCATGTAGAAAAGAGAGAGTCCTTTCCAGATGCTGCTGCTCTTAAGTCAATGGTCATGTTTTTGCATTTGTAGATGAGGCAGAAGAGTTAACATGACACCCAGGTCATTAGGTTCAGAGCAGATGGAGGATCACAGTTAAGCACGTGGCCCTGCCCCACCCTTAGCCTGTTTCCCAAACTCCATGCCTCAAACATGCTTGCTTTCCAGATGAGGAGGAGGAAGAGGAGAACCTAGATGATCAGGATGAGCAAGGCAACCTGAAAGGCTTTATCAATGATGATGACGATGAAGATGAAGGGGAGGAGGATGAGGGTAGTGACTCTGGGGATTCAGAAGATGATGTTGGCCACAAGAAGAGAAAACGCAGTGAGTAGTCTCTCCTCAGGTCAAGTGAGGCTAGGGTGGAAGTTGCAGTGGAGATGGGTCCTCTCCATCATCAGGGATAACACTTTGTTTTCTCCAGCATCTTTTGACGACCGCCTGGAGGATGATGATTTTGACCTCATTGAGGAGAATTTGGGTGTCAAAGTCAAAAGAGGAGTAAGTATTATTTCTTTATCTCTGTCCTTGGGAGTGAAAGAAAAAGCCCTTGAAATTCATTGATTCTTGGGGGAGGAGGCACATCCGGAACAGTTTGGGGAACATCAGAGAAGAGACAATTGCTCAGTATCCTTGTGCTGTGGAGCCTAGAGTTGCATCCTGTATCTGGATGCCTCTCAGAGAAAGGCTTATCAAAGTTTCAGTGGTGGGCCTTGGGGCTGAAAGAACATCACTTAATGTGCTCTTTTCCTCTCCATTGGTCAGCGTGACTGGTGGGAAAATGGGACTAAGACTGGAGAGCAGGCATCCTTATGCCAGTACACTCAGACCCTGATGAGGCAGGTTTTCCCACCCCTAGCAAAAGTACCGACGTGTCAAAAAAATGTCAGATGACGAGGATGACGATGAGGAGGAATATGGCAAGGAGGAACATGAAAAAGAGGCTATTGCAGAGGAAATCTTCCAGGATGGGGAAGGGGAAGAAGGGCAGGAGGCTGTGGAGGCCCCCATGGCTCCTCCGGAGGAGGAGGAGGAAGATGATGAAGAGTCAGGTATGTGGCATCAGCCAGGGAACCCAATATTTGGGTGGGTGTTGGTATTTCCTAGCCCCTGGGAATAGGATGAGAAACCATTCTGCAACTGTAGGCTCCCAGCATTTGACACAAAGAAGTTACTTTTCAGGAGCCTCTCTACTCTTCTCCTCACTGGCTACTCATATAGTAGGAACTAAAACCATTCATTCCTGGCTCATCCCCTGCCTTTGAGCACTAATCTCTCCCATCCCTACCCAGACATTGACGACTTCATTGTGGATGATGATGGACAGCCTCTGAAAAAACCTAAGTGGAGGAAAAAGCTTCCCGGATACACAGATGCGTGAGTGGGGTCTGATACAAGGTGGTGATAAAGGCATTTGAGTGGACCCAGTCAGGAAGGAGGAGGTCAGAAGCCTCTGCCAAAAATGGAACATTCCCAGCTCTCAGCCATTTTGCGTCTCTACCTCAAATAACCTTTACTCGGCAGCAATTTCAGACTGCTCTTAAAATTCCTGAGAGCTCTCTGCATTCTAGGGGCACTATGGGATTAGGGTGGAGTCGCATATGGGCAAGTCTCCAGGCTCCCTCTTCCACATGCAGCTCCATCTTTATTTGTTTATATATTGGCCTTCTAAATATATTTTTATTGGAAGAAAGCTTTTGCTCTAAAGGAATACTGTAATGCCTTAGCAGAAGATGGATTCACTGAGCAGGATATGGATCCATCTTCCCTGTTGCTGTTTGATCCCTGTCACTGGCATGTGCCAAAGATGGGCTTTTTTATCCCCCATAAATAATAGTTTCCCAGAAATATCTCCCAGATAAGCCTTTATACCATAGTGAATATGCCTTTTTTATGTACCTCTCTCTTAGCTTTCCTAGTTCCCTTCGGGCAAGTAAAGTATCTGTGCAGGGGTTGCATTTCTCTCTTCTCACCAGAACCTGGGCCAACTGCCTCTTGCTCTTACCCGCAGGGCCCTGCAAGAAGCTCAGGAGATTTTTGGTGTGGACTTTGACTATGATGAATTTGAGAAATACAATGAGTACGATGAAGAACTGGAGGAAGAGTATGAGTATGAGGATGATGAGGCTGAGGGTGAGATCCGAGTGCGCCCCAAGAAGACCACCAAGAAACGTGTGAGCCGCAGGAGCATCTTTGAGATGTATGAACCCAGTGAGCTGGAAAGCAGCCACCTCACAGATCAGGACAATGAAATCCGAGCCACTGACCTGCCTGAGAGGTTCCAGGTAAGAAACCACCTGCCCCTGTCCTTCTGCCGATCTGTCATCAGCTGCCCTGAGCCTCCTTGCTGCAAAGGTTGTAGCAGAGAAATAGTCTGATGTCGAATGGTATCTAGAAAGTCGGCTTTGAACCCCATCTGACTGCAGGGTACAAGGAGTCCAGCCCTTATAGGAGGGAAGATAGACTCATGCTGCTTATGGTTCTTGAAATGGCACTCTTTCTTAAGTAAATATATGAAGTGCCTACTTCTTACCAGGATGCTGCTCTTCCAGGTTCTGGAAATGTGTGTCTGTGGGGCATATGCTTTTGTCCAGAAGTGGTGTATGTTTTACGTGGGATACAGGATAAAGTCAGTCTCACTCTGTTGTCTTATCCTGTGCAGCTTCGCTCCATCCCGGTCAAGGGGGCTGAAGATGATGAACTAGAAGAAGAAGCTGACTGGATCTACAGGAATGCTTTTGCCACACCAACCATTTCTCTTCAGGTACCCAAAAAAATATCCTTACATTTTGAATGAACCAGAAGCCACTTCATCAAGGTGAGGAGCTGCTCCTCCCCTGTCCCAAACATCTGTGTGCCATGTACACAGCATTATGTATACGTGCAGATATATGAGAGAGATTTTTCTAGATTTCATCTGATTGAGGTCATCCTGTAACTTGAGACAGTTTGATGTGTTCTAAGACAAGGCAAGTAACAGTGTTGTTGCTGTTCCTTTTTTCTTCTGACTATAGGAAAGCTGTGATTACCTAGACCGAGGGCAGCCAACCAGCACGTTCAGTCGAAAAGGGCCCAGCACAATTCAGAAGATTAAAGAGGCCCTGGGCTTCATGCGAAATCAGCATTTTGAGGTAGCACCTCAAGCTCTAGTGGCTGATTGGTTAGAAATTCAGCTCAGGGATGAAGGAAAAGGTAGCTTCCTAAGTCAGCTGGGGAGCCCCCTTCTCCTGTCTTCAGCAGTGGTCTCTTGACTCAAGAAATGTGAAGACCCAGGGAGATGCTAGTGATCAAGAGAATGATGCTATCCTGTCTATAGCATTATCCTCCCCTGTTGGGGAGAGCGTGTGCCCTGGATAGGCCTGTGAAGGAGGCCAAGCCTGCAACTGTGAAAGTTCCTGGAGTGTTTATCCCTCCAGGATAAACGGGGAGTAATTGGCAAAGGGGATCCTTGCAAACTTTTCCTCTCTGGTTGACTGCAATCTCTTTGCCACCCTAGGTGCCTTTTATTGCCTTCTACCGAAAGGAGTATGTGGAGCCTGAGTTGCACATTAATGACCTGTGGAGGGTGTGGCAGTGGGATGAAAAGGTAATATGGATCCATGCCCCCCATGGGGTTGAGGGCTGGATTGGCCACCACCACTACTAGGGCCCAAGCTTTCCTATATGTATTAGATGGCAGCCCAAAACCCCCAGGCCTGTCAAGCTTCTCACAGGGTTTCCTGGTAAGGACCAAAGCAGCCTTGGGTATCCAAGGCTGAACACCAGCCCTTACTCCTGCCCTGTCCTGTCCTAGTGGACCCAGCTGAGGATCCGCAAAGAGAACCTAACACGGCTGTTTGAGAAGATGCAGGCTTATCAGTACGAGCAAATCTCTGCTGACCCTGACAAACCCCTTGCTGATGGCATCCGGGCCCTGGACACCACCGACATGGAAAGGTAGCATATGCAGGGTTTATTCCATTACAGAAAGCCCTCAGACCAGGGGAGGCCCCGCAGGAGCAGCATAACCTTGCAAAATTCTCAGCAGAGCTCCTATCCCTTAGAAACTCAATTTGTCAACACATCAAAAGTTACCTTTGTTACCGGAAGATTCATATTGGTTATCCACATTGGTATAAAAGGTTAAAAGGGTCAGATATTCATGTTTGCTGATCTGTATATTCTCTGTGTATAAAGTTAGATGGGAAACCAAATTATAACCAGAAAGTAGCTTGGTGAGCCTGGAATCACAGCAGGGTGTGGGAGGGGAGCAGATGATTTTAGTGGCCAGTGTCATGAAGGGACAAGGACTGTCTCAAGGACTCTGAACCATGCTAGACACACGTTGCCTTGTCTGCTTCTCCCCTTTTGTTTCCATTTCTAACAACCACCAACCGCCATTTGTTTGACTTATTCTTTGTTTAAGATATCTTGGTTGCCTTAAGTCAATGATCTGGGGCCATTATGAGTCTCTAATAATTGGAGAATACAGGCACTCATCCTAGTTGGGATTTTGCTTTACGGGAATTGGACCTCTTGGAGCAGAACTGGGATACTCCCTTCCTCAGTGACAGTTGAGGTCTTATGTCTCTTCCCTCCAGGCTCAAGGATGTGCAGTCAATGGATGAGCTGAAAGATGTCTACAACCATTTCCTGCTTTATTATGGTCGTGACATCCCCAAGATGCAGAATGCTGCCAAGGCCAGCCGCAAGAAGCTGAAGCGTGTAAGAGAAGAGGGAGATGAGGAAGGTGAGTGCTGGAAAAGAAAACCGAGGAGGCTTGATGGCCATGGCATTTCCAAGGATGCCCTTGGCTGAGTGCCCTTTCGGGCTTCTCTACATGTGTTGGATCCTCGGGAGTAATTGGAAACTAGAGCACTAACTCATGTTTTCTTGCCAGGTGAAGGTGAGGAAGCAGAAGATGAGGAACAGAGAGGGCCGGAGCTCAAACAGGCTTCTCGCCGAGACATGTACACCATTTGCCAGAGTGCTGGGCTAGGTAAAAGCTAGCTGCGTTGTGATCTGAGCATTCCAGCCTTGAGCAAGGGAGGTTCTCTGATAGTCACTGGTAGGTCAGAAGAGGACTTAAAGGACATCTGAGTGAATCACCAATATGATTCTGAACACTTGCTCCCATGACCCACACCCACCCAGCAATAATGGTCCAGCTTCTCCCAAAATTCCTGAAGAAATGGGAAACTCATATATCAGGGGGAGGGAGTCAGTCTGTCCTACCTTTGGGAAGTTCTTTTATTAAACTGTAGCTTCCACCTTAGTTCTGAGCCCAGAAGTCACATAGAAAATTTCTGTTTCTTCTGCCTCATAACAGCCCATCAGGTGTTTAAAGTCAGTTTTTTCTTTCTTTGTAAGATGTCCTGGTCCTGCTCATTCATGACCCCTTTAAAACCTAGAGCCCAGAAGTGCTGCTCTAGACTCTCAGAGCCAAGAGATTTGTTACTCTAGCTGTTGCCTTACCATTCACTCTCCTGTTCATGTTAGATGGGCTGGCCAAAAAGTTTGGGCTTACTCCTGAGCAGTTTGGGGAGAACCTCCGGGACAGCTATCAGCGGCATGAGACAGAGCAGTTTCCTGCGGAGCCCTTGGAGCTGGCCAAGGATTATGTTTGCAGGTAGGCATGTATCAGGTGGCTGGCAGGAGGAGGCGCCTGAGGGCAAAGACGCCCTCATGCTGCAGCTCCTCCATTTTCCCCACAGTCAGTTCCCTACACCGGAAGCTGTGCTGGAAGGTGCCCGCTACATGGTAGCCCTGCAGATTGCTCGAGAGCCCCTTGTCCGGCAGGTGCTGAGGCAGACTTTCCAGGAGAGAGCCAAGCTAAATATAACCCCCACCAAGAAAGGTAGAAAGGTGAGCCAGGTGAAGGGCTTTGATCCAACATGTGGCCCAGCTCTCTGATTGAACTGAGTTTCTTGCTTCACATTTAGCTGAGCTGTCTGCCTGAGAGCAGAGAGGGTGTCTTTTCTCCCAGGGTCAAGCCCAGCCTATCCATAGGCTAATGGTTCCCTCTTGATGTGTACAGGATGTGGATGAGGCCCACTATGCTTACTCCTTCAAGTACTTAAAGAACAAGCCTGTTAAGGAACTGAGAGATGACCAGTTCCTCAAGATATGCCTAGCTGAAGATGAAGGGCTGCTCATCATTGACATCAGCATAGATATGAAGGGGGTAGAAGGGTAAGCAAAGCTCTGGAGTGAGGGCTCTTTGGGGAGGGCTTGGTGAGGAGTCTTTTGGAGGGAGGGGTCACTCAGGAATGTGAACCACTATTTCAGAATTAAGCAAGCCATTGTCCTTGGCTCGCTCACAGTGTTCATGGATGTTTGGGCATCACCTTTTCTCCATCCCGGACCACAGTGTTGTCTCTCCTCAGCTATGGCAATGACCAGACATATTTCGAAGAGATCAAGCAGTTTTACTACCGAGATGAGTTCAGCCACCAGGTGCAGGAGTGGAACCGGCAGCGCACCATGGCCATCGAGCGAGCTTTGCAGCAGTTCCTCTACGTGCAGATGGCCAAAGAGCTCAAGAACAAACTGCTGGCCGAAGCCAAAGAATATGTCATAAAGGTGAAGATGGAAACTCACGATCTTTACTTGTATGATTTCCCCAGATTAGAGCTGAGAGTGATGAGACCCCTTAATAGTAGTCCCGTAGCTAGTGTAGAAACACTGAGGGCAGGCGGAGCATGATCTGAGAGGGAGTGCAAACAGAGCCGCAGGAGACTCTAAGACCTCCCAACTTGAGGAGCCTCTTCCCTCCCACTCCCTCCCCCATCCAAACATTCTTTGTTTACAGCGCTCTCCTCTATGTACTCTCCTGTTCACAAAAGCAAGGTATGCCTTCAGGTTGTAAGCCTGCCAATCGCTAGGAACGTGTGCACATATGAATACAACCTTTCCAGATGTGTGTTGCATCTGTTTCCTTAGCACACTTGGCAAGCTTGATGGCCATAGTGTCTGGTGTGTCTCCTCCCCAGGCCTGTAGTCGAAAGCTGTACAACTGGTTAAGGGTGGCACCCTACCGGCCAGATCAGCAGGTGGAGGAAGATGATGACTTTATGGATGAGAACCAAGGGAAGGGCATCCGAGTTCTAGGCATTGCTTTCTCCTCTGCCAGGTAACTACCTATTCCTGCCTGCCTGGCATCACCCCTTACGTGTCTTCCTAATCTCATTGGTCTCTTACTTATATCCTCATGTTGTTGATGATTACACTTTCCTTTCCTGTCCGGCTGGCAGAGATCACCCTGTGTTCTGCGCCTTGGTCAATGGTGAGGGAGAAGTGACAGACTTCCTCCGGCTGCCCCATTTTACCAAACGTCGAACTGCGTGGAGAGAGGAAGAACGAGAAAAGAAGGCAAGTGGCCGGGATGAGTTTCCAAGTGTACATCTTCCAAGTGTACCAAGTGGGGATAATTGTTTATGTCTAAGCAATATCCCATGCAAGACCCTGATTGTCTCTGACCCCCTCAAGCCCTGAGATAAGTCTCACTGCCATAGGCAGTAGATGGCACTCACATTCTCGTGCAGAATTTGTTTCTGGCTTAAAGCCTAGGCCTTATGTACTTCTGGGAGCTGCCATCACTGTCTCTGTTCTTAACAGCATCTAGGTCAGCGTGTTCCAGGAGCTGAAAGCTACTGAGGCATTAAGCCAGCCTTTTCCCTGCTTTAGCCTTTCAGCATTTCTTTTTCCAAGGAAAGAGGAATTTGAATTCATATCATGTACATGCTTCTGGGTTTTTTTAACTTAATGGTACCTTTCAATTTTGTTGAGAGCACCCCAATCTAAAAAGTAATTTTTAACAAATAACTCCAAAAAAAAAAGAAAGAAAAATCTTAAAGTGGAGATCAGAATAATCCTGAGCCAGCCCTGATGGCCTAGTGGTTAAAGTTTGGTGTGCTCTACTTGGGTGGCCGAGTTCAGTTCCCAGGTGCAGAACCACACCACTCGTCTGTCAGTAGTCATGCTGTGGCAGGGGCTCACATAGAAAAACTAGAAGGACCGACAGTTAGAATATGCAATTGTGTACTGGGGCTTTGAGGAGGGGAAAAAAAAGGAAGATTGGCAACAGATGTTAGCTCTGGGTGACTCTTTCCCAGCAAAAAAATAAAAGGAAAAGAATAGTCCTGACTGCCAGGCACTGGTTTATGTTAAAAAGACTCAAGTATGTTTAGTTAACCACAACCCACGTATAAGCCAGAAGTATAATAATCTTAGAAAATATTGACAGATGTGTAATACTCAACCCAGAGGTCCTAGTTCCCTTCCTTGTTTTCTGTTCCAGTTAGACAACATGTGATGCATTATGTCTAACTTGGAGCTTATTGTTCTCTGGTCTTGTAAAGTCTCAAGCTACTTGGCAAGTGAGAACTACTTGAAATCTCCTTATCCTCAGAGCCATTCAGCTCCAATTTTCTTTCAATCCAGGCTCAAGACATTGAAACCCTAAAGAAATTTCTTCTGAATAAAAAGCCTCACGTGGTGACAGTTGCAGGAGAGAACAGGTAGGGCACCAGGGGATTGGGCTAGACCTGGTTTAAAGTCACTCATCCCTTATTGTTGAATCTGGCACATGCCTATAACAGAGTGGGTATAGGTCTGTGGAGAGTCCTGATAATATCCTCATCCCCAGGTGATATCGCTGGGGATGTTGTACCTCTTTGTCTTCAAAGTTCTTTCCTCCCCCATCCCAGCCATGACACTGTCCCTCCCTGAGAAACTATCCAGAAATAGCCCTGACCAATACCCCTTATCCCTCCAGGGACGCGCAGATGTTGATTGAGGATGTGAAGCGCATTGTGCATGAGCTGGACCAGGGCCAACAGCTGTCCTCTATTGGGGTGGAGCTGGTTGACAACGAGTTGGCCATTCTCTATATGAACAGCAAGAAATCGGAGGTAATGCCGGAGCCCCACCCTTTGAACTTGCACAGGCCAGAGCTGTCAATCCTAGGGAGATTTACTAGGGGACAGAGGTTATCAGGGGCACAGGACTGCTCTGTTCACTTACCCATGCAGAGGTTTTCCATTTTGCCTGTCATGGTTCAGACTGGAGCCCCAGAGATTAAATTGGTCCCAGGAAACATGATCTCAGAGGAGAAGAAAAAAATGACTTAAAGCCAGAATGGTTTGGATTTTCTCTTGCTGTTGGAGCCGAGGGGACTTCATTGCCTTGCTGACCCTCTTTTGACTCTAGGCAGAGTTCCGGGATTACCCCCCAGTGCTGAGACAGGCTGTCTCCCTGGCTCGGCGCATCCAAGATCCTCTGATTGAATTTGCCCAGGTGTGCAGCTCTGATGAAGACATCCTGTGTCTCAAGTTTCACCCCTTGCAGGTGAGTAGGATTTGACAGGCAGGCCTGGGTGGGCAGAAGGGCACGGTAACCGTATCCCTCTCCCTGCTATATTTCAACAGGAGCATGTGGTGAAAGAGGAGCTGCTCAACGCCTTGTACTGTGAATTTATCAACCGAGTTAATGAGGTTGGGGTCGATGTCAATCGTGCCATTGCCCACCCTTACAGCCAGGCCTTAATCCAGTATGTCTGTGGCCTGGGACCTCGGAAAGGGACCCATCTCCTGAAGGTAGGATTGGATTGAGTCAGAAAATAAGAAAAGTTCCCATTTCGTTGAGCCTTTACACTATGCCAATATGATTTGACAGGAAGACCAAGGTCAGAGACATAGAGGGACTTGTCCAGAGTCATCCAGCTAGTGAGAGTCAGACTTCAGACCCAGGTGGCCACAGCTATACTCTTCACTACTGTACTATAGTGGCTCATGGAAGAGAGCAATAAGTCATGATTTAAAACAGATGGAAGAAAGCAAGAGCGTACTAGACACAAACCTCGGGATAGTGGTTTTTTCCAGTGAGGAGAAAAAAGGTTTCAATCAGAGAAGGGAGCATGCAGGGAGCTTCAGAAGTATTGGTAGTATTCTTTTTCTTAAGATGAGTAATGGGTACTTGAGTATATATTTTATCATTAACTTTTAAGCCTTAAGTTAGTTATATATTGCCTTTGGTAGGTATAATATAGTTCATTAAAATAATTTTTTAGTAGCAGATACTATGATGTAGTGCTCAGTTTGGTACTGGGGCATGGGGACAGAGTTCTCATCGTGGAGGTTTCCCAGAAACCTAAAAGCAGTCTTGGGAAGTGGGCCCTGTCTCCTACTCTGGCTCACTCCAGGCCTCTCTCCTAGATCCTGAAGCAGAACAACACCAGGCTCGAGAGCCGGACCCAGCTGGTCACCATGTGCCACATGGGTCCCAAAGTCTTCATGAATTGTGCTGGCTTCCTCAAGATTGACACAGCCTCCCTGGGGGACAGGTGATGCCCTCTGCCTGGGTGGGCCAGGAGGAATTCCCTTGGGTTTTGCTTTGGGGATTCAGGGGATTAGGGCTGTCAAACGGCCACAAGCTCTTTAAATTAGGAATTGTTTTAAAGCAAAGGTGAGGAATCTTTATTCAGTCAAGAGCCTCTGACCTATGGAAAAGATCGGTTCAATTACGCGAAGCTTTTTTGTGAGGGAAACATGAAAATAATCAACTTAGTTTACAAATTAAAGACAGAAAACATAAGACTTTGTTCAGTAAACACAAACTTGGTCTGTTTTTGTGGCTTGTCGTGGCTAGATAAGGGTGGGGATAGCAGGGGCAATGGAAAAGGAGTGGGGGTCTAAGGAGATAAGGAAGGGCAAGAGAGATTCGGTGTGTTTTGAGATGATGTTATTGAGAGAAAGTTCTATTCACTTGGACTTTGGACTTCACTATTGACCTCTTCCTCTCCAGAAGTTATCAACTCAGTCTTTGGAGGATCTTTTCCACGGGCACATAGCTCCTCATTCAGTAATGGAAATCAGTGGGGAAATAGGCTTCAAGTTCTAAAACTTCATTTTCCACCCAGCTTTGCTGTAACACTCCACGAATAACATAGGTCCATGTGAGTGCACGGGCAAGACCAGCCTGGGAAGGCTTTATGGGGGAAAATAGCTGTCAGCAAATTCTCAGAGGTCTTTTCCCCCTCCTTGTTTTATGTTATTGTAAGACTCGTATAAGTTCATTATATAAAATTCAACATATAGAAATATTATGCAGAAAGTGGAAGTCCCCCATAATCCCACCCCCCAGAGATAACTACCATAACAATTTGATGTATACTACAACTTTTCTAAATTTTATTTTTGCTATGCATTTACTAACTACCCATTTACTACAAAAATGGGATCATACGGTTCATAGTGTTTTGCAGTGCATTTTTCACGTATCAATATATCGTGGCCATCTTTCCATGTCAGCACACATAGATCTACCTCATTCTTTTGAATGGCTGTATAGTATTCCATTGTATGAAGGTACCCTAATTTATTTAACCAGTTCCCCATTGGTGGACATTTGGGTTGTTACTAGAACCTTCTCGTTCTATATCCTTGCCCCTTTTCTACCTTTCCTTCAGCACTGATTCATATATAGAAGTCCTTGACGGTTCCCGAGTCCACCCTGAGACCTATGAATGGGCTAGGAAGATGGCAGTGGATGCTCTAGAATATGATGAATCAGCTGAGGATGCCAACCCTGCAGGAGCCCTTGAAGAAATCTTGGAAAACCCAGAGCGACTCAAGGACCTGGACCTTGATGCCTTTGCGGAAGAACTGGAGAGGCAGGTGGGCAACAGTGTAGAAGGCCTGGCATGGAAACCATACCAAGTTGAGAAGAAACTAGGGCAGCAAGGCTCCAGAGAAACCCTTGATGCTCTTAGTGTGGGAGATTTGAATCTTTTCTTTCCTCATGCTATACTAGGTTTCTCATGGAAGTTTTCCTCCTTAAGGAGGAGCCAAGGAAGTCTTAGAGACTGCTGCAGTTACTGTGGGGAGTGGGAGGAAACTGGGAGGGTGTCAGTAGTATCCTTCTAGGCCCTCTTTCCTCCGTTCCAACAGCACATCTTTGCATTTGTCTGTTTTACACATCGGGGTTCCATGAAGCTTTTTTATTATAGATCAGTGTTGCGTGGCTAAGAAAAAGTTTGAAAATCTCCTCTAGTAAATGTTAAAGGGAAAGAAGAAAATCCCTGGCATACTCCTTTCGTTGAAACCCCTTGTGGCTCGGGTTGGGGAGGAGTTACAAGGCTTTTTCTGATGGGCTTCTTCCCCAGGGCTATGGTGACAAACACATCACCCTCTACGACATCCGGGCAGAGCTGAGCTGTCGATATAAGGATCTGCGGACAGCCTACCGCTCTCCCAACACAGAGGAAATCTTCAATATGTTAACCAAAGAAACACCAGAAACCTTCTACATCGGTAACTTCTGGGTCTGTTTTCCAGTCGGAGAAGGATGTGTAGGGGCGGGGAATGCATTTACCATATACATTGAAACCAAGCAGCAATGCCAACAGAATGAGGCAGGTTTGTACCCTAGGTGGGAATGACCAGGGGAGCTTTTAAAAAGTATAGAGCCCTAGACTGGAACTCAAGGCTGAGTTCAAGGTCAAAGTATGCTTTTAACCTGCTACTGCGGGATCTCTGTGGAGTCACTCTTAGAGGCCTCATTTTCCTCTGTTGTCAAATCGGGGAGATCTCCCTTCTCAAGAATGTGAGGGAAATCAGTGGAGATGCTATTGGGCAGATGGTCTGTCACTAAAGGTTGGTGGGAAAGAGTTGCCTCTCTAGATCTCTTAGCCAGCTCTTCATTCTCTTCTTCCCTTCCTTGTCCTCCTCTCCCCTTCCTCCAGGAAAGCTCATCATCTGCAATGTCACTGGCATCGCCCACAGGCGTCCACAGGGTGAGAGCTATGACCAGGCAATCCGCAATGATGAGACAGGGCTATGGCAGTGCCCCTTCTGTCAGCAGGACAATTTCCCTGAACTGAGCGAGGTGCGTGCTGCAGTGTTGCTATTGTGGTCACTGAATTTCTTTAATTGAATGGTCTCACTGCCCTAGAAAGGAGTCGGGAATGGGTATATTTTAGGTCACGCTCTTACCACATGAATACACCAACAAGAAAGAAGGCTGGAACACACAGGTTTAACATGAAGTCTCTCCGTGTGCTGGGCAGAAATGATCCGTGTGCTTTTTTCTATTCTGGGTCAGCCTTTAACCCTTGTTTCCCATTCTCTGGGAATCTAGCTCAACCAGATTAGAGACATGAGGACATACTTTTCTTACCTACAGGGTATGCATGGTATTCCTATGCTAGTTAGAAGGTATATCTGTAGGCTTTCCTCAATTTTTTCATTCTCCACACACATTTTAATTTTTCCCACATTCTTGTAGACATCATCTGTCTTTCTGATGGTCAGAAGTCATTAAAGCCACCCTGAAATCTTTTTCTGGGTCTTCACATGCTATTAGGCAGATTGTAAAAGAGAATTTCGCAACTTGACCCACTAAAAGTAGTTGGTGGGATTAGTCCAGCATGTAAGAAAGCCGACGTGGGGTGCCTGGTTCACTGAACTGACAGAGACATTTCTTATGCCCACAAGGTCAGAATAAAATGGGAGGGAGGGGCCTCAGTTGTAGCTAGAGGGATGTATAGATTAGATTAACATAAAAGATTGATCTGATGGCTGGTGATGCCAAACATCATTTATGAGTCAGAGAACGTTGGGGATGTTCAAATTCTGTGTTGGTGGGTGGCTAAGTCATTGTATTTTCAGACCTTGAGGTCAGACGTCAATGGTAAAATAAATTACAACACCCCGGCAGCTCGTTTCTGAATGTGTGATCTCCAGAATCTTAATTATCAAACTCCTGCCCTGATGCCCTCTTTAGGTCTGGAACCACTTTGACAGCGGTTCATGCCCAGGCCAGGCCATCGGTGTCAAAACACGACTAGACAATGGTGTCACCGGCTTCATCCCTACCAAATTCCTCAGTGACAAAGTGGTAAAGCGGCCAGAGGAACGAGTGAAGGTAGATGAATGACTGGACTAAGGCATCTAGTGCAGTTTTCAGCTGCCCAAATTGGGCTCTTTGAGTTTGGGCTGTCCCCGCGAGAAATTAGGCTCTATTCTCAATAGCTGCTGGTCTCGGGAGAGAGTTTCAGAAGGATTTATAACTAGTTGAAAGAAGCCAGGGCAAGAAGTATCTGAATGAGTAGCAGCTTTTGTTCACTGCCTTTGTGAAATTTCATCCAGTTGCCAGCCCTTTGGGAGATGGCTCTCTCTTCCTGTGTGGGAAGCTGTGGTTTAGTCCAACAGGCAGGAAGCTGGGCCCAGTATTACATGCTGCAAAACAGACAGGCTCTGCCTGTTCTACCAAAGCCAGGCAGTGCTGCTCTAGGAAGTGGAAAAGAATGTATGGCATAGCCCCTGTGCTACAGGCAAAACTAGATGACGTAGAAGGAACATTCAAATAGTGGGTTTGGAGTAAATCTCTAAGCTCCCTTTTGGTTCTGGTATTCTCCTACCATAGCTGCCATTTATTATGTGCCCACTAGATACCAGCACTTGACATTTACATATTTTGTCTCTAATCTCCCAATTCGATAGGGAAGGAATTACTACCTTTTATCTTCAGGGAAATTCAAGTCCCTGTCTTTTCCAGGATCACACAGGTAGTTTGTGACATGACTGGTACTAGATCTGTCAAATTCTCTGCTTCTAAGTATTGTGAACCCCTGAGAACTGTGGACTTCAGAAAGCCAGGGAAAGACATTCCTAATAAATGAAGCTAGAGAGATTTTCAAAAGGAAAACTATGCATGGTGATTGGCTTTTGCCACTGTTTAGACAGAAGGGCTTAAGTCGGGTAAGGTACAGAAAACAGCCCCTTTTTTTTTTTCCGCTAAGGAAGATTGGCCCTGAGCTAACATCTGTTGCCAATTTTCCTCTTTTTGCTTGAGGAAGATTGTCCCTCAGCTAACATCCATGCCAGTCTTCCTCTGTTCTGTATGTGGGACGCCACCAGGGCATAGCTTGGTGAGTAGTGTCTAGGTCCACACCTGGGATCTGAACCTGCAAACCCTGGGCCACTGAAGTAGAGCACGTGAACTTAACCACTACGCCACCAGGCTAACCCCAAAACAGCTATTTTGCTTCCCCTCCAAAAAGGGCAGGCAGACTTTGTTGGCACCCTGGAAGCAATAATTAGGCAACTTTATGGGAAAAGGGAATAGTGCCAGTGACAGGATAGATCCCAGTAGGCTCCAGTTGGTTTTCCTGCCTAGAGTGGAAGGCATCAGTGCAGGACTCAGCCTGTAGTCAGTAGACCAGACTCAACCCTGAACTCCTAATCTGCCACTCAGTAGCTGGCTGGCTTTGGGCAAGTCACTCCAGCTTTCTGCCTGGACTTCGGTTTTCTTATATATAAAATAGGGCATCGGGCTAGATCACCTTGTCCCTTCCAGCTCAAATGTTCTGTGGATCTAGGTGGGAATGACTGTTCACTGCCGCATAATGAAGATTGACATCGAGAAGTTTAGTGCAGACCTGACCTGCCGTACCTCAGACCTCATGGACAGGAACAACGAGTGGAAACTGCCCAAGGACACCTACTATGATTTTGATGCTGAGGCAGCAGACCATAAGCAGGAGGAGGACATGAAGCGGAAGCAGCAGCGGACCAGTGAGTGTGCCCGCCACCATCCCTATGCAGCCCGAGTCTTGGCAGCCGTCCCTCTACAGGATGCATGTGCTAGTGGCTGTTTCCCTTGCTTAGCCTCCTGGTAGGAGTGAGTGCTCAGCTTTGAGGTGCTGAGGCCCAGAGACATCATGAAAGGGAGTCACTTGCAGGGCTGGAAACCAGGGTCTTTTGGGGTCACATTTTCTTTGCTAATGTACTGTGACTCTTAAAGCTTCATCTTCTCAGGACCCTGGGAACCCAGGTTAACACATCCTTCACATCAGAGAATCCAGGTCGAGAGAGGGTGAGAGAGTCTCAGAATGCAGTAGTGAAGCAGAAATGCAGCCATGGTTTGTCCCGTTGCTGTCAGCACCCAGCCCCGTCACCTGATCTGCACTTCTTTCCTGACCTCTTCAGCATACATCAAGCGAGTGATTGCGCACCCATCCTTCCATAATATAAATTTCAAGCAAGCAGAAAAGATGATGGAGACCATGGACCAGGGTGATGTGATTATCCGGCCGAGCAGCAAGGGCGAAAATCACCTGACAGTGACCTGGAAGGTCAGTGACGGCATCTATCAGCACGTGGATGTGCGGGAAGAAGGCAAGGAAAATGCCTTCAGCCTGGGAGCCACCCTGTGGATCAACAGTGAGGTGAGAGCCAGCCCCTGCCCACATTCCATCCCACTCCTACTTCCAGAAGCAAGCCATTTCTGGCCGCTTTCACCTGACGTTAGTAACTCGTATGCAATATATGTGTTTTAGCTACACAGAGCAGCAAAACAGGAGGTTTGTTGTGAAATTAGTCATTTGATGTCAGTTTTGTATCTTTCATCTTTCCTTCTCTGTCCTCTAATTTTAAAATAGACTACCTAGAGAGAGCCACTGGAGGAAGAGGAGAAAATACACATGCAGCATGCACGCACACATACACACACGGACATATCAAGTTTTTCTGTCCTGTTTTCAGTGGAGAGAAATCTTATGAGGCTCCCTATTGTTCCCAAGCACCAGGGGAGAATCAAAGTTTTATGATTTAAAGGCTTTTATGCCTCGTAAGCTAATAAATTAGGGCATGACTTGAACAGGTGGATAAATTGAGGGGACTTTGTAGTGAAGTAAGGCTACAGCAGGGCTGAAAAGCCCACCCCTCCTATGAGTTGCCGTCAGGGTGGATTTGATGAAAGGCCAGGAATCTCAGCTGTGGATGTGACACATGGAGCCTTTACCTTCTTCCCACAGGAGTTTGAAGACTTGGATGAGATCGTTGCCCGCTATGTCCAGCCCATGGCATCCTTTGCCCGGGACCTTCTGAACCACAAGTATTATCAGGACTGCAGCGGTGGGGACCGGAAGGTGAGCCCAGGGCCCTGCGAGGGATGACACCTCCCCGTCACTTAAGGATGTATGGTTTCCCTTCAGTGTAGGGGATGCTCAGCTGGTGAAGGAAGTGTACGTCATATATGCGCCAGACATTGTATACCAAGCATGCTACTATCCCAACCTCTCCCCCTCATTCTACCCCCAGAAATTAGAGGAGCTGCTCATCAAAACTAAGAAGGAGAAGCCCACCTTCATCCCTTATTTCATCTGTGCCTGCAAGGAACTGCCCGGCAAGTTCCTACTGGGATACCAGCCCCGGGGTAAACCCAGGTGAGCACTGGTGCTGAGAAGGTGCTGCCACTGGGGTCCACAGACAGGCTAGCAAAGGAGTCAGAGGCCCCCAGAGCAGTACTCTCTAGTTCTGCTTAACTACCTTTTTCCTCTTATCTGTTTAGAATGGAGGTGGAGGTTGGAGGTGGGGAAAGAGGGTGATGATTTAGAGACAAAAGGCAAAGATTCGTATAAGAAAGGCACTTCCATCAACCCTGTGAAAAGAGTTCCGTTCGCCTCTTCTCCCTCCCAAGGAGTGATGGAAATCACCAGACGCTCTCCACCTGACTGGCAAAGATGGTCGCCAGCATACTGGTCTCTTTTCCATTCTGCCTCACCCTCGCCAGGGCTTTCAGCACATGGTGGCTCACTGTTGCTGTAGTGTGCTAACTCTTCTGCCTGCACAGAAGGGATGGGTCAGGAGAGCATCTCTTCTTTCCAGCATCAACCCACTCCGCTCCCTTCTGTGTATGACTTGACAAGGTGGCCTTCCTAGGTATTCCTTTAACTGGGTCCCTCTGGTGCTCACCCTCAATGGGACAAAATCCAGTTTCTTTAGACCTGCTTTCTTTGTGTGTGTTACCCAGATTGATAACTGTACGAGCCTTCTCTACCTAAGCCCTGCCCACAGCCATCCTCCTTTTGGCCCTTGTCCAGGGCCTTTGCATTTCTGCTCTTATGCCTGTACTGCCTACACGTGACACACTGTGTAGACTCTTTGAGCGGGGGCTCAGTAGCCAGATGACAAGAAGCTCTAGACTCTGGACCCTGCCCTATCTTGGGCACGTCTGGAATATGGTGCTTGTTTCTGAGAACCCTTTCCTGATTCACCAGCGTGCTTCTAGAGGATGGCAGCCAGGGCTGTGTGGGGGCTGGAAACTGTCCTGTGAGGAACAGTTGAACAAACTGTGTACCTTTAACTGATACCTCAGAAGCGACATGATAGCTTCCTGTGGAAAGGGGCATAGACTCCTTGTGTTGCAGAATGAACAACACTTGAATAGAAGATTTAAGAAGCAAGTTTCAGCTTAACGTAAATGAGAACTTGGCAATACTTAGCGTTGTCTGTTGGCTGTTGACAGCTGTCTTTGAGCACGACCCTAATTTAGGTGTTGTGATAAGTGCTTTACATGCACTATCTCACTTATTTCTCACACTCACCCTATAGATTTAAGTGCTGCTATCCTCATTTTACAAATGAAGTTGAGATTTTGGTTTAGTGACTTGGTATAAAGTCATATAGGTGGTAAGTGGCAGAGCCAAAACTGGAACTCGAACTGAGTCTGAACCCAGAGCCCAGCCTCTTGTCCACTCTCTCCTGTACAAAGTATTGAATAAGGGCAGACTAACCACCTTCCACGCTCTTCCAGATTCTGGCTCATGGCGAGTTGTGCTTTGCTGCTCTTGGGGGCCTCTTCCAACCCTGACACTCTCTGACTTCAGTGTCACCTTCACCTGCAGTGTGCTGCCATCATACTGCAGCCTAGGATGGTGGCCCAGCCACCAGCAAGCCTTCCTCTGGTAGCCTGTATGTAGCACACCAGGGGCTGCTGACTCCTGGCTTGACTGTACTCTGCCACGCACTCCTCGCCTCCCCAGTCAGAGTGTAGCCTCCTTGTACAGAGTCAGGGATGGCTCTTTCACCTCTCCTTTCCCCTAGCACCCAGTGTGGCTACTTCACGTGGTGGAGATCTGTTCTGGCCGCTCTCTCACAGCTGGCCCTAAGTGGTATCTGATGCATGTTTCCTTCCAAAATCCCAGGATAGAATATGTAACGGTGACTCCAGAAGGATTCCGGTACCGAGGCCAAATCTTTCCAACTGTGAATGGACTTTTCAGATGGTTTAAGGATCATTACCAAGATCCTGTACCAGGTGAGTTCCACTCTCTCTGACTTCTAGGGTGTGGTAGGAGGGACATCTAGGCCCTGACTCAAGGTAATCATTGGCCGTCTATGGGAGGGGGTGAGGCCGAGGCTGTCATTTCAGCTCTCTTACTCCTACTCCAACCTCCTAGCGTTAGGGAAGTTCTCTATCTGCTTTGCCTCTGCACCTTCCCTTCTTCTTTCCACTCATCTCAGTACCTCCTCCAGCCCCCTAAATTGTGAAACCAGAAACAGGTTTCTGGAGAAATGTAATTCAGGCCATTTCCCACAGGCATCACCCCCAGTAGCAGCAGCAGGACCCGGACACCTGCTTCTATCAATGCTACGCCAGCCAACATCAACCTTGCAGGTGAGGAGCTCATGCCTGGGACTAGGGAATTGGAGGGATGGAGCCAGAAGGACTTGCACCTCTAAAGTGCCCATCTCCCATGTCTGTGTGCTTACAGATCTGACACGGGCTGTGAACGCCCTGCCCCAGAACATGACCTCGCAGATGTTCAGTGCCATTGCAGCTGTGACAGGCCAAGGACAGAACCCTAATGCCACCCCAGCCCAGTGGGCCTCTAGCCAGTATGGCTATGGTGGCAGTGGAGGGGGCAGCAGCGCTTATCACGTACGTGGCGTGGGGAGGGGGCTCCCTGCGGAGGTTGGGAAAGAGTGAAAGGGAATGGTCATCATTTACCAGCCACCTCCATAGACTGACCTCTGGCAGCGTCCACCACGAGGGGCTTCATATGCACAGATGGGGCTGCCACAACCTTAGCAACTGTCCCAAGCAGATCGTTCCTGTTTCTTAAGCCCGTTTGGGGGGAAGGGGAATAAGAGGACTGACCTTTCCACAATCCTTTGGGATCTTTGGAACCTTCAGGCTGTTAGAAACCTGAAGTGGTCAGGATTGGTGGGTCCCATTGTTGTGCCAGGTCCCACCCCACTGGTCTACCCCTGCTGCTAAGACCACACACTGCTCAAGAGAGGGTCAGCTGGAAAGCTCTGTGCTGAGCCCAAACTTTCAGCTTGCCAGAAGTTCACAGCAAGGCCAAATAAGCTCAGAACCCATCCCCCTTTAACTGTTCACCCTTCTCCAGGTGTTCCCAACGCCAGCCCAGCAGCCAGTGGCCACACCACTAATGACCCCCAGCTACTCTTACACGACCCCAAGCCAGCCCATCACCACACCACAGTACCACCAGCTACAGGCCAGCACCACCCCGCAGTCTGCCCAGGCCCAGCCCCAGCCCTCCTCCAGCTCGCGGCAACGGCAGCAGCAGCCAAAGTGAGTATATGGATAGTGGCACGGAGCAGGGGCAGGCGGTGTCAGGAGGCCGAGGTGCTTAGCATAGGCAGGTACTCTGGGTCTTCCGAGAGCCATGACCCAGGTCATGTCCCCAGGAGGACTGCTTTCTGGGAGAAGACAGAAGAAGGCAATGTGGCAGCTTCTCATCTCACACCCAGCAGAGGTGTGAGATTCACTACTGCAAAGATGGGTACTCACCAGTGATTGGTGAGAAGGCTTCCTTCTAGTGCAACCCTGGAGAACCCCAGTCTCAAAGGCCCCTTCTTCTCCCTCCAAGGTCCAACAGCCACGCAGCCATCGACTGGGGGAAGATGGCGGAACAGTGGCTTCAGGAGAAGGAGGCAGAACGGCGGAAACAGAAGCAGCGGCTGACACCTCGGCCCTCCCCCAGCCCCATGATCGAAAGCACCCCCATGTCCATTGCTGGCGATGCAACCCCGCTTCTGGACGAGATGGATCGGTAGGGGACCTGCTCCTAGGACTCGGGTTACCTCTGAGGCTGGGAGAGGTCTGGCCTCCCACTGCCTCACTCCCTGCTCCTCCTTTTCTGTCCATAAAGTGACGTGAATTGACGTTCTCATTGGTGGTCAGCCTGGATGGGTGACAGCCTGGATGCCTTGCGAACTTGAGCTCAATATACGCTAGGCGACAATTCTCCCACTCCAGGCTCTCACCGACCACCTGTCCTGGGACCAGGCTGGGAGGGGAGTGTGGCAGGGAGGAAGAAGAGGAAGAAGAGAATGAGAGTGGAACAGTTTTGTATTCTACTCCCTACAAGCCATTTTGAGCTTCTGCCCTCACCTGACTTTGGGCTGTGACCAGGGCACAAAGCTCAGCACATGAGACTCCCCCAACTCTTGTGGGGAGAGGGATGCTATTTATTCAGTTTGTGGCAGGAGGGAGAGGAGGGGAAGTATTTCTGACCCTGATGCCAACAGCTTGGGTGGCTATCAGAGCAGGATTGCAGGGGACATAGAGGAGCAGTGCTAACCTGCCGAGCCCCCGCCTGGCTGCCCTCACCCACCTGCTGCCGCTGCTTCCTGCCTGTCATTTGAATAAACAGTGTTTCTACAGAGCACTTGACAAAGCCTCTCTCTCCAACTCTCCAGCTATTGAGGGGTGGCTTTCGAAGCAGTTTTTGGATCTCTCAGGGCTCCCCTGACTCCCTCTTCCAGGCCATCAGAAAGGCAATGACTCATAGAAGAGCAGGCAGCTTCTGCCTCAGACTGCCTGTGGTCGCATCCCTGCTCCACTTCCCAGCCCTGTGATCTCGACCAACCTCTTGTTGTCTCTAGGCCAGCTTTCTTATTTTTAAAATGGAGGTGGTGCTACCCACCTCATCTGGTGTCAGGCTGTGAGGACTAAGATGGAATGTGTGAAGTGCATACTTTAGCCCAGTGCCTGGAACCTCATAAGGCTCAGCAGTGTTAGCTACTATTATTACACTCACTCACAGCCACCCTGTCCACTGTACCTACTAGTCTTCTCTGGCACATTGGAGAACAGCCACAAGTAAATCTAGGTTTCTCGACTTAATCCCTTACACCTCACTCTCCCCTTTTTGCCAGCTGGGCCTTGGTCTCTGACATTATCTCCACGCAAGTCAGGTGCTTCTGCCCCAGGATGGGCCCCACGCTCACCTGCTCCCACACACACACTGGCCCTGGAAAAAGGAGCTGGAACGTCACAGGGGAGGCCTGTCCCCTGGCCCTGGTCTCTTCCCCAGCCCCACTGCCTCTTTTGTTCTGGACTCCTGATCTCCCTGGGGTTTTTTTTGTTTGTTGTTGTTTCTTTGCTGAGGAAGATCCACCCTAGCTAACAAGCATCACCAGTCTTCTTTTTGCTTGAGGAAGATTCACCCTGAGTTAACATCTGTGCCAGTCTTCCTCTATTGTTGTGTATGTGGGTCACTGCCTCAGCATGGCTGCTGACGAGTGGTGTAGGTCCGTGCCGGGGAACCAAGCTCGGGCCACCAAAGCAGAGCACACCGTCCACTGAATTTAACCACTAGGTCTCGGGGCCGGGCCCTCCGTGTATTTCTTCACAAGGGCTTCACCTCACAGTTTTGTAAGTCGGTGCTAGTGAAGTGAAGCTTTCCCCTCCCTTTTCTCTGCTTGGGCCTCAGCAGAAAAGTCAGAAAAGGGCACTGCTGCCCAACTTTGGTGAACACCCACCTCACTTTCCTTCATTTAAGGTCTCTAGCTCTTCTGTTGGCAAGAGTCAGGGGGAAGGGGCTGGCCTTCTGCCAGGAAATTAGTTCCATTCCCTTCAGCACAAAAGGTGTGGAAGGGCCCAGCAGGAGCAGGGCCACCCCCACTGGGAAGATCACGTTTCCTTTGGTGCCACCAGCACCTTCCCCAGGGCCACTTAGAGGAGGGAAAGGCCAGGCACTGTGGCACAGAGTGAGTTAAAAGGTTCAATTTATTAGGTGCATCACTGCAGACAGTACTGCCTGTCCCCAAGTGGATTTCACACAGACCAATCTCCCAGTAGTCAGGAAGCCCCCTGCCCACCCCACCCAGATGTGCTCTTCTCCTGCCCTGGGCCTAAGATATTACAGAGAAACTGGCTGTATCTCCTTTCCCTCCCACCTACCTTCCCATGGACCTCCTCTGGAAAGATGAGTTGCCCTTCAGAAACCCCTGCAGCCCCCTAGCCCCTTGGCTTTAGCTATGCCCAGAGGCCACCCCTTACCCCCAGAAGTAGCCAGATTGGAGGGAGAGAGAAGAGCAGCAAGGGTCAGCGACAGGCTTGATCGCATTTATTCTTCACCCTGGTCGCCCTGGCCTCAACTGAGATTGGGGTTTGATGCTGGGGGAGATTTCCTCTTGTTGACCTTCTTGATCGGTGAGGCCTTTACCCTGGGCTGCTTGGCCTGGACCGTGTTCTTCTCTCTCTTCTTGGGCAATGAAGACTCCACAATATCCTCACTAGAGGGTGCCTCCCGCCCGGGGTCATTGTAACTGTCCTCACTCTCCAGGTCTTCCCGAGTGTCTGGGCTGGACTCTGACATCCTGACCAACTCTCTTGGGCTTAGTGATCGGCTCAAGTCTGGAGGTGGAGATTCTGATTTAACCAGGCTTTTCTTCTTAGGCAGCTTGCCCTTCTTGACTTTTTTCTTCAGCTTTGTCTTCTCATCTGACTCCTCCTCCTTGTCTTTCTCTTTTTCCTTTTTCTTCTTGATCTTCTTGATCACCTTGCTGCCCTGGGACTTCCCTGTGGGGCTCTCAGAGCGCCAGATGGTAATGGGAGCTGCCGAGTCAGGAGTACCCGTGACCATGCCCATGCCCGCATCAGTGGGTGTGGTGGTGGGCCCCACCTGGGTCGGGATGGGAGGCTTGCTTTTTTCTTCCTCCTCCTCCTCCTCCTCTTCCTCTTCTTCATCTAGGTCATCTGCCCCACACTCGTGGTGGATGGGATGGTGGATCACTGCCACAGAGACAGGCCTGTAGCTTTTGCACCTGGGACAAAAGGAGACAGAGAAAGAGAAAGTTGGTAGAGAGTGGGAACCAGTGCCCCAGAGAGGGCCCCCTGCTCCCCCGCCGTCACTCACCAGCCATACCAGAACCGCTCCACACACAATTCCTCTGGGATGAACTCAAGGCAAGGGGACTGGATGATCTTGAAACAAGTTGAACCCACATCTCGGGAGCAGGTTGGGCCCCCATCTCGGGAGCTGCTGGTATTTGTCTTTGAGCAGTCCTTCAGCCTGCCACACAGGGGACTCGCCTGGCTTCCATGCCTCCATCACTCCCAAGGGGCCGAGAGTGAGAAGGCTAAGGGACAACAGGCTTGTACTGGGCTCAGCCCAGCCTGCCAGAAGATTTTCTCCCCATTACTCTTGGAGCAGAGGCAGGTTTACAAAGTTGGGGCTGCGCTGGCAGCGCCAAGTCAAAGCTGAAGGGGCACCAAAGTTTGAGGGAGGAAACCACAGTGAAAGTTTGGATTTGGTTCTTCCCAGGAGTCTCTCCTGAGCTGGGGTCACTCAAGGACGAGGGCCCTTACCTAGAGTCACAGTCACAGTGGCTGACAGAGTGCAGGTACAGATCGTGGTGGCCATAGGCAGAGGCGAAGGGGTACATGATGTGCCCAGTGCATGGCTTGTGTTTCCAGCAGCACCTGTCAGGGTCCTTGAATTCACCTGAGGGGGTAGGAGTCTCAGTCACACAGAGGTGGCGACAGCACACCTCTGGGTCTCCCCTCACAGCTCAGTCTCAAGGCTTCAACCGCTTCCCCTGCTGCCACCACCCTCCTTCTCCTGCAGCTGTTTTGACTTCAGTAGTAGTAACAGCCTAGCGGTAACTGCAGGCCCCCGCACTCCCCCTTCCCCAATCTGCAGCATGAATCTGCCTTCCTTCTGCAGACTCCAGGAAAATGTCTCACCAAGGTCCTCACCAAGTCCCCCTTGCTGTCCTATCACATTTGCCTCTTCCCCTCCCCTGCCTTTTGTGGGAGCCTACCCTCCTGGGTCCCTCCAGTGACTCCCGCCTGCCCCTCACCCGGCCACTCAGAGTTGTCAGCTACCCTACCCCACAGGGTATCTGAGTAGGAGAAGGCTGTCTTGACATGGCCAACTGTGGAGCCACATGGCAGACAGAAGCATGACTTCAGAGGCCCCAGCAGCAGCAGCATCCTCAGTTCCTATGCCTGCCCTGCACGGGCCCAGGAGGCCTACATCCAACACCTCACAGCCTCTGAAGCCACTCCAGACACAAGGCCTACCACAGCATAGCAACTCAGGCCTGGAGAGGAGCTGAGATCTAACTCATGGTATGTCATGCTCCCTGCCACCTTCTCCTGACTCTGGTCCTTCCCTTTTCCCTCCTTTCTTCTCCAAGCCCCTTCTCCCTCCTGATGCCTTTCTCACTTCTCTCCCCTTTCCCATGCTCATTCTTGATTTCTTTCCCTACTCTTGATTCATCAAGTTCCCATTCTCTGTCCATTCTCTCTCCTCAGTCCTTAGAGCCACAGACTTCTGAACAACCCATCCCCAGCCTGAACCCTTCCACCTCATGTAGGCAGCATAGATACCATGTCCCCTTTCCCAAGGCACAGGGGAGAAGCTGCTGGGGTGAGAATTTGGGGTTAGGGGAAAGCCCTGGAGAAAGGCTCCCACCTCTTTTGCTCAGCCAAATGCAAGCCCTGGACACACACTGGAGTCTGCCAGCCTCCACCCCCCACTGCCTCACCTCTGACCCTGCCTATGGCTCCAGTCTACCAGTGGCTCTCCCTCAGGCCCCCGTCTAAAAAGTAAGCCCATGAAGTGACTCCACATGCCCAAGGTCTCATACACAAGGACAGAGAGGACAGGGCACCTTCATACAGGTCCCCCCTGGACTCCAGCTCCGCTCACCCCAGAAGAAGGAGTGGGTGGGCACTGATGAGTTCCATGGCAGCATGGCATGGGGTGCTGTGGCTGGCTAACTCCCTCCAAGCAGCCCAGGAGGATTTCACCTTTATCCACCCCCCCACGAGGCAGGTGAAACCTGGGCAAGACCTCATACTGGCCACCAGCCAGGAGTTAAACCAGGCTGGAGGTGTGTTAGTCCAAGTGTCCTTAAAGTACTTGAGAGGTGAGGAGATAGCAGCTTGGTCTGAGCCTCCCCCACATTCCTCTTCCTTTCCTTTCTCCACACCAAGCTGTGAGGGTCCCAGGTCTCCCATACACCCCTGACCCCATGCCCTTTCTCCATCCTGAAAGAAATAAGGTATGTGAGGTAGGATCTTGGAACACTACCACCACCTTGGGTTTCTTCAGCACTGCTGAACTGGGACAAAGGGCAGCACAGTGGCAAGTGCCCTGAACTTGTGGTCAGACAGGCCTGAGTCCAAGTCTTGGTTCTGTCACTTACTAACTGGGTGACCTAGGGCAAGTTATTTTACTTCTCTGAACCTTCATTTCCTTGTGCATAAAATGAGGATGGCGGTAATAGCTATTCTGCATGGTTCTTGGGAAGACTCAGTTCATATTGTGGACTATAAAGTGCTCTACAATGGAGAGGAGTGATTGTGGCCTCCAGGAAGGGGCCCTCTGTCTCACATGAGTAGGGGATAGGGTGGAGGTGGGGTGGCTGGGTAACCCCTTCAGGACCAAGCACTTCCCTCCCTCCTGCTTCCCACCAGGTGTCAGCTTTGCCAGGTGAGACGTGGTGGGGACCCCGGGGCAGAGATCCACTCGACCCACCTTCAGAGAAGGTAGATGCATCAGTGCTAGACGCCACACCAGCCAGCAGATGTCCTCTCTCCCAACTGGGCAACCTGTTTATATCTGAGAGAGTACAGAGTAGCAGCAGCAGCCCCTCTCCCCATGCCATTCATTCATCAAACATTTCCTGAGACGCTCCAGGTGTGGGGCCCCAGCTGCACCCCAGAGATGCAGAAATTGAAAAAACAACACAACAGTCCCTGCTCTCAAGGTGTTGGGGGAGGGGGGGAGAGGGCTGCAGGGAGGTATGTGGCACTGTTCAGGACAGTGGTGTGATGCAGACAATGATAGGGAGGGAAATGGTGAGAAAGGCCTGTGAGAGCACAGAACAGGGATACCTACGGAAACCTTGGGGGTGGGGAGAATTAGAAAAGACTTCTTGGAAGAAGAATGCTAGAAGCTGAAGCTAAAGTAATGGATAGGAGTAAGCCAGAGTTCGGGAAAGGAGGGACAGTTCCAGGAATTGTCCCAGGGTATGTGGAGCCTAGTTAGAGGGTGTTCCCAAGCAGAACTCCAGCTGGGACAGCAGCTCCACCAGCAACCACAGGGTGGAGTCTGGCACTTTCATTTTCTTCCCAACAATTAGCTTCGGTTTTTGGGGCATTGGAGCTGAGTCCTACTTAGGGAAGGGAAGCTGATTGCTTGGGGACTTCAGCGGGGCCTTCAGTGGCACTTGGGCATCCCTCTACAGGTCCCTGGTCAGCCTCTTCTGTTTTTCACAGCACAGTAAGTACTCAAAATTTATTGAATGAATGAATGATACTTCAAGCACTTCCTTGGAAGCTCCTACCCTGCTGCTGCTCTCTCAGCAGATCATTTCACCAGCCTTGTCTGTGGCTGCTCCCACATGAGCTCTCCTCCAGCCTGGGGAAGTATTGCTCCTTCCTCCTGCCCAAAGCATTTGAACTCTAGATCCCAGCCAGAATTTTCTCCTTCTCCCTCTTTAATGTTTTTGTTTTGTTTGTTTTTTCCTACAGGCTATAAACACCTTTAAACAAAAGACTCTGTGAACTCTGTTTCTCCCTCTACCACTACATAACCCACCCGTCTTCGTTTTCAATCCCAGTTTATTCACTCATTCATTTAACAGACACATTGGATAGCTTCACTAGGCACCAGTGAAGGAGGCCCAGTCCCTACCTTCAGTGAGCTGAGCCTCCACCTCTCTCTTCTACTCAGCCCCCTACAACATGGCAGTCATCTGGACCCCTCTATCGGAAGAGGCCAGGCAAAGGCCACTGTTGATTTCCTGATAGCAAAACCCAGTGGCCCTTTTTTCTTCATCTCTTCCATTGACTAATCAGTCTCTTCTGAAAACTGTTCCTTTGACTCCCATGACAGGTCTCTCTCATCTCCTCTCTCTCTTCCTTCCCTGACTAGCTTTTTAGTTCTTTCCTAACTCCTTTGCTGTCTCCTTCCTTCTCAGAAGACTTTACAGGCTTGTCTTGGATAATGTCATCCACTTCCATGGTTTCAATACCCACCAATAAAATGATGTAAATCTGGGTCTCCAATCCAGACTGCTTTCCCAAGCACATAGCCAATATTGTTTTGGACATTCCCAGAACATCTTACACCAGCATGTCCCACATGAACTACCATCTTCTCCCTACCCTCCATAAACCATCTCCTCTTGGATCTTCAATTTCAGAGAGCAACAGACAGCTCAGCTAGAATCTAGGGATGATTCTTTCCCTCACTTCTACACCAACTTGATGTCCAAGTCTTTTTTTTTTTTTTTTTTTTTTTGAGGAAGATTAGCCCTCAGCTAACTACTGCCAGTTCTCCTCTTTTTGCTGAGGAAGCCTGGCCCTGAGCTAACATCCGTGCCCATCTTCCTCTACTTTATATGTGGGATGCCTACCACAGCATGGCGTGCCAAGCGGTGCCGTGTCCGCACCCGGGATCCGAACCAGTGAACCCCAGGCCGCCGAGAAGTGGAACGTGTGAACTTAACCACTGCGCCACCGGGCCGGCCCCAGATGACCAAGTCTTGTCATGCCTGCCTGCCCCCACATCTGCCCCTGTCTTGGTTCAGACCTTCATTATCTCACACCAAGACAGCTGCAGTAGCCTCCTGCCCGGCCTCCCTGCCTCCTGTCTCACTACCCTCATCCAGTTCTCACAATGAAGCCAAACTGAGTTTTAAGAGTACCAAGCAGTCCACCATGTTCCTCCTCCTTAATGTCATTCCACTACCTTCAGGATGAGGTGCACTCCTTATCATGACATAACTGGCCCTCTAGGACCCAGGTCTTGGTTCCTTCCTCAGTTATCAGTTCCTCCCCCGCATCCATCCGTCCTCCCACCTCTCCCTTCTCCATTCCTTCTCTCCTGCCTCCACTTCCAAGAAGCACCTGCTCATCTTGGAAAGAACAATGCTGTCCAAGTAGAACTGGTCATATGTCTTGTGCCCCTTTACCCTGCCGTGGTACTGCATATAAGTACTATATAGCAACTTAAGAACAAGGCCCATATTTCATCTGCCTCTGTGTCTACAGGTCCTGGGACATGGAAGGTGCTCAGTAAATGTTAGTTGATCAAATGAATACATGAGTAGAATAGAATAAACCCCATATTGGAGCCACAAAGTAGCTATGGCATTGGAGATTCTGCCCAGGGTTCAGACTTGGGGACTTTTCTAGGGGAAGAAAACTTACCCAAGATGACCATCTTCCCAATGTCAGACTCTGTGCTGGGCTTTTAAAATATGCCTTTGATTTTTTTTTTTTTTTTTTTTTGCTGAGGAAAAGTTGCCCTGAGCTAACATCTGTTGCCCATCTTCCTGTTTTTGCTTGAGGAAGATTTGTCCTGAGCTAACATCTATGCCAGTCTTCCTCTATTTTGTATATGGGTTGCTGCCACAGCATGGCCACCGACGAGTAGTGTAGGTCTACGCCTGTGAAGCGAACCCTGGCTGCTGAAACAGAGTGCACTGCACTTAACAATTAGGCTGTGGGGCCAGTGCCTCAAATAGGCCTTTGATTCTAAATTACACAACGCATTCTGTGGATGGGAACACAGAGACTCAGGATAAGTAACTTGTCCAAAGACACAAGTTAATAGATGGCAGAGGTAGGATTCAAACCCAGTCTTCCTGGCTCCATAGCCTGTCCTCTTTTAGCCCTGTCTACTTGGGGTTCCTCTCCCAAACCCATCCTGCAAGCTGTCACTTTCTACTACACCTGATTTTCATCTCGATAACAGTCAGTCCCTCATCCTCTGGTTTTTGTCAGTCCTAACTCCACAGCCTCGCTTGTCCCTTATGATGTGGACCCTAAGGTCAGGCCAGAGGGCCCTGGGCCGGGGTCTGGGTTCAACCTCTGCTTTATCTGACTCCACTGTCCTTGCTCTCTCCCGAGTCACCATGAAGGAGGCTTATATTCAGGGTCTGCTGATTAACATCCCCCAAATCCCCAAGAAGCCCTAACAAGCATAATTCTGTTTGCTGAGGGGAGGGACTTAGTAACTCTCCTCAGATCTGAGGAAGGCAGTCTGTTCTCTGGCTTCACAGACAGAACGAGAGCTCTTGCAGCAGAAGTGGTTGAAGTGGACACAGGGGAGACTTCATAATAAATGAGGGTGGTCTCTTGAAAGGAAGAGGGAGGCTTGTTTTCTCTTTCTCGGTAGAGCGTTAATGGGGCACAGGGGCCTAACTCAAAACTCACAGGTGATGCTCATTTGTACAGAATCCTCCCAGTCCTGCGGGCTGAGGAGAGCCCCCCTCCCTTGCGGCACAGGGGGTAGGGTTCCAGGTTGGGCACCAGAAGAGCTGAATAGGGGAGGGAGGGAGGGAGAAAGGGAGGGAGGGAATAACCAAGGAAGGGAAGGAGGGAAAAGGAGGGAGCAAGGCAGGGGCAGTGTGCAAGCGTCTCCTTGGAAATGCCGCCCTGGCCCCGCCCACATCTGAAGGCGATTGTGATGTCACGCGTGGAACCTCCAGACTCTTTCCTGCCCCCGGAGTCAATGGAACCGCCCGCCCCAGCCCAGGGGAGTGGGTGGGCGCTGGACCATGGGCTTCAGCCAGGTCCTGCACTTATTGGGCGGTGGCCTGGGCGCCCGGCTGCACCACAACGCTGCCTTCCATCCCTACAACTAGGATTTGCAGCTCTGGCTCCAGCCGGACCGCCCCAGCCAACCCGCAAGCGATTCCCCAGGGCCTCAGGACTCTAGTCCTCCATCATTGGTTCAAGGCTCGAAGTGAGCCCGCCTCCAAGCCCTAACTCCGCCCCAGCCCAGCCCTTGGCCCCGCCTCCTTTGTCAGGTTCCGTTCAGTCCTACACTCTCCCGGAGTACTCAGGGCAGTCCACGTGCCACGCCCCCAGCTCGAAGCCCTCCCCTAATCTTCTGCCCCGTCCCCTCCTTACCCCAGCTGCTCTCATCCCAGATGTTGGCATCGTCCTCAGTCTTTTCACTAGTCCATCTTTCAGTCGTCAGTGTCGTCCTGACCCACATCGCTCTCAGCCCAGTTCTTCTTCTCTACAAGACTCTTCCTTGTCGAAGTCCAACCCTGAACCTCAGCTTGGCCGAGCCAACCATAAACCCCAGTCTCAGCTTGGCCCCAGCCCAGCCCCTAACTCTGCCTCATGCTTGCCCTATCCCTCCACCCCCACCCCTCCCCCGTTCTAGTTTGCGTTGTCCTCTCAGCCCACGTCTAAGCTCAGTCGCCCTCTTCATCTGGGGCCTCCCAGCTCCTTCCAGGCCCCTCTTTGTCCCACCTTCAACCTTAGTACCTCCCCTTTATCTCGGGCCCAGCCCTCAGTCCCATCCCTAGTTCCTTTCCAGACCTTCTCGCAGCTCTTAGCCCTACCCTCAGGCTTTAGCCTCGCCCCTGGCCCCGTTCTTAGCCCCGCCCCAGCCATTCTCTCGACCGCATCCTTCGGCCCGCCCCCGGCCCCTCCCAATCCTTCCGACCCTGAGACCCGCCAACAGTCTACCCTTGAGCCCTCGCCCGCCCGCCTGGGAAGCGACTTCCTCCAACCTCCACCCTGTCATCCCGGCTCTTCCGAGGTCCCTCCTGCCCTGGCGGGAGGCCGGGCCCGCTCGCTTGCTCCCTGCCCGCAGGTCGCTCCACAGCAGCCCATGGCCGAACTCCCGAATGAGGACATGATGTCGGCCCCCAGCTCCCCTGTGACGACCCTTCCCAACGTTCCTTCCTAGCCCCAGCGGGCTCCAGCCAAGTCCTGCACTTCTTGGCGCCCAAGAAAGATGTCAACATAGAGCCAGGGTCTTGATCACTCCTTTCAAAAACAGTCATTTTAATAGTTAAGGGTTTTGAGCGCTTCCTATGTGTGTTAGTGCTTTATCTTATCTCATTGATGCAACTTCGTGTATCTCCATAGGCTTGCCCCGTGCAGTAAGCAGGACCAGCTGCATTTATAGTAACCGACTACACACAACCCTCACACTGCACACTCCTCACACCCTTAAGTATAATATACACACTGCACATGCATGTATCGCACACGTAGGGCACATAAAAAATCTCACCACACACAAACAAATGCAACATGCAGACACCTCTCACAAACAGCAGTCAGGACACAGAACCACACCCCTCCTCCCCACACTCCAGGCAGCACAAACACTCCTCAGCAGTACTGTGGTGCAGGCTTCACACACACACACACACACACACACATTGAGTTACAGCCTCCGTGCAAAGCAAGGGGTGAGGAGTGCAGTCCTGGAAGGGAATGGAAAAAACAATTCCAGGAGAGTAGAAAAGCATCAGAGCCAGATCACCGACATTCCACACATCACACCCCTCAATTGCTCTTGGCACCTTTTTTTTTCTGAGGAAGACTTGCCCTGAGCCAACATCTGTGCCAATCTTCCTCTTTTTTGTATATGGGTCCCCACCACAGCATGTCTGCCAATGAATGGTGTAGGTCTGTGCCTAGGAACTGAACCCAGGCCACCGAAGCAGAATGCACTGAACTTTTTTTTAAGATTGGCACCAGAGCTAACATCTGTTGCCAATCTTCTCTTTTTTTCTTTGTCCCCAAATCCCCCTAGTGCATAGTTGCATATTCTTTTTTTTTTTTTTTTGAGGAAGATTAGCCTTGAGCTAACATCTGCCACCAATCCTCCTCTTTTTGCTGAGGAAGGCTGGCCCTGAGCTAACATCTGGGCCCATCTTCCTCTACTTTATATGTGGGACGCCTACCACAGCATGGCTTGTCAAGCAGTGCCATGTCTGCACCCGGGATCTGAACCAGCAAACCCCGGGCTGCCAAAGCAGAACGTACACACTTAACCACTATACCACCAGGCTGGCACCATAGTTGTATATTCTAGTTGTAGGTGCTTCCAGGTGTGCTATGTCGGGTGCCGCCTTAGCATGGCTTGATGAGCAGTGCCATGTCTGTGCCCAGGATGCGAACCAGCAAAACCCCCAGTTGCTGAAGTGGAGTGTGTGAACTTAACCACTCGGCCATGGGCCCAGCACACCGAACTGAACCATTAGGCCATGGGGCTGGCCCCTAATCATGTTTTAAAATGTAAAAAAATACTACTCATAGTTTTATGTGTATATCACTAAATACAAAAAAAATACTACTCATAGTTTTATGTTTGTATCACTAATATAGACATTAGATAGCACTTCTTCTGATACCTCCTCCCCCCCTCCCCCCAGGGCCTTCTGGTCAACCCAAAAAGCATCCAAAACTAAATCGTTTCTCACTGTGTTCCTCTCAAATAAGTATTTTTTAAAGGAAAAGCAGAAAGAGTGTGAAAAAAAGAAAAATATTATCCAATGGTGGAAATTTGGGTATAAGCACCAAAGGAGGACACATTTGGGAGGAAGAGACCAATGCAAAGCCAAACATTCAGATGTCACTCAGTGAGAGTGCAGTGTAGCCCCCTTAACCTGGTCCCTGAGCTCCCAGACTGCCTGGGGCCTGCCCAGGAGCCAGGGATGGCCAGAATCCCAGCAGAAGCCTCCAGTCCCAAGATTGCCATACAGCCCTGCCCATTTCACATCTCTCATCCCCAACAAAGGCCTCCAGCCCCCAAACTGCTAATAACAGAGACTTTAATGCATAAGGCACAGTGTGAGCCTGGGATCATTAAGCATCCGCATACCCAAAGGGCCCAGCAGGCTGAACAAAAGCAGCAAGGACCACTTCACTATGGTTGTGCTCCTGGCAGAGGGGGGCATCCAGTCTTTGGCATAGTGCCTAGGGGCAGGAAGTGACTAGCTGGTCCCTGCTACCCCTCTAGGGGGTACTGCCACCAAGGGGCAGGTCTTTGGTCTGGAGAAACAGTCAGTGCAAATGTCCAGGGGCCGAGCTCTGGGGGAGTCAGGGTGCCAGAGTGCCCCAGGGCTGGGCAGCCTCTAGACAGTTCCCTCACCCCTCATCGGCAACACGTGAGCTTCTTCTTGCTGGCAGTTAGGTAGAGGTTGCTGTCTTCACTGCTGATGCCTGAAGAAGGGTGGGGAATATTAGAGCAGGGATTGGAGGGTCCCTGTGCCCTCTGCCACCCTCATCCAGGTGGGCACTCACGAACAACATCCCCAATGCGCCGGGCTCCCGATTTCTCCAGCTCAGCCAGCACGTTGGCCTCAAAGGTCAGTGCTGCCACACGGAAGAAGAATTCCCGGACATTTTCACCTGACACAGGGAGATGGGTGCTCAGGGGCAGTGCCAGGCCTGAGTTCATTGGGCACAGGGGGAGGCGTAGGAAAGCGAGGCAAGGGAGGCAGAAATGCCACAGCAGAAGGCCCGAAGGCTCTGACTCACCAGTGAGAGATGAGACTGCCCAGTACTCGGCCTTCATCTCTTGGGCCATCTTGAGCGCATCTTTCTCCATTAGCACATACTGAGCAGGAGTCTGACGGAAAGCCAGAGTCAGATCGAAGGGTTCCCCTCATCAAGTTGGAAAGTCCCCCCACTGGCACACTCACACTCAAGTCTTTCTTGGAACCCACGAGGAAGAGAAGCACGCTAGAAGGGTCGTTCTCCTTGAGTGCATCAGCTAGCCACTGCCTGCCACAGATGGTGGACAGTGAGAGATGAGTGAGCTGGACAGGCTCCTCTCGCCAACACTCATATGCCTAATTACCTTCTCTTTGGTCCTAGATGCATTCTTTTCCTTCCCTACCATGCCCCTGACCCCCATTCTTTTCTGAACCCCCTCTCCCCTGAGCCCCCACTGTAGTTCAGCATCCCCACATACTTGGTATGTTCCAGGGAAGCCACATCATTCAGGTTGAAGACAATGATGATGGCTGGAAGAGTGGCAGAAACAGCCCCAGGTTGACGGGGAAGATACAACTGGCTCATTGCCACAATCTCCCAGGCCCTAGATTAGAGGCCAGGTGTACCCCCACTTCACCCAGCCCCTTACCTTGGGCTCCTCGGTAGTAGGTTGATGCAATGCATTTGAACCTCTCCTGTCCAGCAGTATCCCAGCTGGGAGGAAGGAGGGGTGAAACACAGGTGTGGGGGTGGGGGTGACATGGGGTATAGGTGCTAGGGGAAGGAATGGCTGGAAGGGGTGGAGGGAGAACTCACAGCTGCAGACTGAAGGGGACGCCCAACACCTCAAATCGTTCCATCTCAAAGTCCACTCCGATGGTGGCCTTGTAATTCTTATCAAAGGTGTCTTTGCAGAATCTGAGGGGACAAAGGATGCTCTGGCCCTGAGCCCAGCCCACCTGGCTAGGCGTGGCCCTACCCTGCCCAGCCCAACCCAGCTCAGCTCCGGCCGGCCCCCTCTTACCTATTAATGAGACAAGTCTTCCCCACCGACAGGTCCCCCACCACAATGACCTTGGAGATCTTAAATCTGCTGGACACAAGAGTGGGCAGGAGGAGGGGACGCTAGTTCTTTCACCCTAGGGAGTCCCAATGCTCCCTAGTAGGTCCACGAAGGTAGCTGCACCCAGGCTGAGGTTACCACAGACACCAGGCCTCCCAGGCAGCTTGCCTGGGACAGATGTGCTGGGGAGGAGTGTTTTGTGCTTCAGTATCAGAGAGACATGAATTTGAATCCCAGCTCTTACACCCACTAGCTGTGTGACTTAGGACAAGTTAGCCTCTCTGAGCCTCGGTTTCAACATTTGTTAAGTGGAGATTTAGTATATATTTTATCCGGTTATTGTGAAGGTTAAAATGAGATAAATGTCCTATATTCTGAGACATATCCGCCCTACACACATACATTTTAACATCTCTGAAATCAGGATACATCTTAAAAGTGATGGTGTTTTCTATTTAATAAAAGACAATAATAGTACCCAACACACCGCCTGGCACACAGTAAATGCTCAATTAATGGTGCCAACTGTTATTAATACTACCCTTTTTTACCCACAATGGGATTCATCCCTGTAGGCACAACCCCCCACCCTGGGGCTCAAATGGATGATATGTTGGAAGCTGAGCTGCTGACCACCTCTTCATGCTGGACACCTTCTCTGTGTCAGGAATTGAACTGCCACCTTTCCACCCCAACCCATCTCATAGGGCTCACCACAACCTTGCTGGGAAGAAAGGGGAGAACACGGGGGCAAAAAAGGAGGAATAATCGGGGCTGGGCCCGTGGCCGAGTGGTTAAGTTCGCGCGCTCTGCTGCAGGCGGCCCAGTGTTTCGTAGTTCGAATCCTGGGCGCGGACATGGCACTGCTCATGAGACCACGCTGAGGCAGCGTCCCACATGCCACAACTAGAAGAGCCCACAACGAAAAATACACAACTATGTACCGGGTGGCTTTGGGGAGAAAAAGGAAAAATAAAATCTTTAAAAAAAAAAAAAAAGGAGGAATAACCATATAGTTGGCAGAGGCTGAACAAAGCCCCAAGGGGTTGCTTGTGTACCCTGGCTTCCACTACAGGGTTTCCCTTCTTTGTTATGGGGTCTCTAACTCACCCCACGGTGCCTGTCCGGTGCTCCTGGCAGGCGCAGGTGACGCGGGGGTGGAAGCCTTTGTGCACGTGCAAAGCGGCCTCCTTCCTCAGGCACTGGAAGGGATGGAAGAGAATGGGACTCACCCACTCCGGGCCCTTGTCCCGAAGCCAAGTAGCCCAGGGAGGGAGTGAGGTTGGGGGGTGGGGAGCGGACCACCCAGAAGCAGCAGGCCTAGCAGGGCGGAAGGGCTGGGCCCAAGCCTGGAACTGGTCCGATGCCACCTCCTCCCCGCCCACACCCTACAGCAGCCAGAAGCCCGACGTGGCCCTGACGCCTACCTGGGGCAGCTCCGCCAGGACGCGGTCCCTCCGCACCGGCGCCAGAATGTTCATCTTGCCTACGTCCTTGCGGGGCGCTCTGAGAAGGCGCGGAGGCCTGATCCGCCCCAGCGACCCGGGCCCGTGGAGACCCGACAATCACCCGCGACCGAGGTGTCCCGACTATAACTCGGGGCCACGGGGAGTCTACGGGAGCCCGTGGCCTCGGGGACGCTACGACCACCGCGGGCCACGGGGATGAGACAATCACCCGGGGCCGGGGCGAGCCCACAATTACCCGGGCCCGGGGCGTCCCGAGGACGACTCGGGGGCGAGGAGACCCCTCTGCCGCCAAATGGGGGCGGGGAGTCCCGTCTTGGGGGGCCCGGGCCCGCGTAGACCCTACAATAACTCGGGGCCGGATCGTCCCTACAATAACTCGAGGCCGCGGAGACCCGACGACAACTCGGGGTTGAGGTGGCCCTACCATAACAGAGCGGCCCAGGGGCGCGGAGCGGCCCCGCCACACGGGGTCAGTGTGGGCAGGGACGGCGCTGCGAAGCCCGCGGGCGGCTGAAGGAGGGGGCGAGGGGCCCAGTCCGTTGCAGGGCCTCGCGTCCCACTGGGCTCTTCCTCCGCCAGCGCTGTAACATGATCCCCGGAAATTCCTGGAGAAGGGCCGCCCCTCGCCCCTCTCCCGGCAACTCCCGGCCTCGCAGCCCGCCCGGGCCTCCCCTTCTTCTCCTCCCCCTGCGCTGCTCAGGCTCCCCCTCCAGACGCCTCAGCGGGCACCAGGACTACCCCCACCCAGGCTGGAACCAGCCCAGATCGGGATCCCCCAGGTCGCTCTCCCCTGCACCTCTGTGCGGAGCTGCGCCTCCTTGGGGACCCTTACCCAGGCGAACCGGTGATGGGGCATCGGTGACTGCTGCGCAGGATCTGGCTGCGCCAGGAACCAGCGGGAGGGAAAAGGGGGAGAGAAGGGGCCCTAGGAGAGGCGGTGCTTCCCTCCTCAACTTCAGGCCCAGGACGTGACTCATAGAGTCTGCCCCTGCTCGCCCTTTTGCCCCGGGAGGCTGAGAGGGGAGCACAGAGGGGGTGCCAAGGTCGGAACGGGGTGCCCACCAAGGAGAGAGACGTCCAAAGTCTGGTGTCTTTTCCTCCAAGGTTGTCGTGTAGATTGAGGGGTGGGGAGGCCGAAGACCAAGCTGCCTCCCTGGATGGAGAATAAAGAAGGGCTAGGTGGGCCGAGAACTTAGCCCTTTGGGGAGGCCACCGCTCCGCGACGTGGGGACTCCCCTCTGTTATGGCGTTCTTCGCTTTGATCCCATTGGAATCTCTCCCCACCAAAGACAACTTTTCCTTTTTGCAGTTTTGCAGGATAGAAGAGAGGGTAGCACACAACAAATCTCACCTTGAAAGGGGAAATCTGGTTCCAAGAGGGGAGGGGAAAGGCAGAAAGGGCCGTGTGGAGGTGGGGTAGGCAGACCCTCAGAGATGCAAACCTGACAAACCTGAGCGTGACTAAACCTTGCTGTGTGTCGGGAACTGAATCTGAGGATGCAAAAATGACTGGGGCAGGGTAACGAAGACTACTTAAAGGAGGGGACTGTGAGTGAAATTATCAGCAAGAAAAGCTAGCGAATCCTGGAGAAACCTGCGCGCTGTGTGTTTGGAATATTGGTAGAGTTTCTTCCAGAGTATTACCGGGGAAACGCAGGAAATCTAATTGTCACAGGGGCAGATGTGGCTGCCTCCTACCTCTTCTGACACTGCTCCTCCCCTCTGCCTGACTCTACTTTTTCTGCCACCAAATCACTGTTATTAATAAGTCACGTCCCCTCTCCTGACCTCAATTTCCACAGATGTCGTCTGAGGGAATTGGACCGGAAAAATTCTGCACTAACGTTCTAGAATTTTGCTTCACTTTCCCTGGGTCACTCTAACCATATTCATTCCAGTTTGCAGTATTATTATCTCCTGGAACTGCAATCCTCTTTGAAGTTGCTCAAAATGAGAAGCGCTCAGGGTCAGACCGAAGCTGTGGCCAGCTTCACCCATCCGGCGCCGGGTCGCAGCAAATAAAAACGTGTCTCCAAAAAACTACAACCCCCAAGAAGCTTTAGCAGCTTACGAGCGGAGGCGGCGCCTGCGTAGTTCCTCTCGCGAGGAAATTAAACCCAACTACCATTCCCAGCGGGCGCCGCGCTACAAAATTATCCAATCATCTTTAAGTAAAAACCATCGCGAGTCTTCGATGAGACTTGGCTCTATAAGCCCGTGGAACCGGGTCTTGGAAACCCTTTTCAAGAAGATGGCGCCGAAAGCGAAGAAGGAAGGTGTGTGCTCGGCCTGGGGGCTGCCGCTGGCTGGTCTGGGATCCCCGGAGAGCGAGCGAACTGGGAGGACGATGGCTAGGCTAAGGCTTGGGGTGTCTGCTCTGGAGCTGCACCTTGCGTTTCGGCCGCGCTGCGGTGCGCGTGGGCCCAGCCGCATGGGCTCCAGTGAAGGGGGTT
Organism: Equus quagga; assembly: GCF_021613505.1. Classification (NCBI taxonomy): domain Eukaryota; kingdom Metazoa; phylum Chordata; class Mammalia; order Perissodactyla; family Equidae; genus Equus; species Equus quagga. The sequence goes on along the minus strand of NC_060277.1, from coordinate 74,298,980 downwards.
GGGGAGGCAAGCGCGGCCGGCACCACCCGCCGGGGACAGCCAGACAGTTGGTCCTGGGGAGCTACCCGCATCTACAGGCCGGAGCTCCATGTCTCCAGACCTATAAGGAGTCAGTGCCATCAACTTTCTTTTTTTGTCTTCTTGTTAGACGGCGCTATGTTCCCTTCCAGGGTGACTGTGCGATGGTATATATTAAATCAGCACACATCCTGGCAAGTATCAAGCATTCGATCGTTGTTAGTTACTTTTTGTCTTTCTGGTATTCCTGGAGTTACTCCAAGTTCTTCCCAGTATCGTGCACATGATGGAAAAAATTAAACCACCTGAAATTTGTGATGTCTTCAAAGGAACCGCTGATGCACGTGTGGCCTGGGGTGCCCACTACCGGTCTTGAGGCCGGAAGTGATCGATTTCTGAATCTGGCACCCTTATTTTCTTTCCTTCTCTCAGCCCCTGCCCCTCCCAAAGCCGAAGCCAAAGCAAAGGCTTTGAAGGCCAAGAAAGCTGTGCTAAAAGGCGTCCAGAGCCACAAAAAAAAGAAGATCCGTACGTCACCCACCTTCCGACGGCCCAAGACACTGCGGCTCCGAAGGCAACCCAAGTATCCTCGGAAGAGCGCCCCGCGGAGAAACAAGTCAGTACTGCCCCGTACCCACGAAAAGATGTTTGGGGAGTCTCCGTTGGTAATGTGAAAACTTACCAAACCTAGAGCACGACTTCTCAAAAACATGTTAAACCTAGTGTGCTTCTCTAATGGGAGTGAGAGAAGATCATTAATATCCTACTTAACAAGCGGAGACGTTTTTACAGTATTGGCAGGAATTGTGTAAAACAACCCAGAGTCACTGTCAAGGTTAATTGTTAGGTTAATTATTGCTTCATATGTGGTCAGGGTTTTAAAGTCCACTTTCTTGGGAGTATAAAGTAGGGCTTAGAGAAATGTTCTTTGTGTTGGAGTTCAGGTTTAGTTGGTTCCTTGTTGCACCTGTTGCTATAGGGAACAGTCCTTGAGGGTCAGGATGTGGGATGACTGTAGATTGATAAGGAGATTCATTCATCTGTAGTGGACAGTGAAGTCCTGCCACAGTGTGTGGAAACTTCTTTTCAATCACTCTTCCAAATTTTTCCATTCATGGAATGGTTAGGAGGAAATGGGCAAAAGGTTAGGGTACTTGAGTATTTGGGTGTCATGCTACTGATAACTGACCGTAGGGAGCACAGATTAGAGTAGAGCCATGGTAGTAGTTGCCACCAATGGGTTTCTGGTCCTCCCACTGTGCTTCCTAAAAAAAAGGCAGGAGAGAGGGTTGTGTCCATGGAGGACAGCACTTGACAGACTTTTTACCCCCATTTGGACCTAGAATTTAATGTGATGAGAGGTGGAGACCTGACCTCTAGCTTCAAAACAAGAAGGTTGTGTTCGGTGGAATAGAGCCTTGCTTCTCTGAATTTCAGGGGGCATGTTGTGTCATAGGTGTGTTCAAGCCACTGGTTTTGAGTTTAACCTGAGCTGCAAATAAAAAGTTGCTCTCAAGAATTGATGGCCAGCCCTCAAGCCAGTTTTCAGCAACCAAAGAGGACAGAAATGGTCTATTCAACCACAGAGTGAAGCACCAACATTCTTTGGAACCCTAATCTGGGTTTCAGGATTCCATAGTCTAGCTTTGTGCTTTTGGGTTAAGTTGTTTAACCTCTCACGTCTCAAATTTCTTCCATCAATTTGCCCTTCAGAAACGTTGAGGTCAAATAAAGAATGAAGGAGTTTGGAACTCAAAGATGATTCTTGAATCACTTAAAGGATGAAAGCCCTTCAAGTGAAAGAATGCACGAGGGTTCTGTCCCCAGGCCGAGGCTCCAGGTCTCTAGGTTTCAGGGTGCAGATGATGACACTGTTCAGCGACCAAAGTCTGACGAAGATGATAGCTACCTCGTTGTCTGATGCACCTGGGCTCCAAAAGAGGGCCCATCTTTGCTTCTGCTGGACCCTGGGCAGGTGACCCCATTTTGCCTCTCCCGCAGGCTTGACCACTATGCCATCATCAAGTTCCCCTTGACCACCGAATCAGCCATGAAGAAGATAGAAGACAACAACACGCTTGTGTTCATTGTGGATGTCAAGGCCAACAAGCATCAGATCAAACAGGCTGTAAAGAAGCTCTATGACATTGACGTGGCCAAGGTCAACACCCTGATCAGGTGAGTGGGGCCCTGTGGGATGGAGAGGAGGCTGGTGCTTCAGTCAGGAACCAAGAAACCTGAATCGCATGAAATTTCTTGATGCTGCTTTTGGGGTCAGAAGGTGGTTTCACAGTGTGCTAGCCTTGAGAAATGAGTAGCCCCTGCTGTAATTAGTTCTATGTGTAGAGTGTAGGCTTTTGAGCTTGTCCTGCCTCTGGGACTTAATTTGCGCGTTTGGTGCTCATTTGCTCATTTTGGTGCTCTAGGTAGAGGCAGGCCCTAAAGTGAGATACAATTTTATGTCAGAATACCTCAATTTAGGTCTTGAAACATCCTGTGGTGTTTCCCAGAAAAGGTAATTGGCTTCCTTTGTGGCTTAGTGACTTCCCTAGTCCCCTATGCGCAAATGATGGAAAAATCACTATTTGGAAAAGAATGACATGAGCAAAGGAACCACTGATGCGCAAAAGACTGGGGGAGGCAGGGGCCTATGCTGGCAGTGAGGGGCAGCGGGGTCTAAGGGCTTCCTTCTCCACCTTAGGCCTGATGGAGAGAAGAAGGCATATGTTCGACTGGCTCCTGACTATGATGCTTTGGATGTTGCCAACAAAGTAAGCTTCGTTTGCTACAAACTCCTTAACACCTACCCCTCGGGTGCAAATGATGTGTATGTTAGCGACCAAAGCCTGACCTTTGCTGATTAGGCCTAACTGACTGACTGTACCCCTATCCTTAATAGCCCTACACTCACCATGTGCCATCATTTTGCTTTTTAACCATGACATTCCAGCTTAATCTTCACATTGCAGCTCCCAGTAACAAAGCTCCCTTTTGTTTTTCAGATTGGGATCATCTAAACTGAGTCCAGCTGGCTAATTCTAAATACAAGTTTTTTTTCACTATATATATGCTTCTTGTCTTTATGTTGATTTCTGGTTGGGCTGGGAGGAGGCCATACTGAGGTATATACACACCTAAGTAATAGGACTTGGGTAAGACTCTTGGTCTATGAACTGTGTTGGAACACTTGGCCCTGACACTTCATCAGACTTGTTATAATCCTGGTGGTGGGACCTCAGGTAGCAGAGATATTTGTGACCCAGGCTAGGGTTAGTTGTCCTAGCACAACTACAACTTGCCTCCTTCGTAGGGGTAAGAGAACAAGCAAGAAGCTTTATAAGAGCCCCTTCCTTTATCCCTGGAAGAGGCTTTATATGAAACCAACACCCAGGGTTTTCATTAGCATTCATTTTCAGGGCAGTGTGGGGCTGGCACCATGTCCCCACACCCATCTATCATCTCCAACCGGTCTGTCTGCTCCCCTCTCCTTGACAAAGAAAGGACAAGGACTTCAGAGGAGTGCTTTCATTAATGTTTTCAATGGTGGGCGCAAGCTTGAAACATGGAGAGGATGCTCCAGACTTGGGGCTGAGTCTCTCAGTTTCTGTTGGAGGCTGTTCCTGGTTGTGTTTGTCTCCTTGCCACAAGTCCCAGGCTCTGTGCCTTTCACTCAGTCAAGAACTTGTCTTTCTGTTGCCGGCGGGGGACACGCTCAGGGCAGAAGTCCGAGCGGAGGAGGCGGGAAAAGTAGATGAGGATCATGACATCCAGCATGAGCAGGACACCCAGCAGAAAGGTGCCGAGGGTCCTCTGGCCCACGTAACGCAGGAAGAAATGGGTGAGGTAGGCCTGAGGGGCCAGGCGGAAGAGAAAGTACATAACCAAGTTGACATACTTGTTGATCCGGTAGAGGAGGAGATCCTGGGCATTGTTGATCTTCATCATCATGCGGATGGTGAGGAAGATGTTGCTGACCTCCACCAGCAGTGTTAGGACACCCCCACCGACGAAACTGCGCCAAAAGATGCCTGAAAAGAAGGCAGCCATGGCCTAGAAGACAAGGGAGAGACCAGGTTAGGGAACCCAGACACCAAGGCTCCCAGACTGAGGGCTGGAAAATCCTCTCGTTTCCTCTTGGAATACTATAGTTTACAGTGGATTCAACACGATTAAGTTTTGATCCCAGCCCACAGGTTCTGGCTCTGGGGGTGGGGTTTCCAGTCTAAGGAAGGCCATGAATTGCTGGCCTCAAATAGTAAGCCAATGGCACGGAGACAGTGTCAACCCTTAGCATCCTAGCATGAGATGCAGGACACAAGGTGGGAATGGGGTTAAGAAAAGATGGTCTTTACCTCCCAGGTTCAGAAAGACAGGGCTGAGAGTAGGTTGCTAGCACCGGGCCTATACCGCGTCCCATGCTTCTCACATACCATGACGTGATGGACGAGGTATTCCCAAGAAGCTCGAGCCTGACGACTAACCACGATGTCTACCGTGTCGTGGATAAAATACCCTAGGGGAGGGATGGGGGAACAGATCATGAAGGGGTCTGAAGAAGCAGCTACGCCCTGTCCTCCTACCGACTTAATGTTTCCTGGGCAAGACTTACCCGCGGAGAAGCAAACGAGCAGATAGCCAGAAAGCGACCATGCCGTCTCAATTTCCACAAGCATCTCGGGAGCCTGCCATACACTAGAAAGGAGGGAAGAGGGCAGACTCTCATCTCGGCATCCTCAAGGACCCTCAACTCCCCTATTACCCTTGCCAGTCCCTGAGGAGTCTGGGATCGCGCTTTTGGCTGACTGGGGAGCGAGGAGGGGCTTGGCTGAAACCCAGGTGTCTCCCGTTTCCCAGGTGAGACTACCCCTCCCCTGGGGCCGCTGCCGCTTCTGGTTGGACAGCATTCCAAATAGGGAATCAGGTGAGACTGCGTGGCCTCAGTCCGTCCGTGAGGGATGGGGAGAGTAACGCGGGATCCTCTAGCCACCTTCACTCCCCAGGCCTTCACTCACCACAGCAGCGCCCAGGTCCCTGACACAATGGAATGCGCGAAGGAGACGAGCAGGTTGTGCCAGCGCCAGGTGCGCAGCGGGTCGGCGCGCACGTGCTTGGGCAGGGGCAAGCGACAGAGCGCGCGCCGGAGAGCCCGGAAGGTCAGCGTGGCGCCCAGGAGCAGCGGCAGGGCGGGGTGCAGCAGGGGGGGCATGCTGGCCCTCCCCGCTGTCTGATGTCCGCCCTCTAGGCGGCTCCCCGGGCTGTTCAGGGAACGTAGCTCCCTCGCTGGCCAGTCCACCCCGGACGCCTCTTCCGCCGGCCGCCAGCCTCGCACCGTATTCGGGGAGCTCTCTAGGCCCCGTCACTCCTCCCCGGCCCTCCCCGCGGGCCTCTACCCCCGCCTCCAGCCGCCCGCCCCGCCCCGCCCCATCCGCCTGTCCCCGCCCCTCCGGCGCCTCCCCGGCACCGAGGGCGCGAGCCCCTTTTCCCGGGGGCCTCCTGCCCGGCTCCCGCAGCCTTCGGGCGAAAAGGGGCTGTTCTGGGGGCGCCAGGCGCCTCCCGACTGCCGACGGAGTCCCGCCTTGCTGGCTTGGCCTTATTAACCCGCGTCCCCACTTTCCCCGGGGCCACCGGCTCCCCAACCTGGGCGGTACTGAGAGAACTCTCTCTCCGCCCTCAACGCCTTTCTGGGCAGAGCTGGGCGGTTCCTGTCACACCCCCACGTCCTTTAAACCCTGGTTCTGGGGACAGGTCGGAGCCCCGCCTCGGACAACGATCCCTAGCCAGACCCCGTTCCTCCACTGGATCACTAGCTGCTTCTTCAAGCCAGAGACGGACATGTTTACCTGCCTCTACCGCGCCCCGCACCGAGTCGGTGCCTAGAAACTGTTGACTAACCCATCACCATCCCTCCTCCCAGTCCGCTCTTGGGCTCCAGGGACAGAGCGGCCGTCACGGTCCTCCCTCAGACAGTCTCAGCTCTCTTCTCCCGGCTCCCTGGAGGCTGGGGCCGGGAAGCCGGCTGACTTCCCCAGGCTGCGGGGTGATCCTCACTCTTCAGGGCAGTGGCCTGGAGCAGTTACAGGTCGCGGCCACTAGGTGTCAGTCTGTCCACACTGTGGCGTGGGATCCCCTCCCGCCTCCAGAGGAACGAGGTGGTTGCTTTCAGGGGAGAGTTAGCCAGACTCTGGCGAACGGAGGAGCTTCTGAGAGCCGGGGCGAGGGGGCACGGGGCGGCAGGGTGGTAAAGGAGAGGAAGTGAGTAGTAGGGGGAGAAGGCGGTGAGCGGTTTTGCGAAAGGCAGGAAAAGCCAGAAGCCTGAGGCGCAAGAGACCTAGGGGCCAAGCAGTTTGGGTGTTTGCTCTGCCTCCCGCGATGGCTCCAAGGTTACAAATTAACCCCTGTGGGGCTCATGGGTCAACCAAGGCCCGATCGGTTTCTAGGTGAGAGCACGAGTGTCCCGGGTGAGCGGCTTTCCGCCTCTGTGCTCCCCTTTGCTCACGGGGCAGCTTTGTCCGCCAGCCAACACCGGCCGGAGCCAGCGACCGAGAGGCCCTCATGGGGCCGTTCCAGTGGTCATTCCCCATGGGCAGGTTTGGGCACCCTTTCCAGGGGTAGAGTGAGAGCAGAAGATAAACACCCCTTTCCTCACAGCCCTCACCCACTCCGAAACAGGGACGCTATCCCTTAGCTAATGACCATCCTTCTGCTCCTTACCTGAGCTTTTATGGGGCTTGCGAGGAGCAAGAAGCTCCAGAGAGACGCCTGGAATTAAACTCACTTCCGGTCAAGATCCTAGACAATCGTACTAACTAGCCTACCTCTGGGCAGAAGCCTTAAACCCATATCGGCCTCCCCCTGACCCTCAGATAGTGGTCCACTTCTCTCCCACCTTCCCCTAAGGAGGTTCGCCCTAGTTGAGCTATGAAGGCAGATTACCCTGCGACAGTGTTGTGTGTGTGCATCGGGTAGTTGAGAGTGTTGACGACCGCGGTGCTCACTAGTCGGGACGGCCTGGAGACCATGTCACGTCCTCCCTAGGTGAATCAACTTGTACAGCTAGCGGTTTCCCCGGGTCCCTCCCTAGGCAAACACGAAACTAACTCTGTTCCCTGCCCCACAGACCGAAAGCAGTGATGCTTTCGGTTCAGTTTTTTCTTTCTTTCTTTCTTTCTTTTTTTTTTTTTTTGAGCAAGATTAGCCCTGAGCTAACATCTGCTGCCAATCCTCCTCTTTTTGCTGAGGAAGACTGGCCCTAAGCTAACATCCGTGCCCATCTTCCTCTACTTTATATGTGGGACGCCTGCCACAGCATGGCTTGCCAAGCGGTCCATGTCCGAACCCGGGATCCGAACTTGCGAACCCCAGGCCTCCGAAGGGAAACATGGGAACTTAACTGCTGCGCCACCAGGCTGGCCCCTCTTTTCAGTTTTGGTACTGTTTATTGTTTGCATGTCAATGAGAATCTGCTCCTCTTTCCCAAACAGCGTCACTAGTGGGCAAAGAGGGGGTCAGAGAGAGGTCGGTCCTCGCTTCCCACCCTCACTTGGCCCGCGCGGGGCACCCCTCCGGTCTAAGGAAGCTTTGCGAGGGCCAGATGCAGCCACGTGTGTGGAAAGTGGCTGGTACCGTGCCGGCCATTGCGGAGCGCGCCAAGAAATCGCATATCGCCCCATTCCTTGAACCCTAGAAAAGAGACTGTGGATAGAGGTTGCAGGAATGGTGCAAATCGGCAGAGATCCCAGGCAGAACCAACACCTCGTTCCACTTGCTCCGCCCCACAATTAACATACAGCGTAGGGGGCGTGGCCCTGGGTGGGCGGGTCCGCGCACGCGCCGCGCCTGGGTGTGGGGGATTCCGGAAATGTGACTCTGAGAAATGAGATGGAGAAGTACGAGCGGATCCGAGTGGTGGGGAGAGGTGCCTTCGGGTAAGCCAGGGCTCTGGGGGAGGAAATTGCTCGGGGAGATGGAGAAGAAACCCCAACTCTGACCGCGAAATCAGTGCTCGGCTAGCCCCGCCCCGAGGCGTGAGCACCCACTCTGGGAAGCCCCGCCCAGGCTTCCGGTCCCAGTCCTGGCTGGGAGACTCCGCCTCTAACGAGGTCACGCCCCCGGCAAGCCTTTGCACCCCCGCAGAGTTGCGTTCTTGGATTCCTGATTCATTCATTCAACAGATGTTGAGCGCCAACTCTACACGTCAGGCTCTCGGTGTTGGGTGTACAGATAAGACCAAAACAGGCGTGGTCTTTTCTATCTCGGAGCTTACAGACTATAGGAAAATTATACAACAATCAAGACACTGTTAAAGCAGTTATACAACACCAAGGAGTACTTATTTGGGGTGGTCAAGGAAAATTCTTCTCAGACGTGAAGTTTAAAGCCGAGACTTGAGGAATGAGGACGAGTAGTCTGAAGGTGAAGGCAGAGCTTTTCAGGCAGAGGAAACAGCATATGCGAAGGTCCTCACGTGAGAAAGAATTCAGAGTATTTAAGAAACTGCCAGACTAATGCAGTTGGAATGTAGTGGGCAAGGTAAAGACGGGTATAAAATGTGATTGTCACGGAGGGCGGGGACCAGATTATAGCCTCGTAGGCTCAGGTTAAGGGATTGAATTTATTTGCAGTGTAAAGGGAAGAGGTTTAAGCAGACGAATGGTCTTTTTATGATTTGTATTTTTAAAATGTCACTCTGGCTGCTGTGTGGAATTTAGATTTGAGGGTGACAAGAGTGAAAGGGGCCATTTTGAAGCCTAGTGCAATATTTTAGGCAAGAAATGATAATTTGGCCAAGGGTTATAGCAGAGATCACAAAGAGAAATGGGTGGGTTCACGATATTTTGGACGTAGAAACAGGATTTACTGATGGTTAGTGTGAGATGGAGGAAAGATCCTGGCATGATTTTCAGGTGTCTGACTTTAGTAACTCGGGGATGGTCGTGTCATTTACTGAGATGGAAGATACTGAGGAAAGAAAGGTTTTGGGAACAGGAATCAAGAGTTTTATTTTGAATTTGTTAAAATTTAGGATGCTCTCGAGTCATTCAGGTAGAGATGCAAAGCAGGTAGTTGGATAAGTCTGGGGCTCAGAGGAGAGGGCTGAGCTCGAGACACAAATTTGATACCTAGAGGACCATCTTATAGTCCATTCATTCAGCAGATACTGATTGAGCTCCTGTTATGTGCTGGAGTATGCACTAGGCTATGCACTGGGGATACAGAAGTGAACAAGAAAGAACAAGAACCCTGCTTTTATGAACACTGACCAGTTGGAAGAAAATGATATGATTGGCTTCCACTCATTGAGCATTTTTTTAAATTGCTTTTTATCCCCAAATCCCCCCAGTACATAGTTGCATATATTTTAGTTGTGGGTCCTATTGAGCATTTTTGATGCACTAGGCACTGTGCTAAGTGCATTTTCTCATTTGATCCACTCAACAACTCTATAAGGTCAAGTCTATTTTCCAGATGATGATGTCACAGGATCCAAGACCAGATAACTAGTAAGAGGAGGAGCCAGGATTTGAACCCAGGCAGTTAACTCCAGAGTCTGTGGGAACTTAGAGAGATCAAGACTAACTTTACCTCATTGTGCCCCTGGTGAAACTGAGTCTCAGATAAGTTAAATGACTTGCTCAAGGTCTCACACACAATTTGTGGTCAGCTCTCCTCATTTCTAAACTCAGAGTTCTGTGCACTTAGTTAGATGACCTCTTAGTCTGGGTGCCTGTTCCCCCTCCCCTCTGGAACATCCAGTCACCAGGTCTGCCCTGCCTGATGTGTGGCTGGAGGCTCAGCTGGCACCCACTCCTATACTCTGCATCCTCAGGATTGTGCACCTGTGCCTGCGCAAAGCCGACCAAAAGCTGGTGATCATCAAGCAGATCCCAGTGGAGCAGATGACCAAGGAAGAGCGGCAGGCAGCCCAAAATGAGTGCCAGGTCCTCAAGCTGCTCAACCACCCCAATGTCATTGAGTACTACGAGAACTTCCTGGAGGACAAGGCCCTCATGATCGCCATGGAATATGCACCAGGTGGGCCAGCATCCTTGTATTGGCCTGGCTCCAAGGGCCTCTCACCTCTAGGACAGGCAGACACAGACCAGCTGGCTTCCCTCCTTGGAATGGGCTTGGCTGAGGGTCAGAGGTAGAGAGTTCTGACCCCAGTTGTGTGACACTGGCAGGCCCTTGCCCCATCTGGGCCTTTAGTTTCATAAAAGCAGAGTCTCAGGCATTGAAAAGCCTGGGTCTTGACTAGTCCCTTACGGCTGCAGGCGGCACCCTTGCTGAGTTCATCCAAAAGCGCTGTAATTCCCTGCTGGAGGAGGAGACCATCCTGCACTTCTTTGTGCAGATCCTGCTCGCATTGCATCACGTGCACACCCACCTCATCCTGCACCGGGACCTCAAGACCCAAAACATCCTTCTTGACAAACACCGCATGGTCGTCAAGATTGGCGACTTCGGCATCTCCAAGATCCTTAGCAGCAAGAGCAAGGCCTACACGGTGCCTGGGCATGGAGGGGACTCAAGGGTGCTAGAGGCTTTGAGGGCCAACGCCCACTCGGCATCCCTATCTCCCCACCCCTACCCCCCAGGACCTTGGCCCCTCACCCCCTGGCTGGATGGTCCTTCAGGAGAAAGCCCTTTTGCCTGCTTTGGGGAAAAACTGTCTTCAAGTGGGCCCATGGGCAGAGCCCTTGGTCTTCCTCCCCAGGGGCTGTAATATCAGCTTCCCTCCTGCAGGTGGTGGGTACTCCATGCTACATCTCCCCTGAACTGTGTGAGGGCAAGCCCTACAACCAGAAGAGTGACATCTGGGCCCTGGGCTGCGTCCTCTACGAGTTGGCCAGCCTCAAGAGGGCCTTCGAGGCTGCGGTGAGAAAGCACCCCCAAGGGGACAACTGGGAAAACTCTGGCTCCCCCCCTCTGAAGTCCTCAGCCCCAACCACTTCTGTGTTTCTTCTCTTGTGGCTGAGTCACGTCTCTCTCACCAGACTGGTGGGTTACCCCAGGGCAGGGCTGTGGCTTCCCTCAGACCATGCGTTCCTGAGGGTAGGGCTTAGGTCCCCCCATTTAAACTGAGGGCTCCTGAGGGCAGGGCTCTCCCATCAGATTAGGGACCCTCTTAAGGGCAAGGCTTAAGTTTTTGCAACAACCTGGGGTTTCTGAGGACACAGCTGCAGCTCCTCTATCAGAGGTTCTGGAAAGCAGAGTTCGGCTCCCCTATCATCCTCGTAGTCCCTCACCAGACTGAAGGCTCCTGAGTGCAGGGCCCTGACCACCCCATGAGACCAGGGGCTGGGGCTGGAGCTGGAGGTGCTGCCGCCTAAAAGCCTGGCCCAAGGCTCTGGCCAACCCAAGTTGGTGCCTTCACAGAACCTGCCAGCCTTGGTGCTGAAGATCATGAGCGGCACCTTCGCACCCATCTCTGACCGGTACAGCCCTGAGCTGCGCCAGCTTGTCCTGAGTCTGCTCAGCCTGGAGCCAGCCCAGCGGCCACCGCTCAGCCACATCATGGCACAGCCCCTCTGCATCCGTGCCCTCCTCAACCTCCACACAGACCTGGGCAGTGTCCGCATGCGGAGGCCTGTGCAGGGAGTTGGGGAGGGGGCCTGGGCAACGGGGGGGGGGCACCTAGTGGGAGCACAGTAAGACTGGGACAGAGGGAAGCTTAGGGCAAGTCCTCCATTCCTACGTGTGGGGATGCCAGGGAGAGTTCGTGTCCTGAGGTCCCCATCTGTCCAGCAGGGCAGAGAAGTCCCTGGCCACTGGGCCAGCCCTGACCCCAGGCAGCACAGGGAGCAGGACCACCAGTGCCCGCTGCAGGGGTAAGTTGAGGCCGTTCGCTGGGTCCCCGTAGACGCCACGCCATTCCTACCAGTTTAATAGGCCTGATGAACTGTCCTTGCAGGTATCCCACGGGGACCTGCACGGCCCGCCATTACGCCGCCGCTGTCGTCGGTGTACACGTGGGGTGGCGGGCTCAGCGCCCCGCTGCGACTGCCAATGCTCAACACAGAGGTGGTCCAGGTGGCAGCGGGGCGCACGCAGAAGGCCGGTGTCACGCGCTCTGGGCGCCTCATCCTGTGGGAGGTGAGCAGGCTGGGGGTAGGGAGCTAGATGGAGTGAGGGGGCGCCTGTCAGGAGGTAAGGGGCTCAGGCGCCGCCCATGTCTTCCCCCGCCCTCCGGCAGGCCCCGCCCCTAGGCGCCGGAGGGGGCGCCCTCCTCCCCGGGGCGGTGGAGCAGCAGCAGCCCCAGTTCATCTCCCGTTTCCTGGAGGGCCAGTCAGGTGTGACCATCAAGCACGTGGCCTGCGGGGACCTCTTCACGGCCTGCCTGACTGGTGAGTCGTCAGGGGACCACACTGTGGGGAGAAGGTCCTCCAGAGCAACTTTCCTCATTGCCTCTCATTTGCACACTGCTCACTTAATGCTTCTTTCTACTAGTTATTGAGCACCAGGGGCTTTACTTAATCTGTTTCACCCTTCGTAACAGGCCTGGCGAGGTAGTTATATTATCCCCATTTGACAGATCTGGAAGCTGAGGCTCGGAACCTAAGTCACGTGTCCAAAGCCACACGCTTGGGAAGAGAAACGCCTGTCCTTTTCTGCCCCATCCCATTCTTCCAGCCCTAGCCTCCAACTAATTTTTTCTTGCTCTCCCAACCCAAGGTTGAACTGGTCTGCTGGAGAAACAGCCTAACCTCTGTCCTTTCCGTTTCCTCACCGCCCTCCTTCCCAGACCGAGGCATCATCATGACCTTTGGCAGTGGGAGCAATGGGTGCCTAGGCCATGGCAGCCTCAATGACATCAGCCAGGTGAGTGTTGCAGGTACCTTGGGGAGGAGGAAGTGGGAAGATGGCAACGAGCCCACATCTGAGAGCTGACACCCAGGTTGGGGCCAGAGGAATCCCCAGCAGCCACAGTCCCTCTAGCACCTGTTCTGGGGAGCATTAGGGGAAGTACAGAGAGACGGGACTTCCTCAGGGGCGGCAGTGTGTGTGGGGGAGTTAAAGAGACAGCCACCACATGAGAATTTGCAGCCTCCAACTTTGTCCCTACAGGGAATGCTGAGGCCAAGCAGCTTGTCCAGGCCCCTTGCCCACAGTCTCCTCTTGCTTCCTCTTTCTCCCTAGCCCACTATTGTGGAGGCCCTGCTGGGCTATGAGATGGTGCAGGTGGCCTGCGGGGCTTCTCATGTGCTGGCCCTGTCCACTGAGCGAGAACTGTTTGCCTGGGGCCGTGGAGATGGCGGTAAGCTCTTCACCCTGTTCCAGCCTCTGGCTCTATGTCACAGCACTCCCAGCCGTGATTTGTTCCCCTTCATCTGCACCTTCCACCCCATGGCCTATTCTCTCCTTCCTCTCTTCTCTCCGATTCCATTCATTTATTCATTCAACAAACCATTACTGGACACCCATTATGTGCCCACTTTGTGCTTGGTGCTGAGACAAGATGAATAAAATGTCACTTCCTTCAGGTGCTGATGACATAATGAGGGAGATTTCATTCATCCAGCAAAATTTATTGCAGCCCTCTCTGGATCAGGCATCAGGCTGGGCATTGAAACTAAAGATGACTTAGATGGGGTTCCTGTCTTCTTGGAGGACTCAGGCTAGTGGGAGAAGGGATGACACATCTCAGCATGATAGAGGAGAGACAGCATCAGGGCTCCCCCCAAAGTCCACAGGTGTGGGATACCAAGCAATGGCAAGGGACTGCACCTGGGGGAGACAGAGGTGGCATCTGAACAGGGCCTAAAGGACAAGTAGGATTTTGACCTGCACAGGGGCCCAGGGTGGGCATTTCAGGCTGAGGCAACAGCCTTCACTCGTGCTGTTACCTCCTCTCCGTGGGTCCTTCTCATCCTGGAATCACCAACCCCAAAGTTCAAACTAGCCCCATCCCGGTTTCTCCTTGTAGGCCGGCTGGGACTAGGCACCAGGGAGTCCCACAGCTGCCCCCAGCAGGTGTCCATGCCCCTAGGACAGGAAGCCCAGCGAGTTGTATGTGGCATTGACTCCTCCATGATCCTCACTGTGCCTGGCCGAGCCCTGGCCTGTGGGAGCAACAGGTAAATAGGTGCACCAGGATGACTAGCCTGCCCCCTCACCCTCTCTGGCTGCTAATGCTCCATCTGTCATTGCCCACGTCCCACCAGAGAGCAGAACTGAGGGGGGCTGAGGGTGCTGTGGGGTTAACTCACCGTAGGATCTGTCCCCTGGTGCACCAGCTCCTGCCGAAAGATAGGTGGGGGCAGGATAGTCTATAACAAACTGTCTCAGTTGGACTTGGCTTCTGGCTCTGCTTTCAGGTTCAACAAGCTGGGCCTGGACCACTTCTCCCTAGGGGAGGAGCCTGCCCCCCACCAGCAAGTGGAGGAGGCCCTGAGCTTCACACCACTAGGTTCTGCACCCCTGGACCAGGAGGCCTTGCTGAGTGTGGACCTTGGCACTGCTCATTCGGCTGCTGTGACCAGTGAGTAGGACCTGGGCACAGGAGGCAGAGCTGGACTCTCCTGGCCTCCTTGGAACCTCAGCTGAGGCCCCTTCCTTCCTTTCCTCTCTCCTCCCCTATAGCTTCCGGTGACTGCTACACTTTTGGCAGCAATCAGCATGGGCAGTTGGGTACCAATGCTCGCCGGGTCAGCCGGGCACCTTGTCGAGTCCAAGGCCTCCAGGGCATCAAGATAGCGATGGTGGCCTGTGGGGATGCCTTCACTGTAGCCATTGGGGCAGGTGATTACTGGGTGCTATGGGAGCAGATAGGGTGTGGGCAGGCCCATGGGCAACGGGGGGTTATCTTGCTCAGGGCTGCTGAACTCAGCAACCTCGTATTGGGGCTGCTATGGCAACCCAGGGGGGTAGCTGCTTACTAAGCTATGTCCTCCTCCCATTTCCCTCCTTGGGATTCTCTTTGGCAGAAGGTGAAGTGTACTCTTGGGGTAAAGGGGCCCGAGGTCGACTGGGAAGGAGGGATGAGGACGCTGGACTCCCTCGGCCAGTGCAGCTGGATGAGACACACCCCTACACAGTGACTTCTGTCTCCTGTTGCCATGGAAATACTCTCTTGGCTGTTCGTCGTAAGTTACAACTTTTCCCACCTCACCCACACAGGGGTTAACTCAGCTGGCCCCTGCCCACACTCCCATCTGGGTGGTCACAGCCCAAATCGCTAAAAGCATCTTCAACCCCAAATACATGAAAGCAGAAGCTGTGGGGGTAAAACTTTCTGCCGGGGTGGGCAAGGGTGAGTGCTTCTTGGGCCTCGCGGAAATGCTGCCTCCACTGCTTCCCAGGGCCCAAAGGCATTCTTTCTCCTCCCGCCCCCAAGTCCAATTTAGTTAGAACTCCTGTTTCTGGCCTGGCAGGGTCCAGAGTCCAGGGCCCAGTGTGGGAGTAGGAGTGGGAGCAGAGGTGGATGATGCTTGCTGGAGGCACTACCCTCTGGGAGGCTGCAGGCGTTTCTCTTTTCTACTCTCCAGCTGTCACAGATGAGCCAGTCCCCCCCTGAGGCACCTGGATACACCTCCAGACCACCCTGATATTGCTTCTCTTCTGAATGTTCTTCAAAAGTGCAGGTGCCTGAGGCATGACTGTCCCCACCAGCCCTCTGGATTGTGGGGATATAAGAACGAGTGAAGCTCTGCTTTTGGCCCTGGATATTTAAAACTCAACCCATCCTATTCCCCCAACACCTCTCTTTTCTCTCCCCACTCCTTCTCCTCTTTGTTTTTGTTCTGAGGAAGATTAGCCCTGAGCTAACACCTGCTGCCAATCCTCCTCTTTTTGTTGAGGAAGATTGGCCCTGAGCTAACATCTGTGCCCATCTTCCTCTACTTTATATGTGGGACGCCTGCCACAGCATGGCTTGCCAGGCGGTGCCATGTCCACACCCGGGATCCGAACTGGCAAACCCCGGGCTGCCAAAGTGGGATGTGTGAACTTAACTGCTGTGCCATCGGCCAGCTCCTCCTTCTCCTCTTAGGTCGGTGTCCCCAGGGTCCAGCCTGGCTAGAGTTGGAAGCCAGACCTAATCTTTGGAAGCATGTTGGTCTCCAGAACCTTGGCAGAAAAAGGCTGGAGGTGGCTGTGGCTCCACTCAGACTCTGCCCCTTCCTCCAGCCCAGTTAGAAAATAAGTCTCTGGTGCCCAGTGCGGGAGCAGCTCAGTGCTTTGGAACAGGGCAAGCCTGGGCCTGCCTGGACTGGCCATTCTGGCGGCCTAGCCTGGCCTAGCTTCTGCACTGCCCGGGGCAGGGCAGTCCAAGGGAGCCTGCCACCCGCCGCCCCCACTTCTATATCCTGAGGCAGGGATTTGCACAACTTCTGAGTGCCTCTCTCCCTGGGGGAGTGCATCGGCCTGCAGTGTACTGCAGAGAGGGCTCCTGCTGAAGGTTGCCCCTCACCCCACGCCATTGCCCCAAAGCAGGTTGGGAGAAAGGGTAGGTAGCTGGCCTGACCAGACCAGTTTCTCAGATAACTGGGAAGTAGCACCAATAAAAACATCAGCTGCCTGCCTAGAGTGTGGTCTCTTCAGGGATGGGGGCGGCGGCCAGGCTCCCAGGGCTGGGCTGGGCCCGATCTCGGCTGCAGGGCCGCGACCGCGATCGAGGGAGGAATGTGGGCGCAGCCTCAGGCTGGGGCCGAGGTTCCTCTGGCCCAGCGCCTAGCCTGGCCTCCCCGCCCCAGCCGGGCTCCCGGAACTGGTTGCCAGGCTTCAGCTGCGTAGCACCTGGAAGCTGGAGCCCCAGGCCCCTGGGCGATACGTGGCCCCCGAGACGGACCTGTTGACTCTGGAGAAGCGAAGCTTTGTGGCGCGGCCCGACCCGGCCCGTCCCCCGGGGTCCCCCGCCCCATCCAGGGTCAGGGCCCCCGAGCTCTCTTCCCAAGGGGAAAGAGGAGCCCCTGCTCCGTGTAGGGGGCGAGCCTGGCCGTCAGCCGACCCCGAACCCTCGAGCCCGCGAGGTGGGCGGGGCCGACGGCGGGCACTAGGACCGCGAGGGCGCGGCCCCGCCCCTCTTCCGGCGGGCGGGCGGGGCGCGGGCCACGGCCGTCAGTCGGCGCCGCCTGGAGCCGGAGCGCGGCCGGAGCGAGGCGCGGGCTGTGGGGCCGCCGTGTGCCCGGCCCCGCTCGCCCGTGCCCGCCCGCCATGCCCGGCTTCGACTACAAGTTCCTGGAGAAGCCCAAGCGGCGGCTGCTGTGCCCGCTGTGCGGGAAGCCCATGCGCGAGCCCGTGCAGGTTTCTACCTGCGGCCACCGCTTCTGCGACACCTGCCTGCAGGAGTTCCTCAGGTGCGGCCCGGGGGCGCGGGGCGGCCGGGGGGGCGCCGCCCGGGAGGGGTCCGGCCGGGGCTCGCCGGGCCTTTGTCTGCGCGGCGGCCCGTGATCTCAGGGGCGCCCGCCGTGACGTCACGGGGCGGCGGTGACGTCAGGCCCCGAGGGAGGACCCCAGCGCTCGTCCGTAGGGTCCCGGGTGCCATCGGCTCCCGCGCCGGGAGGGAGGAATTCAGAGCCTCCCCGCGGGGGGCGGTGGAAAGCCGCCCTTCCTAACCCGGGGCCGGCCCTGCCCCCTCACCTGAGCGCGAGCGCGGCCTCAGCCTTGAACTTTGAACCCTTCTGGGAAGAGCAGGACAGCCTCTAAACCCTCTGTCCCGCGTAGCACCTTAAGACTCCGGAGTTCTCACCCGTCTAACCTCTTCTGGTTCTTGGAACATTCCGAGAACGGCCGCTATTGTTCTCCCATTTCACAGATGATGAAACAAGAGATTCAGAGAAAGGCTGCGACTTGCCAGTGGTCACACAATTACTGAAAGGCTTAACTGGGATTTCAGCCCGGGCTGCTTGTGGTCACACAATAGAGGGAGGACTGTGACGCTCCAGATCTCCCCTGAAGCAGGAACCCTGTGGGTGTCCCCATCCCTGGGGGACTTGAATACCGCGGGTGGTCTATAAATTTAGGGAAGGGGTCGCACCCTGGGTGTTACTGAACGCCCCTGCCCTCAGGACCCAGGTCGCCCCGTGGTTCTTGGGCCTCCGTTGATTTTTGGGCACCCTGTAGTGTCTTGAATCTCCTGCCCGCGCTAGGGGCTGCTAGGCCCGGGTGAGGGAGCCCCCACTCCCGGGGAGGTCGTGCCCCGAGAGCACAGGGAAGGCCGGCTGAGCCACTGCCCTGTCAGGAGGCTGTTTGCTGAGGGGATCGAGGGGCGCAGGTCGGGGGCACCCGGGGGCTCCTGCCTGCAGTGCTCCCTCCCTCCGTCCTGCGCAGCCCCTAGGCTGGCGGAAATCTCAGCAGGCCCTTTGTTTTCTGTTCCCCGCAGCTGGGGCCGGCTCTGCCCTCACATATGCTCCAGCACTAGCTGCTGTGCTGCCCCCTCCTCCTTTTCCCTCCTCCCTCCTCCCTCCCTCCAGTGTACACCCAGACTCACTCCCCCAAAGACACACAGTCCCATTGTCTTCTCCAGGGCCCGTCGCCGGCCCTCTGGTTTCCAGATGAGTCCAGCTGAGTCCCGTCCCTCACCCCCCCCCACCCCCCCCCAGCTGACCCACCCTGACTGCCTCCGGGATGGAGCGGGGGAGGGGCTGTCAGCCTGTTTCTCTTCACCTTCTCTGCTGCTTCTGCCCCTCCCCCTCCCGGAAATCCCCTCTTCCTCTCCACGGCCCCCTCCCCCCATCCTGTCTTCTCCCCTGGGTCTGGGCCTCCATTGCACCTCCTGGAGCAGTCTCTGCCCCTCTCTCCTTTAGCTCCTGAGCTGTGTTGCTGAGTCCTCTGGAGAGAAGAGGTGGTGGGACGTGCTCTGCCCCTCACCACGGCCCCCAACCCTACGAGCAAGGGTGTCCATAGCTCTGGAGGAGCCTTTGCCCTGGCTGGGCCCCAAGCTGCTTCAGGCTAATCTGCCTGAAGCCTGGGGACTTGCCTCAGTCCCCTCCCTGTCTCCAAAACCTCTAAGTCAGCACATTCCTGAAGCAGCCAAGCCGACCCCCCTCCCCCATGGGCCACCCTTCTTTCCTCACTCCTGCCAGGGCTATTACTCAGGTTGGTCCAGGAAGGCTGGTTGCCCTGTGGGCATGGGCACACCTCTTCAGTGCCTGGGCACGTATTCTTGGCATTGGCCGCATGGCCAGTGGTGGTAGTGGGGTCAAGGGAAGGAGGTGGGTGAGAAATCCTTTGGGCACCTGGGGCATGGCCTGCCCGGGTCCTACAAAGTGCCATCACGGGTAAGGCTGCCATGTGGCCTCTGCTTCCGCCTTGATCCCTACCTCCCTCCCACCTACTTGACTCAGACCTGCCAGAAATGCCATGCCTGAGGGCCTTCAGTCCTGTTGGGTGAGCCCTTGCCCTGCTTAGTCAATGCCAGGCATGTGTGACTAGTCCTGGCTAGGGTCAGCAAGGCCATGTTGGTGGAAGGAGGCATGCCAGCAGCTTCCTGAGGTGCTAACAGCCTGGTGGGGATTGCTGGAAGAGAGAGAGAGCCGTGGGCAGGGTTGACAGGCTTCAGCTGCATGCTGTGCAGTGACAGGGTCTTGGCTGTGCTTGTCTGGACAGTTTTTCTTGCCCTAGCCTCTCTTCTGTGTGCTGTACAGTGTAGTACAACTTGTTCGAGCTGTAGAATCAGACAGACATACCCAGGGGCTGCTTTACCTGTAAACCTCAGTTCTTTCATCTGCAAGTTGGGGACATTCAAGCCCCTTCTCAGAGGCAGGCGGTGAGGACTGGATGAGACTGTAAACACAGTGCCTTGCAGTGAGCCGCTCTTCCTCTTTGCTTTAGGAGACACACCCTCATAGGAGGAGGGAAGGGATGGAGTAAGGTGGCCCCAAGCTGACCTTTGCCCTGGGTTCTTGGCTGGGTACCCTTATGGGGGCTAGACAGCGCTGATACTTAATCTCAGCCCATCCCTGTTCACCCTCCCCCATCAGCTTTTAGCCCAGCCAATGAAAACTAACCTGGGGGGCAGGCGGTGGCCGGGCAGCCTGTTCCTTTCCCAGTCCAGCTGCCATCCTGGGGGGAGGGGTGCCAGCTGCCACCTGTTGGCCAAATGCTGTCTGAGGCAGCTGTCTGTGTCTCCACTGGGCCCAGAACCCCCCTCCTCAGGATGAGAGCTGCGTTCTTCTGGGGTCCTGGGGAAGTGCATACCCTCAGGCCTCTGCTTGCCCTCTCAGGTGGGGCTGGCTGGGAACCGGTCTGGTGAGTGAAGGAGGCAGGCTGCCCTGGTTGAGGAGGTGAGGCCCAGGGGTCTCTCTTCCCATGGTGTGGAGCCTTGACCCTCTCCCCTCCCCCTCCACAGTGAAGGAGTCTTCAAATGCCCTGAGGACCAACTTCCTCTGGACTATGCCAAGGTGAGTCCACAGGGCCAGGCAGAGGCCCAGGTACAGGCTATTGCCCTTGGTGGAGGCTGGAGCTGTGGGCTCAGAGCCAATGTCAACACAGTGCTGCGGAATCCTGCACCCCCACAAAGGTGGCCTGTTCCTTCCCCCCAGGCAAGTTTGCAAATGAGGCCCGTGTTTACCCTAGAGGGCAGGCACAATGCCCAGCCTGTGGGGGTGCACAGAGCTGCTCTGTGCCCACAAGAAGTGCTCCCCTCCCCTTTGGGTAACAGGCCAGACCTGTGGCTGAGGGCCAGGACCCCTCTACTGGGGAGAAGGAAGCAGAGGGTGTGGGGGTTGCCTGGGACTGAACAGGCTGATTGGTTGCCACTCCAAAGGGAGTGTCATGTGCAGGCATGTTGGGGACCCTGGAATCCAGCATTGGAGCAGATACCATCCACTGTGCCCTTTATTCCTGGACACAGAGGGGAATATAGCCCAAGAGACGGTGTTACTGGCTCTAAGGTAGAGCTAGCCTACCCTGGGGGGTTGAGGGGGTGGGAATTGAGGACTGTAGCAGGCTCTGACCCTGACCATTTCCCCTCATCCCTGCCTCCAGATCTACCCAGACCCAGAGCTGGAGGTGCAGGTACTGGGCCTGCCTATTCGCTGCATCCACAGTGAGGAGGGCTGCCGCTGGAGCGGGCCACTTCGTCACCTACAGGTGAGGCTCTGGTGGGGACGGGGAGGACTGCCTCTCCCTTGGCAGGCACTAACTGCACCCTTCGCACCAGGGCCACCTGAATACCTGCAGCTTCAATGTAGTCCCCTGCCCCAATCGCTGCCCCACCAAGCTGAGCCGCCGGGATCTGCCTGCACACTTGCAGCACGACTGCCCCAAGCGGCGCCTCAAGTGCGAGTTTTGTGGCTGTGACTTCAGTGGGGAGGCCTTTGAGGTGAGTGGGGCCTGACTGAGGGTAGAGGGAGATTGGGGCACCTGGGAGCCTAGGGAGCCCTTAACTCAACCCCTTTGGCATTTCTACAGAGCCACGAGGGCATGTGCCCCCAAGAGAGTGTCTACTGTGAGAACAAGTGTGGTGCCCGCATGATGCGGCGGCTGCTGGCCCAGCATGCCACCTCTGAGTGCCCCAAGCGCACCCAGCCTTGCACCTACTGCGCCAAGGAGTTCGTCTTTGACACCATCCAGGTGAGGCCCTTCCTTAGTGGTGGGGTAGCTAGCTGGGAGTCAGACTACTGACTGCTCTCTCTCTGCCTCTGCGGCCCTAGAGCCACCAGTACCAGTGTCCGAGGCTGCCTGTGCCCTGCCCCAACCAGTGTGGTGTGGGCACTGTGGCTCGGGAGGACCTGCCGGGCCATCTGAAGGACAGCTGTAGCACTGCCCTGGTGCTATGTCCATTCAAAGACTCTGGCTGCAAGCACAGGGTGAGATGCCCCTCCTTCTTCCTCTCAGTCCCCTTCTTGGTCCTGGAAGCCTCAGACATAGACTAGGCCCTTGGTGGTTCCTGCTGTGCTGCTCTGAAGCCTTCGGTCCTTCCCCCTGCTGGCCAGCTCCAGCCTCCTCCTAGTGCCCTCTATCTTCCTCATTCAGAGCTGGGTGCCTACCACCCTCTACCCATTCCTCCCCTCTCCTGTCCCCTGGACCTGCCCCCGCTGATAACTCTCCTCCCTTCCCCCATGGCCTGGGGCTTTGCCAACAGTGCCCTAAGCTGGCAATGGCACGGCACGTGGAGGAGAGCGTGAAACCACATCTGGCCATGATGTGTGCCCTTGTGAGCCGGCAGCGGCAGGAGCTGCAGGAGCTGCGGCGAGAGCTGGAGGAGCTATCGGTGGGCAGTGATGGCGTGCTCATCTGGAAGATTGGCAGCTATGGGCGACGGCTGCAGGAGGCCAAAGCCAAGCCCAACCTCGAGTGCTTCAGCCCGGCCTTTTACACACATAAGTATGGCTACAAGCTGCAGGTGTCTGCATTTCTCAATGGCAACGGCAGTGGTGAGGGTACACACCTCTCCCTCTACATTCGCGTGCTGCCAGGTGCCTTTGACAATCTCCTTGAGTGGCCCTTTGCCCGCCGTGTAACCTTCTCCCTGCTGGATCAGAGCGACCCCGGGCTGGCTAAGCCACAGCATGTCACTGAGACCTTTCACCCCGACCCAAACTGGAAGAATTTCCAAAAACCAGGCACTTGGCGGGGCTCCCTGGATGAGAGTTCTCTGGGCTTTGGTTACCCCAAGTTCATCTCCCACCAGGATATCCGCAAGCGAAACTATGTGCGGGATGATGCAGTCTTCATCCGTGCCTCTGTTGAATTGCCCCGAAAGATCCTCAGCTGAATGCAGATGGGGCTCCAGCAGAAAGGGGGATGGGACATGACCTCCTGTGAGGCACTGGTTGAACCTGGAGAGGGGGCTGGACCCCCTTTCAGCTGCTTCTGCTGCCTGGGTTCTGTCACCCCTTTTCCCTTTCCCCCTTCTTTACCACCCTCAGGTGCCTCCTATTGGTGCTTCAGCCCTGGCCCTTGGGAGGAGGAGGTCTTGGGGTCATCAAGGGCTTGGAAACAAGTGATCCCAGGGCCTGTCTCCTCTCCTGGGCAGGGCAGACATGCCTTGGTGCCCACGGCCACACTACCGGGGACTGAGGTGCCTGCTGGTGCTATGTCCCAAGAGCCATAGGGGGGAGGGGGAGTTGGGAAAGTGAGGGGGTAGTTGCATCTGTCTTGAGATGTGATTTCGCTTCCCCTGTCCCCAGCTGTGCCCCCTCTGGTTATTTATTTACTTAGTGCTAGGAGGGCACAGCAGGGGAGTCCTGCTTTTTAATAAATCCTGAATTGTATTTATTAGCTTGCTTCCAGCCTGAATCATCTGGGTTGGTTAAGGCCCTGGAAGGCTGGGTTCCTTGTGAAGTAAGGGACCAGTCAGAGACGGGCTGCTGCCGCTGTGGCCCCAGGATCCAGCTGCTCTGCTGGGTCTCCCCCTAGTGGACAAAGGGGAACTGCATTAGGCTTTGTGTGCAAGATGGTTTTCTGCCCTGCCCTCTGGTGGCTAGTTCCTGGAGGTGCAGGCTCTGGACATTTTACAAGGCTGGAGTCCCTGATCCACACTCCACCAAAGACTAGTGCCTTTGCCCTAGGCAGGTCTTGGTCTAATAATAGCTACCACTTACTGGGTACTTTCATGTGGCAGACACTGCTGAGCACTTTACATGCATTATTTCATTTAAGACAATAGTCACCTGAAGCAGCTTTTATTACCATAATAAAAGGACCTATCTTGGTGGGCTCTAGTGAAGATTTAATGACAGTGCTTGTTCCCAGCACAAAATAAGTGCTTGATGAATGTTAATCTAACTCCAAAGCCCAGCCCACCCAGGGACTAAGCTGAGCAAAGGAGCCTTTGAGGTGTACAAGGCACTTGGAGCTCCTCATCCATAGGCATTTGCCTTTCACACAGACCTCGATGGATGCCTGTGAATATCCATATTTGACGGATGAGATAGGAACAGAGGAGTGAATTGACTTCACAGTGATCTTTCAGCTGGTTTAGGGCAGGGCCTGGATTCTGTCTTAAGCTCCGGCAATCCTTAGAAGTATAGCTTCCTTTAATTTTGGCAATAGTTAATTCGGGTTTGGATCCTTGCTGTGCTTGTTCTTTGGCAAGTTTCTTAGCTACATGGGGGATCCCTACTCATTGGTAAAATGAGAGTAATCCTGCTCACCTCCTAGATTGTTGGAAAGATTAACTAATCAGCAGAAAGTATTTCACTCTTTTCACCTGACCCTGAGAAAAGGCCCTATGTACAGAAACTGTATCTAGTAGGGGGAAGGCTCAAGGGCTATAGTTCTTGCCTTCTCCAGTCTCCCACGCAGAGGCTCAGGTGAACAGAGCCCTTAGCAGAAGGTGAAAGGAGAGGTCTGAAGCTGAGACAGCTAGCCTGGGAAACTAACCACCAGCTTAGCCTTCAAAAGGTCAAATTCACTGATCTGGGGGAGATGGGACCCCAGTGGCCCTGCTGAGAAGGTAAAGATGGCCCCTTCACCAGATAAACCATCTTGTGCCGTGAGGCCTGGAAGCTGATTGATAGGGAGAACGATGGGCTGTAGCAGAGGAAGTGTCTTAAGTGCTTGCTTCAGGCCACAGGTGGAACCCAGCTTTCTAGCAGGTGTTCTGAGGGAAGCCAAACAGGACAGATCAAGCTTGGGCTCCCTCTGCTAGCAATGCACCATTCCAGGGGGCACATTCACATGGTTGAACGGTGCCCTCTAGAGTTGTGTGCAACAATGGGATGTTGCAGTCAACCCCATACCAAGTCTAGCCCTCGTTACAGTGCTGTTGCAGGCAGCCATCGCTGCTTTGTGGAATTCAGCCCAGATTTTGCATCAGAGTATGAGCTGGACTCCCCAAGCACCTATCCCAGGAGTTTGCTGTGGAGGCAGAGCTGGACTCACCTGTCTACTCTGTCTAGGTCTGTGACCTTAGGCTGACTGCCGGTCTCATCTGACACAGGCAGAAGAGGGCCTTCTTTCACAGGAATGGCATAAATATAGGAAAGGAGACAAAGCACCTTCAGAAAACGGCATGTTCAGGAGAGGGTGCCTTCAACTTCATCAGTATTCTGAGAGCCACTTGCTGACTCTTGCTACTAAAGGTCTGATTCTACCCTCACTGCATCCCACATCCTGTGGAATCTTTCCCTCCATCACATCTTAACCCAAACTCAGCAGAAAGGAGAGAAGGGGAATCTAAATAGCTCTTTTGGATTTTTGTTTTCCCTAAGACAAAAAAGGGAAATTTCTCTGGATTCAAGTCACTCAGGCCACTGCTTATGTTACAGATTACAGCACCTACCACCTCCATCTCTGTCAGAGGCCCTCAGAAATTCCAAAGTGTTGGAGGTAGGAGAACGGGGGAGAGAGGTACATGTTTAGTCTTAAATTGACTGATGGTCCTTGGAGTGAAAGTGGCAGTATACTCTGGGTCTCTAGTGAAGGGCAACAAACCATACTTAGCCATCAAATCCCACCAACCCCCTAACAGTCCTGCTTAGTGAGGGGGCCAGCTGGCTGGGTGCTACCCCCCACCCCTAGTCTGGTTGAACTGTCAACTCCACTCCTGATACTCACCACAGCACCTGGTCTGGGATAACAGATTGGGAGGGTTTCTGAGTGGGACAAATTTAGGGGTCCCTGTCTTAAAAATGAGGAATTACTTCCCTTCTGGTAAATGAGACATGTTAGAAACTTATTAAAAAAATCGCCGCAAACACTGACGGCATTAAACGAATAGGACAAGATCAAAAGGTGAGTTTTTTCTTTTTACTGGTTTATAATAATCTTAAAAATCCCATCACACCCATAAACCACCACAGGTGAGAAGATGAGGGAGATGGAGAATGAATGCTACAGTATGTGGACAGTGCAAGGAATCCAGGTATTCCCTGGGGGCAGTGTGGGATGGAGGCAGGGAGTGTGGCTAGGAGGCCCTGGCTTGGACCCTTATTGCTGGTTGGGGGTTGGCTGGCAGAGGGGGGAAGAGGGGTTCAGGGTGAACTAGGAAACATCTCACACCAAAGGCAGGGCAGCTGGGGGGGTATCACAGTACATTTTCCATGCAGACTATGAGTGGGAGTGAGAGCTTCAGAGACTTGCACCCCGACACAGGAAGAGATGGGTTTGAGGTTTGATTTAAAGCCCCCAAGTTGGTGTCTGGTCCAATTTCCTAAAATGGCAGCTCACCTTTCAGGGAGAGGCATTGGAAAAATTACAGCAAAAATATCTGGTTTGGAGACTGAGCAAGGCAAAGGGGGAGACAGTGGTGCTCTTTCAATTTAACTCAGAGAAGTGAGAACCAGAAGGGGGCCCTGGGTGAGATGTGAGATGGTGGCCAATGCCTTGAGAGAAGGCATTGCACCAGAAGCTGCAGGTGCTCCTGAGGGCTCGGGGACAAGGAGGTACCAGTGTTCACAGACAGCAGGAAAACAATCCAGAACAATAAATTAGGACTTCATGTTGCTATCATTTGGCATAACACAATCAGGCATTTTTTTTTTTTTCTCTTTTTAAATATAAGGCAACCTGCCAACACATAATTTAAAAACTGGTCTTCAGTCACATTGTTTCAGATCACTAGAGAATTTCTGGCTAAAGAACAGTGGATAGTAAACAAAACTCAAAATCTTAAATAAGAACATCAGCTCACATTCCCCAGAGACAAGAGGAAAGGTAAGGGCTTATTTGGTTTTTTTTTCCCCAAAAAAGTTAGAGCCCAACTACGCATCTTTAACAGAAGGGTGCAAAAGATTACAACAAAACATAATCTAAGCTTAAAGTTACAGGAAAGGTAAAATTCTAGCCAACTAATGATCACTTAGGAATGAGACACTGAGCACGGAGTGGATGGGGGTATGCGCCGAGGAAGGGCGAGGGGCAGGAGGGGCTGTTTCCAGTGGAGGCCCATCTCCAACTGTTAGAACCATGCTCAATGGTAAAGGAAGAATTCAAAGAGCTTAAGGCTTTGTGTTTTTTTTTTTTTCCTTTCTTCATTAAACTGAGGGGCTGCGAAAGGAAGTGACTAGAGGATGAATGTACCTGTGGGGCCACTCACACACAATGCTACTCAAACCCGCACTACATTCATACAGAAACATGACGTTTAGAACTTAGAGTGGAGAGCAATATTCTTAGCCAGTGTAGAGAGAACCAAATGAATTTTTCCTTTTTTTTTTCTTTTTGGTGTTTTTAATTCCAAACTCCAATGTGATCATCCCTTACCTACCTAAAGCAACATCGGGTTTTTTTGAGGGGGGAGGGGGATGAGGGCAGCAGTGAAGTCAGGAGAGAGGCTGTGTGAAAGGGATCTTGGGTATGCTGGATGGTCACTGCGGTTCTCTAGGGCTGCAAAGGGGAGTCAGGAAACAAGATACCAATGCAAAGACGGATTTCCCCCCCCACGTCTCAAGGCCATGGCCAAGTGCCTGCACTTCAGGTGGATGCCCTTCAGGAATGTGGCTAAGACAAGTGCGGTAGCTTTGCGGTCAATGTAGATATAAAACAGCCTTGAGGAATGGAAAGGGACTGGGAGAAGATGAAGACTGGGTCAGTTTTAATTTGAGGTCTTTGGGTGAATAAGGAATTAGCTTCCAGAGCACTTGGGAAGTCCGGCCTCTTAGTCCCAAAGAGAGACAGACAGAGGCCTAGTTTAGGGGATTGGGCACCTACAGCTACCTCACCTAGGACCCTTCCCTTGGCCCACACCTCAGTCCTAAGGGAAACAGGCAGAGATGCAGGAAAAGACAGGAGGCGGCTGGTGGGAAACAGCTGGGGGAAGATAAGCAGGTAGCGAAGAGAAAACCGGGGGGTGGGGATTAGGTCCAAACATAAACCAAAAGGGGGGGGGGGGGGGGGGGGGGGGGGGGGGGGATGAGGGCACAGAGGATCCCCCTCTGTCCTCAATTAGATCCCACCAAATTCCCTTTCTTAGACATCTAAGAATGATCACATTGAAGCAGTGAAACTTTGAAACTATCCAATTACTCAAAAGTAAGACTAAACCTAAGAAGGTGATGTACGATGTGGAGCATGTGGAGGGCACCGGGGCCACCTATCTATACCCAGGGTGCTGAATATGAAGACTTCGACTATCTGTGGGATCAGGGGCTCGGTTGCCAGGGGCTCGGTGGGCCTTGCTCAGCATGGCCAGGCTCTGTTCTCGGAAGCAGGCCTGCTGGAAATCCCCACTTAGGTAATCCACTGTTTGCATCAAGCTGTTCTGGCTGGCCACTGGACCGCCCCCAGTCCCTGCTCGGTAGTGGGCCCCCGCAGCCGCTGCACAGTCGAGGGGTGCACCTGTGGGCTGCCCACCATGGAACGGCATAGTGAGGTCCTGAGACCCCGAGCTGTCGCTATTGGGAGTGGGCAAAATGTTGTTCCACAGAGGTTGGAAGTAGTGACCATTGGGATAGGCCAGTGGGGCTGCCAGGCCGTTGACTGGTGGGGATGGGGTTGGCTTCTCCAGGGGTGGCTTCAGATGGAAGGACTGTGCCAGGCAGAGTTCCTGCGGGTAGGCAGGGGCCTTGCCCACAAAGCCAGGCCCTGCCAACTCGCGTCCTGCCGCATGCTTGCCTGTCAGGCCAGGGGCCGGCGTCCCACCAGCCTCACTGCACATCTGTTGTAGGTGGGCCAGCTGGTGCTGGTTCCAGGCGACTGGCTTGAGGTCGCTAGGGTAGCCAGTGGGGGCTCGAGAGATGCCCGTGGGCAGGTTGACAGGGCCCGCGGCAGGCAATGCGGCTGTGGCCGCATGGGTGTGCTCCATGGGATTGACCACACATGAAGGCATTGGTGTGGGGACGCTGTGGGTCGACACCCGGGTGCTTGCATTGATGAGCAGACTGCGACTAATGGGGCTGGGGTTGGCGATCTGGCCCTCACACACTGAGGTAGTGCTGATGCCTGCCCTCGTCTGGCAAAACTGGTTGATCTGATGCACGATGCTGCTCAGGTCCGGGGGCTGGCTGTGCTGCAGGGTGGCCGCCATTGAAAGGGGGATAGTTGAGGTAGACACGGTCACATTCGGGGGGGCATCTGAGTCTGGCATCTTCCGGCCTCCATGCAGCAAGGGATTGGGGGGGTGCTGGAGACCCTGGTGAGACAGGGCCTGAGGGTGGACCAAACCCTGGGTTTGGGCCATGGGCTGAGGGTGGCCCAGGCCCTGAGGCTGCTGTAGGCTCTGAGGGTGGGACAGCGCCTGGGACGGCGGGATACCCTGAGGGTGCTGCAGCGTCGGGGGAGGGGCATGGGCCAGGGTCTGTGCATGCTGCAGGGCCTGCTGGCGAGCCAGAGCCTGGGCCTGGGGGTGGGCTAAAGTGCTGGGTGCCACAGTAGCATAGGGCGCCACGGGGGGGTTCATGATGGCCTCAGGGAGCAACCGGGCTCGGGTGCCGTCAAAGTCCTTGAGTATGCTTTTGGCTGGCACTTTGACAATGGCAAGCAGGCCTGCCTTGGTGGCAGCCTGAGTCGGGTAGGGGCTGTAGCGCTGGGCTGATGTGTCGAGGCCGTTCACAGTACGACGAACGTGTTTCCGCTGGGGAACCTTCACACTGTTGGGGAAGATTTTTATAGTCAGTGGGTTGTTTGCGACCTTCTTAGCATACGCGTCCAATTCGGCTGGGGTAGGATAGTGAGCAGTTCTCATTTTCTGTGTAGTGTCCCCTAGAGAGAGAGAAGGGGAAGGAGAGCAAAGAAGGAGAGGGAGCTCATCAGTGCCAAGCCAACCAGCCCTTCTAGATCCCCCTTTTGAGGGCCTAGGGTGGAGGGTTAAGCTGTTGTCCCTAGTCTTCATTTCAGACCCTGGCTCCACCCCCACAGCAACAAGCACTGCTGACATTTAGTCAGTACTCATACAGTCGTACATCACTTAATGACAGGATACTGAGAAACGTATTGAGAGGTGATCTCGTCGTTGTGTGGACATCACAGGATGTACTTCACAAACCTAGATGGTCTAGCCTACTACACACCTAGGCTGCATGTACTAATCACATGGGACCACCGTCATATATGCGGGCCCATTGTTGACCGAAACATCATTATGTGGTGCATGACTGTAATGGGCCAGGCCCTGTGCTAAGTGACAGGCTATCTCAATGAATCCTTGCTAGTGCTTTAGGAGGCAGGTACTCTCAAGGTTCCCATTTTACAAATGAGGTCACTAAAGATCAGAATAGCAGAACAACTTTCAAAAGTCCCATATCTTGGAGAGCCAGAACTTGACCAATTCTCAGAGGTAACCAAGAATTCTTCCCCTACATGGAACTCTCTCCAGGTTCCTACCAGCCCATGCTGGCCCAGGGACTGAAGGGTCTAAGCAGAGTTGCTTGTCAGGGCCCTCCATGGCCACTCAGTTCCTTCCCCATGACACCCTGGTGAAGAAGGCACCCAGAGTGACTCCTACTCAGTCTACAGTGGCCAGTGAGGCATGAGCTTTTTCTTTTGCCTTGGCAGCTGGGATGCCGTGCCCACTGGGTGCGCACCCTGGCACAGTAGACAGGATGCTTTTTTTTCAGGAGCAGAGGAATAAGCTGCCAACATCCCTCCCCCATCTCCGTGTCACAAGTTCACTTTTGTTTACAGCTTACTCTCTGCCTGACTGTGTGAAGATCAAAAGGCTTTATTTATTTCCTTGTGGGGGGTGACAATAATGACAGGGCAGCAGGGAGGGAATTGAGAAGAAAGGATTCAGAGAATCTTTAAGTCCTGAGAGCCAAAAATAGTCTGTATTTGGCGCTTGTCAGCTGTCACTTTCCAAAATGAAAGAGGAAAAAACCTGCCTTCCTTTGGAGACTGCGGAAATACCCACTCAATGCGCCTCATTAATGTTAACAGTCTCTTTGTTCCCATCTCCAGTTGCCTCCCATCAGGGGGCTCCAGCGGATGTTGTGCTTCCAGTCAGAAAGGAAAAGGTTCTAAGAACAAGAGCTCTTTAAGGATGCCAGGCTCCTGCAAGGGGTCTCTGCTCTGTTCTCCCTCTTTCTGAGGGAGGGTCTTCCCTGAGTATACACAGAAGGTGCTTAATAAAGGCTTGCTGAGTGAGTTAAGTACACAGACTGCCCAAAGCAGAAGGAGAGGGGCTTGGCTGGGAGCTTAGGCTCAGCTAGCTGACTCCCCCCCTACCGCCTCTCCTTGTGGGAGGCAGCCAGGACAGACCAAGGACTAATCTGACTGAATGAATGCCTGGCTTGTGGCCTCAGCTGGCTTGGCCCGAAGGAGACTCCATTCAAAGTCACGTCACTGAGCATCAACTGGAACAGAAGTAGCTAGTGACTGCGCTAGAAAGAAAAGGACACAGCTGCCTTCGTTTGGTGACATTGCTAGTTAGCTGGCAGCAAGTGCTTAGAAACTGCTGCTCTTGGAAGCAAGAAAAGAAGGCTTAAAAGGCCAGGAGGGGCAGAGATATTCAGGCTCATGCTCAACAAGGTAGAACTTAGCAAAAAGGGTACAGAAAGGAAAAAGTTTGTGCTTTCAAATACCAGCACAATGCCTTGAACTTAGTAGGCACTCCAACATATTTAAGGGTCTGCTTTACTTATGAGTACAGAATAGATGCTCCATCCATAAATGAAATGTTTGTAAAAGATGACTGATTTGGAGAAGGTCTTAAAAGAATGAGTGTGACGATGAGAACTGAGGGCAGGAAGGAGAGGGAGGCAGAGAGGCCTAGAAATCTTCTCTGGTCCACTAGGTAGCACCAGCTAGTGAGGAAGGTCAAATCCCTGAGAGCACAGTCTGAGTTCTGCTGCTGCTTATAAGCAACTGACCCGTAATGGGCTTCAGTCTCCATAATGTGAGGCCACTTTATGACCCTTCTTACATTCTCCTGGACAAGAAGATAGAAAAGAAGTCTGTGATCACTGAGAGAGAGTCCCTAAACTAAAGGCACCAGAATTCCATTGGAAGCTGCCCTGGTCAACCACTGTACTTAGGTGTCTGACTGGTCAAAGTCATGTGACACTCCAAGCTCAGTGCCTACCCCAGAGCAGACATGCAGTAAATACTCAGTAAGTGCCATCAGTATAGGTACTCCCTGACTGACCAGCTGGGACTCAGGTGAGTAACGGGAGGCTGAAGCTGCTGGGTTTTAGTTCAGACAGGAAATGAAGATCTGCCCCTGGGCAGGATCCTCCATGTTGGTGGACTTCTCTCTATAAAAGCCAAGTAAGAGTACAGTGGCTTGCTGAATACGGTCATGCGTCACTTAACGAGAGGGATATATTTTGAGAAAGGCAGCATTAGGTGATTCTGTCATTGTGTGAACATCACAGAGTGTACTTACACAAACCTAGATGGTACAGCGCACTACACACTATATGGTACTAATCTTATGGGACCACCGTTGTATATGCGGTCCGTTGTTGACTGAAACATCGTTATGTGCATGACTCTAAGAGAGTTCCTTTGTTCCAAGTCTATACCAACTCTCAGGCTGGTTTCTTCTTGCAGAGGCAGGTGGTAGCTTGGCCTCATTCAGGAGTATGGAATGGGACACTTACACTGATTAGTTCTCTTCATCCTGCTTCCACTGATGCCACCAGCAGTAATGAGGACTCAAATAAAGAAATCAGAATCAAAGGGAGGAAAGGGTGGGGAGGGGTGGCCACAGGCTACAGTATCTTTGTTAAGGAAGAATCTCAAAGATGAGATGAGTATATTGGACAAGAAAGAGGCCACATTCTGGGAATCCAGCACCACCTGCCTCACATACCAGCCTTAAGCCCAACCCTTTAAAAAAAGCAAGTTTGGGGCCAGCCCGGTGGCACAGCAGTTAAGTTTGCACATTCTGCTTCTCAGCAGCCTGGGGTTTGCCGGTTTGGATCCTGGGTGTGGACATGGCACCACTTGGCAAAAGCCATGCTGTGGTAGGCGTCCCATGTATAAAGTAGAGGAAGATGGGCATGGATGTTAGCTCAGGGCCAGACTTCCTCAGCAAAAAGAGGATGAGTGGTGGCAGATGTTATGTTAGCTCAGGGCTAATCTTCCTCAAAAAAAAAAAAAAAGCCAAGTTTTTCTCAATACTTTGTTATCTCAGTCCCCACACAAGCACCCTGGAGCCTTTGTTTCTTCTATAACATCTTCCCCTAAGTGCACAGCTAACACAGATACCACAGCTTTGTAAGCACCTTACTTAAATACCTGGTACATGACGCCATTAATTGAGACATAAGGCAGTGTAGAGAATAGGGAATCTGTGTTCAGAAAAAAGGTAGAGAAATCCAGATTCAAGCATTGGCTTATAATTATAATCTGACTTCTCAGAGTCTCAGTCATTCTTCATTTATAAACAGGGACAGCACCTACTGTCCCACCTCACAGAATTACTAAGATCAAGAGATTCAACGAACACGAAAACACTCTGTGAACAGGAACGATGACTGTCAACAGCACTGATTCAAGGACAGCAGATTTGGCTGAATCTGCTCAGAGACAGGACAAAGTAACCTGATCAAGGAAGCCCCAACTGTAGGATCTCCTGGACTTGAGTCTGAGAGTTAATGTAGCAGAAAGCACTGTTGCCTATTCCAGAAACTGGGGGAAAACCTCCCTGAATCTGGGCTTCTCTGCAGGGACCTCCCTGTTTATCTTTCTATTTTGTAGGTCAGAAGACAGAGGTGCATATGCAGAAGGAACCTCTATCTATTGGTGGAGAGGCATAGGCAGTGTGTTTAAAACACAGACTTTGGAGTCTGACCCAAGAATGAGTTCCAGCCCAGTCACTGAACAGTAATGTGATGTTGGCAAATGACAAACACTCGCATCTCACCCCTGAAAAAAAAGAGAAGACAGTCTCCCATATGGAATTATTGAGGAATGAATGAGACCATATATAAAAATACTCAAGATAGTGCCTGGCACATGGTAAGCATGCAACAAATGCTAGCAATAATATTTCTGATATTTCTGAGTTTATCCAGTCATTTCCTGGCTCTTCCACTAGGGGGCAGATAGGCATACAAAGTAGCAGTAGAGAAGATAATTTTGACATTTGTCCCAGGCCCCAAGACTCTACAATGAAGGAGGGTCAACATTGTTGTCTAAAAGATGATTTGAGGACCAAGGACCTTTGGTCACTTCAGCCTAGAAATATTTATTGAGCCACTACTACAGATACCTGACTGTGAGCTGGGGAAATAGGAGCAGAGGCTGGGGGTTAACAAAGAAAAAAACGTTCAAAAACATTTTCTGGGGGCTGGCCCCGTGGCCAAGTGGTTAAGTTCGTGCGCTCTGCTTCGGCGGCCCAGGCGTTTACTGGTTTGGATCCTGGGCGCGGACATGGCACCACTCATCAGGCCACGTTGAGGCAGGGTCCCACATGCCACAACTAGGACTCACAACTAAATAATATACAACTATGTACTGGGGGAATTTGGGGAGAAAAAGCAGGAAAAAAAAAAGACTGGGAACAGTTGTTAGCTCAGGTGCCAATCTTTATTAAAAAAAAAATTTTTCTGGGGAAGTGAGAGAAGATGGGTTAGAGAAAAACAAATTTTCCAAGTACAGAGCTCCAAAATGGCTGAGGACTCTCAAAGCAAGTGACATCGTGGAATATACAATCTAGAAAAACTCTTGGAGGACATCCACCTAACCCCAAATGTGGTCCGCTACCAAGTGCAGGACCCACCCAAAGCCAAGATGTTCTTGTCCAGCCTGGCTTATGGCACATCACACATCAATGATGGGAAATGCGTTACATCCTCCTACACACATAGAAAAGGAAGGGGAGAAGAGAAAATGTTGAAGTTAGAAGGGATCAATATTGTGATCCTGTACATATGGCGGCTCAAGCCTAAGGAAAAGTGATTAGCAAGGGGACTTACAGTGCTGGGCCAAAAAGCCACATATCCCATCTCCTGACCCCTGATCCATCTCTCCTGCCTGGAGCTGACTCTTACAATACAAAGTACATTAAGCTATAAACATCTGCACCCCATCCACACCCCACCAGATACCAAGCTCTGTGTTTCCAGCAACTTTTAAGACCCTTTTGAGGATGGGGGGCAGAGAAAAACTGAAGAGCAGAGTCACAAAACTTGTTTTAAGGTCTCTATAGCTGATCAGCCTGGGCTCTGAGCAGGTCCTTGGCTGCTGGTTCCCAAAGGAGACATCTTATGCTCCATCTCACCTTAATAGTAAATGTTTAATGCCAGCTATAAGTCACATTACAGGATTTTTTTTTCTTATACATTTTGGGAGAGGAGAAAAGAGAGCAAACAAGCTTAAAACCACCACTGGGTTTTCTCCTCTGCAAAGGTTTGGGTGTGGTTAAGGATAGAAACAAGAGAGTCAAAATGATTCTAGTACACTGTTCCCTAAATGGGCAGGTGAGCCTGAGACCAGGGAAAGAGGATATCTCAATTCTCTCTCTTTTTTTTGAGGAAGATTAGCCCTGAGCTAACATCCGCTGCCAATCCTCCTCTTTTTGCTGAGGAAGACTGGCCCTGAGCTAACATCCGTGCCCATCTTCCTCTACTTTATGTATCACAGCATGACTTGCCAAGCGGTGCCATGTCTGCACCTGGGATCCAAACCAGCAAACTCTGGGCTGCCGAAGTGGAACGTGCGCACTTAACCGCTGCGCCACCGAGCCGGCCCTGTATCTCGATTCTTGAATATGGATTTGGGGACAGTGGTTGGCAGAGACTGCTTGGGGGCTGCTTTGGGGAGAAGGGAGTGGAGATCCAATGTCAGCACCCAAGAGAAAGCTGCCAATGTGCCTTTCCTCCCAAGTGGCTCATCCCTAGATATCACATCTCTGGGTGAAG
Source organism: Equus quagga (assembly GCF_021613505.1). NCBI lineage: Eukaryota > Metazoa > Chordata > Mammalia > Perissodactyla > Equidae > Equus > Equus quagga. The sequence continues at coordinate 74,263,332 of NC_060277.1, read as the reverse complement.
CTGTCAGAGTATGTTCAAGAACCTGTAAGAAAGATAGTGAGCTGTTCTTGGTTATCATATACTTGCAAGTACACTGCCTCTCCAGTTGTGTCCCTGGAAGCCCAGAACCAGTCACAACACAGTTAGCACGGAGATGTGGCTGACTAGGGAGCACATACAACTTCATCACCCGATCAGCATTTAGTAAGAGAAAGGCTGGGGAAAGCTGGTACAGAGGAGTTTATCTATTGCGTCAGGCAGTTGTAGAAGAAACACAACTTAGATTCACTTGCCAGATTCCAGAACCACCCAGGCTCTGAGTCTTACTCACCCTCAAAGAAACAAAGTCAAGAGGCTAGACCATTCTTAACCTCTGAAGACGATCTCATAGAGCAGGGTCAGCAAACTACAGCCTGCAGGCCAAAATCCAGCTGCTGTGTTTTTGTGAAAAGTTTTATTGGAACCCAGCCACACTCATTTGTTTACACATTGTCTAGGACTGCCTTTGCCCTAGGACAGCAGAATTGAGCACATGCAACAGAGACCACAGGGCCCACAAAACCTAAAATATTTACTATCTGGCCCTTTACAGAAAAAGTTTGCCAACCCCTGTCATAAGGGATTCAGGTAAGGTGCTAAAACACCTTTTCTATTAAAGAGTAAGCCTAGACGCCTCACTGATTTCTCGTTTTTTGTTCTGAAAGGAAGGTTTATTCCAGATTCAGGGCCATTTTTCTACCTAAAGATACTGTAGGTGCCAGCCCGGTGGCGCAGCAGTTAAGTGCGCACGTTCTGCTTCGGCGGCCCGGGGTTCGCTGGTTCATATCCCAGGTGCTGACATGGCACCGCTTGGCAAGCCATGCTGTGGCACGCGTCCCACATATAAAGTAGAGGAAGATGGCCATGGATGTTCGCTGAGGGCCAGTCTTCCTCAGCAAAAAGAGGAGGATTGGTGCTGGATGTTAGCTCAAGGCTAACCTTCTCAAAAAAAATAAATAAAAATAAACAACAACAAAAAAGATACTGTACAGGGTAGTGAGCCAGGAATAGAGTATTTTCCTTGTACATCATGTAGTACAAGGATAGGATGTAGGAATCTGGGAAAATATGAAGTACAAAGCCCTAACTCCAGTCAGTTTAAGACAGGAATGTAACAAACGATTCTCAAATGCTCAATCTTGTAGGAAGTATATTAACAGGAATATGCCCAGAAGGACTGAGAAAGCTAGCTCCCTATCGCTTCTGGAGGCAAAAGCTTCTTCACCTGCTATGAACTGAGGTCACTGGCTCAGAAGGCAGACAGCAAAGCCAAAGGGAACTGTCTGTTTCCATGGTAAAGAGTGCTCAGAGAGTTAAAAACAACAGAATAGTGTAAATAGTTTGTTTCAGAAATACACTAAGTAATCTGGACTATGAGTTTTCATTCAATTCCTCATGGGGGTTCAAACTGAAACACTTTTTTGAAGGGTGATATATATCTATCTTTAAAACTCCTTATCCTCATAGCTTTGTTGTTCAACAGACAGTTATCAACAACAATTAAAATTAAGATGACACACACTGGAGAATTCTAGTTTTTAAGAGGGTCTCTCTGATCAGTGAAGTGTCTCACATTGCTGAAGAATATCTTAGAAGTACCAAAGTTCACAGTCAATGTACCTCAGATGTGCTTCTAGGAGAGACCAAATGTAGGGACACAATAAAGGCAAACATCCTCCCCTGGATCCAGATTACTTACATTTCTGAGGTCCAGTGTTCATCTGCGTGTGAGAAAGAAGCTGGAAGGACAGGTCACCTGGCCCTGGTAGACAGGCTAGCATGGCAGACTGGCATCAACACAACATGGGGCAGTCACTCACACTGCAATGAACAAAAAACAAGGTCATGGAATACAATGGAATTCAAGGAAGATTACCAGGGACATTGGATATGAGCAGCAGAGCCCAAGTTTAGATGAATAAGCAATTTAATTAGCAGCATGCTGGTTGGAAATATATCTACATCTTTATCTGTAGCAACAATTTGTTCCCAATTATTACTACAGCTAAAATGATAATTCAGTCAGCTGTGGGGAAAATAAAAACTGGAAAATACCTATCCACACAAATAATTGGAAAATACAGGTGCTTCTGTAAGGTCTTTTATACTCACAAGCTACAGATACACTCATTTGGCATTGGCATTTCCTGTAGACTGCCTCTCCCTACTGCTTTTGGATAGGCCCATGGGGTTGCCAGATAAACAGCATGCTGGCTCTCATCTGTGCTCCAGCTAAGGCAGGAGCAGGAAGGCTGGGGCACATTCTAACCGAGGTGAAGGGAAAGATGATTTCTCCCTGAAAATAGAACAGTGCTCCTGAAGAGAGCTGGCTCTCATAGGGCCTGGCTCAGTCTGTAAGCAGCCATGCTTGGGGGCCGGGACTGTCAGACATTTCCAGAGGCAGTACAGTATATGAGCTGCAAAGGCACCCAAAGTCCAACTTGCGGCCCCAGTAATCTGAACTTGCTTTTAAAAGGAAGGAAAAGCAAAGCATCCTAGAAGACACAATTAACTACCGTTGCAGCAAATTCTGTTCCTAAGTTTCTGAGGATTCACCTTCCCTATTGCCTATCACACAATTAAACCTCCTGAACCCAAAAAAGGAAAAAAAATTGCATTGTTCCCAGAGTAAATCAAGGCGGTAGTAGGCTGCCAGCAGCCCTCTTTGGGCAGGCAATCCTCACATTATGTCAAGATGTCATAGTTTCATCAGTGATGTCTATACAGCCCAGGCAAGCAGACACTGATGTGACCTTCTGTAGGGAAGGAAGCCTTCTCAATGATGCAAGTTCCCTGTGTACCAAGGATCAAGCTTTTCTGAAATAAGTATAATGTACTAAAATACATGAAGTTTCTTTCCCATACTGCAAAACCCAGAAATCAAAGTGGCCTATTAAGGCTTTAGATCACAACAAAGGAGGAGTGAGGGGAAAGCTCAAATGTTAAGCAAAGGCCACAAAACCTCTTTCTTTCTCTTAGGGGGCCCTCTCAGGTATGTGAAACTACCTTGTCACTATGAACATCAGAGAGCTCCAACTTGCAAGGCCAGGTAGCTGAAAAGATACTTTGTAAAAAAGGCTGCTCAACTGATACTTTGTTTAAAAAAGAGGCTGCTCAAACTGTGTCCAAGATAGCAACTGCAAAAAGAAGCCACCATTGAATACCTCAATGAGAATAGAGCTGCCCAAGAGTTCTGGCACAAATTCAGTCTTTTTAGGTCTCTGGTGGGTGGGATGACAGAATGAACACAGTGTGCCAACTGAGTGCCTCAAGAAATAAAGAGTCTTCTGTTGGGGTCAAATGACTGTCTGCTTACAATCTCTTCCCTTGTGAACGCTGATCTCTATTTAATAACCTCTCCCCTATGGTCTGAATATAGCTGAGGGCAAACTCTAAGGAAAGGAAGAGAATTAACAAATACTGCAGCCTAATATTGTGAAATGGGCTGTATGAGGGACTTCTGTGATGTTTTCTTAATTAGGTCTCCCAATCTTTCTTGGAGATAGGTAATAACTTCACTTGTCATCTCATCATCTCTAGCCTGGATTACTACAACAGCCTTCTAAATGGTCCCTCTGTTCCACCCTTGCCCCTATCACCCAATCTATTCTCCACACAGCAGGCAAGTAATTTATTTTTTTAATTGGAAATCATATCAACTCAAAAATCTCCAATGACTTCCCATCTCACTTAGAATAAAGCATAAAATCCTAACACAGCCCACAAGGCTTTCCATGATCTGTTACTACTGCCTGTCTGACCTCATCTTCTAACCTCCCCTGCCCCTTTTGCTGACACTACTTCCAGCCACAGTGGTATCCTTGCAGCTCCTCCAATGAGTCAGGCACACTCCCACCTCCAGGGCTTGTACTTCATCTGGGTAGCTGAGATATTGTGATGATGGAGGTACAAAGAATACATTCACTCACTCTCTTGCAGATGCATTCTCTCCTGTACTTTTGGGAAGGAACTAATCTATGAATGATCATCATAATCTCTGATATACCTATTAAATCTTGATGCCTGCACCCAAGAAGAGATAAGCAGTGGACTGTGGATCCTAAGAGCTGACCATAACATAATGCCCCTCAAGCCACAACTCTGGATTTCAACAGGAGGAAAAGGAGATAATTAAACCAGTTAAACTGGCAAAGAGGCATTAATGCATTTACTGACAGTGAACAAAGGGGCAAAAATAAGAGGTGAATTCTGTAAAGACTCCAGAAAGTCAATTTTAGTTTGAACAGGAGAGTCAATGAGTAAGAAAGATCCCAGAGCTTGGGGCCCTCCACAATTATGTCTCCAAGAAGAACCACCTATAGCAAGTCTAAAATACTGCTGAGCTTGGGGCCAGCCCAATGGCGCAGCAGTTAAGTTTGCACATTCTGCTTCGGTGGCCTGGGGTTCACTGCTTCAGATCCCGGGTGCAAATCTATGCATCACTTGTCAAGGAACGCTGTGGCAGGCATCCCATATATAAAGTAGAGGAAGATAGGCATGGATATTAGCTCAGGGCCAGTCATGCTCAGCAAAAAAAGAGGAGGATTGGCAGCAGATGTTAGCTCAGGGCTAATCTTCCTCAAAAAAAAGCAATAATAAAATAAAATACTCCTGAGCTCTCACTGGCATCATCTGGGCTGCTAAGAGTACAGCCCCTAATTTGTGACCCTTCTTTAAGAGTTCAGGGATCTATCTGCCTTCCTTTCCCAAAAAGACTGCCTCCTATACTAAGGAAGTCTTCAAGCCCCTGACCAAATTCACTGAAGTCAAGAATTAGATTCTTCTAACGCAGGGAATGTGGCAGGGTCACAAGGGTTGTGATCAAACAGAAGGAGGCAACTTCCACAACCCATTCTAGAAAGCAGGGATGCAAGGTATAAAGCACTCTGCTGGAGGTCTGATAAGCAGCTGACCAAAGGCCTTTTATTTAAAAACTTCAAACCACCCACACATTTTGATTATCATCTGGCTTTTTCCTAAATGTAAATTCCAATATAACTTTACAGCTGACATTTCCAGAAGCACAATTAGACCCAGAAATCAACACTAGCACTACCTTTTCAAAGGGCCTCAAAATTCAAGTCCTGACTTCTGAGTAGAATCAAGTAGTAACCTGGAGCTCAGGCCAAGGGAGCTGCAGACATCACAGAAAAGAAAAAAATATTTCCTTGGCAGAGAGCCTCTCTGTGAGCTCTCAGCCAGCTTTCCTACCGCCAGCTGGTCTACTCCCCAAGCAGGGGGACTACAGTATCACAGTAAATGCAGAACTAAGGTGTTCAAACTCTCCTGGGGCATTCACACAAGTGCTACTATTTCCCAGACTACCTCTAATTAAGGAACAAAACCCTTGTCCCCACTGGGAAAATTCAAAAGTACTTTCATCTGTACCCATCCGCCCACCCTGTCAGAGAACCGAATGAGGTTTCATTAGACTTCTGATGTCACACTGTGCTTTCCCCAGTGGCATCTGATAAAGGACCGTCTCTGCCTTAGGGTAGGTCTGTGCCGGTAAGGAAAAGCTCATTTGGGTTTGTGCTGCTTGTCCTTGCTCATGCTTAAGACCACTGACGGGGAGGGAAAGGAGGAAGAGGAAGACTCCTCTTCATATGTTGTTTTTGGTGGGAAAAGGAGAGAGAAGACGAGTCCTAGAGTAAAGGAATTTTTACTTGGGAGGGTGGGGGTGAGGGGTGAAGTGATCTAGAGCCATCACTTCCCAGCACAGTCTCACTGCCCACAATCTAGTGCCTTCCAGTACACTTCTTTGCAAGTTCTTTCTTCTGCTTTCCTTTCCTTTCTCTATCTTCAACTCCTACCTTCAAAAAAAGAAGAAAAAAGAAAACACGCCCCCTAACAAGAGGTTGACTAGCCCAGTTTCTGATTCATGGTGTGATTCAAAAATTTAAACCTGCCATTTATGGACTTTAATTAAAAAGTGAAACTCAGAGCAGTGCTATTTCTGCGTCCTAAGGAAGAAAATATTACATCTCGTTACTTGACTCCACTTTATGAAACACATCCAACAGTGAAAATCCTGAGCCACATGCATCTGAAGAGAATGTGAGTAACACTGAGAAACTGCATTCATTAAAAGAGTCACACTAACTCTGATTAAGCCTTCCCATCATGAGTTAAAGGTTTATCTAAAAACACTACTTTTTGATAATGGTAATGATACTTGGTATCATTATCAATGGTAATGATGATGATACTGTTTTCTGTTCCTTTACTCCTGGGGTCCAAGAAATTAGGTTAAAACCTAAGGGACACACCAAAATACTGCTCTGGGGAAAATGAACAGGGTTAAAGATGGAAAAAATTACATGTTTATCAAATCAGACTCTGCAAAATCAGTCATCTTTATGGTCTGTTACAATGAAACAATCTTTCAACAAGTAATTTTGTCAGTCCAGATAACTGAACTTCCAACTAAATCATACTTTTCACTGTTTACCCAACCTGAATAAAGTTCAGCCATTGCTCAAAGGCATTTTTCTTCTTTATCTTCAACCCAATAGTGGACCACTTGCAACTGTGACCTCATAGCTCCAGGCTGGGGGAAAGAGGAGCAGAGAGACGGATGGATGTGCACTCTGGACTTACTTTGTTGAAAATCCAGAACTGTCTCTACTGAAAATCATGTCCATGTAGCTCAAGAGATGAGGCTCAAAGGGTTTGGAAATATTACTTCTAACTACCCTTTAGAACCCATCACAACAGGTCCTCTTCCTATCCTGTTTTCCACCCCCACCCTAGTCGCTAAAGGTGCTTTCTCTGCTAGTGCTTTCTTTAGCAAGGATGCTCTTTCCTGGATCCTCTAATTACTTAACTCATCTATGACCCAGTGCTTTCTCTTTAATTCAGGTACCAGGAAAGCACTCTCCTTGGACATTCTAACCTTTCAACTGGAGTGTGAGCTTCCTAAGACCACAGACTCTTTTATTTATCCTTCCAAGTTACAGGGTCAAGAACAAAATCATTTACATAATAGATGTTTGATAAATAATACTAGCTCACATGCCTGAAGAATAGCATATACTTTAATCCCAGGCTCTGGAACTCTGAAGTTATGTCCTGGAAACACATGGATAATACAAGGGCCAACAAGTGTATGTGCATGTGCCTGTGCAGGTACCTTCACTCTGGGAGTGACAAGACAGAGGAGATAAAAAAATGCCTGGGCACTTAAAAGAAAAACAGAAAAGAAGCCCAGGTACTACTTTTGAACTGTATTCAAAAGTATCATCTGGCTTCTTTACTTTAATCCCCATTAAGTAAAAATCAGTGTTCCTAAAAATGTGTAAATGCAGGCTATGTTCACTGCAGGCAGCTAAATCAGAACTTGCAATTTTTCATTATGGATGTAATTGGTTTGTGTTTCCAAAAACTGGTACTAAATCAGAAAGTTTTAAATTATTATTATTCACATGAAACATAACTCAACATATACACTACAATTCTGTGTTAATTTTTAATCTTCAAAGCCCTGAGTCCCACATGAGTCCACGAAAAGCTGCCAGGTGACAGAGAAGCACTGATCTCACACCCAGACAGGGCAACTGAGACAACAGAACCAAATTATTTAAAAAAAATGGAATCTAGGAGTCCGGCCTGGTGGTGTAGCTAGTGGTCAAGTTTGTGTGCCCCACTTCGGCAGTCCAGAGTTCACCAGTTTGGATCCGGGATGGACCTACACACTGCTTGTCAAGCCATCCTGTGGAAGGCGTCCCACATATAAAACAGAGGGAGATGGGCACAGATGTTAGCTCAGGGCCAAGGTCAATCTTCCTCAGCAAAAAGAGGAGGATTGGAGGTAGATGTTAGCTCAGGGTGAATCTTCCTCAAAAAAAAAAAAAAAAGGAATCTGGGGGCCGGCCCTGTGGCATAGTGGTTACGTTTGATGCACTCTGCTTCAGCAGCCCAGATCCCAGGCACGGACCTACACCACTTGTCAGCCATGCTGTGGCAGCAACCCACACATAAAGTGGAGGAAGACTGGCAAAGATGTTAGCTCAGGGCTAAACTTCTTCACGGGGGAAAAAAAAAGGAGGAATTTGTAGGAAAGAAAGATATCAGGGTTGAGTGTAATTTTAGGTCTCAGGGTGTCTATAAAGTCCTTTAATAGGCCCTGATTGAGCCCAAAACAAGTCACACCACAGATGAGCATTCATTCTGATAAAAAATGGAAAAGGCAGTTCTCCAGTGTAGCTTCTGTAATCTTACAGATCAGGGTCACAACATGGAAAAAGAATTTTAAGAATTTAGCAGGCTGTTAAAAAATTTTGGCAAGCATGTGTTTAGAATCGCTAAACAAGTTACTTATTCATACCCTCTCTCCTCCCCTCCACTGCATGAGGTACAACAGAGGCCAGATTCTCTAGAGACTCTCTTGCCTCAGAATCACCTCACTAGAGTAGGCCCTCTACCCTAGTCTAGAGTCTGACTTTCAAGTTTAAAGGATGACAGAAATTTAAGAGATTTAAGGTCACTTAGAAAGCTCGTGCCATTCTGGGTACACAACTACAAGGTGTTATTTTGAAACAAGTCTAGATGAGAGCGTTTGGGTCTGTGTGTGCCTGCACTTCCTGATCCCGGTGCAAAGGGGTCTTCCTTTTCTGGGTCTAAAGTGCCTCAGCAAAGTTCACTGCTGGGTTTAGAAATTTCAAGAGACATTTATAAACCTATATTTTTGTTATGTAGCAAGTGACACTGACTTACACTGCTTAATAGATAATTTATCAAAATCACAGAGAATGGTCCAAATGAAATTTTGAACAGGTGTTGAAGAGCTATGAATGGAAGCAGTGAAAGAGACACAATCCACAGCAGCATCTGAATGCACGTGAGGGGAGTGAAGACACAACTCCCTCCAAAGTCATGTGGAGAAATATAAGAAACTATTGAATATATAAAGAAATGGTGCAACTATCTAATAATTAAAGAAATATAAATTAAGTGGAATGAGATTCTATTTTTTGCTTAAAAATTGACAAACGTTTAAAAAAATCTAAAACACTGAGTCAAGGATATAGTAGAGTCACTAAAGTGAGAGGTTAAATTGACACATTCTTTTTAGAAATAAGTATGAAGTTTTAAAAATATTCATACTCTTTGATATAGTAATTACACTCCTAAAACCTAATTTAAGGAAATACTACAGATGTGAACAAAGATTTACATATGACTCTCTTCACTGCAGTGTTGTTCATAACCATCTAAAAAGTGGAAACAATCTAAAAGTCCAAAAGCAAGGAAATGGTTATATAAACTAAGGGATAAATAATAAATGGGTATCATCTAATAAAATGAGCATCAGCCTCCCAAATAAAAAATATATACTGTTAAAGAATATCTGAAGACAGAGAAAAAGAAAAATGTTTATAACATAAAATCTGGCTAAAAAAGTATATACAATATGTAAATATGGTATAATATTATAAAACTTACTATACATACATAAAAATTACAAAGTCATTTCTTCTTTGTTTTTTGTAGGGCACAGGGACTTATTAGCCCTTTGTTTTTTTCCTAAAGATTGGCACCTGAGCTAACACCTGTTGCAAATCTTTTTTTTCTTTTTCTTCTTCTTCTTCTCCCCAAAGCCTCCCAGTACATAGTTGTATATTCTAGCTGTAGATCCTTCTGGATGTTCTATGTGGGATGCCACCTCACCATGGCTTTATGAGCAGTGCCATGTCCACACCCAGGATCCAAACCCTGGGCCACTGAAGCAGAGAACGTGAACTTTAACCACTCAGCCATGGGGTCGGCCCCTGAAGTCATTTCTATTGACCACCAAATACATTACAGCATTTTGTGGGGATAAATTCTCATTCCTGGCCTATCCAGTTTAGGATAACATTTTAATTAGTTTTCATTTCTGGCACATAGAGCCAAAGAACTAACCCAGGAAAAAAGTGAGTGGCAAGGATAAGCCATTTTCTGATAAGAAGTTTTCATCAAAAGACAAAAGCACTAAAATTATCTATGTCCATGATAAGAGGTAACAGATACATACAAAAAAGAGGTTAAATGTGATATCAAAAACATAAAATGTGGGAGGAGGGGAGTAAAAGAGTAGAGCTTTTAGCAAGAAGTCAAACTTAAAAGACTATTAACAATATATAGATTGCTATATACATAGGTTATTGTATATGAACCTCATGGTAATCACAAACCCGAAACCTATAATAAATATGCAAAAAATTAAGAGAAAGGAACCCAAACATAATACTAAAGAAAGTCATCAAACCACAAGGGAAGAGAGCAAAAGAAGAAAGAACAGAGGAGAACTACTGAAACGCCCAGGAAAACAGTAACAAAGTGGCAATAAGTACATACTTATCAATAGCCACTTTAAATGTCAATGGAATAAATGCTCTAATCAAAACACAGAGGGTAGATGATTGGATAAAAACAAGACCCATAAATATGCTGCATACAAGAGACACACTTCAGCCCTAAAGACACACAAACTGAAAGTGATGGGATGGAAAAAGATACTCCATGCAAACGGCAATGAAAAGAAAGCTGGGGTAGCAATACTTGTATCAGACAAAACAGACTTTAAAACAAAAACTGTTACAAGAGACAAAGAAGGGTACTACATAATGATAAAAGGAAGAATCCAACAAGAGGATATAACACTTGCAAATATACTATGCATCTAAATATATAAAGCAATTATTAACAGACATAAAAGGACAAATAGACAGTAACACAATAACAGCAGGGGACTTTAACACTCCACTTACACCAATGGATAGATCATTCAAACAGAAGGTCAGTAAGGAAACACTGGCCTTAAACAATACATTAGACTAGATGGACTCAGTAGATATATACAGAACATTCCATCCAAAAACCACAGAATACATATTGTTTTCAAATGCACATGGAACATTCTCCAGGACTGATCACATATTAGGCCACAAAACAAGTCTCAATAAATTTAAGAAGACTGAAATAATACCGAGCATCTTTTCGACCACAATGGTATAAAACTAGAAATCAACTACAGGAAGAAAACTAGAAAAGCCACAAATACATGGAGATTAAACAAAATGCTACTGAACAGTGACTGGGCCAACAAAGGAGTCAAAGGAGAAATAAAAAAAATACCTGAAGACAATGAAAATGAAAATACAATTTGCCAAAATTTATGGGATACAGCAAAAACAGTTCTAAGAGGGAAGTTTACAGCAATACAGGCCTACCTCAGCAAACAAGAAAAATCTCAAATGAACAATCTAACAGTGCACTTAAAAGAACTGGATAAAGAACAAAGCCCAAAATCAGTAGAAGGAAGGAAATAATAAAAATCAGAGCAGAAACAAATGAAATACAGACTAAAAAGAAAAAAAAATTAATAAAACTAAGAGCTGATTCTTTGAAAAGATAAACAAAATTGACAAACATTTAGGTAGACTCACCAAGAAAAAAAGAGAAAGCAACCTTCTAAAACTGAATCAAGAAGAAACAGAATTTGAATAGACCAATCACCAGTAAGGAGATCGAATCAGTAATCAAAAACCTCCCAAAAAATAAAAGTCCAGGAACAGACAGCTTCCCTGGTGAATCCTACCAAACATTCAAAGAAGACTTAATACCTATGGTTCTCAAACTCTTCCAAAAAACTGAAGAGGAGGGGAAGCTTCCTAACTCATTCTACAAGGCCAACATCACCCTGATACCAAAACCAAACATGGACAACACAAAAAAGGAAAATTACAGGACAGTATCACTGATGAATATTGATGTAAAAATCCTCAACAAAATAGTAGCAAATTGAATACAATACATTAAAAAGATCATACACCATGATTATGCAGGATTTACTCTGGGGATGCAGGGATGGTTCAACATCTGCAATTCAATCAACATGATACACATTAACAAGATGAAGAACAAAAAGCACATAATCATCTCAATAGATGCAGAGAAAGCATTTGACAAGATACAGCATACATTTATGATAAAAAAAAAAAAACTCAGAATAAAATGGGTACAGAAGGAAAGTACTTCAACATAATAAAAGCCACATTTGACAAAGCCACAGCTAATATCACACTCAACAGAGAAAAACTGAAAGCTATCCCTCTAAGAACAAGAACCAAACAAGGATGTCCACTTTCACCACTCTTATTTAGCATAGTATTGGAAGTACTAGCCAGAGCAATCAGGCAAGAAAAAGAAATAAAAGGGATCCAGATTGGAAAGGAAGAAGTGAAACTGTCACTATTTGCAGATGACATGATTTTATATATAGAAAACCCTAAAGAACCCACCAAAAAACTTCTAGAAATAATAAATGAATAAGTAAAGTTGCAGGATACAAGAATCAACATACCAAAATCAGTTGCATTTCTCATCTACTAACAATGAAGTAGCAGAAAGAGAAATTAAGACTACAATCCCATTTACAAGTGCAACAAAAAGAATAAAATACCTAGGAATAAACTTAACCAAAGAGGTGAAATATCTATACATTGAAAACTATAAAACACTGCTGAAAGAAACTGAAGACGACACAAAGAAATGGAAAGATATTCCATGCTCTTGGATTGGAAGAATTAACCTAGTTAAAATGTCCATACTTCCTAAAGCAATCTACAGATTCAATGCAATCCCTATCAAAGTTCCAATGACATTTTTCACAGAAACAGAACAAAGAATCCTAAAATTTATATGGAACAACAAAAGATCCTGAATAGCCAAAGAAATCCTGAGAAAAAAGAACAAAGCTGGAGGTATCACACTCCCTGATTTCAAAATACACTACAAAGCTATAGTAATCAAAACAGCATGGTACTGGCAAAAAAACAGACACACAGTTCCATGGAACAGAATCGAGAGCCCAGAAATAAACCCACACATCTACAGACAGCTAATTTTCAACAAGGGAGCAAAGAACATACAATGGAGAAAGGAAAGTCTCTTCAATAAATGGTGTTGGGAAAACTGGACAGCAAAAGAATGAAAGTAGACCATTGTCTTACACCATACACAAAAACTACCTCAAAAGGGTTAAAAACTTCAGTGTAAGATTTGAAACCTTAAAACTTCTAGAAGAAAATCATAGGCAGTGTGCTCTTCAACATCAGTCTTAGCAGCATATTTTCAAACACCATGTCCGACTAGGCAAGGGAAACAATAGAAAAAATAAACAAATGAGACTACATTAAACTAAAAGGCTTCTGTGCAGCAAAAGAACCCATCAACAAAACAAAAAGACCACCTAACAAGTGGGAGAAGATATTTGCAAACCACATATTTGATAAGGGGTTAATATCTAAAATATATAAACAACTCATACATCTCAACAAAAAAGAAAACAACCCAATTAAAAAATGGGCAAAAGATCTGGACAGACATTTTCCCAAAGAAGATAATACAGATGGCCAACAGGTACATGAAAAGATGTTCAACATCACTAAGTATTAGGGAAATGCAAATCAAAACTACAATGAGATACCAACTCATGCCCGAGGACTATAATTAACAAGACAAGAAATAACAAGTGTTGGAGAGGATGTGGAGAAAAAGGAACCCTCATACACTGCTGGTGGGAATGCAAACTGGTGCAGCCACTACAGAAAACAGTATGGAGATTCCTCAAAAAATTAAGAATAGAACTACCATATGATCCAGCTATTCCACTGTTGGGTATTAATCCAAAGATCATGAAAACACTAATGCATAATTATATGCACCCCTGTGTTCACAGCGTTATTCACAATAGCCAAGTCTTGGAAACAACCTAAGTGCCCATCAAGGGATGAATGGATAAAGACGATGTGATATATGTACACAATGGGATACTACTCAGCTATAAAAAAAAAAAAGAAGATGAAATCTTGCCATTTGTGACAACATGGATGGACCTTAAGGATATTATCCTAAGCGAAATAAGTCAGAGGGAGAAAATCAAATAGGGTATGATCTCACTCATAAATAGAAGATAAAAACAGTAACAAGAACAAACACACACACAGACACAGAGATTAGATTAGTGGTTACCAGAGGGTAAAAGGGGAGGGAGGAGGGTGAAAGGGGTGACTGGGCACGTGTGTGTGGTGATGGATGGTAATTAGTCTTTGGGTGGTGAACATGATGTAGTCTACGCAGAAAATAAAATACAATGATGTACATCTGAAATTTATATAATGTTATAAACCAATGTTATCTCAAAAAAATAAGCAAAGAAAAATTAGGACTAAACTAACAATAGCTCAGCTGAACTTGAACAGAGAGTCCTTCCGTTAACAGATCTGGTTTTAATAAATATAGGCAAGCATAGGAAAGAAATATTTAAGAGATTATTTACCAGTCTCTTGGGAATCTACTTTGTGCTAGGCACTGTGCTAAATTCTAAAGAGGCTACGAAGATAAACAAATAAAATTCCTTCTCTTAAGGAACTTATTATTATTATTATGTAGATTAAAATTTACCCATGGCCCATTATTTTAATTTAGTTTTACCTTGGTAAAGTTCTTCAGGGTCATAATTACTTTTTGCTGTATGCTTTGGGTCTTGAAGCTACTTTTAACATTGGCTTAAGCAAGATGTTTGTACGGTGAAAAGTAAAATAATTGATGTCAAATTACAAATGAATTGTTTGGATTAGATATGGTTTTATATAATAGAAAGGTATAGGTTACTATGGATTATGCTTCTAATAAATTAACAAAAGCTAACTGCAAAAAAAAAGAAGTTTCAAAACGGGAAAATTCACATATAGATAAACGTTAACTGCAGCTCAAATCACCTCAATAAACCTGGATTAACAAGAGGCACTGTATCAAAGTGGTTAAAACAAGACTTTGGGTTTGAATCTCAGCTTGCTACTTACTAGCTGTGTGACCTTGAGAAGGACACTTAACTTCATCTGTAAAATGTATCTACTTCATGGGACTGCTGTGAGGATTAAATGGGTTTAATACAGTCAAGTGCTTAGGATACTGGTGCCTGACATACAGTGAACATTTAAATGTTGGCTATTACCACTTCCCTAATCTATCAGCACCCAGGTCACTTATTATTTTGCCAAGAGAACCAAAACACGACCTTACATTTTATAGTTCTTCATACTTTGAAACATGTTTACATATATTATTTCATTTGAAATTTAACACAATCTTTTAATCTAGATGGAACAAGTATCATTTCCTTCATATAGATTACGAAACTCTGCTCAGAAAGACTAAGTAACTTGTCCAGCAATACACAGCTGGGATGTAGAGCTCACACTGGATTCTCTGTCTTAATTCTCAGACTTGTGGCTCATTCCATTAGACAAGTATTTTCTAATCTGCAGGCTGTGACCAGCCTTAAAAACCATTTTTTGAATTAAAAAAATCTCAAAGTAACAGTAAGAATGCTTACTGTTTCATGACTCTCTGTCTCAATTACCTAAATCATATGCGTATGTTTAGTGGGATGCAATCTTTATTGTGGGCATAGACAAAAATGTTTGAAAAACACTGCACTTTGCTGTAGCTGCCTCTCAAGTCAGTATTTATTGAGCACCTATCGTATCCATCTTCTTACACTATTACATACAACAAAATCACACAATTCTAAGCCACAGTTTTGTTTTTTAAATGTGAATGTAATTATTGACTCTCCTATGGACTGGGGGAATTACCTGCCCCAGATTAGCACTTTGTACCATAACTCTATTTAACTTTGCTAGCCTAACGCTTTGGAATCAGTGCTTAGTGAAAATCCTTTCAAGGTAAACTATAAGCCAGCTACCATAACCAAGGTAAGAATGCACTGGGGAAGTGACTACATATAGGCAAAGAAAAGCTTTAAATTCAAGTAGTCAGACTTTTTTTCCCCAGAGGAAGGCTGTATCATTCACACTGAGGAAACTACATCAGAGAACACCACAAGTACGGATCCAAAGCTATCTCTCATCCTCAAACAATCCTGGTACAGAAAACTCTTCCCCTCCTATCTTCACACTCTTGCCTGAATGTGAGAAGTAAACCCTGACTAACTCTGAACCTACCCTCTCAACTCACACCTTTTCTAAGTCAGCTTCCATTTGGACACTTGCACTATGACAGCTTTTGGAAGCTGGGCATCATAGGGCTCATGAAGGTCTCTGACAGGAAGCATCTCTCGGCTCTCTAAGGTGTTTTAAACTTGGGGGTAAAGGAGCTCACACTTTTCCTGGGCCACGCATCTATTATATCCACTATAATTCATCTGGTTTATTACCTTCTAGAACTAGTTCTCTGCACACAATGCCTTGAGCAAATGTACCTCACATTTTTAGTGAAGAGTTTCAAAAAGGCTAATAAATTCAGCACAGGTAAGAAATGAAATTTTACTTATAGTTAACACACTGCCTTTCAATCTGTCTTCTAGTCTGCTGCCATCCGGGTTAGTTTAATAGGCAGATATTATGGTAATAGGACAAGGCATGATTGATCTATTAATACATTCTGTTCATTTAGGCCATTCCTACTCCTCCCCCAGCCTGAGTAGAGAACCATGAGGAATCCCGATACATAACAACTTTCGGTGAGGGTTTCTATAACCCTAATGAAAATCAAAAGACTGTACCTTGCCGTGTCATCGAGACTCACTATAACTTGAAGCTTTATGGCTTGCACTCCAAATGTCCAAGGAATTACCAAGTTTCTGAAGCTAAAGGGTCTCTGAAAGTAGGAGAGGCTGCTAAGCCTTAAAAGGACCCAGGAACTAAAAGTCTATTGAGGAAGAAGAGCACTCCCTCCTTCCATGCCCTGCAAACAACCACAACTAGCTAACGAAATTCAAAATACTAGCTCATAGGCAAGTGGTTAAGTTCGTGCGCTCCGCTGCGGCAGCCCAGTGTTTCGCCGGTTCGAGTCCTGGGCATGGACATGGCACCGCTCATCAAGCCATGCTGAGCCGGCGTCCCACATGCCACAACTACAAAGACCCACAACTAAGAATATACAACTATGTACCTGGGGACTTTGGGGAGAAAAAGGAAAAAATAAAATCTTAAAAAAAAAAAAAATACTAGCTCAATCCACAGGAAGAAGTGAGAACAGAGAGACAGTCCCTGCTAGAAGAACACTTTTATAGCTAGAGTAAACACCCACTGAAATAAGATTCTGAACTTAGCATTATGAAGTTTCCTCATTTCAGGAACTTCCTATAAAACAAAACCAAACCTTTAACAAAGTAGTCCTTTAAACCTCTCAAGGATTTAAACACCACAACTCACTCACTGACCAGCAGAAATCTTTTACTGCCTTCTGTGGCCCTGAGAAATTCCATAATCATTCAGTATTGTTATTTATCAGTATGTGACTGGTTCTAACTGGTCAAATATGCCTTATACCACATTTCAAGTCCCACTCAAACAGAGCAATTTAACTCAAGATTACTCCAGCACTGAGATAATCAGGGGAAAAAATTATATAAATACATATTTTAACCCTACAGATGTCCAAATGATTTTGCCTTCCTTTTATCTCAAAGATATCTGAAAGGAATGATTTTGCCTTCCTTTTATCTCAAAGATATCTGAAAGGAATGGCTAGCACCACTCAACACCTATGGACAGTGGCAGAAAATGCAAGTTCACAACTTTTCTATTCCTGGTACATGCCTCTTTCGCTCAGTGTACCCATTCACTGTCCTAATTTCTACTCTGTAAACTTCTCTCTCTGGGGCCTCCCTCACCAACTGAGTGTCCTTACCAACTTTCACCTAGTTCCCTCTGTTAAATCACTTCAACTGGATTAGAAACATAAAGTACCCAAACAGAGTGAGGAGGGTATCCACAGTCTATCACACACACACACACACACACACACACACACACACACACACTCTGCAGTCTAACACACACACACACACACTCTGCAGTCTAACACACACACACACACACACACACTCTGCAGTCTACACACACACACACTCTGCAGTCTACACACACACACACACACACACACAGGCTGGTGTGGCGAGTGGAATCCAAGTGGTGTGAGGGAAGCATCCCCAGAGGGGCTGCAGTATTTACTCCCCATCCAAGAGTAATGAGCCCAAATAGGGTCCACTCACATCTTAGCTCCTAATATTAAATTCTCCACTAACGGAGAAATTTCTCCTTGGAGAAATGGTTGAGGCAGAGGAAGTAGTAGATGAGTCTGGTATATTTTATTGTGCAGGAAAGGAAGGAAGTACTCAAAGAATAATGATGACATGTCAAAGGACACAGAAACTACGGCATGCTCAACTGGTAAGGGAAACCCCAGAAAGAGAAGTTCAGACAGTAAAAATTAGAGAGAAAAGAGAATGGGTACACTGAGTGAAGGAGGCATGTACCAGGAATAGAATTGTAAACTTTTGTCTTCTATCACTGTTCATAAGATGTCAGACGGGCAGTATCAGCCAATCTTTTGAAATAAAACAGCAGCAAATCATTGGGGCATCTTTAGGGTTAAATATATAGCTATATAATTTTTCCTGACTTACTAGAAAATCTGGATAATGTGAACATCAAAAAAATGATGATAATAACAAATTATATCCTATTGAATAAAACAGGAAATCATGAGTCCATACTAATGTAAATAAATAAACTAATAAATTGAAAGGCTGAAAAGGAACAGGATATTTACAGTTTCAAAGTATCTCCCCCCAAAATACTTATTAATTACAAAGGGAAAAATTTACACTGGAAATGCCTAGCAGGCACCACCTTACTCAAGTGATCAAACATTACCAGAAATGGGACAGACAAAAATTCAGCACCTCCTGAAATTATGCAAGGAAGAACACAGCATCACTCCTCTGACATTCCTGCTGACGATGCATAACCTAAACTAAACACAAAGAACCATCAGAACATCCTAAACTGAGGGACTTTCTAGAAAATAACTGTCAGTAGTGTCAAGGTAATGAAAGTGAAAGAAGGCCTGAAGAATTGTTCCAGATTGAAGGAGACCAAGAAGACATAACAAATAAATGCAATGTGTGACAACATGTTATTCTCAACTGGATCCTTTCTGCAATAAAGGACACTACTGGTACATACTAGCAACATTTGAGGGAGGTCTGAGAATTATATGATAGTAGTGTGTCAGTATTAACTTCCTGATTTGATGGTTGTATTGTGGTAATGTTGGAGAATGTCCTTGTTTGCAGAAGATAAACACTAAAGTATTCAGGGATGATGAAGCATCAGGTCAGCAACTTACTCTCGAACAATTCAAGGAAGAAAAATATTCTTTGTACTGTATTTGTAACTTTTCTATAAATTTGAAATTGTTTCCAAAAATTTTATTTAAAAAAAAAAAGGTAGCAGTGTCTAAGTCTGGGGGGGAGGGGCGGGTAGCGATCATAAACAACTGGAGAGAGAGGTCTGTTGCTAACCACTCTCATTTTATCTTAATGCAGGTGACATCTCTGAATTGGTAAGTGCCGACACTGGGGTTCTTGCCATCTGGAATAGGTTTCCTGTATCTTTCTGCCTCATCAACTTCCAATTTCTTTTCAACACTTACCTGAATAACATTTTCTCTAGTGCCCCATACTTCAAATTCTCTCCCAACCTCTACTTTGTTCTGGCAATGCTTTCACTGTATGGCATTCGTGTAACCCTCCCACTCCAAAGATGGAGAATTTCACCTTTGGAAAGGTTCCAAAAGAAATGTCTATCCTGAAGGAGGCGGTATTAATGACCCTCCTTTCTTCAGGCCTGACATTCACTAACATCTCCACTAAGCTGTTCACGTTTTAATAACAGCTTTTCAAGGTCCTTCTTTCTAAACACACATCCTGAACCTCTGCAAAGTGCCATGCAAACTCCCCTATGCTCCAAAGGAAAGCCTTGTTATATCTTCTAAAGTGTAACCAAGTTTTGATCCTCTTTCCTCCCACTACACAAAAGTTTCAAATAACATGATAAGCTTTATCTCCAGATTTCCTGAAAAGTACCGACTATAACTTGCTTCTCCACTTTCACACCAACAGCAGCTGGCAGTCAGGGTCTTGGCTATTCTACAGCAGAAAAGTTTTCAGTAACAACCAGGTGAGAGCTTTGAATTAGTACAAGGATGATGTTTATCACTCACCTTTTCCTCTTCTTTCCTAGTTAGTGTGATCAGGGAAGTTTTGGAAGAGGAACAACTGTATTATGGCCCTTCTCCAAGCAGCCATGAACTTTATTCCTTTACTTTAAACAAACTCACAAAAACAGGCTCTTAAAATGCACTGCCATACTCCTTGGCAATTTATTCTCAACAAAAAAAATTTTTTTTAAAGATTTTATTTTTCCTTTTTCTCCCCAAAGCCCCCCGGTACATAGTTGTATATTTTTAGTTGTGGCTGCTTCTAGTTGTGGCATGTGGGACGCTGCCTCAGCATGGCTTGATGAGTGGTGCCATGTCTGTGCCCAGGACTCAAACCAGTGAAACCCTGGGCCACTGAAGGGGGGCGCACGAACTTAACCACTAAGCCACAGGGCCGGCCCCTCAACAAAATTTTTATGCAGTCACATCCATGAAGATATCTAAAGAGAACTGATCCACCCTTCAGAAGAGAGCCTAGCAACAAAGAACACTAAGGTGAACGATAACATCTGAAACGAAAGCAGGAGCAAGTCACCTGGAGATCTAGGAACAGCCATAGCAGGAATCAACTTCAGTCTTTTGCCTGTTAAGGGGTAAGATTTTGCATACAAGCCCATTTACTTTTCAGGGTAACCATCAAACAACAATATTGAAAAGTCTGAAGGGAAGCAGCTAAGGGATGTAGTCATCTTCTGAGAAAGACAAACTATTTCCTCTTTCTGTCCCTCTTTCTCCACCTAGTAAGCATTGTTTCCAGGGATATCATGCAACTTTCTATTAAAATAACACACTAAAATTCCTACAGAGCTAAAGAAATGTGTCCTCAGTGTCCTACTGATTTGAAAAGTGCCTGAAACAAAAGTTTTCTTTTGCAATTTGAAGAGAATTTCAAAGGCAAAGAGAAGACTAAACTGCACCTTGCCAATTACTATAATCTTACAATAAGCACATATTGCTGTGAATGACATTTAGTTTCATCCCAGTCTATTCTCCTATGATAAGTAGCAATGAACTCAAGGGTATGATCTCAGAATATAAAAAGCCATTAAGGCTGCTCCTAATAGATTCTTTTAAAATATGATCCTACACAGCTCTTCAAACGAAGGACAAGATGTTTTAATTGTGAGATGGATTTTTACAATGCCTTGACCTCCTGTCTAAAAGAGGTGTGGAGAAAGAAGTAACTACAGTGGGGGGAGGGAGTGAAATGCGTCCTTCTGGTTATTAAAATCCATCAAGTTCATCCTTCAGCCCTGGGATAACCACAGCCAAAAAACTGACTTGCAAGTAATTATCACCACTATCTGCAATAAAAGTTAATTGGGCATAATTGAACTAATGCCCTAATCGGACGGACGCTGCAACTGGCAAGGAGCCCACTCCTCCTGCTCCTTCAATCTGCAAATGAAACTGCTAATGATAATTTGTGGACAAACAAGAAATTGCTCTCATGGTTTCCCCACTGCAAATCACTCAGCAATTCCAGCTAATGCCCAGCATGTTGGGCCAGGAGAAAAATCCTTAACCAGTGCTTCCTTTGATAAAGATGAATTTTAACAATAACCAAGCCCTAAGGCTGAGGGTTGCTGAGAATTGTTCACTTTCCCCTGTACACCCTCAGTAAGGCACGGCCGCCTGATCTCCACACACTAGCACTATGCATTACCTGTACCCTGTGCCACTAGCATGTAGTACTAAGAAGAGATATTATGGAAGGCCAGGAGCTACTATTACACTAATAATTTATCTTCTTGTAAGAGAATCCTGGGTATCTCATTTTTAGACAGGCAAATGGCATTGTTGATCTGCTTCAATAGCAAAAATTAAATCACTTCTGAATGGACTTTGGAGTTGATAGATTCCTGCTGACTGACTCATTTGCCTTCACTTCTGCACAAGAACTGTGCCCTTTTCCCTGGAATTTGATATCAGACCCTGCTTTTCAACTGTGTCTACTGTCCAAGAGACTAAGCTCCTAAGAGTATTGTGGAGTGTTGGGAAACCACTCTCTTTTACAGAAGGGGAAAACAGTCGTCTTTATATCAACAGTGACCTGTAAGTGGACAGGAAGCAGGTACCCTGCTGCGGTGGCAGAAGGTAAAAGAGAAAAGCAGGTCCAAAGCGCTACCTCTGTTTGTTTGTTTGTTTGTTTAGGAAGATTGGCCCTGAGCTAACTCTTGCCAATCCTCCTCTTTTTGCTGAGGAAGACAGGCCCTGAGCTAACATTCATGCCCATCTTCCTCTACTTTATATGTGGGATGCCTACCACAGCATGGCTTGCCAAGTGGTGCCATGTCCGCACCCGGGATCGAAACTGGTGAACCCCGGGCCACCGAGAAGTGGAATGTGCGAAATTAACCACTGTACCACCGGGCCGGCCCCTGCTTATTTTTGCTAAGGTGGTTTGGGCTCTATTCTGGCAAGGAGGTGGCTAGAAATTAATGCAATCAGAACATTTCCCAAAGAAGCAGCTGGACCATCTGCCCATTTGGTACACTTTTTGGTAAAAGTTATTTTAGAAGGTTGCAGTTCACTTTCTATAGTCATTAAAAGACAACACTTTCTGATGTGAAATATGGAAAAGCCTAGGAATAGCTCAGCCAGGACGTAAAAAATAAAGAGGGCTCTAGAAACTGTAATATGGCTAGTAAGGGGAAATGAGTTTAACCTGAAAAAGAGAAGGTGCCTAGGGACATCATTCATTCGTTCGTTCACTGAGCACCTATGATGCACCAGGCGCTGTGGTAGTACTGATTGGGAATACAAATGTGACAGATTAAATGCCTGATGAGAAATGTGAATAAAGTTGTTTGAAAACCCAAATAATGAAACAAATACACCCAGGAAACAATGAGAAAGAAGGTGAACAACAACAGGGGTCACTGAAGGCCAAGAAAGAATTGACCAGATTGAGAAGGGTAGGCCACTTGAAGCAGAGAAAACTAGCATAACGAAAGGTATGCAATTGTAAAACTAAATGGCATGTTTGGGGAACAAGTGGTCTGGTGTGGAGAGTAGGGTGCTGGGTGTATGTGCTAAACCTGGAGATGAGCCTGATGTGCTAAATTATGAAGAGCCTTACACTTCACACCAGAGAGACAGAATAGCAGACTCAGAATAAAGCCGGGTTGGGGGGCCGGCCCAGTGGCTGAGTGGTTAAGTTTACGCGCTCCGCTTTGGTGGCCCAGGGTTTTGCTGGTTCGGATCCTGGGCGCGGACATGGCACCATTTGTCAGGCCATGCTGAGGCAATGTCCCACATGCCATAACTAGACGGACCCACAGCTAAAATATACAACTACGTACTGGGGGGATTCGGAGAGAAAAAGCAGGAAAAAAAAAAAGACTGGCAACAGTTGTTAGCTCAGGTGCCAATCTAAAAGAAAAAAAAAAAGAATAAAGCTGGGTTGGGTTGGAGTTACAGCTCATGTTCTTACCATTAAATCAGCATAAAAGTAGCCCCAACATCTTCTAGAATAATTGTGATGATTAAATGAGATTTTTTTTTTTGGAGGAAGATTAGCCCTGAGATAACATCTGCTGCCAATCCTCCTCTTTTTGCTGAGGAAGACTGGCCCTGAGCTAACATCTGTGCCCATCTTCCTCCACTTTATATGTGGGATGCCTACCACAGCATGGCTTGCCAAGCGGTGCCATGTCCACATCCAGCATCCGAACTGGTGACCCCCGGCCGCCGAAGAGGAACGTGCAAACTTAACCACTGTGCCACCAGGCTGGCCCCCTAAATGAGATTATTTTTACGAAGTGCTTAGTACAGTGCCTAGGCTCAATGATGGTAGTTGTGACTATTATTAGTTAATGTCAGACTTTATCCTACAAGCCATGGGGAAACAGGGACAGGGTTTTAGGAGAGTAACATGATCTGAGGTCTATTTTAAATAAATCTTCCGGAAGTGTGAAAGACAAACAGGAGATGGCAGAAGTCAGTTAAGTGGCTACAGTGATTTCGAGGTGAGAGATGATCTCAACTAAGGGTGTCATAAGAGAGCTGTCACACAAAGGAGGGAGTAGCTTTCTCTCTGAGCTTCAGAGATCAAAAACAGGTTAATAAATTAAAGTCTGAAGAAAGGCAATTTTAGGTGAACACAAACAATGATCTGAGCTTGTTCGGGTGGCACAGCGCTAGAAACGCTCAAGTAAAAGCAATGACCATTCTTTAAGAATGATGGAGTCTATTTTCATAGCTAAGAATCTGGACTAGAGACCACTAAATCCAACTTCCAGATCCCATAACTCTAAACAACTTACAAAGGTGGTTTTGTAAAGTCATTAACAACTGCTTACACTTGTAGAGCTTCACAATTTTCAAAGTGCTTTCACACTGATTCTCTCACTGGATTTTCTCAAGTGCCCTATGATACAGCTGGGGCCTTAGTTCCGTTTTCACAGATAAAGAAACCAGGAAAAGCTAGTAGGTGCCTAGACTACAACCAAGCTTTGAAGCCTCTGGCTCTGTGCTCTTACCATTCTTACTACTGCCTTCAAAATGGTACCAGAGGGGGCCAGCCCCATGGCCCACTGGTTAAGTTCCCACACTCTGCTTCGGCGGCCCAGGGTTTCGCCGGTTCGGATCCTGGGCAGACACGGTACTGCTCATCAAGCAATACTGAGGCAGCATCCCACATGCCACAACTAGAAGGACCCACAACTTAAAAAAATATACAACTATGCACTGGGGGGACTTGGGGAGAAAACGCCAAAAAAAAAAAAAAGATTGGCAACAGTTGTTAGCTCAAGTGCCAATCTTTTAAAAAAGTAATCCCCTTCCAAGGAGACGTAAAAGCAGTTTTCTGGCGGCGCAGCGGTTAAGTGCACACATTCTGCTTCGGCGGCCCGGGGTTCACCAGTTTGGATTCCGGGTGCAGGCATGGCACTGCTTGGCAAGCCATGCTGTGGTAGGCATCCCACATATAAAGTAGAGGAAGACGGGCACAGATGTTAGCTCAGGGCCAGTCTTCCTCAGCAAAAAGAGGAGGATTGGCAGCAGAAGTTAGCTCAGGGCTAATCTTCCTCAAAAAAAAAAAAAGGTGCCTGAGTTGAAAATTCATTCTGAGAATCCATTCCTCTTTGGTCACCTGTTCTACTGTTTATTCTCAAAACCAGGAAATTATTCTGCATGTCTTATTTTCATTGTTCAGGAGCTTCAGCCTATTTCTCTGTCCTCTTCAAGGTGACTAAGAGCTAGTCATCTATCTTTATATAATGTTCCCTCATATTTGTATACCATAAAATGTCATTTCTCTAATCTAATCCCAATTCCTTGTTTTTTTCACATAAATATTCTTTCCCTTAAATTAGTTAAGTAACCTCATCCCTAATTTAGTACTAGCTCCAGGAGACAATAATCTCTTCCCATACACTCCAATTATAATCCCCAGATATCTATTAAAGGGTACCTCTCTAATTAATTCACACCACTATTACTGAGCATCTACTATGTAGCAAGGCATTGCTCCAAGAGCTAGGGACTCAGCAATGAACAAAACAGACAAAAACTCCTGCCTCCATGGTGCTTCCATTTTTACATAGGGTAAAATGAGAGGGTCAGACAAACTTAATGAATAGGTAAGTTACATAAATTCTTAGAAGGTGATAAACACTATGAAAAAATAGAGCAGTGTAAGGAGATGAGGAGTATTGGATGGGGTACAGCTTTTAATTATGCAAGAGGTTTTTTTAAAGCATTTAAATTACAATTAACACAGTTTTTTTGCCCCTCTCATTTCATGTTTAACTCTTAAGCACATGCAAATTTAATAAAAAGCAATTTATCAACTTGTTTTGAAGAGTGAAATCTTGTTTCTCTAATGTAGAAATACTCTTCAAGCAATAATACAACAAAGTAACGGCAAGCCTGCACACATACAAAGATTGCTGTTGGATGCAACTCTGCCTTTGATATTGACTAGCATTTCCCTGGTGGAGCAATGATACTTTAACTAGTTGTGGGGAGCTGAGAGCTGAGCAGATGCAGACATATGAGAGGTGGAAGGAGTTGGTAGAAACAGAATTTTAGAGAGCTACAAAATTGATGTGCAGGCTGAAGAGGCATCAGCCTCTCATGTCCAGGTGCACTAAGGAACAATCTCCTCAACAGATAGTACGAATAATAACAACATATTCCAGTTGGGACATTTGTTCAGCTTAGAGAAGAGGCAAAAATAAAAATACAGCTTGCTGAAAAAGCAATGTGTTCCAACTTAATTTTGGTAGGGACTATGGAAATAGGCAAAGGACATTTATTCAAAGGAAAGGTTCCTTTTGTCTCTCTGGGGAAATGTTCTAACACAGTATCACAATCGAATGGCACCATACGTCACAGGGACTCAATGAAGCCTAAGTACTAAAATCCTTTGTAAAGCACTTCAGTGAATGCACAGTAACACCTGGCAGGACAGGTTAAAAACCAAGATATGGATTCTTCATTAATCCACTGGTCCCACTTCCTGTAGAATGAAAGAGGTCTGGGAGAATAAGATAAGCAGAAGTCAAACCAGTACCTTCACAGCTACAAAATTAATGTCTTCACAATAGGAAAACCACTTCCAGCTGAGGAGCTGGGTAATACAGAAGGCCCATTCAGGAACCCAGGAAATGTGAATTTTCCACTGATATACTGTGACCTAGGATGAGCTGCCTTTAGCTTCCCATAGTCCTGATACCCCTTTCCTTTTAAAGTAGATTAAGTCCTAACCTTTACATAGTAAGTGATAAATGAAATGTCAATGGTAGAAGCACTTTAGCTTTTGGAAGGAAAGAAGAAATTTAAGTTATGACTAATAATGCTTATGCTTCTCCTCTGAAGCAACAGGATGTTGTCCAAATCATTTCAATTCTGCAAGTGGCATAAGATCTGATTTTCACTCAATCAGCAACTGATCCTTAAAACCACTTTGTTGAGTGCAAAGATTTAGTCATTGGTCTTTTAAATCTGCTTTTTTAAATTTGCTGTAATATTCAGTTGATCTTCCACTAAAAAAAGGGAGAAACCGGTAACACTTTCCCACCAAACAGCACTTAAAGAAATCCTCAGCTTTGAATTTATAACTTATAGCACTTCTTTAATCACAACCTGACTTTTAAATGGATTTCATTTCAGCCAAGGGCTCTCATCATTAGAGTACATACAGCCCAGTGTTGGAAGAGGGGTTTGCTTTGGTAACAGTTCTTTGGCTTGGCTATCTACAGCTAGGCCACACACGGTGAATGTTTTACATATAGTGAGGGGCCAGAAGACACCAACAAAGAAGATATGCTATTATGAAGAGCCAGTTTATCTATGATTTACTTGGAAGATCTCAATTCCATAGGACCTCAGTGTAATTAGGTAACAAGGGTTAAGTCTTAAATTATTAAATAAACTGTCGCGAGGATACTAAACTGAGCCGAACTTTTCTAGGTTCAGTACTGAATTACATAATACTTTTGATGATTAAGAAACTAAATGTAGGGCCGGCCCGGTGGCTCAGTGGTTAAGTTCGCACACTCTGCTTTGGCGGCCCGGGGTTTCGCTGGTTCGGATCCTGGGCAAGGACATGGCACCGCTCATCAAGCCATGTTGAGGCGGCATTCCACATGGCACAACTAGAAGGATCCACAACTAAAAATACACAACTATGCACTAGGGGGCTTTGGAAGAAAGAGGAAAAATAAAAAATCTTAAAAAAAAAAAAAAAGAAACTAAGTGTAATCCAAGCTCGTAGGTATCTTGCCTACCGGTCTCTTGAATGACTAGAGGAAAAAAACAAAATCTCTCATCAGTTTGTTCAGCTAGGAAATCCCAGTTAAAAGATAGAGAAAATTAAAGCTATTACTTAAAGACGTGGCCATGGAAATATCTTTGGATTTTACCTGTCTATACTTTGCCTGTTTGCCTTTCTGCATGAATAATCAGGAGCTGACTGTATTCTCTGTTCAAGAACGAAGCCTTAACTAGAGTTCTGTCCATATGTTGATAAAGATGCCCTCCGCCCTTTCAGCTAGGCTGAAATGTAACAAACTCAGTCCATGACTGAATTTGATCTAATCAGCCAAGGCTCCCTACCTGGGATCCATCAGCACCAAATATAATAAAACTTCAATTTGGCCATTCCTTTACACCTTTTATTCCTCCAACACCTCATCTTAAATCTTCCTCCTTCTCTTGATTGATAACGACATCTTGGTCTTTGGATTTCCTTCATGACTAAAGAAATAAAAACAGCGTCAGGGTAGAGACAGGAAAACTTCAAATAATTTCACATAGAGAGATCCTGAAAGGAGTTCTTGGAGAACAGAGTTAAATACATTAGAAATTCAGAGATGTGAAGAATTCAGAGACCTTGGCTCTGGGTTTAGCTAAATCACTGTCTAAGTTATTGAGACATTCTGAGGGTATTCGTTTTCCCAACCTCTGAGAAATGCTGAGACCACTAAGAGACTGTTTATTTAATTCACTGGGTAAAAACTAATCCAAAAGTAAAAATATTTAAGTTAATACGGGAAATCGTTCTTGGGCTGAAGAAACTCTTGTCTTAACCTTTTGTGAGTTGTGATATAATTACACCCTACAATCCCACATTTAATTTCAAAGTATAATATATACTCAAAGTACCAAAGAATTCCTTTACACCAGGCTCAGGCTTTCTATTTTTCTATTCTATTACCACATATATTTACAGATAATGAAATCTCTCATTATACAAAATTCTAAGATCTGGCCAAACAAAAGGACTGTCCAGTATCAGAGACTGCTAACATACATAACAAAGTGGAGGCGGGGGCCTGGACTCTAAAAAATAAATGAGTAATTTGAGTGTTTGGTTTAAAAAACAAACAAACAAACAAAAAGATGGGTTAAAAGTTTATATCTAAAAGGCAACTCTTTTGAATGGCTCTAACAATCCCATAATAAGTGCTGTATCAAACACAGTTGGGGTAATTAATTCAGTGGACTCTTCCCCTTTCACTGCCAGACTGAACAGCTCTGAGGATAATCTCTTTCACTCTCCCAGGGCTCAGTTGGAAGATTCATTATTTATGCCCTCAATTGTTTACTCTGTCCTATTTTTCCATTCATCCAGGCCCAAGGGCAGTGTTATCGCTGGCCTGTTTCCAAAATGAATGTGTTAGTTCACTGCCTTACTAGTTACAAAACCAAAGATAATCAAACATGGTGGTATCTTAACATGGGAGAGCAGCCCACCCACCACTTGATCCAGGAGGAAGTTAATGACAACGCTGATCCAGGTTACCAACAGCTAAGTTATCTTAGATGGATGAAGTGAGAGCCATACATCATTTTAGTCTTTTTTTTTTCCTGAGCCACTGAGCAACATATATACACTTCCAACAAGGATTCTTAAAGGGCAGTACCATTAGAAAGGCAGTTCTGGCCTTCAAGAGCAGACCTGTAAACTATTGAGGATTAAACTGATTGAGATGCACTTTGCCTAGCAACCATTCATTAGGAAGAGTTCAGTAACTCACCACCAATCAATTCCACCTCCTTATCTGAGCTGTAAACAGATAACAGACTCCACCAAGTCCTCTACCCTCTGGATTCAGACTCACAGCAAACAACTTCCTCACAAAATTTAGCTCTCAAGTTAACCCCTGGGGGAGAGGGTTGTGCTTAAACAAACGCAAAATATTGTCTCAGACACCTGACAAAGCTGAATAGCTAAAAACCACTACCAGCCACATCTCCATATGAATACATTCATTGTTTCTAAATAAGTCTCTCACATAGCAGCATTCCGAGGTCTTTTTGCCTCTAGTATTTCTCACCTTGAGCAAGCTTTTCCAATTCCAAACCTTATAGCACTAAAGCTGATTATTATGAGACTCGAACAATGCCAAGGGTCCAATCTTTCCCTTCACCTTCTCAAGGGGATCATTTTATACTTTAGTTGTGAAGGGAGCACTGGGCTTCAGACTCCCTTTAGAGAGAACAGAGTGCCCTTTTGCTTAACACATTCTAAACTGTGACTCACAAAAATAAGCAGGATGGATAAAAACAGACTGCTAGAGAAAATTAAATCAGTTACTTTAACCTCAGCAGCACCATGTCCCCTCAAGCTAAGAGAAGACTGTGGCTTCATATAATTGTTTCCTTGCAGAGGACCAAATTTGAAGATTTCCAGCCCTTTAAATGACTATGTGGAGGTCACTGTAGACACACTTATGATTAGATCTATACATAGCCTTTTGTCTCCTGGGGACAATTCTTTGGGGAAATCACTGCACCTTGCAAAACACTGATTACATAAATCAGTCAAGAAAATAGAAATATTAAAAAATGAAGCAAGAAAAGTGTAATATAACTTTATAAAGCTGTGTTAACTACTCACCCATGGGTAAACAGCAACCAAAAAACCCACCCAGGATATCAAATAGCAGGGCAACCTGTTTCTCGGGAGAAGCAAACTGAAGTGGTCTGCGCTTTACTATGGCCTCCAAGTGCTTCCTGTCACTTCCTCAGCTTGCTATAGCTCAGACATCAAAGTGCACTTGTTTCATACACTAGCTAGCTGTCAAAGCGTCAATCAGTGATTTTTAACAGTTTATTCTCAGTAACAAGTTAGGTAAGATGACATCTGGGGGATCCTCTTTGCCTTTAATTCAAACATGATTCATGGAGTCTTAAAGGATAAATGGGTAATAAACTAAAAACCCAAAATTCAACAGAGGTTCACTGTGAATCTACTTTTTTGTGAAGTGCTATACTAAGGCTACTTGAGATTAAAGAAAAGTATACTAAATTCCCTCATCCCTAGTAAGTTTCCACAACCCACATGCTTTCCTATCCCATCATCCCTATTCTTTATAATACTTGCTTTCACCCCAAACTCCTCCTTATTGGTTAGAGATCCAATAAATCAATGCAAAGAAAAAAAACTAACCCAGCTAAAACTGTAAGACAGCTCCAGAATATCAATTCTGTTCTCAAAACTGAACTCCAATTAGAACAATTTCTGGTAAGTGAATCTGGACTAACAAGAATGAACTCTCAATCATTTCAATTAATATTTACCAAAGTACTGCTAAAAAATTGACATTCATCTCTTTAGGCATTCTAGCTCTTTAATACTCAACATTAAGATAAATCTGATCCAAACACCTTTGGTTGAAAATGCCCAGTTAAATCAAGTTTACCATGAACTCAACACAGACAGACACCCACACACCTTTTGTTTCCAACATCATAAATTTTGGCTCTTCTATTTTCAACTGATAACTTTCCTCTCAATTAAAAACCTATAAAGAGGTTCCCAGTTTTGGCTGAAGATGAGCTCTGTGTCCTTCAGAAAGGATCCACAAGTTGTAGAAGCAAAGGAACTCAAAAGAGATAAATATAATTTAAATTGCAATGTTACAACCACCCAAATTCATAAAGTTTGGGAGGGGGCTCTAAAAAATAAACGAATTAAAATTCATCTGAATTTTTTAAAAGTTTGGCTCTGGTTTCTGAAGACAAAAACTAATCCCTCTGAGAACCTATGGATATAAGAAATCTATCAATGGAGAAACAGATAAGATCTTTAAGTTTCAGTTAATGGCAAGGTTAAGTTTTCTCGCTCTAGCTAGGTTTCTCCAACAGGGCTGAGTACTACACAAAGCCGGTGACAACGTACTCGTGAAGAGACTTGAGCAGAGTTAATCGCTAACAACTATCAGGATTTCCTTTAACCACCATTTGACGGGGGCTGCACCCTCTTTCCACTAGTACCTCGTTCCTTTTCAGATTGTTTTTGCTGATTAAGGTAGTCCAAAGTAGGAAAACGGTGAAGAAGCCTTAGTGGGCACGGACGCAGTACAGTTTCAAAAACCCACTCCTAGTCTGCCTTTTTTTTCTTTTGCTTTTTCCTTTCTTTCCTTTTTTTTTTTGCAGTTTACTGCATCAGATGTCACACAAGAAAGGGCTCCTCTTTTCTTCTCTGTTCATTTTACTACGCGACCGACATCAACACATCAGTAAAAAAAGATAAGAGTCCTGAATCTCCTTACCCTACTGCAGGGGCGAGATGAAGGCAGGGAAAGAAAAATAAGAGGTAGAACTTAAAAATCAAAATAGACTGATGGGATGTGGAGCTCTTACTTCCCATTCCATTTCCCCTTTCCTCACAAGGTTAAGTCAGCTGAAGTCGGGGTTGCGTTAGAAAAAGCACACACACACCTCGAGCCCTGGAAAGGAGGGGAGGTTCGGTCCGCAGCGCTCGGTGGGGCTCCGGGCTCCGCCCCGCCCGCCTGGGGCAGCTCAGCCCTCTTCGCCCCGGCCCCGGGAGGATGGATGAGAAGGGGCTTCTAGCGGTCTCGGCAGGGGGAGGGGGAGGCGGCTGCTCCGGGTGCCAGGCTCTTCGAGCGCAGCACTCCGCGGTGCGCCGACACCCCCTCCCCCAGCCGGCTGCCTCTCGCTCGGCTTCGCCGCCGGAAGTCAGCCCCGCCCCCTCAACTCCATCCCGGCCCTCCGCGAGCCCCCTCCCGTCCGCACAGCCAATGGCGAGCCAGAAAGCCAGCAGAGCGACTCGCCACGCAGCCAACTAGGGAGGCCCACTGGGAGGTCAGCCGCCAGGGATAGGCCAGATACCCGCGGTCCCGGCCCCAGCGCGGCTCCTCTTTGTTAGAGCGGCCCTCATCTCTCCTGGGTCTCACCCCAAAGCCGGGAGCCAAGCATCCCGCAGCTGGGCCAGGTGATGCCGCGCCACTTCTCCCGCTCCCCTGCCCATTCTCTGCCTGGATACTAAGAGCGACCGACCCCCATGCTCCCAGAGTGCCTCAGACTTACACAGCAATAGCCACCGGGAGACACCCAACAGTAAAAAGATGCTCCCCAGGCCTCTCTGCCTCACCCTTCTTGTGTCAGACTAATCTACTGCACTCCCTCATAACCATGCATAGATTTAGGTTTGCATATTAGGTCAGCTGCACACATTAAGCCACCCTGTCTGAAATTCCTGCTTCCCGTGACGCACAAATTACGGGATGGGGGTGGGGCCGCTTACTGGGAAGGTATGTGTCTGGAAGTTGATGGGGTAGAAGAGGGAAGATATCAAATGATCTGCAAAAAAAACCCCAAGAAACAGAGTTGGCTCCAATTCAGCTCAGATACAAGACATCTACATGCAATTAAACCCAGATAACCACTCCCTTAGCAGGTTTCAGTACAATCAGGAAGCAAATTCTAAGTTTTGTTCAAGTCATATACCTAATATTAGGAAAAACTCAGCAACTGCCAGGGCTCCGCATAACTGGCAGGTTGCATCAACACTTCAATCACTAATGCCAACATTAAGGGCATAAAACTGCTGGGATGGAATACGCTAAAGATTGTAAGATATTTTCTTGGGCGTAGTAGTGGAGCAGTACATGGGGCTCATTTAAGAAAAATAAAATGGGGATCGGGGAACGCAAGCTATTACCTTTATTGTCATTTTTGCCCACAGAGTTCTTGCCACTAATGTTAAGTATCTACATCACACTCCACTATTTCCACTTAGTTCCCCCAAGTACTACTACAGTGTTTAATAAACAACAAAATACTTTAGGGGCCGGCCCGTGGCCGAATGGTTAAGTTCGCGCGCACTGCTTCAGCCGCCCAGGGTTTTGCCGGTTGGAATCCTGGGCACGGACATGGCACCGCTCGTCAAGCCATGCTGAGGCGGCGTCCCACATGTCACAACTAGAAGGAACCATAACTAAAAATACACAACTAGGTACCGGGAGGCTTTGGGAGAAAAAGGAAAAAGAAATAAAATCTTAAAAAAACCCAAAAACTTTAAGTAGCTTTTTTGAGATATTGTGATTTACAAGAAATATATATATTTGGGGCTGGCCTGGTGGCGCAGCAGTTAAAGTGCACGCGTTCCACTTGGGCCACCCGGGGTTCTCTGGTTTGGATCCTGGGTGCAGACGTGGCACCGCTTGACAAGCCATGCTGTAGCAGGCATCCCACATATAAAGTAGAGGAAGATGGGCATGGATGTTAGCTCAGGGCCAGTCTTCCTCAGCAAAAACAGGAGGATTGGCAGCAGTTAGCTCAGGGCTAATCTTCCTCAAAAAAAAAAAAGAAATATATATATTTGGTTATTCAGATGACCAAAATATATTCCTCAGATATATTTGGTCTTAATCCATAGTTCCTGGCTCATAGCTCCCAAAATCCTTGGAATTTGCTGAAGCGATAAGAGCAATGCTAGCATCTTTTGTTTATTATTTGGTCTCATCCTCAGTTCCTGAAAACACCTGAAGGCCAGAAAAGTGAAATGGGTGTCTGGTTTATGTTAATGAAGGAGGCTTTTGGACCCCACCCAAGAGTGGGCTGGTTGCCAGAAGAACCAGCCATGTGATCCGAGTGTTGGAACTTTCAGTCTCACCCCTGATTTCAGGGGAGGGGAGAGGAGATTG
Source organism: Equus quagga (assembly GCF_021613505.1). NCBI lineage: Eukaryota > Metazoa > Chordata > Mammalia > Perissodactyla > Equidae > Equus > Equus quagga. The sequence goes on along the minus strand of NC_060277.1, from coordinate 74,228,830 downwards.
AGGTTGAATCAACTGCCAACAGCCCAAGACGTAGGTAATCGTGACTACATAATGAAGCCTCCATAAAAACCCAAAAAGTCAGCTCTCTGGCTCTGTTTTCTGGAGAGCTTCCACACTAGGGGACCATAACACTTCCAAGTGCCACCGGGCCCCAAACTCCACGAGGGCAGAAGCTCCTTTGTTTGAGACCTTGCCCTACATATCTCTTCATCCAACTATTGAGTCATATCCTTTGTAGTAAGTCAGTAATCTATGGAGTAAACAGGTTTTTTTTTTTAAGATTTTTTATTTTTCCTTTTTCTCCCAAAGCCCCCCAGTACATAGTTGTGTATTTTTAGTTGTGGGTCCTTCTAGTTGTGGCATGTAGGATGCCACGTCAGCATGGCCTGATGAGCGGTGCCATGTCCTCGCCCAAGATCTGAACCAGAGAAACCTTGGGCCACCGAATCGGAGTGCGAACTTAACCACTCGGCCAGGGGCCAGCCCCAGGTTTTCTTGCTCTGTGAGTCGTTCTAGCAAACTAATCAAACCTGAGGAGGGGGTTCTTGGGAACCTCTGATTTAGTTAGTTGGTCAGAAGCACAGGTAACAACTTGGGCTTGTGACTGGCGCCTGAAGTGGAGTCTGAAGGTTTGGTGGGACTAAATCCTTTACTGTGGAATCTGATTCTATCTCCAGGTTGATACTGCCAGAACTGTGTTGAATTCTCAGACACCCTGGTGGTGTCCAAGAACTGCTTGTTGGTGTGGAGAAGTACACACACACACACACACACACACGAATTGGATGCAGGAAGCCTTTGCACTTTTCTTTTGCGGAGCTCAAAGCACTTCATATATACAGCCTCAGTCTTCTTAGAAGATGGAAAAGGAGCTATACAACATGCCCATTTTAAAGCCAGCTCATTTTTCTAACCCACATTAAAAGACTCTGGCTTTAACAGATTTATAGAAGAACTTAATTGGTGTCTCATGGGTTAGTTTTTATTAGGTTCCATATGAAAAGAACCAAATGTGAACATTTTTTATTTTAAATTCTGTCCACAAAAGCACCAGATTACCTAGCAGGTGAGTCCAGTCTCTCCCCATCTTTTGACCTAAAACAAAAATTCTCAAGAGCACAAAAGTAATAACTCTTCTCCACATCATTTAGCAACTCTGGCATTTTCCATATTAAAATAACTACATACTTCAGGAAGTCACCATTTAAAATAGCTGACCTAAAAAGTACTCTGGGGTTTTTTTTGAGGAAGATTAGCCCTCAGCTAACATCTGCTGCCACTCCTCCTCTTTTTGCTGAGGAAGACTGGCCCTGAGCTAACATCCATGCCCATCTTCCTCTACACTTTATTATGTGGGACACCTGCCACAGCATGGCTTGACAAGCGGTGCACCGGTCCGCAGGTCCACATCCAGGATCCAAAACAGCGAACCCTGGGCTGCCGAAGCAGAATGTGTGAACTTAACCACTGGGCCACCAGGCTCGCCCCTAGAAGATACTCTTGATGTCTGAGGAAAACTTCCATGTCAGTACATTCCTTCAGATTCTAGCCTTCTTGATAAAGGCAATATTTCTGTCTTTAAGGATTAAATACAAACTAAAACTTAAATCCTTCCAAGATCACTCGTGCACCAATTAATCTGCCAAGAAAAACAAACATACCAGTCTCGCCATTATTAGTACGAATGTTCTTGACAATTGGTTAATTCAGACAAAACTAATACCCTCTTCTAAAATATAAACAAGGAACTCTTAGGGAGTTTCAAATACTTTAACTAAAATTAAAACGTCAAATTCATCTTGCCAAAAGTATCTACATAGTCCAAGAATCCACAGAATAATTACAACTGTTTTAATAAAGATCACAGGGGAAGCCCAAAACATTTCCTCCTAAAGCGGAATTCAAGTCCAATTTCTTTTCATGTCCCTCCAATGTACTCTTTCTATCTTATTACCACTACCCTAACAGAGACCCTTACTATGTCTGCAGGGGTAACTATACCTTCTTCCTAGTCTCCCTCATTCCACATACCACTGCTTTCATCCATCTGCTCTTCTTAAGAACTACAGAAACAGTTCAATTTACTGCACATTTACTAGATGCAAGGCCGTGTGTCAAGAACTGGATATAAAATAATTATTACATATATTATATCATCATCATAAACCTATGAAATAGGTGTTTCCCCCATTTTCACAGATGTAGAAACTGAGATCCAGAGAGGCTGAACCATCTGCTCTAGGTCACGTAGCCGGTAAATGGAAAAGTCAATATCAGAACTTGAGTCTCCCTGGCTCCAAATCTAATACTCCTATCCACTAAGCTATATCATGGCTCTCTGGCGTCTATGTCAGCCAGCCAAGTTTCCACTCTATGGCTGTTATATGTTCCATAATCTGGCTCTATCCTATCTTATCAAACTTACTCCCTACCTTTCCTCAGGATGTTTTCCCCACACCAGACAGACTGATCTGCTTGCTCACTGTCTGTGTATCATGTTCATCCATTTCTACTTTCTTGCCATGACTCGTGCTGTTACAATCATTCCATTTAAACTCTACCCATTCTTCAAGGCCCAGCTCAAATTCCACCTCCCTTGTGGAGCCTTCTTTGATGCTGTCAGCAATGATCCTTTTTCTGAATTACTACACAATTTAGTACTTAATTGCTCTGTTGTCTAATATGTGATTTGTCTTCCCAATTTAGATTGTAACTGAGAGCTTGTATTTGCCTTTGTATCTTCTCCCTTCCCAATTTTGCACAGTAAGGCATACATGGTAAAGCCCTCAATAAACATTTAGACCAGTAAACTTTATAGCAAAAGAACGGTTCAAATCACTTAAATGACCCAAGTTCTCATAACAGCCACCAAAGCTGAAATCATTTATAATTCTTCATTCATTTTCAAGATAGAACAAACAACCAAGTTATAACTCTGTCACTACTGACTTAAGTACTTACCCATTGTCTGCTTCAACAATATCATGGACAAATTGAGAGGAGGGGCTTCAAGAGGGCTAGTAATTGGGGCTGGCCCCTGGTAGAGTGGTTAAGTTCACACATTGCACTTCAGCAGCCCAAGGTTTCGCCAGTTCGGATCCTGGGTGCAAACATGGCACCACTCATCAGGTCATGTTGAGACGGTATCCCACACACCACCACCAGAGGCACTCACAACTAGAATATACAACTATGTGCTGGGGGGCTTTGGGAAGAAGAAGAAAAAAAAAAAGATTGGCAACAGATGTTAGCTCAGGTGCCAATCTTTAAAAAAAAAAAAAAAAGAGGGCTAGTCATGTTTCTTGATCTGGGAACTAGTTACATAGGTATGTTCAATTTGTGAAAATTCACTGAGCTGTACACTTATACGCACTTTTTTTTTTTCTTGTTTTTTTAAGATTTTATTTTTCCTTTTTCTCCCCAAAGCCCCCTGGTATATAGTTGTATATTTTTAGTTGTGTGTCCTTCTAGTTGTGGCATGTGGGATGCCGCCTCAGCATGGCCCCAGGAGCAGTGCCATGTCCGGGCCCAGGATCCAAAGCAGTGAAATCCTGGGCCGCCAAAGCCAAGTGCGTGAACTTAACCACTCCACCATGGGGCTGGCCCTATATGCACTTTTCTACACATACTATTTTACCTCAAAAAGTTTAAAAATATCAAGTTTCAGATTGTATTATAAAATAATCAAACCAAATTTTTAAGCACATGATATATTATATCCATCTATAGGTCCAAGAAAATATCTGGAAGTATATACACCAATCAACAACATTTACCACTGAGAGGAGGATAAGAGGGGTAGGGAGGAGTGAAGGAGAGAATTTTTTTTATATGTTTTATTCGATCTTTCAAAAAATAAAAAACATGCATTAATTTTGTAATTTAAATAGATTAGCCGAGTAATTAGATTAATTTTTTAATCATTTTTAAACTTTCTATGTTGAAAATGTCTTTTACAGTCAGTAAAAGATATTAAAACATAAAACAAACACATCATCTCTCAGAAATGGAAGGAAAGGATCAATGAGCTGGACTGAAAACTAGTTCATGTAACATCCATCCAGTCTGATCACTGTTTGCACTTCAATATTTCTCGAGTACTCTATTTCACAAATTTCCCAAATGACATTTATAACAAGCAAAAAAACAAAGATGGTGCCTTTGACACTAAATTTACTCCAATCAAAATAAACAGTTTTCAGTAGAACTGAATAACAAAGACAAAACAATAACAATCCTCTATCCTGAAGCTGAACACTATAAAAAGGTATTTTCCCCATGAAGACCTACTGCATGACATTTTACAGAATTCAAACATTCTTGAGACAGAACACAGACGTCGACAAGAAACCTTATTATTCACTAGACTTAAAGAGAACAGCAGGTCTGAGAAAATAAGTGTGAACATTAAAAAAAAAAAAGGCAATGCCTTGAATTATTATTTCAATGTAGCAAGGTATTCTTTTTTTTTTTTAACTGACTGCACTCTCTCTTTCAGACACTAGAGGGAAGTGTAAAATCCATTCACTCTATCTTTGGGAATTAAATTTATGCATTCATTCACTAACGTCACCATGTATTTATTGTATTCCTATATATCAGGAACTCTATTAGATCCCAGAGACAAAGAGATGAATAAACTACAGTCCCTGTTTTTAAAGTGCTTAGTCTACTGAGGAGGAGACACACCAGTTAAAAAAAAAAAAGGCAAACTACAAGCAAGAATGCACATAAGAACAAAACCCCAACTTTTGCAAGACTGTGGGTTTGGGAGATGACAGAAGCAGCATTTCCGGCAGAGGGAGGAAAAGACTGTCCATAAAATAATTCACACTACACAAACCAGCTTATCCAACCTGGCTTATTCGGTTATTCACAACCTCCCCACCTTAATCTAAATGGAAATAACCTATGCCTAGAAGGTATCTCTAAACTGCTGTCTATAAAAAGTAGAAGCATTAAGGGGTGTGGAAGACTTGCTAAAATATTTAGTTGGCTAGGTTTCAAAATCAATTTTACATAGTTTAAAAAGCATGAAGGTAACAGATACAACTGGAGTTAAGGCTGCTTACATGATAATAAAATGCTGCATTTGAAATCAGGGTTTCCCAAGTTAGGAAATACAGCATTCTGACAATTAGCTTTCACTGACACCTTTGAAAAAGCCTCTGTCAAAGGACATCTTGGTTGGCCAATCATTTCCACACCTAAATAATTCAAGCCAACATAGGAAAGACTAAGACTAACTGATAAACCAGAATTAAAACTCAAACTCACCATAAGGGCAATGGAAACATTCATGTGGTATATTTTTTCCTAATCTTCAAAATGACCGTTGCACGTTTTGCTATGGTTTGGGATGTTTGGATTGTGTGTGTTGTGGGTGGGGAACTGCAGAGAAGGGACAAGTTGTTAACTTCTCATACTGATGGGGTAGCACATGGAAGAAAAACTAAAAGCCAACATCCTGAAAAAGTTTCACACACACACACACAAAATGAGACAGCAAACTTGTGAATCAAGCATGATTTGGCATCTTTAAATGTAGAGCCAGTTCTCTTCTAGTGCCAAAGCCAATGGCTTCTCCTGTAGATAAAATGGCACAGTTCCTGAAAAAGCCCTGGACGCTGTTTCCCCACAATCCTATAATCTGTCAGAAGACAGAAAACAAAAAGAAGGCTTTGCCAGCCAGAAAAAGCAAATTATAACCAACACAGAGCTAACACTTTACTTCAGACAGAAGGAGCTTTTCTATGCATCTTTGGAAGGAGCGAGACAAAAGCAGCTTACCATTGCTTAAATAACCAAGGCAAACATTTTAACCAAATACCATCTTGGATAAGCATTTGATGCAATAGACTGCTTTCTCACTTCTTCTTCATAGCCTTAAAGAATATTTGCAACATTTATGCAAAAGAGTTGATGGTCATAAAATACAAAGAACTTACACAAGTCAATACGAAAAAGACAACCAAAGAGGAAAATTTCAAAGGGCATAAACTAGTAGTCACAGAAGAAATACATAAGATCAAATATTACATATATTACATATTGTTAGGAAGTGGAGTGGTGGAAAGGGCCTTCTCCATACAGTCCTAAAGGTATTTTGAATTGATAGTGCTGCCAAGTGCAAGATTTCAGAGAAACCCTGGCTACTCAGAATGAAAAAACAAAAAACAAAAAAAGATAAGGGTACCTAAAATCATCATATTGTACACTTTAAATATCTTACAATTTCACTTGTCAATTATACTTCAAAAAAACTAGAAACAAAAAAGATAAGGGTGCCTAGCATAAGCAACACATTCCTAAAAATACTTAGAAGCTTTGTGAAATACCTACTCTGGGAAGAAACTAGTATGTAGAATGGATATAGGTAAACTGCAAATCAAATCCAAACTAAAGTAAGAATGTAAACTGACTGTTTACCTACGAACATAAATAGCTGAAGCCATTCCCTGAATCTACAATGAACAAGGCAGATGATGGAAGTAAATAACAGAAAGTCTTAATACAAACACAGGTAAAGCATCTCCAAGAAACTAAGTTTATTCAACTGTCTTTGCTGTGGAAGCAGGCCATTCAGGGACGCTTTTTCCATTCACCAAATGCAAAAGAAAAGCAAACAATGCCTGGGTGCGGAAAAATCAAGTACAGTCTTCCCATCAAAGAGGAAAAGAAACCCAAGCCTTTTACTTGTCCTTGACACAAAGAGGTAACAAATTGTGGGAACTCACATTCCAGAAAAAAATTCAATTCCAACCTATGGAAAGCGAAGAACTTCATGTCACTTTGTTCTAAAATTAGCAATACACAGGTCCCTACTGAAAAAACAATACACAAGATCCTAACTGAGCTGTCAGCAGGGTAAAGTTCTAAGCATGGCAGCAGACTATTGCTTAACCATTTCAGTTTTCCCTTATTGGTTTTAGGCATCAAAAGAACCACATCGCAATTTTCTTCTATTGTTAACGCCACTTTAGAGGCTGAGAAAAATTTAGTTCATCAGATTCAAATTTCAAGCATTTTCTAAGTACATTACAGGTAATGATGCCACTGATTCTATATTTAGACTCAGGCGTAGAACACGGAGTGCTAGCTCTGCCTGAAATGGTACCATGTCCCTCTTCAAAGTCTGACTGCAACCATCACCTAAACCTGCATTAAAGTGTCTGTATGGTGCCGCCTAAAATAAATTAAAATGCTTTTTCAATACTTTTTTGTGAGTGGTTCTATCGATTAGCTGTGATGCTTTAAATATAGATAATAAATCACCCCCACTACTCCTTTAAACATTCAGCATTGTAACTGCCATAGGGTGACATTCATACCCTCACTTGAACCAAAAAGCCAAGATGGTAAAAACTCTTGTGATAAGAATCCTCTAAAAGTGATATTATAATAAATCTTTTGGAAATATTCTCTTCAATAAAAAGTTGTTTCATTATAGTTCTGTAATTGTTACATTCCAGAAATTAGGATAACAATATCTTTTCCCAAATCCTGAGCTATTTTCCTCTTCAAATAGTACTTATAAAAATATATCACCTTTCTCAAAAGGAACTTAAGGCCTCTAACAGACAGCATGCTGCTAATTTTCACAACATCACAATAAAGAACTATTTTTTAGCATTTATATCACACTTTAACTTGCAAAAGTGTTTTACAATTATTTTCATTAGTAGTCATGCCTCACAACCACCCACTGAGCTAAACTGGTTCAGTTACCCTCATTTGACAGCTGAGAAAACTGATGTATCCTAAGGCCAAGGTCAAGCCAGTCTGCTTCTCCAATACCAGAGAACCAACCCTTAAAAATAGTCTTTCACTCACGAGTGTATCTGTACCACTCATAACCCTAGTTAAAGTAAGCTTTTAGAGAACAGGAATCCACCTAAAACAATGGTACAAAAACATTAAAAGATTATAACACTTCAACAAAAATATATAACCACATTGGAATACAAACAGGTACGGTTTTAGTAACAATGAAACAGGAAGAGGAAGTTTTCAGAAATTAGCTTCCAAAACCTCACTGTCATACAAAAACAAAAAAATGATCAAATGCTTCTTTATCTCCTTTTTCCCCTCAATCCACTACAATCATACTTCTATCTCCACCGCACCAGTGAACGGTTCTAGAAAAGGTCACCAATAAGCTCTAGGTTGCCAAATCCCATGGACACTTCTCTGTTCTTTTCCTTTTTCTGCTTTTTCCCCCAAAATCCCCCCAGTACACAGCTGTATATTCTAGTTGTGGGTCCTTCTAGTTGTGGCATGTGGGATGCCGCCTCAGCACAGCCTGATGAGTGGTGCCATGTCCGGGCCCAGGATCCGAACCAGCAAAACCCTGGGCCGCCGAAGCGGAGAGCGTGAACTTAAGCACTCAGCCACAGGGCCGGCTCCAACTTCTCTGTTCTTATCTGAGACAGCATTCAGTACAGCGGTCCACTTTCTTCTTGAAAAATATTTTTTACTTCGCTTCCATAACATCTCTTTCCTAGTTTTCCTCCTACTTTGATAGCTGCTCCTTCTCTTTCAGAACCACAAACCTTCCTAAGTGACCTCCTGCGTGAATTCTGCGACTTCAAATTCTACCCACATGTTGATGATTTCCACGTCTAAAATTCAAGCCCAGAATTCTCCCAGGAATGCCAGGCTTTTCTAACCAACTATTTTACAGCACCTGTTGGCTGTCTAAGAAGCATTTCAAAGTTGACATGACCAAAACAGAATTCTTTATTTTTTATTGGCCCTGAGCTAACATCTGTTGCCAATCTTTTTTTTTCCTTCTTCTTCTCCCCAAAGCCCCCCAGTACATAGCTGTATCTAGCTATAGGTCCTTCTAGTTCTGCTATGTGGGATGCTGCCTCAGCACGGCTTGATGAGTGGCGCTAGGTCCACACCCAGGATGCAAACGAGGGAAACCCTGGGCCACTGAAGCAGAGCACTTGAACTTAACTACTCAGGCACAGGGCCAGCCTCACCAAAACAGCATTCTTGACAAATATGTTCTGCCACAGGTCTTACCCATCTCAAGAAATAGCATCACCATTTAGCTACCTAGTTGCTCCAGCCAATAATGTAGAAGTTAGTTATGATTCCTCTCTTTGCTTCACTTCCCTTGGCTGCTCCCTGTCAATTTCATTTCCAAAAGCTATCCCAAATGGGTCCACTTCTCTAGAGCTCTTCTACCATCACCCCAGTCCAAGTCATCAGCAGCTCTCATCTACAGTAGTACAAGAGCCTTGTAACTAGTCTTTTTGCCTCCACTCTTGATCTCCCCCTATAATCCATTTCCACACAGTAAGTAGAATACTGTAATTACAAATCACCTTACATCATATCCCTGCTTAAAAATCTCCAAAGGAGAGCCAGCCTGGTGGCACAGCGGTTAAGTTCCCACGTTCTGCTTCAGCAGCCCGGGTTCACTGGTTCAGATCCCAGGTGTGGACCTATGCACTGCCAGTCTTCCCCAGCAAATAGAGGAGGATTGGCAGCAGATGTTAGCTCAGGGCCTATCTTCCAAAAAAAAAACCTCCAAAGGAAACATATTACCCTAGCTTTCAAATCTCAATGTTGTCTGGCCTCTCGCTCATTCTTGCACCACTCTCCCTCCCTCTCACACACCATATTCAAGCCACTTTGGCCTTATTTCCATTCCTTCAATACACCAAGTTCATCCCTCCTTAGCTTTGTACTGGGAATGTTTGATCTGCTGACCTTTGTAACCTCCTAGATCTTAAACGCCATACTCTCAGAGAGGTATTCCCTATTCTTACAATTTAAAGTAGCTACCCATTCATTCTCTACTGCATCACTCTATTTTAATTCTTTGAATAGTATTTATCATTAACTGATTTTTAAAAAGTTATTTGTCGTCTACCCTTACTAGAATATAACTTCCCTAAGAGTAGGAATTTTGTCTATTTTGTTTACCAGTGTACTGCTAGTGCCCAACATAGGCAACAAACTCAATAAATTTGGCGAGCTTTAGTTGTTGGGTGCTAAAGTTAAAAAGACATAACCCCTACTGACAAAGAGCTCACAATCCAGCTGCAGAAACAAAACAACGTTTAAATAATATATGTAATGCCAACAGGATAATAAAATGTCAAAGTAGTCCAGGAGCAGCAGTGATTAATTCTGCCTTGGGAACTGGGAAAACTTTACAGAAGAAATGAGCTATGAGCTAATTCCTAAAGATTAATTAGTAGATTCACCAGATTATTGGTTATGTTTTTGTCTGTCTGTCTGTTTTAGAGAAAGTGTCCTTGGAGGAAAAGAAAATAGCTTGAGCAAAAACATAATGAGGAAAGGAGGAAGGAAAATGGAATCAAGCATCTGCTATGTATCAGGCACTGTGGGTAATGAAGGGTCTTAAAGAGAAAGGGCATAAGCAGTCTTACAATTTAGGAATATCAGGAGTTTTACAATTTAGGAACATCACAAGTTAGGAACATCACTCTTAGAGAGTAGTCTTACAATTTAGGCAGTGTGGTGGATTGACTGAAGGGGTGATAAGACTTGAGGCATGCAGACCAGTTAGAATGATAAGCACAACTGTCCAAGGGAGAAATGAAAATGGTCTAATCCAAGACTTCAGCAATATGGTTGGAAAGGAAAAGGCAGATTTAGGAGAACTTCAAGGTTAAAATCAGACCTAGAGATCAATCAGATATGACTGATAACGGAGAAGGAAAAACCAAGATCAAATTCAAAGTTTTTTTTTTTTTGGAAGATTAGCTCTGAGCTAACATCTGCTGCCAATCCTCCTCTTTTTGCTGAGGAAGACTGGCCCTGAGCTAACATCCGTGCCCATCTTCCACTACTTTATATGTGGGACGCCTACCACAGCATGGCTTGACAGGCGGTGCCATGTCCGCACCCAGGATCCAAACTGATGAACCCCAGGCCACCGAAATAGAACGTACGCACTTAACCACTGTGCCACTGGGCCAGCCCCAAAGTTTTTTTTTTTAAAGACTTTATTTTTCCTTTTTCTCCCAAAGTCCCTCAGTACATAGTTGCATATCTTTAGTTGTGGGTCCTTCTAGTTGTGGCATGTGGGACACCACCTCAGCATGGCCTGATGAGTGGTGCTATGTCTGCACCCAAGCTCAGAACCAGCGAAACCCTGGGTTGCTGAAGCAGAAGCCGCGAACTTAACCACTCAGCCACGGGGCCAGCGCCCCAAAGTTTTTTAATTTAGGCAATGTGTAGCTATCAATATCATTCAACTAGGCAGGGACTCTACAAGGTTTAGATTTTTCAGGGAGGATAATGACTCGGAGGTGCCTATGGGATGTCCAGGTGGGTTTTGGAAATACAGGCCTGGATTGCAGGGGAGAAAGAGAGGGAGAGAAAGGGAGAGGAAGGGAAACAGGGAGAGAGGGAGAGAGAAAGAGAGAGATTTGAGTTAAATATAGAGATTTGGAGGATGTGTCTGTGTGTGTAGTGTGCAACACCTGTGAAAATAAAAAAAGAAGGTAGCTAAGAACAGAATTCTTGGGAACACCAACATTTAGGGAATGGACGGAAGAAAAGGAGACTAAGAAGGAATAAGAAGTAACCAAGGAATAAGAGAAGAAGGAATAAGAGAAAAACCAAGAGTGGACGGTATCACAGTTTAAAGAAGCAGAGAGGAAAAATAAACTAAGGTCTGAAAAGTGTCGGGGCAGGCCGGGTGGCACAGCGGTTAAGTTCTCAGGCTCCAGTTCGTTGGCCCAGGATTCGCCAGTTCAGATGTCGGGCATGGACCTAGCACCACTTCACAAGCCATGCTGTGGCAGGCATCCCACATACAAAGTAGAGGAAGGTGGGGACAGATGTTAGCTCAGGGCCAGCCTTCCTCAGAAAAAAGAGGAGGATTGGCAGCAGTTAGCTCAGGCCTAATCTTCCTCAAAAAACAAACAAACAAACAAACAAAAAAGGACTGAAAAGCATCATCTGGGTTTGACACTTAGGTCACTGAGCAGAGCAATTTCAGTGGAGTGGTGGGGACAAAATCAAATTATGTGCTTGAGAAACAAATAGGCTGTGAGAAGGTGAAGAGAACAGGGGGAAGACTCCTTTTATGAACAGGAAAGAAAATAAGCAGTAACTGGGGGCAAGACAGGGACACAGTTGGGGAAAAGAAAAAGACAGAAAGATTGATGATCCAGATGAAGGAGAAATAGTGATGCAACATCACAGAGGGATTCACAGCACATGCAAGAAAGGAAAAGCCAACACGAGTATGAATACAGTAAACTCCACAGGTGTGGAAGAAAGAAATAAAGATAATGTCCATTTGATAGCCTTCGAGAAAAAGGTCAGGGGAGAATAGCATTCAAGGACTAGAGATCAACTAGATTAACAATTTAGCAAGAACAGGCAAAATTTAGGTGAGACGCAGGAGCCTAACCAGACACTCAACGATCCCCTACTAAGAAGAATGATCTTACCTTATCTAAATAAAAATCTTTATTTAGAAACTTGAGATCTGGTGGAAAATCAGAGTAGTTGTGGAAAAAAAGAGCAGAGACATGGTCCAGAAACAATGGCAAATAGTTCAAATTGCCTCTCAAGAGAAAGCAGTAGCAGAGGGAAGAGGATGGATGCCAAGCAGAGGGGGAAACACTCTTAATCAATATTGGACCTGGTCCAGCTGCCTAAAAATCACAGCCAATATTCTCAATGTCTTCCCAAATCTGAAAATTCCATACTCACCTGGAGGCTGTAACACACAATGTGCAAGAATATTAGGGATGTCTCCTGCCACAATATTCTGAGTGTCCAAGCTTCAGTCCGTTAAGTAATTCCTGGGAGAACAGACAGCTTGGCTAGACTTTGGATAAGATCCACGTAGCCCCCAATTAACTTGATAAATCTCACAAGTGAATATTTTTTCATTTACTGAAGTGGAAAATATTTCTTTAGCAGTGTCCTAGGATAGGAAGAGGAGAATGGGGAAAGAAATCTAGTAGCATCATGCTTGGCAATAAGCAAACTTAGCAAACAGAATAGAAAATAACTAGCAAAGTATTCCTGAAGTCTGAAGAATCAGAGTACACAACTGCATTTCAAAGTAAAATAAAGAAATTCTAAAGGACCTAAAATTTCCACTCAGAGACTTTTCACAATGTACCTTTTAAACTATTTAAAATATATTCAAAAAAGAAATAAAGTTTAAAAATTCAAATATATTTTGGCAATTACATTTCTGGAATTCTCTCCCTCTTCTGCCCCCCAGATTTTTTAAATTTTACACAATAAAATTCATTTTTTAGTGTTCAGTTCTAAGAACATAAATGCATAGTCATGTAACTACAACAAAAAGCAAGATACAGGAGCTGGCCCGGTGGCCAAGTGGTTAAGTTCGCGCGCTCCGCTGCAGGTGGCCCAGTGTTTTGTTGGTTCGGATCCTGGGCACGGACATGGCACTGCTCATCAAACCACGCTGAGGCAGTGTCCCACATGCCACAACTAGAAGGACCCACAATGAAGAATATGCAACTATGTACTGGGGGGCTTTGGGGAGAAAAAGGAAAAAAAATAAAATCTTTAAAACAAAAAATCAAGATACAGAACAGTTCTATCACCCAAAAGCCCTTCCTCAGGCTACCCCTTTGTAGTCAAAGGCTCCCCTATCCTTAACCTGAGGGAATCATTGATCTGTTCTCCACTGTCCCCACTGTTTTGAGTTTTCCAGAAAGTCATACAAATTTTTTTTTTAAGATTTGATTTTTCCTTTCTCTCTCCAAATCCCCCAGTACATAACTGTGTATTCTTAGTTGTGTGTCCTTCCAGTTGTGGAATGTGGGACACCGCCTCAGCATGGCCTGATGAGCGGCACCATGTCCGCGCCCAGGATTTGAACCAGCGAAACCCTGGGCCGCTGAAGTGGAGCACGAGAACTTAACCACTCGGCCACGGGGCTGGCCCCCAGAATGTCATATAAATTCAATCATATAGTGAGTAGCTTTTTGAGTTTGGCTTCTTTCACTTACCATAACGCATAAGAGATTCATTCATGTTATTATGCATAGAAATAGTTCCTTGTTATTGCTGAGTAATATTCCATCATATGGATATATCACAGTTGGTTTATCCATTCTCAAGTTGAGGGACATTCAGATTGTTTTCAGTTTTGGGTGAATACAAATAAAGCTGCTATAAATATTCACATGCAGCTTTTTGTGTCACAGGTTGTCATTTCACTTGGGTAAATACTTGGGTCATATGTTAAGGGTACGTTTTACTTTATAAGAAATTACCACAGTGTTTCCCAGAAGTTCCAGTTGTTCCACATCCCCACCAGTCCATAATCTAGTCGGTTTTCTTCTTTTGTTGTTTTTTAAGCCTTTCTAATAGGCGTATCTCGTTATGATTTTAATGATTTTTTTTATGCTTTTTCTCCCCAAATCCCCCCAGTACATAGTTGCATATTTTCTTAGTTGTGGGTCCTTCTAGTTGCAGCATGTGGGCCGCTGTCTCACCATGGCCTGACGAGCAGTGCCATGTCTGTGCCCAGGATCCAAATGGGCGAAGCCCTGAGCCGCCGCAGTGGAGCGAGCCAATTTAACCACTTGGCCATGGGGCCGGCCACGATTTTAGTGATTTTAATTTGCATTTCTTTAATGACTGAGATATTGAGCGTATTTTCATGTGCTTATTTGCCATTCATATATCTTCTCTGGTGAAGTCACTCTAATCTTTCACCCACTTTTTTTTTTTTTTAGTGGTGGTGCTTGCTTTCTTTTTTTTTTTTTTTAAGATTTTATTTTTTCCTTTTTCTCCCCAAAGCCCCCGTGTACATAGTTGTATATTTTTAGTTGTGAGTCCTTCTAGTTGTGGCATGTGGGACGCCGCCTCAGCATGGCTTGATGAGTGGTGCCATGTCCGTGCCCAGGATCCGAACCAGTGAAGCCCTGGGCCTTCACAGTGGAGCGCGCGCACTTAACCACTCGGCCACGGGGTGGCTCCCTGCTTTCTTCTTAATGAGTGTTGAGCTCTTTATACATTCTGGATACAGGTCCTATGATTCATATATGATTTGCAAATATTTTCTCCCAATCTGCCATGTCTTTTCATTAACTTAACAATCTCTTTTACAGAGTAAAAGTTTTAAACTTTGATGAAGCCCAATTTATCAATTTTTTCCTTTTATGGATCTTGCTTTCGGTGGTGTATCTAAGAACTTATTGCCTAACTCAAGATAACAAGGATTTTCTCCCTTTTCTTCTCAATATTTTATAGTTTTCCATTTTACGTTTAGATCCGTGATTGATTTTGAGTTAATTTTTACATAATGTGTGACGTGTAGGTTAAAGTTCTTTTTTTTTTTGCGTATGATATCTAGTTGTTCCAAAAACTAGTTGTTGAGAAGACTATCCTTTCTCCATGGACTTGCCTTGCACCTCTGTCAAAAATCAAATAGCCTTGGGACCAGCCCAGTGGCACAGTGGTTAAGTGAGCACGTTCCCGCTTCCGCAGCCCAGGGGTCGCCAATTAGAATCCCGGGTGCAGACATGGCACCGCTTGGCAAGCCACGCTGCGGGAGGTGTCCCACATATAAAATAGAGGAAGATGGGCACGGGCATTAGCTCAGGGCCAGTCTTCTCAGCAAAAAGAGGCGGATTGGCAGATACTAGATCAGGGCTAATTTTCCTCAAAAAAAAATAGAGGAAGATGGGCACAGATGTTAGCTCAGGGCCAATCTTCCTCAGCAAAAAGAGAAGGATTGGCAGCCGATGTTAGCTCAGGACTAATCTTTCTCAAAAGAAAAGAAAAGAAAAAGGGCTGGCCTGGTGGCGCAGCGGTTAAGTGAGCACATTCCACTTCGGTGGCCCGGGGTTCGCTGGTTTGGATCCTGGGTGCAGACGTGGCACCAACTGGCAAGCCATGCTGTGGTAGGCGTCCCACATATAAAGTAGAGGAAGATGGGCACGGATGTTCGCTGAGGGCCAGTCTTCCTCAGCAAAAAGAGGAGGATTGGCAGCAGATGTTAGCTCAGAGCTAATCTTCCAAAAAAAACAAAAAAAAACCCAAAAAAGATATATATTAATGTTATTTGGTAGAAAAATTGAAAACACAATAAAAGACATGCTGTTTATTTCAAATAGTGAAAATAAAAATGTTAAACTTCTCGTACTTTACAATGGTCCCTCTGCTGCCAGTAATTTTTCCTAACTCCTCACCTAACTCCTACTCACCCTTCAGGTCTTACCTTGGACATTCCTCCAGATCCACAGCCTTTCTTGACCTCCCAAATATGGATTAAGGGTTAACATGTGTCCATTGCACCCTGAGGTCCCCTATCATCACTCTTAACACATTATATTCTATAACTGACAGTTAACTTGTCTGTTTCTCCCATCAGGACATAAACTCTGGGTGGGCAGGAAATAGCTACACTAGCTACTTCCTTCTTCGCTCCTAGCACACAGTGGGCAACGCATAAATCTTTGTTTTGAATGACAGCAAGATAGAGAGGAAGCTAAAAAGAGGATATCCTACTTTGCAGACATACAGTAAAAGGAAACCTCCAAGAGTAGAAAGTGATAGCAGTTTTTAAAAAGGAGAGATCTTCAATAAATACATGAAGAGATGAAGGGTAAAACTACAGATTAAAAGATAAATAGGAGACATATGTAAACCATAATATTGGGGCTGGCCCAGTGGCGCAGTGGTTAAGTTCACACATTCCGCTTCAGTGGCCCGGGGTTTGCCGGTTGGGAGCCCGGGTGCGGACATGGCACCGCTTGGCAAGTCATGCTGTGGCAGGTGTCCTACATATAAAGTAGAGGAAAATGGGCATGGATGTTAGCTCAGGGCCGATCTTCCTCAGTAAAAAGAGGAGGATTGGCACCAGATGTTAGCCCAGGGCTAATCTTCCAAAAATAAATAAATAAATAAATAAATAAATAAAAAATGCTTAGCTAAAATCTACCAACAACTTTGGATATTCTGCATATTCCTTCTTTTCATAAAACATGTCTCTGCTTATATTTCAAAATCATGAACTATAATAAAAGCACCTAAATTATACCAAATTGTCCTTCCAAAAAGCAACAACAGCATGTATATCTTTTGCTTGCCATCAGGTATATTTATGTCAGTGTTTTCAGGTCTTATATAACTGGTGAAAAAACTATGGGGTAGCAGAAAACTGGACAGAGTTAGTTTGCTTAGGTTCCCAATCCCAACTCTGAACTAACCTGACATCATTGGTTCAAAATTGTCCTGTGGTCTTCAAACCAAATATTCTGAGGTTGTAGTTTATAAAAATCACCTAGTTTCTAATCTAAAGCACTCAGCGGAAAAGATCCCCTTTTTTTCCATATTTATAATGGAACTGATTTAGAAAAGGTAGTTTTTCTAAGTTTGGTAAACCACTGAGAATAGGAAAAGAAGATGTACAGCTGACATGCACACTAATTTCCTTTTATTGAAAATTTTACAAACCTATATATGCTTTTAAGCATGAATGATATCTTTATTTAAAAGTAATACCATTCTTCCCATTAAGGTGAGAGGTTTTGTGTTTTACTCTTGTTTGCAGTCTGAAAACTGCTAATTTAAGCCAAGTACATAGCACATTAAAAAATGGAAAAACAAGGAAAAAGATTAGCACTGTATGAACTACTATAGAGAAGGTACTTAGTGCCACATTCCCATAAAGCCAACCCCTCCTGATGATGTGAACGAACATATAAAGCAACTAGAGCTTAGATTCACAGGGTCATCACACTGGCTTTAACTATTACTTACACCCTAATGATTTCTAGATCTGCATCTTCATTCTAAACTGTTCTACGGAACTCAAGACCCAAATATCCAGAAGCCTACTGGACATTTGCTCCCAGATTTCCCAGACACCTCAAATCTAATATACCAAAATCAAATGCATTTTCCCTGAAATGTAACATTCTCCTACTCCTGTATTCCCTACCTTGGTTAACGACATCACTGTCCACTTGGTGGCCCAAACTAGCAATTTCACATCCATCTTCGACAACTCCTCCCTTACATACTCACAACAGAAAGTCAGTAAAATCCTTCTAGTCAGTCTCCTAAAAAGCTCTTTAATTTGTCTACAGTTTCACCATTACCACTGTAACTGAGATCTTCAATATCTCTCAAGTGATCATCACACCAGTCTCATAACCAACTAGTCTCTGTAGCCAATTTCAACTTTTAAAATCTAACTTCCACACTGTCAACAGTGTTACTTTTCTTTCTTTCTTTCTTTTTTTTTTTGAGGAGCATTAGCCCTGAGCTAACACCCACCACCAATCCTCCTCTTTTTGCTGAAGAAGACTGGCCCTGAGCTAACATCTGTGCCCATCTTCCTCTACTTTATATGTAGGATGCCTGCCACAGCATGGCTTGCCAAGCGGTGCCATGTCTGCACCTGGGACCGGAACCTGCGAACCCTGGGTGGCCAAAGTGGAACGAGCGAACTTAACCACTGTGCCACCTGGCTGGTCCCAGTGTTATTTTTCTTAAATAGTGATCCGAAAGTGTTCCTTACCTGGTTTAAAACTCTCCGATGACTCCCTAGCACCTAAGAAATAAAATTCAGACCCTTCAACAAGGCCATCCACAATTGGGCTCCAACGCATCTTTCACCTCTCTTCCTTCCATTCTTTCCTCATACTCCATGATCTAGCCATATTAAACCACTGGCCCACAGGCCCCTACTCTTATACCTCTGTACCCTTGTACAAGCGGTTCTCTGCACTTGAAACACTAACCTCTCCAATCTTTTTTTGCTGAAGCAGCCAAATTGTATTTATCCTTCAAGGCCCAACTGACTCTTCCTCCAGGAAGCCTTCTCCAACCTTCCCCACCCTCCCCGCGCCCCCTCCCCCTGCCAGTAAAACCAATGCTCCCACAGCACTTAGTGCAGATCTCTTACTGTACTGATTCATAATTACTTTTGTGTCGGTCTCTAATTAAAATGTGACCTCTTTAAAAACAAGTGTTATGTCATTCATATTTTATTCCCAGTGCCTAGCATAATGCCTAAGACACAACAGGCACTTAAATATCTGCTGAACAAATCAACTACAACACCTCTCTTTCTTTTTTTTTTTGAGGAGAATTAGCCCTGAGCTAACATCTGCCGCCAATCCTCCTCTTTTTTTTTGCTGAGGAAGATTGGCCCTGAGCTAACATCCGTGCCTGTCTTCCTCTATTTTATATGTGGGACGCCTACCACAGCATGGCCTGCCAAGCAGTGCCATGTTGGCACCTGGGATCCAAACCAGCAAAGCCCAGGCCGCCGAAGTGGAACATGCACATTTAACTGCTGTGCCACCGGGCCAGCCCCTACAACACCTTTCAATGAGACCACACAGTCCAAAAAGCTTAAGAGATTCAAGCCTGGTTTTGGCTTAACGGTGAAAAGAAAAGACACTACACAAATTTAAGCTTATGTTATTTCTTGTTTTTCATATTATTCCCTACTAGCTTCAGGGTTAGTTACTAGAAAATTAGTAACTAAGTCTTTTAAATCACTCCTTAAATGACCTAAATTTCCTCATGAAACAGTACAATCCAGTGCTGCACCAAACCACCATTTTATAACTGAGCTATCAAATCTGATAACTTATTACCCTCCTTGTATTAAGTGCATCTTTAATAAAGAAAACTTAGCATTTTTTCTGTCAAGTTGCATTCCTTTTCACCCTAAGTTATTAAACTCTGAAAGGGACATAACCAAGACCTTGATAGGCAATGAAAAGACAGAAATAGATATTAAACACTTCTCTGCTGAGAAAGCATTCACCTCTCACCAAGAATACAGTGACTTCACACTTATGTCCCCTCTGCTCAGCTATAAAGCTTCAGCCCTCCCCCTGGCCACTTTGCTTCTCACACTCATTCACTTTCCAATTTATTATATTAGAATCATCTTTTTAGAGTTGCTATAATATTTTAGGACTTTAAACCCAAGAATTAGGCTTATGTCTCTTCTGAAAATGTTCCAAGCTTCCTGTCCTGCTCTGCTGCATTATACACTGTTACTCTGCCAAAGTCTTAGCTCATTTCCTCCTCCTGCTTGTCCTGATACGGTGGTACACATCAATAATGCCCTCTCCCTTCCCATTTTCAGACTTCACTGTCTGCCTGGAACGCCCTATCTTCCTTTTTCATCTGTGAGGGCCTGTCATGCAAGTTCAATGCAGGAGACCTTTACTGACAATACCTGCACCCAGCCTTCCATCAACTCTCATAACAAGTTGTACCTCCCTCTAATATAGCACTTACTGTACTTCAATTCTAAGACACACTTTTTGCCCTCAAATTTCTCTGAAAACAGGATATATCTTACAAGTGATGGCATGCAGTCTCATGGGCAGCATTTCTTCTTTCTTAGTGGTACATAAAATAACTGTGAGCCTTACAATCATTGGCACCACAGATCTGACGGAATAAGGTATGACATTCTATTATAATTACTTTGTATACTTCTGTTTTCTCCATTAGACTGTAAACTCCCAGAGGGCAGGGGCTATGTCATAATCGTCTTTGACCAGCAAAGATTTGGGCACAAGGACAGTGTGTATCCAACAAACACTAATAATAATCAGCATTTATTTAATCAGGTAGTATACTAAACACTTTACATGTATTAACACATTTAACCCTCAAAACAAATCCCATGAAGTAAGTACAATTATTATCTTCATTTTATAGATGAGGAAATTGAGATAAAGACACATAGGTAAGTTGTTCAAAGACACACAAAGTTGCAGAAATTTGAACCCATGTTTGCTGATTACGATTCATACTGTTTATCATTTTTCCATTCAGCAAAGATTTAAAGAGCACCTACTCTAGGCCAACTACTGTGCTAAACCCTGAACCCTAAGTCCAATCTTGAACCTTTCCCCTCCAAACATCAGGACCAACCTATAAATTCACTAAGCTAAATCCACTCTCCTTTCTACTTTTCCTTTTTAATATCTTCTCATACAGTCCTCCTTTGAAGTTGTTAGAACTCTATAAAGAACCAAAACAAATGACAAAAAACAAACAAATCTGTGTGCTCTATTATTAACTAACTGTAAAAATATCACAAAAGAAACTTCAGTTAAGGAATGGGTGGCAAGATCAGAAGGGCTCTTAAGAAACAAAGATTCTGTTTATAAGCAAATATTCTCAGTAAAAGAGAGAGTGAGGTAAAAACACCATAATTTTTAAATAGACTGTTTTAAAAAGTTTTCCCCGAGGCATGAGATGCTTTTTAAAGAAAAATGGTTCATTTTATCAGAATAAAAATGAGCTAGCAGGGGCCGGCCGGGTAGCACAGCGGTTAAGAGCTCACGTTCCCGCTTCGGCAGTCAGGGGTTCACTGGTTCGGATTCTGGGTTCGGACATGGGACCACTTGTCAAGCCACGCTGTGGCAGGCATCCCATATATAAAGTAGACGAAGATGGGCACGAATGTTAGCTCAGGGCCAGTCTTCCTTAGCAAAAAGAGGAGGATTGGCAGCAGTTAGCTCAGGGCTAATCTTCCTCAAAAAAAAAAAAGAGCTAGTAAACCTCATTCCTTTTATTTTAGCCCTTGCTATACCAGGGATTCAGGATCCTTACATCCCCACATTAAACAGACTGCTCACACAACAGGCAACCAAGGCACACAACTGACCATCCCTCTCTCTCCCCCAGAGGAAGACTCCTCATTTGGTAATACATAAAAGTAACCACAAATAGAAAAAAGAATAGAAGGAGAAAAGGACAGGAAATTGTCATCACAGCTGAACAAATCTCTATCATTTTAACATAACATGGATGGCATTTATGGACTTGCCTGAAATGATGGAAATTTCCAATAGAGGGAAAAATGCATTATCAAAATTAAAAATAAATGTCCAATTATTAACAATAAAACAAGCTGGCTAGGCCAGCTCAAATATTTTATACTTCTACTTCCTCTTCCATGTGGTAGTCAAAGGTGACCTATAATAACAATAACAAATATTTTCTTTTTTAAGCTAACCTCTAAAAAAGGATAATCTGTGCTATGGACAGAGAATTTATTGGGAGAGCCAAGGAACTAGAGCAAAAAGTTAAAAATGATATATCATTGTGCATTTCCAGGAAAGAGAGGTAAAACACATTTTACCAGATAGAGAAGTTAAAGACAAGCAGGGCTCATTTGCCCCATTCCCATAAAATAATCCATTCTCCTTATCTGTGAATCTTCAAAAATCTAGTACTGGGGCCAGCCCTGTGGCTGAGTGGTTAACTTCGCGCGCTCAGCTTCGGGGGCCCAGGGTTTCGCCAGTTCGGATCCTGGGCACGGACATGGCACTGATCATCAAGCCATGCTGGGGTGGCATCCCACACACCACAACTAAAAGGACCCACAACTAAACATACACAACTATGTACCGCGGGGCTTTGGGGAGAAATTGGAAAAATTAAAAAATCTTTAAAAAAAGAATCTAGCACAGCCACTCCCTACCTTCACTTAGATGAAAGACAACTTTAATTTCCAAAAGGCCTCTACATTTCAAGCTCTCAGTCCTCAGAGCCAGCAAAACTGAAGCATCCATCTCTTTCTGTTCTTGTGAAAGGAGTTCACCTCTCCTTCAAAAGCTGTTGCTAGAAAGCCATCTTCTCTCTCTGGAAGCACACAGTTTAACTCTGTCCTTTGCTTTGTCTACCTTAAACAACAACAAAGCCTCAGGAGTGCTCCTTCAGCCTCTCAGAAAAGAATCAGCCACCTCTTGGGCTCTTGCACAGCTTTCTCTGAGGGACATTCCACCCTGGAGGTTCCACAGGCAGGATAACAAAAAGTGGAGCTGAAAAGCTGCTATATGCTTATCTGACCTCCAAAATAGAGACAGAGCCCTGGGGCAACCAGAGACTCCTTGGCAAAGGAAAACTTTTTTACAATTTAAACATAACAAATTGTATTAGCACATCCCTCACTGGGCAGCCCTCCCAGCTTGTCTCAAACTAGTTTTCTCAACTCATAATAAAAAGCTCATTAGTCCCAACTGTGTTACAAGGGAAGGAACCTGACTGAGCTGCATTCAGAAAGCATTTAACATACTGGCCCTCCATTCTCTATTTCCTTTCTCTTGGTAAAGGAACTACATACCATTTGTAAAAATGCCTAAGAGTATGGTATTTTTTCCTACACAAGTCTGACGGTTAAGTTGTCACATTACAGAACAAACTGGGATTTCTACACACGATCTGCTGTGCCTGTGCGAAAGCACATACGTGCCAATCGAGGTTTTACAAACAATATGCTTCGTCTTGACAAAGACGTCAGTCATTCCAATAATAATGGTTAGGTCTAAAATCCAGTAATATTGTTGGTGACACAGTAACATCAGCACAGTGTTTACAATTTACATTTTCATAAGCAATCTCAATCACACACATGATGCTTGCAATAGCCCTTGGAAGTACTACATCTTCCACAGGTTCAGAAAGGTTAAGTAGGACCTGCCCCAAGTTATCTACCAGCTTTATCAGTAGTGGACGTGGGTTCGAACCTGTCGTACTCTAAGCCCCCAGCCCTTTTCCCAAGACCCCTCCCAGCTTTAAACAGAGGGCTGTTGACTCCCATCCTTTACCCAGAGCAGCCTATTAGTCCGGGCGACCGGCACTTCCCTGCCTGGATCAGAGGTGGCTTCTTCAGCTCCAGCAGGGTTTTCATCCTCCACCACCCTCCCCCCACGACCATTCTCTGAAAGAAGCGGAAAGGGAGAGGCGACCGAAAGCTCCTGGGGGAAGGGACGATGACAAATGGGAGAGCGCGGGACACTGCCGCGGACTCCTTCTCTCTGCAGAGTGCACCCCCTTCCCTCCGCCACGCTGTCCAGCCCTGGGGCCAGCGATCTGACCACCCGTGCCCCAAATTCGCTCATCATCACCTCGAACTGTCCCTCCCCCACGCCCCTTCGCCTCCAACTGGCAGAGCCCACCCGCTAAGTCGGGGTATCCTTCCACCAAGTCACTCCCCTTCCCTCCCGTCGCCCACTTCCCTTCCGCCACCACTCACTGTCGGTGACTGGGCCCGGCCCTCATGGCTGCTCGGTAGCCGCCCGCCGCTGCCACCGCTGCTCCACGCCCCGGCTCCTCAGTCGCCGCCGCCGCCGTCGGGACTCGCCGGGAGCCGCTCCTGCGCCTGCGCAGTTCGGAGTGCCGGGGCCCTCTCGGGCCGCCCGCGCCTGCGCAGCCCGCGCTGGGGGCGTCTTCTTCAGTGCCTGATGCCTTGGATACCTGTGTCTCAGGTAGACATGGCCGCAGGCCTCAAGGACTTGTTCGGCTTAAAGGCTTTGGCGGCTGCCCCAGCGTTTGAGGACTCCGGAATATCTTGCCTAGGTTATTAAACCCTTGGACCGCGGTGCCCATAAGGAGCCATAGACTTAAGGGCACTTCCAGGGTTCTGGATCCCACTTGCACTTAAAGGCCTAAATTCAGGTCCTTTGAGGTGACCACTGATAATAAGTTTAGATTTCTTTCAAGAAGACAGTCACATCTAGAATCCATTGGAGGTAATTGTGTAAGAGGTGACTTTGACATCCCAGAATACAGTACTGGCCAGAGTTGCTCAGGGAACCTTGTCCAGGAGGTGACTGCACCTAGAACGCATTGGGACACTGCTATGTTCAGTCCCTTTATCAAGCACATACTGTTTTCTTGTGTTTTTTGTGTTTTGTTTTTTTTTTTGAGGAAGATTAGCCCTGAGCTAACATCTGCTGCCAATCCTCCTCTTTTTGCTGAGGAAGACAGGCCCTGCACTAACATCCATGCCCATCTTCCTCTACTTTATATGTGGGACTCCTGCGACAGCGTGGCTTGCCAAGCGGTGCCCTGTCCACACCCGGGATCTAAACCAGCAAACCCCGGGCCGCCAAAGCGGAATGTGTACACTTAACCGCTGCGCCACCAGGCCAGCCCAAAGTGCATACTGTTTATTGGACGAAAATGTTCTAGGCATCTCATATAGGCCATCGAGGCACTTGCAGGCTAATTGTCCCCTACTTTCCAGCTCTGACTGTGGAGCCTGACCCTTTTACAAACCAGGAAATGAAAACCAGTACTTTAGCCCAAGGAGACCCAACTATCAGCCCCTAGACCACTAAGCTGCTTTGGCATTGCCCAAGAAGAGACTAGACTCAAGTGAGTCCTGGGAATTCAACAACACAAACTTGAAAGCTGTGGGCAATGCACTGCAGTGAGAGGGAAGAGGAAATATAGGACTAAACTCTCTCCTTATCACTATGACTCTTCCATCCCACCTCCAGAAGGGTGTTAAAGTTCTCTCTACTTCTAGGGAAAGCACAAGCTACTCCTAATCCCGGCATCTGGTATAAGTGTTTGGACTCCTAATCTAAGATTAAGGGAAGTTTTCCTCATTTTGGAAAGAAGCAAGAATAGACCTTAAAGATTGAGAATGCTGAAAACGAAGTGTCACAGAGGTGCTGGAGACAGTAGAGCTTGCCTGTCACTAGTATTACTAATTCTTCTGTAAAAGGATGCAGAAAGATATACACAAATGCATATAATGGAATTCTCAGGTCACTGAGAAGCTGAGGGTTACTCCCTAGAGCACCTAGGACCCTGAGGGGTTTTTCTCCTCAGATGCTTGTGACTTTTATGTACATAGCTGTGGAGAAAGTGGATAAAGTGGCATAATCTCATCCCTAGAAAAACAAATCTACAAAAGGTGCGGGCCTCATGTATGAACTGCCTCCCACCTAGGCAGTTCTATCTTGACATACGCAGAGTCAAATGCAACAGCTGACTGAGGAGGGTGGTGGGCAGTAAACAGGACATCCTGTGGGTGGGGCCCTGGATCAATCCCAAAGGCTAGCTCCGGGCTTAGAAGAGTTGTCATTACTTACAAAAGTATTACCCTTTGGAATGAGAGCACATTTGGCACCACAAAGGACTTGCAAAGCCAGAAAGGAGAGAAAATTAATATTGACGCTATGTTGTGATGAATGGATGACTAAAAAGAAGGCCATAGCTGACACTAAAGCTTCCGGTAACTGTGCTTTCCCAACCCCACCGCCACATGCAGCCCCCAGGAAGGCCTGCTGGAATCTATATGATGACCATTTATCTATATGATGATATTTGAACCACAAGGATCTCCTGAGCCATTTCCCTAAGCCATTTCTTACCAAGGGCAGGATACTGGATTTGTTTTTTCCTGCCAAGCATTCATTCACTATATTCAATGACAATCATTCATAGAACCACCCCTACTCCATTTTTAGACCATGTGGATGAGCAAATAACCCAGACCCAAGTCAATCAGCAAATAACATTCCCTAAATTACAAAGATTTGTTTCAGGGATGGGCACGTAACTGAGTCAGGGCCAAAAATGTACAAGGAGAATTTTCCTTCTGGGAAAGTCTGTTGCTCTTTCCCACAAAACTGGATGTGAGAAGATGTAATATCTGGAACTGCTGCAACCATGTTGACACCACAAAGGGAGAGCCAATCCAGAGAAAGATGTAATTTATTCGCTCAATCTATTGAGTACCCACTATGTGCCAGACACTCTTCTAGGTGCAGGAGAACAATAGATATATAAATTCCTTGTCCTCATGGAACTTACAGTCCAGTAGAGGACATACAATAATAACAGCAAACATACGGCATTTACGATGTGCCAAGCACTGTTCTAAGCACTTTACACATATCAGTTATTTTAATCATAACAACCCTATGAGGGTACTATCATTATGCCTATTTTAAAGATGAGGAAACTGAGGTACAGAGAAGTTACTTGCTCTGGGTCACGCGGTACATAATGGAGCTGAGAATCAAACCCAGGATGTCTGGCTCAATAATCTGTGTGCTCAGTCACTATATTATAAACAGTGTTGTCATAGGAGGAAAAAGGGTCCTAAGAGAGAATTTAACCAGTCGTAGAAGGAATGGTCTATGTGACGGCCTGGAAGTGAAAGAGAATACCAGGCAATTGAGGGACTAAAAAAATTCAATTGAACTGAAAGAGAGTGATGAGATGGGTCTGCTGAAGTAAGCCAGAGACATGTTAATTAGTTTGCACTTTATTCTGAGAGCAGTGAAGCAAGGGAGTGACTAGGTCAGATTGGGGCCATGAGGAGGTCGGTAAGATCAAAGACCCTGAAGGGCCCTGAGGAGCCTCTTATAGCATTCCAGGCACTGCAACAGGATCATTGCAGGCAGTGATAAATGCTGTGAGGAAAAGCCTCTCTGAGGAAGTGACATTTAAGCTGAAACTTGAATGAGGAGCAGAAGCCAAATCTGGAACATAGGAGGCAGGAGTAGCAGGTATAAAGGCCCTGTGGTAGAAGTGAGCTTGCTCTATTCAAGAGATGGAAAGAAAGTCGATGTGGCTGAAGCCTTGGGAGTAGAAATAAGCAAGGCTCAATGCATGCAAGGACTTTGGATTAACCTAGTTGTAATAGGGGGCCATCCAAGGGTTTAAAGCACCATCTCCTCCCAATTCTATCCCCTTAAATCTCTGGAATCCATCTGCTTCTCTCCACTGCCTTCACTGCACCATTTTAGTGAGAAAGGTAAAATGACATCTAGTTGGAAAAAGACTTGGAGTCAGGGAAGGTTTTCCACTTTTCACATAGAAGAGGTTAGCATTTTTTAAAAATAAATGCTGATGGGAGAAACACAGCACAGAGAGAAACTGTTTATATAAAGAAGAAAGGATAATTCATAGAACAAGGTTCCTGAAGGAGTAAAACAATAAACCTTAAGAAAGGAACATTTAAGGGGCTGGCTCTGTGGCCAAGTGGTTAAGTTCACACGCTCTCCTGCGGCGGCCCAGGGTTCGGATCCTGGGCGTGGACGTGGCACCGTTCGTCAGGCCATGTTGAGGCGGCGTCCCACATCCCACAACTAGAAGGACCTGCAACTAAGATATACAACTGTGTACGGGGTAGGGGGTGGGGGTTGGGGAGATAAAGCAGAAAAAAAAAAAACAGATTGGCAACAGTTGTTAGCCCAGGTGCCAATCTTTAAAAAAAAAGAAAGAAAGAAAGGAACATTTAAGAGCCTACATTGTTTCAAGTCTTGGTTCCAAGTAAGTACATGACATTAGTTAGATATGTGTATTATCATTTTCTTTATTTTACAGATGAAGAAACTGACACTTGGAGGGTTCAAATAACTTGTCCAAACTCAAACAGCTAATAAATGGCAGGCTGAGACAAGACCCCAGGCATCTGTTTAATTTGATTAGCCTCTGCTAATCTCACAAAACACAAAATTCCCCCACAATATCCTTTAAGAGAAAATCTCTGGGAAAGAAGAGAATTAATAAGCCACTTTGACTCATTTCCCCTAATCTTTGTGTCATGCCTGGGATTCTTTCACATTTTCTGCTGCCAGCACTGTAGTACTTAATATGTGTTCCTCGGGTGATTTTGCATTTACGTAATTAAGTTCTTCAAACGCTGTTTAACCCGAAATTTCCCTTCACCTCAATTACAGTTGAAATGGCATTTCACCTAACTGTCTATCAAAGAAGATTCATATTTTTCTGCTTGCTGGTTGTCATGTATTTAGTGGCATCTTGTTCTTTGGGCATATGGGTGCCCAAAGAACATGCAGAATATCATGTTCCAAAAAGGCTGTTCCTTCCACTAACAGAGCAGGCAGCCTGAAGGCTGAAGCCCGGTGCCATTTGCAAACCATTGGTGCATTTGGCTGCCCAGGCTCTGTCAATCCTGTGTCACTCAGAGCTTCTCCAGACACAGCCTCCATTCCTACAGTAACAGCCTGGCCGTTTGGTTCTCACTATCTTCCAACAATTCTTCCCTCTCTGTCCTATATCATCAATTTTTTCCTCTCTACTGGATCCTTGCCATGAACAAACAAAAATCTCCCATTTTAAAAAAGGAAAGAAAACCCTCTCTTCACTTCACTTTTCTCTCCTCGTGTTCCGTTACCACTCCCGTTTGCTCTGCTCCCCTGGAAGAGTTGTATATATAGATATTCTGGCTATCCTCAATTTCTCTCCTCTCATTCTCTCTTAAACCCCCTCCATGTAGGCTTTCACCTAGACTGTTCTACTGAAACTGTTCCTTTCGCGTCAGCAATATATGTCACACACATGGCCCCCAGGTCACTAATACTGTCACACACACACACACACACACACACACACACACACACCGCCCCCATGATGCAAGCGATGGAGAATTTTGTCCGTTTTGTTCATTGATGTATCCCAGCATCCAGGCAGGGCCTGTACATAGTATATGTTTAATGAATCCCTATTTCCTCCAACCCGCACGTTTACCTCTCAATGTCAAGAGTTTGATTGAGAGGCTTCAAAGGATGAAGAGTGCTTAAGGCCACAAATCGGCCAAGGCAAATCAAGTTCCTCAGGCCGCTAAGGTAGTCTGGGAGATCCTAGGTAACTAAGCAGCTTCCTCTCCCTTTGCAGACCCTCTGGTTTTTCTCCCGAAAGGAATGGCCTCAAAGAGGAGATAGCAGCCGAGGTTTACAGGAGGGAAATCCGGGTCTGCTGCTCATCAGGAATACTGACTCATGGCCGCTGCCGTGAGGCCAAGCCAAAGCGGGATTGGGGCCAGCCGGTGGTGCAGCCGGTTAAGTGCGCACACTTGGGCGGCCCCAGGTTCACTGGTTCAGATCCCGGGTGCGGACATGGCACCGCTTGGCAAGCCATGCTGTGGTAGGTGTCCCACATATTAAGTAGAGGAAGACGGGCATGGATATTAGCTCAGGGCCAGTCTTCCTTAGCAAAAAAAAAAAAAAAAGAGGAGGATTGGCAGCAGTTAGCTCAGGGCTAAGCTTCCTCAAGAAAAAACCAAAAACAAAAAAAACAAAGTGGGATTGGCAGAAGATCCTCCAAGGCTGAGGCTGGAGCGTGCCAAAATGACCCTTACGGGGACCGCCAGAACAGTGCCCACCCCCAAGGCCAAGACCATTACTCCGCTAGGCGGGTTTCTCCAGCTGGGTGACGTCAGGCGCTAAGAGAACGCTTTCTGACGCTTGGCCTCGTGGGAGATGTAGTCTTTCACGAAGCACGGCTAGAAGGGCCTTTTACAAAATTCTGGCAGGAGAAGAACACACGATGTGTATAGGAGTTCAAAACGATCGTCATGCTCACACAAACTCTAAATACACATTTTCCCCCCTTCCTTAGCCTCAGCCAGTCTTTAGAGTAGTTCCTTCCCCATCCTGCTTCCAACATCCCTTCTATCTCCGCTCTCTGTTTGGGCCAATCGAGCTCTCTCCTGCTCGCTCGCCTTTCCGCCGCTCTATCCAATTGTAGGTGCGTTTCTGGTCAGTTCCCGGAGTGCCTTGCGGCTGTAATGGCTGCCCCCGGCCGGCGTGGGGCCGCGCTCTTTCAAGCGGTATTAGGGGTCTGGCAGCTGGGCCCTGTCGCCGGAAGGGAGTGGGCGACCCGGCTCACCTTGTCCTTGGGCTTTCAGCGGAAGTGCGTGTCCTGTGTCGCGGGCGCCGCTTCCTCTGGTCCCCTCCTGGCCTCGGCATCTAGGCGTTATGGCCAGAGCTCAGCCCTGGACCGTTTCCTGGGACTCTGTCAGCCCGACAGTTCCTTGACTCCTGGCGTTCCCGCCGTGCCCGTGCACAAAGGTAAAGAGCCTAGATAGATTTGTCCGGGACTGTCACGGTTTTAGCACTGAAAGTCTCGTTTAGGAGAAACCTCTCAGTTTCTGGGGATAGCATCTTTGGCCCTGTATTATAAAAATCTATCTCGAGGCCCCGAGAGACAGGCGAGCAGTGAAGGATCTCACAGGAGAGAGATACCAGGTTCTAAGAGTTTGTGAGCCAGAGGGAACCGATCTGGTCACGACCAGAGACGCTCACAAAGAGCGCAAGATTGAAGGGCCACAGGCAAGGAAGAGTTGTAGCTGTCTCCACATGGGAAGCAAACTCGATCCAATAAGTGCTCCATCTACTTGTCAAGACGCTGAGTTACACTTGGGGAGTAGCACCGTCTGTGCTTCACATAGCATAAAGTCTGGTAGGGAGGCTGCACGCATAAACTGGTAATTACAACAGTGTCATAAGGAGCTAAGACAGAGTGAGAAGGCTTACAGAGCCTTCATAACACCCTTAGTAGGGTGAGATAATCAGAGCTGGCGGGATTTCTGACTATCTGGTCTAGCTGTACTTTCACACATGTACGTACATTTACCAGGCACAACGACATAGTACAGTTTCACACAGTAATTGAGTGTTAAGTGGCAGGCATTGTGTTGAGTGGTTTTACGCAACTGCTTATTGTCAAAACAAGGTTATAAGTAAGTACAGTAATGGCATCTTCATTTTACATATGAGAAAAATAAAGGGCTTGGATAGGTTAGAGGACTTGATAAAATCATATAAACAAATTAATGGACAAAGTAAGTCTCCAAGCCAGGTCTCAGCTTCAACCTGGTGCACTAGTCTTATATCCCTACTCCCTTTGTTGGTGGATAGGATTGAGTACCTGACAGGATCCAGATTGCACTCTCTCTCACTCTCCTCCCGCCCCCACACACAGATGAGCAGGATCTCCTCTTGGTCCATCATCCCGACATGCCTGAGAACCCCCGAGTCCTACGAGTGGTCCTCCTGGGTGCCCCGAATGCAGGGAAGTCAACACTCTCCAACCAGCTGCTGGGCCGAAAAGTATGCTGCATTCTTGACCACCCCCCACACCCTTTTCATCTCTCACTTCTTGCTGTGCCTCCATTCATTTTCCTAGAGGGACCTGGGACCTCACTTGGGACTTTTTTGTTTCCGGCAGGTGTTCCCTGTCTCCAAAAAGGTGCACACCACTCGCTGCCGAGCTCTGGGGGTCATCACAGAGAAAGAGGCCCAGGTGGTGGGTACCTGCAAAGGTAGTCCAGCAAACAGGACAGAGGGTGAAGCTAAGAGGTTCTCCCTTATTGTTAGACCTGAAAAAAAAATGTTTAGACTTACCCCACTGCGGGAAGGGGAGTATTCTCTTTCTTTAGGCCTAGTGCAATTCTCTCTTTACCTTCCCCCTCTGGCCTCTAGTCAAAAAGATCTCGTTTTTTAACAGCTTCCTAATCTTCCATATATTCATAGTCACCATCTTCCTCCTGGATCCCCTCTGGAATTAAAACTGGAGGGCAAAAATCTAAAGTCAGCTTGGGAGGCTGGCTTCAAGGCCAAGTGGTTAAGTTCGCGTGCTCTGCTTTGGTGGCCCAGGGTTTTGCAGGTTCAGATCCTGGGCATGGATATGGCACCACTCGTCAGGCCATACTGAGGCCATGTCCCACATAGCACAAGCAGAGGCACTCACAACTAGAGTATACAACTGTGTACTGGGGGGCTTTGAGGAGAAGGAAAAAAAATAAATAATAAAGTCAGCTTGGCCAAGAAGGGAGAAGTCACACCCCTGACATCAAGGGTGGCCTTTCTCTTACTTCCCAGTCATAATCTTTCCTCCTGGGGCCTGGGGGTCTGGGCATCTCTCTCTCCTGATTTTAGATTCTACTTGACACACCTGGTCTCATCAGCCCCATTAAACAGAAAAGGTAATAGCTGTGTTAACTATTGGAGGTTGTAGGGGGATAGGTGTTGAAGAGGGGGTGGGAAGATTCCATCATAGGGGCTGGAAAACTCCCTTACCACACCCCATCCCTCATCAGGAGTGCATCAGTCGTAAGACCCTTCCTGACCTATGTATGTCTGTCCCTCAGGCACCATCTGGAGCTTTCTTTGTTGGAAGATCCATGGAAGAGCATGGAATCTGCTGATTTGGGTTAGGCTCATAATGGGAATCTGAAGCTCAATTTACATGGTCGTGGCCTCTCATTCCTGGTAGTTTGGGAGGAGGGGATTAGCCAGAGCCCATACCGTGAAAGTTTTGGGGGAATGGGGGAAAGAGTGGTCATATCCTTTTCATGGATATACCATGCCAACTTCCAGTTGTGGTTCTTGTGGATGTCTCGGACAAGTGGACCCGCAACCAGCTCAGCCCCCAGGTGCTCCAGTGCTTGACCCAGTTCTCCCAAGTCCCCAGCATCCTTGTTATGAACAAGGTGAGTACCACCTACCTGGGGAATGGGCTACTTTTCTCCAAGGTGCCCACTCACTGACTGCACACCCTCTGCCCATCCCGCATGCCC
The DNA here is from genome assembly GCF_021613505.1 of Equus quagga. Classification (NCBI taxonomy): domain Eukaryota; kingdom Metazoa; phylum Chordata; class Mammalia; order Perissodactyla; family Equidae; genus Equus; species Equus quagga. Next base: position 74,195,721 of record NC_060277.1, on the reverse strand, counting down.
AGGTAGATTGCCTGAAGAAGAAGTCAGTTCTCCTGGAGCTCACAGCAGCCCTCACTGACGGTGTGGTCAACGGCAAGAAGCTCAAGATGAGGCAGGCCTTCAGCTCACAGTTGGGCACTCCCTGCCCCAGCCCAGCAGCTAAGGGCCCAAACACACAGTCTGTGGGATGCCCTCAGAGGACTGGCTGGCCCCACTTCCAGGAGATCTTCATGTTGTCAGCCCTAAGCCAGGAGGATGTGAAGACACTAAAGGTCAGTTAGCTTTGGCTATAGCCTGGCCCTTGGTTTCCATCATGGGAAGACAAGCCTCAGAGTGCCTCCTGGAAGTGAGAGTGAGTAGGAAACTCCTGGTTGGGACTGAGCTGCCCACCTACTCCCTCTGTGCCCACAGCAATACCTGCTGGCACAGGCCCGGCCAGGGCCCTGGGAGTTCCACAGTGGAGTCCTCACCAGCCAGACGCCTGAAGAGATCTGTACCAACATGATCCGAGAGAAGCTCCTAGAGCACCTGCCCCAGGAGGTGCCCTACAATGTGCAGCAGGTGCAGGCACAGGGAGGGGACCTGGGGGCTCTCCACCAGGTGTACACCCAGAGCAGGACAGCTGGGTCCTGGAGAGAGAAAGGTATGGGGCTGCCTGACTAATCGTGGTGTCTCCCTGTGCAGAAGACGGTGGTATGGGAAGAAGGGCCAAGTGGGGAGCTGGTGATTGTACAGAAGCTTCTGGTGCCCAAAGAATCTCATGTGGTAAGCAGGGCTGGGCTTGGAGGAGGGACCAAGTCTCCGTTAGGCAGAGGTTCTTCCCGCACAGCTGGGGGGCCCTGAGATCAGGCTCAAGTCCCTCTTTTTACTCCACCCTTAGAGGATCCTGATTGGTCCGAAGGGGCACCTGATCTCTCAAATTGCGCAGGAGGTGGGCCGTGACCTCATGAACATCTTCCTCTGCGATGTCCAGCTCCGCCTCTCTGTGAAACTCCTCCAGTGACCACCCTCTGCTGCCCCTCCCAAGGCATGCCAGTCCAAGCTACTGGCAGGAGCCACCAACCAGAACTGCCCCTGCTGGGGGCCTGCAGGGACTGGTAAGGGGCATGGACACTAATTGACTGCTGGCTGGTCTGGCCTTGTGGAGTCTGCACAGCTCCGGCCCTGCCGTGTCTCCTGTTGGAGGAAGGAACCTACCTTAGCTCGGTTCCCAGGTGGTTCCTCTGCCTGGGGCCCCAGCTACTTAGGTCTTAGAAGGTGGCTCTTTGGTGGGAGCAGTGCCACACTGTTTCCAACTGGCATTGAGTCCAGAGTTTCTCCCTGAGTTGCCCGTTGTTAGCAAAGAGGAGATCTTTTTCCTTTCCCCTCAGTGCCTCCACCTTGAAGCCGTGTAAAGACCCATGTGTCCCAAGTGAGACAGTGCCCCCTACCTGCTCCCCAAGTCCTTGATCCCTCCCACCTCATCCCTCTCCTCTGTCTCGGATGCTAATAAAGTTAAAAGACAAGCGTTCTGGTTCTCATCTTTATTTCTTTAGAACAGGAAAGAGAAAACTTACCCATTCCCTTACCCCCACCCCAATGTCTGAACTGGAGTCTTCCTCCCTTCCAGTACTCCAGGGTCCTGAGCTCTCTTCGTGGCACGTTTTCTGGGTACAGCAAGAGAACCGTTACCATTACTAAACACAGTAATGGTAACGGTTTCCTCGACATTCCCAAGTGCCCTGGCAGTCGGCCGGCTGTGATAGGCTGAGCAGTGAGCCCGGTGGGCTTGCAGCATCCCCTGCCCTCCTCATCAGGCTCCAGAGCTGGGGGTACCCGGACTAGTACATCATCTATACTGTAGTGTCTCATCGCAAACTTACAGTATATGATGATATCCCAGCCAGGGACCTGCAGGGGGCTCAGGGAGCATGGCTTGGAGAGCACTGTGGCAGTGAGAGCCAGGGGCTGGGGGTGGAGCAGGACAGGCCACGCTGAACACACAGAGCTCCCCACTCCCTGCTCCACAGCTCCTGGGCCCACATCTCCTTGATTCTGTGGTCAAGGGCAGCCCAAGTGAGTCAGGCAAGGAGACTGGCCTGAAGAATCCTGCAGAACTGGGCTCTGTTGAGATCTCCTTAGGGACCCAGCGTCAGAGTTAAACAAGCCAGAGATCGCATAATGAGACAAGGTTCCCTCTGGTTAGCCAACAAGCAGACAGACAGACAGAGCCAGAAAAGAGGCACTTACTTGGAGCTAGAACTGCAGACTGGGGAGGCCTTTGGATATAGGGAGACCCTGTCCCTGCCTCTCCACTCAAGCTGCTTGCCTTTTAATCTACTGGCCCCTCCTATGGGTGTGGCACCTTCCCGGGTTCTAGAAGGCCCTGCCTCTTAACCCTTTCCCTGCTGGACTCCTAGGAGCAAGGGTCACTGGCCCCTCTCCCTGTTAGGCCCCTTCTCACATACTCTTTTATGGACCTTGCTAAGCCTAGGATCTACCCTTCACAGCCATCCCCATGAAGCTGGTCATCTGTCTGCTGGGTGGGCTGGGGAGAAAAAAGCACAGCCTTACCCCATCCTTCAGGGCTTACTTGCTGGTTAGAGCCCTGGTGGAGGCATTTTTTTGTTTATTGTGATTTTTTTTTTTTGGTGGTGGGAATGTTAGTTGAATCTCTATAAGGCAGGGAGGGTCCTGACATCTCGATCTCTGTGGATTCTTGGGGCAAGCTCTGACCTAAATTTCAATCCCCAGGCCCCTGCCTATGTTTATACTGAGCCCGAGGAGGCCAGACTCAGGCGGGTGGACCCCACACCCACCTCTGCCGTGGCAAGGTCTCCTGGGTAAGGGGTCCTCACTGGGAGGTGTGAGGGTAGCTGAATCTCAAGCTCTTGTGGGAGCCGGCATAAGAAAGAGTGGAGGATGGGCTGGCCTGGTGGTACCGCAGTTAAGTGCACACATTCCACTTCAGCGGTCTGGCGTTCGGACGTGGCACCGCTTGGCAAGCCATGCTGTGGCAGGCATCCCACGTATAAAGTAGAGGAAGATGGGCACGGATGTTAGCTCAGGGCCAGTCTTCCTCAGAAAAAAGGAGGATTGACAGCAGGCGTTAGCTCAGGGCTAATCTTCCTCTAAAAAAAAATTAAGTTAAATAAATAAGAATGAGTGGGGGCCTGTTCTTCAGAGCTTAAGGCACTTAGGGTAAAAGCCTGGCCGTATTTGGTTCTCTGCCTCTAGGAAAGGTGAGACTCCTGGGGTAGAGACTCCTCAAAGCAGGGCCTCAGTTATTTATTTATTTGTTTGTTTATTTATGTATTTATTTATGTATTTTTGCAGAGGAAGATTCCCTAAGCTAACATCTGTGCCAATCTTCCTCTATTTTGTATGTGGGTCACTGCCACAGCATGACTGACAAGAGGTGTAGGTCTACGCCTGGGATCCCGGCCAGGAACCTGGGTTGGTGAAGCAGAGCATGTGGAACATTAGCCACTAGGCCATGGGCTGGCCCCAGGGCCTTGGTTGTTTACATCTCCTTCTGGGGGACACATCTGCTTCTCTGCTCCCTCCCCCTCCCCTAACCTAGACAATCTGGTCTGTGTGCTGGGAGGCAGTTACACCCCTCCTCTGCAGGGGCAGATGAGGCCAGGGTCGGGGGTGGGAGAAGAGACTCAACTTTGTGGTCCCTTGGAGGTGTTCTATTTCCTGCTGCCACAACCTCGGCCTGTGCTCTCCCCTCTCTTTGGCATGATCTTCCCCCCTTTCTTGTCTGGTCAACTCCTATTCCCTCTTTAGATCTCTAAGTTTCACATCTGCAGGGAAGTCTTCCCTGGCTGGTTAAATCCTCCTGCTATGGGCTCATTTATTTATGTGATTATCCACATTAAGCAAATAATCATGAGGGCCTGGTTTATTCACTGATGTATCTCTACCACTAAATGAACGTTCATGTCGAATGACTGGCATGGACCTGAGCCCACTGTAATGTGGGGGAGGAGAGAGACTGGCCTGGCGAGGCAGGCAGACAAAGCTGTAGCTCTCTCAGGCACGTCATTTTCTCTCTTGGACAGTCCCTGTTTTTTGTAAGTAGCAGTAATAACAGTCCCCAGTTCACAGAGTCCTGAGGGCCAGGTGATTAGCTGCTGGTAAAGCACTTAGCACGTGCTAGTGCTGGCCCACAGAAGGGGTTCAGAGTAGTTAACTCCTCCCTCACCCCTTTCCCACAGCGGCTCACTGAAAGCTGCAGGGGAGGCCTCTTGTTGAACATCTGAAAGTGCATGGAATAGTCTTGAAAGCAGCACGAGGCCATTGCGAGAGCCCAGGTTTAGAGGTAACAGGCCTTGAGTGACAGTCCCAACTCCACTGCATCCAGCTCTCTGACTTTGGGCCAAGTGCTCTCAGCTTCAGTTTCCTCAAATCTAAAATGGGAGCTGTCCATACCTACCTCATATGGTGGTTGTGAGGATTATCTGACCACTCATCTCAAACTCCCAGATTAGAGCCTGGCACGTATAGAACTCATGTCAGTTTCTTTTTTTTTTTTCTTTGCAAGGAAGATTGTTGCTGAACATCCGTTGCCAACCTTCCTCTATTTTATGTGGGATGTCCCCACAGCATGGCTTGACGAGCAGTGCTAGGTCTGTGCCTGGGATCCAAAGCTGTGAATCCCAGGCCGCCAAAGTGGAGCACATGAACTTAACCACTATGTCCTCATGTCAGTTTCTCATCCTCCTTTCCTCTATCTCACTCACTAGCTGTGTGACTAGTGGTAAAGAGCCGCTTCTCTGAGCTTTGGTAGTAATACACACCTCACCAAGTTGTGAGAATTAAGTGAAAAACCTTCATAAACTCAAGTGCTTCAACTGAGTGAGGAATTATCGTTATGCCTGCTCCTGCATCCCGGCAACCCTCTTTCCTGTCCTGTGATCCCTCTGCCAGGCCACCTCTACTCAGAGACCCCACAGATAGTTCAGACTCCTTTACCAGAGTAAAGGCTTCATGCACCAGGGCCAAACTTCATGCCACTCACTGCCTGGACTTCCGCTTAGTGCCTGGGGGCCAAGGGCAAAGGTGAGCAGGAATAGAACCCAGGGGTCCTGGAGGTAGAGGAGACAGATATCTCAGCCAGCCAGAGATCCTGTGGCTGTGGCCCCTCACTGGGGTGGAGGGTGCTGTGATCAGGGTGTGGGCTGGAGCAGAGCCTGAGCCTGGGTGGGGTAGTCTGGGGACCCTGATAGGCAGACTTGGGGCCATAAGGGTGGGGGCCCTTCCGCTTATCAGGAGCCTGCAGGGGCCACAGTAGGACCTGAGGACACTTCCCGCCCAGAGCTGTATCCTGGATGGCTGATGTTCCATCCCTCTGCCTCCTAAGAACACTCAGGGGAGTTAGGATGGGAAGTCTTCTCCCTTTCCGCAAGTCACATGGAGACTTGCCTGGCCAGCATGGGGATGGGAATACAGTCCAGATCCTTGGGCCCAGCCTTGCATTCTAACAGCTTTTGCTTCACACCAGGAGCTTCATGGCTCCCCTGAGGCCAAGGTGGGCTGGTCTGGGACCTTATCCTTCTAAAGTCTAATTCTAAACCCTGCCACTGTTACCTTAAGCCCTTGACTCTTATTTATTTTTTTGTTTTGTTTACTTGTTTGGTTTTTTTTTTTTTGGAGGAAGATTAGCCCTGAGCTAACTGCTGCCAATCCTCCTCTTTTTGCTGAGGAAGACTGGCCCTGAGCTAACATCCATGCCCATCTTCCTCTTTGACTCTTGTTTAGGCCTTCTTTGGATGAAGTCCTTAAACCCTATGGTGAGTGATGAAGTTTTAAGGATGGTCAGATCTGCGAGAGTCCTTCAAAATCATGGAGTGCAAGTTCCTCATTTATTTAATTAATTTATTTATTTTGAGGAAGATTGGCCCTGAGCTAACATCCACTGCCAATCCTCCTCTTTTTGCTGAGGAAGACTGGCCCTGAGCTAACATCCATGCCCATCTTTCTCTATTTTATATGTGGGATGCCTACCACAGCATGGCTTGTCATGTGGTGCTGTGTTCACACCAGGGGTCCGAACAGGCGAACCCCGGGCCAGCGAAAGAGAATGTGCGAATTTAACTGCTGCACCACCCGGCCGGCCCTAAGTCCCTCATTTATAAAGAAGACAAAATTGAGGCCTAGAGAAAGGAAGAGAATCATCCAAAGCCTCAAAGTTCCCTCCACATCTCAGCATCAGGCAACCCATGACCCTAAGAGGAACAGGAAAGCAGCAGCAGATACCCATGGATACACAGATACACACATAACATGCAGAACACACACAGCACACATGTGTGATGCCCACATAGACATAGGACACATGGAGATACACATTAAAAAAATAGATTCAGCTACTAAAATTACTCTCAATTTCTTCTTGGCTGCTTTCCTAAGTTTTATGAAGTTGGCAGTTCTGTATAAAGATAAAAGAAGGCCAAATGATATGGTATTCAATGTTTCAGAGCATAGTCAGCAGCAAAACTCATCCTGGAACCAAGGACTTTGAGAAGTTCTGGAAGGTTCTTGCTCTTGTTTTGCTTTAGATGCAGGGGACCCAAAGTAAGAGCCTGATTGGTTCTATGAGCTTAACAGTTGTGAGAAAGAAAACCTGGAAAACTGTTCTAATCCTTCCTCTCCGTGAGATAGATTGGGGCTTGGGATCTAGGGGGTTTGTCAGAGCTGACTGCTGGAGATGGCCTTTTAGCCCGGCTCGGTTCATCTTGACTGGCCTGTGAAGCTTCTCCTAACCCACCCTGACACGTGCCCCCTACGTCCAGGCTTTGGACTTGCTCTGTTTTCCTCATCACACTTGAGAATTCATCTGATCCCTTTTTGTCCCCAACTACTCTTGTGAGTTGATCCTTGTCTGATTCTTCTCTGTGGCCCCAGGACCCTTCATGGGCCTTATCCTGGGAGGTGCTCAGAGAATGCCTTACACTGAACAGATGTTGACCCTGCCCACTGTGTGCTCAAGTACTCCACAGTTCCCTCACACTCCACTCTATACCTTTCAGCCCCACGACAAGCGTACGTTTTGAGCAACAATCCCAGATGTAGTGGGGTTCTAGCAATGGCTTCCCTGAGGGCTTTGCCAATGTCTGTCAGTCTCCAAAAGATGACTGTCTGACAGTTTTTTTTTTTTGCTGAGGAAGATTCTCCCTGAGCTAACATCTGTTGCCAGTCTTCCTTTATTTTGTATGTGGGTCACCGCCAACAAGTGGTATAAGTCTGTGCCTGGGAACTGAACTTGGGCTGCACTTAACCACTGGGCCATGGGGCCAGCCCAGACCTGCCAATTTTATAATAGAGAAACTGAGGCTCCAGGAGGAAATGTGCGGCCCTGAGTCATACAGTAAATCAAGGAGAGGCAGGACTACAACTCCGCTCTCCGGACTCTAGACCCCAGGCTCTGTGCACAAACCTGCTGTGAATGAGGTTGATTTTGTGTGTGTCTCTGTGGGGCCTTTTTGAGTTTCAGAGGCAATGGAATCAGACCTGAGTTTTGTCACTTACCAGTAATGTGATTCTGAACATATTACTTACTTCATCTGTCTGTGCCTCCGTCTCCTTGTCTCTAAAATGGGGATGACAATAATTCCCACCTCACAAGATCCTTGGGAAGATGCAGTGAAAGAATGTGTGGGAAGCCCCTGAATGAAGCAGGGATTCCCTCCTTGCTTCGCTTCCTCAAACCCTCCCACCCATCTGACCCCCTTTTAAGCCTCTCCTACCTGCTGCTCTTGGCCAACTCCAACCCAGCAACAATCCTCTCTTTTCTCTGACCTCCTGCAGCTTGTGATCCAGGTGCTCGCATGGAGCTCACACACCCTGGAATCACAGGCCATCTTCGGCTTGAACCAGAGCCTCAGCCTGCAGGGTTCAGTGGGTGTGCCTTGGAGTTCTTGCCTTTCTTTCAGACCACCTGCCCAGGACAGCCTCAGAGCAGGGAAGGAAAAGCACAACTTCGGATTCATCAGAACCTGGGCTCCCCAACCACCTGCAAAGTGGGTCGGGGCTCTGCCAGCTCTTGGAGCCCTGGTTTCCTTATTAGTAAAATAGGCTTAAAATGCCTTCTTTTCCATGATTGTGGTTGAGATGAAATGAGACAGTAGAGGTGAAAATTCTGAACCTAGAGCCTGGCTCGTATATATAACAGGAGCTCATGAAATGCCAGGCTCCTTCCCCTCTGGCTTTGCAATGGGCTCTCCCTACCCATCCTCCCTAGTGGGCCATGTAGCCATGGGCACGAGTGCTCATCACATACTGTGCGGATGCACATGATAGCGCACACCTGCCCAGGCACATATTGAGTCAGAAATAGAAACTTTCCAATCAACACCTCCCTAAGTCTGTTCATCAGCTCCCAGTTCCTGCTCTCTGGGGCCGTGGGAATTCCCATGCCCAGACTCAGGCCGTGACCTCTCCAGTGTCCAGGGACAGTCCTGAAGGTAGCTGTTGGGTGGGAAAGGATCCCCAAGGAGCCTGGGTGTCCCTCTCTCCCCAAATCCTTCCCGCCATCAGCCAGGCCCTTACCTCCCTCCCTCCCTCCCTGCCAGGACAACCTGTCTGCTTCACAGCTGCTGTGGAAGAGATAGGCAGCCTGGATTATCAGGCCAGACAAGGCTTCTTCTGACAGTTCCCTCCCCCACCTCCAGGCAAAGGTTGCAGGGCCCTTAACCCTCTCTGTGCTGGGCCCTCAGGGCCAGGGACTGGGAATAGCAGGGAAGAGGGTAGGCCCTGTGCCCCCAACACCCAGTCCCCAAGGCCGGAGTCATGAGTACAAGGAAGTGGGGAGCACCATTGCCTGTGCCTCCAGGAGCCCAGTCTGCACCCTGGGCCCTCTTCTGCCCCATCCTGGGTCTGTGGCAGCCCAGGATGAGGAGGAACAGCCTAGGCAGGCCTTTAAGGGCTTAGACAAAAGGGCTCCCTCTTCCTGAGGCTGGTTCCAGGCTCTGGGGACAGAGGCCTGGTTCTCCTGACTCTCAGAGTCCATTGTCCTGGGTGCAGTGCTAATGCATCACCCCTCTCCTTCTACTCCCAAATCATTTCCCGTTTCTCCTCTCCAGCACCCTTCAAGCCTCTTTCACCAAGGCCTCTCCTTGTTTTCTTGCTGACTGCCTTTTTGCAGGCCCCTCTGGTCATCTCCTCTGGCTAGCCACTCTCCCTGACACTAAGGCTAATCAGGACCCTCTCCTAGTTGGGCCCCACTGCAGCCACCCAGGCCTCCCTTTCCTGAAGGTCCACAGGAAGTAACACAAAAAGCAGGCGCCTCAGAGTCTGGGAGTCTGGCTTTCAGTTCTGGTTCTGGCTTAGACACGTACTGCATGATCTTGGCAAGTTCCTTCACTTCCATGCTCCTCAGTTTCCTCATTTTATAAAACAGAGGCAGTAGCTCTTTTCACAGGGTTGACTCACAGATTAAATTAGTACAAGATATATATCATTTTAGTAATCAGTTGGAAAATAAAGTTAAAACCCGAAAAAAAAATGCTTGCGAGAGTGCTTTATAAGCCACCTACTGGGGCTGGCCCCATGGCCGGGTGGTTAGTGTTCGGAGCACTCTGCTTCAGTGCCTGGGTTCACAGGTTTGGATCCCGGGCGCAGACCTACTCCACACATCAGCCACATTGTGGAGGCGACCCATATACAAGATAGAGGAAGATTAGCACAGATGTTGGCTCAGGGCTAATCTTCCTCACACACACACACATACAAAATTGTCTAAGGGGGCCGGCCCCATGGCCAAGTGGTTAAGTTCACACACTCCCCTTTGGTGGCCCAGGGTATTGCTGGTTTGGATCCTGGGTGCAGACCTAGCACTGCTCATCAAGCCACGCTGTGGCAGCGTCCCACATAGCACACCTAGAGAGGCCTACAACTAGAATATACAACTATGTACTGGGGGGCTTTGGAGAGAAGAAGAAGAGAAAAAAGCCAGCTACCAAGCAAGTACTACCAGCTAATCCACTCTAAACACTCATGAGGTGCCATACTTGATGCTAACATGAGCTACGTCATTTAGTCCTTAAAACAACCCCTACTGTAGACAGCCCCATGCTCAATCCTTGAACCTCTTCTCTTTACTGCCTATGCTCATTCCTTTCCTGATGTCGTCTTGTCCCATTGCTTTAAATACTATTTATACACTGGTGACTCCCTAATGCGTGTGTCCAGGCCAAGCCTCTCCCCTAAACTACTTACAGAATGAATCTCCCAGTTGCCAATTTCTCTGATAGGCACTTTAGACTTAACATGTCCAAAACTGAGGTGCTGATCCCACCTCAGATCTGCTCCTTCAACTGTTTTTCCCATTTCAGTAAATAGCAATGCCATTCTTCCAGACAGGCAAAAATCTTAGAAGCAATTTATTTATTTATTTTCTGCTTTTTCTCTCCAAACCCCCAGTACGTAGTTGCATATTTTAGTTGCAGGTCCTTCTGGTTGTGCTATGTGGGACGCCGCCTCAGCATGACTGGATGAGCAGTGCCATGTCAGCTCCCAGGATCTGAAACCCGAGAAACCCTGGGCCGCTGAAGCAGAGCACACGAACTTAACCACTCAGCCATGGGGCCGGCCCCGAGGCAATTTATTTATTTTTATTTTTGTTTTTATTTTTTTTGAGGAAGATTAGCCCTGAGCTAACATCTGCTGCCAATCCTCCTCTTTTTGCTGAGGAAGACTGGCCCTGAGCTAACATCTGTGCCCATCTTCCTCTACTTTACATGTGGGACACCTGCCACAGCATGGCTTGCCAAGCAGTGCCATGTCTGCACCCAGGATCTGAACTGGTGAACCCTGGGCCACAGAAGCGGAACGTGCGAACTTAACCACTGCGCCACTGGGCCAACCCCAAATTTTATTTGGATTTTTTCTTGAGGCAATTTATTTCTGAATTAGCTTTTTATTGAAGTACAACATACATTAAAAAAATGCACAACAGGGCTGGCCTAGTGGCACAACGGTTGGGTGCCCACGTTCTGCTTTGGCAGCCCGGGGTTCGCCAGTTCGGATCCCGGGTGCAGACACGGCACCGCTTGGCTAAGCCATGCTGTGGTAGGCGTCCCACATATAAAGAAGAGGAAGATGGGCCAGTCTTCCTCAGCAAATAGAGGAGGATTGGCAGCAGTTAGCTCAAGGCTAATCTTCCTCAGAAAAAAAAAGCACAACTCTGGGCCAGCCCCATGGCTGAGTGGTTAAAGTTCCATGCATTCTGCTTCCATGGTGCGGGGTTCCTGAGTTCAGATCCCAGGTATGGACCTACTCCACTCATCAGCCATGCTGTAGAGGCATCCCCCATACAAAGTAAGGGAAGATTGGCACAGATGTTAGTTCAGGGCGAATCTTCCTCACACACACACACAAAACACAACTCATAAGTGAATTATCACAAACTGAACACACCCACATAACAACCACCCAGGGCAAGAAACAGAATACTACTACCAGCACACTACCAGAACATTCCCAGGAACCTCCTGTGTTCTCTATCTCAGTTGCTCCTCTCTTCCTCTCCGAAGGACTTCTATTCTGACTTCTAATGCCATGGATTAACTTTGCCTGCTTTTTTTGGACTTTATATAATGGAATGATACACTATATATTATTTTATATCTGGCTTGTTTTGCTCAACATTATGTCTGTAGAGTCATTCAAGTTGCATGTATCACAAGTTTATTTTTATTACTGCATAGTACTCAATTTCATGAATATACTACACTTTATTCATTCTACCATTGGTCAATATTTGGGTTGTTTGAATTGGGGAGCCTTGATTCATAATGCTGCTATGAATATTCTTGTACATACCTGTATGTATATTTATGTTGGGAGTGGGATGGTTGGGTCATAGGGTTTGCTTATGTTCAGCTGTAGTAGATTCTGTCAAACAGGTTTTCAAAGTGGTTGTATCAATATACATTTTTACCAGCAGTGTATGAAAGTTCAATTGCTCCACATCCTCACCTACACTTGGCATTATCACTCTTTTCCATTTTGGTCATTCTGGTGGGTGTGTGGTGGTATCTCATTTTGGGTTTAATTTGCATTCCCTGATGACTAATAAAGTTATGCACACTATTCCCATTATCCACTGCTGTATAACAAATCATCCCAAACTTAGAAGCTTAAACAGTTAACAGTCTTTTTACTCTTACACAGTTTCAGGGGTCAGGATTTCAGGAGGTTGGCTGGGCAGAAGTGGCTTGGGGTCTCTCATGCAGATGCAGTTCGACAGGAGCTGGAGGAGCTGGGGGCTGACCAGGCATCTCTCTCTCTTCCTGTAGCTCAGGGCCTATGAATGGGGTTTCTCTGTTGGGCTTCCTCACAGCGCAGTGGCCTCAGAACAGTCAGACTGCTTACACAGTGGCTGAAGGCTTAAAGACAGAGTATTCTAGCAAATAAAGTGGAAACTACGTTGTCTTTTGTGGTCTAGCCTCAGAAGTCACATAGCATCACTTCTGCTATATTCTATTGACCTAAATAGTCACAAAATTTCACTTAGTTTCAAGGGAAGAGGGCAGAGGTTCTACCTCTAGTTGGAAGGACTGTCAAAGTCACACTTTTGCTTTCTCTCTCATGCCCAATATGTCAGCAAGTGTGGCTGGTTCAAAATATATCCAGAATCTGGGAGCTTCTCACCACCCGCATTGGTCCAAGTAGCCATTGTATTTCACAAGTAAGAGGAACATGTGGAATGGAAGATACTGTTGCCACTATCTTTGTAAAACACAATCTGCCACACACATTTTCATATGTCTATCGGCCATTCTGCATAGTGCCTGAGCCCATAATTTGTCTATTTTTCCGCTGGGTTATCTTTTCCCTTATTGATTTGCAAAATATATTCTGGCTGCTAGTTTTTTCCCCCCAGATATACGTATTGCAAATATCTTTTCCCATTACTCTGAGGCTTGCCTTCTCATTCTCTTAATGGGTCTTTGTGTGTGTGTGTATTAATTGAAATTTTTAGGGGCCGGCCTGGTGGCGCAGTCGTTAAGTTCATATGTTCCTTTTTGGCGGCCCGGGATCGCTGGCTCAGGTGCCAGGTGTGGACCTATGCACCGCTTGGCAAGCCATGCTGTGGCAGGCGTCCCACATATAAAGTAGAGGAAGATGGGCACGGATGTTAGCTCAGGGCTAACCTCCCTCAAAAAAAAAATTATTTTATTGAGTTCATTGTAGATTCACATGCAATTTTAAGAAATAATATGGAGAGATCCCTTGTACACTTTGCCCAGTTTCCCCAATGGTGACATTTTGCAAAACTACAGTATAATATGACAACCATAGCCAAATATTGCAGGATGTTGACATTGACATAATCCATCTATTTTATTCAGATTTCCTATTTTATTTGTGCTCATTTGCATGTATGTATTAAGTTCTATACAATTTTATCACCTGTGTATGTTCATGTATCCACAACCACTGCTAAGTTGCCCAACAGTTTCAGTACAAGGATCCCTAGTGTTTATCACCACACCCACTTCCCTCCTTCCACTCCCACCCCCTACCTCCCCGTCTCTACCCCTGGCAGCACTAATCTGTTCTCTGTTTCTTTTTTTTGTTTTGTCATTACTATTTTTTTTTTGAGGAAGATTAGCCCTGAGCTAACATCTGCCACCAATCCTCCTCTTTTTGCTGAGGAAGACTGGCTCTGAGCTAACATCCATGCCCACCTTCCTCTACTTTATATGTGGGATGCCTACCACAGCATGGCGTGCCAAGCGGTGCATGTCTGTACCGGGATCTGAACTGGCGAACCCCAGGCCGGTGAAGCAGAACGTGTGAACTTAACCGCAGCGCCACCGGCCTGGACCCTGTTCTCTGTTTCTAAAATGTTGTCATTTCAAAAATGTTATATACAACCTCACACCCATTAGATGGCTACTATTAAAAAACAGAAAGTAACAAGTGTTGGTGAGGATGTGGAGAAGTTGAAAACCTTGTGCACTGTTGGTGGGAATATAAAATGGTACAGCCACTGTGGAAAACAGTATAGTTCCTCAAAAAATTAAGAACAGAATTGCCATATGAGCCAGCAATACCACTCCCGGGTATACACCCAAGAGAACTGAAAGCAGGCTCTTGAAGAGATATTTGTACCCCCAGGTTCACAGCAGCATTATTCACAATAACTAAAACATAGAAGCAACCCAAGTGCCCATCGACAGGTGAATGGATAAGCAAAATGTGGTATATACATACAACGTAACATTATTCAGCCTTAAAAAAGGAAGGACACCTGCTACAACATGGATGATCATTGAGGACATTATGCTGAAATAGTGAAAGAAGCCAGTCACAGAAAGACAAATACTGTATGATTCCACTTTTATGAGGTATTTAGTCAAATTCGTAGAGACAGAAAGTAGAATGGTAGTTGCTAGGGACTCAGGGGAGGGACACTGGGGAATGAGTGTTTAATGGGTACAGAGCTTCAGTTTTACAAGACGAAAAGAGTTCTGGAGATGGATGGTGGTGATGGCTGCATAAGGATGTGAATGTCCTTAATACCACTGAAGTGTGTGCTTAAATATGATTAAGACGGTAAGTTTTATGTTATATGTATTCTATCACAATTAAAAATAAAAAATTATATAAATAGGGGCTGGCCCAGTGGCGTAGTGGTTAAGTTTGTGCCCTCCACTTTGGCAGCCCAGGGTTCATAGGTTTGGGTCCTGGGCATGGACCTACACACTGCTCACCAAGCCATGCTGTGGTGGTGTCCCACATACAGAACAGAGGAAGATGGGCACAGACGTTAGCTCAGGGTGAATCTTCCTCAAGCAAAAAAATAAATTAAAAATAAATAAATAAATAAATAGAATCATATAGAATGTAACAGTTTGGAATTGGCTTTTTTTGCTCAGCATAATTCCTTGGAGATTGATATGTCTTTTAATAAAGATATTCTTTTTTTTTTTTTCCTTTTTCTCCCCAAAGCCCCCCAGTACATAGTTGTATATTTTTCGTTGTGGGCCCTTCTAGTTGTGGCATGTGGGACACTGCCTCAGCGTGGTTTGATGAGCAGTGCCACGTCCGCGCCCAGGATTTGAACCAACGAAACACTGGGCCGCCTACAGCGGAGCGCGCAAACTTAACCATTCAGCCACGGGCCCAGCCCCAATAAAGATATTCTTAATTTTAAAGATTTTATTTTTCCTTTTTCTCCCCAAAGCCACCTGGTATATTTTTAGTTATGCGTCCTTCTGCTTATGGCATGTGGGACGCCACCCCAGCATGACTTTATGAGAGGTGCCATGTCTGAGCCCAGGATCTGAACCCGTGAAACCCTGGGCCACCAAAGCGGAGTGCGTGAACTTAACCACTCGGCCACGGGGCTGACCCCAAGAGATTCTTAATTTTAATGTTCTAATTTATCAATCTTTCCTTGATAGTTATTGATTTTTGTATTGTTTTAAAAATCTTTGTTTACCTTAAGCTCATTAAAGACATTCTGTTATTTTCTAAATATTTTTTATTTTACTTTTCATAGTTAGATCTACAATCCATCCAGAACTGCTTTTGCGTACAATGTGAGGTTCAGAGTCAAGAACTAGTTTGCTCCCATACAGATACCCAGTGTCTTTTTTTTTCAAGATTTGCACCTGAGCTAACAACTGTTGCCAATCTTCTTTTTTTTTTTTCCTGTTTTTTCTCCCCAAATCCCCCCAGTACATAGTTGTATATTTAGTTGTGGGTCCTTCTAGTTGTGGCATGTGGGACACCATCTCAGTGTGGCCTGATGAGCAGCGCCATGTCCGCGCCCAGGATCCGAACCAGCGAAACCCCGGGCCTCCGAAGCCAAACGCTTGAACTTAACCACTCGGCCACGGGCCGGCCCCTCCAGTATCTTTTATTGAAACAAGTGTCCTGTCCCCACAGCTCTACATTGCCACTCTTATCATAAAACAAGTATCGATCTATTTCTGGACTCTCCATTCTATTCCATTGGTCTACTGTGTGCCAATGTCACACTTTCTTAATTACTAAAACTTTAAAAAGTCTTGGGGCCACGCCGGTGGCGTACTGGTTAAGTTTGCACACTAGCTTGGGCAGCCCGGGGTTTGTGGGTTCGGAACCAAGGCACATACTTGGCACTGCTCATCAAGCTACATTGTAGCGGTATCCCACATAAGATAGAAGAAGATTGGCACAGATGTTAGCTCAGTGACAATCTTCCTGAAGCACAAAGAGGAAGATTGGGGCCAGCCGGTGATGCAGCGGTTAAGTACGCACGTTCCACTTAGGTGGCCCAGGGTTCGCAAGTTTGGATCTTGGGTGCAGACATGGCACCACTTGGCAAGCCATGCTGTGGTAGGTGTCCCACGTATAAAGTAGAGGAAGATGAGCATGGATGTAGCTCAGGGCCAGTCTTCCTCAGCAAAAAGAGGAGGATTGGCAGTAGTTAGCTCAGGGCTAATCTTCCTCAAAAAAAAGAAAAGAGAAAAGAAAACAAGAAGAAGAATAAAGTCTTTTTTTTTTTGAAGGTTTTATTTTTTTCCTTTTCTCCCCAAAGCCCCCTTGGTACATAGTTGTATATTCTTCATTGTGGGTCCTTCTAGTTGTGGCATGTGGGACGCCGCCTCAGCGTGGCCTGATGAGCAGTGCCACGTCCGCACCCAGGATTCAAACCAATGAAACACTCGGCTGCCTACAGCGGAGCACGCAAACTTAACCACTCGGCCACGGGGCCAGCCCCAAGAATAAAGTCTTGATATCTGATAGTTTAAATCTTCCGACTTTGCTTTTTCAAGTTTGTTTTGCTTATTCTTTGTCCTTTGGCATTTCCCTATAACTTCCAGAATTAGTTTGTCAATTAATAATCTCTTGGGATTTTGATTGGGATTGTGTTGAACCTATGGCATATTGAAGGACATAGCACATTGAAGGCATTTTTCATTTGTTTTTCTCTCATACCCAATACATCAGCAAGTGTGGTTACTTCAAAATATATCCAGAATCCGAGTGCTTCTCATCACCCTCATTGGTCTGAGTGGGCATTGTATTTCATTTTTTGTGTGTCTTTTTTGAGGAAGATTAGCCCTGAGCTAACACCTGCTGCCAATCCTCCTCTTTTTGCTGAGGAAGACTGGCCCTGAGCTAACACCAGTGCCCATCTTCCTCTACTTTATATGTGGGACGCCTACCACAGCATGGCTTGACAGGCGGTGCCATGTCTGCACCTGGGATCCAAACCGGTGAACCCTGGGCCGCTGAATCAGAACGTGCGCACTTAACTACTGCACCGCCAGGCCTTTGTTCTATAGATACGTGTAAACATTTTTTCTGACTTAGCTTGCCTTTTCATTTTCTTAAGTTTCTTTTGATGAACAGAGACTTATTTTGATGTCCAATTTATTCATTTTTCTTTTCTTTAAGATTATGATAGTTAACAACCTTGTGAAATTAAAGTTGTACATTATTGTTAGTCATGTTGTAGGTACACCGCCTCACCCTTTGTGCCCTCCCCCCACCCCCTTTTCCCCTGGCACCAATCAGTTCTCTTTGTCTATATGTTAACTTCCACCTATGAGTGGAGTCATACAGAGTTCGTCTTTCTCTGCCTGGCTTATTTCACTTAACATAATACCCTCAAGGTCCATCCATGTTGTTGTGAATTGGAGGACTTTGTCCTTTTTTATAGCTGAGTAGTATTCCACTATATATATACCATATCTTCTTTATCCAATCATCAGTTGCTGGACACTTAGGTTGGTTTCACGTCTTGGCTATTGTGAATAATGCTGTGATGAACATAGGGCTGCATGGGACTTTTGGAATTGCTGATTTCAGGTTCTTAGGATAGATACCCAGTAGTGGGATGCCTGGGTCATAAGGTATTTCTATTTTTAACTTTTTGAGAAATCTCCATACTGTTTTCCATAGTGGCTGCACCAGTTTGCATTCCCACCAACAGTGTATGAGGGTTTCTTTTTCTCTACAACCTCTCCAACATTTGTCACTCTTGGTTTTGGATATTTTTGCCATTCTAACAGGTGTAAGGTGATATCTTAGTGTAGTTTTGATTTGCATTTCCCTGATGATTAGTGATGATGAGCATCTTTTCATGTTTCTATTGGCCATCCATATATCTTCTTTGGAGAAATGTCTGGTCATGTCCCCTGCCCATTTTTTGATCGGGTTGTTTGATTTTTTGTTGTTGAGCTGTGTGAGTTCTTTACATATTATGGAGATTAACCCTTTGTCGAATAAATAACTTGTAAATATTTTTTCCCAATTAGTGGGCTGTTTTTTTGGTTTCAATCCTGTTTTCCCTTGCCTTGAAGAAGCTCTTTAGTCTGATGAAGTCCCATTTCTTTATTCTTTCTATTGTTTCCCTCGTCTGAGGGGTTATGGTGTTCGAAAAGATTCTTTTGAAATTGACGTCAAAGAGTGTACTGCTGGGGCCGGCCCGGTGGCACAGTGGTTAAGTTCGCACGTTCAGCTTCTCAGCGGCCCGGGGTTTGCTGGTTCGGATCCCGGGTGCAGACATGGCACCGCTTGGCAATCCATGTTGTGGTAGACGTCCCACGTATAAAGTAGAGGAAGATCGGCACAGATGTTAGCTCAGGGCAGGTCTTCCTCAGCAAAAAGAGGAGGATTGGCAGTGGTTAGCTCAAGGCTAATCTTCCTCAAAAAAAAAAAAAAGAGTGTACTGCCTATATTCTCTTCTAGAAGACTTATTGTTTCAGGCCTAATCTTTAGGTCTTTGACCCATTTTGAGTTTATTTTTGTGAATGGTGAAAAAGAATGGTCAATTTTCATTCTTTTACATGTGGCTGTCCAGTTTTCCCAGCACCATTTGTTGAAGAGACTTTCTTTTCTCCATTGTAGGCCCTCAGCTCCTTTGTCGAAGATTAGCTGCCCATAGATGTGTGGTTTTATTTCTGGACTTTCAATTCTGTTGCATTGATCTGTGCACCTATTTTTGTACCAGTACCATGCTGTTTTGATTACTGTAGCTTTGTCGTATGCTTTGTAGTCAGGGATTGTGATGCCTCCGGCTTTATTCTTCTTTCTCAGGATTGCTTTGGCAATTCGGGGTCTTTTGTTGCCCCATATGAATTTTCAGATTCCTTGTTCAATTTCTGTAAAGAATGTCATTGGGATTCTGATTGGGATAGCATTGAATCTGTAGATTGCTTTAGGTAGTATGGACATTTTAACTATGTTTATTCTTCCAATCCATGTGCATGGAATGTCTTTCCATCTCTTTATGTCATCATCAATTTCTTTCAGGAAAGTCTTGTAGTTTTCATTGTATAGATCTTTCACTTCCTTGGTTAAATTTATCCCAAGGTATTTTATTCTTTTTGTTGCGATTGTGAATGGGATTGAGTTCTTGAGTTCTTTTTCTGTTGGTTCATTGTTAGCGTACAGAAATGCTACTGATCTATGTATGTTGATTTTATACCCTGAAACTTTGCTGTAGCTGTTGATTGTTTCTAATAGTTTTCCTATGGAGTCTTTGGGGTTTTCTATATATAAGATCACGTCGTCTGCAAACAGCGAGAATTTTACTTCTTTGTTGCCCGTTTGGATTCTTTTTATTTCTTTTTCCTGCCGAATTGCTCTGGCCAACACTTCCAGTACTATGTTGAATAAGAGTGGTGAAAGTGGGCACCCTTGTCTTGTTCCTGTTCTCAGAGGGATGGCTTTCAGTTTTTGTCCATTGAGTAAGATGTTGGCTGTGGGTTTGTCATATATGGCCTTTATTATGTTGAGGTACTTTCCTTCTATACCCATTTTATTGAGGGTTTTTATCATAAATTATTGATTTTTCTTTTACAGTAAGTCCTCTTTTTTTTTTTTCGTCCTAAGAAATCTCACCTATGCCAAGGTCATAAAAACACTCTCCTCTTATTCTATAAATATTATGGTTTGAGTTTTTACATTACGTCTATTATCCAGCTCAAACTAGTTTTTGTGTATGGAGTGAGGCAGGGGTTGTGATTCAATTTTTTTCCCCAAACAGACCTAATTTTTCCAGCACCATTTTTGGAAAAGAGATTCCCTTTTCCCTGAATTGTCTCAGGGCCTAGAATGATCCTTTTATTTTTTAAAGATTGGCACCTGAGCTAACAACTGCCAATCTTTTTTTTTTTTCCTGCTTTTTCTCCCCAAATCCCCCCAGTACCTAGCTGTATATTTTAGTTGTGGGTCCTTCTAGTTGTGGCATGTGGGACGCCTCCTCAGCATGGCTTGATGAGCGGTGCCAAGTCTGAGCCCAGGATCTGAACTGGCGAAACCCTGGGCCGCTGAAGCAGAGTGCGTGAACTTAACCACTCAGCTCTGGGGCCGGCCCCTAGAACGATCTTTTTAGATGTGTGAGATCACATCACTCCTCTTTCAAGACCCTTCAGTGGTTTCCCATCTCAGAGTAAAGGCCAAAATACGCCCCATTAAGTTTCCACATGATCTGGAAACAGGGTTCCATCCTGACCTCATTTACTGCCGCTGCCCCCTGCTCATTCGCTCTCTCGTTTCCAAACACACTGACCTCTTACTGTTCTCAGACACACTCCCTCTCGGGCTCTTTGGCCACAAAGCTCTTCTCTCAGATATCTGCATGGCTCATTCCTTTACTTTCCTCAGTGCTACCTTCTCAATGAGGCCTTCCTTTGACACCCTAAAATTTCAACACCCTCCTCAACTTCCTATTCCTCTTCCTGTTTCATTTTCCTCCCTAGTACATATATACCATTGTCTAACATACTGTATATTTCATTTTTCTCATTTTGTTTTCCCCACCTGAATATAAACTCTAAAAGCTAGGGATTTGTTTGGTTCACTGCTGTCTCCCCAGCATCTAGGACAATGCCTGGCACATAGCAAGCATTAGATAAATAAGAATACTGAAGCCCAGAAAGATGAAGTTACTTGTCCAAGATTACATAAGTGATAAAGAATAGAGCTGAAATTTAAACCCAAGCAGTGTGACTCAAGTTTATGCTCTTAAGCTTGAGAAATGGGCTCCATCACAGAGGGGTTCAGGACAGGCACAGAGGTGCAGTAAGCCTGGCAGACCCCTCCACCTTCCTCCTGCAATGGAGACAGGTCGCCCAGGGCTCAGGTCCAGCCTCAGTACCTGGGCCAAAGGTGGCCCTGCCCAGGATGCTACTGGGGGCAAGGCCAGTGTACTGATGCCCCCCAGTGGCTAGGGTGGTAAAGAACAGACAAAATATAGCCTTCAGGCTGAAGTCATGTCTGGGTGGGGGACCTGTTTGAGGCTTGACCCCAGTCTCTCCCCTCACAGAAGACACAATACAGGGCATGGGCATAACAGATCTTTATTTTACCAGAAGGGACAGGTAGCGGGGCAGGGCAGCATCCAAGCCCCATACCAGACACGCAGCATCCACATGCAGGAAGAGCTACACAGGCTGGGGCAGGGCCAGGGGTAGGGGACTTGGACCATAGAATACCCACAGCACCCTGGCCAGGATGCTTGGGTCCTGGGCTCTTCTGCCTCCATTAGGGCAAGGAGACAGAGGACTGGGCTGCTTCCCCATGGCTGGAACTCTATCACTCTGGCCAAGAAGGATGGCACAAGGGGTATGGAGTCTGGCCAGTCAACAGCACTTGGTTCTGTACAGGGTTGGCACAGTCTTGCCCACTGGAAGGGCCTGGGCCTGATATCCAGGACAGCGCAGCCCTAGCAGGAAGAGGGTCTACACACTTTCTAGTCCCCAACAGGGCTAGACCCTGATCCCGCAAAGGCTTAGGAAAGTTGGGACCAAGCCCCACTCCACCCAGTAGGGACGTGTCCATGAAAGGGACTTCCCTGAGCACAAACAGGGGCCTCCTAAGGCAGTAGTAAACCGAGGGAGCTGTTATAGACAGGAGGCCTTGCCTCTGTGCCCCTGGGGTAGGGGACAGAGAGGGAAGGGATGAAAGCAGGCCTGGGGCCGGAGAGGGGTGAAGTGAAGAGCAATGGCCCTGGGCCTGCAGGCCATGGCTACCTAGGCCTAGAGGGCCAGAGTGGGTGAGGCTGGGGGCTTCCTGGGGCAGGGTGGAGGACTGGGAAGACCAGGCCAGGACAGGGGAGGTTGGCCATCCTACCCAGACCCCCTGCACCCATGCTGAGCTCTGGCCAGGGCCACAGGGAGGATGGACAGATACACAGAGAACTTCAAGGCACCAGGATTCGGAGGAGCAGCAGGGCCACCTCCCAGAGACAGACAGTGATTATAATAAACATCTTTAGCTTAAACTACATGATGTGTGTAGAGGGCAGGAGGAGAGAGGGAAGAAAACAGATAAATGAAGAGACAAACAGGGAGATGAAGGTGGAAGAGATAAACCAGATAAATATGGCAGTGAAAGTGAGGGTGTTGGGAAGAGGAGAAGAGGAAGGAGACAGAGACAGGAGAGAAGGGAAGACAGCCAGAGAAGGCCTGCACACGCAGCACTTCTGGTCCCTACAAAATAAGGCACCAGAGTCAGTAACGCTCCTGTTGTCGCTGTGGTATTAAAACGAGTGCTGAAGGGAGAGGTGGGCAGCTGCTGAAGGGTGTGGGCCCTCAGGAGCCTCACACCTGTGCACTGGTGGCCTTCTTGATCAGGGGTATCTGCAAAGATGGGAGATGCCATGAGGCCCTGGTTCCAGGGTCCACAACTGTTCCACCTGGGCCCGTTCAATGGGCTGCCCAGGCAACCCCAGCACAGCTAGCTAGGCACACACCTGAGTCAGGTCCACGCCTGTGAGGGCATGCACAGAAGCAGGCAGCTCGGCCAGCAGTCGGTTCACTTCTGATGTCACCTTGCTGTTGTCCCCACTGAGGATCACAATCTCATCGACTTTGGTGAGTGGGGCAGCAATTTTGGCAGCAATCTAGGAGGCGGAGTGGGAAGAGAGCTTGGCTGGTGCCCTGACTCTGTCCACTTGCCCTGTCCAGCATCTCTCCCTCCCTTCTCCACCTCACCCAAACCCCAAAGCAACCTGGGTGGCTCTTATTTGCAAGCCAAGGTCAGAGAGGCCCAGTGGGCCAGGGATGAACCTATGCCTATTGTAGGGTTCCTGCCCCTCCATTGAGTATGCCCCTATCTAAACCTTCTAGTCAGCCTATTGCTGTGCTACTGACAAGGCCCAGAGAAGTTTCAGCACTTGCCCAGCTAGCCCCAGCCTGGGATGGGAGCCTCACCTCGGGCAGGGTCTCCAGCACCAAGGCCATCTTGGCTGCGTCCCCATATTTCTGGTAGGCCTCAGCCTTGAGTTTCATCCGCTCGGCCTCTGCCTTGCCCATTGCCTCGATGACTGCTGCCTCTGCCTCCCCGATTTTGCGGATCTTCTCAGCCTCTGCCTGTGCCAAGAGGACCTGCTTCACCCTGGGGGATTCCAGGCCAGACAGGATCAGTGGGAAGTGCCAAGGGCCCCTTAAGCCTTGCCTGGGGGCCAGCAAACCCTCAAGCCCTCTGCTCTGGCAGGTGTCAGGGGTGGGGGACCCATGAATGGGGGTGCCCTGGCCTTCTGGCTCTGGTCAGGGACAGGCCACTGGCTCCCAGGTCCAAATGAGGGGACTAACCAGGTTGCCGTTTGTGCCAATTATCATACTAAGCCCTCGAACCTCCTTTATCTAATTCAGTCTTCCTGACAACAATCCCATGCAGGAGGCAGGAATAAGCAGGTACGGAGGAGAAGTGGCTTGCAAACTGCGGTCAGGAGAGTGGAGGGAGTGCATGGCGGCAGAGGAGCTTGACTAGTCCCCCAGCTCTGGCACCCGGTGGCACTCACTTTTCACCCTCAGCGATCTGCTGTATGCGGTGGGCCTCGGCCTCGGCGGGGCGGCGCACTGTGGCAATGAGCTCCTTGTCTACACGCAGGATCTCCTGCGCCTCCACTGCAATCTGCTTCTTGCGCTGCACAATCTCAATCTCAATTTCTTCCTGCCGGATCTTCTGTTGCTCACGGGCCCCTTGTAGCTCATAGGCCAGCTGGGCCTCAGCTGTCTGCGGTAGGAGTGTGGTCAGCATGTCAGAGGCTGGCCACCAAGTTTTGAGCCCTGAGCCCCAACCCAGGATACCCTACAGCTTCTCACCTTGATGTTGACCTCCTCACTGAAGGCTGACTTTTGCAGCTCAAAGACTCGTTTGGAGTCGGCAATCTTAGTGTCTGCCATAAACTTCACGTCCAGCATCTCTTTCTTGCACTCGGCTTCCTGGGAGCAGGAGGGGCAGGTGCTGGGGGTACCCTAAGCAACCATGGTCCCAGCACCCCTAGCTCCCTGTCCCTGGGGGCAGGAAAGAAAGCCCACGTACCCGGATGCCTGCATCCCGCTCGGCCTCGGCCACTCCGATGTCGGCATCTCTTTGTACCACAGCAGTCTGTGTCTTGCCCAGGGAGCTCAGATAGTCTACTTTGTCATACACGTCCTGGGGAAGGAAGGGGGAGTCATCGCTGGGAAGTCATAGGCACAAAAGTGCCCCTCCTGCCAAGCCCCCTGCTCCCAGATGGACACGGCAGGTTGGCTACAGCCCTCCCATCACACTGTACCTTGATGGTGAAGCTGAGGATCTCGATGCCCATGCGGCCAACGTCAGGGGCTGCCACCTCCCGCACCAGCTTGGCAAACTGGTCCCGGTCTTGATAAATCTGCTCCACAGTCAGGGTCCCTGGGGGCAGAGGAATCATGGGCTGGCTCCCTAGGGGCGCAACCAGCTGGGAAAGGGAAGAGGTGTGCAAGTAGAGGCCTGAGGGTATGCAGGGGTTGGGCAGTCTGAGCTGGGTCTTCTCCTTAACAGTGTATAACACTGAGCCTCCTCCTGCAGGGTCCAGGCTGGGTGAGGAAAAGTGTCCTCAGCAGCACCAGGTGCCTGCCCAGACTGGCAGCCCCTCAGCCCATCTCAACGCCCTCCCTTTCACTCAAGTCACCTGAAGTTTTCGAAGAAAATACTTGAGGGAAAATGTTTCAGCTTTTCAGCTAGAAACCTCAGTGGGACTGACAGACCCCCTGCTCTGCCCCACCCCATTCCATGGCCCTGGCCTGGGGGCACTGTGAGGCTCCTGGAAGACAGCAGAGGGGTCCCTGGCGTGGGCAGGGCCTCACCAAGGATGGAGCGCAGGTGCCCCTCCAGGGTCTGCAGCACGACATTCTTGATGTCCTGCACATTCTTGCCCAGGAACTGCTCGCAGGCCACGGCCAAGAGCTCCTTCTCTGTCATGATCTTCACCTGCCGGAGGTCACAGAGGTGCCTGAGCCAGGCCGGCGGGAGGCAGACGGAGGCCCCAGACCCAGAGGTGTGGAGGATGGTGGCTGGCCCCTCCCCTCCCTTTTCAGACCTGGAGGCCTAGGGGGCAGCGGGGTGTCGGCCGGGGGGGGGGGGGGGGGGGGGTGAGTCTGCCTGAGGCCTCTAGTGGGGAGAACACACAAGGAATTCTTAGACTGAGAAATTTCATCTCCACTGGCAGCCCCAGGGCCTGGTATGGCCTCTCTCCTGGGCATTTGGGGCTTGTCCCTCCACCCCTCCAGCCCACTCACTGTTCCCTCATTAACCAATTCCTCTCTTACAGGCTCCTCACAGGTGGGAGACCTGCAGGCTCAGAGGCAGTGAGTGCAAAAAGAAGAATGAACAAGAGGGACATAGACAGACTAGGAAAGAGCCTGGACAGGGTAGGAGACAGGTCCAGGGGGCTCCCACCGAGGGTGGGCATCCTCCTGACTTTCCTTCCTGAGGTACTAAGCCAACACCCCCTCACCAGAGGCCTATAATACAGTTGAATCTCGCTGCCCTGTGAAGTCGAGAGGTGGACTAGAGCAGGAAGCCCCTCACCCAGGCACCGAGCTGAGAATATAATGCAGCCCAGAGCTCCTCTGCCTCACGCGGCCTTGTCTTCTGGTCCCTACCCCTTCAGCCCCTACCCAGGGAACAGGGAAGGCCTGGATTCTGGGGTGGCATTTCCGACACCTGCAAAGAATGGGGTGGGGTTAGTGAGACAGCAGCCCTCAGCACTGGTTCTGTCCCTCGTGGGCCTGCTGAGGAGAAAAGGGATGTCTGTTAGTCCTGCTGGGTGGCCGAGGGGCCGACTAAGCACGTTCCAGTGGTGACGAACCTCTCTGAGAAGGGGGGACGGGGGCAGGGACACTGGAGAGAGACTGCCCCTGGCTGCCGTCCTCTCCTCCTCCCCCCAAACCCCAGCACGGGCACGAGGCAGCTCAACGGACATGCGCAGGGCTGCTGAGTTACTATACCTGGGCGACACCCGTCACAGTTAAAGCTACCCCCTCGGCCGTCTCTACGTCCTCGCAGCGGGGCTGTAACGTCATAATCTCTAGGGAAATCCTGCCAAGAAATGCAAAACAGGGGCATGGGTCTGGGGGCCCAGGGCCTGGGGCGTGGGCGAAGAGTCCAATACCTCACTACTCCGGCTGGGACGGGCCAGGGGTCCTGTTTCGGAGGAGGGCAGCGAGGACTCTCCAGGGGGTCGTAGTTGGGAATATGTGAGAAGGAGATGGTGAGAAGGCAAGGCGGGGGTGGGAGGCAGGGCGGGGTGCAGGTTGCTCCAGGGGAAGGAGTGTAAGTGTGTGCCCATGTGCACACATGTCCTCTGCTCAAAGCAGCCTGGCTTGAAGAGTGGAAAAGAAGTAGAGAAGTGGTTGAGGGTGGTCTGGGCTGGTGCGGAGTGGGGAGAGTTCAGGGATATGTGTGTGTGTGTCCTGGGACAGCAAAAGTGCTGGTATCCAGGCTGTGCTGTGTAGGTCGTCCATGGGTGCCATCTGCACATCCTCCACAGCCCTCATCTGTTCCCCAGGTCTGCTCAGCATCCCAGGATGCCCCAAGAGGTTGCCTAGAAAGCTCTGCCTGAAAGCCTGGCATGCTGGGAGTATACCCACTGCTGGGCCAAGATGGAAATGATCCTGCATCTGCTTTTGCCAGGGAAGCCCTGCCTGGTCCCTCTACCTGGTAACAGGCTATGACTTGAAGCCTATCCTCTGGGGTTGGGGCCAGGTGGGTTAAGCAGGGAATGAGGGCTAGAGTCACATTAGAGCTTCCTGGCCAAGGAGCACTAACCCTAGAAAGACCTCTTCCACCAGACAAATCTGAGTCCTCAAGCGTCCACGTCGCCCAGCTTAAAAGGGACATGGGCATTTACAGTTGTTTCAAGAAGAGTAGTGGGGGGCCGGCTCCGTGGCTGAGCGGTTAAGTTCGTGTGCTCCACTTCAGTGGCCCAGGGTTTTGCCGGTTTGGATCCTGGGTGGGGACATAGCACCGCTCCTCAAGCCACGCTGAGGCAGTGTCCTACATGCCACAACCAGAAGGATCCACAACTAAAAATATACAACTATGTACCGGGGGACTTTGGGGAGAAGAAGGGAAAAAAAAAAAAAAAAAAGGTAAAGAAGAGTAGTTAGTTTGGAGGGGGACAGGGCTGCTTTAGACGGGGTGTCAAGGGAGGCCAGGACCCTACCCATCCCACACAAGGTGCCCGAGCTTCTTCTCAGCCCTCTGTACTGAAGCCTGCCCTCCCATGGCTACCAGGGGCAGGTGAGATGGGGATGGTCCCCTTCCCGATTAGAGATAGCAGGATGGGTGAGGAAGGGTGTGGTGGGGCAGGGTTTTCGCCTGAGAAGGCTGAAGGGCAGTTTCACGCACTGTGAAGGGGATGAGTAAGAAGAGGTTTAGGTGTCTTTCAGCCTGGGGACCCACCAACACGTAGGCTCTGAGGGGACATGGGTTTCCTGATGTTCACTGCTGTATCCACAGTGCCTGGAACTGGGAAGGTGCACAATACAGAGCTGGTGAATGAAGCAATGAAGATGGGAACCTGCACGTTACAAGAAAAGCTCTTGGAGTTACTGAACGCCCTGGCTCAGGAATGGGTTTCATCAGCTCCAGCTGCACGGCAACAAAGAGTGAGACACCAGGTCAGTTGCTTTCTGAAGTGAGATCGTATTCATAAAAAAGCCTGGGATTCTCTAGCACTTCTTTTCCAAAAATTCCACTGTGCCCTCATAGCATTTTACTTGCCTTTCTAATATCCTAACAAGGCACAGAGAGAGCATGATTCTCCCCATTTTACAAATGGGGAAACTGAAGCCTAGCAACAAGAGATTTGCTCAAACGCCTCTCAACAGAATTAGGGGCAGGGAATGGCCAAGGCTCTTTTTGCTCAGGCCTGTCAAGGAGACTGGAGGGGGCGAAGGGGCTGGGGGAACAGAACTCCCCATGGAACCCATCTTTGGACCTTACAGGGAGGAGGGCTAGGGCTGGAAGCTGGGGTGTCTGCCTGGAGATGGGGCTCTGTGGTGCCCGGAGGACTAGGACTTCAGCAGGAGTAGTTAGGACTGAACCCTCCCTACCTGGACAGCCCAGCTCTGTCACATAAGAGCCTATGTCTCCTGCCTCAACTTACTCCCAATTTAGACTTGGCATCCAAGGACACTCACTGGCAGACTTGGGCAGAGTTTCCTTTTTTAAATTTTTTTATTTTTGAGGATGATTAGCCCTGAGCTAACTGCTGCCAATCCTTCTCTTTTTGCTGAGGAAGGCTGGCCCTGAGCTAACATCCATGCCCATCGTCTACTTTATATGTGGGATGCCTACCACAGCATGGCTTGCCAAGTGGTGCCATGTCCGCACCCGGGATCTGAACTGGCGAACCCCGGGCCACTGAAGTAGAACGTGCGCACTTAACCGCTGTGCCACGGGGCAGGCTCCAAGGGGCAGAGTTTCCATAATCCCTTGCTCTTTCCCCACTAGCAGCCCCAGTTGGCGTGGGCAAGGGAGCTGGGGATCTATAGGGATCCATCCTGGCACCCAGAGCAGCAGAAGTGGGAGCAGAGGGGATGGAGGCACACCCTTAGGAGGGGAGTCCACCTGGCTTCTGCCTGCCAGGCCCTGTGGGGCAGGAAGAGAGAAGGTTAGACACAGAGGAGGAAGCAGGTGGGTTATTACCTGTGCAACCCCTGTTACGAATAGCGGGACCCCCTCCGACGTCTCAATATTCTCACAGCGACACAGGATGGTCATAACCTCCAGAGACAGTCTGAGGAGCAGCCAGGGGGTAGGGAGAGGTAGGGACAGGAAAGGGTAGGAGGGGACACAGCAAACACACACAGTGGTTACCAGACAAGCACTGATGCCTGATGCCTGATGCCTGATGCCTGGGGGTAGGGCGGGTTGTTCTCGATACTTCAGCTCCCCACTGCCAGCTCAGCCTAGGGCTGTAAGTGGACAGACACACACCCTTGCTGGCCTGAGGCCTCTGGGTCTCTTCTTTGGCCCCCATACCCTTCCAAGGAGGAGCTGCTGGGCTGGGTGGAAAGCCTGCTGATGCCCTGGG
Organism: Equus quagga; assembly: GCF_021613505.1. Classification (NCBI taxonomy): domain Eukaryota; kingdom Metazoa; phylum Chordata; class Mammalia; order Perissodactyla; family Equidae; genus Equus; species Equus quagga. The sequence goes on along the minus strand of NC_060277.1, from coordinate 74,166,455 downwards.
CCCAGGACCTGAGGTTGGGAGGCCTGTGCACAGGGCATTCAGGTTGCCCACCACCTCACTTGCCCAGGAGATTCCTGGCACAACCTGGGAGACTTAGCTTCAACTCCATCCTCCAAACACAGGCAAACCTGTGTTTCCAGAAATTGGGAGGGGGAGGCCACTCCGGGGATTAATGAGCTACAGCAAATGCCAAATCCTGCTCTAGGCACAAACCCTCAAGGTTTGTGCTACATATCACTAAGAAGGCAAGTTAGGGCCAGAAAAGCCCAAAGAAAACTTTGAATTTTCTGTTTGGGGGTGTGTGTGTGTGAAGGAAGGCTGGGGAGAAAGTGTGCCCCTGCTAGAATATTCACAGGGACGACTGGGAGATGATGGAGTAATTCCGTTAGGAATTTCCCAAGTTGGGCACAGGCAGAGAAGAGAGTCATGGCAAAAACAAACTACTTGAAGCTACAAGCTACTAGCTAGGCCTCCCTAGGGCAGCGTGTGCGTGTGAGTGTGTGTAGGGTGGTGGTCCAGGCAGAGGCCAGGCTGTGGACATTGTGGAAGGTTTCCTTAAACCAGAGGAAGGAGGACAGAGGCTGAGGCTAAAGGAGCAGAAGCAGATGGACTGCGGGGATGTGAGCAGTAGGCAATGTGGAGCCCCCACCTCAGCTCTCACAGTGCCAGCAGGTGTGCACAGAATGCCTTCATTCAAGCACCTAACACTAGCACCCTTGGGCCTGAGAGGACTCTCAATCCAGCTCAGAGAGGAAACCACCAAGCTCTCTTCTGGGGAAGGAGGAGAGAGAGAGACAGGGGAAAGGGAGGGAAGGAAGGAGGGAAGGAAGGAGGGAAGACAGGAGGCTGCAGCTCAGATGCCAGAAGTGGAGGAATCGCTCAGGTAAGGGGGAGAGAGCTGTGCACACCAGGGCCTCAGGATAGTACAAGACATGGCAGCAAAGTGCAGCAGGAGGGGCTTCACTGAGTCTGGAGAAGAATGGCTGACACCAAGGGCAGGTGACATGAAGGATGGCTGCAGAAAGTAATCTGAAAGGGAGGCTGAGGATCCAGGCTGGGTTAGAAACTCTACACTGACCTAAGAGGCTCCTGCTGGCCTAGGGAAATAAAGGCCCACTCTTGTGGAGATGTCCCCCAAGCAGGCTAGGGGTTGGAGAAGGGGCTGCCCCCAGAACAGGGCCCAAAAGGGGAGGGGCTGCAGGCTCAGACTGCACAGCAAGTGGAACCAGAGCAGGATGCTGAGACTGGGTGTGTGAGATCAGTTTCCTAGGACGAGGTGCAAGGCCCTCCACCCCTCACTTCCAAACCTGCTGTCAGGGAAGCTTAGTCCTCCGGCCCTGGGGCTCTGCTCCCTGGAGCAAGAAGAGGGAGCAGGGGACCAAGATGTGGAGAAAGGGCTGCAGGGGTGTTGCCTCAGCAGTGGGGGCCCAGGACAGGTCTCTGGGCAAGTCAGAAACTCTCTGGGGTCAGCTGTAGGGCGAAGTGTTGGGACAGGAAGGACTCTGGTCCCAGGACTGCGTGGCATGTGAGGTGGGGTGGGGTGGCAGTGTCTCTGGAAAGGGCACCCCAGGACTTTTCACAGGCCAACTGGCCCACTCAGGAGTGCCTAGAATCCTCCTGAGAGGAAGTTGTGACCAGGATTGATTACTCTCTGACACTTTTGGCCTTAGGCTAGAAGAGTCCTCCAGGGTCCCTCAGCTCAGGCAGGGCAAAGTGAGGGGAGAGACGGGAGAGTGGAGAGGGTTACTGGGAAATCAGTGAAGTTAAAAAGTTGTGACATGCTTCCCATGCCCCTGACTCTAGTTGACACCCTCAGACCTCCTGAAGCCTCAAGCATTGGCAGCTCAGTGCAGCCATGGGGCTTCTTTCTCGTGGGGCTTAGGTGGAGGGGGATTTCCAGTGGAATCTCCATGACTCTCCCTTCGGGATGACCCCCCCCGCCACCCCCGCCCATCCTGCTCTGCTGCCCTTGTTGCCTGGGTCCTAGCCTGGAAGGATCTGGGCCCCACCCCCATGTCCCAAAATCCGGAAGGGGTGATGGTGAAAGGTAGCTGGCTTGCCTCATCTCCTCCTGGGGGGCCAGTGAGGGTGGCAGGAAAGGCCCAGGCCAAGTCCAGCCCTGCCAGGGGCTCTGGGGAGCTGAAATCTCCCTACTTCTAGTAAGTCTTTCCAGACTGATTTAGGAGGTTGAGATCTGTCTTGCCCGGCGCCAGCCCCAACGCCTTAGATTTCTACCCATTGTCTCTAACCCGCCACTGTCACAGAGCCACTTCAGCCTGTACATCCATTCTCTGCCATTTAGCCCCTGCCTGAATTGTCCCAGGGCCTGCACAGGTAAGGGTGTGTGTAAGGGGTCTCTTCAGCCTTTCTTTCCTCCCTGCACCCACTCCAAACAGGGCATATAACTGAGGCTTCATAAATATAACTTTGAGCTAGAATCAGGGAATTGGGATTCTGCCTGGGCATGACCCTGAATTCTCCAGGATAGAAGTGATGCCTCCAATGGAAAAAAGCACACCCCTGAGGAGGAGGTGCCCACAGCAGACCTCTTCCATCCCTGTGCAACCCATGTTCCCTGCTTCTTAGGAGGCCCCTGCCCCCTAGAATGGAATGTGGCAAATGGTAGATGCCCTAGCTGACCTGTGGGGTGAAGGGGGGAAGACTGGAAACCCTTTTCTCCCTTGCCCACCCGGTTCCGGAGGCCCCAGGCCCTTACCTCTGAGTGTCGGAGATACACCACCACGCCCAGGCCCAGCCACCAAACACGTACTGTTTATAGTCGGAACCACAACAGCCCCCTGGAGAGCAAAGCAAACCACTGCTGGTGAGTCAGTTCTTGGGTGTGTCTACCCCCCATCCCTCCAAAAGCACTCTTGGGCCTTTACGGGCTCTGACACTTGATGACTCCCACTGTCAGGTGCCAGGTGCTGAGGGTGCATATAAATGGGAGACATGCCCTTAAGGGCCTTGGAATCTAGTTTAGTAGACAGGCAATTTGCATAAAAAGGGCATATCCAATGAGTGGTTCAGAATGCAAGTGCTTTCAGAGAAGAGAAGAGGTCAGTGGGCAGGAGTGAGCAGGAAAAGCTTCCATCTTTCATTCAACCATTCATTCAACAAAGAGTACTTTTCTGTGCTACGGAAACAGGGAGGAAGATACAATTCCTATCTTGAAGGAGATGACACTAGGATGAGGCACCTTTTCCTGAGAGGATTGTAATGCCATGCGATTCACCTGCTATCGGGGCAGGCACAGACAGAGGGAGGGAATGCAGGGGGTTGCCAACACTGGAAGGCTGATGGGAGGGAGGGCATCTCTGAGCCTAGGAAGGAGCCTTGCTCATGCCCAGCAGACACATCTCAGTGAGGCTGGTTATTCCCACATCTTTTGGAGTGACTTTGTTCCTCTTATGGGAGCAGATGGGAAAGGAAGGGCCTCAAAACAAAGGCCAGCTCATGGTACCAATGGGAGAAGTGGAGAGAAAGGGAAAGGATCTGAAAAGGAAGTGGTTCCTGGAAACTGCGTATCAGCTAAACAGAAAGTTGAATCTGGCCATGACCCAGGTTTATGCCGTAGCCACGTCTGGCATGTTCTCTATATAGAAAAGAGAAAAATCAGTTCCTGAAATTCTTGTCATGAACTTTCCTGCTAATGCCAAAATTACTCATCAAGTTCAAGAAAACTCTGGCAAAAGCTGGAGGGGCAGTTCACTTGCAGTGCAAAGATACAGGAAACGATTCAAAGGAAACGTGATTTGGGAAACAGCGAGTGGATGTCATCACTTCTGTGTTCACAAACTTGGGCCTTCAGGAAAGCCTCAGGGTGTGTTCCTCCCAAGATTAAGGGTCAGGGGTAGTTTCCAGTAGCTGGGTTACAGAGTCTCTGAGGACCCACAGCAGGGAACAGAGAGTCTTAGTTGTTAGGCCAGGGAGGTGGTGTGTGTGTGTGTGTGTGAGATGGGGGGTCACTTGGGGATTTAAGCTGGGGAGCGACAATAATACATCTGCATTTTAGAAACACCACTTTGCACAAGAGGAACATACTAGGGTCAAAGAGACCAGGTGGAAGCCTCTTGTGGTGACCCAGGCCAGACACAGTAGCGGTGCATAGTGGGCAAGTAGCTGAGCCAGAGGTCCAAGGAGCAAAGAGCTGCCCCGCAGTGTGAGTAGGGGTGGGAAGAGGAGGTCTTAGGTCTCTGTCTGCTTCTCTGTGGTGGAAATACCTGTCCACAGGGCTGCTGCTCAAGGTAAGCCACTGCAGGCTTCTCTACGCTGGGGAGTGGGGTAGAGGAGCCTCTAAGGACAAGCAGTCAATCTGAAACCCAAACCATGTCGAGATGCAGCGAAACTGGAAGAGAGGCAAAAATCACAGCTTTTTCCACTTCTTCTGGCCTGGTGGGAGCTGGGGCATGGCTGCCTCCAGTCAGCTCCAGGGGCTTCTCAATGTGCTGTGGAAGAAAGTGGTTGTGTGCGTGTGTGTGTGGGGGAATGGGGGCAGGAACCAGGGCGGGTGTCCATCCTTTACCTTTAACTCATTCTTTGACCTTGGAAGTGGGCTGCTGCAGTTCACGCTGGGCCTTGGCCAAGCCACATGACCAGGTTCCAGGGCTAGCAACAACAGGAAGCTGGGACTGCCAGGCTACCCCATTCTCAGCACCCTCTTCCCCTGGAAGGTATCTTCCTCCCAGCTTCCTGGTCACACTGAGCCTGAGCATCACTCTCAGAAGGGATACTTAGGTGCCCCTTCCTTGACCTCCCTAGCTCGCACTGTCCTGAGACCTGGAAGTTTCTCCTAATTCTATCTCACTTTTTCTAACCCAACTTGCTTTCCTTTGCCCTGTCCTCAAACAAGCTGAAGAATCACAACCCAGCCCAGGATAACCTCTGCCCTACTCAGCCCCCTTCCCAGACACAGCCTCACTCTGCCCTCTCAAGAACACTCTTTCCTTCCTGCCCCTCTTCCACCGTCTTCTTCCTACTATTCCAGAAGACACCATTCTCTACAAGGGGGATTTACTCTTTTTTGAGGCACAAACCCCCTTAGTAGTCCAGCAATGCCGGTATGTTCTTAAATGCATAAAATAAAATACATAAGAAATAAATCCTATTGGAAGTTGTCAAAATATTAAAACCAAATGTGTGATACTGTAAATTATAAGATCTAGTGGCAGGTCTAATAACTAGCTAAATTTCAATAGTGATGAGCAGAAATGACTTTTAAGGTTCTGCAACAACTGCAGTACGGTACGAAAATATCTGCTAACGCTATCATGGACTGTTGCCGACATTCACATTCATAGGAAATGTGAAATTTCAGTAAGGTTCCTGAAAATAAAAATGTACCCCCCCCCATCCAAATGCACAGACGTCTAAATTCTATCCACAAACCTCAGGTTAAGAACCTCTGCCTATTGTAGAGAAGAGAGAAAGGTGTATGGTATTTGGATTTCCCTTTTAAATTCTCCAAAGCAGAAACAGAGAAAAAAGTTTTATGTTACAGAATGAAGGAGGGAGGTTAAACAACCAGAAGAACTTCCAGAGTTTTCAGGTGGAAAAGATGACCCTGAGGCATATCCTCTTCCTGAAATGGGGCTGAGTGAGATGTCTCTGGACTTAGATGCCCAAGTAACCAGGTGGGGGCGGGCTGGCAGTGTTTGCTCTGCTCTCCTGGGAGTCCACCAGCAAGACAAAGATGCATCTCAGCTTGATCATCTCAAATCCCAAGGTACTATTATGCTAGGTATTATCTCTTGCTCTTCTCTCCCACTCTTCCTTGACTCCAGCACCCTCAATTCTCACCACAGCCTCCTACCCCCACCCCTAAAACAGCTTCAAAGCCAGCACTGCATTGGCCCCTGCCAGAGGACGAGGTTTCTGGCAACTGGAAAATACAGGGCATCTTAGGTGTTCCTCTCATCCCCCAGTCTCAAGGCTCTCCACAGGGACGGGAGCGAGCTTTTGTCTCCTCAGCCCAGAGTCTGGACTTCCAGAAACAAACTCCACAAGGAAAACAAAGTGCCATGCAGATTCGGGTTCTGAAAGCCTTCTTCAGGAGTCGGGGCTGGGAGACAGGCCTGGGTCTTGTGGAGGTGCAAGCTTGGCCTCAGCGCTCTCAGGGGGTCTCCCTCCAGGTCCAGAGACTGTCTCTGGTCTTTAGGGAAGTGAAGTATCTTACCTCCCCCGCAGGAGTAAGGGGTCAGGGAGAGTGGGGATTTCCTGTTCCAGTGGATTGATTGATTTTGAGATCCAAACCGAGCCAGAGGCCATATTCCGGAGTAAAAGTTCCGAATGGATTTATCACACCTCCCCAAGTGTGGGCAGCTACAAGCCCTGGCCTAGCCCACCCCCTTCTCCCCACTTGTGTAGCTGGCCGTAGTAACTGCACACAGGCTAAAACCCGGCATTGACAATGGGCAGGCAGGAAGGATTCCTGCAGTCAGCGGCCTCCACGCTGCCAGGAAACACCGCCCCTCCCCAGCACCTGTGAGCCAGGGCTGCCTAAGCTGACGGCTTCAAAGGCTTCAGCCACCTTCCAAGATACCCAAATATACGATTTAAAAAGCAGCCTTAAGGCCAGATACCTCTCCCCTCGCCAATACCGCAGTCCCCAAGCCCCGCCTAAGCGCACGGAAATGCCCGAACCTGCAGCATTAAGCAACCGGAGCGGCACAGCCGCTCGCCTTTCTCCACTCGCGGAGGCCGCACCCGCGTTTCCCAAGCGCCCAACGCCAGTCAGCCCAGCAAGCCCCAGCCTGCTCGGAGTTAACGGGTCTCACGGCGCCCGGAGGAAGCATCCGGCCCCGGGGCCCCTCCCCACAGGCACTCGCCCTTCAGAGCCGCGCGACCCACCCCCGTCCCGGACGCCGGAATCTGGCCAAACCGCTGCGTTCCGGGAACCCCCGGTGCCCCCCTCCCGGAATGCCCCGGCGTCGGCTCGGGACCCCCCAGGCCACAGAGGGCAGATCCTGCTTAGGGAGGAGGCGGAGAAGGGGGCGGTAAACACGGGGAAACCGCGGCGGGAGGGGCGCCCCAGTGAGCGCTCAAGGGCGCGGGCCCGGGCACTGGGAGCATGGGGTCTCTCCCGGGAGGGTCTCAGGCGCGGCAGACTCGTCCCCACCCCGGGCCAGCCCCTCTCCGCCCGGCCACCGCCCCCAGCCCCCTCCTCACCCACCCGCCCCGGCACAGCCCCCGCCCAAGACGCGCCCCCTCACCTGAAACCACCAGCGCCTCGTTGGGCCCCACGGTGTGGCAATTGCCCATGGCGCCGGCGGGACTGAGGGCCCTGGGGGACCGCTGAGGCCTGGACAGCAGCAGCCAGCCCACACCCGGCGCCCGGCCGCGCCCAGCCTATCCCGCCACCCTCAGCGGCCGCCCGGCCAGCCCCTCGGCGGTCGCAGCCCCGCCGGAAGCGTAGCGGCAGAGGGCGGGGCCGGCGCGGCGAGAGAGGCGGCAACGAGCGCGGCCCCGCAGACAACACGCTTTATTGCACCGGGGCCGCGGTGCACCCGGGAAGGCCTCCCCCTGCTCCCACGGGGCGCCTTGGTGACGACCGCGCTGCCCTGCCTCACCGCCCGGCGCCCACCTACAGCAGTCGGCCCTGGAGTCCGGTGGCCTGGGTTCCAATGTCAGTCCCTGCTCTTCCGAGCTGAGAGACCTTGGGTGAGTCCCTTACCTCTGCAGCCTAATCCCGCCTGTGCAAAATGGGGGTAATTGAACTATCTGGCTACAGGTTGCAAAGGGACCGGTTCAGTAATTCTCCATGTTGGCAGTGCATCAAATTACAAATTCCCGGGCCCTCATCCAGAGCTGATCCGCATCACCAAGGGTGGGGCCTGGAAACATGAAATTCAAATTCCTGAGAAGCAGTGTCTGGCACATTACACTCCGCCTCTCAATCTGGAGATTCTCAGGAAGAAACAATCCCCCCATATTTCCTTCCACCAGGAAAAGAGCTGTCCAGGACATGACTTAAAGCCCCAGAAAGCAACCATGTGGGTAAAAATTGCAAACCCCTCAATGCCCAGGGAAGGCCTTGCACACAGCTAAGGCTTTCAAGGGCCACCAAGTGCCACAGAAAGCATCCCAGCCCGGGGGTTAGGAGCCTTGGCGCTCAGATTCAGCTTTAACCGGAATTCGGCGTGTGACCTTAGACAAGTCTGGTGAACTCTGAGGGCTGGGGTAGGGTTCAGAAACTGTGGGGTCCTCAGGGTGGGGGTTGCTCAAAGCAGATGGGGCCCGTGAGTCCTCAGGCTGGGAGTCTTCATCGGGCTCGGCATCCTCCCCAGGCCCAAGGCCTGCCAGCCTTTTGCTGGCCTGCCACAGCCGGTGAGCTGCCCGGTCGTCTCGGGCAGCTGGGGGCACCTCCTCTACACGGCAGTTGGCAAAGTATCTCCCACTGAGGGGCTCAATGCCCTCCTGTAGAGCGCAGTACAGGGGTGTCTGGGCACCCCCTCTCGGTGCCCGCAGCACTAGCCAAGCTAGTGGGCGCAAAAGTGGGCGCAGCCATCCAGGAACGTGGCGTAGGAACAGCTCCGAGTTCACAGGCCCTGTGGACAGGAAGAAAGGAAGGAGGGGGAGAGTGGGTGAGGGCCCAGGGTAAGAGCAGCGAGAACACAGCTAGAAGGGAGTGGGGAACAGAGTCCAGTTCCCGGGAAACCAGGGTAGTATTTACCAGGCATTCAGGGCCCCTACAAGGTGGCCTCACTTATTTCCAACAGCAAGCTTCCTCCTCTCCATCGAAACTCCTTGGACATCCCCATCTCCCAGATTTTGCTCACCCTGTGTCCCCTGCCTCAAACAATTCTGTCTCTCTCCATCTTTTCTACTAGCCCAAACCTTGGTCTTTTGATTAACCAGCAAACATTTACTAACATCTGACCAGCCACTGTTTGGACATTAGAGATATGGAGTGTAATAAAGGCTGGATAAGGGTTAGTTGTAATTATTATCGTCACTATTATAATTAATAATGAGCCTAGGCAATGACTACCTAAAATGTAATATGGTAAAAAGGGTAGGGCAGGATCTTGTTATCCTGTAACCTGTTCTCAACATGCAGGGACGGGTCTTCATCACTTGTCTCAAGCAAACTATTAGCCAAGATGCTTATAGTGGACCTCCAGAACCCAGATGACCCAGCCCATCTCTATGATGTAATCTCTTGCCACTTGTCCCCTCTCACTCTGTTTCAGCCACCTAAGACTCCCTGGTCTTTCTCAAACACACCAGGCACTTCTGCCTCAGGGCCTTTGCACTTGCTCTTGGCTCTGTTCTTTATACTCTTCTCCCCAGAAAGCCACATGGCTCATTCTCTCATCTCCTTCTGGTCTCTGCTCAAATGTCACCTTTGCAGATATGTCTTCCTTGACTGCCATGGATGAAATAGCACCCCTGTCATTTCAGATTTCTCTTACCCTGTTTTATCTTTCCCTATAGCACTTTATCATAACCTGTCTTTGTATTTATTTATTAGCTGTCTCCCCCTCCCCTAAACTAGAATGTAACTACAAGGATGATGGGGTCTTTGTTTTGTTCACTGCTACATCCCTAGCATGGAGATTAATGCCTGGTACATAGTAGGTACTCAGTAAATGCTTCTTGAATGAATGAATAATCATTGGCTAGCATCATTAGCATCATATTGGAGTCAGTTCAGTCATTTGAATGGCTCCTTGGGGTGAGAACCTGGGCCTTATTTGTTGCCATATCCTGACCAGTAGTCAGCATCCAAGCTTGTGGTGTGAGAGGAAGAACCCAGAAAAGGAGAGCCTGGTTCCAAGATCAGCAAGGACCATGTCTCTCCTTGGACCATGCTTCCTTTCTGCTCTGCAATTCTGCGGCTCAGTGAGAGGCTGGGGGAGCACAGGATGGGGCGAGGATGGGAGAGGGCGAATCAAAGCAAAGTATAGCAGCCAAAGAGCCAGGCCTCACCTGGGTGGGCGGCATAGCAGGTGACGCCAGTGCCCTCAAGCTGAGTGGCGAGCTCCCGGGCAAACAGTACGTTGGCCAGCTTACTGTCAGCATATGCTCGCAGCTCCTGCCGCCAGCCCACCACTGGGCGGTTCAGGCGTGTGAAGTCCAGACGCCCTCGCCGGTGGGCAGCTGAGGATACCACAACCACCCGGCTAGGGGCGCAAGCCTTCAGCCGGGGCAGCAGCAGATGTGTCAGCAGGAAGGGGCCGATGTGGTTCACTCGCAGCAGCAGGTTAAAGGGCTCTCGAGTCCGGCCACAGGAACTGATCCCTGGGGCAGGGGCTAGGTGTGAGCAACTGCTCCAGAGGGATCCCCGCAGGCCTCAGTGTCCCCGTCTGTGAGATGCTGGCAGGGGGCATCCTTCCCACGTGTCCACTGGCCCCCGGCAAGGCCTGGCTGGAGGGGACAGCTGCCCCTGGCCACCCACCGCCCCCCTGCAGGGCCTGCTGCCCCTCACCGGCATTGTGGATGAGGATGTCCAGCCGTGGCTCAGAGCTCAGGAAGGCGGTGGCAAAGGCCCGTACAGAGGCCAGACTGGCCAAGTCCAAGGCCATGAAGATGACCTCATTGTTCCCACTCTCCTGTGAAGCGGCAAGGGCCCGGCTTGTCACCAGGTACCTCTCTCCTCTTCCCTCTCCCCAGGCACCAAATTCTGAGTCCACCCCCTCCGATTGCTAAGATCTGCCCCTATGCATTAGAATGTAGTGGATAAGGGTGTAGACTCTGTAACGAAATCTTGACTTTGCCTCTTTCTAGAGTGTGAGCTTGGGCAGGATACTTAATCTCTCTGGGCCTGGTTCTCTCACTGTAAAATGGGAATAATAATAATAGTGCCTATCTCATAGAGTTGTGGTGAGGATTAAATGGTTAATATATGTAAAATACTTAGAACAGTGCCTGGCACACAGTCAGCACTGTGTAGGTGCCTGCTATCATTAACATTATCATACCCTTTGCCTATTATTGCTTTCCCTAAAATCTACAACAGACTTCTTAACTGGTCTCCTCTAACCCACTCTTGCCCCCTCCAGTCCAGGCACCATACAGCCACCAAGGGGTTCGTTCCAAAAGGCTATTCTGACAGTCCAGACTCTGCTAAGGACCCTCACTGGATCTCCACTGCCCATCCTATAAAATCTGATCTCCTCAATAGAGTCTCTAAGGGCCTTCAGAACCTGGCCCTGGCTCAGAGCCTCCAGCCCCTTCATTTTGCCTCTTTTCCTCATATTCTGAGCTCCAGCCTCATTAAACCTTTTTCGGTTTCTTATATCAGACCAATCTTGCCCCGGGGCCTTTGCTTATTCTGTTCCCTCTGCTGTTCCCTTTCCCACTGTTTCATTAGTGTAACTTCTACCGATTTTTAAACGTCTCAGAACAGCAATTACTTCCTTCAGGGAGCCCACTCCCCAGCTTGGGGCTGGTTCCCCTTCCCCGTGTGACTAGAACACCTGTGCACGCCCTCTTCTGCACCTAACGAACCAAGCCGCACTCTCCTTTCAGGGGCTGGGTCCCGCTGAGCCGCCCCGCTCACCTCTCGGTGTCCCGGTGTGTCTATCCAGCGCTCCCGGCCCGCCCGGCTGGCCCCGCCCCGCCCTCCCTCACCTGGCGGAGGTCGAAGGCGGCCGCCTCTCCGCGCTCCCGGCTTCGGCAGGCCAGCACCACGCGCGCTCCCCGGCGCGCCAGCTCCAGCGCCGTCATCTTCCCGATGCCGCTGTTGGCGCCTGCGGGCGGCGGGAGGGAGCTGCGCTGAGCCGGCCGGGCCGCCGACCCCGCCGCCCGGGCCTCCCGGCCGCCCGCCCGCCCGCACTCACCGGTGACCACGGCCGTGCGGCCCCGCAGGCTGGCGATGCCGCCGCACGGCGGGGCCTTCACCAGGTTGTAGTAGACGAGCACGTAGGCGCCCAGCAGTAACCCCGCGCCTAGCAGCAGCGCCTCCATGCTGGCCGCGCCTCCAGGCTCCCCCCAGGCCCCGTGCCGGCAGGGTCGCCCCCCGGCCGCTGTCAATCCGCTCCGCACGGGCCTGGAAGGGCACTGGGCGAGCGCGGGCCTCCCAAAGGCGGAGGCGCAGGCGGAGGCGGAGGCGGGGGCAGGGCAGGGGTGTGTGTGTGCGTGCGTGTGCGCGCGGACCCTGCGAGCGCCCTCTAGGCGCGCGTCTGCGTCCTCTGGGTGTATGCCTGTGCGAATACCTTCTAGGTGTGTGTTTGGGCCCTCGGAGCGCCCTCTAGGTGTGTTGCCTGCGTGAACTCCTGGATGCATGTATGTGTGCACAGGCACCCTGGGAGTGCCCCCTAGGTAGGTACATGCACCCACATACTCTGTGAGTATGTGAATGACTTTTTGGTGTGTAATGTGCCCATGGGCCCTGGGATCGCTCTTCAGGTCATGTGCATGCCTCTGGATCCTGTGTGTGTGTGTGTACTTGTGGGTGTGCGTGCCTGCGTGAGCACCTTTTACATGTTTGTGCCCATGCGGGCTGAGAGTGCCTCCAGGTGTGTGCATGTGTCTGTAGTCTCTGCCAATGTGTGTGCTTGAATGAACATCTTCGTATTTACCTGTCCTTTGTGCGCGTGCCCTGTAGCTAAGGCCTTGCAGGAGGAGCTAACAGGGTGTGTAAGCCCTCTGGGTGTCAGTATGTAGCACAGTCCTTGCCTTCTGGAGGGGCGTGTGTACGTGAATGCTGTTATGTCCGAGAGAGTGAGTCTGGTCCTGGATGCCTTGCTCTCCGTAAACAAGCCCTTCAGTTCCTTTCCTCACATCCAGCCCTCAGCTTCTAGGACTCTTCCCAGTTCTTCCCATAGAGGCCAGAGGTGACGGTAGTGTGTTCAGGGTGGCACCATCAGTTAAGGGCTGTCAACTCTCATTTCTTAGCTATCTGTATCCCTCTGCCTCTGCCCCACCCCCTCCATTTCTGAAGGGAAACAGGAAGAGACAGGGGGTAAAACCGGTTATTTAATCCTCAGGAGGAAATTTGTCTCTGGAATGGTTCTCACAGGTGGTAGAAATAAAGAAGCTCCATTACTCAATGGAAGAAGTAACTATGACGGCAAGGTGGGTGGGGACAGCTAGGGACGCATGGGCAAGGGTATTCCTGGCCAGGTGACTTGCCAGAAGAATGGACCTTGCCTGAGAAACCTAGTATAGTTTAGCACCCATTGTTTGGCATTTATGGTGTGCCCAGCAGTGTGGTTAGCCGTGAAAATATGGAGCAGAACAATATATGCTTCTGCCTTTAAAGAGTTCAAGAAGCCCACCAGGGCAGGGGGAGCAGAGTGGTGGTGACAAAGCTAGGCAGGTAGATGGAAGCCAGGAACAGACCTCAGGCTCTAGGGGAAGTTTCCTATTTAGCTGCACTATGGATTCAGGGTTCAATTATAGATGCTGTGGGATGAGGCTAGAGATGGAATATTGATGAAACAAATGCATGCATTCTCCATCCCCAAGGCAAAATCCTGACATGCCAACAGGTCCCACCTACTCAAACAGCGCTGGGATAGACACACAAGTGCTATCGAAGGAGTCAGAGACTGTCTTCAGGAAAAACTTCTGGGAGCAAGTTTGTCACATAATGTCTGAGAGGAGGAAAGGATGGAGTTGGGTTTAATAAGAGAGTTCTCAGGGCCTTAAAATTAAGGTACGTGGTAGACTCGTCTTCTGACGAGGAACCGCAGTTGTAGAAGAGATGTGACTCTGAGTCACATCACTTGTGGCATAGCTGGGTCTAGAGACTGGATTTCTCCTTTGTCTTCATGTTCCCGAGAACTTTTTGTGTTTAAATTTATATGTATTTATGTATGTATTTTGTTGTTGTTGAAGAACATTAGCCCTGAGCTAACATCTGTGACAATCTTCCTCTATTTTGTATGACTCGCTGCCACAGCATGGCTGATGAGTGGTGTAGGTCCATGCCTGGGATCTGAACCCACGAACTCCAGCCACCAAAGTGGAGCGTGCAGACCTTAACCACCACGCCACTGGGCTGGCTCCGCCCCAGAGAACTCTGCATCAACAAATTCCTCCACACTAGAGTCTAAGCTCCGAGACAGGGGCCGTGTGCTCACAGCAAGGGATCTAGACCAAGACCCAAGTCCTAGCAGAGGCTAAGCCAGGGGAGGAACTCAAGTGATACTTGAGTAAATGAATGAATTAGCCCATGCCCAGCTAAAGCTGACAGGGGAAGGACAAAACCAGGTGTTATGACTTCTCCCAGAATAGATGAATAAAATATGGTAGCAAACAATTAGGACCAAAGGCAGCGCCAACTCCTTAGGTTAAAGCTTCTAGACCAGAATGCAGAGGTCTCATGCCAGCGCCTTTTAATGTCTTGGTTTTGGAGCCAACGGGAGCAGGGACCTGCACACTCTCTGGTTCTTGCAGAATCTGATCATGTCGAATAACCAAGCCCTCTAAACTCCCTCAGGTCACCCACCAAACCATACAACAGCCCCCTAGCAGATCAGCCCTACCCTTCCATTTCCCCGACCTGCCTTAGGCTTACTTTTCTACAACACCTCCCCTCTCCTGACTGCCCGTGGAGACTGAGCATCTGGGAATGAGACTTGTTCAATGAGACTGTGGGACCAAGATCTCAGGGAGGGTCCCCTCTAAGGGTGATGACAGGTAGGACAGACAGGCAGAAAACATAATTTGAAGTATTTTTGTTTTTTTATATACAGAATACAGGAAAGTTTCTGTAAAGTCTAAAACATTACAATTACTATGTACATTGGTACTAGTTGTGGGGATGGGAGGAGAGGAGGGAGCTGGGGGTGGGAGGAAGAGGAGAGAAGTGGCAAGAGAACAAAAAAAGGAGACAAAACAGGTTTACGACAAAAACATTTTTGCTACAATAGACAATTTGAAGAAAACGCTCTACCACATGTAGTACTGTACACAGTTTTTAAAAACATTGAAAAAATGTCATCACTAGATGTATTTACACAAAATCCAAATACACTTTTCCTTATTTGAAATAAAATAGATGGACAGCCAGAAAAAGAATTCATTTCTCATTTGTCCATAATACACAGTAGCTACCTGTAGTGCAACCGCTGCAGAAGGGAAAATAACTTGGAGGGTGGGAACATGGAAGAAGGGTGGGTAGCGATCTTTATATTAAATAAAACAATGATATTGTATAGATTTTGCTGTATGAAAACTGTATTTTTTTCTTTTAATATAAAACTATTGTCACTGCCACAAAATAGAACAAGTTTCTGATTATTTTACAACGGCGGGCGAGGGGGAGGGAGCAGAAGGTGGGTGGGGAACGGTTTTGTGTTGGAGGAAGTGTCCAGACCATGGGCCTTCCCCTCCCTGCCCACACTGTTCCTCAGCTCGGGTCTGCCGCTTTCCCATGAAATGGTGAGTACAAATATATGTGCAAATGCCCCCTAGAACTTGAGAAAAGAAAAAGGATTTTTAAAAAACAGTCAAAAGGTTTTCTTCATTTCATGCAAAGATTGTAGTTGAGGGGTTTCTGGTGGAGTATAGAAAAAACCCGGGCTTGGTTTGTGTACATTTTTGCATTGCAGGAGTCTTGGGTTGGGTGGACAGGCGGGTGACCGGGTAGCCGCCAGTCCTAAGGAACGGAGTTGGAGCGCAGCACAGGGCCCTGGTGGGGCTTGAGAGAGAGCTTCTCGGCCAAGACCGCATCCTGCAGCAGGCCGGCATCGCCTTTGGGCTGTTTGGTCGCAAACTCAGTGATGCTGAAGACAAACTGCAGGCACCCCAGCTTGATGTAGCTGCCATGGTGCAGTAAAGCCGTGCCTTCCCAGCCGGCCCCACTGCCCCCGATCAAGCTTGAGCTGCTGGCTTTGCAGTTGCAGGGTCTCCTCTGTGGCCCCTGGGCCTGGGAGCTCATCATTACTGCCTCCTCACTTGGCTCTTCATCCTGTTTCTGGTGCCGGCGGCGCCCTGGGAAAAAGGGGAACGGTTACAGGAGAGGAATAGTGAGCAGCTAACCCACGTGGGCTCTTTGCCAGGGCTGGGTCCCTCCCCATTCTAACTGCTGTGTGACAAGGGTGAGGGACGCTCAGAAAGCGCTGAAGTCCCCAAGTAGGTGTGTACACATTTGTGGGTGCATAGCACTTGCTTCTCCGAGGCCTTCCCTGGGCCCACGAGCAAGAACCTGGCCAACTGGATGGGAAGGCAAGAGACAGTAGATCATTGGCAGCAAGCCAGAGCCACCCTGACTGCGGCCTTGGAGAATATGTCCCAAAATGGCAGGCTTTGTGGCCACAGGCCTCTGCTCCAACTTACTGATGACACTCTGCACTTTGGCAACAATACTGCTTGGGGGGGTTGGCGGGGTCTTCTCAGAGAAGTCACATGAATACAGCACGTTGTCCACCGTTGTCCCGTGCTCACTGTAGTTTAACAGCTCATAATGTTTGGTATTCTGAGGAGGAGGAGGGAAGATAAGATGTGTGGTCTGCTGCGTGGGGCCTGGGGCTAAGGGGAGAGAGGACACATGGAGAACACTGTGCTGCTCTATCTGGGGAGCTCTCTTTCTTCCCCAATCATGCCCCCTTCCCTGTTCCTTTAGAATGGGGCTCAAGACTTACCTTCTCCGGGAAGCCTTCCTTCCTAGCACCCCATACCCCCCACTCTCCCACTGCTCCTTCACTCTGCCTCCTCAGCACTGGCTCCTATTGAAATGATATTCACTGGCACATGATGATGATGAAACTCACAGGGACACAACCAAGAGGGCTTGGCTTCCTTCTATGCTTGTCCCTTTCCCTGCTTTAGGGTGGGCTCCCCGTGCTGAGCCTGTGACCACCTTCAGGAGAAATGGCAGCCTTACTCCCGGGGAGCAGGTAGCCATGGTAGGGTGCCCTTTTACACCAAGACTCTTCTCCTCCGGGAATGAAAAGAAAGGGAAGAAAAGGAGAGGACTCCCAACCCCCTTCTCCTCACTCCAGGGCACTGAACAAAAACCCAACCCCTGGGAGCGGGGAGGAGAGCTCCCTCCCACCCCATCCCCACCCCTCACCTCATCGTAGAATATGCAGGCGTGTTTCCCGGACACGTAGTTACAGTGACCATAGTTTGTAAGGCACACGTCCATGTCAGCTCCTGCAAGGCGGCAGGAGTAGAAGAAAAGGCAGGCAGAGAACAGACTGTAAGGTGTATGTACGGGGGAGGTGGGGAGGGAGGGAGTTAGCTCCTGGGCGGGCACTAGTAGAGACCTCAAGGGGCAGGTAGCTCAGGGCCCCCTCCTTGTATGTTTGAACAGAAACCAATGTATTTTCCAATCTCCTGCCAAAGAACAGCTGTCCCTGCCAGCTGATTTGCTTTGGAACATGTGGCTGCTGCCCAGAGGGGAATAGTGAGCTACTGAAGAGCATGGGATATTTCCATGAGAGCACAACATTGGGTGCAGGGCTCATAAACCCTATCATCTGAAAGAAAGGTAAATTTCTAGGCTAAGGGCTAATTTGTCTGTTCCTTTGTACAAGATACAGGGCAAACTAAAGGTTAGGTATGTGTGAGCCCCATCACTTTTTTAAAGACTTCCAGGGACACAGCATTTGCCCTTTGCTCAGGTATTTCCTGCAGAGTTTGAAATGCCTCGCTGAGCAGCAGTCAGAGCTGACTTTCATCTCTCCTGATGCCACGCTGGGCACAAAGCAAAAGGGCCTGAGTCAGGGAGACAAGTAGCCGAGAGTGTTCGTTCTTAGTAGCCTCTCGTCCGGGTATCTGCTGGGTCAAACCAGTTAGCCCTGGAGAGGGCTTCCCTTACCCCTTTCTAGCCTCTGTGGATAAGGGTGTCAGTCTTCAGGGCTGAACAGATTCAGTGCCTCTCCTAGGTGGCTCACCTGTCCCGATGTAGAGGGTTCGATAGCACATGTTCACAGCTCCTCCCAACCCTAAGAGAGGGTAGAACACAGCTCGGGCCTGTACCTCCTTTCTTTGCACTACAAGACAAACACAGGGAGAGGATCACTCAGAAACCCAGAACCTGGGATCCAAACACAGAGCAACAGAACTTGTGGCTCAAACATAAACCAACAGAACCTGGACCTTTGGTTCACGGTTTGGGGAAAATAATCCCACTGGAAGAGTCATCTTTCCAAACTCACATCTGACACTGGGCGGGTGCATAGTGAGGCATTCTCTCCCCACCCACAGCATTTCCCACATAGGATAAGAAGGATCATCTTCTTTTTTTTTTTTGGAAGAAGATTAGCCCTGAGCTAACTGCTGCCAATCCTCTTTTTTTTTTTTTTTTGCTGAGGAAGACTGGCCCTGAGCTAACATCCGTGCCCATCTTCCTCTACTTTATATGTAGGACACCTGCCACAGCATGGCTTGACAAGTGGTGTGTAGGTCCGCACCTAGGATCTGAACCTATGAACCCTGGGATGCCGAAGCAGAACGTGCAAACTTAACCACTACGCCACTGGGCCAGCCTCCCCCACTTTTTTTTAAAGACTGGCACCTGAGTTAACAACTATTGCCAATCTTTGTTTTTTTTTTTCCCTTCTTCTCCCCAAAGCCCCCAGCACATAGTTGTATATTCTAGTTGTAAGTCCTTCTGGCTCCACCATGTGGGACGCCACCTCAGCATGGCCTGATGAGTGGTGCTAGGTCTGCACCCAGGATCCGCACCAGTGAAACCCCAGGCAGTGCAAGGCAGAACGTACGAACTTAACCTCTTGGCCACAGGGCCAGCTCCAAGAAGGTCCACCTTTGAAGATGGCCATAGAATTCAAGGATGATAGTACTTTAAGCTCCTGGGCTACAGGTTGGTTTATCAGGGATATATCAGCTGATACTTCAGGGAGGCCACGCAAAAAAACAGAAGGCACAGACCAATGTTTCTCTAATTTTAATGTGCATATGAATCACCTAGGAATCTCGTTAAAATGCAGATTCTGATGCCACAGGTCTGAGGAAGGGCCTGAGCTCTGCATTTCTAACAAGCTCTCAGGTGATGCTGATGCTGCTGGTCTGGGGATCACACTTTTAAGCATCAAGGCTTTTAATGGCTAATCCTCAAAGGGATATCCTAAGCAGAGTCAAACTTTTGGGATGAATTTCCAGGACACTAGCCAAAGTGTTATTCTGTTTCTCACCTTGAACTTGAAAAACTCCCTTTTGGGAAACTCTTCTAATTCAAATATTTGAAAGCAATTGAGCAGAAAGCACACCACATATACCCAAAGGCACGCATAGCTGCTTTCTGTGTCTCAAAGTGGATGTGTATGAAAGACAGTCACAGTACACTTCCCCAAGTCTGATCTGAAAGTTGTGATTGCCATCTTGTTCCTGCTTTCTGAGAAAAGAAACCATGGTGCTTTACTGAGTGCATTAAAGGCACACAAGGAGGACTGAGATATTGAAAGCTGAAATTCTCCAAGGGGGCAGATGGCTGTTCACACAGAGGGGAGAACTGACGGTGTGGTGTGGTGGCAGATGCGTATGCACGTACCTTCTGTGTGGTGCCCTCCAGAAGCCAGCTGATGTGCCCCGACACTGCCTGGTGAAGCTTGGACTCGGGAGGGGAAAAGCTGATGTATTCTCTGCAAGGCCAGAAACTTGATCAGCTTCTCGTCCAGCATATTTATCTCGATTTCTAGTAACCAAAGAGAAAGATTAAAAAGCAGCTGAAGAGGAAATGGAATGTGGAAGTAGGTGAGGGTCACAGAGCAAATAGTTCATTTCTTTTTTTTTTGAGGAAGATTAGCCCTGAGCTAACATCTGCTGCCAATCCTCCTCTTTTTGCTGAGGAAGACTGGCCCTCAGCTAAGATCTGTGCCCATCTTCCTCTATTTTATATGTGGGACGCCTGCCACAGCATGGGTTGATAAGCAGTGCTAGTCTGCACCTGGGATCCGAACCAATGAACCCTGGGCCACCAAAGCGGTGTGTGCAAACTTAAACTGTATGCCACAGGGCCGGCCCCAGTTCAGCATTTCTAAAATCCAGTCAAGTGATTTTTCTCAGACAGCAAAGAGTACAAAGTGATAGAAAGGTCGGGAGTTGAGCATCTCACTAGCCATTTGCAGAGAGATGGGCCCCAATATAGCCTGTGCTGATGCCTCCTGCAGCTGGGTAGCTTGATTCTAGGTAAAGTAGAAAGACAGAGCAAGACAAACCACTTGCCTGCCTGTGGGGGAGGGCCTGGATGTCCAATATTGAGGCCTGGATTTTCTACCCACCCTTTGTTCACTGAGATCAAGATCTGCCCCAGTTGTCCTCGACTTTGGGGGTTTCTCACAGATGAGTTCCCTCCTTTGGGAGTGAGGCTCCTCCTGGTTTTATTCTGCAAGACCAGGTGACCTGCCTAAAGTGATTTTCTTCTCTTCTCACTGGTTCAGCTTGGCCCTGCTCTGCCTTCATCTTTGATTATACGTATATGCATGTGTGTAAGGCAGAGATAGGGGAAGGGGCTTTCTTTCCTATCCCACTCCCCTACCCATCTCCCCAGCCCTCTGAGATCAGGCACCCCCACTTCAGTCCCTTTTTGAAATGAGCTGAATGCCGTGTAGGGACAGCACTTTCACCCCAGCAGCTGGTGGTAGAGCAGCAGCTCACTCACTCACCTCCATTGACATCCATAAATGCTCGAAGTGAGTTGGTGAGGTCCACCATGGCAGTAGAGTTGGCTGGGAAAGAGGGTACGGTTAAAGCGCTTCCTATGGATAACGTGCCGGGGCTGACCTTGCCATCTGGGGACGGAGCAGGAAGACTGTTACTTACGTCGCCTGAGGGAAACCCACCGGTCCAATCCCCCACTGCTGAGACAGGTCTGGATTTCGGACCCAAGGTGATGTTCCCTTCTTGATTCTCACCCCACAGGCTCTGGAACTCCTAGAGCTAAAAACGCGTGGTGAGGAAGGGCAGATGGAACGACAATGCACCCGGGCACGCAGGAGTCTCCAGAGCACTGAGAACCAGTGAGATCTACTGCTCTGGGGAACGTGGTGGGGTAGCTTCATTCTCTGGGCCATGACTACCTCCCTGCTGCCTCTACTCATTTAAATAGTGGTGACTGTCCCTGCAATTCCTGCCTACTGATGTTCAAATCACAAGGTGCAAAATCTATTCAGGTTGGTATTAAGAGAGAAACAGAACAGGAAAAAGAGCCTGAGTATGGGCCATCCTGGGACCAGGGGCCCCCATGCAGAGAAGTCACAGTCACCTGGTCACCGAGACTCCCAGCTGACTAGGAGGCCGGCTTCAGTTCAGACGAGAGAGACCACAGGGGGTTCCAGCAGCATCTGAAACCTGGTTCAGATGCTGGGGTCAGCAACCTTGAGGTCCTGAATGCTGACTGGGGATAGCTGAGAGAGCAGGTTCACGCCGGGCTAAGTATGGACGTAAGGAACTAACTCTTGGCATGTGGTCTGAGGTTAAGCTTTTGGGCCAGACCAACCTCTGTGGGTATCCCACTCTGCAGCTACTCTGAAAGGCAGTGTTGCTTTCTGTCTCTGCTTTTCCTAGCATGGAAATTCCTTCAAATGAGCTGGCTCTGAGAATCTGGATCGGGCGAGGATCCAGTCTCCAGTGTGGATCATGAGGCACCAATGCCATGACCCATAACCTCAGGCTGACCACAGTGGCTCCAGAGAGCATACTGCCTTCCTCTAAGGTGATGGAACAAAATAAGCAGAAGGTGTGGGAAGGTGGAGTCAAGAGACCCAGGCTGTAGTTCCAATCCTGCACTGACATGGAAAGTCACCTTAAGAAAATCACTTAATCTTTCAGAGCTTAAGAAGTCCCACCTATAAGATGGGGACAAGTTAACATGTGCTTTCTCTTCTATCACAGAAAGGAGGGGAGGACAAATAATACAGAGACCAAAGTCCTCTGAAATATTCATAGGGATGTAAGTGTTTTTTGAATCTTAAGTCTTATTTGCCAGGAAGAGCATGAAAGGTCGAGCAGCACTCACCTGATGATGGCGCTGGTGAGCAGAATCGTTGGTTGGCTCCTGGGGCCAAGATACCATCTCCTGCTGCTTGGGGGGGAGTGAGCACCCGGGTGGCATTTGGGGGTGAGCCCAGTGGCCTTGAATCTGTCAACGGAGGTCCTATCTGTGATTGGACAGTCTTTCTTTGCAAAGTGCTGGTGTTCTCGATGCTGGCACAAGAGCTGGGAATGGAAGGGGGCAGGCTTGGGACAGGAACCAAACTCCTCTGGGGGCAAGAGCTGGGGCCAGTGGCATTCTCTGTCTTCACAATGATGCCGACGGTGTGGTTCTGAAGCCCCCCAGCCGCTGGTGGCGTGAGGGGCCTGGGCCAGCCTTGCCGGTGTGAGAGGCCTGGTAGGGGGGTGTTGGCGCCTGGAAGTCGCCGGGGGTCCGTGGAATCAGTGGGGCTGCTGTAGAGGTGTGGGCCATTGGCTTTCACCTCTGTGTTCACTGGCCCGTTGGCAGTCCCACAGGGGGCTTTCTTGGATTTTTCCGCACAAGAACTGCAGCTGATGTCCTCTAGGGCTGGGGGCTGGGGGGGTGGAGAGCAGCTCAGGGAATTCTGGGTGCTAATCCCCGAGGGACAGGACAAGGGGTAGTGGGAAGGTATAGGTGCCTTGTCAGCTGTTTGCAGGGAGGTGGTGATTGAGCTGTCAGTCACAATAACAGGCTTAATATCAGCCTTCTCTGTCTGTTCAGAGTCCCAATGCGAAGGCATCTGCTTAGCAGATAAATGTTTCAATATGCTGCACTGGAGCGCAACAACACTACAGAGCCACTGCAATGGAAGGAGAGGAGAGGAGAGGAGGGTGAGAGGCCTGGGAGGCGCTGGTCCTTCCTGCCACAGCGGCCAGGGCTACAGCAGAGCTGACAAGCACAGTTTCCGAGGTCCCATCGCGAATGCCCAAAAAGGACGTGCTTGACTCCTGATAGATTCCATTTCCATTCCCACGCAAGACTTGTTGGTACACTCAGCAGGCAACACCCTGGTCAGCAGAGCTTGGGATTCCCGTTCTGGCTCTGCCCCTAGTCACCTGTGACCAATATTCAGCAAGTACCCTAAGCACCTGCTGTATGTCCAGAACTATCACCTAACCTCTCTATGGGTCTACTGATCTCTTTCAAGGAGACAGATTTGCCCGTCTCACAGCACAGTGGGGGACCGATGGAGAGAAGCAGACAGCGGACTCTGTAGTTCTCTTACTTGCCTCAGGATCTGAGCCAGAGGTTCCCTCTGGAATATTCAACTCTTAGGGGGTGAGGGTAGGGGTAGGTGGGGTTGTAGAAGATGGGGGGTGGGAATGACAGAGGCTACTTCCAATAACAACTGTGCAGAGATGGAAGGAAGATTGGATTTGGAATTCCAGCCCCTTCTTCACTCACCTCTTGCTGCTCTGCCTGGGTGGCTAAGTGCTCAGAGTTCAAAAGGTGCGTCTGTGATTCCTCAGGGATCCCATTGCAGATCAGCTCCCCATCCCGAATGGCCGCGGGTGCAATGAGAGGGGGTGGAAACTGGTACTGAGATTTTATAGCATCGGGCACCTGTTCAGGATAGGCAGAAGGAGGAAGGAGAGGAAGATAGTGCCAACATGTCCAGTTGATTCTGCCCTGGCTACACTCTTCTGTCTGTGGTGCTGATGCCCAAGGGACCACCATCCACTCTGGGATTCAGAGGACAAGGAAGGTCAGTGGGCAGCAACTGCTCTGTGCTCCCAACTGACTCTGACATACACACACCAGCCTGAGAAGGCACAGAAATGGAAACAGTAGGCACGTCCCCTACTTTTCCTCATCAAGGTCTCAGGCCTACAGAAGCCAGAACCCATTGCATGCTGCCTCTGCTCTGGCCTAAAAAGTGTAGAAGTGGCACTGGACAGGGCTTCAGAGTACTACTCTAGGCTCTTATTGCTTAGCATCAAGTTCGGGAGGTGAGTGAACAGCATCTGAGACATAGAAAGTTAAGTGAGGTCACATTCAGAGAGGAAATGCTCAGCATGAGGCCTGGCTCGTGGTAAGTACTCAATCAATGTCAGTTTTCTTCATCCATTCATTCATGATTCATGAAACAACTGAAGACCTCTTTGTTGCACAAAGACAGAAGACACACTCTAAATCACACCATGTAAGAATGAAAGAGCCACATAAGCAAAGAGTCATTCATACATTCGACTAACATTTATTGAGCACCTCCTGAGTCTGGGCACTGTGCCAAGTCCTAGACATCCAGAGATGAATAAAACTTAAGCCTTGCCCTCAAGGAGCTCACAGTCTAGTGGGGAGGTGAGCACAGAAACATTATGATACAATGTAATGCATCCCAGAATAGGGTCATGTCTAAGAAGCTATAAAAAACATAGAGGAGAGTGCTTCTTTCCGTCTGGAGGACAGGAATTTGGGATTAGGGAAGGTTTTATAGGAAGGCAGTATTTGAGCTAAGACTTGGAAGTTGAGATAGAACTTCCAGGCAGACAAAGGGGACATAAGGGTAGGAGGGCAGCACAGAAGGCACAGAGACGTGAAAGCACTTGGTAGATTTGGAAAACACTTGGAGAAGCAACAGATTTAGTGAGCAAGTCCTTATGAAGGATAAGGGAAGAAGAGCTGGAAATGGTTCCCAGATTTTTGGCCTGAGGGACTGGGTGGAGATCGGTGTCATTCATTGAAACAGGAAATACAAGAGGAAGACCAGATTTGGAGGCAGAGGACTTTTGGTCTTGGGCAGGTTGAGACTGAGGTGTCTGTGGGATGGGCAGGCAGATATGAATCTGGATATGAGGAGAAAGGCAAGGAATATGGAACTGAGAGTCATCACCATTAACAGTGGTGGCCGGTGGCATGGGCTTGTCTGAGGTCACTCAGGAATGGGAGGGGAGGAATGGAGTGGTAGGCTAGTCTAAGGCTGCCGCTGGGGAAGAGTGACAGGGTAGGAGGAAGAGGAACCCCCAACAAAGACAGAAGGTTCTCAGCCTATTTTGCCTGCACTGCTATACATCAAGGACAAAGGCCAATGTTCCAGGACAGATTGGAGCAGTTCCCCACCACTGGTCTGTCATGCTAAAGTCTTCACTTCAATCTCAAACTGCCCAAGTACAAAATGCTTTTCAGGCAACTCGTGCCCTTTGATTTTCCTCAAGAATAGGAAAACATTTAAAAAAGGGGAGGTGGCATCATAAAATGAGAGGATTTTATCAAGGCCTCCTGGCCTATTATTCACTTCAGCAGCCAGGCTCTTTTCCAAATCTACACAGTGACGTACACAGTCTAGATTACTTTTAGATCTCTCTAACTAAGTACGAGGCATGCCACCGCTAATATGCCCTGCCCCCAACTGAAAACACCTTAATTTAATTTTGGAAAACTGGTGTTTCCACTAAAGTATAAATATTTACACAGTTACGAGTTTGTTATACAATTTTCAACAGTTAATATCTTGCTAGTGCTGACACCCACTGGAAGTGGCAGGAGTGGCGTGTGATTTTAAAGTGTGGTTGCCACCAAGTGGCCATATTTGAGAATTGCTGGTTTCCATTGGCACATAGGACTGTCTGAGGGATTATTTCAAAAGAGAAAACTCAAGCTTACAAATGGGTATATAGCATTGGGCTCTCTAGGTTAAATGAATGAAGGGATTGGATGGTTTACGAGAAACAGCCTCAACGCCACCAAATGCTTTTCAATGAAGGAAATTTTTCTGCCAATCTCTGTGGACACACTTTAGCGATTGTCAAGTGCATGCAAATGTTAGGTATTATTACAATAATGCTCCAATTTAGAATATTGGTGATATGTTCACAGCAGCCTGGAAAAATATATTCAACTCTCCTTTAGACATTTTCCTCTTAAGTTCCTCAGCTGGGATAGCTCCTCAATGTCACAAGGCCCTCCGCTTAATCATCCCCACCATCACCTCTCCAGACAGCTCTGGGAAAGGGGCAATCTCACAAGAACAGACAGCATGAGTGCCAGGTGAGGGGCAGTAACAGCAGAGCACATCTAAAGTTTGGAGGGAGGGGCTAAAGGGTGCTTATCCTTGGGAGAACTAGAGACTTAGTTTGAAGGCCTACTTTGGGGTTTGGCCTTCATAATCCTGACCACCATCCTCAAGTACTAAAACATATAGTCACATTCATTACTTGCTGAGACACAACAGACAAATCTCAGGAGCTTCAGTCTCCCTATCTGTGAAATTGAGACCATGATCCTCTGTGTATCCAGTGAAGGCAATCAGAGACCACCATCCCGCCTGCATCGGGTTTCGACTCACCTTCAAGCTTCTTCTTTTGACTGACTGGAGCACACGGCGGTTAGGAGGGTGCTTCTTGTGGATTCGGTTCAGGAAGTCTACTTTGACAACATGCTGTGAAATGGTGTCCTGAAAACGGTCAAACACCTGGCACCGATTGCTCAGCGTCATATTCTTCTGGTTCAGCTATGGACAAAGCAGACACACTGCTGTAGTGAACCCCAAAAGTCAGCCCCCTCCCAACTAACCCTATTCTCTACGTTTAAAAAATAGAAGCCCTGGCCAAATGGGTTGGGGCTGGTATTTCAACACTGCTGTCAGAGGGCCTGGGAAGGTGGATGAGACTTTCTCCCCCAGCCCTGCTCAGTCCAGCAAGGGAAAACTGGTATGTTCCCATTCCCTAGAGAGGCTTGAGGTGGGCAGGAAATGGGGAATTAGCCAAGAAGTGCCCTTCCAAATTCAGCCTCTGACAGTTTTCTGTCCAGCTCAGATCACCCTTTGTCAGTGTACCCTACAGAGCACAGGTTTCAGAGGAGATGCAGGCCTCCCTTCCTAGCAAACGACTCTTTCCCACAAGAAGCAGGACTGTTTCCTTTTTTTTTTTAAGATTTTATTTTTTTTTCTTTTTTCTCCCCAAAGCTCCCCGGTACATAGTTGTGTATTTTTAGTTATGGGTCCTTCCAGTTGTGGCACGTGGGACACTGCCTCAGCATGGCCTGATGAGCGGTGCCATGTCCGCGCCCAGGATTTGAACTGGTGAAACCCTGGGCCGCCGAAGTGGAGCGCTCGAACTTCACCATTTGGCCATGGGGCCGGCCCCAGGACTGTTTCCTATATAGGAGCTTGGCTGACAACTGGGACCAGCACCAGAATCCTGTGTGTGCTGCCCTATTCCCTCCTCCATGGTACCAGGGAGCATTAGTGAACCCATCTGGATTATCACAGTCTTGCTCTATAGGAGGCAGAAAACCTTGGACTGCTCTCAGAGGCCAAAGGGAGGAAAGAAAAATGTTTGTGCAGGGTCCAGCCCGGTGGCGCAGCGGTTAAGTGTGCACGTTCCACTTCAGCGGCCCAGGGTTTGCTGGTTCAGATCCCAGGTGTGGACATGGCACCACTTGGCAATCCATGCTGTGGTAGGCGTCCCACATATAAAGTAGAGGAAGATGGGCATGGATGTTAGCTCAGGGCCAGTCTTCCTCAGAAAAAAGAGGAGGATTGGCAGCAGATGTTAGCTCAGGCCTAATCTTCCTCAAAAAAAAAAACAAAAAGAAAGAAAGAAAGAAAGAAAGAAAAGAAAAAAAAGTTTGTGCAGCAGTATATAGAAGGCATAGAAACAATGTCACTTTTCCTCTTCTACATCTGGTCCCCTAGACTTTAATTCAAAAGAAGAGATCTGTGTGGCAGCTTCTTAATTAGTAAATTAGGAAAAACCCTAAGTGGCTAATAAAAAATTACCCAACTAATAATTTCTCATCTGTGGAACGCTGCTCTTTAAGATTCATATTTGGGTAAACTGCTCATTGCTGTTTTTTTCTGGTTCAGCAGGAGTTCCTTTCCGAGCAGCATTAGTCAAATTGAGAGCAAAGCAACTCTTCTTCCAGGTGTACAAGTCTATAACTAAGGTTTCTCTCAGGGCAAGGTGGGAAGCACTCTGTCATGCTGAGGGCCAACAGTCATTCCACGGTTATCACCATTTGATAGACAATGTACCCACCACTCCTGGGAGATAAGATAATAGCACCCACATACCATTCATTCTTCAACAATTTACTGAACATCTATTACGTGCCATGACAAGTGGGTTGTAAAGAACTAAAGTAAGAGAAGGGAAAGAACCTCATTCGGTACCAAGGACACATTAGGTGTTCAATAAATAGTCGACTGTTTGGAATACCATTATCTATGCCAATTCTCCAAAGTTACTGGACAGTTATCTGCCAGTGCTAATACCTGAGATATGAGAATAAACAATTTGGAATTTTCTTAGTTTATTCTCTCTAAAAATAAGACACAGAAAAATATGGAAGCAATTACTGTGAGAGCATTTATTTCCATACGGTTGGATCTAATATACTCCCCTTTTAGGGCTGTAACATGAACTGTTTAATTCATCGTGGAAGAAATTATTCACGAACAACCAAGCGCTAGTGGGTTAAATAAGTCTGCCTGTGCAGCTAAAATAAGGCATTGTGGGAAAAAGAAAAATGTACAGCTGAGGCACGTCAAAATACTCAGAAGTGAGTAGGATGGTGTGGAGAAACCAGCATCTGAGAGATTATAGTGCACTCTGGCACCAAGCTGGCCTTACGTGCTTTCTACTCAATCAGTCCACGCCCCGCTTGCCGGAAGGAGACTAAAGGGACACTGCTGTGCTTACCACCACATGTTCGATGTGATTCGGACACATCCATCTGCCCAGGGGCATGGCAGTGAGCGGCGGCTCGAGGCAGTCCATGTGGAACAGGAGGGGGCAATAGTCACACTGGATAAGAGGGGCCACGCGGCAACTCCTGCAAAAAAGGGATGTAGGCCATTTCTGTGGCAAGACAGGAGAATCCAAACCAACTCTGCACTGTGGAACAGCCCCCACTCCCTAATCCTAACAACGTTCTCTCAATCCTCCTCCCCCAATGATTCAGTTACATTCATGGTTAGGAAGATGGATGAGTTGGGGGCTACCATCAGGCTCTCCATTATTCTCTAAGAGGAATGTGTCTTGTAGGGAAGTGAATGTTTATTTGGAGTACAGCTAAAGTGGCTGTCAGAGCAGGAATGATCAATGCTTAGTACCTACTGGAGGAAGACAGCCAACTTAGCTCTGATCTTTCCACTCCTTAGAAGAAAGCAACTACCTCATTAAAAAAATGACTAGCAGCCTTTTTAGAGTCCTATACCACAGCAAGAGAAGATTTCTCTTCTGCATAAAGTACTCAGCAAAAGTGACAACCAGAGAGAGTTGTGCTGGGAAAATGGCTTTGTAATGTACTCATGTAAGCCTAGTTCAAGGGAAGGGAAGGAGCCTAAGCAAATGCCAATTATGATTTGTAACTACGATGCTCCTTGGGTCCTTGAGGTGCACTGGAGACATAGTCCAGCCTGGCTCAGAGTTCTGCTGCTTTACTATCTAGTTCCCTATAGCTTTTGCTGTGGAACATTTCTTTTTGATGGCTACTTTCTCCTGCTATCCTGCCCTTCTAGCACATCCAAGCCAACAAGTCCCGCCTGAGTAATTGAAGCAGCTGGTTCCTGTCACTGAGGAGATCCTATTTGAGGGAAACCAGTGTCCCAGGCAAGCTGCAAATGGGGCAGCCTAGAGGCTTTTGGAAGTCATCCAGTCTGATGCATACTGGCTACCATGGATACTTCTACTACTTTTAAACTCATCTTTAGTGATTTAAAAATTATTTGCCTTTTCCAGGGACTTGTGTCTCTGCTGTTCAGAGTTCTTCCTGATAGCTAGTCTAAATATCTCATGCTTCGGTTTAAGTTCAACTCCTCGTGTTGTAGCCTCTATAAACACAGTTTACAGTACTTCTGTATCATGATTCTTCAGGGAATTTGCTGTTAAGACATTCAAGGCTCTGGTCAATTAGTCACTCAGCCTCTCTGTACTCATATCATCAGAAAATGGGTTATCCACATTTAACATACATGGTTTAGAAGAGGCGATGGAAGAGAGAAATAACACCATTTGCTGCATATGAGGAAGAGCTCCTTAGTATGGAAGAAAAATACCTGTTACACGTGAAGCAGACTTTGACTGGTAAGGGAACGAGACCATTGTGATCTAACTCATGCTGTGTCTTCTTAACATTTTTCCCTGTGGTTTCCTCCTTTCTTCTTCTTTTGCTAGAACCTGGAAGAGAAACTGGTGGTGCTGAACTTTGCCTGGATGCAGAATTCCTAGGCTGGGATATGGAAACAAGACTAAGTGAACGGAACAGATCTTAGTAACAGAATGTGCCATGGCCTAGACATGGATCTCTTTCTGAGGCCCCCAGGGCTGGTGTCAAGTGAGAAAAAGAATGAAAAGGGAGGGAAAGGGAGATGAGACTAAGTCAGAACCAGGCTCAGAAGTCCCTTTTTATGTGGCAGAAACACATCTAAAAGTTTTGCAAACATGAAGTGGTCAGGAGCCTACCTAGGTTAGATACTGGCAACCTAAGAAATATAAATGACAAAGTCAAATGCTCAACAAAGACCATTCTGTGGAGGTGGCTAAGGAAAAGACTATAATTTCACTGCATTTTCATAAAAATCAGAAAAGCTCTGATTCCATATGTATCCTACTGATCAGTAGATTTCTTAAGCCTGCCAAATCCAATTTCTCTGGAAGAAAATAAGATCTAGAAGCTTTGTGGTATCAAGTAGAAGCCATGACTTAATAAAAAAAAAAAAGGCAGGGGGGCAATTTGGTAGTATCTATCAAAACTATAAATGCATAGTTTTGATGCAATTCTAATAATAGGAATTTATCCTATAGATATACTCACATGCATACAATGAGGTATTTACAAAATTATTCATTAAAGTACTATATGTGGTAACAAAAGATTAGGAATAACCTGAATGTCCATTAATAGGAAATTAGTTAAATAAATTATGGTACATCTACATAACAGACTATTATGCAACCATTAAGAAAAACTGAGGAATGTCTATATTAATACATAATAGAAAGACCTCTAGAGCTTATTGTGAATTGAAAAAAGCAAGGTGTAGAACAGTATATCAAGTATGCTATTTAAGGGGGAAACAATAAGCATCTATCTATATTTACTTATATAGGCACAAAGAAATTCTAGAAGGAGATACACAGGAACCAAACAGTGGTATCTGTCAGGGGTAGGAAGGTGGAAACTAGGCAAATGACAGACAGGGGTGGGAGCGAAAGTTTTCATTTTAAGTCGTTTTATATTTTTTGATTTTCAAACTATGTAAACATACTAAATATTTTTTTAAAAAGTGATCTGGGAAGGGAAGAAAATAAAAAACTGAAAGAGCACAATAAAAGCTAAACCCTTCAAACATCTCTCCAGGAAGAACCAAGCACAGGAACCTGAGACAGTGACCCCACACGTAGCACT
Source organism: Equus quagga (assembly GCF_021613505.1). Classification (NCBI taxonomy): domain Eukaryota; kingdom Metazoa; phylum Chordata; class Mammalia; order Perissodactyla; family Equidae; genus Equus; species Equus quagga. The sequence goes on along the minus strand of NC_060277.1, from coordinate 74,135,233 downwards.
GCCCTTTGGCTGGACAATAACCATCGGAAGCTGGGTTGGGGGAGGAGATATGGTGCTTTGGCTAACCTGGTAGTGCAGTGGTACAAGTCAGTTCATTGGGCAACTGAAATTGGGTGGGGTTCCGCTCCATGGCGGCTGCAATCAGCAGCTCAAAGGGCCGCCTTAGCTGGGGCTGCACATAGTCCGACTCTGCTGCTGCTGGCTCCTCGTCCACGTCAATGATGTCCTCGTCCACGTCGTTCTGCTCAGAGGTTGGGGTCTCTGTGCTGGCGTTGGATGTGGGCGTGCCAGGCCGGCTGGCTCTCCTCTCCAGGATCCGGGCATGAGCAATGGCCTTGAGTTCAGTTTTGCTAGCTGATCTGTCCAACAAGTCAGTGTCACTGCTGGGGGATGTAGTCCGTTTGCCAGATTTGTCCACTAATCCATTGACATGGCCCAGTTCCTTTTTCTGCTCTCGTTTCTGTGCAAATGAATAGGTGGGCCCATCACATTAAGTACCACAAAAGAGAAAGAGTGGTCCTGCTAGACCACTAACCATAATTATCGGAGTCTTTAACACATCACAGACTTATCTACCTGGGGACTTGGAATGCTGTCTGTTAAAGGTGACAAAACTATAGCTGAACCTAACTAAAGCTGGCAAAACTATCACAGCAGGGAATCACCAAAAAGTATGGAAAGTTAGAAACAATTATATGAATGACACATCATTTATCATCATATGATACACAATATCTCTATACAAGTACAGGGTAAAGGAATAAAAAGTTAACACAGTGAAATAAACATCATGAGACTGAGTGAGAACAACATAGTGAGACTCAAAGAGATCACTGCAGTTTGCCTTGGAGCATCCTGACCTCCTGAATGATTTTAAGAACTCTGCTCAAAATCAAGACTGTAAAAGGTAAAATAGGCAAGTAGAGCCCCCCATCCAGGGAAGGTGGGTGCTGACATGGAAGGCAGCTGCACTACAAGGTAGAAGGGTAGTGTGTGCAGAGTAACGACCCAGCAATCATGGTGTCCAAGAATGGCGGCCTTCAATGTTTCAAGTTTCACTAGAACTCTGAAAGTGACACTTCTTCAAATTGGAAGGTGGGTAAATGGAAAAAGACTAAGCATGCTCAGCAGGACTGGATCACTGATAATACATTTTCTTCCAGGACTCCAAATAGAGTGGTCAAATGAAGGTTTAACACTGGTCTCCAGTCAGGAGACCTGGGATCTTATCCCAGTTCTGCCACTAATTCCCTATGACCTTGGGTGACTCAGGCTGGGGGGCAGGAATTTCTCTATTTGTAAAATGAGACTAGCAAAACCATTTTTTCTTCCTCTTAGGGATACGATACAGATAAAGAGAGTCTCCTTTATGGAAGGGATGGCTCTGAGTTGGGGGGAGATCTAGCCTCCACTAGGAACAGGACCTGAACATCAGAGGTTGCTGAAGCCCAGAGGATGTATCATTTCAATCCACTTCAGTGTAACAACAGGAGGCCAAAGAGGGGCAGAGGCGGTGGTGATGGAAAAGGCAGATTTAGCACAGGTAGGCCAAGAGGTCCATCTGAAAGCAGGTCAGAGTGGCATTTCAGGAAAAGCACTCTGTTAGAAAAAGGCATACTATAATTCCCAGCAAGTAGCTCTGCTTCTAGAAAACTGATGAATAGGTAATAGAGCTTTGGAGTGAGACAGAATTTGGTTCAAATCTTGGCTCTGTCAATTCCTCTGAGTCCTTGGGAAAGTTACATTTGTGAACCTCGGTTTCTTCCTTTCTAAAATGGAGATACTACCACCACCAGCGCCCGTAGATGGCTGTATGGATTAAAAGAGATAAGATAAAATATCCGGCATGTGATGGGCACTAAAATAATGTTAGTTCCTCTTCTCCACTCTCTTTCCTTGGTTTCACTTCTTCTCCCTCAGCTGTTTGCGACCTTTTCCCGTCCAGCTTCTTTGAGTGGCTAGTTTCTAAAAGTCCTCCTGACTGGCAGGTGCCTCTAACTGGCCCTGCCCTCATTTAACTGTGGATGCACAGGAAGAGATCTTGGGAGGTGGACAGGCTGGAGAATAGCCTGGTTTGTGGACTTCAGGAGAAATCAAACTACAGCTGTGGTTAGGTGGTTGACTTGGCCTTGGCTTGCTTTTTAATAGGAACCTTTGTGCACACATTGAAAAATAATGTCTCCCTAACTGTTCACCTTCTTCTTACAGGCTGAAAACTGTTATACACATAAACCACAATCTCTGAATCATCTCATCCTGTTTCTGCTACCAAGGAAGTCATCATTCATTGTGACATCATGTTCAGGGGCCAGGAAAACAGAGGTGATGTCACAACAAAGGAAAGTTGCCTGGTGTATAATTAGTGTGGGGGGAGGATGGGGCTGGTTTACAATTCACAGACAAATTGTAATCCTCAGCCTATAATTTGAGGATTGGGTCTCTCATAATCTGGGTGGAAACACACCTACTTCCTTTTTTGATAAGGGAGAGTTTAGCTTTGCACCTCACAAAAGATCTCAAAGTAGAAAATAATGTTCTCAAAGCCAGTACTGAATTATCAAATCTGAGGGAAGGAGAACTAAAGAGAGATTAGGCAACCTGGGGTACAAGTGGGTTCAAAGTCCTCTCGCTCCCGTACACCTGGCTAAGACTCTGGATACCACTGACTTATTTGCCTTGGAGCGAGGGAAATGTTTTTTCCATCAAGCTGGAGAAGCAGCTTTCTTTTTCTTCAGCCACTTTCAGCCATGGATATAGCTGCCATATTCACGCTACTTATCAGGAGGTCTACAAGGAGATCAGACTACTCCTGTCACTAGTGAATGAACATGGCTCAGGAAATTAACACACCTCTTCTGCCCATTTCAGCAGCCCATGTTTGGATTTTAGGCCCTACTGGATTCCAAACAGTCACCATGGGGAGAGTGAGGGTGATTCCAGGGCTGGAAGAGACAAGAAGAAGGAACGAAAATGCCTTCAGGGCCAGGTCATCTTAGCTCTAGAATATCAGTGCTCTAGATCTGGCATTCTGAGCAAAGCCTTCAGAAAGCAGTATTATTACCTTTCGGCGAACAGTGCACCGGTGACACATCCACTCCCCAGGAGGCAACATCTCTTCACTCAGTGGAGGGTTACTGCAGGGAAAAGACAAGGGCAAGACTAAGTAACTAACCCTTTGATGCAGCAGTGCCAGGGTTCTCTCATCCTTCAAAATGCTTACTTGGCATCATTTACAATAACCTAAGGAGTGAGTATCCCTTCCCTTATCTTAGAAAGAGAAGCCAAATCCAGAGCTATTTACCCTGGGTTTACAGGGAAAGATATAAAGAACCAGTTTGGAGCCTTGAGAGTCATTCTCAAATTCTGCACCATGCTAATAAAAATCGCGGATAGGTCCTTCACACTCTTCAAAGTCTATTAGTCTAAGTCTAAGCTCTTCCAGCTGCTGTTCAAAGGCCTCTGCAACATGGTTCCATTCCATCTTCTCAGGTCCCTTTTAGGTACCTTTGCCCCTAGCCAAATTAAAGACTTGCTATTTTTTCCTCTAGAACACTCTTACTCTAAAAAGTTATGTCTGTCAAAATCCTATTCATCCTGTAAGACCTGCCTCAATCAGCCTGTGATAGATTAAAGATGGCTGCAAATTCTTTGCTACTCCTTCTATCCAGAGTTAGTCCATTTCCTTCTTGAATCGGGCTTATCTCGTGACTTGTTTTGATCACCAGAATGCAACAGAGGTGACAATGCTGCAACTTCCAAGGGTGGGCCTTAAGAGACCTGCAGATTCCATTTTTACATGCTTGGAAGGTTCCACCTCAGAGCCCTGCTGTTATGCTGTGAGAGGCCACACGAAGGAGATTTAAGGCACTCCAACAGCTTCTAATGAACTCCAAGCCAACAGCCAGCACCAACTACTGCTACGTGACTGAGTCATCTTTGACCATGACAGCTCAGTCGAGGCTCCAAATGACTACAGTCCCAGACAACAATACATCAGAAAGAAAAACCACCCAGCTAAACCCAGTCAACCCGCAGACTTGTGAGAGATAATAACTAGCGTCTGTTTTAAGCCACTGAGTTTTGGGGTAGTTTGTTATGCAGCAATAGATAACTGAGCACAGCTTCTCCATGCATTCTTCCTGGATTACTCAGACATCCTGGACCTCTGGCTGCATAGTTTAGTTCTCTTTTGGCTCTTCTCATGCTTTCCCTTGTGTGACAGTTCTCTCATTTCTTTTACTGGAGGGACCAAGACAAGGATTGGATCTCTTCCCTCCTTGTATCTGTATAATATAGAGGTTGTGAACACAGTAGTCACTCGGTAAGTCAATACTGGATCAAAATTAGAGCTGTGAAGGGCTGGCTTTACTGATCCTCCAGATCATTGATTTCCATTAAGGTTACACCAAGAGTCATATGAGACTTTATTCAGTTCTCAGGGGGTCACATTTATAATGTCTATACAGCAGTGGTTCTCAGAGTGTGGTCCTCAGATCAGTAGTATCAGCATAATCTGGGAACTTACTAGAAATGCAAATTCTGAGACCTCATTCCAGGCCTACTGAATCAGAAATTCTGGGGGTAGGGTTCAGCAATTCGTTTAACAAGCCATCCAGGTGATTCTGCTCAACACCAAAGTTTGAAAACCACTGCTATACAGAATAAGGCTACATTTAAGCTTAAAAAATTCCTTGGGAGTCACCTACTTGAAATGGTAAAAAGGAAATTTTTCTTCAAAGAATATGAGAAATACTAAAAAAAATTTGAGGGTTGACTATATAAGGACTCTCCTTTAAGTCCTAGAGCCTAACGCTATACTGCTTTACCATTTCTACCTAAAGCAGCACTTGCTTGGCAAATTTTCCTAGCTCCTGCTTTGCCATGCTTGCCTGGAGTCCTAAGCATACATGTCAGGACGCTCACCAAGCCCTCACAGCTCATTGCTTCCTTTCCTCCATTTCCTTGGTGGAATCTCAGGAGGATCCTCACCAGGAAGCAGAAAACTAGAGGCACATTGGCCTGCCGGGACAGGTCTTCCAAAGCCCTAGAGGACCACAGGTGGATGTCACCTCTGAAGTCTTCCCTAGTTCTCTCCAATGTATTTCTGCATAGGCCACATCCAAACTAATAAAATGCACGCACGTAATTTGCAAAGGCCTACACACTCTGCTATGCTTCAGCAGCTATATATTAAAACTAACCCTGAAAAGGATGTCACTTCTGATTCTGTTTTTCATCATTTCTTTTCATCTACCCACTGGCTTTGTACCAAGATATCCTACACGAAACATGTAAAGCAGAGGAGGGCGAGGCAAGGTGGTACAGGTTTAGATCTTTTACTAAGATGTGAATGCCCTCCTGGTTACCCCTCATGCTTCCCTCAACCTATTGAACACTAGTGGCAGAATGACTTATTTAAAACACAATTCTGATCATATCTGGAGCACTTCCCCACCTCAGCTGCCCATCTTAGAGCTCCTTCCCCATAAGAATGGTGTTCCCATAAGTTTAGTATGCAACTTTGAAACAATTATATGCACACCAGAGTCTTTAAATCATGATATGCCTGTCAAGAAAAACAAGGCTCTGGCCCAGCTCCCTCTCATCCCCATATATCAATGAAGACAGGGTGCTGAGGGCCATTCTCTACAAAAGGAAATCATTAAAAGTTAAAAGTCAGGTAACGCTGAAATTACTCTATCAGAGCTTCCGCTGTTCAGCAGTGAAAACCATGAAAACACTAAAATGAGCCAGTGCTGCTTGTAAAGACATCAATATGCTTCCTAATCACTAAAGCTTAGAAATAGCAGTGATAATCTCATCTTACATCTAGATAGTGTATTACAGTTCACAAAGTGTTTTCACAGATGCTCTTACTTGATCTTCACCAGTATACTGTAAGAATTACTTCTTATTCCCCTAGTTCCTCCCACAGTGAGGAAACTGACAAATAAAGCCATGGAGCTAGTAAGTAGCAGAAATAGAACTCAAATCAGTTTCCCAGCTCTTTGAAATCTTGAGCCCAAGCTGTTTCTAAAGAATCTTTGGTAGTTCTCTTTTTTCTGGGGAACACAGTAGAGTACCCAGCAAGGTATCTTCCTCAATCTCAAGGTTGAGCATTTCCTTCTACATCTGTCAATTATTTAGTACTCACTGCTTACTAACTAATGCTACACTGGAGGAAGGACACGAAGCAAAGAAGTTATGATATACCCCATCAAGAAACTCAGCCTTTGGGGAGAGAGGACCAAAGTAATTCATCCACTTAAGCATTTACTGGACACTTACTTTACGCTAGGCAATGTGCTAAGCGGTGAGATTTCAGACTCGGTCCTTGCTCTCAGGGATCACAGCTTAGAGACAACGTGAAAAGGACAACTGGCAATGAGACCACATACAATCAACTACAAACTGATTCTTGCCATATAGATCTATATAAGACTCAACCACTCACGGATGCCAGACTCAATGAAGAGCCCCAGAAGTTTGGTCATTAGGTACCTGAAGAAGACAGTGGCTTTTTCCTTACTCTCTTCCCACCATTCAAAACTATTCAGCAATGGTAATTCAGCCAGTGACCCTTTAAAGATGGTGAAGTTAAGGATCTTGGGGGGTTCAGGCAGAAACTATAGGTTTAGAAGCAGGTATATTTCTGTATTTTGAAAACTACCCAATAAAAGGAAGGTTCTGAGAGTGGGGACATTTTCCTGGGAATGAATGTTTAAGTCCATCTAGAGCACAAGAGTATCTGAACCTTTAGATTCCTTCTGAGACATATCTAAGTCCTGGGAAGGAAGGTGAGCCCTGGAATAGTCATGTTCTGTGCATGAGCGGGCTTGTCTTGGAAAACTGGCAGTTCTTCAGCCAACAGGCTAAGGACCTCTACTTTATTTTCTGGCTTCAAAAGAATGGCCTGCAGTGCAACAAGACAGGCATTCTACTCCATGGCAGACAAGAGTGAGTGCCTTCTGAGGACGGAGCTCTTGCAGAATATCTTCCCATGTTCACTCCATGGATGTTTCCTTCCAGATTATTTGTTAAAAAGCCCTGGCCTGCAATTCCTGGCCAGAATGTGACAGTTCACTGCTTTCCAACTCATTGTTTTTTTTTTGAGGAAGATTAGCCCTGAGCCAATATCTGCTACCAATCCTCCTCTTTTTGCTCAGGAAGACTGGCCCCGAGCTAACATCTGTGCCCATCCTCCTCTACTTTATATGTGGGACGCCTGCCACAGCATGGCTTACCAAGCGGTGCCATGTCCACAGCCGGGATCCAAACCGGAGAACCCCAGGCTGACGAAGCGGAACGTGCAAACTTAACTGCTGCGCCACCAGGCCGGCCCCTCACTGTTTATTTTAACCACTACCTGATCTTAAAGACATTCTGTTAGCTATAAAATTGTTCATAACAATAGAGCTCTAAGTCTTCAGAGATTGTACAATTGAAGGATATCTCAGAGTTTGGTGTGGCTCTCTGTGAGACCTAAGAGGGTCTATAAACTGTTCACATCTGTACACAAACCAATTAGACAGCTGGTCAAGGGGGTTGCTGGCGCGGGGTTCACAGGTTCAGCTTCTGGGTGCAGACCTAGCACCACTCGTCAACGCATGCTGTGGCAGCATCCCACATAAAACAGAGGAAGACTGGCACAGATGTTAGTTCAGTGACAATCTTCCTCACACACACACACACACAAAAGAAAGTTGGTCAAGGATATTAATTTTTCAAAACTAACACTCCTAAAGCCAACCTCTGCAGCAGGACTCCAGCATCTACACTTCCACAAACAAATCCAAGTGACCTGTCTCTATTGCTGATGAGGGTGTCTAGATTGGCCTATTTCTGGAGTCATCAAAGAGAAAACCACAAACATATACCCCTAAGCTAACTGTAATGCCTGTACTGATAGACCTCTTTATGTCAAAGATTCAAAGCCCAAAGCCAGATGATCCCAACTCACAGCCAAAGGATGAGTCCAGTTTTAATCTAGAATGCCTCTTTCACTCACTAATAAAGCTGCGGCTCTCCACTGCAGGTGGAAGATGTTGGTAGTTGTCATGGTTCTTGGCTCTCTAATTAAGAGGATCTATTTCAAGTCATATACCAGTGTGGTTGATCTGAGTCTAACCTCACTCATCTCCCTTGCCTATTAATACATGTGAACCTGCATGACATTAACATTTACTTCAGATTTAGTCGCCACCAGTGGGACCTGTTGCTCCACAGCTCTATGTTAATTATCCATCCAGCGCAAGCAGTTTTTCAGTATGGAACTGAAAGGGAGAAGGGGGAGGGGAACAAGAGAACAAAGGGAGGAGGGGAGAGGTGGAGGGAGAGAGGGAGACAGGGAAGCAGAAAGACTGCCTTCTATTTCAGAGACCTATATTTTGCATTACAACAGGCAGATAAAAATGGTGTTGGGCTCTGGACTTATTTTTTTTAATAGGTTAGGTTACTGACGTATGGCTTGCAACTGTCCATCCAGCTAAGTGACACTGACATTTTAAAACTTGAGCCAAAAGCAGCCAGAGAGACATGAAAATATCCCTCAACAAAATTAAAAGCTTTGGTGTATGTCTTAAGCCAAATGGAAGCGAGTGAATGAAAAAAATTTAAGGAAGAATACTTCATATTCTCTTCCTGGACTGACAAAATACTCTATTTAATAAAACACTTAACAGGAACACTATGCAAACAGCCTATCTATACACAATATACCAACAGCCTTCCACTTGGGTTCTCTTTTTAAAAGAGGTCAGTCACATGAACTGGTAAGGTCCCTCCTGTCAGAACCCATCATTCTCCAAGAATCAGAAGCTCTCCAGCCCGATACGGCAGTTTCAGTTGAAATAAAGTATCAGACTAAGAAAGATTTCACTGTCCCCTCCCCACCATCATCTGCATGTCTCCTCCCTTTTTTTGGTGGTGGTGGGGGGTGTTCAGCAAGCAAACAATAGCACTGAGCAATTCTGATTTTTAATTTCACAGTTCACGGGTCTCATCCATCCATCTGAGGTCCACTATCAGATAAAAATCCTGCAATTATAGTTAATGGCATTGTATAAGGCCAACTGCAAAAGACAATACATGCTCAGAACAGGCCTACTCTCCCTAAGATGGGCCCTGCTTCCCTTGGCTAACTCAGGAAATACGTTGGGACTAGCTAAAATGGGAGTGAAGGTGATCGCTGTCAGGATCACAATCATGTCTCAGCCTCCCAGCAGCCATCTTGATCCATACAGGGACCTATGAACACAGAAAACAAGTCTTTTATAAATTGAAACCAGCTTCTGCTGTGGAAAAGCTAAGAGGTGTTGGGTAAAGTTTAATTTAAAAATGTCTTTTTAAATTTAAGTTAAAAGCTATACTAACATACCCAATTTAATGGTTTATGTTTTGAGGGAACAAAATTTAATAAAATTTAAATGTCAGCAGAAATAGTAAACTTCCTCTGGACACCTGTGTAGGCATTTTATCTTCAAGTATGGCCCACCTTTCAAAGGCAGAGAAGATGGTCATATTGAAGGATATTGGAGAGATGAAATCAGAGAGAAAGTTTATGGGCTCCCTGAACCTTAATTCCTTATCCTCCTTCATCCCAGCTGACTCAAATACAGCTAATGCCACAAAGTACATAAAAAGCACAAGGACTGCTGGTTTTTTCATGCAAAGCCTCAGTAGCAGTGTTAACAAGGAAACCAATGAAGTGCCAGGCCATTACAAATGCTCCATTGAGAAACTTAGCTAGTTGCGTCACTTCCACAGGCATACAATTCTTTCAGACTAGCAGACTGTGCCCCCAAATTTTATCGCCTTCTATGTAGAGCTGGCTTGTGGTATCCTCCTAGTGAAGGACACCTGGAGAAGAGAGTTTCAAGTTAGTGCAGGGAAAGGAGGAGGGAGGGAGGAGAGACCACCAACAGTTATACCAGGTGTTTGCCTCTGCTAACTTCTCTACAAGCTGAGCCTGGGTGCCACAGGGCCTGCTCTATTACTGGTTTGGCTATTCTTGCAATCCTGGATTCTCCACAATGGAAAATGGGCTGGCTGCAACATTTAAAAAATGAGTTTCATTCATTCATCTCATGACAGATGTTGGAGCCTACTTGTTTTGAAAAAGAATCAACATTCTGGCCTCAACAGTCACTTTCTAACATCCCTAGAGAACATTCCATTGGAAAGAAGAATCAACAATTGTAATTGTGTATTCCAGAAGAGTCTCAGAGGTATGGAAAACTGGGTACTGTTCTGTGGCCAAATTTTAGTGGACTATCAAGAACAAGGAAATAGCCAGGCCACACTCTTCTTGCAGACACAGTTCACAGAACTTGCACCAGTTTGCATCCTATAGACATTGGACCTAAAATTCTATAAAGGCTGGGAAAACTAAAACACTAACATTGTCTTTATTTGAAATCCAACTAAATATAGAGAGCAGGTTTCTACTTAAGACCCAGTTGCTTTTCCCTAAGGAAGATTTCTGTTTTATTTACCCTCCTCTGACAGGGTCTTCTAAAAAAAAGGAAGGAGGGAGAACATTGCTATTATATTATTATTATTGCTATTATTTGGGCTAAAGCAGCATAGGGCTTATTCCCTCCTTCTTTTACCCATAACTCCCCTCCCCTAATTTTACTTATAAACCTCAAAGCTCCCCGCCCTACTTGACTGAAGTAATCTCCTGGGCACACTGTCAAACTGTGCTGTCGTGGTTTGATGCCACAGCTAAGTGCTGACTTGGGCTTCTGAAGCCTTCCAGTTATACCCCCAGTGACCTATTTAGGAGTTGAACGTACTTCTCAGAGACAGAGCGCCATAATTTTTCCCTTTGGCCCACTTTTCTCTCAGATGGTCCCTAACTAAAGGAACAATCACCCTAAAGGCCTGAATGTGTGCACACAAATGATAAAATTTGAGGAAAGCTTGTATGCAGCAAGCATACAAGGCTTGGACATGAACTCTTTCCCGTAACTTAAACTGCAGACAATTTTCTTACTATGCAGCTTACTTTAACATCAACAAACTGCAGCCTTCAGTCAAAGATGTTTGATATCATGGAATTAGGAATTAGAATTAAGTTAAACTAGAATGGCCAAGTGTCATCTATGCCAGGCAAACCCACAAGAACTACAAAGCAAAAACAAGTGATAAAGCAAAATAACGTTTACAGAAGGTCAAAATTAGTGACAGAATTCTCCCTACATTTAAGATGCTCTTTCAAAAAATGGCAAGCAAGATCAAAGAAAGTTGAATACAGCCAACCTATGTACAGAATTATGAAAAGTTATAGGTTTAGACACATTTAATGAGATTAATGGAGTATAATTTTCATAATGTATTTTGACCAATAATTGATGATTGTCGGCTGAGAAAAAGTTCACTGCAGTTTCCCTCTAATGTTTACAGAGCTTCATTAAAACCAAGAATCAGGGTCCGGCGTGGTGGCGCAACGGTTAGGTTCGCACATTTTGCTTCGACGGCCCAGGGTTCACCGGTTCAGATCCTGGGTGCAGAAATGGCACCGCTTGGCAAGCCAAGCTGTGGCAGGCATCCCACACATAAAGTAGAGGAAGATGGGCAGCAGATGTTAGCTCAGGGCTAATCTTCTTCAAAAAACCCCCCAAAAAACCAAGAATCAGTAGAATTCTATGTGATGTTTCAGTGAACATGGGAATTAAAAAGCTCCCAGCTCATCACAGGAGCCCAGGGCTGGTGGAAAGAACAAGAGTGGCTCCACTCTGCTCAGTTTTGTAATTCAGACTTATCTAAACTCACTTGAAGTTCTGTGCATTTCCCTAGCTTCTCTGCACAAATGCAGATAGGAAAAAAATAACATTCAACATCCTTCTTAGGATCACAGCTGGGTAAAAGCCTGTAAATGTGCTTATGCTGCCACAAACAGGGTTCCACCCTGGAACTCAAGCTTGCTAGTAATTCTGAGAGGTTCCCCCACTCCTGCCTGACCTGGAGCTAAAGCGATGTCTTTGGGCTATGGTTAAATTCAAACCCTGTGGAGAGTCCTCTCTTGCTCACTGGAGCTTATTTCAAAAAGAGCCTCATGCCGAGCCCAAATCAGTGGGAAAGACTAACGCTAGGTTCAGGCATGGAGTTTTTCCCCGCCCTGCTGTTACTCTGTCTTTTGTCCTTTCAAGACTGGGAAACATTTCCAGGGAGATATCCTGTACAATTTGTCAGAAAACAGGGGAAGGGCAAAGATTAAACACCAAAGCTATTAACATACAGGAAAGCAAATGTAATTAGGGGGAAAGGAATGGTCACCGTGTGTTTGTGTTAACAAAGGTACCATCCACTTAGAAGAACCCAGATATCATTTCTGTTGCCCAACCAGTGTTTATCTTTGCACGTCTCTCATTTGTGATACCACTAGGTATCATGCAGCCATGAGCAGAGGAAATGGGTCAGCCTCCGGCGTTCAAGTAGTTTAGTGAGCATTTAGTACATGACTGCAAAAGGGAAAGGAGTAGCTCTTTGAATGAGCGAGTCAAGTTTTTCATTACTTAGACAATCTCATCAGTCTGCAAGGTGTACTTGGAATTTGCTTATTGTGAATCCAACAAGAGCTCTACAGAGTAGCTAAGTTCCTTTTTACTGATGGGTCAAATCAATGATGTCTCCTTTTATCAGTTCCCTGTGTCTTTTGCCTCCCATGCAAATGTGCTAAAATTTCATCTTTAGTCTTATTTGCTGAGACCTAGATTTAGAAATAACCGTAGGCTTAAAGAATGAAGATTCTGATATCTGTAAATAGCTGGCAGAAAAAGGAGTCACCTTATTCTTAACTGCTCTCCAGTCACGGGAAAAGGAGTCAGCTAGTGACCTGTGCATGCGTCCTGGGCATGGTGACAAATTCGCAATACCAAAGTGCCTTTCTGAAATCTGGTCTAGGACCTGCACTGAATACAATGTCCTCCTCTTTCAGGAAACTGGCAGAGGGACAGCTGTACTCCTGTCCTATCTCCTGGGAGGCTAGTATTATGCAGAGGTGCTCTTATAAGTGTCACTCACTGAATCTCAATGCAGCTGGCCATGTTGTACTCCCTGGAGACTCTAAGTCAAAGGAAGAGCACAGTGGAGGTGGGAAAACAAACTTTTTTTTCCTGCTCTGGTGACTTAAAACTCTGGCACCTTAAAACAAGAATGCATTTCCAGGAGCCTGTGCTGCATTACCATAGTAAGTGCCATCATAACCCAAACCAGAATCTTCTACCAGCGTGGCCTGCTTAATTACACACTCAAGGAATTGTTGTGTATGCTCTGGGGGTGGGCCAAGAAAGTTCAGAGAATCATTTCAACACTCTTACCCATAACCAAAAGCAAACAACATTCAGCTTCATCTATTTTCTATTGCCCTGTCACTTGTAGGAGAAAAGATGCATCCATTTCTGTTAAGAAGCAGGAAAATCCTCCAAAAATCCTCTTGGGAGTATCAAAGCAGACTATTTCCTTTTATAAGCTATATACAACCTTCAGGTAAATATTCTCTGTGCTCTGTCTCCCTATTTACTGCTATCTGGGCTTACACAGAGACACATATAAACAGGTGAGTTCACTGCAATGTACAAGCAACTTTTTGTTCTTGTTAACTGGGCTCAAAAGATAGTTCATTAATTGATCTGAGTTATTCCTACTCCAAGCTGTTACCAAGCAAACTGAGGCAATTAAAATCTTTCTCCTTAAACTAGGGGCCTCAAAGTATGAGATGGGCCTCCAGATGGAAATTTTTTATGTGGCTGGTGAGTGCCAGGTGGGTATCCTGCCTTAAGGCAGGTGGTGGATTTTGTATACTTCCTCTGGGGTAACTTCCAGCCTTAGATTTCTTTGCTAAGAAGAGTTACCCAGAACAGTCAAAACAGCAACATATCGAATCATATTGTAAGGTTTTCTCTACTGAGATGCACAGTCCTGACTGGAGTACACAGAAGAAATCCTTTACTCCCTGTCATTACATAGATAATACAGGCATAGACATTAAAGTATGCTTAAATGAACCATCTTTTTCTAGGTAAGACTCAAAAATTTAAAAACAAAAAGACAAGGGAAGTGAAAAGACAACATAGAGACTGTGAGAAAATACTTTCGAATCATATATCTGACAAGGGACTTCTATCTAGAATATATAAAGAACTCATAACTTAATAATAAAAAACAAATATGCCAATTAAAATTAGACAAAGAATCTGAAGAGACATTTCTCCAAGAAAATATACAAATGGCCAATAAGCATATGAAAAGATGTTCAATATCATTAGCCATAAGGGAAATGCAAATCAAAACCACAATGAAATAGCACTTCTAGCCCGTAAGATGGCTTTAATCAAGAAGACAGATAATAACAAGTGTTGGAAAAGATGTGGAGAAATTGGAACCCTTGTACACTGCTGGTAAGAATGTAAAATGAAGCAGCCACTTTGGAAAACAGCCTGGCAGTTCTACAAAGATTAAATGGAAGAATACCATACGACCCAGCAATCCCAATCCTGGGTATACACCTAAGAGAAATGAAAACACATGTCCACACAAAAACGTACACACAAATGTTTTTAGCATCATTATTCACAACAGCAAGAAGTAGAAACCACCCAAATGTCTTGTCAATTGATGAATGGATAAACAAAATGTGGTATATTCATAAATGGACAGTATTCAGCCATAAGAAGGAATGAAGTACTGATAAATTCTACAAGGATGGACCTTGAAAACTCACTGAGCTCTTGAGTATCACTTGTACTTTTACACAGAGCTTAACAAAAACCAGTGTTTCATTCAATACATAGCAGTGACTATTTGAATCTCTTACTAGTTCAAATTAGACAATTTATTTGTCTTTATTTTACGATTTGGCTTTAAAAAAAATTCTCTTGGAGGGGCTGGCCCCGTGGCTGAGTGGTTAAGTCCACATGCTCCACTCTGGCGGCCCAGGGTTTCACCAGTTCGGATCCTGGGCGTGGACCTAGCACTGCTCATCAAGCCACACTGAGGTGGTGTCCCACATAGCAGAGCCAGAAGGACCTACAACTAGAATATACAACTATGTACTGGGGGACTTTGGGGAGGAGAAGAAAATAAATTAAAAAAAAGAAGATTGGCAACAGATGTTAGCTCAGGTGCCAATCTTTAAAAAAAAAAATTCTCTTGGAGACATACTTGATGAAGAATTTAAAATAGATCAACATGAATCCCGTCTCCATATTAAAATGAAGGCAATACCTAAGTAGTATGTCTTTTACACATTTACACATGTAAAAAAACACACAAGTCATTTACAAAGGCCAAAAAACGGTCCTTTATATTAGTGGAGCCCATTTGTAAAGTACTTTGAGAACCTTCAGGAACAGCAGGAGATTGATGAGGCTGTAACTGCATCCTACCTTTCACTAAGTATGGTAATTAACTTTGGGACAGTCTCAAAATAAAAAGTTTCCCACAACAGCACCACTAAATACTTGCCGTAAGTTACACAAAAACTGTTACCTTTGAGGAGTGTTACCTCCTTTCCCATTTTTAATATTTCTGATGCTTCTTTTCTCAACCAAAGCCATCTGGGTCACATTTTGTGAGTAACCAATTCATACCAAATATTATTCTTATATTTTTAAACAGTGATTATCCTTTATTTTTGAACTAAAGCACTCATTTCATAAGAATGAGCCCCACGTTAAGTTTACAAAGCACACACGCGAAAACTGAATTAAAGCTGAAAGTTACTGGACACTCCCTATTTGAGTGGACCATTTAAAAACAATACTACACACCCAGATTCCAACAGAACACAGCAAATGCAAAAATAAATAAAATACACATAAAACCAAATTAGGTTTGTTTATTGTTGAATCATTTTACTATTGAGGTGGCGGGATAGGGGGAGGGAGTCCAGATGTTGTCACCTCCAGTTCTTCAGTGCCAGGCTTCCAAGCACTTACAATGGCAGAAACAACAGATTCATAAGATAATGTTAAAATAAATGTACTTTAATTCATCACTTGCCTGATCCTATTCTAATAAAGAGCTAAACACAACAAAATCAGAAAAAATCGCCTCTTTAAAAAGTTCAAACAGCAAAGATTTTCTGCAAGGCAGTTTTCTACTCTTTGTGTGAAGTCTTTCTTGTTATGACTCACTGAAAATTAAATATGCAAAACTCCAAGCTGAGCTTAGTTTTGCCTGTGCACAGAGACCTTTTTACTCTCATTCTTCGAAAACCTCATTTTGGATCTTGCTGCCAACACCAGAGAGAGGAAAGCCGGCCAACAATTCCAAATATAACATGCGGAGGCAAATGCTACAGAAATCTGTCTGACGGGAAGCGACCATGCTGAGGTCTGCTGAGGTAGATGCACTTCTCAATCAGACCGTTTTGGTCCCTCGGTCTGTTTGGAGGGAAACGCCATGAGAAAGCAATCAGAGGAAACCATCCAGGTTCCCGTCAGCTTCACTACAGATGCCCTATGGCGTTCACTTTATCAGTGAGAACAATCCTATCCATCTCAAACAGAAAGATGGGTCAGGGGCAACTAGAGCTCCACCAGTTACTCTAATTTTTTTTTTTTTTAACCAATTTTCAGGCACCAGTCCATGGAGAGCAGTATTTTCAGAAAGCTCAACTTATAGCACGACAATTCACCAGGGAACATTTAAAAACATATCTCTTTCCAATTCTGCAGGGGCAGGTTTAGTAACCCCTACTGCCTCTCTGAATAATTGATAAACCAGTTAAACTTGGATAAAATAATTACACCATCACTTAAACAAATACGAAGACATCAGCTCCTCAAGTTTAATTCTTCAGTGAGGTCACGGTACTCAGCACAGGACAATTCATTCCCCCATCCAGAAGATCATTACAGAAAACCCAGAAATAGGGCTCCTAGTCTAATTGGGAAGAGAGGACTGCTCCTCATACAGAGCACTGGCCCCTGAGAAAAGATGAGACAATTAAAACAGCTTATTTGACCAGTCACTTCCTCCAGTAATTTATCTCAGAAAAATCCCCTGTGGTTATGGCTATGTCACTAAGCCCAAGAGGTAAAGTTTGCCTAGAATCACTTCTGGAACATTTTACTAGATCCTGTTCACTGCGAGGCAAGCTGGCAAGGCACACTAGAGACTGAAAAAGGACTTGTCTCACAGAGCTTTGAATGCAGACCCACAGCAGTACTGCAGTTATGACCTACAGGGTTTGCAAAACTCCATCTTCACTCTTGTGCATTCTGTACATAAGGAAAATTATCATTACTATGCTTATCTAAATAACCCAGTCTTAGCCAGTTAAAACGGGAAGCAAGAGAAAATCCAGCCACACCTCCTAACCTCACTCCCTCATGGCACAAGTAAGCAACAGTGAACAAATTAACGGGAGCACACTCAGGAATCAACATTTTCCAACACCGTTAACTGCTTGACCTCACTACTCTGGTTGAGATGGTTAATGAAGTACTTCGCTTGTGCTGGAAAGAATGTGGGGTAGGAGGCAGGAAAGTGGGATAAACCTCAGTTGCAAGAGGGCTTCCTGCCTTTGTACGAACACCTAGAATGTTCTATGATTTACATAAGTCAATGGTACATTCAGTACTCGCATCTTCAAAGGGGGAACTGGAGATGTGAAACAAGCCCTGCCTCATTTACTAGGATTCTCAAATCTCTGAGTACCAGTTCCCATTCATGGTCTCAAAACAAAAAACAAAAACAAAAAAACCAGTATTCAATGAAACGCAGCCTGGACAAGCCTGAACCTCACCAACAGCTAAAAGGCCCTTCCTCGCTCCTTCCAGTTAAAGTGGAAACTGTTAGTTGTTACAACTTGACATGATTTAGACTTACCTAATTAAAAGATTCAGAGGCTAGATTTTAGAGTTTAGAAGCCCAATCTCAGGCAAAACAGCACACTTTTTCCATGCCTGAAGTTTCTAATGAACAATTTCAGCTTTATTAAACAAATGAGATGAGATAACACAGAGCTTATAAAATTCTCACTCAATATGGGGCTAACCATTCTCGGTTAATACTAACTTCATCCTAGAGGTAAAACATTAACATATATTTTAAATCAAGAAACCTACAACTCAGTCCTAATACACACATATCAAACAAATACAATTAAAAAAAAATGTAAGCCAGCTGGGAACAAGTGGTAAGCAACACAAGATATCCAAGTACAAATCTCTTCCGTACTCAAAAACAGCATAGGAAACTGGAAGAGAGAGATTTTTCCAGGTGGATTACACCTTGTAGGAAGCAAAGGCTAAAAACCACAGACCCTTCCTGCTGGTATTACTCACTTCATAATAAAAATTTTAAAGCCAGTAGCAAAGCTTCCTCCAGGATAATCATTTTTGTCCCTGCAACATCACAAGCCAAGATGGGGCACACTCCTGGGCAAAGGTGTCTTGGGAACGGTAATGGGAGCTTCCTACATAACTTCTGACCACAGACTTAATTTGCCCAGTATCAGTCATCTGTCTAATAAGTGTTCCAAAACCTGCAATTAGTACAAATATACAGTAGGCACTATTCCACAAACCAAGAGACGGAATGTGAATGGAATTGTGGACAGTGCTTAAGGAAAACCTCATTTTGTTTTTCTTTAAACAGAGAGCTGAAAAAGGCAACATCAAAAACGGGTGGGAACAAACAGAACAGCCCCTCTCCTTTCCGCCGCCTCCTCTCACAAACGACTGCCTCAGTCAACTGTTGCTGAACAACAGAACAAGACCCATCAGAACAAGACGCAATCTGATTCCCTGCGCAGATGGAGGATTTTTGTGGAGGGCAGAGGTGATTTCTACAGGCAGAAGCTGGAGTTTAAACTCTTCTTGGCCGGATTGTTCTGGGCTGAGCTGCTGAGAAGGATCAAGCAGCAGGCGATCAACCCAGGTCCCTCCCTCTCTCTTCGGTCTCTCTCCTCCCCTCGCGTTCAGTAAGGGGGGGGGGGGGAAGCGCACAGCTTTCCAGCTCTCTCCTCCTTAAAAGTGCCCTCGCGGAGCCACCGCACACAATCCTCCCCTGGAAGCAAAGAATTTTGCAGCGAAGGGCTCGTAGATCCGGAGCGAAGAAGTGAAATCGGCGCCCAAGGGCAATTTTAATTGTCTAACCCGGCCCGATTTCCTAAGAGGCGGCAGCGCGGGGAGGGGAGGGAAGAGGGAGGCAGCTCCGAGAGGCAACCGGGGGGAAGCGGAGGCAGAGAAAGGGGACCAAAGCGGCGAGATCCCAGCCCCGGCCCCCGAGGAGCTTCTGCAGAAAGGACTCCGGGGCTACCCCCACTGTTCCCCGGGAGACGTTTGCAAATCATATATGCAGCCAAAATGGCGCTGAGAATAAAAATATAATTTAAAGGCAGGTCGCCATATTGTAAACAGAGAAGCAGAGAAGAGGCGGACTCGAGAGAGACACCCTCCATGATTTCTTCCACAGCCGCAAGCGCCCAGGCGCCCGGTCCCGCGGGTCTGGACCAGGGCGGCTCAGGCGGCCGAGGGCTCCGCGCACCCACCCCGAGGAGAACCAAGCGCAGCAGGAGCCCGAGGGCGGCGGGCGCGCGGGCAGACAAGCAGCACAGGGCCTGGAGCTCCTCCCCTTCCTCCCCCGCCACCGCCGGCCGTGCCCTGCCGGCTCTGTCCCGGCTACCCGGCGACTTCCAATCCCAGATGGGGCTCTCCTCACTCCTCCCAACCCCCACCTCGGGGTCCGGACCCACCACTGCTCGTCCCCCCGCAAAACAGCCAGATGCGGGCAGACACCTGGGGGCGGGGAGGCGCTCGTCCCAGTGGCTGCAGAAAGTCAGCTAGCGGCTGCAAGCGCCCGTTATTTCAGCAGGCTGGGGTAGGCCGGGTGAAGGAATGTGCCGAGAAGGGTCCGCCAAGGGCCTCCAAAGGGGTCCCCAAACCTTACCAGCACTGGAGGTGAAAGGCGGCCGGGCAGTGGTCACAGCACAGGAGATCCCCACCTTCTTTGCAGCTATCGCAGCTGTCGTGATTGGTGGCCCTGCCGCTTCTCCGGGGCTCCTTCTCAGGTTTCCGACTCCGCTTTTCTGCCTCGTCCGTCTTGGGGGGAGCCAGCAGAGCTTGTATTTGCTGCACACACATACAAACGGCGTGTGTGCACACTCGGAGCTCCCGGGCGGTCCGTCGCCCCCCCGACGCGGCTTCTCCGTCACCCACCCCTCTCCCCCCCTTTGTCCTTCTTCCTCCCATCCAGGCTGCTCCCAGAACCTCTCAGCCCCCGGAACCAGGGGGAGCCCACCCTAACCGCGTTCCTGCAGCACAACAACGAGAACAGCTTCTTCCAAATGGGGAGGATCAGGGTAGGGGGATGGGGAGAGGGTGCGCGGTTCCCTTCTCGCCACTTCCTTGTATGGACAGTGGGGGACTCTAAAGCCAGGCTCGGGAGAGGCCTGAAGCCCGGTACCCGGACGTGCTGGGGGAAGCACAAAGGGGCCGACAAGAAGGGGGTGGGGAGGCCCGCCGGTGCAACGAGATGGAGTGGGCTGGCGCCTCGGGAGAGCGAATCGAGGGCGGCGGGTAGGTGAAACTGCTGCAAACGTCCTCGGAGCCTGAGCTCAGCCCCCCAAATTGCAAAGATGGGAGGGAGAGTCTGAGGGAGGAAGAACCCCTCCTCCCCTGGCCCTCTTGCGCTGCGAGCTCAGGACCGGCTTTGTGGGGCGGAGGGCGGAGGTTCCCTCCCGACGCTGGGGGAAGGGGATGAGGAGGGCCACTCTTACCTCCATCAGCCCCCCCGACGTGTCCAAGTCGTACACGATCGTCTTGGTCTCCATTTTCTCCCACATTCATCCACCTCCCGGGCTGGGCGCTTTCTGCTCCGGCCCCCCCAGCCCCGTGGGGAGGGGGGAAGCGGGGGGAGGGGACGCTCCTGACCCCGGCCCCCCTTCTTTTTTCCCAACACGGGTCCCGACTTCCTCGCCCTGGCTCCCCCCCCACCCCCCGGCCCCCAGTCCCCGGGACGGCAGCGTCCTCCCCACGGGCCGTGAGGGGGGAGCGGCCCCTCAGCCCCGGCCCGGCGGCTGGCTGCACGGTGGGTCCCGGCTCCGGGGGTCAGGCCTCGGCGGGGCCTAGTCCCACAGGCTAAAGCCGGCGCTGGCGACCGCTGGTCCGGCCGGGAAGACTGGCGGGCGCTGCCATCCCGGGGTTGGGGGGGATCGGAGGAGGGGTTAGAGGTTAGGTGAGGTTGTGGTACGTGAGGTGACTGCGGGGAGGGTGATGGGGGGTGGTCCCCGGGCTCCGCCTCTCGCCGCCGCCGCCGTCTGCGTCCCGGCTGCCGCGCACTTGGCGCAAACTTACCGCGAGCGCCCGCAAAGCCACCCGCGCAGGCGCCCCGGGATCGCCGCTCGCCGCGCGCAACCGCAGTGACAGCCGGCGGCCGGGCCCCCGCGCAGCCGCAGTGAGAGGGTACCCCCCAGCGCGCAGCCGCGCTGGCATTCGTCTGGAGCGCCGAAGCCCCGCCTTTCTGCCCTGCGCCAGCGCATTGAGATAAGAGGGCGGGACCTGAGGTCTCGCGCAGGCGCCTGGGAGAGCTTGTAAGGGTCACAGCGCAGCCGCAGGAATATGGGGACTCTTCATCCATTGGTGTCCATTGGTGTTTGTGTATAGACCAAGAGTACTCTGTTCCCGCGCAGGCGTGTTGAGGATGCTCTCCTCCCGCCCCACAACAACACAGCCGGCTCCCGCGCAGGCGTATTGTCAACTGCAGGCCCTAACAAGAATGCTTCTCTTTTCGCCATTTTGGTAATGGGATATAGGCTACCATGTCCTTGGAGTCCTCAGGCATGAACAGGAGGAGCAAGGTGTGGTGTTGGCTGGAGCTGGTAGGCTGTCGGTGACAAGAGTGCTCCTAGGGATGTTGTAGTGGACTGTTTGGTTCCAGCGTCAGGTGTGGCTGGACCAGGCGCCATATTGGTAAAGAGAAAAGAAAAGCCATCGCGCCGGAAAACATGCTTTTGGTATCGGGTTGGACGGCTGCTGTACCCACTTCCCTCCGACTCCCGAGAGCTAATTTTAACCTAAGCATCCCTGCTTTGCGTAGTGGTGGCACCATGGAGAGTTCCGCCTGCCCGTTACTACCCTCTCTTGATCACTGTCCCCGAAAACTGTTCTTCAAGAGGAAGCCAAAAGCGAAGACTTTATAATACTGACAACGCCCAGCTACCTGCCTACAGTGGACTTCAACTCCCAGTTTGCAATGCGCAAGGGGTCCAAAGGGCGAACGGGAGCGCATTGCACCCTGGGAGTAAGAATCGCGCTCGGTCTTGGATTGTGGGAGCCGTAGTTCCGTGTGCGTGCGATGCACTGTACGTGGGATGGACTCAGGGAAGAGTGATTTGCCTGCCGGGAAGGGATACTTTTGAGAGCTGCAATGTTGCATGCTGGGATTTGTAGTCTGAGAGCCTCACCTAGAATTCTAGGCGGGGCTTCATGCTTCCTCTAAGGCGCCCGCCCCTCCCCTTGGTATCGCTTTCAGAGATGGCCAGTTAACTCTGCCTGACCACAGATGAAGCAGTGGCATCGTTGTGCCAGACACTAGGCGTTTAGTTGGCATCGTTACCAGGTAGTTATGTCCTGCTCACTTTTGATGTTAAAGTATACTTAGCATTCTTAGAAGCGTAAAACTGGAAAGAGCTTAGACCATCTGTATTAATCCTCCTCATTTGCACATGCACAGAGAGGAGCAGTTATTTGCCTAGTTAACATGGTGACTTTATGGCAGACCTAGGAATGAAACATTTCTTGATTCCCGGGCCAGGACACTGTCTTAAGTGCCTATGAGAAGTTGTTGCTGCTCCTTCTTTTGGGATAGTAAGGAGGATGGGTTAGATAGGGTGAGGATGTCAGTGTGTAGTCTTAGGTTTCTGTTTTTCTGACTTTTCTGATTATCCTCCTGGTGCTTTGGAAGAATGATAAGGTCATGGGCCTTTTTGATTGGGGAGGGAGAATGTCATGTAAATTGATCGCTCTCTGCCGTCTACTAGCCTCAGCAAACAAGAAATCTTAGTGGCTATGGACCAGAGATGTGGCCGTCAGAGTGAGGAGGGCTGAACTAGATGTATGGAAGTGGTTAGACCTCATCTCTTCTGGGGCTGTATTTCATGCCATAGGTCCTCAAAAGTTGGAAGCTCACGTGCCCTCTCTCACTGGTGTCCTTCCTACTGCTCAGGGCCCAGCTGTGCTGCTGTGTCAGCCCGAAGGCTTTATGGGGCAGATAAGTAAGCCATTGGCACATGCCCAACGAGCAAGGTTTTACTTTAATCAACACCATCATTTGCAGTTGAGAACAGGAACGGGCGGTGGGCTAATGAGGAGAATAATACTTGACTCTGTTGACAAGTGCCAGGGGAACCAATCACTCCACACACTTTCTTCTTGGAACTTGGAGGGTGAGGTCATCCCCGCGGGGCCAGGAGTTGGTGCCACCTTGGAGAGCTCCAGCCCAGGATGTTCAAGGGGGATTGAGGAGAGCAGGTGGGATGCAGATGCCTTCAGAAGTGACCTCTTCTGGCTAATCTAGGCACTGCACTCCGCATAGATTGGAGCCTCTCCATCTTTCAAGGTGGCCTGTGCTAGAGCCAGGAGGTGGACAGCCATGAGTAGTCAAGATCTCCCTGTTGGAAGACTGCAGAAGCAGAATGTGCTGGTTGCTGCTATTATTTCCTTTAGGGATTTTTTTCCTCTGGCTTCTGAGTTCCCATACCTCCCTGTTGTCTGCCTCTTGCTCTTACTCTGGACAGCAGCCATGCAGAGCACACCTCTAAGCATGGATGTGCTTGCTGGGGACCAAGGCTGGGCAAACATTTCATCTTAGGAGTTGCTGGGGGCCATAGGGACTGAGAGGGACCAATTCTGGCAAACTTAAACAAACCCTCTCCAGCCACCTCTTGCCGGAGCCCAGGGCTTTTGCTAAAAGAGGAGCCAAGCCCCTAAGCTGCATTGCCCCTCCTCCTGACAGTTTGGATGTTCTCTGAGGCCAAGACAGACTAGGGCCTCATGTTCAGGCGTTCAGTCTCTGATTCCTATTCCCATTTCCTGAGCCTTGCTAGCTGGGAAAGAAGGGGAAAGAGAGATGCATCAGGCTTCCTTGGCCTTGTCAGCAATACAGTGACATTGAGAAGGGACTTGGGAGTTTGCCAGTTCGTACTTCTGAACCTGGCACAGAGGAGGAAATGGGGTATTGGGCAGATAAGCAGTTGGGTTCCTGGGCTCCCATACCCTGGTGGCACCAGCCATTTGGGCCTCTCATTTCACCTGCCATCTGTAACACTGACCTTATTCGGACAGTGGTTCCTACAGCACCTGCATGTAACTAGTTTTTGATAAAATCCAGGGATGATCAGTTGGTGGGTCCAGCATGCCTTCTAGTCCTGAAGTCCACATCCCATTTATCTCCCACCTCTCTTCCCTCCAAGAAAGCACCATCCACCTGGCCATTGCTTGTTTTTTTCAAAAACACCATTTTAATAAGGAAACAACAGAAATAGAAGATTGTTCTCTGGCTGGTGCCCAGACCCCACATAATACATTACATGTACAAAATGGCCTGCAGCCAGCTCCTGGGCCTCTCCCTGGGGCTCTCTGACCCCCTGTTCCATGCCAAATTCCTGGGCCCTTGGATCTCTGCTCCTCTCCAACTATGACTGCCCACTTCCGTTATCCCAAAACACAGTGGACAGGAAGGGAACCTGGCAAGTGGTTTGGATTGGAGGAGGGACTAGTGGGAAAGAGGATGTTTGTAACATCCAGATTGACATCAGGGGAAGGTCTCCCTCTCCTCAGGGTGAGGGCTGCCAGGGAAGCAGTGGGGTGGCCTGCTTTGGTGTGGAGCATGAAGGGAAGCCCAACCTGAGCTTGGGGTAGGGTCCCTAAACCCCTTAGGATCCCTTAGATTTATTGCCTCTATGGGGAAGGGACAAGAGGCAGAACTGTCCATTCCTGGGGCCTTAGGGAAAGACTTGAGACCTCCCCAGGGAGCTGATGTCAGCATGTCAGGATTCCCCATAGGTCATTGTTGAGAGCAGTTTTGGCCATTGGTGATGGCCCTGTGCGGAGCACCCTGGCATAGTTTCTGCCACCATCAAGTTAACCCTACTCCAGGGTGCTATGTGCCAGGGCTGGATAGTGGTCACGTGGAGAGAGGTGCTCCCACTCTGCCTGCCAATTTCAGGCTAGAGGTCCAGGGCATGAAGGAGGGTCAAGAGAATGCTGGTTATTGATGCATGTGCTCCTGCTATGTTCTTCCCAGAGGCATATGCTCCCTGACCTGGACCCAAAGAAGGGCCTCAAGTGGGCAGTGGAACCAAGACAATAGGCCTTGGTGGGCTCTGCAGGTGGGGAAGGGCACAACTTCTTGAGAGATTGGTGATGTCTCTTCCCAGGTGGTATGTACAGGAAGTGGAGGGACAGCAGGAAGCTGGCTCTGCTGCTAGGCTATGATGCATGGCTGAGCTGGCTTCTCCAGATTGCCTCCACCTAGATGGAGACTTCATATTCTCTCGTCTCCTGCAAAGGAAAGAGACTGCTGGGAGTTGGAAACTTGTATAAGGTTTGCCAGCCCATAATCCACCTTCCCAAAGAAAAGGGAAAGAGTGAGAGGGCGTGGCAGGACCCTCATATGTACCTGCCCAAGGGAGTATAGAATTGGGCCATCAAGGCTGGCATGGGTACTTACTCCAGTCTCATAAGTCGGATTGTCAAACGCTGACTCCACGGTGATGCGGTCGTAGGGGCGGGGTCTTGTCCGGGGCAGCTGCAGGGGACTTTTCCCCTGGAGCCTACAGGGCAGAGAAGCCTGTGAGTCGGGAGTGCTGGGGTGAGTCAGGTATGCAGGTCAGGAAGGGAAGCCAGACTCACCTGGAGAAGTAGAGGTACACCCCCCCCACCAAGAGTGCCATCGCCACCAGAGGCAAGAAGATGGCAGCTGCAATGTGGGCAGCATCCAGAGTGCTGGAGGCAGCAGGCGCCTTGGCAACTGAAAATACAGAGGGTGGGATTAGGGCAGAGGTCCCTGTCACCTGGAGCTCACATCCTTTCACCTCTGCCCAGGGACATCTGGCCACTAGCTCCCTCTAGCTGGCTGGGGGCAGGGAAGGAGCTTTTTGCCTTGCTAGTCCCGGACCTCTCTTTCTCTGTCCTCCCTCCTTGGGGAACCCATGGCCTGGGAGCTGTGAGAACCAAGGGCAGGGAGACTACTTCCCTGGCCTCAAGGGGGCTCACCATCCAGGTTGCGGCCGCTGTAGAACCCATCCAGAGAGGCTGGAACAAGAGGGGAGGGCCAAGGGCAGTGGTGAGCCCAACGGACCAAACCACTAAGCCTGGGAGCGGGCTGATCATGGGAAGGATTTGTCCAAGGAGAGCCCACCCCAGCCTTTGTCTTGGTGTCACCAGGTCAGAAGGATCTGGCAGACACTGGGGAGACCAAAGGTAAGATGAAGGGGGTGTGGGCTGGGGGTTCTGGTTCTCAACATTTGACATCTTTGCCAGAGCAGCCCTATGGGCCAGGCAGGGCTTCTGGGGGTGGCGGAGCACTCACCAGCCCTACAGATGGGTGGGGGGTCACTCCAGTGTGAGGGGTGCCCGGGCACACACTTGATGCTGGCCTGGCCTTTTAGCACGTAGCCAGGGGCACATGAGAAGTGCACAGTAGCTCCCGCTGGGTGTAGCCGCTTCTCAGGACTGCGGGCACCATTTTCAGGGGCGCTGAGGCCATGGCACGGCTTGAGCTGTTCCACTGCAAAGCAGTCAGATCCCAGTGAGGATGCCAGGCCCCTAGCCTCCGGAGGCAGCATATTTTATCTGCCACCAAAGGCTCCCCCTCCTACCCATTTGACACTTACGGAGGCATTTGGGGGCCCGGTCGCTCCACTTGGGGGTGCTCGCTTGGCGGTCATGGCAGGTGAGGATGGCACTACCCGTCAGCACAAAACCCTGGTCACAGATATACTGCACAGTGGCCCCCACAGGAAACTTGGGGCTAGATATGAGGCGTCGGCTGTGTTCCACGTCCCCAGGGTCATGGCAGGAAGTCACTATGGGTAGCAGGTGATGGGGGGAAGTAGACCAAGTAGAGCTCAACAAAAGCCAGTCCACCATGGCTTTGTTCCAAGCCAGCCAAATTCTTCATCCCATATGGCTCTACTGCCTATTTTTCTCTCCCTGCCAATTTGCTGGAGTATCCCCTCATCTGACCCCTTCCCATGCATCACAGTCAACAAACATTGATTGGCCATCTACCAGGAATGAAATACTTGGAGTACTTGGTGGATAACCCTATGAAAAGGTATTATCCCATTCCACAGATGAGGAAACTGAGGCTATGAGAAGCGAAGGAACTTCAAGGATACTGGGTAATAACAGCTGAAGTCTGGTTCAGAATCCAGGAAAGAGGCTTTTAGGTTGTGTTGGGGAGGGGAACATGGGGAAGAGGTACTCACCTCTCTGACAGGAGGGCAGGTCCTCACTCCAGGTTAGGTCCCACTGGCACATGAGGACACTGGATCCCACCAGCTGGTAGCCGGGGTAGCACTGGTAAGTGATGACAGTGCCGTGCACCAGCTCAGGCTGTGACGGGCTCTTCCAGCCATTGGGGATCTCAGGTAGCTCCGGACACGTGTCATTGCGGGGAACCTCTAGGGGCACAGGGGCAGCAAGATGCAGGTTCTCAGCCAGCACCAAAGCAGCTGTGCTAGGCTCCTTTCCCCTTAGGGCACTCTGGCTCCTACCAGTTTGTCCCGGGCTTAGTCCTGGGCAGGCTCAGTGATTCATTCCTCTCTGCTCACAGCCCCCTCCTTGCCTGTCCCTGACATTGTTCTGTCTCCTAGATTCCAGGGTTATCATCTAGTAGTAGGCTTTGGCCTTACTTCCAAAGGCACGTTGGCCTGTTCCTCACTCCTGAGAGAGGGGCCAGGTAGGGTGGGGAAAGTTGTTACTTCTATTAAAGATTGTCGGAAAGATAGAAACCGACACTTTTCTTTAGTTCCCTATTTTTGTTATGAAGTTCTTCCTGCTGCCTGCCCCAATCCCTCTTGCTGCATTTGAAGGCTCCCCTTCTGTCATTGGGCCCTTAGGGAAGATGGAGAGCATCTTCCTTCAGGTGATACCTGGAGCTTTTCCTGCTCTCCCCTGTCAGATAAGAGCACTCAGGCCTCTCTGGGTCTGTGTTCTCCCCCAGGCAGCAGGGCAGGGCGGGGGCAAGCTCACCAAAGAAGTGGATGACAAAGCCCTGCTGATAACCCAGCACCGACGACCCGGGGTCTGACTGGAACTGGATGGTGACGTCAGCCATGGAGGTAAAGAGCTTGAAGTGGCCACGGGGTCCTGAGTACTGGCCCAGGACCCGGGCTGTCAAGTCATCCCCATCGTAGAAGGTAAGTACATCACCAGGACCTATGCGCAGCCTGTGGAGGAGGACTGTCAGGGAGAGTAGGCCTGGGGACCCCAGGATGGGCTGGGCAAGAGATGTCCCCAGAGCTCAGGAGTTGGCTTGGCCTAGCCTAGCGGGCACTCACACTCGGACGTCCAGCATGATGCGCTTGTCCTCCTCCACATGCACGCCCCAGATGCAGTCCTGCCCACGGCCGTAGGGCTCCGGCCAGTTAGGGGAGAGCACCACGCCGGCCGAGTCTGTGATCTCCCCACTGCACACGGCTGGAAGGTAGGCAGGCCCGGGAGGCGCGTCCCATCTGCGTTCCCCCCAGTGCCATGTCCTGGGGCTGCCACCTGCCCACAGCAGTGCCTACCCATTGCTAGGAACTCCCACCTCCTCCTCGGGGGAAGCTCGAATCACAGATGTCACAGGGCCTCTGTGGCCCCAAGCTCTGCTGCTGGCTCCCTGGTGCCCACCCTGCTTCCTGCCCCTGGCAGGCCCATCCACTGGGGCCTACTGACCTCGACAGGCCGGCTCTGTCTCATTCCACTGAGGATCGTGGGGGTCAACGCACTCAATGATGATGGAGCCCTGCTCCAGGGTGTAGCCAGGGTCACAGCTGAACTCCACAGTGGTACCCACAGGGTAGGAGGGTGCGCTGCTGCTGAAGTTGCCGTATTTGACAAAGGGCTCATAGCAGTGGCCCTGCTGGAAGGCTGTAAACCACAGGGCCCAGCCCAGCTCAGCCTCAACAGGGGCAAACACGGGGGGCAGATGTCCTCCTACTTCTCGCCCCAAGTCCTTTCTCTTCCTGACTGTGAACACATGTCCTGGGCTTGGCGCATGGGCCAGGGACAGCCAGAGCATCCATCCTTATTATGCTCAGGAGGCCCTCTTGATCACCATTGTGTTCCCAGCACCTAGTTTTGTGCTTAGTACAAGAGGGTGCTTAATAAATGTTTATTTGAATGAATTAATGAATGCATGCATGCATGAGTGGTTCTAGAATGTCTCTTGCAGCAATTCTCTTTCCCTAAGAATTGAGGCCTTTTTTGCTCTTTGAACTCTAGAGAAATTACTCTCTTGGACCGGAGGGCCTGGGTTGAGGCAGGAGTCTCCTGCAAAGACGGGGTAGGAATCCTGGACTTGAAGGGAGGGTCAAGGAGAGGGGCCTAAGTGCTAGGTGAGCAAAAGCCAAGTTGGAATGCAGGCGGAGACGCAGGGGATGTGAGAGAAGAGACCCCAGGCTCAAGTCCCCCGCCCAAGCCCCCCCGCCCCTGGATAGGCCCCAGCAGGCTTACCCTCATAGCGCAAGGCCATGCCCGCAGCTGCCCCACTGCTGTCAGTACTGAGCTCCACAAAGAAGTGTCGGCCAGAGCTGAGCAGGCCCTCAATTGGCAGGTACTCCACCTCATAGGAATCGTACACGGGTGGGGCCTCCACGTTGTCCCCATTGCGGATGATGAGCCTGGGCCAGGAGAGCAGCAGCTGTGTGGCTGGTTGCTGACCCAGGTGGGGTGTGGCCCCAGGCTTGGGTACTGTCCCTCCAGCAGGTGTTACCAGGCCAGGCCCTCCCATCCCAGCGGGACATCGCCTCACCTGTCATCATCCTCTGCCAGGGAAACCTTCTCAAAGTGCAAGTGCAGCCGCTGGCCCTCGGGAGCCTCCAGCAGCCAGTGGCAGGTGAGGTTGCTGCTGTAGTTGCCCGGGAAGCCCGGGGAGACGACACGGCCAGTGGTGGCATTGCGGATCACTCCACCGCAGGCAGCTGTGAGACAGTGGCAGGACTGTGGGCGGGGCCCCTGGCTGCATCCTGGACAGCCCCACAAGCCTTCCAGCCCATCCCAGCTCTGTCCTCTCCGCATGGGGCAGCAGGGATCTTTGCCTTCGTGGTCCTGAAGGTCAATCCTTTGCCCCTGTGATCCTGCAGCTCCAGGCAGCCTGGAGTCCAGAATCCTACCTCCTGACCTTTCACACCTCTGGAACTATTCATGAGCAATTCCCTTGACTGGTAGCTCTCCCACTGCCTAGCTGTATGGCCCTGGGTGAGTCACTTTCTCTACTGACTCCTCTGGGAGGCCTCCCCTGACTCCCCCCATTTGGACTTTATTAAAGCCCCTTACTCAGGGCTCCAACCTTCTGGGGTATCTGCTACCTCCACCTCATGCCTCTTTCCTAAAACCAGTTATTGTTTGGATCTGTCCCTTAACTAGGACCCCCTGGGGCAGGAGCCAGATCTTTTCAGGCCAGGCACAGAGTTGGTATTCAGTGCTTATTGAATAAAATGAGTGAGTGAATGTAAGAAAGAGGGTTGGACTAGATCAGGGGTGACAAACATCTGGTGTGCATGCCTTCCACCTCCAAATCTTGTGCCCTAAGCAGACATATCTAGCCTGGAGACAGCCTCGAACACTTTCTAAAATAGCATCACTGCCGCTGTAGTTCCTGAGCTGACCCCTTAGGACCTTTCCAGCACTTGCCCCTCCGGCCTGGGACTGTCCTCTCTTTCCGAGGTGGGGCTGAGCAGCTCGCCCATCCCCATCACTGAGGACTGCTGGGTTACTTGGCCACATGCTCCTGGCAGTTAAGAGCTGCCAGAGAAGGGGTCTCAGGCAAGAGGAGTGTGGCTGGTTCCAGGCAGCGCTTTCCTCTCCTGGACACACAGCTCTGGACCCTGCCACTTCCCAGGGACCAGGCTGCTGTGGCTAATACACAGTGCCTTTGTCTCCAAATGTTCAAAACAGCAGAATATTTTAACCTAATAAAGCTCCTGAGGAGGGATTGTGGTGAGTTTCTTCTCTGCTTCTCTGCGTAGAGGGCAGACCCATCTTTCTGCTTGGTCTCAGAATGGAACTGCCTTTCAAATCTGATCATGCCCCATCCTTTGCTTAAATTCCTCAGTGGCTCCCTATTACCCTCTGGATAGAGTCCAAACTCAAGATGGCATTCAAGCCCTTTATGAACCCGACTCTTTCTTGACTCAGCTTCAGCCCTCCTCACGTACCCTCTTCTTCAGGCACGCCTCACATGTCCTCGCTATAGCATGCTGCTTCATGCTTCCACACCTTTGCATATGCTGTTCCAGGACTCCACGCCCCTTCCCTGAACAAACGTTCTTGTAACGCTTCCATGCCTTCTCCTTGAGAAGCCTTGCTTGCTTCCTTCCTCATTTGGGAGCAGCTCTCCCCTCCTTGGATCCCCACTGCACCCTGAGTTTACCCCATCACAGCACTGTCTGCATTGAACTTGCTCAGCTGCTTACCAGTCTTCCCGCTAGACAGAGAGCTCCCTGAGGGCAGAGACCACGTCTGCCTTATTCACTTCTACTTGTGCCTGGCACCCAGGAAGAGCATATAGAATGAAATAAGGTTTAGAGCCCAAGCTAGGGGCCAGCTCAGTGGTGCAGCCGTTAAGTTTGCACATTCTGCTTTGGTGGCCCGGGGTTCGCCGGTTCCCAGGTGTGGACTTAAGCACTGCTTGGCAAGCCATGCTGTGGTAGGCGTCCCACATATAAAGTAGAGGAAGATGGGCACAGTGTTAGTTTGGGGCCAGTCTTCCTCAGCAAAAAGAGGAGGATTGGCAGCAGATGTTAGCTCAGGACTAATCTTCCTCAAAAAAAAAAAAATAATAAATAAATAAAAGCCCAAGCTAAAGAAAAGAAAGGAAAAAGGGCCAAGCTGCCTTTCATACTGAAAACTAAACACTCCATCTCCCTTCTGCCAGCAAGCCCCTCTCCACTGGCAGCAGTCCCAGACTCCCTGGTCATCCCAGACCAGAACCTGGGAGTCTCCTTCCACTTTCCCCCTCTCCCTCATCAGTGTCTCGGAAACCTCTTCCCACTTCTCCGCTCCCAAAGTCACTAAGTTCAAACCCTCTTGCCTGGCTGGTCTCCCACCCTCCGGACACTACCCTGCTGGCTCTCCTGAGGATTAGTTCTGAGCTCCTCCCTTCTCTTCCAGAAAACTTCAACAGTGCCCTACTCAGTGTCTTGGCCTGACTTTCGAGGCCCTCCCACTGCCCCCTCCACATGTCTCAGGCTCAGCCAAACCTGGCTGTTTCCTGTGTCCCTAAACACTCCCTCACCTTCTCACCTCCGTGTCACTGCCCATGTTGTTTCTTCTATTGAAATGTCAAACCTTCAATGCCACTTCCTCCAGGAAGCCTTCTAAATACCCAGCTAAGAATGATTGCTTCCTCTCCTCCCAGGTCACTTTATGTCTCTTCCTTGGTACTTTTTACTTCCTATTCTGGAAGTTGATGACTCATGTGCTTTCTTCTTCCCCTATTTCTTGAAAGTGTGGGCTCTTTGGGTGCAGTCCCTGTTTAACTCAGCTCTGTGTACCTGTAACGCCTCCATATTGTATGTGCTCAATAAGTGTGGGTCGGATGAATGCTACTGAGGTGTGTGGCCATTTCCTGGCTTCCTTATGGAGAGCAAATGAAGGTGCCAGACAGCAACAGAGAGAAGAGCCCCCCACCTACTCCTCTGTTCAGCATTGAGTCCCCTGGGGCCACTCACCAATGCAGACAGGCTCCTGGGAATCCCAGAAGGGCTGGGTGGCGTTGAGACAGGTAAGGAACCTGGCACCCTTCAGCTGGTAGCCAGTGGCACAGTGGAAGTGGGCGCTGCCTCCTGGGTGGAGGCTGGTGACAGTCACAGCTCCATAAGCTGGATGTCGGGGAAAGTGGCAGCTCAGGAGATAGGCTGCAGAGAGAGAATGGGTGACACCGTGTGTGTGTGTTGGAGGGCTGAGTCATAGCCAGGCAAAGGAGCCCTGCCCAGCCTGCCTGGAAGTGTCAGTTGGGGCCAGAGGAAGCATCAGGACTTCAGAAAAGACTCTGATCCCCTCCTCAAAAGGTGCCAGTGATATTCCCAGCAGCCCGGGCTGGTTAGTGGAGCAAGCACAGAGCTGGAAGTGAGGAGGCTTGGGTCTGGTCCAAGCTTCCTGACACTTTAGGCACATTGCTTAACCTTTCTGAGTCCTAGTTTCCCTATTTGTTAATTGAAGTTCAAAATGCCAGCCCACCTACAGGGTTATTATGAGAATAAATGGGATAGTATTTTATTCAGCTTGGTATGCCTGGAACCAAGCTGATAGTACATCTTCAAGAAATGTTTATGGAATGACTTATAGATGTGAAAGCACTTGAAATAGTGAAAAGCCTATATTGATGTAAAGTATTGATATTATTTTTCCTATGGGGACAAATATGAATTACAGCAGGAAGGATTGAAATAAGACAATAAAAGCTTTCCCAATGTTCATTGAGAAATGCTAAAAAGCTTGATGGTAAGGGCTGTGGACTTCTAAAAACAGGATGGGGTGAGGGTGGGGAGCCTGGGCGTGCCTTCATGGAAGTTGGGGGAGGAACCAGTTGCCCTGGGGAACTTTGTAACTTTGTGGATTGTCATTCCAAGTATGACCAAATGGTGGCAGCAAATCCTACAAAACAACCTGGCAAAGCCTAACCTGGGGCCAAGCTGGGGTGTTACCTAAAAATAGGAGTAATGGCTTGGTCCGAGAGGTGGGGAAGAAGGCCTGGAGGGGTCAAGGAGAGAGGATGAGCGAAGGCTTGGGCTACAGAGTCTAAAAACCCGTGGGGGTGGTGGGAGGGATGGAGACTGTCTCGACTGGGAAACCACCCCTGAGTCTTGGTGGGAGGGGCCCAACCTTAGTGATGGCACTAGGTAGATCAGAAGAGGTCCAGGTGGGGACTCTGCTAGCCTCCGTGTGCCTTTGTGTGAATAGAAAAAGGAGCTGCCTCTGGGCAGATGAGGCTCCAGAAACAAGTTTTGTGATTTTCACCTGTCCTGGCCTTGGTTTCCAGGTCTGCGAAAGGAGAAGGATGACTCCTACTCTTCCCTCTCTCAGAGGGTTCTTAAGAGAACGGCCAATGAGTGGTTACTTGTGATTGGCAGGCAATACAGGGCAGTGTTTAGGAGGTGGGCTGTGGGGTCAGACTGCCTGAGTTTGAATACAGGTTCCTCTACTTGCTGTGCCACCTTGGGCAAGTTACCTAACTTCTCTGTGCCTCAGTTTCCTTGTTTACCCACCCATTTAGAGTATTGCATCCAGTGCTACATGAGATGTTAAGTGAGAGGACATTTATCCAGTGCCTGGCACAGTACCAGCCTGCTGTATTGTTTGTGATCTTGATTAATAAAAGCACTTCACATCTGCATGCACCTTCCAGCTTCTAAAATGCCTTCACACTCTTCTTACTTGATGTCTATAATATGCTGGGAGGAAGGAAGGCAAGGTAGTGGTTATTAACTCACTTTCAGATGAGGAAAACTAAGGTTCAGAGAGACTGAGAGACTTGCCCCGATCACACAGCCCGTGAGTGGCAGAGTGGTCACTTGAAGTTCCTGGCTCTAGAACCCACTTGTTTTCCATCTCCCCTCCCTCACCTGCTCCTCCAGGTGAAGTAGAAACCTGGGCTCAGGAGTCAGAGAAACCCGAGAGTAATAGACAAGGCTGCCTTGGGTGGTGGTTGAGGACAGCCACTCCCAATGGTCTAGGAGAGACCCCAGGCCAGGGTGGGATGGGGAAAAGGGTCTGGGGTACTCTACCCAGAGTGGAGGGGGTGACACCCCGGGAGGTCTAGGCCATGAGCCAAATGTCATGCTCAGCACTTGGGCTACTTACATCTTCCCAGTGAGTTTTTTTTTTTAAAGATTTTATTTTTCCTTTTTCTCCCCAAAGCCCCCCAGTACATAGTTGTGCATTTTTAGTTGTGAGTCCTTCTAGTTGTGGCATGTGGGATGCCGCCTCAGCGTAGCCTGATGAGCGGTGCCATGTCTGCGCCCAGGATTCGAACCCGTGAAACCCTGGGCCACAGAAGCAGAGCGCGTGAAATTAACCATTCGGCCACAGGGCCGGCCCCATTCCAGGTAAATCTTTATCACCACTCTGGGAAGAGAGGTCCCCCATTTCACAGATTAGGAAATTGGGCTGGGATGAGATGAGAGCAGGAAGCTGGGGGCAGATGATGAAGCCCCCAGACTCCATGGTGGGTAAAATGCCACTTCCCAGGACGAGCTTCCTCCTGTTGCCATGACGACCATTTGGGGAGCCTGCACCATTGCAATCTGTCGAGCTATTTTCTCACTGGCTTCTGTTTCTGGGGCCAAGTTTAGTGCCAGGAATTCTCAGGAGGGAGGCGGGGGTGCCTGGCAGGGCCCTCTGCCTCCTCACCCTGCCTGAGGCTGTGCGAGGGGAGCTGGGACTTGGTTCTACAGATGAGGCCCTTGTGGGGGCCCATCCTTGTGACCTCCAACACTATCTCGGACAGTTCCAGCAGGGGTGTGGGGGCTAGGCCCCCTATCCCCTCTTCTGGCACCCTTTTTCTCAAGCCCAGGGAGAAGCGCGTGTGAGCACACGCTCTTCCTGTTCCCATCTCTGGGATCAGGGCTAATTACAGCCTATAATTAGGGGAATTACACTCATTAAGGAAAGAGCTGATCATTGACAAAAACTGGGCTGCGGAGGGAGGGCTTCTGGGAGCCGAGAAGGAGGCAGGATTGGGCCAGCTTTCCCAGCCCCTCTTTGGGGTCTGCACTCCTTGCGGGGACTCCAACCCACTGCCTTTCAGCCACCTTTGTCTGACCCAACAGAGAGGAGGTCCGGGGTTTTGTACAAAGGAATTTGCAGCAAGAGAGGTTACCATGGCGTGAAATTATGCCCGCTGCTAGGGAGGATTGATGAGCCATTAGGGAGGCTGGCCGGGCCGCCTAGACACTCACCCTTGCCTCAGCTGGCCCCTGCCTCTGTCAAGCCCTTGACCAGGCCCTGCCCACCGCCAGGCTTCCTGCTCCCACACCAGACTGCTCCCCGAGTTAGGGTGGAGAGGCCAGGCAGGGGCCAGTGCTCCTTAGGTGGGTTCCAAGCATCCCCATCCTTAGAGGAATGCCTGTCCTCCCTGGCTGTGGCCCCCCGCAGGGCTGCAGAAGTGGTCCGTGACAATGCAAGGCAATCTCGTAATTGTTCACGCCAATTATTTCCCCATTAGCACTCCCCAAACTGAACTGGTTACCCTGTTGCAGCAGTACAAGGGATCAAGAGGACTTTGCTTGTGAAAGGGGGGCCAGGAGGATGCTGATGAGAGACGGTGGAGTCCCAAGCCCTGGTTCCTCCCTTCCCCAGTCTGCCAGCTCTTTAACATTAGTTGCTTCACAGAGCATGTGCTAAGCTCTTGACATGCACCATTTTGTTTCATCCTCATCATGGCTTTGTGTAGTAGGTGTTTTGGTTTCATCTTATAGCTGAGGAAGAGGAGAGTTAGGGAGGTCAAATGAGCTGTCCAAAGTCAACAGCCAGTGGGAAGGAGATTCAAACACAGATCTACCCATCTCCTGAGTCTGTGATTTTCCCATTACATCATGCCACTTCCCTATTTCCGGAAGTGTTCTGAGCTGATTGGGGCATGGGCCAGGGCCAGGGCCAGGGTGGGTGAGGCAGTTCAGGAAGGCCAGACTGGTAGCTAAGGACATTGAGATGGTCATTGTCAAGCCCCTTTGACCTCGACCCCCTTGCATTTGGGGAAAGGGCTTCTATCATTATTGCTTGTTTAAGTGTCTGCCTCTCCCTGACATTCTGAACTCCTTGAGGGCAATGACTTGGTTGGTTCGTCTTGATATTGCCAGTGTCCTGCACAGGCCTGGCAAAGAGTCGACGCCCAGGAAAAGTTTAGTGACTGAATGAATGAATCAGTGGCAATGGGCACACCTGGGCTACCTGGTCCTGGGTCAGTCCCCCTTCGAGACGAGTTCTCTGCAGTGTGGTAGGTGGAGGAGGGAAGGCCCTGGGGGTGTCAGATGTGCAATACTCACCTCCAGTTGTACAGAGCTTCACTGGGCACCTCTGCTGTATGTTAGTAGCCTCTCCCTGTTCCCCCCAGGCTGTAATAACACCAGAGACCCCCAGGAGGACAGCCAGTCTGGGCTGGTTCTTCCCTCAGGCCTACCTTGGTAGTGGAAATGGAAGGTGCCAGGCCCAGCAGGTGGTGGGAGGCTCTGGAACCTCAGGGCTGCTTGGTGGGTGGGGCTGCGGATGACTTGGCCCCTCAGCAGGAAAGACTGGTTGGCCAGGGGCAGTGGGTCGGGCCCCCCCAGGCCCTCCACAGTCACCGTTTCCCCTTCCTGGAGGCTGATGTTCAGGACCTGCAGGTGGAATAGACCGAGCAAAGCAGAGCAGTCAGCCTTCTTCCTGCTGACTGAGCCCTGCTGCCCTCAGGCTTCTGCAAGCCCTGGGCATGGCTAGTCCTTAGTGCCACTTGGGCATTGCAGCCCCCAAGTCCTGAGCTGAGCACCTTAGTGCAGGAGGGGCTCATTTTATCTTCCTAGGAACCCTGCAAGATGGGACCCAAAGTTCAGAGATGTTAAGTAAATTATCCGAGGTCACATAGAGATTATTAGCAGAACTGGGATTTGTAAGCATGTCTCTTTGTCTCCAAAGCTTTTCAGCTACACCAGCTGCTTCCTGTCCCTTTATTTCTTTGGGCTCAGTTTTCCCATCTGTAAAGTGGGGATGGAGTAGGTATGTTGAATTAGATGGTGTCTAAGGGCCTGGCTAGCAATGTGAGGTCTTAAGCACCAGACCTATGTGCCCAGCTTCCCCTAGACATCCCCTGTTCGATGCCTCATGGGCACCTCACACCCAGCCTGCCTCACACTGAGCCACCCTCTTCCCCCAGCCAGCAGCTCCTCAGGTTCCCCATCTCAGGGAATGACCTCACCATCCACCTGTGTGTCCAACTCAGGAACTGGCATCTTGCCTCCTCCTTCATACCCCACATCCAGTCAGTCATTCAGTCCTGACAACTGGACCCCAAATCTGTCCACTAGTCTTCACCCTTACTGCCACTTCCCCAGCTTTCACTACTATTGCTCAACTCAGATCATGGCAGCAGCCTTCTGGGTGGCCTCCTTGTCTACAGGGCTTAGCCCAATATTCTCCAAACTGCAGCCAGCTAATAGCCCCAACCTGTTGCTGATTATGGTGTTTCCTTGTTTAAATCCTCCATGGCACTTCTGTGAGCCCAGAAAGCCCATAGTATCTGGTCCAGACTGCTTGCTGTGGCCCTCAAGGCCCTGCCCAACTTGGGCCCTGCTGACTGCTCAGCCTGGTCTTACACCATGCCCCTTCACGCGCCAGCCACAATTCTATTCTCTCTTCTCTGGGCCTTTCTTTCCAATCCTTCCCTCTGTCACAGGCCCCTCTGTCACCACCTCAATCCTCAGGCCCTAAATCCCTGGAGCATCCTTCTGCACCCCATGCCTCCATTCAGTCAAACAAGAATTGGACAGCAATGAACTCTGTCCAGATGGGAAGTGGCAGTGTGAACTTGGTACAAGGAGCATTGGATTGGGACTCCAGAGATCTGAGACCTCATCCTAACCATGTGATCTTGGAGAAGTATGCTGACTACATCAAGCCTCAGTTTCCTCATCTTATAAAAGGGCCTAGTATAGGTTTTTGCTACTCAAAATGTGGTCCCTGGACCAGCAGCATCAGCATCACCTGGGAGCTTATAAGAAATGCAGAATCTTGGGCTGCCCCACGGGTGTAATGTTTAAGTTTGGCACACTCCACTTTGGCAGCCCAGAGTTCGTGGATTTGGATCCCGGGGGCGGACCTCCACCACTTGTCAGCCATGCCATGGTGGCGACCCACATACAAAATAGAGGAAGATTGGCACAGATGTTAGCTCAGGGCTCATCTTCCTCAAGCAAAAAAAGAGGATGATTGGCAACAGATGTTAGCTCAGGATGACTCTTCCTCACCACAGGGGAAAAAAAAAAGAAATGCAGAATCTCAGACCCTCTCTGATCTACTAAATTACAGTCTACATTTTAACAAGATCCCTGGGTAATTCGGAAGCACTGATCTGCATGGTCTCCAAGGTCCCTACCATGTTGCTCTGAGGCAGGGCCTTCAAGGGTTAACCACCTGGGCTAGTTAAGTGGCATCCAGTTCGTCACCAAATCCTTCCCAATCTTGCCTGTCAGATATTCCAGTTGGTTTCTCCTCTCTATCCCTTTGTCACTGTCTTGGCTCTGATTGTCCCCTGACCATTGTTTTTCACCTGGAGAATGGCCTTCATTCCTCCCATTCTAACTCATCTACCGGCCCTGGCTATCTCAGATTGGATCATTTCTCTCTTCCACCCAAACCCTGTTGGTAGCTTCAGATTGCC
The DNA here is from genome assembly GCF_021613505.1 of Equus quagga. Classification (NCBI taxonomy): domain Eukaryota; kingdom Metazoa; phylum Chordata; class Mammalia; order Perissodactyla; family Equidae; genus Equus; species Equus quagga. The sequence continues at coordinate 74,095,657 of NC_060277.1, read as the reverse complement.
GAGAGGACAAGGTCCAAACTTCCCAGCTCATGGTTGGCCCCAGTGGCTTTGCCAGCCTCATTTTCCTTCACTGAAGCCACAGCTGACCACTTATTTCCACCCCTCTGGGCATTTACACACTTAGGACTCTACACAGGGAATGCCTTCCCTTCTTGCTCTCCTGATGAAGCTGGTCATTCTTGTAGATCTCAGAGCCACCATCTTCTGCCTCTCAAGCCAGGCCAGTCAGTTCCTTTGCTTCGGGCTCTCCCCCCATCCTCTACCCATCTCTCTATTAAATCCCAAGGTGGCATTTTGGATCATGATGCCCTCTTCACTGGCCAGTCTCAATAAATATATGTGGACAGAATGAATGTGTGGGTGACTGGAGGTACATTCCTCGCTGGATTCCTGCGAGCTGAGAAGCACAGAGGATGCTGAACCCAGCCAGGTCCAAGGAGACAGCCATGCTAGGCTCTGAGCCCCTCACACTGTGGGTGCTGAGAGCAGACTGTGGGTGCTCTGGGGACTCTGCTGCCTGGGAGAAAAGACCTGATGGGTCTTTGGGGCTGAAGAGAGAGCTCAAGGCAGGTGCTGGGGCAGAAGTGCCTCCCTTCTGTGAGGAGCTCCCCGCCTCCCCACTGGGGCACGTTTGGGTGGAGGCTGCCTGACCATCTGCCGGGGACGTTCCTCAGGGCATTCCTGCGGCAGGCGGAGGCTGGATGAGATCCCTTCAAACTTGGAGATTCTGTGATTCTGGAGTTGGGCAAACAAGACTCACACACGTGGAATCTGTAATTACCGAGAGATGCCAGGCGGCATATAATTCTGCCGCAAGTGGCGCTGAATGCGTGCAGCAGGAACCCTCCACAGGGGAGTGGAAGGGTTGCCAGCTCAGGGAGAGTGCACTGCACGTAGCAGGTGGTCTGAGAGCGCCTTGAAGGGGCGGGACTGGGAGGAGGAGGGAGGGAGGACCTCAGTGCAGGGAAATTTCTAGGAAGCAAAGGCAGAGAAGTAGAAAAGAATGTAGCATTTTTCCTAGTTCCCATAAACACCCTTTTGACCTCTAGCTTCCGGCTCCTGACCCTCCTGCTTTGCCAGCAGAAGGAGCAGCAGTGCAACAACAGCAGCAGCAATAGCGACAATGACCATTTATAGAACACCTACAATGTGTCAAGCCTTGTACTATCTACGGATATTACTTCATCCTCACCACAATTCTATAAGGTAGGTGGTAAAATCCACATAAGTAAACAGAGGCTCAGAGAGCCTAAGGAACTTGCAAAAGTAGCCTTAAAAGTAGTAGTAGGTGGTGGTAAGTAGCAGAGTCTTGCCTTGCTGGAGGCAAAGGCAACTCCTTCCCTCCCAACCTCATGTTGGTGTCACCTGCAGACAGACTTCCAGACATCTTTATTCCCTGGCCCTAGGCCCACCAGGTTTAGCAGAGAGGTGGATCTTGGCCTGGACTGGCTTTTTTCAAGATGTTGAGAGTTACTTTCTCACCAGCCATCCTTTCCTCCAGAAGCCCAGAAAGCTGGGAAAACCGAGAGCTGAGACTTCTGGGCCCCTCTGATCTGGGGAAGGCATGGCCCCCTCAAGTGGTAAGGGTTGTGAGGAGAGTGTGGAATGGAGTGGGCACGTGTTACCTGGGGCTCACGTCCAGAAGGCACCCTGTTGTCAGCCAGAGGCTATCTGTGCAGCTCTGGTCCCTTGGGTTTCAAGCACCCACTTGCAAGCCACTGCAGTAGCTGGAATGTAATTTGTCACTTGTTTGAGGGCCAAGCCTGACAGGGGCCAGACAGGGCTGGGTGTTTGACAAGGGGGGGTGATGAAGTCTTGATGCAATTTGCTGGCATCCGAAGAGCTTGGGAGACAGATTGAAATGTCAGCTCTGCTCACGAGGGCTGTCTTCTCACACCCCTAGCCAGTGACAAGAGGGAAGCTGGGGGCTGGGCTGGGGAGAGGGGAGACAGAAGCAGAGAGAGCTGAGGACAATTCCCACAGGACCCTGGGCTGTCTAACACTGCCCAGCTTCCAGCAGACCATGGGGTCAGTTCAAGGAAGGAAATATAGCCACTTTGAGGGGGCTGACTCCTTCCTCGATGGGAGGTAGGGAGGATTCAGTTTGCCCTCTGCCAAACCCCAGACCATCAGCCTTGCCTGGCCTGTCTGTCCCCATGGAAGCTGCTAGTCAAGTCTCCAGAACATGCCCTAAATGGTGTGACTCATAGGTGGGATGGTGCCACAAGTCTTTGCACACAGTCACCTGAGTACAACCCCACATAGGCAGATGAGCTCAAGGATAACTCTTGTGTGCGAGCCCTACTCCCAGCACCTGAGCCCCCCACCCCAAGAAGCTGACCTCAGCCCCTGCTCCACTACACTCTCCTGGTCACCAACACCCATGTGTGTACACTGACATAGGCTCACTTGCATGCATACAGCTCCCTCAAACACATGTCCTGGCATGTGTGTGCCCTCACATACATGTGCTCCCTTACATTCGCATGCTCCCTCACTCCAACAGTAGTATAATCACAATTTTTCCCACGAGGCCCTTTATAGTTTTCAAAGCTCTTTCACACACATTATCCTCTTGGATCTCACAAAACCTCAATAAGGGAGGCAGGGCAGACCATGTTTACTTCCACTCCACAGATAAGAGGCCCTTGTAATCAGAGAAGTTGAGAGCTCCTCTTTGGGTCACACAGTAAATCCAGGCAAAGCCAGGACTCCAGGCCAGGACTTCTGATTCCTGGTCCAGTGGTTTGTCTTCAGGCACAGCATCCAAGGCCCCTCCCCAAATTGAGAGAATTCCAGGTGGGTGTCCTACAGGAGCAGGCAGGACTGGGCTGACAAAAGGGTTGCAGGTGGAGCCCCAATTGTCCCCAGCTGAACTCCCTCTTTGGATTTGCCACACCCAGACCAATCTGCTAGGCCGGGGGAAGAACAGGGACTCTTGAATCCTGGGATCAAATCCCAGCTCCATCACTGACTGGTTAAAAGAGCCTTGGGCAAGTCACATGACCTCTCTGAACCCCAATTTCGTCTGTGAGATGGGATGATTGTACCCACCTCATGGGGTTAAGTTAGAGCCTGCCTATAAGGGGCAAAGCACAGAGTGGGCACAGCATTAGCAGTCCTCTTTGTTGGGGAGACCTGGGCCCCACCCTGCAAAAACCCTAGATTTGCCATGGTGACAGCTGGCTGCAGACCCACTTCACCCTCAGATCTGCCAGGTTCTACCTGGGAGGCACTGTACCTTGGAGCTGCCCTCTCCCTGGCCCAGGTTCTGCAGCTGCTGGGAAGCAGGGTCAAGGGCCTGAGGTGCCACTTCCCAGTCTGGCCTATGAGGGAGCTTCCTGAACCCAGAAAAGGAGCCACGCTAGGAGGGACTGGCTGGGAGGGGCCTTCTGCATTAATTGGTTCAATCTCCTTTTACAGAGAGGGAAACTGAGGCCAGACAAGGCCATGGTCCTAGCCTGGTCACCAAGAGCTGGGTTGCAGAGCCAGGACTGGAACCCCAGTCCTACGTGACAGCCTCCGTGCTCTTGTCTGAACTGATGCTCATCCACAAATCCTTATGGGGTAGGGATGGGGAGAGGGGCCTAAATCCATGAGGCTAGACCTGCCTGAACCACTGTGACCCCCTCAGATGGGCCTTCCAGGAGCCAGGGAAGAGGAGGTTACCCAGAAATCTCACCCCACTGACCTACCACCCTACTCCTGGTGTCCACATCAGGCCTGGTCCTCACCTGGCCTAGAAGGGCAAGGTATTCTGACTATCAGATTGGCAGCTGGCCTGGCATGGGAGAGCTGTATTCCAATGGGGCCACCTGGGGCACTAGGGCAGGGACTGTGGGCAGCTGTGCCCAGCCTCCAGATGGTACAGAGAACAGCCAAGCCAAGATAGAGGCTGGCAGTGGGAAGGCTCTTGGAATGCCAAGTGCAGTGAGAGGCATGCGCCAGGCCCAGAAAGGCTGCCGGGAGAGGGGATGGCACCCGCATGGGCCGTGGGACTCATGCTCACTCATCCTGAAGGGGCTTCTTTGGATCTCTCAAGAAAGAGCCTCGCCCACTGCCTGTCCCCAAGTTTAAACAGGCAAGCCTCCTCTGATCATGGAGGGCCTGACCTGCCTCCTCCCTGTGGGTGGTTCAGACCCTCAGCCTCAGAGCACAAATAGCTGCAGCCTCCTGAAGGGAGGTGGGGGACAGGGGACCAAGCAGATTATGAGGGGCTGTGGTCTAAGCCATGGAGAGCTAGGGATTCTGGAACTCTTGAGGCTGTTCCTCATGAAAAGGGAATTGAGAGGGTCTTGCCCAGGGCCCCCGACTTAGCCAGGGCTCTGGTCACATGGCAAGGGATCAGCATGGTGCTGGCTGACCTGTGCAGGGGTGTAATTTGTGGGTCCTTAACATGCTACTCTCCTCCCATGGCTCCTCCCATCCCCCTTGCCTGGGTTCCATCCCATCCACCTACACTGAGCCATTCCTGTGAGTTCATGGAGGGGCAGACAGGGGCTTCCCCACCATGGGGAGAAGCAACAACCCTGTCTCTCAGCCTGCAGGAGCAGTGGGCAGCCTTCTAGGTCTTCCAGCTGTCTCACCCATCCCCCGCCCAATGCCCACCATGGCCTGGCTCAACTGCCAGCCCTGGACAGGAGGGCACTGCTCTCAGGCCTGGCCTCTGGCAGGAGTATGATCCAGAAGCCCTTAAGCTCACCTCCTGCTTCTATGCAATAAAGTTACCTGTCCACAACTGCCCGGGTAGCCTTCAAGGGCCAGTCTGCCATACCTGCCCCTCCTCGCCCAGGCTTGGCTGACGGCCTCTCATCCTTCTGGCCTCAGAGCAGGTATCAGCATCTCCAGCATTCTCTGACCTCCCACGCTGGCAGAGCATGGCCCATCCTGGAATTTCCACGGCCTCCTGTGCTTCCTACCACCATCCCCAAAAGCACTGAGCAGTCTATGGTCATTGTTTATGATTTCTGTCTGCTCCACTAGCTGAAGTGTGTCTCCAGTGTCCAGCACAGAGCCTGGCACATAGTAATTGCTCAATTTACATTTACAGAACAAATTTCACTCATCAAAAAACATCAGTTAATGGTTAACTGAGTGACCTTAGGCAGTTCCTTTTCCTTGCTGGCCTCAGTTTTCCAGCTATCCACTGGGTATTGGTCTGCAGTGTGTTATTCTTCAGGTCCCCAAGGGGTCTGTGTGGTGATGCCAGGGGGCCTAGATAGGAGTAAAGGTCACCAGAACTGACCCTGGAAGGAAAAGAACCTTAAATCCTGCTTCTGCCCTGGCTGATTCTGTCCCTTCCCTCCTTCTCCTGCCATGGCCTGACTCTATCTCAGGCCATCAGGGCTGACAGGGTCCCCAGGGACTCTGCCACATTGTGGTGAGGCAGAGGGTGGGGCCAGCATCTGCCTGCCACATTTCCTGACAGCAATCCAGGGCTGTGGCAGGTCTTCATCTCAAGGTTGCCTGGTAACGGCTTTTGCATTCTGATGAAAAAAATGTGGCAGCACCAGACAACAGACACAGGGCTTATGTGAGGGGGTGGGCATCCAGGGTGGGGCTTGTGCCTGGGCCAGGGCCGGGGCAGGCAGAGCCAGCCTCTTGTTCTAATGTGGAGAGTACCAGGACTGAGCCCAACCTGGCCTAGTGGGCTTCAGCAGGGTTAGTAGGCTTGAGGGGCAGGTGGAGCCAGCCTGTACCTGCAGGGAGGCATCCAGTCTTGCATCTGCCCCCTCCCACCCCCTTCTCCACACCTGCAGCTGGCGCCTTCCACTTGGTGAGCCACAGCCGGTGCCATCTCTCACCTAAATCATTAGGTGATGATTTTACATTAATTACCTTAATTAAGCGGCACTGAGTGCTAATGGCTTGGGGGGCGGGTGGCTGTTCCTAATTACCCTCCCAGTCATCCCAGAGTGAGGGGCACGGGCTTGGCAGAGAAGGAGCAAACAGTTATAGGAAGAAGGGGAAGGGCCCATTAGTGGTGGGAGAGGGCCCCCCCTTGCAGGACCTGGCTCAGAGACCTGGACCTGACATCCGCAGAGAGGAGGGCTGGGGGCACTGCTCCAGGACAGGTGTCGCTGGCTCCAGGCCCAGATCCAGGGGCTTTGCAATGGGTGGGGAGCAGACAGCACTGCCCTGTTCCATGGACTCCTCCTCTGCCCCTTTCCCTGTTCTGCGGTTGCCTGCCTGATTCCCTCAACTGGGCTGAGTGCCTTTCCTCCCAGATCCAGGTCAAATGTTACTTCATTCCTTCTTTCCTCCATTCTTTTGTCCATTCATTCACTCAGTCTATGAGAACCCATTCTGGGCCCTCCACTCAAAGAGCTCACAGTCCAGCTGGGGAGGTGGACAGCTATAAACAGACCTATGGAAGGCTGAGAGATAAAAGCTAGAATGGGGGATGCCCCAGGCTTTGGGGATCAGGAGAGAATTCCCAGAGAAAGTGATGCTGGGGTTGAATCCTGGGGGTGGGGATAGTAGGACAGCTCTTCCAGGCAGGGGGACCAGCATGTGCAATTAGAGCTTGTGGGGAAAGCGAGCTTAGCCCTTTCAGTTAGCTGCAAGCTGTTCAGTGGAAAGGGGAGTAGAGAACAAGAGAGGAAGTGGCTAGAGATGGGCCCAGAGGGACTGGCCTTGATTCAGAGGCCCCTGGGGAGGTGTGTGTGTGTGTGTGGGGGGGGGGGGGGGGGGGGGGGGATTTATTTTGAGAAAAAAGACTGCAGGGTAGGGGGGGGAGGGACAGTAGGGGGCAGGCATGAGTGGGGTGACCAGTGAGGTGGCCACTGCATCAGCCGGGGGAAGGATGGTGGAGGCTGGACCGGTGGTGGTTGTGGGGATGGAGAGAAGCAGGCAGATCTGAGTTTTAGGGAGTGTCATGGTGATAGAACTTGGGCATGAGTTGATGGGACTGGGGAGGAGGGAGAGAGATGCGTCAAGGTGACCTCACATTGCACAGCTCCAGGGATGCCATCCACATTGCCCTGGGGTGGCCTTGCTCTGGGTTTCTGATTAGTTGCAGTCAGTCTCTAAGGACAAGAGTGGGGTGGCAAGCAGGTTGGGTGAAGAAAAAGGAAGAATTGGGTTTGGGACATGTGGAGGTTGAGGAGCCTGTGGGACATTCATGAGGACCTGCAGGCTCAGGTTTTGGGATTAAGAGAGTTTTAGGATTAAGAGGGATGAGATGGCACAGAGAGGCTGGGGCTGTGACTCCCCCACCAGCTGGTCATCTCTCCAATGGTGCAGCCATGTCTGCCTTCCCCACTTCCGCATCCCAGGAGCCAGCACAGAGCCTGGCCCAGAGTGGCTGCTCAGGGAGTATTTCCCAAAGGAGTGAGTGAATAAATGAGTGAATGAGGATCCACGTCTCTCTCATGCCCAAATAGGCAGCCCTGAGTTCTCTTAACTCAGCCACGCAGATTCAGACACTCATCCAATTCCCTGTCCATCTGAGGTGAGAGCCCCCTCCTCAGGATCTTCTGTGTCCCTGATCAAACCCCGGGGGGAAGAGGATGGACAGCCTGCCCCCCTGCCCCAGCCCCTCTCAGCTTAGGGCATTGCTGAGTGGCAGCAGTAGCCTCTTTACTCTTTGGTGCACAGGGCAGAATCCGACCATCTTTTAGGCCCATTGTCCATCCCTAGCCCTAGGCTCCCCTCTGACTGATGCCCCTGAGCATCCCTACCTCCCCGCATAGCCGGTGCCTTTTTGGAAAGGTAACACACTAGCCCCAGCTTTTCCCCTGCTGGATCCAGGTCACTCACCTTGATTTCCACACCGTAGCCAGGGTAGACAGAGATGTAGTAGAAACAGTCCAGGCTGACATCAGGGGGTGAGCCGGGGCCTGTGGGGGAGTCCAGAGAGCCCTCTGGGCCTGAGAAATTCCAGCTACAAGCGCCTGGGAGGCAGGAGGAGACAGAAGGCTAAGATCAGCTCTGGAGATGTGGGTCCAACTCAGGCTGGCCTGTGTGTGTGTGTGTGTGTGGTGAAGCCAACCTCTTGGGATGCCTATTCCTCTGTTGAAAGAAGGGGACTACCTTTTCTTGAGCACCTACTATGTCAGTCTTATCTCAGTTCTCACAATGGTTGCATGAGGTAGGTCTTCTTATCACCATTTTACAGACGAGGCTTAGAGAGGTTAAATAGAATTCCTAGGGTCTGTTGTAGTTGCTTCCAGTTAGGATTTGAACCCAGGTCTATCTGGTTCCAATCCACATGCCTCCTGCAGGCTGGCCCTTGGTGCCAAAGCCTGCCTTGAGGTGACAAAGAGAGAGGAATTTAGGGACCCGGGAGCTCCCCCATCCCCATTTCCAGATCTGCAAGCCAGCAAATAGCTGACCTGGTGGCTGGACTGTGGTGATGGTGGTAGTAATGATGGTGGTGGTGGTGGTGGTCTCCTCATCGTCCCCTGAAGCTGTAGATGTGGTGATGGTCCCCTCGATCCCCAGCCCTGTGTGCTGGGATGTGATCTCTGGAGCCCATGGCCTCCCCATATCTCCAGGACCCTCTGAGGTTGGAGTCCACGCTCTGCTAGGGGGTGTTGTGTTGGGCCTCTCCCCTGGGCCTGGGGTGGGCACTGCCACGCTGAGCCCTGGAGGTAAGAGAGCTGTGATACGAAGCACAGGGGGCTCTGGCTCCAGGCTCCAGGGTCCTTCCCTGGACTGGGGCTGAGTGGGAGCTGCTGCCATGGAAGGAGTAGGGCTGGTGAAGACTGGGCGGTTGTCCTGGTTGGCCAGGCGGGGAAGGGGACTTGGGGTGAATGGCGTAGGTGGGTCAGGCTGGAAGGGCAGTGCCGGCCTCAGCTCCTCCTCGCCCCTCTCCAGCCCCTCTTGTAGGAATTCCTCGAGCAGTGGGTGGTGGTTGAGCAGCTTCAGGGTAGGGGCCGTTGTGACGAAGTGGACACCTCGTTCTGGCTGCTCAGGTGTAGGGGCCGCTGTCAGCTCCCCATCCGTCTCCTCAATGCCTGGGGCCTGCCCTTCCCCCACGGTTGGGGCCTCTGAGGAGAGTCCTGAAATAATAACGGATGATCAGAGGTTCTCCCCGTGCCCCACAGCAAGCAGCATCACACCCGGTCCAGACAGTGGGAGATCCATCTCTCTTCTGACAGAGAGCCTCGGGGAGTATGCTCCCTGCTGAGAATCATGGAGCTATAGGACTTTACAGCTGGAAGTGAGATGATATCACATACTTCAAGGATAGCACATGAGATACCCTTTCCCCTCCAACACCAGAGGTAGATATTACTAATCTAGTATTGCGCTGTTTCCTGCAGTTCTCAGATTCGGCCTCAGAATCCTTCTCAACACAGCATTCCAGGCAGCCATGCTTGATACCTCGGACTGACATGAGAAATAAATATCTGCCATCCCTAATGTAGCTCAAAGGCCTTATTTTACGGATGAGAAAACTGGCCAAGGAAAGGAAGTGACTTGCTCAAAGTCACACGACCAGTCAGTTGAAGGCCTGAGGTAAGCCCCTTAGCAAGGGTGCCATCCCTGCCCCACAGTGACTTTTCTTCTTGAGATTATAGAGCATTCGAGTTCATTTTCCATTCTCAGTGAAACTGCTGCTCATTTGTCTCAGGAAATGCTTCATATATTTGGGATTTTGTTTTAGATTTCCTCACAGGTACATGACATCTTTGTTAGGGCCCCATTATGCCCCATTTCTCTCACTTCTCAGAAAATCGTTTCTTTTGTCTTTTTTCTTGGTTTTTTTTTTGGTCCTTCTAGAACAGTAATGTGAGCCAAGCTCTGGAGTAAGGCAAATGTAGCTTCAAGTCCCAAATGTATCACTTTGGGGCTGTGTGACCTCAGGCAAATAACCTAAACTCTCTGAACCTTAGTTTTTTCATCTGTAAAATGGGATTTCTTTTTTAGGACTAACTGAGATAATATTACTTCCCTTTCCCATTTGGTATGTCTCTCTGAATTCTCTTTATCTTTCTTGTGATACTAGTCAGGATCCATCTAGGGTAGGGTCTGAAGCAGGATAGAATGCTCATTTGGCATGCTACCCACGTACCCCCCCAATCCATGGCAGACATTGTCAACCAATTTTGGTTATTTCTTGCTGAGGCCACATGGGACTTCAGAGTCCTTCTTAGCAGAGTCACCCAGGCAGCCCCTACCAATGGATTAGATAGGCTATGGAAGATGAAACTTATTTGCTATTGCTGGTCTGATTGCTCTGCTATTGATTATATTGACTTATTCAACCACACAGCTGCTGGACAGATGATACATATTCTGCTTGTGGCCCACTAGGCTCCCCAGATCCTTAACTGCCAGGAAAAGGTCAGTGGATGCTGGCTCCAGATTCAGCTCATATAGAATTTTGCGGCTCTGAGAAGGCTGGAAGGATATTCTGCTTCTAACAGCTCTCAAATGGCTGCATGAGGACTTGAAGGGAAACACAGCCAGAGGGAGATAACACAGTTTGCAAGGAGAAGGTCGGTTCCTCTGTGGTCTTGTGATGGGGCTGTCATTCCACAGGCTCACACCCACCCCGTGGATTGGCAGGCGTGAGGAAGCAGCAGATGGCCTACATTCTGTTCAGGGGACCATGGCAGCTCTGATGTGTCAGACAAATGGGAGGAGGGAGGAAACTGGGGTTGGGGAGGTGGGTGCAGGTCACATGGTTCTCCATTGCTCTGGGTCAGAGGGGCCCCGGTACCCCAAAGCCCTGAGCAACCAGAACCAACCCCTGTCTCCTGAGACGCCCATTAAACCTGCCCATCTGTGCCTTGGCATTCTTTGCCAGACTCTGACAACACAGTGCCTGGACTAGATGCCCAGCCAGGCCCATACCCCCTGGAGCAGACGGTCTGCGGTACCCTGGGTCTTTCATCTGAGTCAGTGATGGAGGGTCCAGGCATTGCCATGTGACATGCCAGGACAAGGCCACTCTCTTTGCCCACCCCCCAGATGTCACTCAGTCTTTGCCAGATGAGCTGAGACTGATCTTAGCATGGCACAAGGAAGAAGAGCCTTTCTCATTATGTAGACTGGAGCCCCTGGGGCTCCAGTCTCCCTTTCCAGGATTGCCCAAGAAGAGAAATGGTCTGTAGCTCCCAGGGTACGTACCTGTGGGATTCTTCATTGGGAGAGCGAGTGCAAAGAGAACCTCTGTCTCAGGAAGGGACCATAGCGGGCACAGCTCCTCCCGCTGGCTGCCAGGTGGGTGCTGGGCAATGGAGCGGAGCTAATGGGCACCTCCCGTCACTGTAGATTGCACTGATTGCATTATCTGGGGGGACTGAGCACTTGGTTAAATGGGATCGAGATAGCATATCAAACGAGCAAATTGATTCTGCAATCAGCTGCCACTTGGTCCCGGAGGGTGCCACCCACTGTCAGGGAGGGTAAGATAATCTCTGGGAGACAAGCCACTTCTGGGGAGAGGGCATCTCCAGACACCCTGGTTGTCTCTGATGGAAGCCTGAGGCCCTGTGACAACCCCCCACCCAGGTTCCTGGGGTCCTCTCTGCCTGGGTTGACTGAGTTCAAACGTGCAGAGACTGACAAACGGGGAGAGAGCGATGCAGGGGACAGTAGAAGGAGGTGTCAGGGACCCAGTATCCAATCTCATCAGGCACGTACTGTGTGCTAGACACTGAGTCAGGCTGTTCCCAGACCTTGTATTATTTAATTGATGCTACAACTCTGTGAGATGGGAATATTATTCCCACATGACAGACAAAGAACCCAAAGCCTAGAGAGGAGAGGTGAGGACTTGCCGGTCGCACAGTGGTGGCGCTGAGATTTGAACCTATATTAACTGGGCTTCAAAGTCATAGTCTTTCCACACCAGCCTGCCCGGAGCTACCCTGCAGAGAACACTCTGGCCAGTGGAGGAAACCAAGGCCCAGAGAGAGGAATGGCCTTGTCCAAGGTCTCATGCAGGTTAGAGGTGGAGCTGGGGCCAGAGTTTCTGATATCTAGGACCTGAGTTGAGCCTGAGCCAAGCTGGGCCCTCAGGAAGCCTCTGGCTGGGACCCAGGGAGCCCTCACTCCAGGCCCAAAGTGCAGCTGAGTCTGGGACACAAACCAGAGAGTCCACAACACTGCTCCGCAGGGCTGAGGGCACTGAGTCACAAGTACCTGGGTTCAAGTGTCAGCTCTGCCACTTACAAGTCATGAGAACCTGGGCAAGTTGCCTCTCAGAGCCTTTGTGTCCTTAGCTGTAAGATGGGCCCTCTGGAAAGGCTTAAGAGAATCTGAACACTCTAAATACCAGTTTTCTGGGGGCAGTGAGGGAAAGGCCACACGCCAAGGCTGGGCAGCCCCCTGCTAAGGCAACACTGAGGCAGACCTCTAGGGTGGGGAGAGGCTGTCCCGGGGTGAGGACTCTCCTCTCTGGGGGACCTCGTTCCTTGTTGTGTGGCCATATGTGTGAGCCTGAGCATGTCAGCCATAAGATGAGGATAATACTGTACCACCTGGGGGCCTGTCCTGTGGCCAAGTAAAGTTCACGTGCTCCGGTCCGGTGGCCCAGGGATTCCCCAGTTCGGATCCTGGGAGCTGACATGGCACCGCTCATCAAGCCATGCTGAGGCGGCGTCCCACATACCACAACTAGAGGGACCCACAACTAAAAATATACAACTATGTACTGGGGGGCTTTGGGGAGAAAAAGGAAAAATAAAATCTTAAAAAAAAATACTGCCCCACCCGTACAAAGGGCAGCCACCTTCAAGGCTGTGTGTCTGTAGTGGAAAGGGCCTTGGCCCCCAGCAAGACAGGACCCCGTGATCCCCACCTGTGCATTCCACCTGTGCCAGAACACAGGCATGTACTCTCGCAGCTGCTCTGTCCCCGCTGCAGGGCCAGGGCTGCATCCTCCAAGTGGGCTGTCAGGGAATCACCCCTCCCCTCCCCCCAGCGCTGTCCCCAAGGCGGAGGAGGCCCGGAGCTTCCCGGTGGCCCCCAGCCCCAGCTGGCCCCGCCACTGCCTGGGCCCTCCCCACGCATTAGCTCTTAAGCTATGCAAATAGACATCGGAGGGAGCCCTGTTTAAAGTATTTAGACGAAATGAAAAAAGGCTTTCATCGGCACTAATGAGCCATTCAGGATGCCTCCCCGGTGGATTCTCTCCCACTCCGCCTCCCGGCCTGCACTGCCCCCCATTGCCCCTCCTGGGATTGGAGGCCCCCTCCCCCCAGCCCCAGCCAGCACCTCCCAGGGAATGCTCCTGCCCTGCCGCCCTCCTCCCCAGGGCCCAGTTGGGTGGGGGTAGAGGTGAGGGGCCCTATGTTCCACCCCTGAAAGACTCGGGCCAGGATCAGGGGTCTGGCCTCTGTTTAGGGGAAGCTATAACTGGAGACTCTTCTTCATAATGTCCAGCTAGGTAGGTGTTATTGTGTTTGTCTTAAAGATGGGGAAACTGAGGCTCAGTGAGGCCCAGAAGGCTGCCAGGGGTCACAGCACTGGTGAGCTGGAGAGCTGGAATCGGTCTGGGTGGAGGCTGTGATGAAGGGTGGGGGTCATTATGCAGTGTCCTTGCCTGGGGGAACCACTGCATCAGGCAACAGACTTCAGATGCCACCTCAGGGCCAGCTGGGCTGCCCCCTTGGTGCTATTGTTTCTGCAGATCTTTCTGCACCAGACAGCCAGATAACCTCTGGGTTCCAATCCCGAATCTATGCCTCACTAGTTGTGTGACCCGGGCAGGGGGCTGCCCATTTGAGCCTCTGTTTCTTCATCTGTGGAGTGGGGACATCCTGGGTTTGGCAAGGACCATTTAGAGACAGGCATATCCTCCATCTGCCAACCCACCCCATCCTGCGCAAGGGCAGGAGGGGCTGCCTGTCACTCTGGCAGCCCCTGCAGAGATACCAGACATTTCTCCTCCAGGGCCCAAGCTGCTGGCCCCTCGGAAGCAGGCACAGGAGGGGCCCCTAGAGCTCTAGATGGGCTTAGGCTTGATCCCCACCTTGTGGCAGCCCCAGCTCTCGGGTGGCTCAGGGGAGGAGGGAGCGCGACAGCAGGAGGGTTCAGGGGGAGCCTGGGGGATACAGTGGGCAGGGAGCCCAGCCCTCTGGGTTCTGGAGGTTAAGCTGGCCCAGCATAGGGAGAATGAGAATTTAATGGGATCCATTTATTATCCCATAAAAGTTAATGAGTTTATTCTGGAGGTTCCTTGGCCCCTTTCAAGTTTTAATAGGGGATTAGTGAGGGCCTGGCCCCTGCAGACCCCCATTATCCCAGAGCTGAGGGAGGGAAGAGGGGCCCTGGGGGCAAGAGTGCCTGAGGCCCCCCAGCCAGAGCCTGGTCTCCATAGTGACAGTTGCACTGGGCCCAGGCCTTGCCTCTGAACTGAGAGGCCCCGGCTAGAGGTTGACAGGGCCAAAGAGGGCCCCTGAGGCCTGAGGTCCTGTTCTAGAGGCTTCTGATTCCATGTGCTACTGAAGTAATAATTACCCCCATAGTATCCCTGCATCTGAGGTAGGTTTGTTGCTGTCTGACTACTTGTATCAACAGGGAAGACAATATAAGCCTTATATGACAGATGGGGAAACTGAGGCCCAGAGCTGAGGTATGGCTTCTCCAGGGTCACCTAGAAGATATGGCTTCTATGCACTTAGCACCCTCACGTGTAATCTCTTATCCTTCCCTTATTCCAGGGAGGTTTGGGTCATTATCCCCAGAGATAAAGACACTGAGGCTCAGACTTGTTAAGTAACTTTTCCAAGGTTATACAGCTCATGAGTGGCAGAGCCTGGGACCAGAACCCAAATCTGGGCAGCTCCATAGCTCAGCTCTGTTCATGACTCCCAGTGGCCCTCAGTTGTAGGTCCTGGGGCCTCCTGACTCCTCTCTCCCTACCAGCCTGGCCATCACTATTCCAGGGCACTCGTGCTGGGAGCCCTGCAGCTTGGGGTGATGGGGAAGGAAGTCCTGATAGCATCCTGAAGGGGCAGTGGTTGGGGTGGGCACAGAGAGACACTCAAAGGGACCTTCCCTGTCGGAACAGGTGCCTTCCTCCTTCTGCCCCATATGCTCACTACTTTGTCTCTTCAAACCCTCCTCATCCTATCAGGCCCAGCTCCTATCCCGGCCTCTGGAGAGCCAGTCCTGCTTGGCCCAGTGGGTGACAACAGCTCCTTCCTCTGATTTCCTGGGTGCACTTCCTGGTGGGCCCTCAGCACATGTACCACTTGTGTCCTTGGGCAAGGATCCAGCATGAGGAATCTCCCTTCCCACATCTCTGTTGACAAATACTGACCCCCAGTGCCAGGCACAGTGAAGGGTGGGTTCAGGGCACACAGTTTCCAAGCTGGAACTCTGCCCATCTGTATACTCAGAAGGCTTCCTGCTCCCCAAAATGCCTGGCCCTTGGCCAACAGGGGAGGGCAGGGGCGGGTCCTACAGGGAGAAGATGGGCAGCCAGCCCTTGGCAATGCCCCAGCACAGCCCCAATTGTCAATTGATGAAGAGTTTCTGCCGGTCCAAGCTTGTGGGTACCCCAGCCCCAGACTACCCTCTTTTCCCCTGCCACTGACCACCCCCCATCGTATCCTCTCACTACCCTCTCTTGGTCAGCCCCTGGCAGTCCAGTCAAATCTGAAGCACAAATATGAATGGGGCATCTCCTCTTGGCCAAGCTCCAGGCAAGGAAGTGGCTGGTCCCCAGAATCTGAGTCCTTGTAGCTTTTGTGAGCATCTCATCTCTCCCTCATTTATGCAGAAGGAAACTGAGTCCAGGAATTTTTCCCAGGTCACACAGCAAACTTGTGGCAGGGATAGAACTCAGGATATCGGGGCTTGGAGAGCATCTGGCCCAACTGCTATGAAGAGTAAACCCTCCAATACCCTGGGGCTGTCTACCACATGTGGGCATACCTCCATGGACAGAGAGTTCACTGCTTTGTGCTGCCAGGGGCAGCTACCTCCCCCACTGTCCGGGCTGGCGTGATGGGTAACCCTGGTCTTCAGCATCTCCAGGGTTGAGGTCTTCTTGGCAGATGAAAGGAGCATGGGTAGGAGTAGTGGGCAATAGCCAAGAGTCAGCCCACCAGTCTTGGTCCTGCCCCTAACAGGCTAGGTCCCTCTGCTCAAATTACTTCCCCAACCCAGGCCTCCATTTCCCCATCAGTAAAATGGGAAAAGTATCTAAGGGCCCTGCCAGCTCCCACATTCCAGGATCTGGTGAGTCCTAAAGGGCTCTGTGAATAAAAATATTGAACGCTACCGTTTACTGAGAATTTACCACACACCTAGCACCCTTCTAAGTGCTTTACCGCAATTAACTAATTTAATCCCCACAATAATTCTATGAGATATGAACTTTGATTGTCCCATTTTATAGATGAAGAAACTGGGACCCAGGGAAATGCGGTCTCCAAGGTTACAGTTTGGATGTGTCAGATTCAAACCCTAAGGTCATCCAGCCCCAGAGCAGTGCTGTAAAACAGAACTTTTTGCGATGACGGGGATTTTTTTTTTTTTTTTGAGGAAGATTAGCCCTGAGCTAACATCCACTGCCAATCCTCCTCTTTTTGCTGAAGAAGACTGGCCCTGAGCTAACATCCGTGCCCATTTTCCTGTGCTTTATATGTGGGATGCCTACCACAGCATGGCTTGCCAAGCGATGCCACGTCTGCACCCGGGATCCGAGCTCGCGAACCCCAGGCTGCCAAAGCAGAATGTGTGCACTTAAACGCTGAGCCACTGGGCTGGCCCCAATGGGAATGTTTTATAGCTGCATGTCTAAGACGGTAGCCAGTAGCCACACATGGCCATTGAGAACTTGAAATGTGGCTTGTGAGACTGAGAAACTGAATTTTACATTTTATGTTAATTAATTTACATTTAAATAGCCACGTGTGGTGAGTGGCTGCCGTCATGCAAAGTGCAGCTCTGTAATCTGACCTCTAGCCCTGCAGTAATTCATCACTTCTCAGAGGGAAGAGTGGAAGAGTAAAGGTTCTGGAGAAGAGTTAAGATGGGGTAGCAGCGTCTGTTCCCCTCCTTTGGGCCTGGGAAAACTGGGGCCTGGGGTTGGGCAGGGAGAGATGACAAGGAGCCCTGGGACTTCAGGGTTTTCATAAAGGCCTCAGGAAAGCTGGGCCTGTCAGCCACTCCCTCCTCCAGGAGGATTAGTTCCACCCACCAATGATGCTTGCTTTCCAACCTGGGCCGAGCACTGGTGTTCTGAGGGGTGGGGTGTTCGATGGGCAATTTTGGGAGCTCAGGCAGAGCCGGTTTAGGAGGATGTTATGGATGGAGGACAGCCAGGAATGCTTGGCCTCAGGTGATGTGGCCCAGGATGGGGCCACAGTGTGTGCATGTTCCATGACAGTGCCTGCTGTGCTCTGTTGACTTGCCCCTACTTCACTGCCCAGTCAGGAGCACAGGGACGGGGACCTGGCCTGGCCACTCCCCAAGGAGCCCTGGAGCAGCTGCCTGGCCTTGGGGCCAGGGGAGGGCATTTACTGAGCACTCTATGGGTCAGGCATGAACCTCCTAGAGAACTCTCTTCCACCCAGAGCGCCAGCCTTTTGTGCTTGGAATCAATATTTTACACTTTACATGTGAAGGAACTGAAGCTGAGAGGCAGAGCGAGTCATCGTAGTTGGTAGAGGAGGAAAGTGGCAAACGAGGGGTTTGAACTAGGTTTGCCTTTTCCGCAGCCTGGGCTCAAAATTTCTGCGGTACTGAGTTGCTACTTCATGTGAGCATGTGTGCCTGCATGTGTGAGTATGTGGGCCTGTGCATACACATGAGCACAATTACCACTTGTCCTTGCCCATGGTCGCCACACCCTGGAACCTGGCCTTACACAGTCCTTGAGCCCGGAAAGGCCCTAGCTCCCAGAAGGGATGCACTTCTCTCCGAGGCAGCTGCTGTGCTCCCTGTTTTTCACTCTGTCCCCTTCTTGGACCCTAACCTGACCCTTCTTAGGGCCATGTGGCCTGGACAGCCCCTCAGGGTCTGGATGTGTGGGGGGAGGGAGGACATGGCTCTGGGGTGCTGCTGGGCCAGCCCTCTTCCCCCCTCTGCACCCTCCCTCCTGTGAGGCTGTGACCAGGGGCCCAGGGTAGAGGGAGCTAACTGCCACGTTCTCTGCTTTCCAATTTAAAATCTAATATGGTCTCACCACTGCAGAGCTGGGGGCTGGAGAGGTGATTAATGAGGCCTCTGCTGCAGCGTCACCTGCTGCGCTCTACACCTTCCCCTGCGGCCCTGTGTTCCCCCCTCCTGCCTGCCTGCTGGCCATGGGGACCTGGGGCCCTAGCCTGTCCTGCCCAGAGTTCCTGGGGCTGGACAGGTGGCACAGGGGCTGGGGACCTTGAGTAGGGGTTAGGGGAGAGAAAGGGGCTGGCCTTGGAGGTGGGGGCAGTAGAATTGACCCCCAGCCCTGGGGTAGGCTGGAAGGAGTGAGAGGAACAGCTTTGGCATCACTTTCATCACCAGCTGGTCACTAATCAGTCTGCCGTATCCAGTACTCCACCTGGTTATGCCATCTTGCAGTATTGTGGCCCGGACAGGGGAGGGACATGACCCTGAGCTGGGTGCTCAGATCAGCTCTCCCCCAGCACCAACAGCTCCCACCGCCCCTTGTCAGCAGCAGGGACCCTATTTCTCTAAATGGAAAGGCTTGGAAATGTCAGCTGGGATGAGGAAAGCTGTGAAGACAGGAACTGCATTCTCCCAGGAGCTAGTACCGCGGCCAGCCCAGCCCAGCCCAGCCCAGCCCAGGGGTGGAGTTGGGGGACAGGGGTTGATCTAGGGAGGAGCAGCCATCCCCTCCATCCTCTGCTGTCTGTCTACCTCCAGGCACCTGCAAAGGACAGTTCTTCTCAGCCACTGAGCCCAGCAAGACATGGCCATAACGTGCCAGGGCCCAAGAGCCGGTACTGTTCTGGGCCCCAGACCAGCATCTCTGGGCTGCTGCCCCTTCCCAGCCCCGACCCTGAAGTCCGAAAGCCAATAACCACTGAGGTTGCTTCCAGTGCCTGTGTCCACTTCTGAGATGCATGACCAGCCCAGTAGCCCCAAGATTCTGTGGCCTGTAGGTCAGATGAGGAGCCTTGTTCCGTCTACCAGGGCCAAAGTCACCTCTCTGACCTTGTGACCTTTACCCTCTGGCTGCTTTTGTCAGCTGCATCTGGGAGGAGATGGATTGAGAGAGTGGGCTAGGGATGGAGGGTCCCTGAGCCCAGACTCCCTGTGTGCCTTGGTCCTTAATGCTGATGTGGGCTCTCTCTCCCCTGGAGGTCACTAGAGCGTCTGTTCTTAGTTGTGAAAGCTGAGGAAGCTGGCGAGGCCTTGTCAAAGCCCTTATTCCAGCATGGGGGTAGCTTTGCCACTGACATGCTGCGTGACCTTAGGCTTCTCTTGCCCTCCCTGGGCTTGTCTGGTTTTTGCATACAGTACTTGGTTCCTGGCTTTTTAGGAAGTCTTTGGGTGGGGGGTGGAGAATCACAGCTCCTCTATTATCAGTGCCCCACTGCAGGGGCTGACGGAGCCTCAAGGTGGGCGGTGGTGGACTGTACTCTGTTGACTTGCCACTTTCCTTCTGTATGGCACTGGATCCCAGTCTCTTCATCTCTGTCCGCTGGTCCGTATTTGCTGAGCATCTGGAGGGCTCAGCTGTATGCGTGTGTGCACGTGTGTAAGTATGTATATGCTTGTGCTGGGGGGGTGCACAAGGTGGAAAGAGGGGGTAGGGGGTGTGAGAAAAGGACCTAAGGAGAGATTTAACACTTTTGAGCACCTACTGTGTGCTAGGGTCTGCTGGCCCATTTATCTACACTACCTGATTAATCCTCCCCATCCCACAGATAAAGAAATAGGTTCAGATAGCTGACCGTGACCTTGGGAGGTGGTCTAGCTGGGCCCAAGAGGCTGATCTGGGGCCATCCCTGCCCTGTTGAGCTCGAGAGACAGACAGAAGAACAGTTGCAGAAATAAAAGACCTCTGGAAGCCATGGCAGCCTGAGCCCAGAGGGCAGGCAGCCACTTTGCAGGGGCCAGGGCTGCCTCCGTGGTTGGTGCCTGGGTTGCTTCAGGCCCTTTGAACTGCTGTACCCTACTGCTTCCCAGCTGGTGTCAGTTTCCAGAGCAGCGGGGGCAGCTTTCGGCGGGGAGAGCCAGAAGCCCCAAGGATCTGAAGGGCTAGGGGCTCTATTGCTCTACTGGTGGCCCTTTGGCAGAATTGAGCTGTAGCAAGGGCCTGAAACCCTTCTAGGAACTGCTAAGGGCAGCGTCAGAGGCCCCTAGGTGGTGGTGGTGGGGGGGTCACCTCATTCAGGTGTACCTCCCTCCCCCTGACTTCCTGACACTTTGAGCCCCTCTCTGCATCTCCAGCTTCTATAGGGGAGACCCAGGAGGTGAGGCCTTACTTCCAAATGGCCTGGGGAAGAATAAGAGGCCTAGGTTCTGCCCTTAGGGACTTGGAGGGAGCAGAGGGAGGACAGCCTGGGACCTCCTCCCAGCCCGACAGGTGGGATGGAGACTAACTTGTCCCTGGGCATGGGCTCTGCACCTGTGCACCATCCCAGGCTCCCCTTACCTCCATGGCCTTGAGGGGCTGAGGAGAAAGGGCCTTATCTGCCCAGCACCCCAGCCTGTGACGCTCCCCAGGCTGGGCCTGTTCTCCCCACTTCCCCAGCAGGCTGAGTGGGGGAGGGGAGGGGGTGCAGAGCTGCTAAAAATAGCAGCAGCAGCTCCAGCTACAAGTCTCCTTGAGGGGTCAGTGGAGCTCAAGATTGGGGAGGAAGAGAGGGGAGGGAGCTCTGGGAGGGGAGAGACCAGCCTGAGCTTGGGCCTGCTGTGCCTAGGCCCAGGGCCACTGTCCTAGGATGCAGGGACAGAAGGGCACAGATATACAGGAACATATGGACACAGACACCCAGGGATAGATGGTCAAGCCAGGCAGAGATGCACACAGACATGGCTACCTGCACATCTGGGGCTTCTTCTCCCCCAAACTCCCAGGAACACCAGAGGACCCAGCTGTGCAGCCCCCAACCCCTCAGTCTTCTCCATTGCCCCAACCTTGTTTTGACCTCCAAGGAACCTGCCAGGCTGGGTGTGCGGATGCCTTGAGTTGAGAGGGCTAAGTCCTCCTCTCCTGTTCCCTCCAGTCTCCTCTGCTTGAGGCCCAGGGCAAGGAAGAACCAGGGTGCACCAGAAGCAGCAACAGGGATATAGATGCAACAGAGACTAGACTCAGGGCACCCCCCAGGTGGCTGGAGCCTCAGGAGCACCACCCCAGCCTAAACAGCAGGCCTCTTCCTAGCCTGGGCTGGCGGGGGGTCGGAGGGTATTGAGAGGGAGCTGGCTGGACCCAGTAGGGCAGGGCTAGGGTTCTGCCAGAAGATGGACAAGAACTGAGCGGGCAGTGAGGAAAGGCGGACAAGGGGAGGCTGGATAAGCAAATGCACATCTCGTGCATGCCTTGTTTGGTCGCATCTTCACACCTTTGCCTGGAGATGCCAGGGGCTCTTCTGTCCTCAGAAGAAGGTGACTCCATCTCCCTCATTTCCTCTAACCGGTCAGAAAATAAGGCCTCACAACAGGAGGGGGCCAGCCAGCTGCCAGAACAGATGTTTCAAATCACCAGCACATCCCCTTGCTGGATGTAAGTGATGTCTGAGACAATGTCCATCAGAGCAGCAAGCCAGGGTGAAGGCCCTTAGAGGCACCCTGGACCCAACCTTCATCCCTCTGCACTGCTAGCCTCCTCCTCCTGGTCAGACCTAGGCCAGCTGCTGCTTACTTCCCCCGCCTGCCTCAGCAGTCCAGCCCTGGGCTCCTCTGGCTTCTGATCCAGCCCCTCCAGTGACCACCTGAAAGTCAGCCTCTCCTGGTTTGGACAGTTCTGGCTATTGGAAGACCCACCCCTCCGGTTTCTTCCAGTTTCTTCCCTGTCACCACTCCCTCTGATTTACTTTGATCCTGATGCTGTTCTGTGAGAGGTGGGGTACACCATGAATTCCCAGGGAAACCGAGGCACAGGAAGGTGACCTGACTTGCCCAAGATCACCCAGTCAGCAAGAGCCAATATTGGGTTTAAACCCTGGGGGTCCTGACTCCCTGACCAGCAAGCTTCTGAAGATGTTCTTCCTTTGGGGCTGCCCCCTCCTCCCTGAGGCACAACTTGGCTCTCCACACTTCCCGATAAGATAACCCCCCTCCCAGGCTCTGGGACTCCCTAGGCATCTGCTGGCTGGTGGGACCCAGGCCAGACACTCAGCAGGTGGCTGCTTGGGGGACAAAGGAGCTGGTGCTCAGCTGCTGGGCTGGGAGGAGGGAGGGAGGGAGGGAGGGAGAAGCTATGGTGGGGGCTGGAGGGATCTGGGCTGGGAGTAGGGAGGGGCAGGGTCTGCTTCTGTGCCTTTAATAAGGAGCCAGCATGCAGAGGGGGTTAAAACAGCATGCAAATGAGCATCTGTAGGGGGCTGCTCAGTGGTTCAGGCACTTTTCACAGGGGCACTGCAGTTCTGCCCTCCCAGCCCCGATGACCAGCTGGAAGGAGGGTCCTGAGGGTAGAGACAGGAGCCCGTGGGGAGGGGAGGAGTCGGGGGATGGAGGAAAATACTGGGGATGATGCCAGGGAGCAGCATTCCAGCTGTGCCCCTGGGGACTGCACTGGGGGAGGGCAGAGAGACCCACTGCTTGGATTCTGCAGCCTATGCAGTTTGGTGGCAGGAGGGGCCATGCACCTGCTCTGCTTTTTTGGGGTGCTAGGGGGACACCGAGACCCAGCAGAGATGGGAAGAGTTGTGATGGAGGGCACCCAGCATGGCCAGGCCCAGGGATCCCAGAGGTTTTCTGCGCCCTCAAAGACCCAAAAGGTGAGCCCTCTTGCTACAGATGAGAAACTGAGGCCCGGAGCAGTCCCTGGCCAGGAATCTCCTGTCTTTTTGAAGGCAAGTGGTTGGATCATGTAGATGCTGTTTGGCATCTCATTTGTATCTCATTTAATTAAAATCAGAGGGCTCCTGGTCTAGCTGGGTAGACAGTCACAGTTGAGTTTACTAAGAAGGTAGCTCCCCCTGCAAACTGAATTCCTTAAGGTCAGTGATTGTGTTGCATTCCTGCCCATCAAGACACCTGAAAGGTGCTGAAGAGAGGGCTGGTGAATGGAGAATGAGTGAGTGGATGAAGGATGGATAGGCTAAGTTCCTGATAGGTGATATTGTTGAGAGGAGAGAGAGAGCCCTCTGGGCTGGATGGTCAGGGAAAGAGAGAGTGGGAGAACTAAAATAAGCAGAAGGATGCACGATGGCGTTCCAAGTGTGGAAACACGGCTGAACCGAAATGTAGAGGTTGGACCAGATAAGGCATGCACAGGGTCTAG
Organism: Equus quagga; assembly: GCF_021613505.1. NCBI lineage: Eukaryota > Metazoa > Chordata > Mammalia > Perissodactyla > Equidae > Equus > Equus quagga. The sequence goes on along the minus strand of NC_060277.1, from coordinate 74,072,349 downwards.
GGTTCACCCTAGCATCCTCACCCAGTCTCTCAGTTGCCCCCCTTCCCATGCCCACTCAATTCCTTCTCATCTCCTGGCAGAGCCCCTTGTCCCTGCTGGGCCCAGCCTGGACCTCTCGCCCCGGCCTCTTCCAGCCAGCCTGCCTGCCAGCAAGGCTGCAGACTCTGCAGTCGGAGACCCGGATTGTTGTTGGAGATGTGGCAGGTTTGTTTGCTCTGAAGCCCGCTGAGAAATCTCAACAATCAATGGCCAACAACATTGCCAGCGGCTGCGGCATCGATCCTCCCCTCCCAGAGCTGGTAGCTGGGTGGCAGGTAGGCAGGTGCAGGGAAGCTGGGTCAGGCGTGGTGCCCAGCCCTGTCCAGGAGCTAAGCTTCTGGCAAGCTTGGCCCTTCCCACCTGGGGCCCAGGCCTCAGCAGGGGCTGAGGGGGGAGGGTGGGGTAGACCAGATACCAGGACCCACGTGACTGGTCTTCTCATTCACCAAGTCCCCCAAAGGTGGGAGAATAAGAATCACCCAAGGCCACTGACCTCTGGACTAGGACTTTAAGGTTCACCTGACTTCCAGCCGTGTGCTCTATCCTGGCCTTCAAGTGTGAGAAAGGATGTTTTATTCCTTTGCCACTAAGGACTGAGCAAGATAAAATGTCCCTAATCTATAGCAGTAAGAATTGAGGGTAGACATCAGGAAGATAAGCCACTGTTATCATCAGAAATGTGCTAGAAGGAAGTTAGGGGTTATTTATGTCTTAGGTCTGTCTGACAACACGGGCTTGAACTTGGCCTATAAAATGCAGATAATACCTTCTATCTTACAGAGATGATATGAAAACTAAACGAGCTAATGTACATAAAGCATTTAGTAAAGTGCCTGGCACATAGTTGGTGCCTAAGCAATGTTTGCTGCTATTATTATTAGGATAGTGATACTCTCTTGGGTTCCCATCTGCCTGTACGGAAGCTGTGCCTCAGGCTGGGGGAGTGGACACAGTGTTGGCTGCAGCCAGGTTTTGCAAAATGGGTAGGCGCTTTGGAGTAGCTTTATAGCTTATTGGCTGTGAAACCCAGGATAAGTGCCTTAATCTCTCTGAAACTCAGTATTCCCATCTGTAAAGTGGGGATAACGAGTCTCTTGCATTAAATAGAAAAGGCATGTGAAAGCCTTGGGCCCTGAGGGTTCCGGGCCATGCCTCACACCTCAGTACGTTTGTGAAATGAATGAATGAATGGTGGATGGATGTACCAGAGGGACTGCTCTTTTAGGAGATGTGAAATGTTTGTGGACAGGAATTGTGATACTGGATGACTTCTCAGCCCCTACCTTTCCATTCGAGGACATGCCAGGCTCAGAGCTGCTCCCAAGGCTTCACATGGGTCCTTCCAAGTTCTGTGAAGGTGTCTGACGCTGAGATGGATGAGGGCGCTATGAAGCCAGACGACACGGGGTTGCCTCTCCCTTACCTCAGTCCTTAATTCATACAGGGCACCCCTCAGCCAGCAGAGGTAGTGGGTGAGGGCTATGGGAGGGAGTCAAGAAGCCTGGGCTTGGGGCTGGCCCTGTGGCTGTGTGGTTAAGTTCCCACGCTCCGCTGCAGGCGGCCCAGTGTTTCGTCAGTTCGAACCCTGGGTGCGGACATGGCACTGCTCATCAGATCACGCTGAGGCAGCGTCCCACATACCACAACTAGAAGGACCCACAACGAAGAATATACAACTATGTACCAGGGGGCTTTGGGGAGAAAAAGGAAAAAATAAAATCTTTGAAAAAAAAAAAAAAGAAGCCTGGGCTTAACTTTGCCACTGTCTACCTGTGCAACTCTTGTGAATTTATTCCACATGTATTTAATGTCTGCCATATGCTAGGCTCTGTGCCACTGGGGACACAAGCTGTGGTGGCACTCAGGGGTGTCTGCAGAGGCTTTAGCCCTCTCAGAATGGCCATCAGCTCCCTACCCCCAAGCCATCTCAGGCTGATGGCATGACAGCTTAATTTGTGGAAGGAAAAAACTAAGTAAAGGCTATAATTTACAGTTGGGATAATTGGCCAACCGTTAGGAAAGGGAAAAAAATCCTAACATACAATCTATGTAAAAATAGTGTGCTTGCTACGCAAACTCAGCTTCAAGACGCAATCCCAGCTGCCATGCACCCACCTCTCCTTTCTAAACAGGCAGCTGACCCTGAACTTCTTCTAACTAGGAATTTTGGAGCTGCCCCAAGATAGAGAGGGTAAGCAGAATGGACTTGGTGACCTGAGTTCAGTCTTGCCCCTGGAGAGAAGCATCAAGCAATCAGGTGTTCATAACCAACAAGATGAGGGCCTTGTTGGGGGAAGCCAGGGGTGGCGGGAGCACAGAAGGGACCTAGGCTTGAGGTCAAGTGAGGCTTCCCCTCAGAAACCATATAGCAGATGCCCCACATGTATGTGCTGAAGAATTGCCTGAAGTGCCAGCTAAGCTGAGACCTGAAGCATGAGGTGGAGAGAGCCAGGTTGGCCCAGAAGGGGAAAAGAATTTCAGCCAGAAGGAACAACAAGGGCCCAGAAGCTGCTGAGAACATGGCTGGTCTGGAGAGCAGATTGGCCTGGCTGGGTGAGTTGGCTTCCTGTTGGAATTAGTCTGGAAGGGGTGTTGGAGACCTCCTAGTGCCTCTCCCCGCCTCCCAGCTGCTGACCAGCGCTGGCAGCATTGTCTCCCTCCACACCCCAGCCTCTTACATACAGATCTTGGCTCTTCCTCCTTGAAAGCAGGCTGGTAAGCTGGGGACCCAGAAATCTGCATGACTTGACAGCCCTTGGAGGCCCTGATATGCTGCTCCCAGGCTTGGAACCATCAGCTTGGTGCAATCTTACATGGAATGCTCCAGAAAGTGGAGACCCAGAGAGGGCAGAGGCATGTCTGAGGCCACACAGGGAGCCTGGGCTCTTAATCATCTGGGCTGAGTGTTTCCTTCACTAAAGTAGCCTCTTCCTATAGGCCCCTTTCCATACCCTCCTTCTTGTTTGGGGGACGGGGTACCCAGCTTTGACAGCTCTGCCCAGTTGGGGATGTAGTATCCCTGAGCTGAGCCCAGCCTGGCACATGAGGCCTAAAAGCAGTTGGAGAGGTGGGGACAAAGAGGGTAGGAGGAGGCTGGAGAGCTTGGGCACGTAGGGCTGGATGGAGGAGGGAGGGGCTAAGGAAGCAGGGGTTCTGATATGTCCCCCACCATTCAAGCAGCCATGGTAGGAGGGGCACAGAAGCTCTAATTAAGCCCAGCCCCCCACCCCCTCATGTCTCCTCCATCCCCATTAGCTCCCCACAGTGTCCCCAAGGCATTTTAAGCTGCCACCCTGCTGAGGAGGTTGGGACCACCGCCAGGGCCTGCCAAAGCTGATGAGATTAGGCCCATGAGGGGCAAAAAGCCAACCCAGAATTTTTCTCTAGTCCATGGCAGTTTCTGGGGCCTCCAGTCTCCTCAGAAGCCCAGGGAGGCCTCCTGCCCCCCATGTCAACCTCTGGGACTCTGAGTGGAATCTAGACTGTCTCCCATGGGGCCTTGTCCACTTCCTGACCCCAAAGTGCCAGGCAAGGGAGACAGGGAGCAGGTCCTGCTGTTGGCTTTGGCTGCAGCCCCCAGACTCAGGAATGTACTGTCAGAACCCAGTACCTACCAGAGTCAGCAGGATGCAGCAATTACCATTTTAGGTTAAGGCAGCCCCGGCTTGTTAACACTTGTGGCACCGGGGCTTCTGGAGGCCAAGCCCCCCTCCTCCTTCTCTCCTTCCTCCTCCAGGCCTTGCCTCCCAGACACCCTCCCTTCCTTCTTCCCACAACACACTGGATCCGAGTTCAGAGAGGGGGAGCATCAGGTCCAAGGTCACACAGCCAGGGAGACAGCCTCTGCCCCTGGAGACCCAACCCCACCCCAGTCTCTGCTACCTCCTTCACAGTCTCCCCAGGCTACGTTCACACATGCAGAGTTTAATTAACTTTATTGATATTCAGAAATTAGGAGAATGACTAAAGGTAATTGCTCATTAAAAATCGTTAAACTGACACAGCAGGCCCCAGGCATGTGCTGCCCCTCCCGCACTGCTTTCCAACCCCCTTGTGGCAAGATCGTCTGGGCACCGCCCACAGGTTGAGAGAATAACCAGCGGCCCACAGCGCCTGGGAACAATCGTGCCCCGGCAGCTGCTAGGGGAATAGGGGACTGTGCCCACAGGGTTGAGCCAGGCCCAGCGGGATATTGCCCTGTCCCCGAGGCCTCCACCTCCCCGGCCTTCCGACACTTCTGGGCCACTCCTAGCGGCATCCCACAGCCTGTGTCCCTCAGCCTATGCGTGAACAAAGCTCCGAGGGCCCTATTGAGGGGCCACAAGGCCATGGGATACACTGCCTGGGCAGCAAATGTTCACAGACAGAGGCCTTTACTGCTCAAAGCCTGCCTTCTCATGGCTGAAGCCCCCAGGAGCCCTGAGACGGACAAATGCACTGCCCCCCAATGAAAGGACTCAGCATCCCAATGACTGGGACCTCACAGCCCCGCTGGGAGGGAGGGGCACTCCAGGGCCAGCCCAGGACCAAGCCCCCTCTCCTCAGGCCTGGCACTGCAGGGCTGTTTCCTCTTCTCCCTTGGGGAGTGAAAATAAAGGTCTTCCCCAGTAGACGGACCCCTACCCCACATATCCCTCGGGCATGTGGCCCCACGAGCAGTGGAGAGGTCGGGGTGGGTCAGAGAGCGATAGTGGCCAGGGACACACAGCCCCAGGGCACAGAGCGTACAGATTCCTCCCAACACACCCACCTACACTCCCTGGAGGGCTCCTAGGGCTACTGGCCATAGCAGCCATCCTCCTGGAGACCCACAGTCTCACTTTAGCCCTGCAGGGAGCTCTCTGGCAGAGGCTGCATGGCATACTCGCGGCCTTACACACCCCTCACACCTGCTCACTGCTGAGCCCTCACCCAAGATCCAGACCTCTGGAAGCACAGTCGGACCTGCTATCCCCGACACACTGGGACCTGACTGCATTCACACTCAGACCCACACACTCACGCACAAGGCTTCACACTACCCGCCAGGAGGCACACACAGGCCCTGGCCCCATGGGAGCTGTCCAGCCCTGGGACGTGGCCAGACCCCAAGAAAGATCCGGAAGTCCCAGGGACAGATGGGCCAGGACGCTGCTTTCTCCTCCCCTCCCCACCCCCGTCGGGGTGGGGTTTGCAGGACCCCCCCTCTCCCAAATGAACAAACAGTTCTGAGTTCCGGGCGCAACGAAAGGATCTGGTGAAGGCAGCCAGGGGGCGGGGCGAGGACACTAGGCCACGTGTGACTGGAGCCAGGGGCTCAGAGAGGGGCTTCTGCATCCCTGGGGATGCAGAGCGAAGACAACTGCCGTCCAGGGGCCCAGCCTGGCCCTAGCCCCGTTGCCCTGACTTCCGACGCGTCCTGGAAAGATCGAGAGAGGAGGTTAGAAAATCCCACCTTCTCCCCCTTCCACATCAGGCGCTACGAACCATTCTGCGAAGGATGGCGGGTCCCAACTCCAAGCAAGGTCCCAGCGACCCCGTCAGCCGACGGGCTGCAGTGGAAGAAGGACCTGGGCGTCCGGCCGGCCATAGCTTTGACGACTGCTTGTTTGAGCCGGGGGGAACAGGTTCCGTCAGAGACTCGGAAACCTTTCTTCCCCGAGGCACAGAACTCCCTCCTCTCCCCGACACTCCCTTGGTGCCCACTCCATGCCCAAGCTCCTCGACCCGGGACCGATGAAATTGGAGACCAGACTGCAAGCGGGGGACCAGGGGCTGCAGGGTGGGGTGGTGGTCCTCCCGTGACAGGTCTGCGGCCGTAGGGGTGAGGGGGAGCCGAGCAGGACGACAGGCCTGAAGGGAGGAAGCGCTCTGGGCGTGTGCGAGTCGTGGGGAGGGTGCAAAGAAAGGACTTCGAGGAGGACAGAGTCTCTATCCCAGGACCTCAGCTGCTGCAGCCTAGGGCAGAGCGAGGAGCCGGTTGGGGGCCCTGGGCCCTCCGAGTTTTTCCCTGAAATCGTATACTAGGTTCCGACTCCGGCGTGGCAGCACCAAGGCGGAGGGAGGTGAGCGAACGTCTCGACCTCGGGTCCGGCCGCCGTTCGGCCCCGTCCCTCCGCAGTGAGGACGCTAGAGGCCCCGGAACGGGCGGCAAAGTCGAGCGAAGTTTAGCGGGCGGCAGGGAAGGCGGGACCGCAGGCCGCCCCAGGACGGTCCCGACTCAACGCCCTGTGCCCTCCCCCCCGGCACGCGCCCCGGCCCTCCTAGGCGCCTTGAGTGTGGTGAGGTAGCGCGCGGGTGAGCGCGAGAGTGTGTGCGGGGAGAGGGGGGGCGTGATGAATTGCAGCAGAGAAATCCCATTAGATCCGGGGAGATGATTAAAGGCGAGGTCTCGGCCGGGCGCGAATGGCGGGAGCCACGGCAGCTTCCCGCCCGCGGAGCCCGCGCCCCGCCCGGCTCGGCCGGCGCTGGCGGCAGCGCAGCCGGCGGAGCGCAGTGCCTGGCTGGGCAGTCAGATGCGCGGAGCTGGGCGCCGGGATGGTCCTTTCCTCCCACCCCCGGGACCCCGCCCCTGACCCCGTCCTGCCGCCGGACGCCGGGGTCCCTTACCATGAGCCGGGAGCGCCAGCAGCGAGGGCAGGAGCAGCAGGGCTGCCGGGTGCATGGTGTTGGCTGCGGCCGCGCCCCGGGTCGGGGCCGCGGCGGGAGGGCGGGGGGCTCGGCGGGGCGTGGGCACGGGGCACAGAGCGGGCGGGGTCCGGCCGGGGAGAGGGAGCGGGGCCGCCGCCGCCGCCGCCTCCGCCTGACAGAATCAGCACCACGGCCAGCGCCTGGCGTCGGCGCCGGGGATCGCCGCGCGGGGCTGGGGGCGGGGGCGCGGGAGGAGCGGCTTACCGTAAAGTCTCAAGCAAAGGCGCACTAGACCCAGCGGCGGGAGCACAAGCTCTTGCGCCGCCGCCAGCTCAGGGGAAGGACTGCCCTGCTAATGTGGGCACACGGCTGCCGCCCTTCCGCGCGGCCCATGCCCAGCCAGGCCTGCCACCCTCACCCCCAATAGCAGCCTGCTAAGCAAGTGGGGTTCTAACCTGGTTCTCCATGGGACAGCAGCCCTCTCCCCATCTCTCCCCACCTCATCCTGGTACCTGAGGGCACTAAGGGTGACCTGGAAAGACGTCGCGAGTGAAGCAGCTTGCGAGGCCCGCGTGCCCTTGTGACAGCTTCGTCTTAGGCCGATAATGAAGATGGCTTTTGAGCATACAAAGGACAATAAATTATTACTGTGCGCTCAATAAATGCCAGGGCTCCAGGCAGCTGCATCAGCAGCAAACTGTGCTCACAGAAAAGCTTAATTATCCTGATATTATAGTTAAAAGCAAGTGGTACTAGTGTCCTGGGAAGACATTCTTCACTTCGCAGGAGGCAACCTGGGCCAAGCTGTGGGCAGCTGAATGTCCCTGAGCAGTTCTGGATATCCAGGACCCTGCCTTGGCCCCCCTACAGGACCAGAGAAGCCGCAGTGCCAGCCAGTGAGAGCAGAACCTTCGTGCCTATCCCTGCCCAGGTTCCTGGAACTGGTGGAGAAAATGGGACAGGCATAGGGAGGTGAAGGCGTTTCCCTAGGGCTATTTTAGATAGGGACTTGAAGAGGCCCAGGGGAGTAGCCAGGGAGGCTGTACAATGCAAGGGCATGGAAAAATAAGATTCCAAAGTTCTGCTTGGGCTGAGGAACCCCAGTGAGTCACAGGACAGCAAAGAGGGCAATCACAGCTCTGCCATTCCTGAGGCTGATGTTTACACCCAGGGGTTTCTGGCTCCGTGGATGGGCTTACTTGACAGTGACCCTGTGACTGATGTTATTGTTCCCTGTGGAGGAAGAGAAGGGCTGAACTCCCTGTGGCCCTGGGACGGAAGGACAGCTTTCTGCTCAGCTCTTTTCATATAAACTTGGCTTCTCCCCAAAGCTTCCAGATCCCAGTCATTGTCCAATGCCCTTCCTGACCTCATCCTGGAATCAGGTGGCAAAACTTCTGCTCTTAAGTCTCATTCCCCAGAGAGTCTTGGTCCTTACCACCTCCACAGTCTTCCAGAGCTGCTCATCAGATTCTTTCTAGATCCTCTTCCTGTGGTCTCTGAGGAGCCACCTTGACCACTGTAAAGAATCCCAGGCAGCAGGCAGGTGGCGTGTGGAATTATCTTAAGGCGTCACTAGGAAAGGATTTCCGGACAGTCATTTTGAGAAGCTGAGAGAAAAGAAGGCAGAAGCAGAAGGATGGCAGAAGGAGGGAGCTGACAAAAGGATCAGAGGTGAGGAGAGGAAGCCAAGAAAGAAGGTGCAGAGGGGAGGGAGAAAGAGTTGCCAACAGAGGAGGGAGGTGGAAGGTTCTGTGGCTGATGGGAGTTTGGGAAAATACTGGCAAATGGCATGAGAGTCCTCTTTTCCTCCTTGAAGGTATTCCTGAGCATATCCTTGATTCCTGGGCCCCTCTGGACTAAGCAGCTTGAGCAGAGGAGGGTGAGTCATGACCCAGGAATGCCCTTTGTATGCCAGGATGATTCATGGGGACTTGGAAGCTGATGGCAGGCTTGTCTCCTGGTAGCTGGGCTCCTTGGTAGGCTGGTTACTACTCACAAGAAGGATGAGGATAGCCACCCAGGAACTTGCCACATCACCCTTGCTATTGCCCCAACAACCCTAGGCATTCAGGAGAGGGTCCAATGGAGACTACAAGTTCCATAATGCATCACTCTGCCCTGAGCTCAGAGGATGGGTTTGTATTACATCATGGGAAGAATAATGCACCTTGGCTGTCCCTCCTGCCTAAAGATGGTCAATGTGGCCTCCATGCAATGGGTTCCCAGTTAGATTGAGTCAGAGTGTGGACCAAACTGGGAAGCAGTAGAGTTTCTGTCAAGCATCCTGTCTTATGCCTTCCAAGGGGTCCATTCTGCCCAGACTTCGGCATCATCCACAAATTGAGGACAATAGGGTGCCCTAGGGGACATTTGGCTGTATGCTGCAGGCTTATACTGTACTCAAGTCATGTACATATTTGAAAGTGGCAGCCTGGGGAGACTTGCATGTCTCCCTTCACTAGTTTTGTTTCTCCTATTCTCTCTGTGTCCCCCACCCAGTTCTTTGCCCCCAGAGGACCCTGGGCTTCCTCTGTCTATACAAGTGCTTGCTTAATTGTCTGTCCTTTCTACTAGTTGTCAACTCTGTGAAGGCACAGAGCATGTCTGTCTCCTCCACTCCCAACCTGGCCCAGTGCTCAGTTCATAGCAGCTGCTTAATAAATATCTGTGAGTAAATGATGGCATGGGGGTGGGGATGGGGGTGGGGAAGGAGTGTCTAAAGCCCAAGGCAGATCACTGGTGCCAAATGAGTGCTGTGAGATAATGGAGAAGGGGACAATTGCTTCTTTTGGGGGTGGGGGAGGTCATTAAAAGTTTTACACAACAGACAGGTGGGCTGAAATGAAGTCTTAAATATGTTTTAGGTTTCAGTCAGTGAAGAGGAAGAGGGAGGATGTCCAGAGTTGAGGGAGTGGCTTATGCAAATGCAAAGTGGTGGAAAATGCAAGGTAGTTTGGGGTCAGTGAGAAGATAGTGCTGGTGGAGAAGGGAGTCCCTGCAGGGATGTAGGAGGAAGGCTTGGAGTAGGCTGGGGCCAGGCTTTGTGGTGATTTGAGCTGCAGTACATCCTTAGTGCCTGCACTGAATGGGCTACCCCATCGCAAAGATATTTACACCAAAACGAGGGAGTCCGGAATTATTGGGTTTTTTGGATGGGTTTTCATCCAGGTGAAACTAAGGTGGGTTTTCAAGCATCATGGAAAATGGTAGGGACTGAGGGGTTCATTGCTGACTCACAATGGGGGAGGAATGAGCTACAATGGCTGCATTAGGACTGAGAGCCAGAGAGAGGGAAGGAGGGACTCTCTTCCAGGACCCTCGCAGCCTCTGCCTAGACAGTGCCAGACATCCAGCCCACATCTCCAGAGAATCCAGCTTCACTTCCCCTGTTCCAAATGGCCCATCAATTTGCGGGATTGCAGGCACATTGGTGACTTATTTTGAAGTCTCTGCCTGGATGACACTTGCTTTCTGAGTGAGAGAAGAAAATTACTCTCCTCTAAGACAGCTTTCAACCCAGAGCTACATCTTCTGTAGAGCTAAGGAGATTTGGGGGTTTCAGGGAAGCAGTGGCAGGGGCTGCCACCTCACTCCAGAGATTCCCCGTGGTAGAGTTGCCTGCTCACCTCAACCCACTCCTCAGTGGGGGCTCCCAGACCCTGTGGCATCTGGAACAGTCTGGGATGCCACAGCTCCAGCCAGTCTTCCTGGAATAACCCAAGTTAACCCTTTGAATTTGGGAGCAGGAGGGCTCCATCCTGGTAAAAGCAGAGTCCTGGCTCCTAAGCATTTGCTCCTGCTCCAGAAGCAGGACAAGATCAGCTGCAGCAAGAGCCCAGGGTGGATGGAGACAGCAGCAGAAAATGGTTTGAAGTAAGCTGCTTTCCATCTCCAACCCGGGGCCTCCAGCCGGCCCACCACCCCCAGCCAAGGCCTTTGATCCTCCACGGCTCTATAAATGTTTAATGCCACCGGCTGGGCAGAAATGAGGCAGGTGCTGGAAAAGAGAGACTTGGGATAGGAGTTAAGATCCACAATGCTGGCTAGATTATTTTCATGTAGGAGCCCTGGGATGGGTGGGAGGAGGCCTTCCCCCTTCATGTGACAGGAGTCCCAGGGTTCAAGTTTGCGGCACTAATAAAGAAAACTCTGAAAACCCACCAAGGGGCTGAAAATAAAATGAATAATCAATTGCAGAAGCTCAATCCCCGGTTTGATTGAAGGAGAAAGATGGAAAGTTAAATGACAACCAAATGCAAATACAGCTCAACAAACACCGCAGCAATTACCAGGCGCAGGAACCACATGGTGCTTGCAGGCAACAGGGGTTGGCAATTTGGAAGCCTGGGCCTGTGCAGAGGTGACGGGTGTGAGGCCATTTTAATGGACAGTTAGATAGATGCAAAAACCCCCTGCATCTACTTTGCATACACTGCTAATGAGTGGGGAACTGGAATACTGGCATCCAGGGGGAGATTATGCCACCTTCTGTGGCTGCTCTGCGTCATTTTAGAATGGAAGAGGACCTGAGTACCTGCGAGGTGAGGCCAGAGTGGGTCCTTGGATCAGAGGACCTTGAGAGGGTCATGCCAGTCTCTTTGGATTTTTCACACCAGCTGGTGCAGAAGGGATGAGGGTTGAAGTTGAAGGGAGCCCTGGGGTCCTCTGGGGAAGGGCTCAAGGTGCTGGCCTTCTAACAGCCCAAAGGCCACGATGAGAGTGGCCTTGTTCTCTAGATTTGCATAATGCTTTGCATCTCATTTGAGTGCTATTAATTTGGTGTCAGGCTAGGTTGGCTTGGTGTAGAAAAGAGAACAGCTGGCCTTCTCCCTCCCCTCTGTTCCTTGAGGCTCACCATAAGCCTAGCCCTCCCTAACTTGGGGGGCATGAAGCCTCCACTCCCACCACTTTCTCCACGTTCCCTGGCACTTGGAGAGTCTCTTGTGAAGCCAGCTCCTAAAAGCCAAGGCTGCTGGGCAGTGTGGCCACCTGCAGGACTATACAGAAGGAAGAAGAAAGGTCCCCCAAGGTCGCTCTCATCAGACCCAGAGAAGCCATGGGAGGAAACTGGCAGCCTTCTCCCCAAGCAATCAAGGCGACTTGGCTTGGAAAGGGTCCAAAGATAATAACCTGCAGAAGGAGGGAACCAAGACAGGTGATAATCCCAGAGAAATATAGAGGGCCCTAGAAATAAAATTCTCTGAACTCAATATTTCTAGTGCTTGAACTTACATAAAATACATCTGTCCAGAGGCATTGAGTTTACAGTGGTGCAGCTTGGGGCTGGGGACCTGGTACCAGGATGATGGCCATGTGGTGAGGGAGTGGGTCACTAGGTGGGGTGGGCTCCTGAGAAAGGGGGAGGAGCCTCTGGGTGCATCCTGCAGGCTGCCCTTGGCAGGTGGGCCTCAGGGGGCTAGAGTGAGCTGGGGGTAGGGGTAGGAGGAGCAAAGCTTCCTAGTCCGGCTGGGATGCCCCTCAAAGGCATCTTAGCTCTTCCTTGTGTGGAGCTGATAGTATTTGGTCAATAGATCTGAGAGTATTTATGCATAGGATGAGCAAGGAGAAGGTGCCACTGACTGGTCTCCTTTTGTCAGAGAGAGCCCCTTCACCCTGTGGAATTGCGGGACCAGCTCCACCCACCTCCAAGGACAAGGGCAGGATGGGGGAGGCACGAGCAAATACCCCAGCTAGATTGACCTCATAGCCCTGTCCCTGACCAGCACTCACCCTGGGTCAAGCCATGGCTGGCTGCCTTTTTTATGCCCAAGGCAAGATTATGGGGTCGCTTTGAATAATGTGAGAGGATAATTGAGTTTTCCCCTTTGAGCAAACTCAGGCATGAAGCTTTGGAATTACGTAAAGGATGGACTCATAGCTGATTCATATTTTACAGAAGGGCTTTAAGTATTTCCTCTTTAAAAGTATTGCCACATGCATTTAAAGCAGATTCACAAAAACTTAGTATATTCCCCATATTTTTAGAAGTTAGTCCCTGAATCCAGTGGGCTGTTCCTGACCTCTAAAAATAAGAAGGATAGCACCAATTATTATTTACTATTACTGGGCATTGAGCTGGTGGATTTAAATACAGCCTCACAAGAATCCTATGAGGTAGGTACTGTTATTGTCCCCATTGTACAGATGAGGAAACTGAGACTCTGGGAGGCTAAGTGATTTGTAGATAGTTAGTGGTGAAACCAAGATATACTTCCAAGGCAGAGCGGAAAGGCCTAGATGCCGGTGGGTCTTTGCAGGAGCTGGTGTGGGAGGGATCTCAGGTTCTCTGGCCTCTGGCCTCTGCCCTATGTTCACCTCCAGGAGGTCTGTGCCTAGATGCTCTCCCCTAGTGCAGTCCAGGCTGCTTAGAACAGGCAGGGCAGGGCTGGTTACTTAATAATTTATTCATTAGACAAATATTTATTAAGTGTCCACCGTGCTAAGTGGTGGAGATACAAAGGTGAGTAAAAACAGACACTGGCTCTGCCCACTCAAAGCTCTCGGTCTAGAATGGGAGACCTTACAAAGAACTACCTAAGTGCAAAACTACAGTATAGCAGGCACTCTGGAGAGGTTCACAGGGCCATGGAGCCTTTGACCTGGGGATTTGGCCTAGTCAGGGAAGGCTTCCGTGAGGAGGTAGGATGATGAATATGAGTTATTTGATTGGGAAGGAACAGAAGTGCATTCCGTGTGCAAAGTAGAAAGCCCGGTGGCAGGCAGGACTAAGAGATGATTAGTGTGGCTGGATCACAGAAAACAAGAAGTGCGGGTGGGATGTAGCTAGAGAGGCAGGCAGGCAGCTCCAGAGCTCCAAAGCTTAGGGGCCTGTCCATGATCTCTATCCGGACCTGCCCACCCCTATCCATTCATCCCCACGCCTTCTCTCATCCTCTGCCCCACCACCTACCCAGTTCATTTATCACCCTCTCACTCATTTGTTTACTGAATGAGGGAACATTCAGGACATCAGGGGCAGGTCCTTCAGGCAGAGCCCTCAAGGAACTCCCAGAACAGGGAGGGGAGATGGAGTCTCAACACCCTGGAATGTGGCCTGTCTGTCTCTACCAGGGGCTTACACAGCAATGAAAGCCCGAGAAGCTAAGTGTCTCCATGGTTCACGCTTCCTAAGGCAAGGCAACATCATCCCCTCCAGGCGGACCTTCCAGCCCCACAGTTCCTCCTGGCATCTCATCTCTCATTCTTTTCTGCTACAAAACTAGTCCATTTCTTGCAGCCTCCAAATGGGGAGTGTTCTGATGTTCTTTTTCATTGACCCTTCTTTTGGGTCTCAGAGGCATCTCAGTCCCAGGAGAGCACAGGGAAACTTGGTCAGGTCTCCCTCACATAGCAGAATTCAGCTCGAGATACTTCCTTTTCTGGGCATGAAAATAGGACAGAAATCTCGAATGTCTCTCAATTGTAGCCATGCATTCCCACCCTCCACTCCTCCTTGAACTACTTGTCCTCTGCTTGTGACATCACAATGGTTTCTATGGCAACCGATTGTGAGGTCACTGATCCTTAAAGCAACAGAATCCTGAGGGCCAGACAATGGCCTGGAGGAGAAGGAGAATGCAAAATGGAAGCGCGAGATGGAAATCGTCTCCTGCTGGGAAAGGGCAAGGCCACCCCAGACCTTGGGAGGAGGAAGACTCCACTTCCAGCCCATCTACAGAGAGGGGTCAAAACAGCTTCTTGGTCTTGTCCCTCATTGGAAAACTTCTATTCTGACACTGAGCCCCTCCGAAATTGCCCATGAGGGAGAACTTCATGTAATCTGACTGAGACAGGCTGCAGAGATTGATGGGATGTGCTGAGCAGCATCCTGGAATCACTGACTTGGCCCCAAGTTCCACCGGGAAGCAGAGGTTAGGAGCATTGTTCTGGTCTCAGTCCCACTGGCTCCGAGGTGCTGGCCAAGGCCTGGCCCATGTTTAAGCCTTGATTTCCCCATCAGGGATGGAGTGAGGGTGTGAAGGAGCTAAGGAGCCCTATCCTGACTTATAGGACAAGCAACGGATTGGCTTAACGCTCTTGGGCCTGCCCTACGTCTTCTGTAAGAGAGCGGGGAGTCGCCGCGAGTGGAGAAGGGTGGAGGTGGGTGGGCACATGCCGGGTGTTCTCGGTTCAGCCTGGGCAGCCTGTTGGTTCCCTCCGAGGCTTGTTAGTGGTTTGCAAGAGCAAGGCCTGCTGGAAAGGGATACTGCTCATCAAGAGGCTGAGGGGCATCCTGAACAGTGCCCAGGCTTCAGAGTCTGGTCTGGGTTCAAGTCATCCCAGCCTTATCCTTGCCTTGGGCAAGTTTCTGAGTCTCTCTGGGCCTCCATTTCTTTACCTGTAAATGGTGCTGCTTGCCTTTCAGAAAAGTATCCGGTGGGATAATCTGTAGGAGGACTTGGCTCATAGTAGGTGCTCAATAAATGCTCGTTATATTGATGTTTTTGGCCCCGTGGCCCTCAGCTAGGGTTTTGCATTTTACGTGCTTCTTTAATGCTTGTGACCTCAAGTGCAACGTGGAGAATAGAGGACAGTGTTTAGCACGGGGTGAGGCAGCAGACCAGGGTTCAAATCCTGGTCCTTGCCAGCTATAAGCCTTTGAACAAATTACCGAACCTCTTTGTGCCTCAGTTTCCTTAAGTGTAAAATGAGAGATAGTGCCAGCCTTGTCCTCACAGGGTTGCTGAGGACTAAACGAAGCACGTCGAGAGCATGGCCTGGCACAGGTGAAGTGCACAGTGGACAGTGGCGATTGTTCTCAGTCTTGAGAGGGCTGTCTGCACGTGCCGCAGCTTCCGTTCACTGTCAGCTTTAAGGAAATGCCAGTTAATCTGTGGGATGTCCAGAACCGGAGAGTGGGTGAGCCTCAAGTCAGGGGCAGAGGATGGCAGCCTCCCCAGGAAGGGGTCTCCAATCCCTTTCAGATTCCCCCAGTGTAGATACCCAGCAGCACTGCTCAGCTCATGCTGGTCAGGGGCCGGGGCCCCAGCTGGGCTGGTGCTCCCTGAAGTCAGGGCCTGGCCAAGGCTCACTCCTTTGTGAAGCCCAGACCAAGGCCTGACACACGGCAGAGGCTCAGCAGCAGTTAAAGTGAACGGAGTTGGATGTCTTAATAACCATACACTGGCTAACATATGTCCTGTGCATACCCCATGTGAGGCTCTGTTCTAAGCACTTTGTATGTTGCTGATCTTTGCAACAACTTACAAGGTAAATATTATCCATTTTAAAAATGAGGAAGCAGAGAAGCTAAATAACTTACCCAAGGTCATACAGCCAGTAAGCGATGATGGGGCTGGAATTTGAACCCAGGCTACCTGGCTCTAGAACCTGCACTTATTTTTAATATTATTATTATTTGCTTGAGGGAGATTCACCCTGAGCTAACATCTATGTCAATCTTCCTCTATTTTGTATGTGAGTTGCTGCCACAGCATGGCCACCAACGAGTGGTGTAGGTCTGTGCCTGGGAACCAAGCCTGGGCCACTGAAGCAGAGCTCACTAAACGTAACCACTAGGCCACAGGCCGGCCCCTAGAGCCTGCACTCTTAGCTCCTACGTTACCCCTAGCCTCATGAGCTCTGTCCACCCATGTTGCCACATCTGCCACCACAAATTTCCTCCCCCAGCTCTCCCTCCTGCCCCTCTCTACTACCAGCTGAGCCTGGACCCAGTGCAGCCCAAAGAATGCAAAATGCAAAAATCCCCCCTACCCGCCTGAGCCATCTGCCTCCTCCTCTGCTGAAACAAAGCGGCGGCTGCCATTGTGCCATTGCCACTGCCACCACCGAAGCCACCACCGGATCCCTTGCTTATTTCAAGTCCTCCTAAAGCTTGTTGAGTTCTTAACTTATTAAAGATAAGCACATGGAAATAGGGAGCAAATCTCTTTATTTATGACATAATCTCCAGCCCAGAAAAGCGGCAGGAACAGTGTTGCCTATATTAGGGAACCAATAGAAAAAAATCAATTCGATCTGCCGAAGCGTTTCGCTATTAAGTTTCTTCTGATGTTTTTCTGAAGGCTGGCCGTGGGGGTCTCCACCAGCCTCCGAGCTGGAGGAGAAAGGAGAGCTCTGTCGGAACAGAGGAAGGAGGGTCGCAAAGAAGGCTGCACACCCGGCTCCCAGACAGATCCTGGTGTCTCTCCACCCAGGATCTCCTTCACTGCTGTCCAAACCTCAGCCCGGAAGTCCTGATGGTGATTAAACCTCCATGTTTCTTGCTGCAGTTTCAGCTGGTGTTTTTAGGGACAGTGGGAGTCGGCTGGTTTTTCCTTGCTTTTTGCAGACCTGAACCCCAAGTCTGATCATGTTTCTGCTAGACCCTTTGAGGGCCAAGATCCTCTTCTTCCTGGAAGAACGTTATTCTAGAGGGGCTCTCGTTAACTGATTTTTAGTAGAGTTGTCTTCTGCTGGGTAACACTGCTTGGGATCTGCAGCCACCCTAGGAGGTCCTCACATCCACCTGCCTGCCTCCAGGAGCCACATCCAAGCGATCTCCCGGAGACGGGGCTCTCCCTCATTCCTGAGAGCCTCTAGTAAGGGTGGGGGGAGGGGTGCCCCGGCTTCCATAGTAACCGAGATTTCATCTCCTCAAAGGCAGGGCATCATGGCTTATTCACTAGTTTTCCTTAGGGCTGGGCATGTAGTAGGCACCCAATAAATATTCATTGAATCAATAATTATTATTATAATAGTACCATTGATTGAATGCTCGCTCTGTGCCAAGGCTGAGAAGGGCAGGTGCTTTGTTACCCAAAGTAGGAGCCCTCTGCTTCTCCCTGAACCGGAAGACAGCCCAGAAGAGGCCTCCAGTCTTGTTCTGTCTGATTTTTTGCCCAGGAGCAGCAGTAGCAGCAGCTCCGAGAAGTAATATCATCTCCGCTTTATGGAGGAGGAAACAGACTCAGAGAGAAATAACTTGTCCAGGCTGATAAGTGGATGAGATGCTCTATCCATCCACTTCCGGTCATTAGGAAGTCCTTCTTAAGGTCTAACTAAGCTTTCTGGTTTCAGCAGCAGCATTTCCTTCTCTGTCCCACGGAAGCAGAGAACAGCTTCACCACCCATGCAAACTTCCCTGGTTTAAGAGTGTCCGCCAGCCCCTTGTACCAGTTGACTCACAATGAATATTAAACACCAAACCTCACAGAGGCCAGCCCCGCAGGGCAGACAATGAACCAACCCTCCTCGTGCCTGTTCATTATTATAATTAATATTGAGCCAGGGTTCGTGGCAGCGTCGCCATCACCAGGTTTTTGGGCTATTTTAGAAGCTTATTCAGATCAATGACAGACAGCTCCAAACAGATAAACTCCCCATCATCCAGACGAATCAATTGCAACACTGCCGTCACAACAAGCCCAAGAAATCAATCTGATTTCAGGCGACACAGTAGCTCAGCGCTGGGAAAGCTGGTTTTAGTTTCCGTGTGGCTGAGATCCAGCTTCCTCTGCTCACTGGAGCACCCCTTTTTCCCAGCTGGTCTTCCATGCACAGAGGTGCCCAGGGCCCCGGGAGGGCTCAGGCCAAGGGGGCAGTCACATGGAGGACAGGGTGACTGGGAGGCTGTGTGACCTTGAGGAAGGCTCTTGAACCCCCAGACCCAGGAGGAGCTGACTCAGACCTTCTGCTGGGATCCTTGTTTTGCTGGCTTCAGCTCTAGGTTTTCAGCTGCCCTCTGCAAAAACCAAGCCCGGAGGCCTTTCTAGGCTGCCTCCCAAATCAAGGAGCTACAGAGGTAGTCTGCCTACCTCAGGCACCGGGACGACTGTCCTTCTTGATCTTGGAGATGGACTTTGTCTAGCAGCAAAAACCTCACCAGCAAAAAACCTCATCAGAACAGATACAGCCATTTATTGGGTGTTTAATTTATGCCCAGGCACTATGCTAAGTACTTTACACACCTCATCTTCTTAACCCTCCCAATAGCCCAAAGAGATAGGGAGCAATTATCCTCATTTTGCGGAAGAGGAAACCAGAGCCCAGAGAGGTTCAGAAACTTATCCCGAGTCACACAGCTTGTAAGTGATGGAGTCTGGATTTGAACCCAGGTCTATTAAACTCCTGTCCTTAAGCCTTAGCCACCACCTTGTCCTAAAGATGACGTCAAAGATGCCCTCATTCTCCCTCTGCCTGGATTCTGTGTGGTTAAATGAAGCTATTGCTTTTCCTCTAGTCTGCCAGGGAAGGGAGCCTCTCAGGAATTCTCACTCAGTAGTTGTTCCCTGAACTTTCACCGTGATGGCCCAGGCACTGGGTTGAGTGTGTTGAGGAGGTAGAGGGTCAGGAGGCTGAGCTGGCCACCAGCCCACACTCCATCTTTTACTGCTCTCCTCTCCCTCCCCACCCGCCCCCCCAGCCCTGTCAGTATGTCTAGGTGGGGAGGAGGGGGGCCTGGGACAGGCAGCAGGGGGTTGGGAGATGTGACTTTGGAGTCAGCTGATCTGGGTCCAAATTCCAGCCAATCATTTACCAGCTGAATACTCCGGCAAGTCTCTTAACCTCTTGGAACTTCCCTTATCCTGTCTCTACAGCGGGGATACTGTTGCCCAAACCACAGGTTGTGAAGATTCTAGTAAAACTCTGCATGTGCGGTCCCAGGAGAGCGCCTGGCACGGGGCCGGGACACATCATGTGCTGGGTCCCTTTCCTCCTCTCTTGTCCCTGCTCTTTCTGGAACCCCATGCCTTGGGTACCCAGTTCTGAATGGCCAAGGTCAGGGCTTTTCAACTAAATTTTAGCTAAGGAACTCTTTAATCAGGAGACACCTTATGAGAAAGGCAGGGATACAAACAGATAAAAGGGGAGTTGGTCAGATGGCAATAGGGGGCTGGGAGCCCTCCTGCTGCACCCCTTTTCTCACCCCCAGCCCCATAGCAGCACCTCTCCCCCCCCCCCCCCCCCCCCATGCTTCCACCGTGCCCTGGGCCTAGCTGGTTTTCTTGCTCCAATACTCTCAGCCACCAACTCCCTTGAGCCTGTTCTGGATGTTGAGCATGACAATTTAGGTGCTTAGTAGGCAAAGCTGCCCCTGGCCACAGGGAGGCTGCATATCCATCTCCTTTGGGGGCTGGGGTTGGGCACTGTGGCTGGAGAGGCATAGATCCGGGGGCCAAATGGCCCTGGAAGGTGCAGGGGGTCTTCTGTCTGTCCTGGGAGCAGTGGGCCTGGGCCGACTCTTGTCAGAGCTGGATGCCTGTTCCCCCTGAGGGAGGCAGGGATGTCTGGACTCTGAAGCCTAGCAATGGAGAGTGACATATAACCCACACAGCTAACAAGTGACAGACGAGGATTCAAAACCGGGATCTATGGCTCCGGAGGGCTGGGATTGCTGACACTCTCTTGTCTCCATTCAGTGGCTGCCCCCCGCCCCCTGTTCTGCATGGAATCGTCTATCAGCCCTTCTCCCTCCAAATACAGAGACTCAACCTACAGCAGGAGGGAACGGAATTGATACTGGGAAGGACTTCCTGCTTCATTAGCTTGTCTCTAGGATAGGTTATTCAAGAGACTGGGTGCTCTCTCTGGAGGGGTGTAAGATGGGGTCTCAGTTCAGCTGTCCCCCTGTGGCTCCGACATCCTGAAAGCTACTAAGAGACAAGATGACCTCTGATGTGCCTGGCTTTGTCTTTTCTTTGTTGAATAGGTAATGTCTGCACATGGTTCAAAAAATAAGAGTAGGGAAGGCTGTTCAGTGATGAGTCTCCCCCCACCACAGGCTCCCAGTTCCCTCCCCAGAGGCAACGTTCTGCGTTTCCTGCCTAGAGTATAAAGCAAATAGGGACACATATTCTCTTTCTTTAGTCCTATTTTTAATACACAAGATGTAGCATCCCCTGCACACTGTTCTCTGCTTTGCTTTTGTCACCTGACAATATATCTTGGAGATTACTCCGAATCAGTACATAAAGAGCTGCCTCACTCTTAGGTGTTTTTTATGGTCACGGGCTTCTCAGGAGCTCAGAAGTAATCACATCTCGTTTGATTAGCTTCGCATTTCCATTTACGACATCCCCGCCCAGAGAGGGCAGGAAAGCTCTCCAAGGTCACGCAGTAAGGACTGGGGACACGCACCGGCTTCTCCCCCTCCTGCGTCCCCAGCTCCTGCCCCCAGCCGCCTCGAGGCCGAGAGGGGCCCAGGGCGGGCAAGGGAAGGGAGGGGCGTCTCTGATTGAAATGCTCTGGGCGCTGCTCCTTGGCGATCGGCACCGGGTGGCGGGGCGGGGCGGGGCGGGGCGGGGCGGCGGGGCCTGGGGCGCGGGGCGCGGGGCGCGGGGCGGCCGGGCCCCGTGGGAGCAGGCGAGGCCCCGGAAACCCGCGCCGCGTGCTGCCCGGTGATGAGCTCCCGGGCCGAGGTGAGCTTCCCCGGCTGCTCACACGGCAGCCGCGTGGCACCAAAGAAAACGGGTACTTTTTTCTTCCGTGCCTGACAGCTCATTAGAAGAATTAATTTACTCCAGCGTTTGCAGTTTAAAGGACATTATTTACTGGTTAATTGTTGTTATTACAAAATGTTAAATATCATTATTTATTTCCCGGGCCCTGACAGCGTCTCTGACAGGAATTTATTAGGTGAAGCCGTATCACCGGTGCGCGCCCCTGTGCCGGGCAGGGCAGCGTGAAGGTGGGGGGTCCCCGCTGGTGCGAGGTCTCTGGGCAGGGCAGGCGCTTGGAGGGGCGGGACGTGCTGAGCTGCACTCTGCCCCCGCCCCCAGGACAGGTGACCATTGGCTCCTGTTCATCCCCCATTTTTGCCCTCGTTGCGGGTGGGGGCGGGAGGGGAGAAAATGGCAGACACCGGACAGCGCTTGCGCTAAGCTGCAGCTTCGGGGTCAGTTACCAGAATGAGGCCTAGACTTTGGGTCTGGCCCTTAAAAGGTTATTCCGACAAGGAGAGTCTTCAGGCCCCTTTCTTGAACTGGCAGAATGTAAGAGCTGGAAGAGATGAGTGGTTAGCTGGAGCTGGGATCACAGACTGGTGGCCTCCATACTGTAGATGGCCTATGGCTTTGGGTTGACCTGTTCAGCAGACTTCACACAAAAATCTAGATTTCTAGCTTCTCTTGAGAAATCAGAAAATCTTGCCACATTTGGCCCACAGTCTGTATCCGTTCGCAATGACCAGCTGGCACTGAAGGGCAGGGCCACTTAGGGACATGCCTGCTCCCTGACTATGGGACCCTCCACCCTCTGCTGCCCTCTCTACATGACTTTCCTCTGTAGGCATTTGAGTTTTCAACCCCTGATCCTGTCTAATAATCATGTATAGATGAAGAAACTGAGCACAGAATGATTAAGTCTCCGACGGCCAGCACCACAGCCCAGCCCCTTTTCACCGCACCACGCTGTCCCTGAATCTCTCTGCCCCACCTCCTCTGGGTCTGGTTTGGAGTGAGTTTGGGCAGGGAGCTCAGGTCTCGGGCAGCCTCCGGGCCAGGAGTGAGAGGCAGCCTAGTGAGAATTAACAAGGGTTCATGGCTCCATAAAGAGCACTCGTTTGCTCATTCGGTAAATACTTCTGAGGACCTACTATGTGACATAGAAAAATGATTTGGATGTGAATCTTGCTCTCAAGGAACTCGATCTGGTGAGACTGTGTGTGTGATACAAGGATACGGTTACAATACGGGGAGATGGATGAGTGGTGGAGGCACAGGGCAGCGCGCAGGAGCAAGGGCTGGCCGGCAGGGCTGCAGGGGATCAGGGACTCCTTCCAGGGGAGGGAATTAATCCTTTATGGAGCACGTTCTAGGCTGGGTGGGCTGCCTGTGTCCTTACACACATACACAGCTTCTCATTTAACTCTCACAACACGCCTGATTGAAAATATCTGTCATCAGTTGATAAATAGTGGTTACTCCCCCCGGCCCCAGAGAGCCCCACACCCGCTGTCTAGATTCTGCCCCCAGGGTAGATGGCTGGAAGCTGCTTTAGCTTTAGAGGCCCTCTGTGTGGGCACTACCCTTGCCGTGCGGTCTGTCAACCAGCACCGGCATCTCACAACCAGTCTATGGGACGAGGCTGATTACCCTCATTTTACAGGTTAGGAAGCGGCGGCTCATATGCGGGTGACGAGAGCTGGATGCCGACAGATGGGGTGGGCCCTGGGAAGGAGAGAGAGAGAGGGGTGAGACCCGACACGCAGCCCTGGGAAACGTGGGTCTTCCGGGCAGACTTCAAACAATGGCCCTTTAGACAAGGTCTTCGGCCCTGTTCTTTTCTGCCCAGGAACCTGCCGGCAGCAGGTAGCCTCAAGGAAAACTTGGAGAACCAAAGGGAGATGAAAAGTACTTTGAAAAAGTATGAAAACGGATTCAGCCGAACCACACTGTTGCTATGCTGTAAATTACTACAAAGTTATTTCTGGCTGGCAGCCTGGTTTATTTTAGACCCTACCTCATTTCTTCCAGGTTATAGGCCCTAATCCCTTGCCTGGTGAGACAGAAAGAGATTAGCACTATTGGGGTGAATCCTTAGCACACTCAGAAACTATAATTACAGCTTGAGGAACTTTACAGATTCCCAGAATATCAGGGCTTGCCATCCTTCCGAGGTCTTCTCCGCCAGCCCTCCCACTTTACTTTATTGCTATATTAAATTTTTAAAAATTTTATTCGCTTCTTGAATAGGTAATCCGTGCCCAAGGTGCAAAATTCAAAAGGCATCAAAGAATACACAGTGAACAGTCTTTCTCACTCCTCGGAGGCAGCCAATGTTATAAATTCCTTGCGTTTTACTATATTTAAAAATAGCATTGTTTTTCTCTTCCGTTCCTGTAGAAAATACAGTGATTCCCGCAGAAGGAAATAAAAATCATATGCAATCCCACCATCTAGAGCTGAACGTTGTTAACATTTTGGTGTGTAATCAGCAAGGCTTTTCTCTTTGCATGGACACACACATCTCTATTTGCAAACCTGCACAACCTGAGTTTATTACTTGTTTACATTAAATATGATTCTTGAAAAATAAGGGTCTGAAAGGACACACGCTAAACTGATAATAATGGGTACTTTGAGGAGAGGAGCCGGATTGGGTTAGGGCTAAGGGAGAACTTTGCTTTATCTTTCTTATTTGAAATTGTTTTTAGGATGAAAATATATTTATATATTACTTCCTTCCACTATTCCAGAATCTGATTTTAAAGGACTGCATCAGGAGTCTACAGTTAACCAATCCGTTATTATTGTGGTTTTAAGATGTTTGCAAGTTTTGCTCTTATCAACAAAGCTGGGATGGACGTTTTTATACAGCTTTGCACACTTGACCAATGTTTCCTTGAGGCAGTTTCTAAGAAATGGAATTGCTGGGTCAAAGGGAATGTACACTCTAAGGCTTTTTGATCCATCATGTCAAATTTCCTTCCTTCTGGGCTGTTCCAATCTTCCGTTCCAGCAGCAGAGCCCACTCCCCACCCCCACTTCCGATTCATCCTGCATCACGTAAGTGTGAGGTTGGTGAGACACTGGGGCAAGACCGTGGGGG
This sequence comes from Equus quagga, assembly GCF_021613505.1. NCBI lineage: Eukaryota > Metazoa > Chordata > Mammalia > Perissodactyla > Equidae > Equus > Equus quagga. The sequence goes on along the minus strand of NC_060277.1, from coordinate 74,048,208 downwards.
CTGGGGCGGTTTCTTCTCAGGGGGAGGTTGAAGAAGGGGGCTGTGTGGGAGTTTGGACGGCTGCACTGGTGTCTCAGAACCCTGGGATGCTGGCAGGAGCCCAGGGGGGACCTTCGTGGCCAAAGGGAAAGGAGGAGGAGCAAGGAATGAGTGCAGAACCCTCAGTCTGCTGGGGAGGGGCTTCCACCAACCCAATTACAAGGCTAAGGGTTGTGTCTGGACCCAGATCCTTCCTCCACTTATCCGAGCAGAGGGTGAGTGCAGCCCGTCCCCCTGCAGTGTGTTTGCACAGCTAATGCAAGGCCCCGATGCCTCCTCTTAGAGCTCTTCCAGCCAGTGAGAGTTACATCCCTCAAGTTCCTGTGGCACGTGAAGGACCTTCCAGAGTCCATGTCTCTAGTTCCTGCCTCCTCTAAGTGTCACGGTCACTCTTTTCTTTGATTCCAAGTGCTTGTCACTGCCCAGTCCTTGTGGGTCTCGCTTGCAGCCTTTGCAACCTTAGATTCTGTGGCAAGTGGACCTATCCCATTTGGAAAGCTTCAGGAGGAACAAGAGGGTCACGAGATGGACTAGTTGGTTTAGTGTTGAAAAGATGGCGTTCTGCAAGCGCCCCTCCTCTCTGGAGCCCAGCATCTCCACAGTAGCTGAGGTTTCCTCTGGACGGGGTGAAAAAAGAAAGCCCACGATTGCATCTCATTGGTGAGATGAATAATACATTTGAAGCATCTCACAAACTGCGTTTGATCCACCTAAAGCTTCAACCGTTAACGTATTTCTCTTTATCCCCAGCAAGGGAGGGCTGGCAACTGTCAACATTTTCCTTTCTGCCTAATTTGTGCCTTCTCCGTCAAGAGAAAAGCAGGGGCTGGGGAGGGCAGGAGGGTGGCAACACACACTCCCTGGGACAGTTCAAGGGGCCACAGTGCTGGGGGTGCTCCCACAGCCTGGGAACCCCTGGGGTCATCAGGTCAGAGCAGGGGAGGGAGGCTCTGGGGAGGGGGCTGTGCTGTGGGTGCTGGGGCTCTTTGGGGCCTGTTTGCAGGAGCGTGTGCCCCTTAAGAGGCCCATCTCCAGTGTTTCTGGTGGGAGACCAGAGGTGGGAAGTTGAGGCTTGCTAGCTGCCAAGCACAGAAGATGCTCCCTTCCTCTCATGGGAAATGGAGAGTATCAACACTAAAAACTGCCACTGACAGAGCTCAGGGGCCAGGCTGTGCTGGTGTTTTAACCAGTGTGCGTTCAGTCAACTCACATCGCTCTGAGGGGTCACCTCAGTTCTAAGGATTTTATCCAAGATCACACTGCTGGTCAGCGTGGGGCTGTCTGGCCCAGAAGTTCACGTTCTTAACCACAGTGCTGTTTTCCCTCTTGGCTAGACACTGATTCTTCGCCAAACTCGTCTCCTGTTCTGGAGGGAGAGTAGAGACAAGTGGTGAGGAGCACAGACTCTGGAGATTGGAATCCTGGCTCCTCCACTCTACCTTTCACCGTGCCTCAGTTTCCTCCTGTGTAAAATGGAGATGTTAGCAATAGCGGTGAGGATTAAATAAATAAATATCCTCAGGTTCTCAGAGCCTGGAACATAGGAAGCCCTGTGTATTTGCTCTTATTGCCCGTTTATTTTACTCCACAATCAAGTTGAAGCACCCCCTTGCCCCACTGACCTTGAACCTATTCCCTCTTTCCTCTTGGGACCGCCTGTCTCTGTCGCAGTCCACCCTATTTCCCAGTCCCCTTCCTCCTCTGTCCAGCCTGGCTTGGGGCCTCTCTATCAGACTCCCCCCAGAGCCGCCCATAGGTCCTCGCATTCCCACAGACCTCGCCAATGTTCACGGCTCTGCAGTGGCCGGTAGAGGAAATGCCCATTCCCCAGGTAACCAGCAGCACACTTTTCCAGGAGGCAGAGCTCGGAGAGAGATGACTTCCCCGGGAGGGAAGCAGAGCAGACAGTCCCCAGTGGGGAAGGAACAAGGGATGGAGGACGAGAGTGATTTTCATAATGACTAACAATGTGTCTCCATCCTGAGCCATTCATTCCTGTGCTTTCACAGGCTTCCCTCCTCCCCACGGGGAAGCTATCCATTGTGTCCACTCTTAATCCCTCCAGCTGCAGCCACGCTGGGACTCATGCAGAAGAGCAAAGGGACACCTTAGCATCCTCAAGTGTGGAACAGGAGGAAGGGGTCTGCCAAGGCAAGTACTGAAACTAGATTTTGGAGAGGGCCTCCTTAAAACCTGAGTGACGAAAGGGTGGTCTTGGGGAAGCAGGACCTCTCCCTGCAGGGCAAGGCAGGCCCAGTGGTCCCCCGCAGCCGGGCCTGTGTGCCTGCCCAGTGCCCCAGAGCCCTTCTGTTCAGGTCTGGCCCCATGGAGGTGGCATTCTGCTCAGCAGCTCGGAGCACAGACGGGAGGGCGGGCATTGCTGAGAATCGATTTGCGGGAGCAGCGGGGGCTTTCTCTTCCTTCTTACTTCCCTGGTCTTTGATCTCCTGTCCTTCCTCCGTAGTCCCATTTTTCCCCTCCTTCTTCCCTTGATCTCTTCATCTTTCTCTCCCTTCAGCTGAATCACGGCAGCTCCTAGAAGGCGGGGTAGGGGGATGTTGGGGAGTGTTGTGGGGAGAGTCCTTTGTCCTCTTGCCTCCTCTCACTGGATGGGGCCTCGCTGCTCAAGGTACCAGACTCCTACCCAAGTCCTGAGAGGCAGGGTTTGGCCATGGGAAAGGACACACACACACACACTTGAAAAGCAAGAGCTGAAACAGAGAGAAACCAAGAAAGAGAGGGGGAGGCAAAGAGAGAAAGACAGCGAGAAGATTCAGAGCATCAGAAAGACAGTGAAAGACAGAGATGGGGAGAGTCAGAGACAACGAAAAAGGAGAATTCAGCAAATTAAAAATTTTACAACCATCCAGCAAGTCTGCAAAAATGATCTTCCCTGCGGTCTTTCATTTATCTCATTATCTGACTCCTAATGTGCTTTTTCCCCCCTTTCTTTTCTCGCCACACTTGGTGCAAAATCTTATTAGCTTTTTTTTTTCCTCTGGCAGGGGCTTCATACAGTCTTTTTCATTACATTTCCTAATAAAAGCAATCACTAGGATGGCACGGCTGGAGGATTAAAAAGCCACCTCAGCAGCCTCCTGGCCAGCAGAGCCACGACTTGCTGGAGCCTTCTTCGTGCTGCCAGGGGAGCGGGCCAGCCCTGGTGGGCCAGGTCAGGGAGACCCAGGCTGTGCTGTGGAATGTTCCAGGGCTGGGAGAGGTGTTAGGGCAACAGCGGCAGTCGCATGATGTTATGGGAGATGCGAGAACAGAAGACCTGGAGGAGGTGGTCCCTTCTCGGAGCTGTTTCAGAGCAGGAGTGACGGCCGCCTGCCTGACCCCAGTGCTCCACCTTTGCTCCAGAGAAAAGGATATTTTGGGCCTTTCTCTTTGGACCTTGGCCCACCTCGTAGCACCTTCTTTTGAATAACATCAGTGACGTCAAGTCTTCACCTTTCGAGAGTACATTTGATTTTGTTATCCACACTTTTTTTATTGTGGTAAATTCATGTAACATAAAATCTACCATTTAACTATTTTTCAGTGTACAGTTCAGTGGCATTAAGTACATTCACACTGTTATGCAGCCATCACCACCATCCATCTCCAGAACTTTTTAATCGTCCCAAACTGAACCCTGTACCCGTTACATAACAACTCCCCCGGCTCCCCCACCCCAGCCCCTGGCAACCACCATCCTACTTTCTGTCTCTATGAATTGGACTACTCCAGGTATCTCACATAGGTGGAATCATACAGCATTTGTCCTTTTGTGACTGGCTTATTTCACTGAGCATCATGTCTTCAAGCTTCATCCACGTTGCACCATGTATCAGAATTTCATTCCTTTTTGAGGCTGGATAATATTCCATTGTGTTTGTTTATTTCACACTTTTTTTTAAACAGAAACATTTTTATCTGCATAAGGAAAGTGAAAAAAAGAGAAAACTCACTCAGATTCCCATCACATTAATATAAGGATTCTTCTCCCGTTGTGAGTTTCTCTCTTTTGCTAATAATTGTATCTCCACCCCCTCATTGAACAATCCTGTTCTCCAATGGCTGCTCTAAGCCACTCTGAGAAAGCAACTTGGCAGAGGATTTGGTATTTGGAAAGGGCCAAAAGTCACCGGGAAACAGGTCTGATAAATCAAGTGAAGGGGAAGGAAGGAACTCCCTATAAAGTAATGTGACGTTTTATTGCCTGGGTTATAAACTGGCCCTGAGGTATTTCACATATTGTTCTCCAAGATGGTTTGGGCCACACACTGAGCGTCACTGGATTAACTACCCAGCCTCTCGAGGGGGCAACTTTGAAGACAGCAATGGTCACTTGGAAATATTTGGTTTAGTATGTTGTAACATAAAGCTACAAAAAAAAAAAAATCAAAAGCAACTTTTAAATGTCCTGTTGCTTTGGGGACTGCTGAGGCCATCCCTGGTTCACTGTCGTGTACCTCAGGTGCTCGGCCAGGGGTCTTTGAGTTGGACCCAACTAGCATTTCTCAAAGAGCAGAGAGCATGACAGACTTGGAAGACCTGCAGGGGAAGGCATTGCTGCAGGAGTGTGTACTCAGTACCACCGTGCCACAGGCTGCTCCCAGCGGGAGGCCTCCAATCTCGGCCACTGCTGCAGTGAGTAATGACAATGCCTTGTATCTGTGTGGTCCTTTGGGAGCGTTTCCCTTTTCCTTTCTTACTACTCTCCTCCGGGACCCCTTTGCTCTAGGTCTCTGCCAACCTCTGTCCCTGTCCCAGGCCCCAGAAGACAGCAGATTTGGGGGCTGGCCTGGTGGTGCAGTGCTTAAGTTCACCCGTTCCACTTCTCGGCGGTGCGGGGTTCGCTGGTTCGGATCCTGGGTGTGGACATGACACCACTTGGCAGGAGCCATGCTGTGGTAGGTGTGCCACATATAAAATGGAGGAAGATGGGCATGGATGTTAGCTCAGGGCCAGCCTTCCTCAGCAAAAAAAAAAAAGAAGAAAACAGCAGATTCTGCTCAGGGAGAGCAGAAGCCCAGAGGTTACAAGACAACCTCACTGATCCCCCTTCCTTCCCTTACCTGCGGCAGAGCCCCTGAAACAAACCCAGATCTCACTACTTCTCTCTCTACATAAGCAGAAGGTATTTATTTTCCATGTGGCCTTAAAAACTGGATCTTTTCCTTATACACTTATGCTGCACATACAACCCCCAACCCCCTGTCTCTGTTCCACCAATATCAGCCTTTCCTAGATCACTCTCTTTCTCTTCCTGAGAAGCTACCCCCTCCCTTCCATCAGTGCTCCAGGGGGCTTTATTTTTCTTTTATTCTCAGCTTTCTATCAATCAAGGGGAGGGGGAAACACTTTCTCTGAACCCTTGGTGAGCAACAGCAGCAACCAGCAGCTGCCAGGGCAGGGGAACTTCATCTCCAGCATTGACGTTTATAAATGTGGCGTAGAATACCAGTAGGGACTGGAATAAATCAAACAGCTTCTGCAAAGGTCTCCAGGGGCTGCTTTAGAATTTCTTCCATTGGGGGTCATGCTCCTTCTCTTTCTTTGCAGGGATGGAGGGCAGGGAATTCTGTTATTTGCAACATGGAGAGAACCACATTCTTGCCCATTCTCCGAGAAAGCACTGAGCCCAAGACCCAGAATGCTCCGGAGTAAGAGCTTTGGACCTGTCTCTGGAAGTGGAGAAAGGCTTGGGGCATGAAATCCTGGGTGGGTTGGACTGTCAGCTCTGTCACTTGCTACTAGCAATCAATTTCCTCATCTGCAAAATGGAGTAAAAATGCCTGCCCTGGCCACCTCACAGGGCTGTAGTGAAGACTGAATGAGATGTCCAGGAAGTTAGTGCTCTGAAACCTTTGACAAGCGTATGCAATGTGGTGAGGGATTATTAAGGAGCAATGACAGGGGCCAGGGTGTCCAGAGAGCTTTCTGGATGGGCTCCAGGCAGACCTCTCCCAGCCTATTCCACGAACCTCAGCTTTCTCCTTTAAGAATTCTGGGCTAGGAGCACTGATATTCTGTTCCAAACGCAGCTGGACTGTTCCCAATGTCTTTTCTAAGCCTTTCCTTCTTCTGCCCCTCTAAATATCGAGGAAAGAAAGATGGACAAGTATGACAGGTGGAGATGAGAAAGAGAGAGAGAGACTCTGGGAGAGAGCGAGCTGCCAAGGAGGAGGCAGGAAGCGGGGAGCAGTTGGTGAGTACTCACCGTGCCACTGTGCATTCAGTGTGCATCCTTTCAAGGTTCTGTACGAGAACCCTGCTCAGTGAGAGGAGACCAAGTGTGGCCCCCAATTCCCACTCCCTTTTTATCCCCAAAGTTCCAGATGCTGCACACCACCTTTCTCCAGCTTTCTAGCCTTTCTGTGGATTTCAGTCCTACCCCGGCCAAAATCCTGGCCGTAGCGGGGAGCTCAGGTGGAGGCAGGATGCCGACGATGCCTGGAGTCCATCGCTGAGCCCCCTCAGGACAGCAATTATCTGTACAGCGTTTTCTTCTAAGCCTTTTTCTGTGTAACAAGATTCCATCCAGCTTCACTCCCCAGAGGCAATTGTGTTGCCAGTTTCTGGCTATCCTTATAGAGAGAAAACTGATTTTCTTTAAATATTTGTTCAACACTATTTAAAGAGGTTAGGTGCTGCAAAGAGGAAGGATGAACAGAGGACCACGTTTGTCTATTGTTCAGAGCAATTCAGCTCTGGTGGCAATTGCATGCCCCATTCTTTAAAACAAAAGCTGTGCAGTAAGCAGAACCCACTCAACTGAAGGCAGTTAACCTTGGAGATCACAGCCTATACCTGAATCTTATCAAAATAGTCCTCCTTTTAAACAAATACAGTGATTCCCTAAAATGCATCAAAATTCTCTTCTCTCTTATTCCAGTTCATGGTGATGCTTTAGGGTCCTTATGCATACTCGCCCCTCAGCCAAAGCCTGGTTGATCTACCCCTAAATCTGGCTCTCACAGTGGCTATTATGGGATTCTCACTCTTGCTGCCCTCTAAGGGATGTGGTCATTCTTGTTGACAATTGCCACTTTTTTCACTCTGTATCTGAGAAGGAAGGAGACAGAGGAATGTAAATGGAGGACGTACTGGAGAGCTGATGAATTTGGGGTATTAGTGATCTGATCGCAAGCAAGCTTAGAAGCCTGTTAATGGCAGGCTGAGTTATTTGGACCGACTATCCCAGTAAAAACAACTAAAAGTAGGGGCCGGCCCAGTGGCGGAGCCATTAAATTTGCATGCTCCGCTTTGGCAGCCCGGGCTTCGCTGGTTCAGATCCCAGATGCGGATCTATGCACTGCTTATCAAGCCATGCTGTGGCAGGTGTTCCACATATAAAGTAGAGGAAGATGGGTATGGATGTTAGCTCAGGGCCAGTCTTCCTCAGCAAAGGCAGAAAGATTGGTGGCAGATGTTAGCTCAGGGCTAATCTTCCTCAAAAAAAAAAAAAACCTAAAAAAACTAAAAGTGCTAGATAAAATATTTACGACATCTTAAAAGCTCTGAAGAGCTGATAGCATAAAAAGGAATTAACAAGCCAATACGGATGAGAAAAATCAGAGCTTAGAGACCACTTTTCCCTGAAAGAGCATCTGTCAATCCTAACAAATCTGAACTTTCATTTTGACCACCTGGAAGAGGGAGGGGGTTAGAGATCCACACTCAGTGCCTGCACATGGTGGAGAGTCTGATAGAAGATCCTCCCCTCAACACACTGAGACCCCAATGGGCTACACCATCAGGTAAGGGTGGGCTCAAGTACACCAGCCCAGGCTCACATTGCCTGCATGATCCAGGGAACCTCAGACCAGGAAGGAACTGGGTTTAGATAGCTTAGGACTGGTGGTGTGCCTGGTGCCTGGCAGGAGTAAGCACGATCCTATCTAGAGGAAGACCCCTTCATACTCAAATTCTTCCTATACATTCTTTGTCCAAGTGCAGTTACCAGAACATGGTTAGAGACAGCCACGCATACAAAAAAACAAGGCTCCATGAGTGAGAGTCATAGAAACAAGAGACAAGTGAAGAACATATGAGAAGACATCATGAATTGGAATGATCAGAATGCACCATGCTCACTGTGGTCAAAGAGATAAAAGATGAGCTTGAAAATATTTGCATGGAATAAGAAATTATGGGAGGTGACAAAATGGACTTTAAAAAAACAAACAGAAAGGGGCTGGCCCCGTGGCCGAGTGGTTAAGTTCGTGCGCTCCGCTGCAGGCATCCCAGTGTTTCGTTGGTTCGAATCCTGGGCGCAGACATGGCACTGCTCATCAGACCACGCTGAGGCAGCGTCCCACATGCCACAACTAGAAGAACCCACAACGAAGAATATACAACTATGTACCGGGGGGCTTTGGGGAGAAAAAGGAAATAATAAAATCTTTAAAAAAAAAAAAAAAAACCAAACAGAAATTCTTTAAAAACCCCAAGACAGTATCTGCAATGAAAACTCAATTCATTCATTTAAAAGAAGCCAAGGTGCAGGGGAATAGAGAATTAGCAAAGTAGCATAGTGAGAAACTACCCAGAAAGCGGCATGGAGAGGAAAAATGGAGAGGGGGATAGAGCAACTAAGAGACACAATGGATAGAGGCCTAACATATGTTTAATTAACATCCCAGAATGAGAAGAAAGAACAAATAGGGCAGAAACAAATATTTGAGACGAGATAATGGCTAAGAGTTGTCCAGAACTCTTGAAAGACACTAGTCCACAGATTCAAGAGGTAAGTAAATCCCAAGCATGAAAGTCCTGTCTAAACCAGCAGCCAGATGAGAGAGGAGGGAGATGGTACAGCTGAGAGTTGCCTTCCCAGCCCCAGCTGGCTAAGCTTTCCATCAAAACCTCAATTAGGAGAAAGAACACTAAGCTTCCCACAAGAAGCAGAGACTTGTGGCTTTGGTGCTGAGCCTCCCTGGCTCCCTTCGGCCCTTCTCCCTCTTCCACTGCCTGGAGACCTCTCCCTCAGCCAGGCTCTGGTATCCTACCATCCGTCCACCAAGGCCTTCCCTCAAACCTCTCTTTCTCTCTTGACCTCAAGGGGAGGAAGGAAGCTCAAGGCAGAAACAGAAAAAAGAACGGAAGAATAAGAACCAGTGAGAAAGCAGAGTACAAGGTGAATCTTGCAGGCAGCAACAAGAGATGAGCCAGACTGGCTTTGGGGCCAGCCTGGAGGCAACAGGCAGAAAACACGGATTCAAGATGACTTAGAAGTTGGTAGCCTGAATTCTGCTTCCTTTCTCTTTTCTCCTTTCCCTCAGGCTCCCCTCTGATTCTCTGCTTCCATGACCCTAAGTCTAGCAGAAGAATGTGGGGAGGACTTGAGCTCCCATATCTGTCTATATTCCCTAACAAACAGCAACATCAGTAGGCCAGGCTGCAGAGGTAGGAGAGGGGGAGACCGTACCTACTGGGAAACTGGAGAAAACCAGAGAGCTGAGTCCCTGGAGTTAATCTTCCTGCATGCTACTGAATTTTGGTTGCCATTTGTCACCTGTCAAGCCAGCCCAATCCAGGCGAAAGCTACTGTACTTTTCCTGTCCTCAATTCTTACTCCTCTCCGCAACTCCCCACCCCAGAGCGTGCTCATATCCAGGCTATGGATCATGGGAAAGACATGGAAAAGAGTCTCTCCAGAGAAGGGGGTAGAGGCTCCTGACAGAAGATTTGTCCATAGTCTCCCTCCCAGACACATCCTCACCTCCAAGGAGCAGAACTGGGACACCAGTGCTCGGCACTCTTTGATTTGTCATTTCCCCCTACGTCTGCTAAGCTTTAATGGGACCTTCTCCAAAGGCCTAGTGGTGGAAATATCCCTGCTCAGATACAATGCATGTAAAGACACCTACTTAATAAACACCTGGGTGTATCTTAGAGCACCACAGTCGGATGAGTGTACAAATATGCACATGTATTTGTGTTAGGGTGGGGTAGAAAGACCTTGAGATAAGATTAAGAAGATTCTAGTGTTCACCTCTGGGGAAGCTTTCCCTTAAGACAATGAAAACACCTCCTGTCTCATTTTTCTGCATTTCCTCGTGTCTCAGTGAGCTCTGAGAGCCCCCTTTCATAGGTGGCTCTCCAATGCCCAGGCTAAATGATGACAATATTTTCTAAGAGGGTTCAGTCCCAGTTCTCAGGACTTTCCTTATTTTCCTCCCTCCCCTGGAGACTACCTAGCAATCCAACTCTTGTATTTTGAGGGAGCAAAGTTGGGCTTAATACCCACCATTCAACACATGCAAGAACAAAGGCATGACAGGAAGCAGAAACTGGGATCTCTGGGTGTCCCCACCCACCTCCTGGCCTGAAGGTGGGTACCGTCCTCAGCAGCTCACAGAGGGCACTGTCAGCCTTTGATAAGCCTTGCTGGGCCAGCCCAGAACAGACCTCTCACCTCCCTGAACACTGTACATCAGACGGCTGGAGAGCCACAGGAGTCCAGGGTGCCTGTCACAGCCAGAGAAACTCACCATCCATGCAGCAAACAAGTGTGGGTGCCTCCTCTGTCCTAAATGCCTCCTCCCTACGTGGAAGGCCATGCAGCCATCAGGAAGAATGTGCCAGCAATGTAAGTCTCACGTGGAAGCCGAGAGATAGGAAATGGAAACAACAAGGAGCTGTGCAGTATGCTACTTCTGAGATTAAAAAAAGAAAGAATATACCATATAAGTATGTTGTATCCCCATAGAACATCTCTGGAAAGGAACAAAAGAAAATAGTAACAGTACTGTATGCAATGAGCAGGACTAGTGGCTGAGGATGGCGTGGGAGGACTTCCTTTCACAGTGTTCTCTTTTGAACCCTTTAATTGTTGTTCCATATGTCTGCATTACCTATGAAAAATGACAATCAAAAGAAGACCCCTTCTCCTTAAGGAGCTTAGAGAGAAGGCAGACATGCAAACAATTACAATACGCCATACTCATTCGTATCATTGAGATGTAGGCACAGCGGGAAGGGAGCATAGGAGAGGCACCGGCAGTGTGGGCTTGGAGGTGTTGGGGAATTTGGAATTGTCATAGCGAGTGCTGGAGCCACTCTCAGCTCAGCCTTGCCGGGACCTAAAGAGCACAGTGAAGAGGGACCCGTGGTAGAGCTGCAGGGGCAGGTGGAGACCAGAATGCCAACTGCCTTGTGTGCCAAACTGAGGAGCTGAGATTGTATCTTAATAGGAAATGGGTGGCTATTAAAGAATTTTCATCAAGGGAGTGACCTGTTCAGATTTGCTTTTTAGAGAAAGGACCCTGGCAGGAATGTGGAAGGCTAGATTAAGAGGGGCAAGGATGAGGCGGGATACTGGTGATAAGGTTAATGCAAGAATCTAGGTGAGAGAAGGCGGATGGATGACCTGGGGCAAAGGGAGGGGGGATGGAGGAGAGGAGATGAAACCCGAGACATACAACGGTCAGAAATGTGTATGGAGACCACGTACAGATCCAGCTCTACCACTCTTCATCTTCTCCCTCTGGCATCCTCTGCACATTCGAGGCAGCTGGCAAGATGGGTCAGGAGGGGCCATTTCCTGGTCTGCCTACCTGCCTCCTTGCCCCAGGCTTCAGCTCCTTGGCAAAGAGGGGCAGAGAAAAGAGGAGAGACGCCTCTCCTTCACCATGCAACTCCTAGGTCTGCCTTATTTATTCCATGCTCTCTCTCTCCCGATTCAGGTCCGCTCATTATTTCTGAGCTGTACAGCTTGCTGTTTCCCTGGCTCAGCTCTCCCACCCCCGTCTGCGAAGTGTCAATCAAGCCATCAGATGAGCAGTTCAGCCTCACATCCTTAGCGGCTCTGCCCCCCAGGACATGAGCAGCAATTGCTGACACACAGAAGCACGATGGAGGGCTGCTGGCTCTCCCTGTAATAGTCTTCCGATCCAGAATGGGTGTTAAAATGGAATTTGGGGGGATTGCTTCTCTCTGCCTGCCTCTGTCAGGACAGCCACAAGGATGGGCAATCCTGAGAGAAGGGGGAAGCCTTCAGAAGTCGATTTGCTTTTCATTTCAAGGTTGGGCCACGGCCAGTGTCTGCTTTCGGAGGAGCTGTTTGAAATTCTTAACAAGGAACAGAATGCTTGAGTCCAGGAATCCAGGGCAGGCTTGTGAAGTAGGGATGGGGAAATTGAATTGTCATTTTATTTCTGAAGGGATATTATATTAAAGGAGAGGTGGGAAAGAGAGCTGCTTTGTAGCTTCCCCAGAGGACGGTGAACAATAAGAAATATCGGGGGCAGCAGGAAGAACTGAGATTAGAACAAAGACAGAACTTCCCCAGGCCCAGGAACCAGTGACCAGGGAGATCTGAAGCATCTGAAATCTCTAGGGGATTTCTCCTTCTTCTTTTACAAATTGTGAATGGAAGTACAATTTTTATAAAATATGAAAACTAATGAGCATTAAGCTCAATTACCTCACCAAATTCTCTTTAGATCTTTGATAACACACGCGTGGAACTCGTAGTTGTGATCCGTGTGTGTCTATTTACGGTCTGCTTCTCTTTCTCAGTATGATTTCATGTACATTTCTGTGTAGCCCACAGTCCCGGTGCTTGTCATTTTGAATCGCTACATAGTATTCCATTGTGTCAACGTGCCCGAGTTCGTTCAGCTATTCCCTGTGGCTGGGTTGTTTGTAATTTTTTATTTTATAAGAGCACAGCTATGCATGCCTTCATACAACTGTCTTTTTCTCCCTCTAGGGTATAGTCAGATTTCTAGGTCAGAAGATTCGAACCACTTCAGCACTCCTCCGCACTGCCCCAGCCCTCCCCAGAGGCCCAGACAATCTGAGTTGCCACCCAGCTCTCTCTCCGTCCCCATGGCACTGACATCAGATTTTATCATTTTTATTTACTTTTGCTTATTTAATAGGCACATAATCGTACCTTGACGTTATTTCATTTTCATTTCTTTCATTGCTAGCAACACTGGGCACACCTCCATGTGAGAACTATTGTCTGCATTTCCTTGTGTGTAAGCTGTTCATCTCCTCTGACATCAAGAGAAATCTGGGGGCTGACCTTATATATTTACATCAAGCCTTTACATACTTAAATAGTACATTTTTCTCAGGTATGTCTGCCATTTTTTACTCTAAGGAAGCCAGCCAATTGTGAAGCAGATGCTATCTTGTCTCATGTGGGTTAGAGTTGCGGTGGCGTTGAAATGACTTCTAGATTCTAGAGTGATTTTTAAAATTTTTTCCAGAAGACAAAAAAGCCAGTCACACAGCACCTCCTCTCTGGGCCCCTGTTTTCCTAGGAAAGGAAGGGCTGGGCTGAGAGCACAGCTAGTGGCCAGGACCACTCTGGGGGATTCTTTGCAGGGGGCAGGCCGCTGTGCTGAGGCTGGCAGCTCCCTGTGGTCACATGGATTTCTTGGTCCTTTATTTTCTCCCACTCGTACTATGGCCATGAGAGAAATAGCAAAATATTCAAATCAGAACCATCATTACAAGTTCTGACTGATCCCCAGAACAGCACAGCAGTTAAGGGAACAGGTTCTAGAACAGAAAAACCTAGGCGCCATCTCAGTGACTATGTGTACCAGGCATGCGGCGTTAGACAAGCTGTAACCCCTATAAGCCTCGATGTCTTTGGCTGTAAAGTGGTGTTTCCATTCTGGGTGCATAAAAAATTACCCTGAAACTTAGTGGCTAAAAACAACAACTGTTTTATTCTATCTCACAGTTTTGGAGGGCAGGAACACAGATGGAGCTTGGCTGGGTGATTCCTCTGCTCCATGTGGCATTAATAGAGTCACTCAGCAATATTTAGCTGGCGGCCGGGCTGGGCTAGAGGTCCAAGATGGCTTGGCTCTTACATCTTCTCTCCATGTAGTCTCAGGTGGTCTCTCCCACAGGGTGGGTGGACTTCTAACTTGGCAGCTCAGGGCTCCAAGTCAAGAGGAGGAAGCTCTCAGTCTCTCAAGGTCTGGGCCAGAAAGTGTCCCAGTGTCACCTCTGCCATATTTTGTTGGTCAAGCAGTCACAGAGCCTGTGATGGGAGGAGTGACGAAAAATTTGGGGCCATCTTCAATGTGCCAAAAGTGGGGATAAAAATCCTTACTCCTAGGGCTGTGAGATGAAACGAGATAAAGCAGGCAAGGGGCGAATTCACCATGAAGCCAATGAAACTTCAACCATGGGGCTCCTTAATTGTGTGGTCTCTTCCAAGTCCTAGCACGTAACTTTGTATTCATAATTTTTCTTTCCCTTTCTTAAAGAGGACGCCCAAACTGTGTAAGAATCAGGCCCTACAAATACTAGCTCTGTCCCGAACATCTGAAAAAGTACTTACTTGGCGCACTACCTGGCACAGAGGCAGCACCCACGACAGGGCCCCCACCGTGCCCTCGGCTGGTGCCTGGTTCCCTGTCTGTGCCTTGGGAGAAGCCTCCTCCTCTCACAGTGTCCCTTCCATTTGTTCAGGATCATTTCTTCTTCTCCTTTGTAAAAAATGAAAGTAAAACATGCTGAGAATAATTTTGTAATCACAAAACTGCCCTTTCAATTGGCCCCTGCATCCACCCCCTGACCTCACCCCCCACGAGCGAGGTGGGCCGTACCCTGGGCATAGCGCCAAGTTCTTGGCTCGGCCCTTGAGTATCTCCAGAGGAAATCAGGCTGAAGAGAGGGAAGCCAGCAGGGGGAGGCAGCATTCCCGGTGCCCAGCTTGGTCTAAGAGGCATTGAAATTCCTGGGCCGAAGTTCTGAGACAAAGATCATAATGAGACAGGAAGGTGGCATAGGAAGGAGCCTATTTGCATGACAATAATTGAACCAAGAATAGAAAGCTAGAGGGATGCAAGGGTGAGGCTGGCAGCTGAGCTGGGCGAAACCTCACAAATCAGACTACCCAGCTCCGCTCTGCAGGGGGGGTGGGGACTGAGCCCTGTGCCAGGTTTTGCGGGGAGTGAGGAGAAGGACACGGCCCCAGGGGATTGTGGGAATGCTGGCTAGGCTGCACTTTGCCCTACCCCTCCGCCTTCAGCTGGGAGCCCGCCTTTGCTGGCCTTCTCCTTTGTGGTGGGCTCTGTGGCTCCAGGACTGACTCAGTAGGCATCATGGCTGCTCAGAAAGACCTCTGTGATGCCATTGTGATTGGGGCAGGCATCCAGGGCTGCTTCACTGCATACCACCTGGCCAAACACGGGAAGAGGGTCCTCCTGCTGGAGCAGGTACTGTGTCCCCTCTGTACTCCTGACCCAAGGGACTGTTCCTCTCTCCTCCCCTAGAGAGGGGTTTCCAGAGGCAGCAGGCTATGGGGCAAGGCCAAAGGACCTAATCATCACAAATTCTGTGCAATTTGGAGCTTAGCTGCCTGGTGTGTTTTATGACAATGCAAAGAAAGTTCCACCCTCCCTAAGACCCACGTTGGGTTTCTGGGCACATTTCCTCTATTTACTGCGTCCCAGTTTCTGCTCTTGACCAAGAAGTGTCCCAGGCCCTCTTTGCTTCCTTCCTGCCATGCAGTCTTGTCTGGGCCAAAAAGGTTGATCTGGCCCAGAAAAATAATCAGTTCTGCTTTGGGTAACTTTAAGTAAAGAAAATTTTGCCTAGAGGCAAAGGCTGATTTGTCAGCCTAAAAGGTAGGATTCTTCCCTGCCTGTTCTGGCCTCTCACCTGGAAACCCAGCAGAGGCTTCTGTTTTTTCTGCCACTTCTGGATAATAGCAGCTTCCTTTTTTGATACACAGGAAATAAGACTTAGGTCTTATTTTTCCTTATAAAAAAGATGAC
This sequence comes from Equus quagga, assembly GCF_021613505.1. Classification (NCBI taxonomy): domain Eukaryota; kingdom Metazoa; phylum Chordata; class Mammalia; order Perissodactyla; family Equidae; genus Equus; species Equus quagga. Next base: position 74,032,423 of record NC_060277.1, on the reverse strand, counting down.
TCCATACAGTGCAGTCTACAGTGACCACTGCACTTGTGGGTGGGCCTCTATACCTACAGGGTCCTTCCCAGGGCAGGTCCGCCCAGCCTACCTTCTAGAAGTTTCTACCCTCTCATTCTGCCTACAGCTATCCAGGCTGGTTTTGGTCTATTCCTCTTGGTAATGAGCTGGATTGGTTAGAAAACTTTTTCATTTCTCTATCAGTTCCTCAAAGCCTGAGGGATTCCTGTCCAACCTTGCGGGAAATTCTCCATCTTTTGCTAAATCCCAAGGTGGTTTCCTTGTCCCAAGTGTTCTGAAGTCACAGAGAAATAGTCAGCATCAGCTTCCTTGTCCATAAAATGAAGGGCTAAAGTAGAAGGATCTCAAAGATTCTTTCTAATTCTGCTTCTCTCTGAGTCTAAGGATGACAGGAGACTAATAAAGGGATTTTGGGATGTGAAGGATGTTGGCAAAAAGACCCTGAGTTAATGCTACTGAAGAACTTCTGTCCTGATAGCCAAGTCAGTAACTCAGCCATAAAGGGAGAATATGTGGAAATATTTGAAGAATAAGTGCTCCTGGTTGACAGCCAGGATGAGCTGGGTAGGGTTGGGGGCAGTGCAAGGGGTGACGGCCTCAGTTGGCTCTCTTGTTCTCCACTTCCAGTTCTTCCTGCCACACTCCCGAGGAAGCTCCCATGGGCAGAGTCGGATAATCCGAAAGGCGTACCTTGAAGACTTTTACACCCAGATGATGGATGAATGCTACCAGATATGGGCCCAGCTGGAGCATGAGGCTGGAACCCAATTACACAGGTGAGGGGGGCATCCCTTGAATCATGGGGCCCAGCACCTGGTGGTGCTTTTAGTATATGAGGGGGCAGTGCCGTGAACACTTGAAATGCAGTGGAGGGACACAGGGTGTAGAGAAGTGCCAGACACATGGACGTATTCTGCTCACTGTCATTATGATCACCCCACAGATCCAGCTGGCTCCTGCCAGGCTCTGAGTTCCAGGACTGGGTTAAGACCATGTGTCCAAAGCTGGCAGAAGGTGTACTGGGAAAACCGCTGGAAAGACACTGTGGGCAGATACCCAAAGCTGGAGTTTGTATCTATGTCTCCTGGAGGCATCTGAGACTCTTCCAGGGTGGGGATTGAAATAGAATAGAAGGCTGCTGTCTTGATTCTTTATATTCATATTAGTGTCATAAAATTCACGCTGGGTCCTCACTCCCAGAGCGACCCCTATAAATCCATTTCATTCTCTTTGAATTCCTCCTCCTGTAGGAACAAGATGGGGGTGCTCCTCAGGCACCACTGCTTGCCAAGGAGTGAGCCTGCAGTCCTTTTGCCCGTAGGACTCTCTCTAACCCTTAAGACTCCTCCCTCACTGACCTTTGAAACACCCTCGGGGAAGAAGGCAGACAACTCTTGACGCAAAGGAGACTTTAACCGTGCGCCCTCTCCCCTCCCACCTTCTCTGTGGCTCTTAACTGAACTTCCTACAAAATGATGCCTCTACCCTACAGGGTGGCAGTTATTTTAATGGCCAGGAACCAAGAGGTTACTGTTCTGTTGCAAAAACACCATTAACTTAAGAACAAAGTGAAATCCATTATGCAAATACAGCTAGGGCAGCTAATTACAGATTTATTCCAGAGGCAGCTAATGCACCCAGCACCCAAATAAAGGAGCACGTCTTGCTGAGGGGTAGCCTGGCAAAGGGACCCCTCCCTGTCAGCCATCTGTGAATACTGCTGACTATCTTGTGCTAAAAGAATTGCCGAGGCCTTGGAGGGCACACTTCTTTCCAGCAGACGAGGAGGCAACTAAAAGATGTTAGGAGGGTGTCTGGAATCTTCCAGAGGGAAGACGATTCTAGAGTCAGACAGGCTTGAATTTGACTTTGTATTCTACCTCTTCCCAGCTGTGTGATCTTGGGAAAGTTTCCGTCCCTCTCTGTGCCTCATTTTTTCTCATAGGGCTTTGTGAGGATTAAATGAGACTCTTATGAAATACTTGGCACAGTGCCTAGCATCTTTCAATAAATGGCAGTTCCTTTCACCTATTCTGGGTCAGCTGTATCCTCTCTCCATTGAGCCCTGGAGGAAGAAGGGCAGGAGGAGACGGATGAGATGCAGCAACTGTGGACATCAAGGGGAATGGCTGCTGGAGGGAGGGAAAGGGACCCTTGGGTAGGAGATTCTCATAACCTCTTTGGCAGGAGGACAGCAGTTTGGAAGGACTTTGGAACCTGGCAGGCCTGGGTCCACACATCAGCTGTGGCACATTTAGCTGTGTGGTTTGGAGCCAGATCTTTAACCTTTGTGAGGCTCAGTTTTCTCGTCGGTAAAGTAGGGGTAATAATATCTATGCCATTGGGCTCTTGTGAGGATAAGTATGTCAAGGGCTTAGAATAGTACCTGATATGGGGTTGGCCCCGTGGCCGAGTAAGTTCGAGCGCTCTGCTTCGGCGGCCCAGGGTTTCGCCGGTTCGGATCCTGGGAGCCTACATGGCACCACTCGTCCAGCCATGCTGAGGCGGCATCCCACATGCCACAACTAAAAGGACCCACAACTAAAATTACACAACTATGTACCAGGCGGCTTTGGGGAGAAAAAGGAAAAATAAAATCTTAAAAAAAAAAAAAAAGAATAGTATCTGACAAATCAGCATCATCATCACCATCATCACCACATATTTAGCCCTTGTAATAAGAAACTAAGGCTGTTCTAAAAGTACTTGATGCAGGTTAACTCATTCGATTCTCCCCACAACCTGATGAGAGGGTCGCTGAGTAGTCGGGGTCTTAACCTGTTAGTGCAAATCACGGAATTACTATACTCTTAGTTTAGGACAGGGCTGGGCAACCATTTTCTGTAAACGGCCACATAGTAACTATTTTCGGCTTTGCAGGCCACACAGTCTCTGTCGCAAGTATTCAGCTCTGCCTATTACTCAATTCTGCCGTTGTGGCCCCAAAGCAGCCACGGATAACATGTAAACAAATGAGCATGGCTGTGTTCCAATAAAACTGTATTTATGGACACTGACATTTCATACAATTTTCATGCCATGAAGTATTATTCTTCTTTTGCTTTTTATCAACCATTTAAACACCTAAAAGCCATCTTGGCTTCTGCGACAGACAATAACAGGTGGCAGACTTGACTTGGTCTCTGGGTTGTCATCCGCCGGCCCCGACTTGGAAAATACCACAGCCTGGTTACCTCGTCCATTCCCGTGTCTCCAGACAAGTTCCTGCCTAAGCCATCCCAGGTCAAAAGACTGCTAACGTACATTTAAAGACCGGGACACGTCAGCACCCCTCTTAGCAGACCATCCTGCTGCCTCATCGCCCCAAGTGTGAACAATGAAGAGTGACGCGAATGTGCTTTGAAAAGCCTTTAAAGTTCGTCAGAGTGCTAGGTGTTATTATTATTGTTAACAAGGCCTTTCTTATGGCTAACCTAATTAACGCAAGCACACTAATTTATTGGGTTCTTTTACTTAGGACACAGTACAGATACTTCCCATTCCAATTCCTTTAGCTTTTGTTCTTAATTCTGATTTTCTAAACGATTCATCATCTTTGTGATTCTTATTCTCCTAGGTGCTTCTGGAAGAACTAGCACAATATCATAACCTAACTGATAGATATGAATGTATTTACTTAATGTTTTTTGATGATGATTAGAAAAAAACACCTTCGGGAGTTGGTAGTTAAGGTGGTTGCCCAATGCTTTTTGTTCTGTTCCACTGCTTCCTGTGACCGTGGCATACTAAACATGGGTGGGCTCAGGATATTTGCATATATTCTGGGAACAGACAATGATACATGTCCAGTCACAAGGTCTGAATCTTTTATGATATGTGCAGCCAGGATGCTGATACCAACAGAAATCCCAGCTCTGTGGCCCATCTCTTTCCTGCCCTGCCTTCTCCCTTTGAGTCCTACTATCTAGCTCCTGACCCGGGCTGCCCCTGCTTAGCTGACAATATCAGACAAGATCACAGCCGTAGGCAGTACAGCTGCTGGCAGAACCTGGTGGCCCCCTCCGCAGCTGCTGCTTCCTGTGTCTGCGAAGTGTCTGGCTTGTCAGCCACATCCCCTCCCTGGAGCAGTCTTTGTTAACCAATTCCACCTCGACCCACTGAGCGGAAGATGAAATGCCAAGAGCTCCTCTGAAACCAACAAAGACAGCAGCCATTACCATGTCCTGATTCCAGTCCCTTCTCCAAGGTGACTCTGAGAGCTGGCTTGCCTGGCACTTTTAACCCAGAGAGGGGAGAGCTGGAGCCCGGGATGGGAGATGGTAGATGCAGGGAGAGGTGTCTGCCCCTCCCAGTTCCTCCCCACTGCCACTTGCCTCCTGTCCTGCTGTAGTAACTGCCGGAAATCCCTGATCGCCAACTCCCTACGTCAAGTCCAGGCTTTAGTCGGGCCAGAGAGGAGTCAACAAGGCCCTTGGGAGGAATCTTCCACTGCTTCTTCCTAGTGCTGGATGCAGCTAGGGTTGACGGGAAGGCACAGTTCATACCAAATGCTTTGCACTTGGCTGCCTGAGTCCTGGGAATCGGGAGCTGCATGCTTTCCAGGGTTCCCCGACAACCCAGCCTCGCTTCAAGGTGCCTTCTTTCTAGGCCAGCCATGACCAGTCATTTCCTGGATATTTTTTTTCCTGTGATGCCCTTGTCCCTTCTCACTCTTCCCCTCCCCAAACTCTGTATCCTAGGTCTGAGCAAAGAGGAGAGGGAGGCCCAGAGCAGAGGGGTGAGAAATTGATGCAGAATGAGCAATCTGTTTATTGGGATCTAGGAAAAGCCATTAAGAAAATAAGCACTTAAATGATTTTCAATCTGCCCATGGAAGTCATCTATCTTCATTCTGGGGGGAAAAGGCCTGTTCTCCTGTCCCGGTTTTGATTGACTGATTTCCAATTCTCTAGGCATTTCCCACAGGAGCCTCTCACCTATCTCCCGTAATGACAGGCCTTTGCATTTCCAGGCAGTGTTTTACATTTATTTCCGATTTGCTCATAATGGTCAAAAATCTCTCTCCAATCCAAGGCATTTCTCCGGCAGTGCACGGTTTCCCTCAGGCCAAATAGCTCAGCTGTGATCCACGGAAAATGAGAATTTCCCAAACGCATCTTCGGACTAGGGGAGGGTCCAGTATCACAAATTCAGATGGAAAATTTCCCACTGTTAGATCAATATCTGGGCGAAAAAATAAATGCCACAGGGCCAGAGAGCTGGAGCAGAATGATTACAATCGGCACAATTACATTCATCGGCAGAATCAGCTCGCTGATTACTCCTAGGGATGGGGAGCCCCTGCTTCATCCACCACAGGACGGCTTGGGAATTAGAACGTCGCTCAGCATTTCATAATTCGACAGATTTGCCCATTGTCTTGGCATGAGTTCATTTTCCCCATAGAGTACATTTCTGTAAGAGGAGTTCTTATTTCAAGGAAAGAAGGAAGGAAGGAAGGGAGGAAGGAGGAAGGGAAAGTAACGAAATCTCAGAGTATTTGAGAGACACAGGCAGGGGTGAGAACACGCTGCTCTGGAATTTCCGGGCCAGGGATCTGACATCATGACTGCAGAGGTGAGGGTTAAGCCAGGTCTTTCCCAGAATTCTACCCAACCACAACCCCATTGGGTTTGGGCTCAAGAACATACACTTGGATGACTTCGTAATTATCCTGTTGACCAATAAATTTACTAGGGGAGTTTTCATTACCTAAGAACCAATGTGAAGTCTTTTTGGGGGCCACAGGAAAAAGACTGTCTGCTGGCCATGGGAATTTCTACAGCATCTTTCCTCTGCTGAGCTTTGAAGAGGCAGAGGCGTTCATTGCTTTCTCACCAGTGGTGAATGCTGGGTAGGCGGGGGCCGTGGCAAATGGATTGGGCACGCTGCGCGGCTCTGTGTACTGACACCGGCACCAGGGCCTGCTGCGTCCCTACCCCCTCCCAATCTTCTCTTTAATCCCCCCAACCAGATAATGTGGGATTTGGAAGCATGTAATATCCATGAGACTCCATTATAGGCTATTACGAGCTTTATACGCAGTACCTGGGGGATATACCAGGCTGATGCTGGTCACTGCACCTGCTGAAACCGAGGGGGACACAGGAGTGGTCCCAAGGGCCAAAGTGACCCTTCCATTATTTAGATCAGTTCCCACAAAAAGGGGGCTCTAGTCTATTGTGACAGAGAGATAGAAAGCATCAAAGAGAAACAGCTTTCACTCCCTTAGGGACTAAGAAACATGGAGGGAAGTGTAGAGAGAAACGAAATCATAGAATCACTGAATTAATTACTCGAGTCCTAAGAGATCATCAACTTGTGTTCTTCCATGAGAGCGCTATTGGCATTTGGGTGAGATCTCCCCAAGCATTGCAGATTTGGCATCCCTGGCCACTAAATGTGAGTGGCAATCCCCAGGCACTGTGACAACTAAAAAAATGGCCCATGCCATTGCCACATGCCCCTGGGTCAGGGGTGGTGCCAGTGTGGTGTGGAACCACCAACAGTCCAACAAGTATGTGATAACAGAGGAGAATCTGCGGCCTGGAGCAGTGAGCAATCGGAGCAAGGCCACAGAGGCGAGGCCGGGAATGGACCTTGAGCCACATCTCCCACTTTGGGACCCTTTCCACAAAATGGGCAGCCCCTGAGAAGGAACCGAGACACAGGCAGACACACAGGAAGGCACCAAACGTTATATGACAAGAAAAGGGACAGGGAAAGGTAACAGCAGACAGTGGGCTAGGGGAAAGAGAGGATAAAGAACAGAGATGAAAATAGTGAATGGGGTCAGGGGACAGGAGGAAGGGGAAGAAATCTTATCAAACTCACAGAACACCTACCACTTTCTGGGTTGGAGATCAAAGAGGACTTAGGATCTCTGCCCTCAAGGGCAGGATGGATCCTGAGGATGGAAGATGGAGGGACAACCAAACCAATAGTGAGAGCCAAGGGCAGACTTGGGAGCGGGCTGGAAAGCAGCGCAGTAACGCTGAGACTCTTAGGACAGAATTGAGGTGACTTCACCTGCGTTTTGAACGTGAGGCTGGGACTCTCCTCGATGCCTGCCCTGGGACCGTTATTGAAGAATGAGGAGCATGGCCCAGGGCCCTCATGCATACCCTCATCCAGGTGTCCTTTTTTTTTTTTAGGCAGACTGGACTACTGCTGCTGGGAATGAAGGAGAATCCAGAATTAAAGATGTTCCAGGCTACTTTGTCTAGGCAGGGGGTGGAACACCAGTGTCTTCCCTCTGAGGAACTGAAGCAACGTTTCCCCAATATTCGGATGGCCAGGGGAGAAGTAGGGCTCTTGGACAAGTCGGGAGGAGTGCTCTATGCAGACAAGGCCCTCAGAGCCCTCCAGGTGATACTGTGCAGCCCTAGGGGCAATACAGCTTCTGCTCTGGGCATCCTGGGTCCCAATCAGCCCTCCCCTGACCCCGCCGTTGGGTGAGAGCCCTTGCCCTGCCGGCTTTAGTCTTGACCTTTGGGGCAGAGCAGTTTTATACACCCTGCTGGGCCTTGTCCATATGGGAGAGGAGGTCTAGCTTCTGTGCTCTCTTTTCTGCCCTGAGGGAAGGACTCTGCCTGCCAGGGTGAATACCATACATAACCAATTCACCCTTCCCTTCTCCTGCCCTTTCAGGATGCAATTCGACAACTAGGTGGCATAGTGTGTGATGGAGAGAAGGTGATGGAGATAAAACCAGGGCTCCCAGTCACCGTGAGAACCACCTCCAAGAGGTACCAAGCCAAGAGCTTGATCATCACAGCAGGTCCTTGGACCAATCAGCTCCTCCGACCCCTGGGACTTGAGCTGCCTCTCCAGGTAAGGGGAGCTGGAAGCCTGAGAGCTGGCACTGATGAGAAGAAACCTTGGAGCCAGATGGACTCGAGTTTGAATCCTGGATCTGCCACTTGTTAGTGGACAAACTTGGGCAAATTTGTTCATCTCACTGAGCCTCAGTTTTATCACCTGTAAAATGAGGGAGAGGGCTGTTGGAAAATTAAATTAAATGATGTATATAAAGACCTTAGGAGACAGCCTGGCCTATAGTAAGCACTAGTAAATATGAGATATTATCTGGAGATAGAGAAGTACAGATGGGTGCAGTTATGGAAGAAGACTAAGAATAGGGGACAAGACAGAGATTCAGAGATTTTTGTGCATCATAACAAAGTGTAACTTGTAAAGGACATGAGGATTAGGTGAAACAGGATGGATGAGTTAAGCGGGGCATCCAGGCTTGTATTAAAGGGCTACAAGACCTCAGGAGAAACTGCTCCATTGTCTGTAGAGCTCCATGGCTTTCTCTTTATTTCCTGTTTCCTCTCCCTGCCTCAAGACCCTGCGGATCAGTGTGTGCTACTGGCGAGAGAAGGTTCCCGGAAGCTATAGTGTGTCCCAGGGCTTTCCATGCTTCCTGGGCCTTGGCCTCAACCTGGCCCCCCACCACATCTATGGGCTGCCCTCCGGAGAGTACCCAGGGCTGGTGAAGGTGAGTGGAAAGGCTGAGAGGAGGCTAACAGGGGCCCACACAGATTTGGGGCAGCTGCTCTAACTTTGCTCTCAACAGACTCCCTCAGATCCCGGTAGGGCAGCAGCAGGAGTCTGCTTCACTGTTGGCTATCTGCTACTCACTACCACCCCCCCCCCCCCCCCCCCCGCCGCCGCTGTCCTGAGGCCCCACAAAGGGAGCCCCTCCTTAGCAAACACATGGGTGGCAGGGGAACGGACAGCTAGGCAATAAGCGGCACCTGTCAGGACTGGGGAAGGCTGGGATGATGGATGGGGGCGTTCTGTGCACAAGCCTGCTCCCTGGGCTGGGTGGGTGTGCGGGAAGGCCAGCCCTCGCAGCTCATACTACTCTGATTGGGAGCCAGGTCTGCTATCACTACGGCAACAAGGCAGATCCAGAGGAGCGGGACTGCCCCACGGCATTCTCGGACATCCAAGACGTCCAAATCCTGAGTCACTTTGTCAGAGCTTACTTACCTGACCTGGAGCCCGAGCCTGCCATTATGGAGCGCTGCATGTACACGGTAAGGGTGTGGGCAGCCGGGCCAGGCCCTCCCACAGCCCTGGAGGACAGGGCAGGGGACAGACAGGCCTTGCGCTGCTCAAGCCTGACTCTATTTGACCCCTGACGTAGGATGTGACTTGAAATAAATGAGCTCATTTCTGTGGGTCGGTTCACCTCTACCACAGAGGGCCTATTGGAGGTTATTCATATTCCTTCTCATTAGGAAACCAGGCTTATGCCTGGCAGTCCTTCACTATGTTTCCCAGAAGAGCTCTAAAAGATTTTTTGGCAAGATGTTCTAGTTGAGCAGGCCTTAGGGACAAAGAGAAGAGACAGATGTCACCAGGGCCTGAGGCAACTTGGCTAAAGTTAGTTTACACGCATTAACTGAGTACCTACTGTGTTCATAGCTCTGTAGGAGAAGGGAGGCAGATGGACAAATAAGAAAGACTGGCATACCCAGAGCGGGCACGGGCTTGCAGAAAGCATTCCTGTGCCTCATTCCCATTCTTTCTGGAAAGAAATCCAGCCTTCTGAGCCTGCAGTTCTTCCTCCTCCCTCTATCCTCGGAGGACACAGGTGTGATTGTTTCTTTCTAGAACACCCCTGATGAGCACTTCATTCTTGATCGACATCCAAAGCATGACAACATTGTCATCGGTGCTGGATTCTCTGGTGAGCCTGAGAAGGGGCAGATGGGGTGCTTACCTTAGTGCCAGGCAAGATGGTGTTTTCCACATCCTTGGCTGGCTAGATAGGATGAAAGCCTAGACCTTGAGTGTATAAGGGGGCTGAGCAGGGCAATCAGAGAAGAAAGGGTCCTCATGGTGGAAGGCAACTTCTGGCTTTGGGATGCGACCAAGAGGAGAGAAAGCTTTAGCTGAGGACTGTGTAGTGGACTTCCAGAGAGCCTACCCCTGTCTCTGAGGATGCTTGACAACCCTGTCTCCTTTCCCTAGGGCATGGATTCAAGCTGGCCCCTGTCGTGGGGAAGATCCTGTATGAATTAAGCATGAAATTAACGCCATCCTATGACTTGACACCTTTTCGAATTAGCCGCTTCCCAGGCCTGGGCAAAGCCCACCTTTGACCCCTGGCCGGCAGCCTCCCTTCTGTGCACAGGAGCTGGGAGTAAAGCCACCTGCTGGGAAAGGCCTCTCAGATGAAGGAAGTGGCTGGGAGATGTCATCCTTTTCTCCTGCCTCTCTTGAGTCCCTTGTAAACACCAGATGACTGTATCTACCTTCTTCCCCTGGCCAGCTCCCCATCCCCACTATGTTTTTTCTTCTGGAAGGTCAATCAGATATTCTCTAATCACAGAGTGATAAGGACCTTTGAGACAGATGTCTCAATAAGGAGAGGGCACAGGGACTAGCTCAGGAGACCACAGCAGTTGTTAAAAATCTCTTTGCTAGGACATTTGATAAACTTGGGATGAGTTTGACTCAAGCTGCCCAGGGGAGGATAAACAAGATGATTTGTGGATCACTACCACCCTTAAAGTTCCTTTTCCTGAAACTAGAGCCACCCTTCACCACAAACTCCCACAAAATCTGGCTCATCTTGGGGGCACAATAAATGGTTGTTGAAAAAAAATGTGTTGAACAAACAGATAAATAAAGAAATAATTGCATTGCATTAAAGTCCATGGTGGGCTTTATTTTCCATGTGACCTTATTTCTCACAGACTTTAATTGTCTCAACCAGCACCACAGAATCCATTACCCCAGGAGTCCTTGGGATCTTTATCCCCTCAGTGCACTGCACCCTCTTCCTCTGGATTCTTTGTCTGCTTCTCATCCTCTCTCTGGCTCTGAAAAGATGCTCGGCTCCCCAGTCTCTCATTAAGGTGTATTGTCAGGTCCTTATGAAGATGGAGCTGTTATACCAGAAAGAAAGAGAGAGACACACTCGCTTAGAAACCCTGTTCAATGTTTGAATGTTAAATGTGCCATTTTATTATCATTAGGATTGCTCCCACTTAATGAAATGGCATTAGTGCCGAGTCGGCTGGCCTCCTCGCACTAATTGCTTTGGAAGGGAACAGGCTCATAACTACCCCAGGGTGGGCGGAGGGGCAAGGGTGTAAACAGGGATGCAGGCAAGGCTGAATGTGCTCACACGGAACCCGGGCAGGAGGATCTCCAGACCAGGCCAGCTTGACCCGAGGAACCTGAGTTAAAGGGCTCTGGGGAGAGAAAAACTGGGAGTGGGTGGGGTGGAAATGTTAGGAGGAGTCACTGAGGGGAGAAGAGTGGGAAACGGGAGTAAGAGTAAAAACGTTCCCAAAGGAAATACAACACAGAGGAAATTACTCTTCAACTGCCTTACAGGCCTAGGCACGTGGATTAGACCGATTTCTCCAGGGAGTTATAAAAGCCCCATCCCACACTTTACACCAGATCTGCTTTTTATGCGCTCTCAGATGGTTTCCTGAACCTCAGCCTCTATAAAGTGGGAATCACGTCTGTAAAATGGGAATAGTGCAACACGGATGAACTTTTAAGACACGATGCTGAGTGAAATAAGCCAGACACAGAAGGACACGTACGGTTCCACTTACAAGAGGTACTTCAAGCAGTCAAATTCATAGAGACAGGAAGTAGAATGGTTGTCTCCAGGGGCTGGGGGGCGGGGGGGGGCTGAGGAATTAGTGTTTAATGGACACAGAGATTCAGTTTGAGAAGATGTAAAATGTTCTGGAGATGGACGGTGGCTAAGGTTCACAACATCATGTCTTACACAACACGAACACAAACGTGGTTTAAGCGAGTGTACTTAATGCCATTGAACTGTACACTTAAAAATGGCCAAAGTTGGGCCGGTCCCGCGGCCGAGTGCTTAAGTTCGCGCTCTCCGCTTCGATGGCCCCGTGTTTCACCGGTTTGGATCCTGGGCGCGGACATGGCACTGCTCGTCAAGCCATGCTGAGGCGGCATCCCACATGCCGCAACTAGAAGGACCTACAACTAAAAATACACAGCTATGTACCAGGGGGCTTTGGGGAGAAAAAGGAAAAATAAGATCTTTAAAAAAATATGGCCAAAGTGGCACATTTTATGTTATGTACATTCTACCACAATAAAAAAGTGGAATACCACCAACCAATGCTACAGGAATGTGTGAGGATCAGATAAGATCATTCACCCATTTGTTCAACAGACAAATCTTTATTGAACTCTGTATGTGCAGGCACTGTGGATGCATCCATGGACAAAGCAGATGAAAATCTCGGCTCAAGGGCTGGCCCCGTGGCCAAGTGGTCAAGTTTGCGCGCTCCACTGCAGGCGGCCCAGTGTTTCGTTGGTTCGAATCCTGTCGGCAGACATAGCACTGCTCATCAAACCACGCTGAGGCAGTGTCCCACATGCCACAACTAGAAGGACCCACAACGAAGAATATACAACTATGTACTGGGGGGCTTTGGGGAGAAAAAGGAAAAAAAATAAAAATCTTTAAAAAAAAAAAAAGAAAAGAAAATCTCAGCTCTTGTGGTGTTTGCAGTCCAGTGAGGAGAAGACGCATAAACAATATGTAGAAGTAAACTGTATTATACGTTAGAAGGTGGCAAGTGCATTGGGGACAAAACAGAGCAGGGTGAGGAAGGTAGAGAACGATGGGGGAGGGGCCTCCTTTTTGACAGAGGTCGTGGGAGCAGGACTCGCTGAGGAGGGGCATTTGGGCAGACTAGGAGGAGAGGGAGTGCGCCAAGCAGATATCTGGATGCAGGTAAGAGAATGTGGTGAATTGCAAAACTAGGTATTGTGTTATCACTGAGCTGGAGAGAAAAAGCAGGTACTGAGAGGCATCAGTGTAAGATCCTGCCAGCCCCGAAGCTGGCGAAGTTGGGGAGAAAGGGTGTTGGGAACCTCTCTGTCTCCTTCCACAGCTGTCCGCAGTTCCCTCTGCCTCTGCTTTTCTCAGTGTCACTCTCCTCCCCCAGCCAGCTGCAGCTCCCCTTCCAAAATATCCAGTCTTATTCAGCTTGCTGGTGACAGCTAAGGAGGAGACCAATGTCTAGAGAAGGCCGAGAAAGGACAAGTGGGGGATGCTGACTGAGCCCTGCCTGAGCTGGATGAGGCCCCTTACAAATGAGTCTGTGTGTCCTAGAAACAGGGTGCAAGGAAGGACAGGGGCAGGGGCATGTGGAGGAGGATGAGTGTGTGTGGGAGGGATGAGGTCAGGGAAGAGTGGAGAAAAACAGGAATGGAGAAGAGGAAACCGGCAATCTGCAGGCCAAGAAGGCAGACAATGACCTCCAGGGATGCTGCAGTGCCCCAAAGCCAAAGGAAACAGTCCGGATGCCCAAATGGGAGGAACTGAGCATTTCTTATTAGGGGTGGGGTGCGGGCATAGAGGGGAAGAGGAGACGTAGGGAATACAGAGTCTACGGGCATAGAGGAGAGGACAGCCATTGTCAAAGGGGTCGGAGGACAACTTGAGGGTGTTAGTAACATTGATGGATTTGCCAAAACAGACCTGCTGGCATTATCTCCCTGCTTCCCTTCTGCTTGAGCGTGGCCAGGCATCGCCTTTCAGGCAGACCCTACATATCTTCAAGATGGGAGAAAATCAAAATAAATGTGGCAGGCAATAAGAGACCTCTGGAAGGGCAGCTGGGGTCTGCACAGGCTGCAGGGGAGAGATAAGGGCAGCGAAGAGAAAGAGGCCGGCATGGTTGCCAACAAGACTAAGGAAGACAGAGGCAGGCTAAAAATAGATTGGGGGGGAGGGAGGCAAGCTAGTCTAGAAAAGAAGGGAAAGCGGAGGCAATCGATGCCATTGCGACTCTGACCCAGTTCTTCATCTCTCAGCTTCACCAAATTGAAAATTTAGGGGGTGATGAGAAAAAGGGTGCACAGAGAGGAGAGTCAGGGGAAAGGAAAGCAATTTGAGTCCTAAGACCTAGGCAACTGTGGGGTGCAAATCAGTAATCATGATGTGGAGAAGAGGAGGTACAGAGGGCAGTCAACACAAGCTAAACCCTCAGAAGAGTTTGGTCTCCTAGAACACATTTTTTTTTTTTTTTTTGGAGGAAGATTAGCCCTGAGCTAGCATCTGCTGCCAATCTTCCTCTTTTTTTTTTTTTTTTTTTTTGCTGAGGAAGACTGGCCCTGAGCTAACATCCGTGCCCATCTTTCTCTACTTTATACGTGGGACGCCTGCCACATCATGGCTTGCCAAGTGGTGCCATGTCCACACCTGGGATCTGAACTGTTGAACCCCGGGCCGCTGGAGTGGAACGTGTGCACTCAACCACTGCGCCACTGGGCCGGCCCCTCCTAGAACACATTTAAGACAGGAGTGTGAATCTAACTTGGAAGGAGGTTCAGTTGTCTAGAAAGGTAAAAGGAGGCAACAAGGACAGGTTAGTCTGGAGACAGCAGGCTGGAGAGTGACTTGACGCCTACGTTTTACTTCTCAGAGTAGCGACTAAAGAGAATTTGGTTGTTGGATGTTCCATTTCAATGGTAGGCTTCCAGTGCAGCAAGAGAGATTTAGGTTAGACCTCAGGAACTCCATCCCACTAAGTAGATTTGTGAGGTATTAAAACATGGATATAAGCACTCTCATGGTATTCTTTCCTTGAAAATTTTTAAAAATGAGAAGCCCATCTATTTGGACCTAGATGGGCTTGCCTGAAGGCCAGGGCCTCCCCACAAAACCTCTGGAAGACTCTGGCTAGAGAGGCGAGCTGGGATTTTTATTACCCTGGAGTATCTGGGCGAGCACCGAAGGCTGTGAATGGACGCACTGCCGGGAGGGGGAGGCACGAAGCAGGCTGGATCTGTCAGAGGCTGGGAGAAGCAGCAGGGACAAGGGGCAGGATTCTAACACGCAGGACCCAGTGGCATTTACATAACTTTGAATAATGAATAAGCCGGGCTCTTGAGCTCCTAGTCAGCTTGCTCATCTGCATCTTTATTAAGCTTTATAAATGATTCAGCTCCCTACCCCTTCTCCCCAGCCCCTGCCCAGCCTGCCCCAAGCATCAGGGTAGTTGATTGCTCATTATTTTAGACAAGATTTGTTTCACCAACATTCAGTGAGGCGTGGAGTGGGGGACACAGGAGGGAGGAACAAATCCAAAAGGCAGGCGGAGTGGAGGGGCCAGGGAGCGAACAGAAGCAGAAGCCATGGGCAGGCAGGGGCGAACAGCTGTGAACTCTTAAACGCTCCTGGGGCCAACGTCTCCAAGAGAAGAAGGTTTTGTAGATTCCCCGAAATGTGCTGGGTTCAAGTCCCACTCAGTCTCAGGTTTCCTTTACACCTGCTGCCAGGCCCCCGGCAGGCCCCTCGCACGGCTCGGCGTGGCGCTGAGCCACTTGAGCAGCCAAACGAGTACAGCCCCCAGGGAAGTTCTCACTTTTTCCTGAGGCAGGAATTTTGCTATTTTCACGAAAAAAAATCTGCCACGCTTGCAAGGCAAGAACAGGCACCTCGTGTATTAGGGGAGAAAGAGATAGGAACAAGCACACGTGGTACGTGAATTTGTAGGGAAAAAGAATGCTGTGTCTACAGAGACGTGGAGCCCACCTTAAAAAGGAGCCTGGAGAAGGTGGGCAGCCCTCCACCCATCCAGGTAGGCACGTTGGTGCCAACTGCTGTGGGAGCTGCCTGGTCCACTGGCTAGAGGCACACAGAGGTATTTAGCCGCCGGCTGAGGAGGAGTTGGCAGGAAACTGACAGAGGGAAACGGAGAGCATTTCTCAACCCTGGCTGCACATTAAAACCACCCAGGGAGCTTTAAAAAATATGATCCTTGGGCCCCACCCAAGGCCGGTTAAAAGGGAATCCCTGAGAGAGAAGGCCCTGAGCACGGTATTTCTTAGAAAGCGCCTCAATGTTGTCTGGATCCTGATTTGAACAAACTAACTTTACATAAATATAATTTATTATATCTTATATTTATATATTAATTTAATTAGAAATTACTTTCTATTCTATGTATTATTATATTCATATAATTTATTGTTAATATATCAACTAAAATCAGGGAAATTTAAACATTGACTGGCTAGTTGGTGTTAAGGAGTTATTGATAATTTTTTTAGGTGTGCTAAGAGTATTGTGATTACATTTTTTTAGAGTCTTCTTCTGTTTTGAGGGACAGACACTAAAGTATTTCTTAATAAGGTGATGTCATATCTGGGGTCTGCTTCAGAATAATCCAGTGAAGGGAATGGGGAGGTAGGCAGAGGTGTAGATGAAGCAAGATTTGCTGTCTTGACAATTGCTGAAGCTGCTTGATAGATAAAGAAGTTCATTATACTGTTCTTTTAACTTTTTGTATACAAAACAAAACAAAAACAGCTCCTTGAGTGTTTCAAATACGCAGCAGGGTGAGAGCCACAGAGCCAGGCACTCAGCAGGACAGGGGACACCCTGGCATCTCTGTGAGCACAGCCTGCTTCATGGAGAACAGGTTTGTGTGACCCTAAATGATGGGTGAGGGCTCTGTCCTCCCAGCCCCTGGGCCTCAGGGGCCACTGGCGGGAAACCATATATGGCAGTTAGAGATGCAACTGGGGAGTCCAAAGGCTCTGCAGGCTTCTTCTGTGGCTAGTATAGCCGCTGAGGCCTCAGAGCCCCCACCCTCTGTGCCCCAGACCAGGCGGGGGGACCAAGGGGAGCTGCCTGGGAGGCACCCAGAGCAAAGAGTCAGCGTCCTCTTCTCTCGGTTCCTGCCCTCTCCTGACTGACTCCACGGGAGCCGGACCCCCATCTCAGCCGGCACCGCCCGACTGCCATCACCACTGCTTCCCTGCGCTGCCACTGCCGGACGGGACCGTCTGCCTCTGCCAGGGAACATTAGCCCAGCTGACTTCATCTAGGAGGGGAGGGAAGCTGAACACCAGTCCGCAGAAGTACGGGCACCCAGGCACCCACTCCCAGCTGCTGCGGGCAGAGCTGTCTGAGCGGAGGAGAGATTCGCTGGTAGCTTGATCCCATTTGCATATCACTCCTTTAATGAACAAATGCAAATGAATCCCAAATTCTCAGTTTTCTACTACCTCCGATGGGTGAGATCTCCTCACACTTGTCCCTGACATGGACCAACCATTCCCACGTTCTCCACACGCTCTTGAGAAATTGCTTCCCGCCCTGCTGAGGTGAACGGTTCCCTACCGCGCCACCCCGCGCCCCCTCCGCAACGCAGAACTCAGCCCCGCCCCCCTGCCCAGGCCCCCGCCCCCACCCCAACCCCTCGGCACCACCAGCTCGGGCATCATGCTCGGTTTGGGGCTCTATCTGTCTTCTCCGCTCCATTACCTTCCCCTGATGGCCTCTAGGGGCTGGGGAGAGGAGAGAGTTGGAGGGGGTCTATTTAAGAGATTTTTGGAATCTGTGCCTGCTCATCACCCGCTGCCATGAGTTATTTCAGCGCCGATGTTTGTCTCGAGCTGATTATTCCAGCCCGAGAACAGGTGGAGCAGCCTGCGGTGGCTTATTCGTCAGCCAAGGCCATCTGTTCCCAACAAGCTGAGATTTGTAGCTGATTTCTACTGGGGAGCAAGGAGTGGGGGCGGGGAGGGAGATGAAGATCACCCCACGCCCCAGAGGACTTCTCCCAGACCTTCTGCAAGGCCTGAACCGCCAGGCGCCCCCTTCTAATACCAATCCCTTCTCATTTTCCCCGAGAACTCCCTGGCCACTTGACTCTCTGAAACAGCGAAAATACTTTGTCCTTAAGGGGCTAAACCTTCTTAGAGGGAGTCAGGTGTGAGAAGCACAAATCCATCAGCCAGGCACAAAGTCTGGCCACTGAGCCATGTCCACCCTGACAGATCTTGAAAAGAAAAAAGTATAGTGTGACAAAAATATCCCAAATGACCTTCTTGACTCTTGGCTTCGGCTTCTCCTCACCCCGCTGCATCTCCAGTCTCTTCTACAACACCAGTCTCTCCTCACCTGAACCTGTCACCTGCAGGGCTCCAGGCTGCAGGGGAGAGGCTCTTCTCTCCCTCCTCCCCGCTCAATAGCCTGTTCAAGTTCCACCCTCCAATCTGTTCCCCTTCAGCTTCCACTCTCAGCCATGCCAAGAGATGCCTGCGGCTTTAAGAACGGCTTTCCCTGAGCAAGGGATCAAAGCAGTTTCTAGGCAGCTTGGCCACATGGTTTACCCTCCAAGGCTACTATTTCTAAATATGAAATGCTGGGAAAGAAGCTGCTCTTATAGTCACACTAATATGACAATTGGGGGACTTCTTTGATGTTTGGCACAGACACACATCTGTACTGACTTAAAAAAAAGTAGGAAAACTCTATATTATAAGCACAGATACTTCATCGGTAACGCCACATCCCTAAATAAAACTATTTCTAATTTTCAGGGTCCCTTCTCATATTAACTCATCTGTATTTTCACGTGTACGTTTGTCATGTGCACATGTTCCCATTCTCAGAGCTGTCAGGCTGCCTCACTTTCTAGTTTGTTCTCTAGGCTTATTTTGCCAGTTCATGGGAGCAGAAGATTCTTTTCTATTATTAAATCTAGCCCAGCGGCTCAGTATGTGGTCCCCTGGAAAGAACAGCCCCCACAGATGAGCTCCAGGACCCTCAGAGGCAGGCCATGCGACCTGTGCTTTTAGTGCAGACTTTCTGGCGTAGTGCTGCGCACGAGGGTCACTCTCCTTTGCTCTCCAGAGGACGATATTCCCATGGGGGCCAGAAGCAGCCCTCAAGCAAGGGTGCCAACCTGAATCCGATGCCAGTCGCAGCATTCATTATGAGCCATGAGGCCTGTTTCAACACATACCATTTTATATTTGCCTGGTTATCAGGCGTTGACCTGTCTTTCAGAGACCTAACATTTCTGAAGCTATTGGCTTCATCTTCCCTGAACCAGGATGGGTTTTTTTTTTAACTCCTTTTTTTTTATTCTCCACTTTCAAATTCCCTAGCGTCGTCTTCCCCAAATCCATTTGCTTCTTTTCCTAATCTAGTCAGATCATAGATGTGGCACAAAACATATAAAAATTTATTAAAATGTGGAAACTCTTTGACTCTTAAGCCACCTCAAATATAATTTGCCTAGACGGTGTCAAAACTTAATATCCTTTTTGAGGTTTTTTTTCTTGGTAAAACTGTCATAGCTGACTTTTGATATCTAAAGCAAATTCTATCTGAGCATTTAAGTATTCCACTGGGAGATTTATGTCACTGACTTCACTTGCAAAGCACACATCCTTTTTGGAATCTCCCTTATGTATATGACCCGTCACTGGGGTTTATACTACGGAAAACTCAATTGCTTTGTAAAATTCCTTCTAAACGAATTTGTTTAGAAGAAACAAATCTAAAATTCCTTATAAACAAATCAAATCCTTGTTAACTCCAAAATGGCTACTGCTCTGGAAATCACTCCTCTCAGATCAAATCTCAGAGAATGGTCTGGACTTTTTTCTGTTGTACGGTAATGAAATTAGATTGAGGCGAATATAGCTTAAAATATGCATTCCGGGCCATATGGAACTGTTATTCATATTGTTGGCACAGCGCGCGTGAAGCACAAATGTGATAATATACGGGGGATGCTCTGAAAATTGTAAGGAGCAACACACATGTGAGGTTGACATTTACCCATCAAATTGCCAAGAATTGTTTCCTTCCTAAGGCCAGGCCTTGCTGAATACCAGGTACACAGCCATTTGAGATGAGGATCATGAGAGGGATTCTTGGCTTTCTCGCCTGTCCAACTTCTGCCTCTGACAAGGCCAGAATAGCTTGGGGACGTCTGGTCAGTTGCTGGAACCAAGCTGAGGACCCTGCTAGGACAGACGTCAGCTCTCTGTGCCTCAGTTTCCTCAGGGGGACGACATTTCAAAGAGTTGTGATAATGGTTAAATGAGATTATGTGGATAAAGTTCACAAGCACTGGAGACACAGGAAGTGTCAACAAATGGCAACTATTATTGGTTTCATCCTCCTCATCCCATGGGTCACTAGTGACAGGCCAGGAAGGGCCCCATCAGCCCCAGTCGCTACTCAGCCTCAGCTCCTGCCGAGGACTTCCAAGAGCCCTTAAAAGGGCCGGAAACAGTAAAGCAGAGACCGGTGCTCAGCCTCTGGACTCCTCAAAGGGTAACGCCGGCGGGTCCGCTGCTTAAGAACCTCTTAAGGGGCGTGGCTTTCGGGAAGAACCTCCAGGCGGGGGCGGAGCCAAAGGCCCGGCGCTCCAGAGGCCGAGGTCATGCAAATGAGATATGAATATTCTAATATACTCCATTCTCCCAGTGAACCCGAGGGCGCTTGCCTGAACTGGCAGAGCGGGCGAGGGAAAAGGGGAGGACGTGAAGAGGACTCAGAGGCGCAGCCCGGCTGCTGGACCGAACCGACCCCAGAGAGACCTCGCGCTGGGAGAAGACGGCCCTCCCCTAGCACCGGGATCCAGCCGCCCGCTGGCGCCGCCCGTGGGTCCTTCTGGCTCCCCACCGAGGGAGATGAAGCCGGGGCGGGGCGGGGCGGGGCGGGGCGGGGAAGGTTCTGTTGGTAGCAGTGAGGGGCTCCTGCGAACTCAGGAGCCAAAAGGTTCTTGCCAGCAATTGCAGCTTGTTTTACAGATGGGGAAACTGAGGCCCAAGATGGTAAGCCCCTGCTCCAAGGTCTCAGTGCCTGCGGCAGAAGCGCTCAGTTTAGCAGGTTTTGTTCGTCTCTTTTTGTTTTCACTGGGCACGTGGACAACACTCCGTAGGTGAAAAAGCTGCAGCCCCATACGCGCAGAACTTGGTACATTACCGAGCATGGGACTGCCCATCAGGCCAGAGGATTTAGAAAAGAGTACTTTCTGGGGAAAGATGAAAGGCGTTGGGGTGGCAGCCAGTAGCAGGCAAGACGAATTATCATAGACCGGCCTGGAATGTGTTGCTATGTAAAAGGTGATGAAGTGTTCCACCTTCCCCGAGAACCAGCTCAGAGGAAATGAAAGGGGAACAGAGAGGATCCGGGCTAGATTTAAGGCAGCATTTTCTCCCAGGGATGATAATGGGGCCCTTCATTCAGTGACCAAGGAAGGCTGTGGACTCGCCCCCCTCCCTCCCACTGCTGAGGCCTTTGGGAATCAATCTCCCTGCGGTCACACAAGGGCCAGCCTGGAGGACAGGAATGAAGGATTGACTTTGAAAAGTCCCCTCCATTCAGGTAGGAGATCCTTTCCCTGAATGGGCCTCCTGGGCTCTCTGCTGAGGATGAGGACAGCAGACGTGCTGGCTCTGGGGCCCTGGGGGGAGAAGCTGCAGTCATGGCATCGCTTGCAACACGCTCCCTGCCAAATTGATTCAAATTGGCTTGGATATGAACATATGATTAAAGGAGCGGCGCAATTCATTTATCAGGAGAGATTAAAGAGCGGCATCTGCGCAGCCTAGCTGGGGGACAATTAAGGAGCAAATAGCTAAGTGTCTGTGCCACCAGGCATGGGGGCGGGGCCTGGGGGGAAGGACAACTGGCATAATCTGCCAAGAGGACACAGGACAAAAGGAGGTAGTTCAGGAGTCACTGCATGCCACTGTGGTCTCTGGGCACAGACTTGGTACCTTGGGGAGCCTCAAAGGGCTTTGGTCCCCGCCCAAGCCTCTTATCCAGGAGTCAGAGCCATCCCCAGGGTCTGAGATTAGAGAGGAGGACCTAGTGAGGCGGCTTTGAGCCTGGCACAGGGACAGACTTGCTGCCTGGTTTGCGGGAATCACTTACATGTTAGGGACCAGAGCTACCCGTTTACAGGTGAGGGCAGGAGCTCACAGACCTCTGAAGGCACCCCCAAAATAGAGATGGGTTTTGATGGCCCTGCAGGCCCCTGGACTCCCCTGGGGAGTTGGTGCTGAGGGAATTGCCTCCGTCTCCCAGCCCGGAGCCCAGCACCGTGGCGGAGGGGCTTTGCTGCAGCTTGGAGAAGCGCTGATCATGTGAGGTGCTGTCTGGCTTCCCCAGGCGGCCTGTGGACTTCCCTACCCCCACCTGTTGTTCTCGGACTCAGGGCCTTTGGTCAAGGTTTGCTTTCTTCCCAGCACACCTGTCTGCAATATCTACCTGTGGAAGTGCTATCCTTTCAAGCCCCAGCTCCAAATACCAGCTCCTTTTAGAAGCCTTCCCAGTCGTCCCCCACCCCCTTGCAGTGAGTGTCTCCCTTCATAATATTCCCAAAGTAACTTCTTCATCCTTCTGTATGTCTCATGTAATTATTTCCACCTGGGTCTGCCCTGGCCCTAATCCACGAGCCGCTGGAGCACAAACACTATGATTACTCCTCCCCACTCACCCCCAGCTTGCACATATTGGTAGGTGTGGTACATATGTTGTGTGTCTGACTCCTCCGATAGAATATCCACTTTATGATGCAGGGGAGCTCATCCATCCCCAGCACTTAGACCAAGCCTAGACCACAGCAGGCAGTTATGAAATATGACTGTTGAGCGAATGGATAAATGAATAATAGAAGTTCTCTGACTCGAACAAAGCCCTCTGCCCCAGGCCAGGCCACTGGAGACTGATGTTGGACTTTCCAGTTAACCAGACGCCTGTGTCACATGGGTGAACAGAGTTGGGGTCTTGTCTATGGGTAGCAGGGACTATGTCATTACTAGTTCTGGGAGAAACAGAAAATGCACCAAGCTATTTGAAAGCAGGAGTGAAAGATGAGTGACAGAACTGAACACGAGGAGCCAGCAGTTTAAAAAAATAAATAACTTCACTTTTACTACCTTCTCTATTCAACCTTGGGGGGCAGTGGAGAGGGGCGGTCTCTTTCATTCAAGATGGACCCACTTTACACTCTCTCCCACTCATTTTGGGGGTGTCTTTTCTCCTTCCTTCCCTTTCTGGGTGGTGACATCACCAGAGCCTTGGCATTAGGGCTGTCTGATACCCTTTCCCATCTACTTACCCAAACCAGGGGAGTCTGATTGGCCAGCTGTAAACACTATGCAAGCAGGGATTGGAACTGGTCACATTACAGAAGGTAGAGGAGGAGGAGGGACTCATTTGTTTCTTGCCCTTCTGCATGAGCTGCTTCTTAGCTGTCCGTGAGGGCACCAAGTGTGGACTGGGTCACGAGGCAGAGACTGAGCAGGGAAGCCTGCACTCCCAGCCTATTCAAGTGGCCCTTTGGCCACTGGGCTTGGGGGCCAGAGAGAGTTCTGCCAAGTTTTGATCAAAAAGTCATCTGTGGAATGACTACAATTAAACTTAAAAAAAAAAAAAAATCGAGAGGCCAGCCCTGTGGCGTAGTGGTTAACTTCAGTGCGCTCTGCTTTGGTGGCCCAGGTTCCCAGGTTCAGATCCTGGCTGCAGACCTACACCACTTTTCAGCCATGCTGTGGCAGTGTTCCACATATAAAGTGAAGGAAGATGGGCACAGTTGTTAGCTCAGGGCTAATCTTCCTCAAGCAAAAAAAGGGGAAGATTGGCAACAGATGTTAGCCCAGGACTAATCTTCCTCAGGAAAAAACAAAATAAAAATAAAATAAAAACAGCTTGCATCCATCCCTTAAAAAAAAAGTTAGAGAAGATAGGATCTCTGTAATTGGTGAGATTTAAGAATCAGAGGGACCTCAACATTCCCAAGTGGAGGTCAGGGTGGGAGGTGGCCTGGACGGCTCTGCCAACCTAAATTACAATCCACAGGCTCTTAACATAAAAGGGGGGGGGTTATGTCTTCTTTGACCAATCCTCATCCCATTTCCTCTGCCTGCCCCAAATGACCTACCAAGGCTCTCTGAGTGGCACTGGTCTGACGTGAGAGCAGGCTGGAGACCAGCGCGATTCCCCTACGTCCCCACTAGAATCCTGACTCTCCTCCCTCGTGACCACCCTGGACTTTACCTGAGCCTGAAGGAAGAGGCAGGAAAATTGGCAGAGCCAGGAGGAAAAGGACATTTATTTCCATACATCAGGTAAACAGGGAAGAGAGAGCACAGCCCAATGAGTACAAACCAATTGCAGGAGAGCGGGGGGGGGGGACAGCAGATGGGAGCGGCACCAGGCACTGCCCTTGGGCCCCCAAGTCTGGTGGTGTTGGCAGGATAACCTTTAGGGTGGGAGCTGGGACCGGCAGGCCGCATGTTGTCACATCTGGGATAAGTGTGTGGGAGCAGGGTGATTGGAAGAAAAATGACTCAGGCTCAGAACATAGGGTGAGGACTCATGTCTAATACCCATTAGCACTGACCAAAACTTCCATCTTCAGTTCTTCTGATCACAAGCCCTCAACCCAAGGCCTTCCCTCTCAAGTTGAGCTTAAGGTCCAGGCACCCCGGACAGAGTGGGAGGGAGGCAGTGCTTGGATAAGCCCCGAAGTGGTGTAGGTGGAATGGGTTTACTCTTAAGTAGGTCATTGCACTTAACACACTGATGAGACGAAGAGGGCTGGGGGCTGGAAGTTCCGGATGGTACCCATGCACCTCTGTCTCTGTAGGCTTGTTTAGCCCAAACCCAGAAGCACCTGAGAGCCCCTCCCCACGCAGACCCAGCTCTGCTCATCGGTTTCTCCAGCTGCACAGAGAAAGGACTGCTCTCTGAAGAGTGGAGATGAGATTCCCCTACTCACTCCCCGCGGTCCCAGCTGCCACTGCAGCTCCCTCCCACTCTCAGGGATGCAGCTGTGATGGAGAGGTTGGGTATTTAAATTAAAAAGTAAAAAGACAGCAGGCACTGAGAAGAGAAAGCCCTCGCCCCAAGCCAGGGGGAAGGAATTGCTGTTCCTGCCCCTAACTCCTCCCCATGGACCCAGCAACCCAGAAAGTCCCAGTAGGCAATCTGTCCACCGTCCCTGAGCAGGGGGCTGAGATGGAGGTCAACTTGCTGGCTCCATGCAGTGCCGAGCCACCTGCCACTGCCCACGGTGGCCCAAGGTAGAAGCCAAGAGTGTGGCGTTTTGGAGGCAGAAGGAGCAAAAAGTTCTCTTTTCAGAAGCTCCTCTTCCCCCCACCTCTTCCATGTGGAGACGTCAGCCACCCGCAGCCTGGGAAGCCCCCTGACCGAAGAGGGTTCGGTGTTTCCCATGCAGATCCGCAGTCAGGTGGGGAGACCTGTGCCCCGCCATTTCCTGCGCCATGGCAGCAGTAGGCCGTGGCGTGGGATGGTGTGGACCACTCCCCTGGGCTATGGGTTGGTTTCCATTGGCTTGGCCTCTGTGTCGCTGTCACTCAGATAGTTGTGGGAGTATCGGGGCCTGGCAGTGCTGTCCGGAGGGTCGTGCTCCTCGTCTGACCGGTCAGGGGCAGGGGACTTCCAGTAGCTGGTGGGGCTGCAGGGAGAGAGGAATGAGGTCAGAGAGGACTGACACTCCTACCCTTTGGCACCAAAGCCTTCGGGCCTAGGGAGGCCCACAAGCCCTGTCATAGCGTTCCCCCAAAGCCACAAATGGAGAAGTAAAACCTTCCCTGGCTTTCCCAGAAGACACTCAGGTCAGTAAGAGAAAGGAGCACATTGTTTTGACTCTGAAAGCTTTGAAAACTCTGAGGAAAGTGATGCCGTGGAGCAGTGGGTCTGAGACCTGTGTGCGCGTAAGAATCAGCGGCAGATTCCTGAGAACTTGAGAACTTCCCTTGAGAAAAGTTCCCTTGAGAACTTTGGATTTGATAGCTTTTGGGTGGAACCCAGGAATTCTGCATTTTCAACTCCCTTCCCAGAAGGTTCTGATGCAGGTGGCCCATGGACACACTGACTTAGAGACTGTAGGCTTTGGTGATTATACGACTAGAACTTATCTAAGGTACAGTTATTTCTAACAAGAGTCCTGCTAAGAAGAAGGGCCTTTCCTCATGGAATACCCCCAGATCTTAACCCCTTCTCCTAATCAGGTTTTCCTAAGGTCTGTGAGAATTTCTGCCCTTGACCATGGCATCCTCGCTCACCACAAGGAATGGAGACTCAGGAAATAGGACTGGCAAGACCTCTGCTTCAGGGTGGCAGAGCTGTCCCTTTCTTGGAACCGTAACCCAACCTGCAGAGTTTTCATCAGTCACCGGCAGTCCCCAGCTACCCCCGCACCAAGATGTGAGGAAGCATTACCCCTGGATGGAGCAGGCTCATGGCATCGAGCAAGGATGGGACCTCATCCAGCTCCAGTCAACTTCTCTTCTCTTTCTTTCCCAAAGCCTTGGAGCCGCCCTCCCCTGCCCCTCCTGCCTCCGCTGCCTCTGCCAGTTCAAGTGCACTATAATTTTGACACTCTTGGAGAAAATGCAGCCCAGGGTGGCTCCACCCTACCAGTGCCCTGCACTCAGTGGGTCCCTGCCCAGCACATCCAGGGACACAGCCCTACTTCCAGATCCTAGAGAGCTCCCCCTGGGATAAACAGGAATTCTGTGACCCCACTGCCTACAATTCTGATTTCAGAATCTGAGGAGGGCCCTTGTTTCCTAGCTCTTCCAAAGTTCTGAAGTTCTTCTATCCCCAAACCCAAAGAGGAGGAAACAGGACTCTGCAAGAAAGAACCACATCCTTAGCTTTTCCAACTGTGGTGACAACAGGATTTGGTCATTGGGTACTTCCTGTGTGTGCGCGACTGTCCCAGGCACTCCGGATATGCTGTCTCATTCTTCACAACCCCATGACATGTCAGAGGAAGCTGGTTCAAAGAGGTGGAGCATCTTGCCCAAGGCTGCACAGCCAGTATGTAAATTTGAACCTGGAACTCTTAGACCTCAAAGCCTTTTGATGACTCCCCCTTGCCCCTCAGTTGGGTGAACTGAGGAGAAAACAAGCCCAAACCTGAATTCTCCCCGCTGGCCTGGGTGAGAGCCCAGGGGGTGCGTAAAGACAGGGCTTTCTCTCTCTCCCTGGGGAGAAGGAGCCTGATAGAATACATGTTCAATTATGCAAAATGGCTCAGGAATGGGGCAGTCTGGTTAACAGTTATCGTATTTCTCATGAATGAATTACCATTTTTAAAGGAATCAGAATAGCACAAAACACATTTAATACAAACTAGACTGAACATAAATGAGTCTTACTTTGATGGGCCGAAGGCACTTAAGGACTCTGGGGTGTCTCAGGGACAAAATTATAAAGCTCAATGATGACTGTGCAACACAGAAAAAATTGGGGTTATTTTAGCTTTTGGGTTGTTTGAATTCTAAATTAGTGGGAGCCTGGTTTTATCTTCATTTTTTAGACAGACTTTCTGGGCATCCAGTGCTAAGGTCTGCTGTCGGCACAGGAAGGACCGGCTTTGTGGAAAGACAGTGGGGTTATCTTGTGGGCAGAGTGGGCCGGCCAGATGCCAGGGCTGGGACCCACATGCAAATGGGGCATGGCTGGAGAGCCCTGGGGTGCTCCTCTCCTCAGAGTGGGGCCACAGCCCCCACTCCCACATTCCTGTGTCTGCCAGGCAGGCAGCCGGATAACTGACAGCCAGGTTTCAACGCTGTCCGATCCGGATGCTGGGCCCCGTGGCGCAGGCGGCTGGGGAGGGGAAACTCCACGCCTCTCCCCTGCTCTGTGGAGCCACAAGACCCCCTTGCTGCTTCCTTGGGTGCTCTTCGGCCAGTCTCCTTCAGGGTTCTACTACTGCTGCTGCCAGAGAGCCAACAGCAGGCAGCCAGTGCCCTCCCTGGGGCAAGAGTCAAGGCTGGCAATTGGAGCATTTTAACCAAATTGTTTAAAAAGCTTTCCTCCCCACAAACCAGTGTCTCCTGCTCAACGCTGTCACAAACAATTTGGTACATAAGCTAATTCCCGCTGGGCGAGCCCAGGGTGGCAGCCCCCGCCCCTTGCCTTCGCTATGGAGCTATGGATACGTTCGTGTTCTGAAGCCTTGCCTTCGCTATGGAGCTATGGATACGTTCGTGTTCTGAATTCTCACTGGTCCCCACCACCAGATGGGAAGCTAAGCCACCACTCCGCCCCCGCCCCCACTCTTAGCAGTTTATCCACCCAAAGCCAGTTCATGCTGAGTCCACCCAGGTCCTCCCTCCCCTGTCCTCCTCTGGCTGGCTCTGCGTTGTTTGGCTAGCTTCTGGCTTGGTGCCCACTCTACCCGCAGTGAATCAATCCTCCTTGGAGGTGGTGGCGTGTAGGGTTTCAGGACTACTCCTGTTTTCCTGTGGACAAGAGGAACTGTGCTGGTGGCTGGGGGAAGAAACAGGCTTTACGTTTTTGTTCTTGCTGGTTGTCGGGTCAAGGGTGACAACGGTCTGAGGGCACTGGGGTCTGAAATCCACCAGCCGCTGGTCAGCGTGGGTTGGTTGGCTGGGCCCATGTCTCCCTCTTCAGCTAGAAGTGCAGTGCTCAGAAGGGCCTGGCCCTCTCTGCTTTCCAAACCTCCCCCCACAGTCTATCAACTGACATCCTGCCCTGGGGGAGCAGGACACTCAGTGGGGCTGCTGAGGGGAAGGCTGAGGTGGTAGACACAATATTATGACTCCCCGCTTTTCTCACTGTGGAGCTGACAACAGCTCCCTAGTTCAATTGAGATGCTTCCTGCTCTGCCCAGAGCACCCGGCAAGCATCTGCCACATGGGGGAAGCGACAGAGCAGCGGTGAGCCCAAGAGCTAGAGCAGCTCAGGCCTGAGGAATCTGAGTTGGCCATGAGCCTGGTCTGGGTTCAAGTTCCTCCTCCCTCATCCCATCCCGTCTAATCCCATCCCATCCCCCATCTCCAAACAGCTGCAGGTAACATTCACTTCCTCTTGCTTCCTTCCTTAAAACGTAACTGGTCCTTTTTGGTACAACCCAGCCAGGCAGTGTACTTGTCCAGCTGCTCCACTGCACAAGAAGCCCACAAGCACGCGAATGGTGTGTGTTAGTTCATGCATCTGGGAAACATGGCCCGTACCCCAGGAGGCTGCACTCTGGGGTCAGACCTCCTGGGAAGCAGCAAGCTTGCCCTGGGAGGGTACCACGCAGAAAACAGCTTCACATAACCAGGGTGATCCAAATGTCACCACCCACCAGGGAAACTGCAACAATGTGATTCCAATGAGTCAGTCTTCGCCTTTCTTCTGAGGGGGTTGTGGGCAGAAGGGCCTAACTGCTAGATCACCCTCCCTGCAGTGAGAAGACTGGGGGAGGCAGGAGAGCCAGGAGGGAGCTGTCACTCAGCAGCTGCTAATTTCTATTCATTAAAACTTTACAAGACAGCAGAGACAAGGTGACGCCCATGTGTGGGCTTCAGGTGGGTGGGCTGGGGCGGGAGTCAGGCATCTCCAGGTCTGTTGCAGGGTGCGGTGCTGTGGGGGCTGCAGCCCTGTGAGACTTGCATTCCTAGCCTTGAGATCCATGCCAGGGAGGAAGGTGGCATTGCAGGGCCTGGGGCAGTTGAGCAAAAGGCCCCATAATAACTGATGGCCACTGACACACCAGCTCACACCTTGGGGATCAGCCTATGAGGGCTATGGACGAAAACTCCTGCATGGGTGCTACTGGGCACACACAGTGAGCATTTTGCCCACGTGCTCTGCCTTGGGCTGTGGAGGACTGGTTAAGGACAAGTTGCAGAGTCCATTCAGACCTCGGCGCTATCACTTCCCAGCTGTATGACCTTGGCAAGTGACTTAACCTCCCTGAGCCTCAGTGTTCTCTTCTATAAAATGGGACTAATCAGATGTTGTTATGGGGTTAGTGTGTGGATTAAGTAAATAAAGCGTGGCAAATATCCAGAAGGGTCCCTGGCCAGGGTAAGGACTGGGTAAGTGGGAGCTGTGATTGACATCATCATCAAGTTCAGCTGACTGGGCTCAGAGCTCCGAATGACTGACTAGCTTAGCTGGCCCCTGCTCTCCGAGGTAGCCAGGAGGCTCTCTGAGGCCAGGCCTGCTAAGAGGAACACAGGAGGGGCCTAGGTGGTGGCGAGTGGGGCGGGAGCACGTTAGTTCACAGAGTGGCACACGCCATGCTGCACTCCAAACCAGGAGCCACCTACTACGCTAGTCGCTCTCGGGCCGGTACAGGTACCGCATCATCAGGCTGTCCACCGCCTTCTTGCGCTTCTTCTCCTCCTTCCGTGACTGCTGGCGCGCCTGCCCGGCCTCCTCATTTTCTCCAGCCGGGCCCTTCTTCACGCTCGAGCGGCTGTGGCTTGAGACAGTGGAGCCACTGGATGTTGATGAGGAGGAATCAGACTCTGTCTCCGTTCTCTTTCTTCTCGATTTGGACTTCTTCTTGCTCTTTCGAGAGCGCCCCTTCTTCCTCTGCTTATACTCCGAGGAATCTTCTGAGCTGGAAGTGGAGCTGGAGCTGGACCTGCTCCTTCTCCTGCTCCGGCTCTTCCGGCTGCTGCGGGACCGAGAGACATCGGCAGCAGAGGCTGAGCGGCGGATGCTGGTGGCTCGCTCTGGGAGGTCCAGTCGGGCACTCCGGACACTCTGGGTGCTCTTCCGGTCATCTTCCTCGGAGTCAGGCTCCAGCCGGCTCCGTTGGAACGGGACAGGTTTGTAGCTCAAGACCTCATTGATGGCAGCCTCCAGGTCTGGGTCCAGGTAGGAGTGACGGCTGACGGGGCGGACGCTGGAGCCGAGAGGTTCATCCGTGGCAGAGGCTGAGACACGTGGCTGGGGTGGCACCGACAGACTTCGGGCCAGTGATGGGTGGCTGAACTGCGAGTGGGCCTCACTCAAGGCCACACTGGCTCCATCATCCCATTCATCCAGACAGCTTCGGCCCAGGGACAGGCGGGAATCAGGGCTCTCCCGGCCGAGGCCTGAGGCCCGGCTCAAGGAAGGGCTGAGGGTCTTTGACAGGCTGTCGAGCCGGGAAGTGCTGCGACGGGAACTGGGTGAGCCTGACAGTGAGAAGCTCATGGAGGAGCGGGCCCCGTCCTCCCCAGAGCCGCGCCGTGTGGCCGAGGAGGCCCGGCTGACTGGTGCAGAGACGGCCGAGGCCCGGTCAAAGTCAGAGCCCCAGCGCTTCTCCAGCCCCCGGCTGGCAAGGCTCCTGACCTCAGAGAAAATGGATCCACACTCCTCAGGCTCCTCAGACTTCCTGCCCTGGCTTGGCTCCTCCCTGGTGCCTGTGCGGCCCTTCCGTGGGGGCCTCTCGGGGGAGGCTGCCCTCTCGCTCAGGGTGGTGAAGAGCGAATCCTCGTCGCCAGTGCCCCCGATGGAGTCCTTCAGCGTGAGCCGCTTCCGATAGCTCAGGGAGCTCAGCACCGAGGCCGGCCTCTCCTCCGTCCCCTTGCCCTCCTTCCCGAGGGTGTTGAGGGCCGTTCTGAGGGAGGAGTGAGGCCGGGGAGGAAAGAACCAGTAATGGATTAGGGGGAGCAAAGACAGAATGAGAGAGAGAGAAAGAGAGAGAGGCACAAGCGTTAAACCTAGAGAATAAAGACACGGGGAGGGAGGAGAGAGGAGGAGAAATCGACAGCAGCCCTGGAAAGTGGCCGTGAGAGCATCGGAGGAAATGAAGCAAAATAATTTGCGTCAGTGAAAATAGCTTCATGGAGAATGTCATGTAAATTAGACTATTGTTCTATTTCATCACTTTTCCCCCTCTAAAACGTTTAGTTCAATTTATTTCATTGTCAACTACCTGGAGCCTCCTGCCACGCAGTGGTGGACGGCAGTGGGGCGGGGAAGGCGGCATTATCTGCAATAACAAAATGTTGTTGGGCCGAATAAATTAAGCCAATTAGAGGGGCCCTGGCTGGGAGCTGGTGGTGATGGGCTGGACGTGGGCAGGGGCCTCAGGGGAGCTGGAGAAGGAGGGCAATTCCTTTTTCTACCCAGCCCACCTGCTGTCTCTTGGAGGGGTGAGGAAGGGTGGGGGTTAGGATGGCTCTGAGTGGGGGAGGAACAGAGTGTGTGTGTGGGGGGGTTGGGGAGCAGCAGGGAAGTGGCCACCAGAGGGGAGGGAGCCCAGGACGGCTCTCCCTCCCTGCTGCCACACTGGCCAGTAGGTGAGGGATGGGGACAGTGGAATCTGGATTCCAAGGGTAGCTGTCTGTGTGATCAGAAGACTGTGACTCAGCTGGAAAACAGGGGAGCAAGTTCCTCCAGTGGATGGGCATTAGCAGAAAGCTTGAGGGGGCAGTGAAAAGACTGGAGAAAGGAGAGAATGGGCAGAGAAAGACAGAATGTAGCTGTGACAGGGAGTCAGGGAAAGTGGTGCCTTTTTTGCTGCTATTCCTGTTAAGACCTCAGAGGTCCAGAGCTGGCCCAGGATGACCCTCTCTGGTGTTGTGGGATCCAGAGTCCCCCTGCGCCCCAAGCAAGTCTTGATTCCAAGGACGCAAACTATCAGGTAGTTCAATCAACATTTGTTGAATGATAAGTGGGGATGAAGTTAAACCTATACCAAACCAAAGCTTGGAGCCTGGTAGGAAAATATCACCTAGGAATGCAGACCCTGACTGAGAAGAAACCGAGCCTCCTGTGCTCATTCCACACACCAGTGGCGCGCTTGGGCCCCTCCCTCACACACACTCACACACATGCGCATGCCAGGCAAGAGATGCAGGTGGCGTGAGGCCTGCTCTCTTTGGATGGAGGCGCTGCTCAGCCATCCCTGGGGCACGAGGTAGCTCCTCCTCCCAGCTCAAGGCCACATGCTCACCTGGAACTCTTCAAGCTGCCATCATCGGAAGCTGCCTTGGAAGGCCCCTTGTTTTTCGACAACCATGACTTGACCCCGTCGACCCGGTCCTCCAGCTCTGAGTCCACATCTGACTCCCCCTCGCTGTGGAATGAGGAGCAGAAGGGTAGGCAAGGTGGAGGAAGAGGTGACCACTCGCTTCCCAGTAGGGGGCACTCAAGTGGCAGCAGGTTTCTCTTGGGTGGGGGGGGGGGAATGTGGGGTGGCATGCGCATCAGTGAGTCAGGGAAGAGAACAGAGAGGTTAGATAGCACACCATTCACAAGGACCCTATCCCGACTCAGCAGGCCACATTCTGTGACAGCCACCAAGAAGACCCTGAGGAGCACAGAGGCACCTCCCATCTCACTTTCTGTGACAGGCTGCTGTTCAGCCAGCCAATCCAATGACAATCACAAGGAGACCATCCATTCATCAGTTATAGCTAAATGGCTCTTGGTTAACAAGAAGAGTCCTGGGACCTTCAGCTACAACTTAGGCCTCCTCTGCTGGTTCCTGTCTCCCCACTCCCAAAAACATGGCTACAGCTGCTGCCATTTTCCATGCCTTCATGGCAAGAGCTGGGCAGCTGGCCATGGGGCAGAGAAGGGTTTCACTGTGACTTCAAGTCAGCTTGAACCAGGAGTCACCTTAGCTGGTGGCACCACCAACCTGGGCACCATAGCCATATTCCAGACCCATCCTGTGACTTCCCTGGCCCTTAAGAAACTGAGAAAGGACAAAGAGGGGGCAGCAGCATTTCCCAAGGGGCTGGCAACAGCTTCAGGATTCAGATTGCACCCTGGAGACCCAGCTGGGCCCAGAGAGTCCCAAAAAAGGCTGTCTTTCCCCAGGTCTCCTCTTCCCTCCCTCAGGCAGCCTCCAGCTCTTGCTCTCCAGGGCTTCTTCTGGCCAAGCTGGCTGAGCTCTATCCACTGGCAGGAAAGCCCAAAGGAGTCAGATTCTGAGGCTGGAGTTGTGGTGACCCCCTCAAAAAGCAGTGAAGGCTTGGAGGCAGCTTCTGAGTGAATGCTTCTAGAATTCTGTAAAATGTCTGCTCACCACATTCCCCTGCTACAGATATGCTAGGATTTCTCCTTGATATAAATTTCCTTTCATCTGTGTCAATAGGAGCAGCCACATTCCTGAATTATGTTCTTGAATAAACAGCCACACAGGCATGTAGGTGTGTGCACACGTGCACACACACACATACATGGAAGAAACCACCTGTCTGTTCTGGGGACTGAGAGAGCAGGACTTGTGGGGAAGGGAATAAAGAGGCGTATTTTATGTGCTTCCGTCAAATACAGAATTATAACAAAGACGAGGCTGGTTGATGCCCTGGGTAAATAGGAGTTTAGCAGAGAGCCCCGAAACCGCTAATGCAAGCCCTGTGCCCGTCCAAGCCTGGCAGATTTACTATGGTGCACGGGCCCCATGGAACGCCAATACCACCTGATTTATACACCCGTGCAAAAAACCTCCTTCTCTAGCTTCAGAGCCTGTAATTTATCACCGCCGTTCATAACCATATTGATTGCCTTTAGAAAGGAGGTGCCGTATGCATCGCAAAATCTATGTCTACATGTTAAAAGCGTTTCTGTATAAATCTCCCTTAATACTGCGCTGTTTACTGCTTTCATTAAGGTTATGGCAATAACAACTGTATCTCTAAGTAAATCGAAACATTATTTTTCTGCCCGCCTTAGCACGCTCGCTCGATAACTTGGAGCTGGGGCCCAGAGCTGCTGAGGAAGGAGCCATACCACCTCTCTGCCATCAGCAGGAACCCAGCTAGGACTGCACGCCCCCGTGCGCCTGCGTGCATGCACACGTGTGTGTGTGTGTATGTGTGTGCACATATCCGTGTGTGTGCGCGTCTGCCTGGCAATGGTTTAGAATATGATCTTAAATGCGCATTTTATCAGCCCTCGAAGCTCCTACAGTGCGAGGATGGCAGGGCTGGAACACACAGGGGACAGACAGTTGTGGGCTCAGAATACGAATTCTCCTCCTTACATTCAGAGCAGCCAGTGGGTTGAGAAGCTGGCCTGCCTGCCCTCGCCTTCCCTTTAGTTTCAAGCACATAGACAACGTTTGGGTTCTTTTCCCTAAATAATCGGGCCCGTAAACAAACTCCAGGGGCAGGCAGGCTCAGGGGGCAGTTGAAATTTTAAATGGTTGGAATTAAACCTCGCGTCAAATACAATTTATGTCCAGGCTCATGTGCTATTAGTTAACTGGGAGCCGAGTCGCGGGGGAACAAACAAACGGAGACAGAACGGCGGGGGATATTAATTGTGTGTGACAACCGGGCTCCAGCGGCCCTCTATCACTGTTACACACTATTACATTTATCATTAGCTCTCGCAGAGTCCTCTGTGCCTCTGCCAGCCCATCCTGGCCAGCGGGGAGGCCTGCCAGGCAAGAGAGAGTGGGGGTGGAAACCAAAGCCATGCTAAAAAACAACCCCCGAAAATCTGCCCTGTTGGACTTGACGGAGAATCACCCTGATCCGCCTGGAGGCCCGCACATTTGCACCCACTGTCCAGCTCCCACCCGGAAAGAAGGAAATGGAGAGGGGGTGGATTTCCTGGGCTTCCCGCCACCTGACAGACAGCACCAGCACGAGCCCGGGGCCTCCCCCCGCCCAAGGGGCCCGCAGGGAGTAAAGCAAACACATCTGGCTGTGTTCCCTTCCCTACCACGGCAGAGCAGCCCTGATTAGCTGCCTGAATGCTTTCTCCAAACAAGGAACCGTTAGATGCCCCTCACCTTCTACCCTTGTCTGCCAAAAGAACCGGCAGACCTTTCAGAACGAAACATACCGGCTTCGTTAAGGCAGCTCAGGCTCCAGGGGAGCCCAAGGATGTGGCCCGACCCAGCCCAGCCAGACTTTTCTCCAGAGAAATAGGCAGGGAGGTGCTACACTTGGTTTCTGAAGGAGGAGAGGGCTGGACCTCAGCAGGCTGTGGATGCCAGCGAAGGAGGCTGAGCCCTCCCTTCTGATGGAGCCCCCGCTCCTGCCCTCCAAGGGCGTGAGGGCCAGCCTGAGCCTTCCTGGGGGAGCACACCTTGTTGCCTGCCCTATACTCTGACGCAGGGCCCAGCCTGTCGCCCCGCCTCCTCAGGACAGAGTCAGCGGTGTTAGCGTGAGGGACTAGCTGGGCGGAGGTGCGGGAGGCTGTGCGCCCACGTGCGGCATGCAGCGGGCCGGGGCCCGTGTTAGGGTGGTTAGACACCACGCGAGGAGAGGCAGAGAGCGCGTGCGCTCCAGTCCTCACGGTTTATTCTTTCTTTTCTGATACTTTGTCACCATGTCCTGCAAACTGGAAACAGAAAGAAAATGGTGGGCAAGGGGGCGAGAAGAAGAAGACAGAAAAATCAATGGGCAAACCAAGGTGGACCCCTCAGCTGAGGACCCCTCCTTCCTCAGGAAGACCTGGCTCTGGCTGGCTGAGACCTGGCAGCAGGATGAGTGAAGGTGCTGTCCTCAGAGGGCGGTCCAGACCACTCCAGGCACCTTTCCCCTGCTCCCACAAGGAGCAGGCTGCCTGCAGGAGGGGGCCCCAGCCCTCACGTGGGAAGGGGGCAGGTCTGGGGGTCTGTCCAGGGCAGCCTTGGGAGCTTCTCTAGGGCCTGACCCCACCCCCGACTGCTGGTCTGCCGCCTCGTGACTTCCTCCTCAGCCTACAGCTACAAATCTCTCTCTCTCTCCGAAACCATTCCCTGGGCGGGTTTTATAAGAGAAAATCTCTGGCATGGTAACAAGGCACCATGGCCCTTAAATCTCTGCTCTCCCCAGAGTGGGGCAGGCGCCATCGGAAATGCAGCTAAACGGGGGAATAATTCATCTCGAAGGCAGAACTGGAGAGCCAGGTCCCGGGAGGCCTGGGGAAGGAGGACAGGGAGGACGAGGGGAGGGAGTCTCATGCAGGCATCACCTGTCCTGCACTAACCCGCTGCAGGACAGAGTCCAGGCCAGGGTCTGGCCATGAGGGGAGGGTGGGCTGGTGGCTCAGTGACAGGGAGACAGAGGTCACAGCTGTTCTATCTGGTGGTCTGGTCCAGAGGTGGTCAAGAGGGCCTCTGTGTGGGCCAAAGGTGCCATAGAGACCCCCCTCACCTGTTGATGAGGTCCTCGTTCTCATCGCTCTCCATCTCATCCTCAATGGCAGCCTGCAAGTCCCCGATGCGCTTGAATGCCAATTTCAGATCAGCCTGCAGGCTCTGGTTAGCAGCCTCCAGACTCTCCAGATCCATCTCCTAGGAGGGAGAGTGGGCAGTCCAGGTCACAGGAGGGCTAGTCTTTCATCCAGCTGCCCCAGAAAAAGCCTGCTTCGAGTCTCTTCCAGGCAGGCAGGAACTCTATGGGTGCTGCTGCAAGCCTGCAGTACTTTTTTGGGGGGGGGGGGGCGGGTGGGCAAGATTAGCCCTGAGCTAATATCTGCCACCAATCCTCCTCTTTTTACTGAGGAAGACTGGCCCTGAGCTAACATCCATGCTCATCTTCCTCTACTTTAAATGTGGGACGCCTGCCACAGCATGGCTTGACAAGCAGTGTATAGGTCAGCACCTAGGATCTGAACCAGGAAACCCCAAGCCACCAAAGCAGAATGTGTGAACCTAACCACTGTACCACCGGGCTGGCCCATGTAGCGCTGTTTTTGCTCTGGTGTTGCTGGGCTGTTGGGGCTGGCCTCACTGATGGAGACTCTGGTACCACACTTGGCCCCCTGGCCTGTCCTCAGAGCTTCCTGGACTGTCCTCCAGACAGGTCTTCTTCCCTCTAATTCTCTAAACCACAGTTTCTTTGCAGGCCACCCCCTACCAGCCCAGGGGGGTGGGGTACACTTAGCAGCTACTCAGAGAGCTGCCAGCTTGGGGCCCCGAGGGTTGGGGACATTACCAGTTCATGCTTCTTGCGGCTCGCCTCGGCCTCCTTCCTGGCAAGCTCGCCCATCTCCTCCTTGGTGTCCCGGAGCTGCCGCTGCAGCCTCTTGTTCTGCTCCTTCTCCCGATTCTCAGCTGCTATGCGCTGATCCCGCTCCTCAGTCAGCTTCTCCATGTTCTCCTTGAGCCGGCTGGCCAGGCTCTGGACAGGGAGGTGGGAAGAGAGACCCCTCAGCCAGGTGGAAGGAGGGCTGTCCCTGAGCTTGGACTTAGGAGGCCTGGGGTCCAGCTCCGGTCCTCCACACACCAGCTAGAGGGGCAAGCAACCAAAGCCTTCTGAGGCGGCCTCCTTTGCCTTTCTGTAAAATAGGGGGAAGAACACCTATTCCCCCAGGGGTCCTTTGAGGACTGAGTAAGGTAATGCGTGTGAAGGCCCTCTGGAAGATGAGAGGGCCTACTATCATCATCACTACCAAGGCTGGAGGAGTGCTCAGGCCAGAGCCTGGGCCTGTCCAGATTGATACCCTGTGTGGGGCCTCCACGGGCAGCAGGGCTTCCCTCCGAGACCCTGACCTGGAAGCTCCAGAAGCCAGATCCTGTGCTCAGAGGTCAATGGCTTTATTGAGAGTTCCCAGAAAAGGAGAAGACTAAACAGTCATCAGATTCCAAGCACAAAGCCATCCCTCTAAGCCCGACGAGTGTCTCCTCCCCCAGGAACTTGAACACATTTCTCCCTGCTGGGCCACAGGATGCTGAGCAAGAAATGATCTGGGGACTGCGGCAGGTTGTGAGGGAAGCACCCTGCTTCTGGGTCTAACCCTGGTTCTACCACTGACTCGCCGTACGGTCTCCATCTCTTGCCCCCAGCCTCTGTGTCTCTAGAATAGCAGTGCTAGGTGGCATGATCTCTAAGGCCCATTTGTGTCGAGCGTTCTGTGCCCCTAAACCACAATATTGCCTTACTGAGCAGAAGGGAAAATGAGAGAGAGAGAGCTGAGGAAAGGGACTGGGGCCCATGAGAAAAGGAGACAAGTCCAATAGGCCTGCCCTAAGTCTACCAGACGAATGGCCTCTTTTGCCCCTTGGTAGCTTTGTGACGTTACGCAACCTACTTAACCCTTCCTGTACGTAAAATGGGGGCCAAAATATTACCAAGGCAGAACATAAACTATTGTTAAGTCTCCTCTAACTCTCTCCAGCTCCCCTGAGGTCTGTGACCCTGTCTTGGGCGGTTCAGCCATATCTTCTTCCTAGGTCAAAGTATTAATACCACCCAGATGCCCACTGCCAGCCCCATGGTCGTGTTTCCATCCCTACCCTAGCGTCTGCGCCACCGACTGAGGGGTTGATGGGGAGGTGGCAGGAATGCTCCTCAGCACCCACACCATGAACACACTTCTCACGGAGAACTGCCGGCGCTTAGACAAACGTCTACAAGTTCGAGGAGGAGGAGAAGTTAAAAATAGGGCGAGAGGGGTGTAACCCAGAGAGCTCATTCTGCCTGCTTCTGTCTTCCTACCTGCTCTGCCGGAGAGGGAGGAGCTGGAGCGTGCTGGCTCCGGGAGATTGGAACAGAGAGGAGTGAATTTAGAGAACAGAGATTACAGTAGGGAGGAAGGCAGGGTAAAAAGATAGAGAAGAAAAGAGGTGGACAGAAAAAGGAGAAGGGGTGAGGGGGAAAGAATGAAAAGTAGAAGGTGTGGAGGAATGGGATGGGGAGAGGAAAAGCACAAAGGGAGAAGAAGCAATGGGCAAAACAGAAAAACGAAGAGAGAAAGAGAAAAAGCAGAGATGGGAAGGGTGGGAAGTGAGGAAGAAGGGAATAAAAAGAGAAGGGAGACAGAGAGCGCCTGGTGAGATGAGAGAACAGACTTCAGCCCTCACAGAAGTGGTGCCATCCGCTGCATATTTATGACCCTGCCAGAGAGCGAGTGAGGGGACCGGCGGGGGGAGCTCATGGTGGAGGAAAATATGAAGACGAAAAGCTAAGCTGCTCTGGTCCCTTGGCAGAAAGCAAGCACGGAAACAGAATGTAAAGCAGGCAGACTCTGCGGTGCCCAGAGAGCAGACAGAGCGGGGTGGGGGGAGGAGGCACTCGCCCGTCAGTTGGCCTGGCAGCTTGGCAGAGGCCTCTGAGGAGTGTCCATGGGCCTGCCCAGCCCTGCTGAGCATGCGCGGCTCCAGCTGCTGGGGTAGCTCTGTCCTGCTCCCTGTGGACTGAAAGTGCACACCCACCTCCAGCCGCTTCACTTGGGTCCTTTCAAACTCCAGGCGTGTCTCCAGCTCCCGGATCTTAGCTTCCTGCCTGCTCACCAGGGACTTGTCCACCATGGACTGCTCCAGGAACTCCACTTGGCTTTGGAGGGTTTGTAGCTGAGGAGTAGGGGACAGGAAGAGAAGAAAGAAGTGAGCGCAGAAAGGGAGGGGTGGCAAGATCACCATGGTGACCAGAAGGCTGAGGGAGGGAGGGATGCACACGGAGGTGGAAGGATGGGGCCCTGAGCCAGAGGCATTCCCACCTGGCCCAGTGCTGGCACAGATTTTGCCCTTTGTAGAGAAAGGAGAAAGCTAAGGACCAGAGAGGGAATAGGAATATGAAATGAGGCAGCTGAAGCCAGAACGTCTGCTATGGTGGTATGGCTCCAAGCCTAGCCCTTTGCACTCCTTGATGCTGCTCTGTGGATTACTGAAGGTAGAGAAGTATTCACTGTCCCGTGAGCTTGGGGGTTCATCCCGACACACAATGACCCTGGCATCCTCTCTCTACTAAGGGAGACCCTGTCCCTACCTTCTCCTGCAGCTCTTGCTTCTCCTTGTTGGCTTCTTCTAGCTGAGCTTGGAGATCATTCATCTGAGCCAGGTCCCGGGAAGCCTGGGAAAGGAGAGAGTGCTGAAGCGGGATCCCCCATAAGAACCAACTCCAGCCCCCCCTACCCCACACTGAGTGCCAGGGCACACAGGCACTGCAACCTCCCAGAAGAAGAGGCTGTGCCAGGGACTTACGAGGAGGCCTAGGACAGTGTCTGTGGTGTGGGGTATGGGGGGCGCCTCTGGGCAGGGTACCTGAGCCACGGCCGCCTTGTGCTTCTTCATCAGCTCATTCATATCCTCCTGATCCTCCTCCAGCCGGTTCTGGATCTCATTCTTCTCACGCTGAAGGCGGCTCAGCTGCTCCTCCAGCTGGATGGAGGCAAAGGTGGACCAGAGGGCATCAGGCCTGGAGTCCTCGATGGCCCCAGGTGGCAAGTCCGAACCTCCCCGACGCCACTTCCAATCAGAGAGGGTCGTGAGGCCGGGCCCACCCACTGGAGCAGGATCCAGGACCAGCGATGCTCAGACACCTGCCTATCCTGCTCTGGGCCAGGGAGCTGAAGGAAAGGGCTGTCTTTGTAGCACAGGCAGACCCTGGGCTCAATGACAGCTGCTTTCTGGCAGCTCTTGGGAGGCTAATGAGAAGGCAGAAAGGTGTGCCCAGGACAAACGGCCCATCGTCCTGGCACTAGCAGTTTAGGCCCCAACCTGCATGCATTCTGCCCCCTTCAGGCCCCAGGGAAGGACCCCTGAAATCTGATGTTCTCCTAGCTTGGACTCTCGTTTCCGCTGGGATGGCCTGCTCCCTGGCCATCCAGCCTCCAGAGCCAGTCCACTTCTGGGGGGAGGGGAAGAGACAGTCAACAGCAGCTTCAGGAAATGAATGAATCTATTAGCCTGTAATTCCAAACCAAAATGACTGCATTGGCTCCTTCTCTGCCCCATCCATCTTGTTACCGGGCTGTGGGGAGCTGGGGAAGCCTCAGCCAAGAAATTTATTAACTCGGATTTAAATAAAATGGTAATTTTATAACAGCCTTTTTTAACACAATTAAGGAATTTGAATTACTCACCTGAAAACTGCTGAGGAGCACAAATGTCACGGGGATAAATCAGGCCTGGGAGATTGGCATCTCTTGGCGGCCGGGTGACTAGCTGGGGACCGTGGAGCCCAGAGCCAAGCCCAGCCTCCTCCCTTGCCCCATTCCCTGCCCATGGAGGTACTGGTGGCCGCATCTCAGTAATGAATTCTCAGCCGATGGATGGGCCATGGGGGAGATGAGGAATTAAAAGGGAGGCATTAAATAAGAGCTCTAATTAGCTGCCGCTTGGGCTTGTCAGTGGGCTGACCAGGGGAAGGGGAGGGAAAGAGAGCCACCCCATCCTCTTATCGGTGCTTCCGCTAATCTCTAGGCGCCTGTTTACATCCCTCAGCCACATTAGCTGCCTTTATTTATGGTGTTGGGGCCTGCGGCCAAGCTCCCTCAAGCAGGTGGTTAAATAGGGAGACGGGTCCTTGCTGGCTCCTCTTCCACCTCGCCCCCCGCCCTGGCCTCTGCTGACTGAGGAGAGACAGAGGAGGGGAGGTCTGCTCTCCCTGCAGAAAGCTCTGGCGTGAAGGGACCGGGCTGGGGAAGGGTCCCTGTTTGTGGTGAAGGGAGCCATGTCACAGCTCTGTTCTCCTTCAGCCCCCAGCCTGGTCCTGCATACCCCGGATCCTCACCGCTGTCTTGGCTTTGGCAATGTCATCAATCTGCAGGTGCAGATCTTCGATCTCCACTTCCATTGCTTTCCGTGCTTTGACAGCTGCTGCACACGTGAACTCTGACTCCTCCAGCTAGACACAGAGCCACCCCCGCCCCAGGGAGAGATGTCAGCCATTCCCTGGGGGCAGGAGGGCTGTGCAGGGTGTTCACAGGGGAAAGGGAGCTCAGGAGCCCTCCCCCTCCTCCTCTGTTCACTGCAGACCCCAGGGCTGGGGCATGTTGTGGGACATGCACAGGCATCTGCTCCTGTGACAGGGATGGTGAGTGCTGGGCCCCATCCACACCATCCTGGGGCTTGGTGGTCATGCTGTACAGTGTGAACAGACCCTGGGAAGCCTGGTTGCTACAAGTGGCTTCTCCTCACTTCTCTGTCACACTCCTTCCCAAGGACTGAAGAACCACTGAGAGGGGCAAGAGGGAGAGAATAAACCTGAAAACCAAGCTCGGTTGCCCCTGCAGCTGATGACTTCCTGCAGATACCTGGTTTTTCAGCTGGGCGATCTCCCTCTTGCTAGGCGCGTTGTTCTTCAGGTGGTCCAGCATGATCTGGGCATCCGCCAGCAGGGCCTTGGTACGCTTCAGGTCTTTCCGGAGCCGCTTCTCTGACTCAAAGTCCCGCTGGTTCACCTGCGTGGACACTAGAAGTTGGGGCTCTAGCATCCACCACAGGGCTTCCTCCTGTCTTCCTCAAGCCCACTCCTATTCCCGCCCTCATTCTGAGTCCCCCTAATGAGTAACGACAGTGGAAGTGTCAGGATCGTGCCAGCCAATGAGAGAAGCCTGGGTGTGCAATGTATGGTCATCACCTCCTTCCACAAGTGATGACAGTGGGCTCTACGGAGCCCAGCACCCCCCTCCCTGTTCCCAGTCTACTCTCCCTAAGGTTCCCATCCCTGAGGCCAGCTGGGGCAGGCAGCTGGCCAGGCCGCAGCCAGCAGTCTCCACTCACCTGGTCACTGAGTGTGGTGAGCTTGCTCTCCAGCTCCCGCTTCTCTCGCAGCACCTTCTGCTTGTCCTCATACTCTTCCTCAAGCTGCACTTCCATTTGTTTTAACTGGAGTGCCGTGGGGACAGAGGCCCATTGGTCCCTTCAGTGTCTGGTGCCAGTCAGACCCCTTCCCTTCTGGATCCCCACCCCGGGAAAACAGTGAAGCAGGGCTGAGCATGGATGACCCCAGAGGGGTCAGACCCTGAATTCAAAGCTCCTAGGGTTTCAAAGCAGCCTGGGAGGGAGAGGAGGGACAGCAGGCCACAGACAATGGCCCTGAGCCATAGTGAGAGCCCTCGTTCCAGAGTGGGCAGGCCCCGCTGGGCCAGGCTAGCTGACTGCACAGAGGGGCACAGGGTGGGCTGCCACTTGGCACAGAAAGCAGAGAGCATTAGTTCCTCAAGGGTCTGAGCTTCTCTACGGACCCTGAGAGCACACATCCCAGCCAATGCCAGGATCCTGAGCGGAGATTTCCCGGTCCAGAAGGGCAGTGGAAGATAGTGTGGCAAAGGTAGAGAAACACACCCCTTACTTTAAATCAGTGATGGGGGGACCACGGTTTACACTGGACCGGTACGTGCCCATTGCCTTACCTTCTTCTGACACGACTGCCGGGCCTCCTCTACCTCCTCATCCCGACTCTCCATCTCCTTGGAATGGGTCTGCCTCATCCGCTCCATCTCCATCTCAAGTCGCAACTTGGCCTGGAGGTGGGTGGGAGTAGGGACTGGGTTCCTTCCCCAGCAGCACCCTGACCCCTGCCCACACCATCCTGATGGGCAGCTCTCTCCAGGCTCAGGAGCAGGAGAATCTCTGCCAGCAGTTCCCTTTGCTCCCACCTTCCTCTTGTGGCAGCTGGCTTCTGCAGAGAAGCTGAACTCCCTTACTAGATGTCTGGCATGAGCCCAGAGAAGGCTGCTGGGGGTGGGGACAGTCCTGTGGTTTTTCCATTTGGCCTCCAGCCTCTAGCTCCCTGAACTGACACAGTGGCTCAGTGGCAGGCTGGGTAGGCTCACGGCCTTCCGGCTGCCATGTATCCAGAGCTCCTCACCACTAGAGCTCAATCAAGATTTGCTCTTGTGGAAAGCACCACAAAAGCTTAATTATCTTCACACTGCGGCTGGTGCAGATCAGGTGCTCACTCAACATTTTGTGAGTAAGAGAACAAATGAACAAATGAATGACTGAATGTGGGATCTTGCCCTCCTCTGGCCTACACCCCGGGTTAGTTGTGGTCATGGTGGTTCCTCCCTCAGCCAAACTCTCCAGCACCTGCTCCAGCATCTGGATGGTCCCCGCCTGCTCATCCAGCTCCTCTTCCTGATCCTTGACCTTGGCCTCCAGGTCCCGGAGCTGTTTCTTAACCTTGGCCAGAGAG
Organism: Equus quagga; assembly: GCF_021613505.1. Lineage (NCBI taxonomy): Eukaryota > Metazoa > Chordata > Mammalia > Perissodactyla > Equidae > Equus > Equus quagga. The sequence goes on along the minus strand of NC_060277.1, from coordinate 73,988,029 downwards.
GCCTCATCCTTGGACTCTTGGGAAGAAATGTCCTGGAGCTCAGCCTCCAGTGAGACGACCTTCTGAGTGAATCCTGCAATGTCCATGTCTTTTTCCTGGAGAAAAAGAGAGGATGAGGCTGGCCCTGGGCTGGCTCTAGCCTGTGAGGGGGACAGGGCATGGCTGGTGGGCAGCCCCACGTACCTCTAGTTGCTGCTTCAGGCTGAAAGCCTCGGCAAGGAGCATGTCCTTCTCTCGCTGCAGCTTCTCCCGCTGCAGCTTCTCGCGCTGGGCCTCCTCGTGGGCTTGCGAGAGCTCACTGTCGAACCTGTGAGGGAGCACGGTCATGGTAACTCCATCAGATAAGGGAAGAGTCCGGGTCTCCAGTGCCCAGAGGCTGCCAGGAGGCAGCGCCACAGATACGGACAGGACACAAGCAGACGGGGGATTCACACAGCCTGAACTTGGGGCCAGTCGTGAGGTGACATTCAGGGGTTATAGGTCAGGCCATTAAAGCCCTGCTGGGCAACCCGGTCTGGGATGGGAGGCATTCCTTTGAGCGGATCCAAAGGCCTAAGAGGGACCCACAGACTGCTTCTGGGAAGAGTAAACAGATTCTCCTCAGGTGTTAAGTCTTGACCCTTCCCTTTTCAACAAATAAGAGAATGAGGGACCAGGGTGAGGGCAGGTGGGTATCAGAATGGGTAGAAATGGATGTCCTGTCTCGTCTAACTCACTTTCCACAGTTCCATTCAGCAACTCTAGATGGAGCAGCTGGCTCCTGCCCCCACCTCTGGGCACCAGCCTTTGGCCAGGTCCACCTGCCACAGCAGTACCGTGTCACACCAGGACACTCCACACCGGGCTGGAAGCCAGCAGTCCCACTGCACCCAGCTGGCAGCATGCTTCAATGGGCTAATGGTCCACAGTTGCAGGCCTCTTTCTTCACTCCTCCACTTCCCAGCCTTCCATTTCCCACCCAGGGACTCCAAATAAGGAGCAAATTGCTGAACTTCCTCTTAACACCTTCCTTGAATAGCTAATCAGGTTCCTGTCAAAAACTGCACAGCTCCCATCTGTTCCAACTCCATATCGAAAAAAAGTAAGAAAACTCCGGGCAGCTGAAACCTAATAAGTTGCCCAGCAGGGAGTGCAGCAAGACGGTAACTAGGCCGAGATGGCACTGTCATCGGGGTGCTCAGAAGGGAGGTCCCGCCAAGGGTGCCTGCCTCCAGGTGAAAGGGAGGGTGGGGGTAAAGATGAGAACTAGGGAAGTGGAGAACGGAGGTGCTGGGAGGGAGGAACATAAGATCTTCCTGCTTCCCCTCACTCTGCACAAAGCAGTAGCCCAGCAGGCCCTAGTGAGCCCCCAAGGCCAAGGGTAACCCAGGGGCACTGGAAAGACTCAGCTCTGCCACTGGCGACCCGAGGGCTGTGGGTGTGGGGCTGCCCCTTCACGAAGGCGACTGGTGCCTCTGCTGAGAACCCCTCCCCTGCACAGGGACCCAGCGCTGTTCCCACTCCCTGGGGCACCCTGCTGTTCCCAGGGTGTGTGGGATCCTTGGCGTCGCTAATAAAGGCATCCCATTCCCATCCCCAGCCAGGGAAATTAATTTAGATTGGATTTTCTCCTGTGAGGGGGCCCCCTCCTCTGTGTCATTACCATAATGAGATGGAAGTGACACGGTAGTTTAACGACATTAGTCAGGAGAGTGTGTTTGTGTAGCTGAGGCAAGGGAGAGATGAGGAGCTGGGTGGAGGCCGGGGCGGGGCCACATGGAATGGCTTGTCCTTACTGGGCCCCGGCAGGGTGACAGGCACACACTGCAGGGAGCACATCCGAGAGCAGAAGCCTTAGCAGGCCTTCAGTGGGGATGTGGACTGAGTGCTCCTCAGAGGTCAGGAGTGAGAGCCATTCTCATACTAGGAGTGATCATGCAGGCAAGGTCCCGGGCCAAATTCAGGTGCTCCCCACCTTCCTCCCTGGACAGGGAGGCAAGGAGTCCCCAACTGGGGCTGTTCTAGGAGGTCTTCTGTACCCAGGACAGGGGACCCACCCACCTCCTCTGCTTCTTCTCCAGCTCGTGGTTGCGGACCTGTTGGCCCTCCAGGTGCAGCTTGGTGTCCTGCAGCTCAGCCGTTAGCCGCTGGCACTTCTTCTTGAGCTGCTGCAGAGCCCGCTGGCTCTCGTCACTATCCGCCTGCAGGTCCCCGAGCTAGGGGCCAAGATGGGGTGCAGGGTCAGCAGCCATGGAGAGGCCCGGAAGTATTGATGGAGAAGGTGAGAGGAAGGAGGTAGGTGAGTGACGGGGAGACCCAGGGATGAGGGATGAAGTCAGGGACATCCAGGGAACCTAAGACACTCTAATAGTAGTCTGCCCTGGGTTGTCCCCTGCACCGAGAGGCTAACACACCAATCCTTCCCTATTGTTCCCAAGCCTGCCTGGCTCAGGCCATTCAGAGGGCCAACACGTGGCACCGAGCCCCTCCCAGGCACAGGCCTCCACTCCTTCAGCCAGACTCACCCGCCTCTCCAGTTGCCTCTTGTTCTGCTGCTCCACCTCCAACTTGTCCTCAAACTCCTGCTGGAGCCGCTTCTTGGTGAAGTCCACCTCTCGCACAGCTCGCTCATACTTCAGGCGCCACTCGCCACCTGTAGGGTTGGGGGCAGACAAGGGAGGACTGAGCTGCTAAGAGTCCCTGGGAAGGGGCAGAAGGGAAGAAGGATGAGACAGGGAGGGGCAGCAAGTGGAGTCAGCCAGAAGGACTCAGACAGGTCTCTGGAATGATGGCTTCCTCCCAAGGCAGAAGGAGCCACTAGCTGGGAAAAGATGAGAGGGGGTGACGTGTCTATGTGCACTGTCCTCTCCCCAGGGGCTGCCAGACCATGGCCCTCAGATGTTGTCATCATCATGATGGTTAAAGCCCTCTGTGATAATCCCTGCATTTATTGGCACCTCTACTTTCTCATCTATTTATTTGACTTTAGCCTTACAATAGCCCTACAGAGGGAAGATAGGCCTGGACAAGGAGGGTGGTTACCCAGGGGTGAGAATCATGGTTTGCCACTCAGGCCACTGCTGAGCTCCTCTGGCCTCAGACCTACCTGTGTCATCATCATCCACTTCCCCGTTGATCTCAGCTGCCCGGATGAGACGGGCCTCCATCACCTCCATTTCCATCACTTCCATTTGCTTCTTTAGTGCATCGTACTGGGTCTGCAGAAGAGGGGGTTATGAGATGTGCCGTTCCACCCCCTCACCCAGTACTACCCACCCCTGAACCACACAGTCTATGGTCACATGCTTACCCAGGGCAGATGGGGGTGCTGGGCCAGTGGCAAAGATGCCACCTGTCCTTTGGGGGAGCAGACAGTCACTAGAGTGTGGCAGCCACTAGCATGGCTGTCTTAACCTCGGCCTTGCCCTCACCTGCAGCTCCTTCATCTCCTTCTCGGCTCGGAGCCTCTCCGCAGTCTCGGCGTCCAACAGCTGGGAGGCGGACTCTCCTGTGTTACGTTCATCCGTCAGCTCCGATGTCAGCTCTGAGATCTGGAGTTGGGGGAGGGAGTTGCCACCAGTTGAAGTGCCTGCCTCACTCAGCAGGAACACCAGGGTGGGGGGAGGGGAGCACCTGGCCCGGACACCCTTGGAGATGGGCCAGTCTGTGTGGTGCTGGGGGTCACTCACCCGGGTCTCCAGCCGGTCACTGTTGAGCCGCAGCTCATTCCGCTCCTTTTCCACCTTCTCAAGCTTGCTCCGCAGCTGCTGGATCTCCTCCTGGGTGCAGTAAGGAGGGCAGTGAGCCAGAGGCACTGCGAGAGGTTGGGGCCTGGGATCCGCACCCTCGGGGTGAAGGAAGCTGGTGATGCTCGGGCCAGGACACAAGAGAACAGGAAGCCACTGCCTCCCAGGGGCTCCTCTCCCTACAGCCTTCCCCATATGCAGAGGATGCCTGAGATTTCATCCTAAGAGGCTACCCAGGGGCTCAGCCAGCACCAGAGGGATGCCTTCTGTTTGATGGGAATAGTTCAAGGACACCAGCTCCCCGGACTAAATGAAGGAGCACTTGGGAGCTCAAGACAAGCTGGTAAGATTCTTGCCCATGTGGATGTACCACAGTCCTTTCCCTCCCAGCAAATTGGCCCTCCCCCGGCAGTTACGTACGTCTCTGTTCCGGATCTGCTCCTCGGACAGCTGTACCTCGATGAGAGGCCGCACGGTGGTAAAGAGCTTCCACCAGGGCCAGTCCTTCACCCCTTTGTTCTTCTTGATGTTCTTCTGCACACAGCGAATGGCCAGGTCTTGAATCTAAGTTGGGTTGGAGGTGGCGCACAGCAAGGTTCTCAGTCCCAGTTCCAGCCAGGATCCTCCCCACCACGAGCACGGCCACGGCACTGCTCCTCTGGTCACTTGACCCCCGAGTCAAACACTCCCTCTGCCACCCCTAGCCCCCAGCCTCCCTCCATCCCTCAGAGAGCCTGGCCCTGGGAGCACTGCACTGGGCACTAACCCACTCCACCGTCATTAGGAATAATTTCGTCTGCTTTATTTGCTGCCTGATTATTTCCAGCACCCTGGCCTAGATGTGCTATAAAACCTAATCTTGCTGAAACACAAGAGGCGGCGGCGCTGGCTGTTTTATGGACTTGCTAATAAGAAAAGGAGTCGCTGACACAGCTCCTTAATCTTCATGGAACAGCCTATGATCCAGAGCCCACCTTTGCCTGGGCCCTGCTTCCACCCACCCTTCCACCCAAGCCCGTGGACCAGGCCACATGGCCCACTGATGGACACACTGGCACACTCACTGGCACCAGGGAGCTGCCCATTCCATACCCTGGCCCAGGGTATGGTGCCCCTGGGAGGTTCCCACCTCTTCTCCCCCAGATAAGGATAACCCATAGCCCCAAGACCAGCCTCCGCCCCTGCACATTCCCTTGAGTCTCCCATCCCACTCCAGGAACTCGTCTTGGCCCCTCTAGGCTGGGCAGTGGGACAGAGATGTCCCTGGAGCAGCACCTTTCTCTTCTTGAAGTGCTGGCGGGCCAGAAAGCCCCTGCAGGCCGCCTGGAACAGGGTCAGGTTCCTGCTGGTTTGGTCATCCCGCTGCTCCTCCAGTCGTGCCAATGTGCCCGCCCGGAAGAACACCTGTGGAGAAGCAGGCCAGGTGAAGGCAGGAGCCTGGGCTGGGAACAGCCCAGCAGCAGAAAGGGAGCTGGAGCTGGCTAGAAGCAGGGGAAACAAACAGCTGGCCCAGGAGACCAGCAGGCCCAGGAGTGTGGTCCCAGGCTTGAGAAAAGCCTGAAAGTCCAAGTGCCCAGGAGAAGAGAGAAAAAGCAAGAGACCCTGGGAAGGCTGAGGGAGGAGGGCCAGGCTGGGGGCTGGGAGGCTTTGGAAGGGGTGGAGTAAGGTGGGAAATCTAACTTCAAAGAGAGATGAAAGGAGAGGGAAGCCAGAGGGAAGGGACCTGGGCAAGAAGGAAGTAAATGAAGCAGCCACCACCAAACGGTGGGGAGGACACCCCTCAGCAACACCGGTGGGGGCCTCTTCTCCCAGGACTGCCAGCAACACTGTCCACGCCCCTGTGCCCACAGCCCACCACAGGGCCCCACCACAGCCTCCAGCTGCCTGGGATCTGGTGAAGCGGATGGTGGTGTACGTGTGTAAGAAGAAAAAGGTCCAGGAAGCAGTGTGAGGGCGGGGGATGGGGGGCCCTTCTCTGTGCCCTCCCCGCTCAGTTTCATTCCAGACGGGCTGCTCTCTCATATGGCTACACCCCACCCCCACATCCAGGTTTCATCTTCTCATGAAGCCAGTGGGGTGGGCGGGGGTTGGCCCAGTCAAGGGACCTGTCTTACAGGTTCCGGGGCTGGAGGGCAGACGTGAGAGGAACCAGCCGGGCGCCCGCACACCCAGCCTTTCCTCTCACTCTTCAGTGCCCTGAGCTGGGGCTGGGTAAGATTCTCACTAAGACAGGAAGAAGAGGGTGGGGGAAATGGTCAGGTGAAAAAAGGCTCTAGTATCCTTAAGGAGGACAAAGGGACACCTAGGTATATGCCCGCCCCCAACTTGCCCAGAACACAGACGATTCCCTCTTGTGGGGCAAAGAGAACATGTGAATTCCATGGAAACACTCAGAACCAACAGGTTCAGTATCCCCAGGCCTCCCTTCAGGGAAGAAGTGGGGAGAGGGTCTACACTTTCTGCTGAGAAAGCTTTGCCTCTGGAGACTCCACAGAAACCTAGTCCCCTGAGGCTGGCCTGGGAGAAAGCCAGCTCAGTGTTCCGAGGCACTTCCCCAAATCCCACATGCGGGGCTGAGTGCCTGAGATCTCCTGCGGGTCTCGAGCCCTACCTGAGCCTGGATTTCCCACAGGTGGGAGCCCGAGATCCCACCGGGGGTAGGGAGTATCTCAGTCCCCCCAGAAGTAGCCCCACATGCTAATGGTTAGCACGCACGGCTATCTGATGAGGGCAGGAGAAGTGAGGTGCCGGCATGGGGATGGAGAATGGTCCAGACACACAATGAGAAGAGAAAGGATGGTCTAGAGACTAGGGCAGCGAGCCTCAAACCTCTCTTGAACAGCTGCACATTTGTGGGGTGGAGTCGTTTAGACTATTAGGTGAAAGCTCAGGGCCATTGCCCCACAACATACACACCCATACACATATTACAAACAATGTCAAGGGGGTCTCAGACCCCCAGACTCCTTGCCTGAACCCTCAGGGTCCTGTGAGCTCAGACTGAGACGCCCCTCTCTTCTGAAGCAATGTGACAAACACACAGGGAATCTTTGCTCACCAGCCAGCACTAACTACAGCCTAGAAGCCCTGCCATTTCTCTCCCAAACCAGATGTGAGCAAGCATCCGACTTTGCTCCTAATTCTGCTCTGAGCATGAGTGGGCCTGGGGCTCACCTGCCTCAGCCAGGCACCTGGGATGATGCAGAGGGTCTGAGATGGCAGCTGGGAAGAGGACCAGCCTGTACAGGCTCTCCTGCCCAAGACATGCCTTGGAGGAGGTGCCACTCCCAGTGCCAGCCAGCAGCAGCTCAGCCTGCTGGAGGGGCAGGAGCCCACCCAGGGAGAGACCACGAGGCTGAAGGGAAATCTTTGACTGCAGGCTTCCCAAGGAGGAAGCTCAGCTGGCAGCCTGTGAGCTTAGAGACAGCTGGGGAGGGGGAGAGAAAGGTGAGCCAGACACGGCAGAGACCAACACCAGAAAAATGACATGGAGAGAGAGTGGGGCCACAGAAGACACAGAGAACAAGGAAAGAAACAGAAAATAACAGAACCAGAAACCAAGGAATAGAGACCAGCAGGGACTGCCGGGGCCAAAAAGAAAAGGGAAAAGCAGAGACAGCAGAGACAAAGATACAGCAAGGGGATGGACGAGAAAGGGATTCCCAGCGAGGGAGGCACAGGAGAAATAAGGACATGACTCAGAACATAGAACAGAGAGAACACAGCCGACAAGCAACACTGAAACCTTTTTTTGTGAGCATCCCCTTCCACCTCACACTCCCCAACGAGGCCCTGGGACCCAGAGTTCCTTCCCTGTCTGCCAAAAGCCAGACAGGTCCAGAACCCCCTCTCTGGCTCCCAACTGCTCTCCCTCCCACCTCAGCCCTTGGAGCACATACGTGGACGGCGCTTGTCAAGCCTCCCAGTGTCGGGAGAGAGGGGCGTGCAGGGCTCCCCGCCCCGTGGGAGGGATGCTCAGCTGACCCTTCGGTGTGCAGTGACGCAGCAGACTGGCACCCGGGGCCGGGCGTGCCTGCCTTTCATGCACCACGTTCCATTCAGATGAGGAATGCGGCCTGTGGGCAGGTGGTGGCGGCACAGCCTCACCATGTCCTGCTTGCTCTTCTGGGACCCTGACAGTCCTAGATGACTCCCCATAGGGGACTCTGCCCTCTGGAGCACTCTGCCTACTGCCTTCCTGCTTCATCCAGCTCACCTCTCTTCTGTCTGCCTCAGTCCCCACCCCAGGACTCAGACCAAGGTCAGGGCCACCTTCCAACCCACTCCCTCCTGACATCACGGAGGTGTTCATGGCACTGAACAAGCCAGTTATTCAGAGGGAGGCAAAGTCAAGTTTGCTGCAGCTGGAATATCTAACCTCCTGGCCTCTCTAACTCTGAACAGGGCAGCTTGAGAGGAAGGGCAGCCCCAGAGTGTCTGGGGGGTGAGGGGACCATGGGAAAGACTCAGAAGGGGCTCCAGGAGACTCCTGAAGTCAGACCGAGCACGGAGAGCAGGAGCAGAGGGCCGGCCCTCTGGACTAGGGCTGCAGAGAGTGAGGTTGACTGCTCCGGCAGGGACAACTCACCCGGCTCAGGCCCATGCAGCAGCTGCTCTTCTCCAGGTCCAGGGACTCCAGCAGCTCCTCTACCGCCTGCAGAGAGAGGCCTCTGTCAGGGAGCCCGCCCAGGGTCTCCCCATCTCCATGCAGGGCTTCCTCCAGCCCTCAGTCCATCCCTGTCCTCCATTCAGACAGTCCATTATTTATCCAACAAGCACCTCTGGGGGGTTTCCGTAGTGTCAGGCACTGTGCTAAGAGTCTGGAGATATAAAGGTGATTACGAGAGGAAGAAGCTGTCTTGTTGGGGAGCGAGACAGGTGAATTAGTGAAGTATATAGAGGAAGAGGCATCTAAGTCAGACAAGGAAGCCGTGGAAGGCATCCTGGAGGAGGTTTTGCTCGTGCTGAGTCCTTACATACAAGTAAGAATTAGCCAGACAGAGGAGGGGAGAGGTCATTTCAGGCAGAGGGACCAGCCTGGGCAAAGGCATGGAAGCGCAAGACAAGAGAATGTCCCGAGGAAGCTCCATGCAGTTCAGATAACTGGAGCTCCAGGAGTCGGGGCAGTTGAGGTGTAATTAGAGAGGTGGGCAGTAGTCAAAGTAGGTGGAGCCTGTGTGCTTCGAGAGCTCCTGGAGGGTTCTCTCAGGGAAGGGCAGGGTCAGATTTGTATTTCACAGAGACCCCACTGGCACAGGGGCAGAGGATGGGTGGGGACCCCCTCAGGCAGCCACTGCAGTAATCATGACCCAAAGGGAAGACAGGAGGGGGAAATGCCGGAGATGTCAAGGAGACAGAGCCTTGCAGGTGTCGGGGAGCGGCAGATGAGAGGGAGGAAGCTAGGGACACACTGAGGTTTCTGATTTCTGTAACTAAATAGATAATGGTGCCATTCTCCAAGGTAGGGATGACAAGGGAAAGAGTAGGTTTAGGAGGAGATATAATCAGCTGAACATGCTGACTTTGAGGTCCCGTAAGGCATCCAGGTAGAGAAGTCCAGAAAGCAGCTAGATAGAAATGCATGTCTGGAGCTCAGGAGAGAGGCCTGGGATAGAGGTATTGATTTGGGAGTCGTCGATATATATGCGGTAATTGAAGTGATAGCTGTGAATGAGGTTGCCCAGGAAGAGGGTGTAGAATAGCAAACACCCACAGCCAAGGAGAGAGTCTTAAAGAAGAGAGAGACCCTTACTTCAGGGGCAAGCGGAAGGAGGGAAGCTCAGAGGGACTGAGAAAGAAAGAACAGAGAGGAGGGGAAAACCAGGAGTGGCAGCAAAGAAGCTGAACGGAGAATATTTCAAAAAGAACAGAGCTGTCAACAGAGTCTCATGTTGCCAAAAAGCATGGAAAGGTGCCCATTAGCTCTGGCAACATGGAGGGCACGGGGACGGGAACCGGGCAGCTATGGGTGGAGGGATGAGCGGTGGTGGGGTGGGGGCGGCAGGAGGAAAGTGAGTATTGATGGTACGGGGCAGGCGAGAGACAGAGGATAGTCTGGCATGAGAGAGGGTTGACGGAAGGCTCCTTTGTTTTCTGAGAGCAACATCTGCCGAATGTTTCTCCACTGGCAGAAAAGAGTCATCAGAGAAGGAGAGGCCGAAGGAACAGGAGAGAGAAGAGTTACCACTGGTGGAGCAAGTCTCCAGGGAGACCAAAGGGAATGGGTTCCAGAGAACAGAAGGAAGGGACGGGACAAGGGGAGGAAGGTGGGGCTTCAATTTTATTAGCATTTTGAGGCAAGGTCAACTGCTGGGAAGATGACCTGGGAAGGTGCAATGGGGGAAGATCTGAGGAGAAACATGGAGAATGGAACAGCAGGGAAGGAGCTTGGAATAGGGGTAAGGAGAAGGCACATGGAAAGCTTGCCGGGCCACCCCAAGGGCTCCGTTGGGGCTGGAGACCATGAACCTGTGGGAATTCAAGTCTACATGGGGTTGTATAATTTTCTCCCACAGCCCTCGGGAGCCCCACACTGAGGAATGCAGACACTCAAAGGCTGGTCCTTCAGGGAAGGGGTTGAGCAGGGCAGGTGCTATGGGAGGCTCAGGAGAGCTGAGGACAATGAAGGCCAAGTGACTGGAGGGTTGGACCACAGTGTCGAGGCTGAGTGGAAAAGGAAATGAAGTCAGAAGGGAATGGACAGAATAGAGAAAATGAAGTGGGGTCCAAAAATGAGAAGAGTCGATGGAGTCAAAGAGCAGGTGTCCTGAGAGGAAGAGAGGAGTGAGATGCACAGGTGAGAGGCTGTGGTCAGAAAAGGCCATGCTGGAATTTAAGATTTCAGTGGCGGAGCATTTCCAGGGATGACAAGGTGCTGGGTATAGCCCTGAGTGGAAGGCTCAAATGGAGGTCAAGGGTCAGAGAGAAGTGGGTGTGGGGCAGGTCATCTACATCCACATCAAGGTTTCCCAGGACACTGGTGGGTCTTGGATAGAGAAGATGGAGAGAAACTCTTTGAGGCCTCCATGAAAGTGGGTCTGTGACTCAGGAGGCAAGGGGCGGGGGCTTTCCGCCCCACTCTGCAGAGTATTCTCCCTTTTAGGGATGCCTTCAGAGTCAGGCTGGGTGCCCGAGGCCAGAGCACAGTGAAGGAAGGCTCCTCTGCTCAAGGAGCCGCCTTTGGGGATCAAGGTGACAGCCTGGAACGACAGGGAGACATCCCCTTTTGCAGCCATGAATTCACCAACTGGGCTGCCCAGGGCCCAGGGGCCTTAGGCTCACCTGGCACTGGGGAGGCCTTGCCATATCAGTCTTCCTCCTAGGAGGGATGCGTGGCCACCCCTGGACAGCTTCCTGCTGCAGGAACTCCCCAATGTGGAGGTCTAGGCTGAGGGGCCCAGGTGCTACCAGTGGAGCGCCTACAACACTAGTTCCAATCTGCCACCTGGGAGGTTCCTGGATGATTGCTGGCACCAGAGAGCAGACACCCCCACCTCAGACCTCCAAAGATGGTGGCTCTTCAATTCTACAGTCCATGCCTGGGACTGCCTTCTCCCCACCGCCACAGCTTGGCTGCCACATGCCCCTGTCCTAGCCCTGGCAGGCCCAAACCAGGAGCCTGAGAAAGGGCTAGCCTGGCTCACTCTAGGGGAGGAAGGGGTCTGAGCAGAGGGAAGGGGGTCTGGTGGGGCTTTGGGGCCCAGACCTACCCGCCTTTCATCTACCACGATGTAGTTGCGCCCGTGTTTCTTGGTCAGGTGTGGGGCCAGGACATCGAAGCGGCGGCGGAACTCGGAAAACACCATGTGGTCAGGGTAACCTAGAGAAAGCAGCCAGGAGCCAGGCCTGTCAGCGCCTTGCCTGTGCCCAGCACGCCCCAGTAGCCACCAGTGCCAGGCAGCCCACAGGGAGAGTCACGCGAGGGGAAGGCACTGCTGGGGGAGGAGAGCCTGCGACTGAGGCAGGCCCAGGAAAGAAGAGCAGAGAGGAAGGAGGCAGGGGCAGAGACAGAAGGCCGAGAGGACAATTAGGGCTGCCCCACAGCGGGATTGCAAGGTTTAAAAAGGAAACAGGTTCTTTTAGAAGGAAGTAAGTCTCTTGTCATTGAGGCATACAAACAGGGGATGGCTGACCAGCTGGAAGGAACGCTGGGGAGATAAAAGCCTGGATGACCTGTAAGATGCTTCTAGACCTCCACGTCTACAACTGTTATAACCCAGAGAGAAGTGTCTTGAGGACTTAATAAGAAAAAAAAAAAAGGGCATCAGACAGTATGGAGAGGAAAAGTACATGAGCTTGGCACTGGAATCCTGGCTCTGGCTCTTAGTACCATGTGACCTTGGACCAGTCACTCAACCTCTCTGAGCCTCAGTGTCCTCATCTTTAAATGGGGGTCCTACCACTTATCTCACGTGGTAGTCATGGGGCTTAAATGAGAAAATATGTAGAAAGCACGGCTTGGCTCACTTGGTGGGTGTTCAATACAGCGCTGCCTTCCTTTCCTCAGTCCACTGAAGCAGGGATCAGAAAGGGCTCCCTTCCTGCCCCCGGCCTGACCATGAGCCAAGGCCAGGTGACCAAAAGACTTGTAGATTCTCTCTCCCTAAAGAATGTTACCTCTAACAGAGACTCCCTCCCATCTGGGCTTGAGGTCGGAGCAAGGGTGACTGTCTGGCTTGGAGCAAGGTCAGGATGGTGGAGTGGGAGGTTACCCCGAGTCACCCCGAGGACACCAGAGCCCACAGGAGAGGACCAAGAGACCCACCCCTAAAGAATCACAGAACTGCAAACCAAAAAGGGGTCTTAGACCAGATATAACTTATCTTCCAGATGTGGAAACTGAGGCCTGAGAGGTGGAGTGACTGGCTTGCTCAAGGTCACAAAGGCTGTGGCTGGAGACATCACTGGACTCCAAACCCGGGCTACCGACAGCCGGTTGCGGCTCGCCCCAATACACCGGCCTAGCTAGCTCTGGGAAACCCTCCAATGGGGAGATGAGGCTGATGCATGTGCCTGATAATTGAAACAGGAGGCGGGGGCCGCTGAGGGGCCAAGACAAAGTGAGCTATTGATTGTATCTGAATTGCAATTAAATTGATGGGCCGGGATAGCAGGTCCGGACGCCTGGCATCTTAATTAATCATCAGCTCTATCGATAGTGGCTGGGGACTGGGTAGGGGGAGGGGGCACGCTGTTGCTGGCCTCATCGATCTGCTTGTTTGAGTAAAGCACATTGATTTTGGTTCAGAGCGGTAACAATCTGGTTTTGAAATAATAAACACCAACTCCATATCAAGACGTGGGGCAGATCAATGATTTATTTAGAGCAGGGCAGGGAGCCCGTTTCCTGGCTTTGGCTGCTAAGGAAAAGTGGCGGTGCCCATGGGGATGCCTCAAGGGGACCTGGCTGTGGGGGGATGGGATTCTGCCTGCTCTTCTAGCTAAGGAAAAAGGGGCAGAAACCTGGTAACTCATAACTTCTCAGGCAAACAAAACTGTACTGGAGAGGTGTGAACTCAGAAGCTGGTCTGCCTGGGTCAAATCCTGCTCTGCTGCTCATGAGCTGTGTGACTTTGGATAAGCTACTTAACCTTCCTGAGCCTCAGTCTCCTCATCTGGGGATGATAATGTCATGTCATGAGGTGGTGGTGAGGATTAAGTGAGTTAACGTGTGAGACGAGTTTAGAATAATACCTGGGTACCGTAGATGCTCTATGGATGTTAACTACCATAACTATCACCCTCTCCGCCCCCTCCTCCAGATGGGCCCATAAAAAGGGTCTGTCTGACCTTTCTGGGGAATTTTAAGTACTTCAGAAAGATTTAGCACCTCATTTCTCACTGGGGGGCTGGCCCAGCCACCTGCCCGCTCTTGGAGGTAGTTATCGCCGCCAGGCAGACAGCTCCATCAGGGCACTGGGTCTGCTGCTGTGAGCAAAGCTGACCCACTGGAACCAGAGAAGGGGGAAGGAGGGAGCTGTGGGACCGGGCACGTGGGGCAGGAGGGGAGGGAGATGAAGAGGACTGGAATATGGCAGGGAGAGGAGGAAGAGGGGAGTCAGCAGAGTGGAAAGAAAAAGAGAAAAGAAGAGACTGGGTTGGAGAGACGAGAAGAGAGGCCCCACAGAGGAGGCACCAGGGCAGAAAAGACATCTAGGGCCAGTCCAGAGACAGGAGGGGAGCAGCACCCCTCCAGCCCCACGGGCCCCATTTGGGGGGTGAGGAGGGTAGCGGCAGCTCCATAAAAGAGAGGTGGGGGTCGAGAGGGAAAGAGGCCCCACCTTGGCGGTACATGCGCATGGCATCAAGCAGGCGGGAGCCTCGGAGTTGGGCGCGGAGCAGGGGCACGTCCAGCTGCAGGAGCCCAGCCTCGCAGTGGTCTCCGGAGGGCAGGTCCAGCTCACTGCTGCTGCTGACTCGGCGGGAAGAGGCGGAACGGGGCTCCCCGGCCCAGCCCTCTGCCACAGGCAAGAAGCAGTGCACGAAATGCAGCTTCGACTTCTTGATGGTGTCAATGAGGGCGTCCTGCCAAAGGGGAAAGGACGGCCCTCAGTGGGCTCTGATGGCCCAGCCCATGCCCAGAAGAGCAGGGACTCGTGCCAGCATCTCCACTTTGCATAAGATGGCAGGTATCCCAGCACTGGCCAGGACATGCTAAGTGTGGACAACTCTGCCTTTACTAGGCCTGAGCAGCCACTCAGGCAGCAGCACTGAAAAGAGGACCCCACCAGCAGTGATCAAGTCAGAGTGGGATGCTGAGTGGGCCCCGGGTGACCTGAGAGTGCCCAGGACGCCCAGGCTACCTGCCAGGAATGAGGAAGGGTCCCGGAGTCTGGGTGGGCACACTCACCACCTGCAGCTTAATTTGGATGCACAGTGACTTCTTCTTGACAGCCGCCATGCCTGTGGTGAAGGTCTTCCGCATGCTGGTGGCCCGGCGCAGGGCCAGCTGCGAGCCTCCCTCCAGGCCCGCAATGGAGCCTGAGAGCACCGTGGCGCTGCCTGCCCGGCCCAGAAACAGGTTGCTGATGATTTTTCTGCCGAAGGTGGGAGGGCAAAGGAGGGAAAGAAGTCACATTCACGGAGCAGTAGAAGCCGTTCCTTCTCCCAGCGCCTGTAACACCAAACAACCCCCACACCGCCGTGGCCAGGGGCCTGGGTTATCTGGGCTGGGGCTGCATGTTCCACGCCCTACAGAGGAACTGCAGAGAAATCTTCAAACAGTAAGAGGAGACAACCAGGGCGGCAGAAGCCGAGGAGTAGGCAGGGATTGGACAGAGCAGAGCGGGGCGACCTGCTTTTCTCCATCACTGGGCAGTGGGCACAGAAGTGGGAAAGGAGTTTCCAACGTGGCAGGAAAGATCAGAGCCCAATATCTTCTAACACTATATAATCTACTCCCTACCTCTCCTGCTGATTATCGGCTTCCCCTACTGGAATGTAAACTCCACAGGAGCAGAGCAGGGTTTTTGTTTCCTACACTGCTACCTGCCGAGCACCTGGAAGAGTCTCTGTCACAGAGGAGGTAAAGAAATGAAGGAATGAACGAACAACAGGGCTCATATGACTCAGCGGAGTCTAAGGCCACTCCCGCCTTCTAAGAAGAATGGGGGGGTGTTATTCAAATTTAAAACTATATGTCTCTCCAACAATATCGATCCCACCTCTACTCCAGGAGGCCACCCCCTTGCCCCCAAGGCCAACGGCCCTCAGCTGTTGCCTCTCAGGAAGTAGAGGCCATCTACCCTGCTGGTGAGGGGGCTTCTGAGAGCAGGGAGCCCAGAAAAAGCCCTGGGGACAGGACAAGGACAGAGTGAGTGGTGTTCTTACTTCTGGGAGTCCTGCAGGAGCCGGGGGGCGTTCTGGGTGGCCGGGTTCTGCTTGGTGTAGCTCAGCCAGCCAGCCACATTGTATTCCACCCAGTTGGTGCCATGGCTGTGGCCCAGGAGGAAATGGTGTGGTTTACTGCTGCGCAGGAGGGGGCTTTGGCCTGAGGATGGGAGAAGCAAGGTTCAGATCATCAGGCCACAGCCCGCAAAAAGCCAAGGGACTCAGTGAGCCCCCCGGGCAGTGACACCTGGGCTCATATAGGTGAGTCCTCTGGAGAGGAAGCAGAGGAGCTGCCCTCCAGGGGTGCCACCTACCTTTTTTGTCACCTTCCTGGGGGCCATAGTAGGAGAAAAGGCGCTCCAGGAGGGCATCTTCTGTGGCCCCTGGCACCAGTGCCTCCTCTTCTAATAGCCACAACAGGCCCCTTGCCTCGTCCGTGCGGGCCAGCGAGCGGACCTATGGAGAAGCAAAGAAGTCCCACCATGCCATGGGAGCTGTGGGAAAGGAGCCAGGGCCCCAGCCACAATCACACACTATAAACATGCTACACACACACACACACACACACACACTGCCACCGTGGCTCCCGCCACTCACTACTGATGCCTGTGGAGCAGGTGAGCAGCAAGGAGAAGGAAGGGGCCAGAAAAAGATCAGAGAGAAAAGCCCACAGCAAAATACGATTCCTAGAACTTGTGTCCAAAGTCACCAAAGACTGAGGTTTCCTATTAACCTGAGCCCCACATCCAGAGGCTCTCCTCCATCCGCAGCCTCTCGGAGGTCATAGGGGGCTTGGGTGAACCCCATGCTGCCCTCACTCCCTGGGCATCACTGCCCGGGCAGATGAAACGAGATAACGTCAGTAAGGCCCTGAGCATAGCGCATGGCCCAAAGGAAGCTCTCAGTAAATGACAGCTGTGGGGTTAACCCTGAGAGGAGAGAACCTAGAGAAGGCTCAGAGGACTGCAGGTGGGATCACTGCAGGGTCATAAACTCAAGTGCCAAAAGCCACAGACAGGTGACCCTATCTATGGACGTGACAGCCAAAATGGGCGGAGCTGAGGTAATGGGGAGCAGGTCCCCATCTAAAGGGAACAGACACCACTCAACTCAGCCAACTGCTGTCCTGGAAGAATGCTGGCCTAGTGTGATAAAACCTCCAGTTTTTCAAGAGAAGGCAGAAATACTAAATTCTGATTTCTCATACCCCATGCAGGCCAAACAAACTAGGCCTGTGGCCACATCGGTCTGAAGGTGACTTTCACTGGAATTTCCAAGTCTTCCTTGGGCAAGAAGGACTGAAGTTTCCCCAGGCCCCGTTCTGGCTTAGCCTTAAGGGATTGGGGGACAAGAGAAGTGAGAAGTGCCATGTTCCCTCTCTTTGACCCCAGCTGCCTGCATCTATGCCACACAGCTACCCAAGGGAATCAGGGTGACTACCAGGAGGAAGCAGAATGCGGCCAAGGACTGATGGGTAACTACGTCCCAGAGTGGCTGGAGCCGCGTGGCAGGAATAAGCAACGAAGCCATCGAGTGGAGAGTGGCAGGCTGGGCACTAAGGGGCCCCCATCCCCAGAGGTGCAGCTGTCCACTGCCAAGGCCCATCAGATAGGGAAGAGCGAAGAAGGGAAAGGATGGCAAGCCCCCTCCAAACACACTGTCTGATGCGTTGCTGCTCCTAAGCCACGTGGACTGACTGCCCTGTACCTCCTGGGAATGGCAAAGGCTCTTGAGGGAGGCCACTGTGGGAGCCCAGGTGTCAGGAAAAGAAAAGCCAGCTTCCCTGGGGAGACATGGAACTGGGCACTTTAGACATTTGTCCCAGGGGGACATTCACTCTCCTAGATCCCTACCCGCTTGTGCCAGGCCTTCCTGCAGGGCAGAGGGACAGGGAAGCAGGACTCAAAGCAGAGGAGGGAGATCAGCAGCCCAGCAAAAATGCCAATTCTCCAACAGAGCACCTATGCAACTCCCTAACTGAAGACAGTGGACAATGTCAAGTGCTCATCAGGCCACCCAGTCCCCTAGGCAGCAAGGTGCCCAAGATGCCAGTCCAAAGGGTGACGAAGCCCATGCCCAAGGCTGAAGGGCGAGGGCTAATATCCACAGAGTCCCTCAGTGGGCGTTTTATAGCTGAGCACTGTCTCCCCGTTTGGGTGGAAGGCTGCCTCCTCGCTTAGCTCTGCTAGGCTGCATCAGTCCTCTTCTTGGGGACAACGGGAGGGAATGACTATGTCCTCTGGGTCTAGCCAGGCCCTCATCACCTAGGAGGAGACACCAGGGCTCCTGGCAGACACATTTCAGGCTCAGCCAGTCACAGGACAGGGCCTGAGCCTCAGCTGTTAAGAGAAGAGGTACGCCCTCCCGCCTGGCTCAGACACCCAGGGGCCGGGGCTCCCCACCGCCCCAGGGCAGAAGAAGGTGCCACCTTCCTGGCCAGATCGGCTGAGGGGCAGGTCCAAAGTTCTAAAGCTTGGTGTCTGGGCCTGACTGCTGGGCCCCCTCAGCCCACAGTGGCACCCTGGAGGCAGCGCACAGAAGGGCTCTACCGAGGAAGAGGAGCGGGAGAGGAGAGAAAAGGCCAGTCCAGGCCCTCGCTGGAATTCCTACCAGGGACTGATGGGAGGCTTGGTCCACAGCGGCCACTGAATCGTCCGTGGCTGGCTCCAAGTCATCAAACGCCAACTCGATGTTCTCCTAGGAAGGAAGGCAGAGCGGTTGTGAACATGGAGCCAGGCGTGGGTCACACCCCCACGAGCAGACCAGGAGGGAACGCTGGGGTCAACAAGCCTGATCTCCTGTCCTGTGCAGAAGCTTCCCCCAAGAAGCCTGACTGACAAAAGCTCTCCACCTCGCAAGGCACCACATCATGTCTTTGGACAGCTAAAATCCCTCTAGCTTCTTTTTATACTGAGCTAAGGGCACACGCTCCTGTTATTCGCATCAGTTGATTAGGCTATGCAGAGTAAGCCTACTTTCGACTCCACACAATCATCCTTGACTTGAAGACAATGGACATCTTCCTCCTGAATCTTCTCTCATCCAAGATCAATATCCTCCCCAGTTCGTTCAACTCACCTCCACATGAGGTAGGATTTCCAGATCTCATCCCTTCTGGGACACCCTTTTAATGAGGGGCCCTAAATAATCAATCGCCACCTTAACAGATCAGGAGACAGGGAAGGCCAGGCCTCCATGTGTCAGCAGGAACTGCATGGTGGCAAGTCACAGGGCCTAGGTGGGTGCCTTGAAGGAAGGCAAGGAGGGGCTCCCAGGCACCCTGAATGCCTCTGCAGCTTCGCAGAGTGCAAACTCTGCTCAAAGAATGTAGCCTGAGGCAGGAAAAGACTCCTACGCTAGAGAGCACACGGGGACAGAAATGACCAGAGAGTAAAAGCTGGGAAGAGAGCAGCCAGGGGGAAGGTGGCGCCTTCCCTCATCCCAGATGCCCTCCCTGAGGGTGCCAGGGCCAGAAGGTGAGGCGGGGGGGTGGGGGTGGCAGGCAGAGGCAAGGTCAAGTGCTACCTCCTTGTATCTTTCCAACTCCTGCACAAAGGTGCGCTCATGGAAGAGCCTCTGCAGCCGGTCCTGGGCGTAGTTGTGGCACAGCTCCTCAAAGGAGGCTCCGCGGGCTGACCCACCCTGCTCAGGGTTCTGGAAGCCTGGAGTGTCCACAATCATCATAGAACAGAGCGAGTGCTGGCTGGACTTGAGAGCCCTTCACAGGGAAAGCCTGGGTGAGAGGTGGCCAGGGCCGTACCACTGAACAGCCCCCACTGGTCTGCCCCTGGTGTCCAGGCAGCCCCACCCTGCCCCACGCCAAATCTCCATCCCCACGTGGGTGCCCAGGACCCTGGTGGGAGATGTGCCTCTTCTCGCCTGCAAGGGCAGTGAGCCCTCTGCTGGTGGAGGATGGCTCTGCCTCAGCAATCACACAAGCACAGAGGCACCAACTCTACCTTCAACAGGACAGGAAGCAGGCAAGCTGCTGGGTCCTGCCTGGCGCTCACCTGTTCACCAGGGAGACAAGAAGGGTGAAGAGCTCGCTGTAGAGGCCAGACGCCATGCCCTCTAAGCACTCCAGCGCACTCAGTTTGGGGCCTGTGGGGCAAGAGGATCAGCTCTATCTCCGGCTCCCTGGGAATCCCCACCTGGGTGAGCTCCATACCCACCCAGGGCCAAGTCAGCATGGGGCCCTGGGGCTGGCCTCTCCCCATGAGGGAAGCATCTATTCACCCCAGCAGTCTCCCCACGCCAGAGACAGCAATGAGCCCGGGAGGAGGCCTCAGAATCACATCCACCAGCCAAGGGGCTCAGGGTACCTGTGCCATCTCCCAGGCCGCTCTCCTCAGGGCCCTGGCGGAAGGAGGTAGAGCGCTGCAGGGTGCCCCCCTTGTGCTGGTGCTTGAAGATGGCCGAGGAGAGCTCCTCCAGGCTGCAGCCCAACAGGTATGCAGCCTTCTGGGCCCACTCATGGCGTGCAAACTGCTTGCGCCCAGCTATGGGGTAGAAAAAAGGGATCTGGCATCTTGGGTCTTCCTTCTTAGGCCATTTGATGACCACTGTGTGCTTTGGCTCCCTCGCTCCTATAGGACTGGGGAGTGGGCATCTTCCAGAGGAAAAACCAGCCCTGATGACACCAGAAGGGCTTCAGGCAGAATGAGGACAGTCAGCAGCTGCCAGGGCTTCCTGTGTCCGTTGGGGGTGGAGAGAATGAGTAGGTCCTAAAAGAGGAGGTAACTCCACACTGCTGCCACCAGAGGGCACCCAGTCAGCTGTGAACATCCCTGTTAGGGGGCGTGTCCTTCCCCAAGGGTGCCAACTTGGTGAAGGACAGTGTGAGGATGAGCCAGCCCACCCACGATGAGCACAAGAACTGCCTCTGCCTGTGGGGGACATCATGAGAGAGTCCTAGTGCCTCTCCCTTCCATGAATGCCTCAGGACCCTCCCTCTAACCCCCAGGCGTCTGCCAAGGGAGATCACAAACACCCACCCATGCCAACAGTGGGGAGGCGAAAAAGCCGCAGGAGAAAGGGAACAACCCACGCAGACAGACGTCTCAGCCAACATGTGTCTAATCGTGGCAATTAGGGAAAGCTAACAAGAAACCAGGTTTACCTTCGGCAGCTTCTGTAAAGCAAAGGACCAGCATGCAGCATGCAAAGAAAAACAGCATGTTAGCAAACAGTCATCAACTGAGCCTGCCAGGCCCACGGGAAGGGGCTGCGGGGGGTGGGGGTTTGTGAGGATGAGCAGGTGAGAAAACACAACCACATTCAGACTTAGAAACACAAACACACACACACTTACAATCTCAAAGGACTATGTTTATGGATGTAATCACACTGACACACACACACATAGACCTACAAAGATATTCTACCACACCCCGTGCCTCCCCCGGACAATACTAGAAGCTCTGAGGAGGTAACAGACCCTGTTCAGCAAGGTCCATGTGCCGACATGCCCAGAGCTCTCCACCTGCAGTCAGCGCTGAGTAGGGTTACAGGAAACCTGGGCTTGTGAATCCCTCAGAGTGAAAGAACTTCCTCAAGACACGGCCACACGTGCACCCACCTTCCCACCCCCACAATCTGGAGGCAACTTCTTTAACTCAGAGCCTGCTTCCTCTCTGGCAGGGATGCCACCTGCTGGGATCATAAGGAGCCTAACACTCAGACACCTGTTCCTCCATGCACCCACCCACCAGTGCTGTCTCAATCCTGCTAAACAGCCTGGGGCCCCTCACACCCCAGGGGGAGATGAAGCCCAAGCCCAAGGTGCTGCTCAGAGGCAGCATCCCTTTCCTTAAACTGGAGGAGAAAGTGGTGAAGAGGCGATCAGAGCACCCGCCCACCAACGTAATCTCAGAGGAAGGCAGCAGAGCTCTTCCAAGCCAGACCAAGCTCTAGCCATTCACAAACCCCCAAGCAGAGGCCCTGAAGCTGCAGCTCATTTGTTACCATGGTGCCTGCTGCCCCCTAGTGGCCTCCACCCTGACATGCAAGAGGGAGAGACACCTGCTACCAACCCAGTGGGGAGAAGGGAAGACTCAGGGAAAACTGGCCTTGGGAAATCCCAGGAAGCAAGCCCACCCTACCCCACCTAAGCCCCATAGAGGGCATCCTGAAAGGTCCCAGGAGCTGGACGCAAAAGTGGTAGAAGCAGCTATTGCTGGGACTCCGAGAAGCTCCACAGCCAGAGGCGCCCTCTCCACCCTGAACTCTGGGGCTTCTCCCAGGCCAGTCCCCTCTGCTATGACCCAACAAGCCCAGCCCCCAGAGAGAGCCAGAGCAAGCACCAAGATGGGGCCAGGTGGCCCCTACACCCTAGGGAGGGGCCAAGGTCAGTTACCCGCTTGCTCCTCGGGGGCCTCTGTCAGGAAGGGAACAAGAAGGAGAGTTATTCCGGGGAACTGCTCCAAGTTAGTGCCTTTCTCTTGCCCCTCAACCTCTGGACCCCCAGCCCCCCGGTCTTCACAGTGCTCCTGGTCACTGCCATCTAAGTCCACGCCTCATCCATCATTGGCAGAGATGCTTCTCCAGGTATTTGGAGCCTTCTGCTCTGATGTGGGGGACTGGGAAGAGGCATAAGCAAAAGAGGGGTGTCTGATAACAGATGAATCTGTGCTGGGCCAGAACAAACTGGGGTGGGCAGGGCCCCTACAAGCTCTCCTGGGCGACAGGCCAGGCTGTTGGGACCCACTGCAGGTTACCTTTGGTGGCGCCTGCAGCCCCCAGGTGGTAGATGGCAGCCAGGATGAGCCAGCAGGCTTTCTGTTCATCGGGGGAGATGCCCAGCACCTTCATGGCCGTCTGCAGCTTACTGAACTGCTGAGCCGCCTTCTGCTTCTCCTCGGGCTGCAGGGACAGGCGGGCATGCTGGCACTGGAGCTCAGAGGGGCTGTCCCTTCTGGCATACCCCCACGCTGCTGGACCCTCAGAGAGGGCAAGGCTAGCATAGAGCCGCCAAAATGGAGCCAAGCTCCTGCTCCTTCCATGGAGCACCCCAGGCCATTAGAGGCTTCTCCTACCCCCAAGACCCAGGGCTGCCAACCCAGTCCCCAGTGTCCCCTCACCTTGGCCAGTGGTACAATCCCAAACACATTGTTCTCTGCCAAGTGGTTCAAGTGGAGCTCTGTCCTAGGGGTACAAAGGACGCATCAGTATGGTGCTTGATCCCCATCAAGGCCACCCCCAACTAGGGCAGAGACACACAGACTCAGCTTCCAGCCTCTGAGTTCTGTCTGTCCATCATGCCCTACTGTCAGGCCAGTTGCTGCTGCCTTTCCCAATTGGCCTGGATGCCTGGGCAGAGCACCAGCCTCCCTAGGATGGGTCACCAGAGAAGCCATGGTAAGAGTGTCCAGCCATACCCTTGGCAGGGAGCAAGGAACCCTCCTGAAGGGTGATCCAGCCAGGAGAGAGACTGTGCCCTCAGTTACAAGAGCCCAAGAGGATAATTCCCTGGGGCTGTGTGCTCAGCCTTATCATTTATCCCTTTTTCAGCTAATACAGACAGCAAGTCTGAGGGTCTAAGGGAAAGAGCCTGGCAGGGGAGCCAACATGTGGGCTGGGAGGGCCAGTGTGAAAGGCACCGAAAAAGGCTTGGGCTTTTGGCCCCAGTGTGGACTCCATCACCGGCTCAGCCTCAGACTAGTCATGTGACTGTGGGGAAGTCCCTGATCACCCTGCATCTGTGTTTTCCTCTCTAGACCTGGCTTCATGGATGCAGAGATCCTAGTAGGCCCTGGGAACACTGAAGGGTCAATTGTGCCCCTCACAAATATCCAGGCCCCTGTGCCCAGGGCCAGGTAGTTCCTCCCAGGCAGGGCCTATGGCTCACTTATCTCGCCATCCCCAGGGCCTAGCTCAGAGCCTAACATGTAGCAGGCATGCAATAAATAATCGGTATGGGATGCAATCAAGTGGCAAGATCCAGTAGCCATCGGTAGGCTGGAGCACAGAGCACCCTCCCTGTTCCCTCTGTCCCATCTCACCTGAGGGTGCCATCCCCACAGGCCAGCAGGTAGTAGAAGATGTTGAATGTGGCCTCACTGGCTGGGCGTCGAGCCACGCGCAGCTTCTCCAGAAGCATCGTCTGTGGCACAGCATGGAGGGTATGGGCAAGGAGGGCAGTGCCAGGTCAAGCTTCTCCCACTCCACACCAGAAAGAACCATGCCCATGGGAACAAGCAGTTATATCTTAACCTCAAGATGCTCACCCAGAGGCCAGATCACCTGAGGGTCAAACTTGGGGCAGAGCCAGGGGGAAGAAGACAGGCCCAGCTCGTGGAGGGGACCTGCTGATCCCCTAGGCATGGTCTTCTTGGGGAGCTGGACACCTTGTGATGAGATACTTCATTCAGCATGGAAGGGAGTCAGCTTTGGCTGGGCCTCACTTTACTGATGAGCCAGACCTCCTTGAGTGAAATCAGCCTGAGAGAAGCCGCTAAGTGCAGGGCCAGGGCCCCAGCAGTAGGGTGTGGCCACCCCAGAATGGGCAGGAAACCGAGCCAGGCCCCACCTAGGACAGGAGCCATTGGGGGCAGAATGACAAAGGCTCAGGGCAGATCTGTTCAACCCTGCTGTGCCAGGGTCCATTTTGTTGGGGCAGAATCCCAGGAAAATGAGGCACAGGAAAGAGCCTGATTCCCAGGGCATGAAATTAGGGGGTCAATCTCCTACACCCTGAGTGTCCACTCACCTGAATGGAGGCCGAGGCCACCTGGCCAGCTTGGTCAAAGTCCAGGGAGAGGATCTGGGAGAAGCGGGTGGCATTGCCGTTCATGATGGTAGGGCTATTCCCAAAGGCTTCCAGGAGAGTGTACAGAGCCTGCCACTTCTCCACTGCAGAAGATAGGCCCAGGGGTCATCAGGAAAGCCAGGGGCAGCTCACCCCAGCCATGGGCTCCAGAGGCCCAGGCAGAATGGGAGGCCCAGCCACAGCTGTTTCCCCACTGCATGAAGGCTCGGAGTTACTCAGACCAGAACTGACCAGGGACAGAGGGGTTTTGAGGACATGAAGAGGCCAGGGAGAAAAATAGTTGGCACCCAGGAGGGACCTCCACCCTCAGCCCCCTCTCCCCAGTCTATTCTAAGTTTTCCCAGTTGTCACTGCCTCACCAGAAAACACCTTGTTCCCGCTAGTGCCTGCAATGGTGGCCAGGTATTGCACCAGATGCTGGCAGCTGGTGGTCTTGCCACTGCCACTACTGCCCAGGAGGATGATGGACTGGTCCTGACGGCTCATCAGCATTGCCCTGTATGCGTTCTGGGCCACGGCGTAGATGTGGGGTGCCATGTCCTCCCGCCGACACCCCTTGAACATGTGCATCACCTTGGGCAGGAGAGGGATGGAGGGAAGGGGTAGGCTCAGGCCAGTTGCTGCGGCCTTTCCTAATTGTCCTGGATGCCTGGTCAGAGCACCAGCCTCCCTAGGATGGGTCACCCGAGATGCCCTGGTGAGAGTGTCCAGGCATACCCCTAGCAGGGAGCAGGGAACACTTGGACACCCCTCACTCTCAAGGTCCACATCTTTTTGGGCCTTTCACTGCAGGGGAGCTGTTGGATTCTGAGGCTAAGGCCATGCATGAAAATGCAGATACTAGTCAAGTCTTGGCTTCTGTTAAAGGTTGGGGGAGGGCCTTTTGTCCCTACCCCTTGAAATGACTCCTCTTCCCAACGTGAACTGTGAGAGTGGACAGGAGCCCAGTGGGATGCCAAGGGGAAGGGGCAGAGCAAAGGAAGGGGGAGTAGTAGTGGGTGGGTGGGTCTACGAGGCAGCAGGATAGCTTAGGGGGCACTGTACCTTCTCTGAGTACACAGCAGGGGCCCCACGGGGGCTGAGGACGAGGAGGCTGGGGCCAGCGTACGTGTGCAGCAGACTAGCACCATAGCGCTGGCGCAGTGTGTGCAGGACGCTGGACTCGTTGAGGTACACCAGTGAGGCCAGATCTTCCAAACGATCGCACGAGGGAGCATTGGCCTGTGTGACAGGACAGGCAGGCAGGCACTGAAGAAGCAGAACCTGTCTGCACTGCCAGGGGACAGGCCTGCCCTGCTGAGCCCACCTCCTGTGCCCGCCACCAGCCTCCTGCAAACCTTCTCTACGTCATCCTCGTCCACATCCAAGATGGCTCCATCATGGTCTAGCTTCACACGCACCTTCCCCTCCGGCAAGCTGAGCTCCTCAGATTTGAGCTGACTGGCTGCAGAAGGGGGACAGACAGTCAGACACGGGCCTGGAAAGCCTTTTAAGACCCTCTTTGGGCCTTTCATGGTCCTGCCTCCTCCCCACTATATCACCAACCTCTCCTATCTCAGCACCCAGCCCTCATCAGACCCAGAAGGCACGCTCATCCCTGAAATCCGAGAGGCCCAGGCACCTGCACCCTGGGCTGCCCCAGACTCACCCAGGGAGAAACCATCCTTATGGACCAGCCACACCTTCTCTGTCTCATACCAGGCCTCCTCAGCTGCAATCTGCTCTTCTGTCTTCACCTATCAGAGGGAGGGGAAGAATAAATAGTCAGACTCTGTTCTAGAAAACAGAGACAAGGACAGCAGGAGACAGGAGAAATGTGAGGGGAAGGGTTTCCAGATGAGCCACTGGGCGAGGGGGACAGCTGGATGACAGACACAGAACAGGGGACATCAGAGGTGTCAGAAGATGAAGGTTGGGAAGCCAGGAGGCAGTAGTGGTCCTGAGGAGCACTAAGGACAAGGACACAGCTAGGGACCATTCCTGTCTTGAGGGTCTGGAAGGACAGAGACACATGGAGCACGTACCCAGGAGAGAGCAGACCCCAGGCAAGCAAATCACCAGGATCTACCATCAGCCGCTCTCGTTCCCAATCTCCTGCGAAGGCTGTAGGATCAGCATCCGGAACCCACACCCCTCACCCTGGGCCACAGCTACTGTGACCTTTCATGCCCTGCTTCTCCCTTCATCCAACTGATAGGCCCTCCTTCACAGAGCTGGGAAAGGGCATCTCCTCAGACCTGAGGAGAGAAGTGTCTACTGAGGACTTTGTAATGCAAAATGATAAGCACGTCCTGAGTCCTAGCCTTGGCCTGTCCCTCCCCTCCAGAGGATGCTCTACTGGATGGGGGACAGTGTTCAGATGTATATGCCAGAAGGTGGCAGGTGCACAGACCTATGTGGACATGCTGAGGCCATACAGGGGCATGAAGCAGCATGGCCAGAGATATGGAGGGGGCGAGGAGGGGCAGCACAGCTCTGTCAACACAGGAAGAGACTTGCATGTCACAGGGATGGGCACCAGAATGGGTATAAAGGGGCTGAGAATCCCCAGAGGCCCCAGGTGGTCGCCAGTCAGAAAGAAGCATTTTGCAAGCATTGACAGGGTGTCGGGCTGCCAAACCTGGCACCCCCTAGGAAGACTTGAGCTGGGCAGAAATGGTACCAAGGGGACAGGCCCGGCTCCCATGGCCCATCAGGCTCCTTTTGTTGTGGGTAGGTGAAAGGGTAGCAGGGTCATCCAGTGGTCCCTGGTTGGGGGAAGGTCACACACACACACCTGTGGCATTGAGCAGCCCTCAGGCTAGCCCCAGCCTACACTCTGTAAGGGTCCCCAGCAGGGAGGTACAATGAGTCTCCTAGAGTCCCCCACCCTCATGAGACCTGAAGCCGAGGTGGAGACCCTGGGTGAGGGATTGGAAAGGATAAGAAAATAAAATAAGAAGACTTGTCTTTGTCACATTTCTTGGCGCTGAAAGAAAAAGAGATCTGGGTCCTGCCCCCAGGTTGGACTCTGGCTTCAGATCTCTCTCTCCCTCGCTGACTGCCCTTCCCAGCTTTAGGGTAAGAAGGCTGGGCTGCAGCAGCGGTCCTCAGACTCTGGGAGTCATGACCAGTGAAACGACCCTTCAAAGACGAGGATCACTATGCAGCTGTCAACATTTTAAATTGTTAAGTGAAGACATTTAAAAAAAAGGCTAGTTCTTCATATTTGAAGAAGTGCAGCTTTATAAAAATAATTACAACGTTTTATTTTCTTCCAAATAACATGAGACAGGTGAAGCCTTTGTCATGAATGGACAAGTCCTATGGTCCGGTGTTTTGGTGAATAAGGTGACATCAAAGGTCATGGCCTATAACTAATTCCCACAATGGCCAGCAGATGGAGACAGAGAACGCCACATCTTCAGGCCTGGGATGGGGGAGGGAGGTGGTGGGGATTCAGCTTTTTCAGCTTTTTCTTCCCAGATTGAGCAGAACTGAAACACCTAGAAACCAAAATTCTGGCCAGGCCCTTGGATTCCAGTGGCTCAGGACCATGTGCCACAGAGGCCAAACTCGAGTGGTGACAGTCTAGCTCCAAAGGCCTCACATAGAACTGCCCCATCACAAACTCCTGGCACTGCCTCCCCGGAGTATCCCCCCAGTAACCGGGTGGGAGCCGGAAGGGGAAAGAGGCCTTACACTCCAGCATGAGGCCCGAGCACAGACGCCAGCCCAGGTACAGGGCAGGGGTGGCGGGTAGTCACCGGAGGAAGTGGAGGGCTCCTGAGGGGCGCAGGAGCACCCTACCTGGCTCTGGGCAGGAGAGGCGGCCTCAGGGTCCAGCTACCAGCAGCAAGCAAAGAAGAGAGAGAGAAGAGGGGTGAAGACAAGCAGACCATTGGCATGTCCCCTTCAGCAAGCACCCTGGCCAAGTGGGCGGCATCCTCTTGCTGCCCAAGGTACAGGGTGGAGGTGGGAGGAGCTTAGCAACAGGACCGGGGAGCTGGCCTGGACAGGTGAAGTGTGTCCAGTCCAGGAGAGGCCAGACCAGGAAGGAGAAGCCCAGCTTGGTGAAGACTTGTTACCGTGAGATTTCTCAGAGAGGATGCTCTGGTAAGTCATTTCCTGTGGCCTGGGCAGGAGTGTGCCACTCTGCCTCTGGCCACAGTCTCTCCTGGGCTGCCCATCAAGTCCCCTCTGAATTAGGCTCCTCTTCTGTGTGCTAGGCCACCTTACCACACCCAGAACCTGGGCCCACTGGGAGCCTCTGGCCTTATCTTCAGGGTACTTCCCAGCCTAGCTCTCCTGTAGCCACCAGATCCCAGCACAGGGCTGCCCCTGGTCTCCAACATACACCCAAGGATGCCGTTTCCTGTGCCAAGGGCTGCCCTTCAGAGCTGTCATTCCTGCACCTCTCAGAGAACAAGACCACCAGTAGCCCCAAGTCTAGGACCCCTTCTTCAAACCCTTCCTGCACCCCTGCACCACTCCCACCACCCCCAGGCAGGCACACCACCCCATGGCAAGTGAAGACATCACTCCATCCAGGTCCACCTGCCAATGCCCAAGAACCAAGGGACCATGGGCAGACCCTGCAGTCAGCGTTGACCTCTCTGTCTCTGTCTTGTTACTTAAAGGCCTTTCTGGAGAGGAAGGGAGTCAGCCAGGCCTTGGACTTTGCCTGTTAGAAATGGGCAAGCAGTTAACAGGCCCCACCTGGGTGTGGAGAGTGGGGCTCTCAAAAAAGGGGAGTGTCAGCTCCCTGCCTCGCCACCCATCAGACCCCGGCACCAAGACACATCCTCCGGGGAAGAGAACGGGGCCAGAGAAGGGGGCTGGATCCCTAGCCAGGAGGGGCCCCTCCCACAGGCACAGGGCTCTGGGATCCCTCACTGTGCTCAGACCCTCCGCAGTGCCCTTCTCTCATTTCTTCAAGCGGGAAGCTCCTCTGGCCCCCAGGCCTTCCATAGCCAGGGGCTCCCACACACAGACACACACAGTCTGGCCGCCAGCCTCAAGGAAGAGGTGTGCCAGGAGTGGGGAACTGCACATGAGAGGTGGCATTACAGAAGCTGTGAAGATCCTCTCAAGCCGCTGGTGGGCCTCCTCTGCGGGGGTCAGCCGGGCCTCGGGGGCAGCTCCTGCCTAAGGGTTAAACCACCATTAGTCCCGGCCCGGGATCAGTGGGAGCACAGCATGCCAAGCTTCAGGCCCAGGAAGCCATTGGGACCCAGTGGGTCAGTAGTAAAGGTCAGGGAGGCAAGCAAGGCAGCCATTTGAGTTTTTAAACCATCAGATGAACAAAAAAGAACAGGTGCCTGGAAGTTCTAGGGTTCTTTCTTCCATTTCAGCGCCAGGATGGCCCTGTCCTCCCACATCTCCTCTGGTTCCTGCCCTAGGCCCAGGTGATAGGTGGCTGAACCCCAGATTAGGGCACATCTCAGCTCTCACCTCCACCCCAGTGAGAGATGGAGGGACAGGGAGCTAGAGGGAGGGCAGCTGGCCCAGGAAAAAGCACATGACACTCTGGCTCCTTAGAGGTTCTTTTCAGGGACTGACGGTTTGTCCTGTCTGCCTGTCTGGCCAAAATGCCCCTGCCAACTCCTGTGCGCCAGGAGGTAACTTCCCTGATTCAGAGTGGGCCAAGAGGGGTGGGGAAAGCTGCGGCCTGATCCTCTCTAAGTTATGCAAAGCCTGGGAAGAAGGGAATGGGGAGCAGGGTGGGTTCTGGGATCTTAGGAACCCCAGGAGGTCACAGTCAGGGGGGCCTCTAGGACCTGGGGGAGAGGCTAGGCCTTTAGGATGTGCCCTGACCCTCCCCTTCCGGCCAGGAGCATGCAAGAGCACAGAGAAACAGTAGTGAAACTTGACGCGCCCCCCATACGCACGCCATGAGGCCTCAGAAAGGTCCACAAAATGGGAGAGCTTGAACAAAACTGTCCCCAACCCAAGGACCAGCCAAGCAGGCATCACATTCCAAGAGAAGGGGCTGGGCTGATCATCCTTGGCCCTCTCCTGTGCCTCTCAGCCTCCTGTCCCACCCAAAGGGCACTTTGTAAACAGATGGGGCCCCAGATCCAATGGGGGCCCCCTGTGCCCATTTGCCACTCAGGCACAGGGCTCCTCGGGGAGAGTCCTGCTGCCAGAAGGGACTGCTGGCCAGGCCCAAAGAAGGCAGTGATGGCAATGATGATATTAATACCTATTGCTATTAGCATCACTAACGACGCTGCCATGGATGGAGCACCCACCTCACCAGGGACTGGGCTTGGAGCGTTCGTTACCTGAATCACTCCTAGTCTGCACAGCAACCCTTCAAAGCAGCTACTATCCCTTATTTGGAATTCCAAAATCCAAAAAGCTCCCCAAAACAAAAGATTCCTCCTAAGTATTTTGGTGGCAAAACCTAACTGTTTATTTTCTATTCCCCTGCAACCTGAACATTCAGAGATTTTGCTCGGCAAATATTAATGTGTTTGGTTACAGGTTGCTGCTCATTATGTACTCTCTATGATATTCTAAAATACAAAAATTACTAATTTTCAAAATTCTTCTGGCCCCAAGGCCTCAGAGAAGGGACTGTAGACCTGCATTATGCCCGCTTGACAGATGAAGGCTCAGAGATGGGACCCTGCTGAAACCACAGTGGGTGAGTGGCTGGAGATGTGAACACAGGCCACTGACTTTAGGAATTCTGTCTTTCTCCCCTAGCACTGATCTGCTAAGACTCTGATCCTCGACTCGGGATCTGGCGCCTCAAGGTGACACCATGTAGCTGGAGACCAGGCCCCAGCTCCCACGTAAGGGTGTCAAAGAACAGCAGCATGCTGGTGAGCAGGTCCCAACCCAGAGCCCAGGCCACCACGGGCTCTGGCATTCGCTTCAGGAAAGCCATGCAGCCCTGCCATCGGCACGTGTCCCGGGCCCCGCTTCTCAGTCATGCGGGGCTTGTTGAGGAGCCTTGGGGAAGCTGGCTGCAAGGGTGATGAGGGGTGTGGGAGGTTAGTGACACACTTGGGTACCTCCTGTTGCACGTCAGGGGCTGGTGACTTGGGCTGCTGCAATCCAGTGAGGTTCAACTTCGGGCCAGTGGAGCCTGGGTCTGCCAGCTTTTCCGGTGGGGCTGGGGAACACTGCTTCTCTGGGGTTTCAGGCTTGGCTGGGGAGCCTGGCTTCTCTTGGGAGCCTGGCTCCTGGCTGGAGGGTTTCTCCCCCTTCCCAGGAGACTGCTTGCCACGGGGCTTGTGGTCCTTGCCCCTGCCCCGAGACATCAGGCTCCGCAGGCCCATGGAGAGCTCATCCTTGGCTGCCTCCTTCTTCGCTTCAGGCTTAGGGGGAGCAGGGGGAGCCGGCGGGGGTGGTGGCTTGAGAGGGGCGGCCTTTTCACCCTTCTTGCCTCGAGCTGGGTGCTCAGGGGATTTGATCCCTCTGCTCAGAGGCTCCCTGGGGCTCCCAGGCTCCTCACCAGGCAGCACCTTGCTCACCACCTTCCTCACTGCATTCGCCACCCTCTTCCGGGACAAGCCCTGGGCCTCCTCACCCGGGCCTTCTGCTGACACAGCCCCCAGGCCGTTCATAGCGGGCGTCGGCGCAGGGCTCTTGGTTCTCTGGGAAGTCTCTGAGGGTACAGGGCTGGTGGGAGGCTGAGGACTCCTAGATTTGCCACTGCCATCCTTTGAGCTGCCCTCTAGCTACAGTCACACAGATACAGGTAGACATTAGCAACAATGCCTGTGAACCTGCCCACCCCATGCAGAGGAAGAGGTGTGACCTCTCTCCTAGCCCTGGAACAGACTTTCCATTGATCCACCAAACAACACATAGTTCCCAGAGGCTTTCCATCTTCCAGATAGGACAACTGCATCTAAGAGTTTGGCTTCTCTCTCCCACAAAGCACAAGCAGGTACTGCTGTCACCTGTCGTCCACCCCTGTGCTTAGCACGGAGCTGGGAGATGCCAGTAATGAGTGCCTGGAGGCCCAGAGTTACTGGCTTTCAGTCAGGGCAGCAACCAAGGCCCAATCCAGCACCCACTCCCTCACAGTCCAAACCCAGCAGAGATGGAGCATGGATAGGTCAAACTACCACTTCCCACCATCGATCCTAGTTCACTTTGGGGCTTCCTGCCTTTGTGGTCCCTGGTCCTTCTATCCCCCAGTTTCCTGGGCAGTCAGACCCAGGGTCTGCCGATCCTGATGAAAACAATAGTCAGGGAGCAATTCCTGGCCCCAAGACACGCCAAGCCTCCTCCTCCCTGCTCCTCTTGTCTGTGGCTGCTGTCTCCCCTGCACCCACATTCTCAAGGGCTGCAGAAACCCAGTGCTAGCCCAGGAAGCTGCCACCTCAGACTGTTTTCTGCCAGTCTCTCTGCAGTTTCCTCCTGCAAACCTTCTAGTTCCCAGAGTGTACTTGTGGAGTCACAGGAGGAAGAGGAGGCAGCTGCAGCCCACAAAGGGTTAAGCACACAAGTGACCACAGTTCCACTCTGCCCTAGAGCTGGGGCCCTGGCTCAGCCGGCCTCTCAGCCTCTGGGCACCCATGAGCCGCCTGGTGTACACTGGCACATTCCCCCTGGTGCACCCACCCTTCCCCCAGCACTCACAGGAACTGTCTGTGGTCCCAAGGGACCACCACTGGGAAGGCCAGGCCGGCCAATGGTAGGGCAGAGTTTCCTGCAAAGCCAGCCATACTGCCTGGAGGGAGCAAGGTCAACTTGGGAGCTCCTTGCTGGTCAGGCAATACCCTCCCACTAAGCTGTGCTTGGGCCTCATTCCCCAAAACAATGACCTAGCTTCTAGGGTGCACCTGGACACTGGGCTCTGTGAGGGGCTGGCTGCCATCTCTGCTTGGATGCAGGAAGACGCTCACAGAGTGGGCAGACCTTTGGCTGCCATGCAGAGAGGCTGCCCCATGTCCTGAGCAGAGCTGAGCCAAGTGGCCTGAGCCCAGGCCTCAGTGGCAGGGTGGCCCTGCTGCAGGGGAGGGGAGGGGAGGGCTTGAAGATGCTCTTCCTCAAACTCTTGGGCCAAGAGTGCTCAGTTGTGTGCCAGGGTACTGCGGAACTGGCTGGTGGCCCTAGCTGCTGGCGCCTACATCTCTTCCCTCCCTCTTCTGGCTTTCCTCTCATCCCCTTTAACTGAAGATGATGATGACAACAACAGTGATGATGATGCTAGTAACTGCTAACCCCTATACGGTGCTTGTTATGTGTCAGGCAGTCTTCTAAGCATGTCACGTGTACTCTGCCATGCTCCAAGGCCCCTCCCTCACATGTCCCTAACATATCCCTTTGAGATCACAGGCTGGCCTTGCAGGACTGTTTACAGGTTAGGTGGAAGCCACAATGCCTGGCTAATCAAATCTCCATCCAAGGAAGTTGGGGAGCCGGGACACGTAGCCCCTCAGGTAATGAAGTATGGATCTGTTTTGTGATCCAGCGCCACCCCAGTGCCCTGGGCAGTCCCGTCCCCTGTGCCAAGAGCAGCCTTCTCCTAACGACACATCTCTAGACCTGGCTATTCTGGAACTCTCTCCCTTCTCTTGCCTTAAAAGAGTCCAGCTTTATTCAAGGTCTCTATCCCAAGGCAGAATGCCTGGGGGGTGGGGGCATCCAGAGGCACTGGGCAGCTGGAGCCTGCCTCCAGGTCACTGCACCAAGCAGCTGACAGGGTCTTGGGAAGAGACAGCAGCAGCTGTGGCGAAATCCCTCCCTGGCCTTGTCTTGTGCGCCCCCGAGCAGGGAGGAGTCCCAACAGCTGAGCTCTCATTTGGTGCTCCCCAACCTAAGAGTTCGCCTACCTAAGGCTCGCCAGCCCCAAAGTGTTCAGGAAACCAGAACTAAAGGTAGGAACCAAAGGGGGTGGGGAGTTAGGGGGAGATCCCCAAAGCTCCTTGGCATTCCCATCTCCTTCATGCACCCCAGGCAAGCCTCACTCAGGCTGCGCCTCCTGCCCCTTACTGGCGTTCCCTCTAGCCACCCCAAACACGAAGGGCACCCTGCAGGCCTGCCCGTTCCGCGGAACTGCCTCCCAGACTAGACCAGGGCTGGCAGACACACCCCACACAGGCATCTTGGAGAAGCACTTACAGCCCCTTCCTCCTTGCCAGGAGGGCCAGGCTTCGGCAGAGTTCTGTCCTCCTCTTTAACCTGAGGGGGCAGACAGAGAAGTCACTGGCAGGTCAGGGCTGGGAGACCTGGCACTAAAAGCACAGAAGGATAACATCCAAGCGGCCTCTCCCTCCCTTAGAGGCAGAGCTCCTGAGTGTCAGGAGCACGGGGTGACGGACCTGGGCAACAGATATACTCTCCTGGGGTCAGAACTGTCCAGTGACAGCTTCAAGAATGAAGAGTCTCGGGGGGGTGAAAGGCAAGTGCCCATGCCCTCAGTGACCAGCTATGCCGCCCACTTGGGCTGTCAAAGAGGTCTACCCACCAGAGTGACATCGTGGCCTTGGTTACAGGGTGGATAGAAAGATCCAGCTAATTCAACTCAGGCTTAACTACAGGAGTCACTCCCAGCTCAGACAGGAAGTGGTCTGAACAAGAGCCCTCTGACCCAGTGGCTGAGAAGAGGGAACAACCCCAGGGTGGGGGACCCATAGGGCCAGCAGAACTGAGTGTAGGGTAAATGGGTGGCCCTATCAGGCTGGCTCCGGGTGGCTTCTAGGTTCCGGACAATTTCCCTCAGCACAGAGATTGCTGAGCTCTGACTGGAGGCAGGAAGTAGGGCAGAGGCAGGGATTCGGGAGGCCAGATATCTTCCCAACCTCAGACCCACAAAACTGCCAACCACGCGGCTGAGGGAGGGAACCCCAAGCTTGGGGAGGGGTGTAGAGGAAGGAAAGAAGCCCCAGCTCTGGCTGCTCTGGCCAGGCGTTTGTGCTCGGCCCAGGAGCTAGCTGGCCTGAGCCAGAGGGGAGAAGCAGAGTCAGGGGCAAATGGCAGATACCATAACATAGCTGGAAAAAGGACAACGTGGATGCTCTGAGGGTTCTTTAGGTTCAGAGACTGGCTCAGAACAGACCCAGAGAGGCCAGGCCTCAAGTCGGGGAGTCTTCTCCTCTCCCCCTCACTAGAATCTCTCGCTCCAAAGGCTCAGACAGTC
Organism: Equus quagga; assembly: GCF_021613505.1. Lineage (NCBI taxonomy): Eukaryota > Metazoa > Chordata > Mammalia > Perissodactyla > Equidae > Equus > Equus quagga. Next base: position 73,952,622 of record NC_060277.1, on the reverse strand, counting down.
CTAGTGGATTCCATTTCTCTTCTTTCCCCAGCCACTTAGGACTATAGGAAAAAGACAGGTCTGTCACCAGCCCTCCCAATCCTCAGCCTGCCTTTCTCTCCCCACACAACGTGGGTAGGAGCACAGGACGGAGTCCTTGATTCCTAATGGAAAAGATCCTTAGAACCTTGTCCAGAATTATTTTAATTATCCACCTGGGGGACTCTCCATTTGTAACCAGGGTCCATGGCTAATTTGGAGCTCTAATTAGCAGTGCCTGGGGCCCTGACCAGCATGATGGCCACTGCAGTTTCAAAGCTGTATCTTGCCCATGGAGCTATTTTCAATGGGCTCAAGCTTCAAAGTTAGTTCACACTGCCGCGGACAGAGGGAAAATGGCAATTATTCATCAAAGTGGACTCTGTTACTTTAGAAATTGGGATTGGAGAAGAGAAAGGGAAGGGCCAGGCTGGTGGAGAGAGAATGAAGAGTGGCAGAGTCTAGGTCTGTGCCTGCTGCCCCCACCAATGCCCATCACTCCCCGCTCCCCTCACCCCACCCCCATGCCCCCAGGGATCACACCGTGCATTAGCTCCAGGGCACACAGGTTAGAAGGATGGCAAGTGTTCACAAACCACACAGAAACACTCATTACTGCACGCAGTGCTGTAAGCTCGGGCTCAGGGATGGCCCAGATTCCAAGTTCACTCCGCGTCCTTCACCAGCTCCAAATCTGTCCTCCCTCCAGTGGCTTGAGCTTGGGACCCCAAGCGTCTCACCCAGGTGGTGAGGCATTGGGGGAAACACTGGCTGCCCCCTGAAATGTCTGGGACACTAGGCCCAGCTCTGAGCTCAGCTCTGGATTTAGCCTGAGGCTGACTCACTGCCACCTCCCCTGCCCAAAGGGCTCTGTCTGCTGTAGGTCACTGCCCAGCAGGGGACCGTGCACAGCACAAAGGCATGCCCAGGTCTGCGGCCTGAATCACCCTCTGGACTCAGGCAGACAACTGGCCTGGCTCCTCACTCTTGGCTCCTTTTCCTCCTACCCACACAGCCCCCAGACTCAGGGAGACCCAGTGCCCAGGCCTCAGAGCCAAAGCCATTCCCAGCAGCCCCTCCATAGCAGTGCCCGTTCCCAGGGTTGAGTCAGAGCAGCAGCAGGGTGGGAAGAGTGTGGAGGGGTTAACTTGGAGGGGCACCAGTGGGACAAAAGGCAGCTCAGCTTACCAGAGGTGGAGCTAGGGGTGGGGTTGGAGGAGCATGACTCAGCGCAGGAGCCCATCCGGACACAAGGGTGAGTTCGCCCGTCATTCTCCCAGCCCCCAAATACACACACATGCCCCAATCCATCTCCAGCTTCCAAAGCTTCCTCTCTCACAAGCCAGCCTCCTGCCTGTACACACCATGCCAAGCACGTAGGAAAAGCATAAAGATTTTGAAATCCAACTTTCCTTTTGCTCCCAGAAGGCGAACCTTGATGAAAAGGCCATGGTGCCGAAAGTAACCTGCACCCTGGGTCAGAGGAGAAACGAGGGGCAGGGTCTCTCAGGGACTCGGAGTCTTCCTAAAGGCCAGGACCTGCTGGGATAAACACTGTGGAAAACAGGGGAAAGGAGGAATGGAGTGGAGGGAGAAGGATTACAAAGCTCAAAAGGTCAGAGAAAGAGGGAGGAATAAAATCATAGAGGAAAGCGAAGGCAAGGTGGGCTACAGAACGTAGAACTTCCTGCCCCTGGAAGCTGTGTGCCCTCGAATAAGTCACTCGACCTCTCTGGGCATCTCTGTAGAAATAGGGGATGGGCTAGTCTAGATAATAGATAGTCCTTTCTGGGTCTGGCACCCTAGGAGTCTGAGGGGGGAGAGGCACTCAAGCCCTTAACTCAGCGAACGAGAGTTGCAGGCCTGTGACCTGGCGGGGACTAAGGAAGCTGCTCCAAGACTCCGGCAACTTTGCTTCTCCCTGCAACACACCATTACCTGCTGGGGCAAGAGGCCCGGAGAGCTAGAAAGCTGCCCTGTGCAAGGGTTGGAAACTAGAGCTGGTCCTCTTGAAAATCGACGGGAGAATCTGCCTCAGCCCAGGGAGAGGCTTCATCCAAAAACTCAGTTTGATTCAGCAAAGTTTAAGAACTGGCTCATTTTTATTACCGCGTACAATGAATTAACAGGAAAAATTAGAGAATTTTTTTATTTTCAATGAGTTATTTTTAATTTGCTCTGTTGACTTTCTATTTTATTATCCAGTCCATATGCTAGAGATTTTAAGTTTGTGTAATTAACTCATTTGTTCTTTGAGCTCCTGCTCCACTTTTCCTGTGTCCAGGGAGGAGCTCATCTGCCCCAGGCTGTAAGGACACCAGGCCATTCCCATCCCTGCCTGCTCCTCTGTAACAGTTGTTCCTTATGAGCATCACTCTGAACACAAACGTGGGGCTCTCCCCAGAGGCTTTGGTGCAGAACTGCCTGGGTATTTCTCCTCTCTTCCTCATCATTGGATTTTAACTAAAATTTTCTTAGGATCAGGAATAACCTATCTTTATCCAATACAAAACAAGTAAGGAACTCAGCCCCAAAGATGGTGGCAGTGTCTCCGCTACAGTCACTCTCAGAGCTGGGAACCAATGGCTCTGTGGAGCCAGGGTGCTTGGGAGCTAAGGCCTCTCTTCCCTGACCTGTCCCCTCTCTAGAGAGTTCAGCCATGTCCAACAACATTAATTAGTGAATATGGAACACCCACAATGAGATGGGCCCTATAAAAGTATTTAACATATATTTTTGAATATAAATCTTACAGCAGCCTCATGACATGAGAATTATTATTATTCCCATTTTACTGATAAGGAAAAAAGACTCAGAAGGAGATTAAGTCACAAAGTTGCTAAGTGGTGGAGTTGGGATTTGAACCCAAGTCGCTCTGGCTGCAAGGCTGTGCTGCTCCCTCCGAGGCCCACCTTTTCTGCTGTGTTAGGCAGGGTCAGAGGGGCTGAATCGTCCTTAGTAGCCTACTCTGGTTAATCTTGTGTGTCAGGTTGAGGTGTCCTCAGTTAATCCTCACAACCACCCATGTTCTAGATAAGGAAATGGAGAGGGTGAGTACCCTGCTGAAGTCCCCACAGCCAGAAAGTGGCAGCATGAAATTCACAACCAAGATGGATCTTGGTGAGCTGTTGGTGTGTCTATAACGTTCACCAACTGTGATTTCCTCACAGGCAGGACTATTGTAGACTGTGGGCACTTGGTAAATGTTTGCTGCCTGACGGGGCTGCGACGGGGGTTCTTTGTGCAAACCTCTTATTCCCATCTGGTCTCTTCCCCCAGCCATAAACTGTGGAGACTAACACTAGCCCATCCTAATTCCCAGGGGTGTGAGAAAAACAAGGGAGGCATAATCTCTAAATTTAGCAACAATAAATAGATAGTAAACTCAATGCCACGGGGCTAAGGGGAGGGCAGGACATTCTGAAATTGCTTAGTAGCTTTGTTTTTTTTTAAGATTGGCCCTGAGCTAACATCTGTTGCCAATCTTCCTCTTTTTTTTTTTCTTCCTCAGAGCCCCAGTACCTAGTTGTAAGTCATTCTAGTTCCTCTATGTGGGACGCTGCCACAGCATGGCCTGACGAGCGGTGTATAGGTCTGCACCCAGGATCCAAACCAGCAATCCTCGGGCTGCCGAAGAGGGGCAAGCAAACTTAAGCACTGGGCCATAGGGCCGGCCCAGCTTAGTAGCTCTTTGTGGAATAACAATAGCCATAAAATGCATCATCCTCTGGCCTGGCCATTTCATCTTCAGGAATGTATAAGCAATGAGCTGACTTAAAGAAAAGAAGAGAAAGGAAAAAACCCACAAACCTATAAAAAGACTTTTAAGATGCTCTATATAATGGCCCCAAATTGGAAATAATCCAAATGCCTAGAGTTAGGGGGGATTAGGTAAATTGGGGTTCTTCGTACAATGCAGCTATGCTGCCATTCAAACTAACAAATAACTGGACAATGTAACCATTGTCCATGGAAACTTCCACCTAAAATGACATCAATCAAGAAATACTAGAAGCTAATGGTATGTAAACAGTGATCACAATAATCTTATAAATTATGGGGAATTAGACACAATAGAGACACTTGGTATTTATTTTGTTATGTATTTGTATCTTACTGCTTATTTCCAGTGTAAAGATGGCTAGTCAATAAAAAAGAAAAAGCAGAGAAGATAATAGGTAAAAGCATTTGTTCTCAAAGACGAGAAATCCAAGCAATGTGCTGAGGGACCCATTTATGCTCAGTCCCGGGGGCTGAGCCAGGCTGGGTTTTTACCCTCTGCAACATCAGTAAGGACCATCCACCCTTAACGTACCATGCTCTGTGCCCTCACGGGGGTGGGTGAGGGAAGAATTGGGGGCACAAATGCCACCAGGAGAATCATGGAATGCCCACCAGGCACCCTTCAGGCATGGAATGCCCAGCCTGGACAAATGCATCGAGGCACAAGTGTCCACAGCAGACGTCCACACACTGTGAGCCCCCAAGGGCAGCAGGTACCCTGAGAGAGAGTGCCTAGAAGAAGAGAAGCTCCCACCAGTGGCCAAGGGAACTTGGCACCTGTCCCCTCTGCCAATGCTCATGCACACTCTGGGCTTCTCAATCCAAGAAAAAAGAAGCATGGCATTCTCCTCTCTCTCCTTTCCCATTCTGAGGCACGGAGGGTAGCTCCCAGGTGACCCTCTCCCTGTCAGTCCCAACCAAGCACCAACTAATCTAATGATAGGGGAGGATGAAGGTGTAGGGAAGAAATAACAGTGATAATAGTAATAACAGTTAACCTTTACGGAGCAGATACTAAGTGCCAGGCACAGTGTGGAACCCTTTACAGGTATTACCTCATGTAATCCTCACAACAGCCCTCTGAAGTAGATACTAATATGATTCCTACTATACAAATAAGCAAAAGGAGGCTCAGAAATGACCTGCCCAAGGCCTCATAGCAGCAAGTAGCAAATTAGGACTCACATCCATGTCTGTCCTCCAGCAAGAACCTCCAAGGTTCATGTTAACGGATGGAAGCAAGCCCTGCCCCCACCTCCTTTGGTTCACCTTCACTGTTGTCCTTCCATGACATCACTGGCCAGAATAACAGCTTGGGTAGAAAGCAGAGGTTCCCATGGCTAACCTGCCCCTCCACCCATAACCCGAATAAGCTTTATACAGAGATGCTCGAGAAACTGGAGCTCTGCAGGCAGCGGCCTAAAGGCCCTGCTGTCAGCCCGAGGAAAAGGGGGAAAAGAGCTTGGCAGGGACCCCCTGGCCCCTTTGGTCCAGCCTCCAGAGAGAGCTGTCCCCTACCCAGGGCGGAACAGAAAGCAGCCAAAGCACCCGCAGTCGCTACTGGCTAGCCCGGAGGAAGCAGGTGCACTGGAATGGCTTCCTGCTGCCACTGCAGTTGCAGAAGGGCCTGGGTTCCTCCTCCAACGGCCGGACCTGCTGGAGGCCTTGCTTCCCTAGGGACGCTCCCTGCAGGCCACTGTGCCATCTGCCTGGCCATCATCGTACAGAGTCTTGACTCTGTGACCTGGTGCTGGTGGCCCGGGGCCCAGGGTGGGGTGGGGCGGGGTAGGAAGTCAGCTAGACCAGGAAGTACCCACTTCTTGGCAGGGGGTGAGGGGGGACACAGAAGTCTTGCAGGCCCCACCCTGGGCCTGACCACACACACCTCGGCACTGGTTTTGTGGTGGGGGTGGGGCAGTCCTTGGGCACAGAGAGATACAAATGCTCATGGGCGCATCTCAGGCTCCTAATGCACCTCCGCCCCAGGCCAGCCCACACATTCTGCCAACTGCTGACACAACCGAAAACCTTACCCTTGGTGGCTGGGAGGGGTGGCGTGGGGGGAACAGAATGGACTGGGAGGCAGCTATGTCTCTCCTCACTTGCTTTTTTAAGGAACTTACTCCTTGGAGTAATCTCTGCTAAAAGGGAGACCTACAGACAGTCAGGGCATCCCAGAGACGCCATCTGTGCCCCTTCCGAGTGTCAGATCCACAGAAAGGGAGGAGGCCGTGCTGGGTCCCCTCTTGGAGAGAGTGAAAGGGGGAATCCCTGACAACTCCAAGGACCACCCCTCCTGAGCCCCTCTCTTGTCTACCAAGAGGAAGGGGGCGGAGGACTATACTGGCGACATGAAGCAGGGGACAATCCTTCCAAAGGCCTGGGAGGTGCTGGGGTTCTGGGCTCCGGAAGAAAATAACGTTCCAAGGAATGAAGGCCTCAAGCACTAATGGTTTGTGGGGGAGGCATGTCACAGCCTGTGGGGAGGCTGACACAGTCCCAGGACAGTGAGGTTTAGAAGACAGTCACCCCCTCCAAAGCTCTCAAAGTCATGAGTCAGGCCCAGGAGGCCCTGCCCCTCGCCTCCGTGGGGCTGTGTGGCTGCCGGTGCTGGTAATTCCCTCCCCACCAAGAGGCTCAGAGACAAGCCCCAAGGCAGTCCTTCTCCAGCCCTCCCTACCTTCTTCAGTCACATCTGAGGAAACAAGAAAAAGGCCCCTCCTTTCCTAAATGAGGAAGCAGCATGAGGAGCCCGGGACATTTCCGGGGTGGGGGTCAGAGGGACACTCACCCGCATGGCCTGGCCTGGAGCAGCCCAGAGCAAGGAGTCTCCTCTCCGATGCTGCTCCGTTAGCAGCTCAAAATAGCACTGGCTGCAGCCCCGCCCCTGTGCCCCTCCCTCTCCCCAGGCCCCTCCCGTCGGGAGCTGCCAACCCTGGCCGAAGCCAGTCGGAGAGTGAGTGGCCTGGAGGACTGCGGGTACCAGGTATGCCGGGAGGGAGAGGGTGATACACTTGCGTGGAAGGGAAGGAGGAGGCTCTTAGAGCAAGGACATGGGTGGGGGGCAGGCAGTGCTGGAGGGTTAGGGGCAAGGGACAGGGAGGGTGGGACTTTCCTACTGACACACACCCGGGCACCCGGACAGCTGAGCTGATACGGCCCCTAAAAATAGCAGAGGAATTTGAGACCTGCAGCCCCCGGCCCCACAGGCCAGGATCGAGACAAGCACATGCGCATTCACGTACACACACACTCCCCAGCCCGCACGAACACTGAATCACAGCACAGCGCTCCTGAGAACACACAAATCATAGGCTCACCCCAGCCATCTAATTACTGCGGCAGAGGCCAAGTAACGTCACATCCAATATGACACACAGGGCCCACACTGTGCCCAAACAGCAGCCACACAGTCATTCTGTGAAGTCCAGCAAGAGCAGAGACCCAGACAATCAGTCTGAGGCCCACTGTTGCTGCCTCGTCATAACAAATACACTGGGGATAGGTATGGAATCAATTGCACTCTCTGCGTATACATGCCTCTGCCCCCACACAGCCAGTGACGGTGCAGGCACAGAGGGCGGGGTAGGTGGGAGGTGGTGAGTGGGCCTTGACTCTGCACACAGAGGAAATCGTGGGTGTCTGGCCAATGAGCAAGGCCTGCCGGTTCATAAAGAGAACCTCTGGCCCGACTCTTCAGTTAGCCCCACAGGATGCCCAGACCAGGGCTGGGGTACCCCCGAGAGGCTGAAACGGGAGCTGGGAGCAGGTAGGAAGGAGCCAAAAGACAGGTCTTTTGAAGCTGTCTCAGAAGCTGTCAGCTGTGCGGTAAAAAGGAAACAGGCGTTGCCTCCCTCTTCCTCTCCAGGGAAAAAAAAAGGGCGAGGGTGGGGGAGGTACGAGGAAGCCCTGGAGCAGAGGTGTCTCCTAACCAGTGCCCAACCAGGGTGGCTAGAGACCCCAGGCCTCTCACCCGGCCCGTCCTGTGAGCCCAGTGCGTCCAGTAAAGCGTATTGCTCTCTCTATGAAAGGGTTGGCAGGCACTGCCTGAGAGGACCAAAGCCCAGCTCTGCCTCCTACCTACCACTCACTGTACAAGCAAGGTTACACACACTGGCCATTAGGACACAGGGTTCATCCTCTGCTTTCTAGGGAGTAGGAAGTCTTCCTGGAGAGATCGTCTGGCCTTTCTGGAGTGCGTGCTGTGTCACAGACCTTCTCATCCCCATTGCTTTCTTGACACAATGGTGCCAACTTTGGCTGCACACTGAAATCTCCTGTGGGACTTTAAAAATACTGAAGCTTAGATCCCACCCCTTCCCCCTAGTTTCTGATTTAATTGGTCTTGGAGGGAGGCCTGGGCACTGGGATTTTTAAAAGCTCCGCCAGGTGATCCTTACAGGCTGCCAAGGCTGAGAGCAGCTCAACTGGAAGACCAGCATGAGGCCTAGTGCAGGGGTGCCCAGCTGATGAATGAATGAATGAGTGAATGAATGACTTAGCTGTGTGACTCAAAGGTCCCTCATCTGTAAAATGAGGATTATGCTGCACTGACTCTTTCATATGGTTAGTAAGAGATGGGTGCAATCTCAGTTAGTGAAAGGGCTTTGGTTCTCAAAGTGTGGTCCCCAGACCAGCAGCATCGGCATTACCTAGGAACTTGTTAGAAATGTAATTTCTAGGGCTCCACCGTGACCTACTGAATCAGAAACTCTGGAATATGGGGCCCAGCATTTGTGTTTTAACCGGTCCTCTGTGTGACTCTGAGAACCACTGCTTTAAAGGAATTACTTGTGGTGTGCCGTGGTTAAGTTAGTGAGAGCTCCAGAGCCAGCTGCCTGGGTCGGTCTCGGTTCTTCCATGCAGTAAACTATGCAACTTAACCCTGCACTTCGATGTCTTCCTCTGTAAAATGGGGAAAATAATCATGCCTGCCACAGAGGGTTACTGTAGGGGTTAAATGAATTAGTACTTGCAAAGCTCTAAGAACTTTTAGTGTCCAGTATGTAAGTTTTCAGTAAGTTTTAGCTATTATTATCCATCTGTGATTGCTGGGGGGAAAAAGAGGCATTATAAGCAAAATTTCCAAGTAACTGAAGCCTACTGCCTTTAAGGGACAAAATATTTTCTATTTTCAGTAATTTTCTAAATTCTATTACCATTTACAAACATCAAAATAACATTTTATTGGGGCCGGCCTGGTGGCACAGGAGTTAAGTTCGCACGTTCCACTTCTTGGCAGCCGGGGGTTTGCCAGTTCGGATCCCAGGTGAGGACATGGCACCGCTTGGCAAAAGCCATGCTGTGGTAGGCGTCCCATGTATAAAATAGAGGAAGATGGGCATGGATGTTAGCTCAGGGCCAGTCTTCCTCAGCAAAAAGAGGAAGATTGGCTGTAGTTAGCTCAGGGCTAATCTTCTTCTTCAAAAAAAAAACATTTTATAGACTCTAACTTTCTTAAGTAAAACACTCTAAACTCATCTCAAGCTGAGCTTCCCCTCTCAAACCCAATCGTTTCACTACATCCTGTACTGAAGGGCACACTGTCCCCACCATGATGACTCCTGACTTCACAGGCTAGTGCCTGCCCCACCAGTGCCCCCAGCCACTCTCAAAGGGCACCAGCCATCCCAGGCACTGCAGTCAACCTGCAGCCTTGCTCTACGCCCATGTTAGGAAGGCCAGACACCCTCTGTGTCTGTATATCTACATTTTAGTTCTTTTCTCCTCTACCCCTGTTGAGCCGTCAGCTGTCACTCTTCCTGTCAGTGTACCTGTCTCCAGCAGTCTCACTTCCTTCTAATATGCTGTTTCTGCCAAAGGCTAGTAAACCAGATAACCAAGCCTGATAGAACAGAGTCCAGAGTACAACAGAGGGATATCAGCAAAACTGCAGGCTCTCCTGTGAGTGAAGGGCCTGCGTTTTCACATGTTTACCTAGCATCCTCTATTCTGGCTGCTTGAGGGCCTTCTAGGCCTACCTGCCATTCAGCAGTGCTCTGGAAGATGACTTCTGGGTGACTGAGGTGGCGCTGTAGCTGCACAGTCTTGTTCTGAATTACTAGTAACCACGTGCCCAGCCGCTCCTCTGTCCTATTGGGATGACTAGATCCTGTCACTTCCGTCTCTGAGATGACTGGCATTACTGACGGAGATCTCTCAAAGCAGTTTCACCTCCTTTAGTGAGAAGGGCAGACCTCTTCATTCAGAGGAGACACCTGAGGCCCTGGCATCCCACTCAGCTTCACACACAACCACAACCAGTCCCTATGCTGCTCAAAGGTCGGTGCTGTCTCAGGGCCAGGTCCGTGTCTTCAATCAGCCTGACCTGTGGTGCTGGGGGCCATGGTCACTCCCACAGCCAGCCAGACCACCTCGAGGCCCCTCGGCCTGCCTCCAAGGACAGCCATAACCTGGCCCCTCCTCACACTTCCCCTTCACTTTTCTGTCTCCCTCTCCCCCTCCCCAGCCCACCAGGCTCTCACTCTCTCAGGCAGATCTTCTCACGGTCCCCTGACCTCATCACCACCAGAGCCTTTATGTATGAAGGCCTCTCCACCAGCCGCTGGACTTTGCTCCCCATCTCTCAAGGTCCATCTCAAGTCCCACTTCCATTATGAAACCTTCCCCCAAACCCAAGGCCCGCATGATAACCTAGTGCAAAGAGCATGGCCTCGCAGTCAGACACAGCTGGATCTGCATGCCAGCTCAACCTCTTTCTTGCTCTCTGATTTAAGGGAAACTCAACTTCTTAGGGTTTTTACTTTTTCGCCTTACAATAGTACACCTACCTTATGGGGCTGTCGTGAGAATTTAAAAAGATAGTAGGTACACTGTATCTGTACCAATGTACCAGGCGTGGTACATTGTAGGTAGTGATTAAATTATTATTAAAAACCACAGTACTCACTGTCTATACCTGAATATCACCACACACACGTGGTGGTTCTTGATTATACTCAGTGTGGTGCTGTTAGATACGGAGGACTCACATATTACACAGCATGTAAGGCAAAAACAGAATATGGTCAAATTTACTCTTAAAATTTCCTTAAATTGCTCATAAACTATAGTACACATGATTTTGTATATACTAATCTATATAATATACGTGCATGAAAGCATAATGTATACGGTCATGGACAACATAATAAAAATACACAAAATACAACGTTTACAATTTTAGACGACAGCAATATAGTTTCTTACACAACCATATAATTGAATTTATTGAAGTTTAATGTGCTATATGCCACAACTACACAGCATAAACTAACATTTTGGTGGTAAACTATTTGTGTTGTATGTTGAAGCCTTCTCTCCCCGGAGAACCAGGACATTTCCTACTTCTCTTGGATCCCACCCCACTCTCCAGCACTAGGCACACAGTAGGTGTTCAACAAATATCCATTGGACTTAACTAACTGACCTGCGATAAACGGGGTGGAACAGAATGGGGAACAAAGGGATATCCAGAAAGAGTAACAAGTAACTACTCTGCTCTCTGACGCTAGTGGCATGGGGCAGGTGAAAGGTCCCTGGCTCTGTTTCTGGCAACTGGCCAGGCACAGCAGCTAAGCAGAGCTGGGGGCAGGCTAGACGGTGGCTCTGAGGAGGAAAGGAAGTCATTCACTTCTTCAACTAGCAGCGACCAAGGTGAATACTGTGAGAAGCACAATGCCTGCTTCTTTTTTGGTCTCCTCCCCACTAGATTGTGAGCTTCTTGAGGCTAGTCTAGAGGGAGATATTTTGGAAAGCATTGAGACTGAGGTTCTAATTAACATCTTAACAAAAGAATACTCCTCTGACCTCATTTGTCTCTCTAGTTCCCCTTTAAATCAAAACTTTTTTTAAAAAAGGGGCTACAGGGGCCGGCCCAGTGGGCAGCAGTTAAATGCCCACGTTAGGCTTCAGCGGCCTGGGGTTCGCCGGTTTGGACCCTGGGTGCCCACATGGCACTGCTTGGCAAGCCATGTTGTGGTAGGCGTCCCACATATAAAGGAGAGGAAGATGGGCACGGATGTTAGCTCAGGGCCAGTCTTCCTCAGCAAAAAGAGGAGGATTGGTGGCAGATGTTAGTTCAGGGCTAATCTTCCTCCAAAAATAAAAAATAAAAAAGGGGCTATAAACACTGTCTCCATATACGGATAGTAATTGTACAGTGCTTGTCTAATTACTAATTTGCGATGTATAAAATGTCACTAACAGAACTCTTTAGGTAGGGAAGTTGCGGGAGTCTTGTTTTGAGTACTCAGCTCTTGGGCCTGGGGAGGGCCTGGAGCACCTATGCTTCCTGGGGTAGAAGGGCTCCCTATACCACGGTTACAGACGCATTCTCTAGAATGGCTACTGCAAAGGTTCCTCAGCACCACTGCCTTCCCTCCCTTGGGAAAGATTATCCTTTATTCCTTATTTTTCGGTGTGTAACAAATGTCTTCTCTGTTATGAGGTAACAGTGTTAGTAGACGGTGACTGGCATCCTTTAAGGCACGGAATTCTTTTTGAAATTTTACTGGGCATCGATGACCCGTGTACCCAAAGTGGAAGTGGACAGACCCTCTTGAAGAAGCCTAGGGACGGCCGCAGGGAGGGAAAGGAGGGCTGAGAAGAAACCTGCCGGGACCAAAGGCGCACACCCGCGGCTGGGCTCAGAGGCTGCCGCCCTAGGGGTGGGTCCCGGGCGAACGCAGAGGACTCCGCCCCAGGCCCACGCTGCTGCCGGCTTCCCCGTTCCGCACGGCGCGGGGGCGGGGCCGAGGGCGGGGCCAGGCGCGGCACATGCGCTCAGAGCCCCGGGATGCACCCGCCCTGCAGCGCCGCTAGAGCCCGGCAGAGGGCGGCCGCCTCCTTCTTACCAGCCCGCCGGCGCCGCGGCCGCGGGATTTCACCTCCTCCGGGCCGGCCTCCTGGCCCCGCCCCCAAGAGGCGTCCCCCGGGAGCTCAAGGCTGAGGGGGCTGCGGCGGCAAGATGGCCTCTGCCTTACTCTGGAGGGATACGCCAAGAAGAGGCAAGGATAAGCTCAGCGCCAACTTTGCTTTCATCACCGCTCCATCCCCAAAGCCCAAAACAGCCCCTTCATATAATAGGCACTCAATAAATGCTTACTGATGGAATCAAATGGATGGATGGCTACATGAATAAACAGAAGACTCCAGGGTGGCCTTGAGCCTGTGTACTGGGGAGAGGTCTGGGACAAGCAATTCAGGAGGGTCAGTGGGTGTGGGGTGGCCAGCCCTAGATCACTGCCCCAGAGGTGGTCACTGAGGCTTAGGGCTCAGCACTCCCCTAGGCCCTGCCCTGAAACACTCAGAGGTTTGCTCAGAGCCTGGTGACACCACACTGTCTCATGGGCACAGAGCCCAAGCAGGGACGTCTGGGCTTGTCCCCTCAGAGTCAGGTCCTGGCAGCCTGCAGGGACCACCTGACTGGCGGCTCCAGTAGACTTCTGCTCCCTGAGGACTCTGGCTGCTGGGGATTTCCTCATGGCCCCTGGGGATTTCCAGACTGCCTCTGCTTCCCAAGCTCCCACCAGGCCCAAAGCCAAGGGCCAGCCTTGAGGATGGTCCCCCAAATCCTCCACAGCCCTGCCCCAAATCCCACCAAGACTTGGGTCACTTCTGAGTCTACTACATGCACCACACACGATATTCCCATCCCCACCCGCTCTGGCAGACATGAGAGAATAAGCATAATGAAGTATTGTTCTCTTTTTCACACAAAGGACAACTCTTCTCTATGTCCACAGAAGAAAAAAATGAAACCCAGTTTAAGGGTCAGCCACACTGATTTAAGTAAAATATCAGTACGGTCTTCTGGGGTGTGAGAGTTGGAGGCCTGTGAGGCTTATTCTCAAAGTCAGAGAGGTTCCTTTAGATAAGCCCCAGGTTCCTCCAAACACTGGACATTCAATAAAGGTTTGAGGATCTGTGTGTTCACTTCTGGAGGCCCTATTTGGGCCTGCTTCTAGAAGCCTTTTAAGTAAAAATAAAGCACAAACCCAATCTCCATAGAAGCAGGAAGGAAGAAGCAAAAGCTTCTCCAACCAATCCACCACCTCCGCATTAACAGCCCTGGCCAAATCCACGGGGCATGTGAGCACCTGTGTGTTACAAAGCTGGGCAGAAAACACGCTTGGCGAGGTGGGGAAGCACTGCCCCAGCTGTGGTGGCACATGGCCAGGGACCTGTTGGCCGCAGGGCATCGGGATTCCAGAGTTGATGAAGTATAGAAATTGCCAGAGAGGACAAGCCTTCCTTCCTAGGAGGAAGGAAAAACGCCACCATCCTCAGCCCAACCAGGGCGACTGCAAGAGGAGATGAGCCTCTAAGAGCACCTCACCATTTCTTCTGAGAGCTGTTTAGAGCTGCACTGTTCAATATGGCAGCCACCAGCTATGTGTGCCTATTTAAATTGAAGGTAAATCAAAATAATGGGAATACTTGATTAAACTAAACTAAAATGAAATTGACAATTCAGTTCCTCAGGTATACTAGCTACATTTCAAGTGCTCAAAAGCCACCTGTGGCTGATGGCTACCAAGTTGGAAAACACAGAATATAGAACATTTCTGTCTTTGCAGAATGTCATATTGGACAGGTCGGGTCTAGAGGATCTCCCTTTTAGCTTGTCTTGGTCATCCTTGCCAAAGACTCCTTCAAGTATTGCCCCTGACCACCTGCTGTTCTCTCCCACTCATACCCTGGGGTTTGCTTGGAATCCTGTCCCCATGGGCCTTGCCTTCACCCTTAGGCCTCAGAAGAAATAGGGGAAGGGACCATAGCCACAATTTAACACCCAGCCTGGGAGCAGAAACCAGATGCAGAGGGGCTGAAAAGGCAAGGCTGAATGGAAGCCAGCCCCCACCCCAAGGCATCCCAGGCCCGGGAGAAAGCCCCTCAGTGCCACACAATCGTTCCTTGTTTCTGCAGTGTCTGGATCATGCATGGGTAAGACATCTGGAATGTAGTGGCCTGAGGGCTTCCCCACATCACCCGCTGCTGGGCTCATCTGATGTTAGTGCTCCCAGAGAGAGAAGTCCCAGCAGAGGCCTGGCTTTCAAGGGCAAATAAGGCCAATGAAGCCTCATCTTGAGCAGCGTGCCCAGAATTCTGCCATGGGGCAGTGAGGACCACAACTGGACACCTCCTTACTTAGCCAGCTGGATGAACCAAATGAGGACGAGGGGGAGGAGGACATGGTGGAGAAGGGATTCCAGGGCATGCTCACCATGCCAGAGAGGCTCAAACAAGCTCCCCGGCCCTGGATCCATGGGGAACAACGGGAGAGGGCGTGGATCTGACTGCTATCACATTCCATCGCAGGCACTGAATTTGAAAGGTTTTGCTACAGTAGTTAGAAAATCCAAGTGGGAGCATCTGGGCAAGCTCGTAGGTGTGGAGGAGAGAGAACAGACCCGGGTACTGGCAGGTCAGGGCTGCCTCTCTGTTCTGTGCCTCAGTTCCGCCCTCAATTCCTGCTGGGCCCTAATCCAGATAGGCTGTCAGAGGCAAGACAGGTATGAAGAAACGAAATAAGTTGTAGAGAAACCACAAAAAAGTAGAGCTTGTTCAACTGGAAAACAAATAGGTAGAAAGAAGCCTGGTATTTCAAAGCTATTGGCATCAGCCAAGAATTTGACTGGAGGAAGTCACACGAAAAGTTGCACAATTTTAAAAACTGGCATCAAACTACACACTAGATTGGAAGCCCTGGGCAAAGCAATCCCACTCTGAGGTTACTGTGTCACCCTGAGGAAGTTTGGCGACCAATCTGGGCCTTATTTCCCTATCTTCACCTGGAAGGCTCTTTGGGCAAAAGCACCATCCTGGGGACAAGAGTAAAGCCCCCCACCGGCCACCCCACCCGCCATGAGCAGAGCTGAGTCATCAGCAGGCCTGTGGGCAGATGGCCCATCAAGCTCCCAGGCACCAAGTGCTTCCCAACACATCAGAGACAGATGAATGGTGATGATGACAACGCTATTCTAAGTGATTTAAATGTATTGATTCATTTAACCCTCTAAACAACCTTACAAGGAAAGTACTATTATTATTCTTATTTTACAGATGAGGAAAGTGAGGTACAAAGAAATTAAATAATTTGTCCAAGGCCACCCAGCTAGTAAGCAGCAGAGCCAGATTGGAACCCAGGAGTCTGGCTCGAGTCCATGCTGTACCCAATATGTACCAATGTATTAACAACACACACACAATCATATGCGACTCCCGATTGGTGGGCCCTTCTGCCTGTGCTGTCATCCTCCTTTTTTTCCTCCCCAAAATGAGCTGAAAGCAGTCCCTACAGCCAAAACCAGCACTTCCATCCAACTTCATATTTGCCAAGCATCTGTTTCTACAGCAACAATAAGAGCTGCAGTTTTGGGATTTTGAAGAGAATGGGCAGGGAGGGAGGGTAGGGGACCCTTTATAGCAGAGGTCTCTCTTTCAGAGGCACAGAAGAGAGACCTTAAAACCAGTGGCCTAAAGAAGACACAGGAGCTGAGTGGGGAACCCAGGGCCATGATACAAACTGGAAAACTGCCTTCTCCTGGCCCAGAGACCCAGCCCTCTGGGTTGAGGCCAGCCTTCCTGTGGACAGAGAAGGTGAGGGCTGGTTAGAAGGACTGGAAGCTGATGGCAGAGTACGGGAGAAAAATGACAACCCAAACTAAACTCTGCAGTGTGTGTGTTTGTATGTGTGTGTGTATCTGTGTCCCAAGCCATTTCCAAGCTGGGTGTCCTGTCGCAGAGCCCAGTCCTGCTCCCCAGGTCAGGGCCAAGTAATGATGGGTGGAGGAGGGGAACAATAAAGAAGCCCTGGGAGAGGAATGCAGACTGGCACCCATGTGCCTGCTCGGGATGGTTCACCTCCCACGAGGGAGGGTGAGGGCATTTTGGGTGGGATGGTCAGGCTGGGACCCCTCGACTGCTCCAAGCCTAGGCCTCATTCCTACCTGCTGCCCCCAACCTCACTTAAACAAGAAACTCCTGTCATTGTTCCGAACTCCTGAGGCCAGAAGCAGGACCACTGCAGACTGCCAGTGCCGTGGGGGCTCTGCGAGGCAAAGCCAAGTGCTAAGGGGAATAGGGATGTTTGCTGGTCACTTGATTCCAGGAAGACAGCCCACAGCAGTCCCCCAGGCTTCTCAGGCGGCGGGCCTAGTTTCCATCTTGCTTCTATTGATCTTGATGCATGGCCAAGTGACTGGGGACTTGACCTCACCCTGTGCTTGTGTCCTTTAGAACTTGGGCTGCCTGCAGAGAAGGATGCAAGGCTGTGCCAGGCCCAGCCCAGGCTGTGTCCCCAGGGCCTGAAGTGCCAGGCACACAGACTGCCACAGCCTGGACAGTTCCAGGGAGGGCGAGGTAGAAAATGCCAGCCCTCCCAGAATGAACCTTTCACTGCTCTGAAGCCAGTGCTTCTGCAATCAGCTCCACAACCAAACCAGTCCACAGATGAAGGAGGTGGGGTGGGCAGGGGCAGGGTGCAGGACCCCAGCAGGAAGAACTAACACGAGGAGATAGCATCAGACCCTTCTCCTCGCCATGTCCCTAGAAGGCTCTGCTAGAATTTCCAGACACTTTCCCCTTGATGTGATGGGGCTGGGCATGAAACTGGTGTCCCAGAGAGTCACGACCGTCTCTTGCTGCCTGACAGTGCTGTCGCTGCTTGGCCTCTAGCCCATGCCACTGTGGGCTGAGATCTATCTTTTAGCAGATGTCTTCTGTTCTAGAGAAAGCACAGGCTCCCTGATCACAGGGATGGCATCTTCGGCCTTTCTCCTCCACAGAACCAAGCCCACAGTGTGACACGGAGCAGGTGCTCACCAAGGCTTCTTGACATCCTGCCCTGATTGTGCTAAGGCTCCAGGCCATCAGCACCTAGCCTTCCCTACAGCCCAGAGCCTTGCCCCGACCCCCACTCCACTCGACACCCCACCCTCTTCTGCCCCAAAGCCAGGGGCAGCCTTACAGTCCCACTGCCAGAGAAGCGAGCCCAGGAAGTGCCCTGTGAGAAATCTCCCTCGCTGGGGGTACCCTGCATGCCACAGGGCCTGGCAGTGAGAGAGGCTGGGCAGGGAGGGAGGAAGTGAGTCAGCTCCTTGCAGAAAAGAGAACAGGAGGGAGGAGCCAGCAGAACTGAGATCAAGGGGCAAAGGGCACAGGGGCCGGAAAGGTCACTAAGAGAGGGAGCCACGCCCTGGAGGCATTGTGGAGCCCACAGAGTGGAGGACAAATATGGTGACAAACTCAGCAGTGCCACCTCCTGCCAAGGCTGAGTGGCCCCATAGGCGGGAGAACCTGGATCTGGCGGGCTCAGCCCCACCTGAGGATGGAATCCGAGGCGGCTCCCCTTGCTGACTCACACCCCGGCTGGAGGAAGGGAGGCCTTGAGGCACATGGCCAGCCACGTCCTCTCCTCACTGAGACAGCCTCTGGTCCCCAAGGCCTCCCACTGCCTCTCCTGAGCCCCACAGCTCCAGAAGCCCAGGTTTCCCCTGGCCTGCTCCAGTGGGGAGACAGATGTTTGCATCTCCCAGAGAGGATGGAAACTGAGCCCAGACCCCAAGAGCAGAGCTATTGGGGCTGTCCTACCATCAGCCCCTGCCCTCCCTGGTAGCCCCTGCCCGTGTGGGAGCTGTCCCCAGGCTCCAGCTGGAATCTGTTGCTGTGACTGGGAAAAATCCTCGCTGTGAAAATTCCCAGCCTGCCGACATTCCAGCATGCAGGCGGCCCAGGGAAAGCAGCAGAGGGGAAGAGGAAGCCTTGAGCCCTGCCGGCCTCCAGTCCACACCCTCCGAGACCTGTCAGTAAGACAGGCACATCCCTCCAGGGTCCCCTGCGCTGGACACTGTGTGACCCCGTGTGACCCCAAATCTGCTTCTCAACCAAGCCTGGTGCCTTCCTGGAGGCTCCAGTGCCAGGCAGAAGGCAGGCTGTCCCTGGGACCCTCCTCCTAGAGCCCCTTCCCCAGGCTCCTGCTCCTGGATGCCTAGAGCTCATCTCCCCCACACTCCTGAGAGAGCTGCGCAGTGCCCAGGCACGCAAGAAGCAGAGTCAAGGGTAGTGGCAGGACATGGTAATGTACTGCAGACAAAGTCACCAAGGCCAGTCAAGGTGGGGGCGAGTGGTACTAGGAACCCAAACTGAGCAAACAGAGAGAATGGGAAACCAGTTCCTGACCAGAGAACCATCCTCTTTCCTTCACCAAATAGCCACTGCTCTCATGAAGTGCTCCAGCCCTGGAAAAAGGGGAGGATAACTAGTTTAACGACAATCTTGATGAATGTTATGAAGGAGAAAGACGGGGTGTAGTCAGGGTGCAGAGCTGACTTGGTCTGAGCGGATCAGGAAAGGCTTCCCTGAGGAAATGATATTCAAACTGGGGCCAATGCATATGAGTGCATGAGGGTGGGCAGGGAAGAGCATTATAGGGAAAAGGAACAGCAGGGACTCAATGGTAGAAGCCAATGAGAACTCGCATTGCACACCCACTGCCTGCTACGCGCTCTGCCAGGCTGTGCTCCTCACCTTTTTCCCTCAGCGCACAGGAGGAACAACAGTGTTCAGCCCCCGTGCAGCAGAGGAGGGCGTGTTCTTGGTCAGAGGTGACAGTCCAGGGATCCTGCCACCCTGCGTGCTGCGGGAACCAGAACTAGCACGCCAACAAGGGCCTAAAAGGTGAGGGGGCAACGTCCCCGCCCTCCAGGATCCAACAGGGCAAATGCGCAAGGGGCAAAAGTGCGCCCCTCCACCACCACTGGGGGACCACACCCAAGCGCTGCCAAAGCAGGTGCCCTTCTCTCCCTAAGGCTTCTCAACACCCTTCCCAGAACCCCTCCCTGCTCCCGCAAGGTCAGACCCCGCCTGCTGGCCCCTGAGCTCACTGCCTCTGGTTAATCCTCAGGAGAGCCAGAGAGCAATGGTCACGCCCTTCTGTGGCTCACGGTCCACAGAGCAAGAGTGGCCAGTCACGCCCGGCTTCCCCTTCTGGAGAAGAGCCTTCTAGTGACAGGAGTCAGAAGGGCCCCCGCCCGGGCAGTGGGTGGAGAATACCCGGAGACTGCCCTCTCTACCCTACAGAGCTCACTGGTGAAGAGCGAGGAGCTGACGCCCAAGATCCAACCCCAACGAGTCACTTAGCAGCTGTGAGATTTTAGGCAACTTGCTTAACCTTAACCTCTCTGCAATCCAGCTTCCACATCTGTGAAATAGAGATTATTATGATAACTACTTTAAAGAGTTGTTGGGGAAAGTTAATGAGTTACTACATGTAAAACATCCAGAACAGTGCCTCATGCGTAGTGACCACCAGTCACGATCCTCATCCTTGCTATTATCTTTCATGCCCTTCTCTCCAGGGACTTCTGTTCAGCTGAATCCTTCCCGGATCAATTGAGCACTACTTAGGGAGCGTGTCAGTGCCACACATGGTACTGGGCGCCACACAGAACAGGGGGCAAACACCCTCCGTTCTTCCTCGCCCTGGAGTCTGTGCAAAGCGGCAGCCTGAGCTGTGCTAGGGCACAACGCTATGCCCTGATGCTGAAGAACATATGGCAAGAGATTAAGGGAGCCAGCCAGAGTGATGACCCAGGTCTGAGGAAATAGTTTCCCAACCAAACTAGAGCCAACGACTGAAAAAATCAGCTTTGATGACACTGTCTCCTGTATTTAACAGAACAGAAGCTGCTGCCAAACACCAATGAGGACTCAAGGGTTGGCTGGGGCCCCCCAAAACTGCACA
This sequence comes from Equus quagga, assembly GCF_021613505.1. Classification (NCBI taxonomy): domain Eukaryota; kingdom Metazoa; phylum Chordata; class Mammalia; order Perissodactyla; family Equidae; genus Equus; species Equus quagga. The sequence continues at coordinate 73,932,074 of NC_060277.1, read as the reverse complement.
GCAGGAGGTGGGGAGCCATGAAGACTCCATTCCTTCTTAGTGTCTGTCTGGCACAGTGGGCACCCACAGTGCTGCTGGAAGCCTGGGGCACAGCCATACCCACTGCCCAGCACTGACAATGGAGGCGCCAGGCAGCCTGCCCAGGCAGCAAGGGAGCCCCCTCCCCAACCAAGTCACGGGTCCCACCCCCACAGATGCTGCTCTCCACCCCAGGCTACAGCGAGGAGAATCCAGCAGCTTAGTGTAGTGGGGTGGCGGGAGCCCTGCTGGCAGGCGGAACGCGTGCTTGTGGTTTCTGGGAAACGCTGTAGAGATTTGCAGCATTTTTAAAATACTTGTGTTCCCACCCGCCACACACCCCCCTTCACCCCACTCCTCACCCACCCCTAGTCTGGGTGTTTGCATATCTGGTATTTTCCAGAACCATTTCAATGTAAATAAGAGAGATTAGAAGGAAGCAGAGGGCAGAGTAGCCAAGGGTATCAGGATGGGCCAGAGGGGTTTTGGCTAGGCCAGAAGGGGTCAGGGCAGGCTACCTCAATCAAGGCCCTGCCCCTGCCCCAGGCCTCCAAGCTGCGCCTGCAAAAACAACCGATGACCATGACATGTACCCACATCCAGTTCAATGTGGTCTGGGCTCTGTGCCCACCACCCACGGGCTGGGTGGCCAGGGCACTCTGGGGCTGCAGTTCGTCTAGCATCTCATTGGGAAGAAGGCAGAATGGTGCCTCTGAGGACAGAGAAGGGAGATGGAGCAGAATAGAAAGACCCAGTCCACCGCTCTGTCCTGCTGGGCCCACGCATCCCAGTAATCCAGGATAGATAACTCTCCAAAATGCTCCCAAAGACCCTTCACCCACCAGTTCTCATGCCGTTGACACCTACCCACTGGCCCATCATTACCAAAAGAACTCAGTGTGGGATCTACTCTGAGCCCCCAAGCCAGGGCTCTCACATAGAGACTCTCTGAAGCCAGAAGTGCCTGAAGCTTTGGCACAAAACGAAGTAAAAATGTCCTGTTTAAAAAACAAAAAACAAAAACCCCTTCAAGCATCATTTGGAGTAACATTGGGAACAGAAGCATTCTAGAACACTGAGCCCAGGCAGCACCCAGCTGCTCCACCACTACCAGAAGGCCCTGGGAAAGCCCATTGCTCAGACGCTGGCCTGGCAGACCTAGAAGCAGTATAATTTTGAGTCTCTCCTTGGAATCCCTCAGGCCCTACTCCTGACAGCACCCAGGGGTCCTGGGGACAAGGTTAACAAGGCTCCTACAATTCCCACCCAGGGGTCTAGAGCTTACACTACGGCACAGGGGCCCCCGCCCTTCTCCCAGATGCAGGCAACCCTGACTGACCAGTCTCCTGCAAGGTCTCTGATGACCACGCCTGTAGGCCTGAGAAGCTGGGCTCTAAGAAGCTGGAAATAGCTGAGGAGCACCCGGCGTCCCACCTCTTCCTTCGGCTGGCTGTCTTTAAGGACAGAGCCACAGGGAAAGAGTTTGGACAAAAGGATCAGGAGTCTCCATGGGACAGAAAACCTTACCAGGAGCAAGGATGGGAGAGCACTAGGATGGATTAATTAAAGAGGCTGCAAAATTTCCTTCCGGGGATGGCTTTAGAGACCAGGCAGAGGGAAGGGTCTCATCTTCCTGAGCATTTACTACCTGCCAAAGTCTCACAGAAGTGATCTCACCTAATACATAAATACATTTATCTTACCTAAAGACTCAACAAAGTAGAGTATATAGAATAAAAAACAAGTCTCCCTTTAGCTCCAATCTTATTCTCCTCCTCAGAGAAAACTGGAGTTAGTTGGATGTGCATCCTTCTCTGATTTAGTCTTCTCAGATTCTGGGAGGACAGAATAAGCTCCTAGAGATCAAGGGTCACTTCCTCTAAGAGGCCTTTCCTAATTGCCACCCCTCTCCCTAGGTGGAACTGGCCACTTCCTCGTTCCCGCTCTGCTGTACACCTGTACAGACTTCTGTGATAGCAGTTACGGTGTTTGGTTGCATTTCTTTACTTAGGTCTATGCTTCCTGAAGGGAAGATTACAGTCAGCCCTCCACAACTGCGGACTCAACCAACTGCGGACTGAAAGCCTATGATGGTTGCGTCTGCACTGAACATGTACAGACTTTTTTTCTTGACATTATTCCCTAAAAAATACAGTATGACAACTACTTACATTGTATTAGGTATTATAATCTGGAGATGATTTAAAGTGTGCAGGAAGATGTGTGTAGGTTATATGCAAATACTGCGCCATTTTATATAAGGGACGTGAGCTTCCGTGGATTTGGGTATCTGCAGGAGCCCCGGAACGAATCCCTCCGAGGATACTGAGGGACAACCGTATATTTCATTTACTTAATCCCCCAGTGCCCAGTACAGTGCCTGGTCCTTAAGAAGACTTCATTAAATGTTCAAGGAAATGAATAACTAAGGCTCAGAAAAGTTTGGTAACTTTAGTAAAACTCAAAAACAGGTCTTTCTGGCTCCAAAATGTATGCTTTTTCCATTTTAACATGCCCTGTCTCAGGTTCTCCTGAGTCTGGAGGTGGTTTAGATGGACATGATGACCTCTCAAGGAACCTTACAGCCCTATAGCCTCTGAGTACAAACTCCAAGTTCCAACAGCACAGGAAACCGTATCACAGATCTCAGGCAAATGCCTGACAACTCCAGAGGCCAGCAAACTAGACTTGACTGGAAGGAAGTGGTAGACTTTCCTTCAAACCCCCATCTCTCGCCTCCCACCACATCCTCCATGCTCAGGGAAGCAGTGATTTCGGGGCAGGGCTCCTGTGCAGGCCAGCTCCTCTAGCTCTTGGCAGCAGGGGGACAACCACACCGGCCAAGGTTTAGCCAGGTGGGCTTTTCTGAGCTCAGCAGAAACATCCTATATTCCCAGACAACCTACTTGGCCCCCATGCTGGGCCTGCTGAGGATACAAACAGAAGGGACCAGCTCTCCTCTCTCTCAGGCCCTAGTCCCCACCCAGCCTCTGCCCCTTCTCAGTGGGCACTGACTTTCCCACACAGACTCATGGAACTAGAGAAAGGAATTTTGATCCAACTGGGTTTTGAGATTCTCATCCTTACCAACACCTCCCTTAATCTCACCAGATTCAGGGGACTCTTCGCCATTAGAAAGTTTAAGAGTAATTGATCCCAAAGCAGATACCTCTAAAACACTCTCCCTAAGGAACCAAGAAAAAACTTAGTATCTTCCCCCAAAACTGGCAGTCACACTTGACCCCTCCTCTCCTCCATCCCCCATACCAGTTGGTCACCGACGATACTGAGCCTCCCTCAGTTGCTCATGTCTGACACCTCTCTCCATCTCCACTGCTTCTACCCAAGTTCTGGCCTCCATCCATTCTACCACGACAGCTCCCTCACTATTCTCCCCACAGCTATCCTTGCTACACCTGAAAGCATTCTCCATAAGCAGCCAGAGAGATTTTCTAAAATCTGTTCCTATCACTCCTGATTAAACTGCTTCATTGCCCTTAGGTTGAAGTTCACATTCCCTAGCGTGGCACACAGGGTAGGTGACCTGGCCCCTGCTTACCTCTTCTGCTGCTTCTCTCAATATTCATTCCCACACACTGTCCCGCAGCCTATTCTCCAAATGTGTCCTTCTCTCTCCAATCTCAAGGCCTTGACAATTACAGCCTTCTCCTTCCTCTCGCCTCCTCTGTACTCATCTTCTACCCAGTGTCAGCTTTTCCTGACTCACTCCCAGGCCTGTACTTGAAGTCCCTCTTCTTTGCCCCGTAGGATCCTGTCCGGGCCCCTGTCATTGAGCTTCTCAAATGGCACTGTCATTGTCTGCTACTTGACCATCTCTCCCATTAGACTATGAGTTCCTTGGGACTGGGATTATGTGCTGCTCACTGCTGGATCCCAGGACCTAGCACACAGTAAGTGTTCAACAAATGTTTATTTAATAGATAGGTGAGCGGAAGGATAGCCAGCCCTGGTTGTCTAGTGGTTAAGATTTGGCACTCTCACCACTGTAGCCTAGGTTTGTTTCCTGGTCAGGAAACCACATCACCCATCTGTCGGTTGTCATACTGTTGCGGCTGCATGTTGCTGTGATGCCGAAAGCTATGCCACCAGTATTTCAAATACCAGTAGGGTCACCCATGGTGGACAGGTTTCAGCGGAGCTTCCAGACTGAGACAAACTAGGAAGAAGGACCTGGCCACCCACTTCCAAAAACTGGCCATGAAAACTCTATGAATAGTAGTGGAGCATTGTCTGATAGAGCCCTGGAAGGTGAGAGGATGGTGCAAAAAAGACAGAGCAGGGTTCTGCGTTGCTCTACACAGGGTCACTAGGAGTCAGAACTGACTTGACGACACTAACCACAACAATGAGTGGAAGGACAGATGGCAGAAGAAGAGCTGCTTCTCAGGCCCGCTGAGTGATTTCTGTCAGGCCCCAAGTCTATCCTACCACTGTGGCTCACCCCTATTCCCAGGAACCTTGTCTAGCAGCTACAGGGACACAGGAAGAAGGTGTGAGCCAAGCATTCTGGACGCACACTATGTGAGAGGGAAACCCGAGGGGCTGTCTCTCCCTGGGGCCCTCTGAACAGGCCATGGAGAGGAGCCACGGGGCCTGGCCCCCATCTGTGTGCAGAAAGAGAACAGATGGCCAGCCGGCTCCCTCAGGGCTCCCTGGGGACAGGCAACGTGTGGACACAGTTGATGGATGGCCTGGCGGGCAGGGTGGCTGCCAGGAGCTGTCCCTGTGGGGCTGGAGTTGTCAGGGTACCCCTCCCAGGATCCTGGAGGAGGCGGGAAGACTCTTTTCTTGGCATGGAATTGGGATTAGAACTGCTGCCAAGAAAAGGAGCAGGAGTAGGAGTGGGAGGAAGAGGAGGAGATAGAGGATGAGAGCCGCAGAAGAGGCTGCAGCACTCCCACACCGGCTCCGGGGTCTGTCCCGGGAAGCTGGGATGAGGGGCTCCCTCTGCTCCTCTCTGCTGTGGTATGAGTCTCCACACCCACCAGGTAGGAAAAGATACGGGGTCTCTCAATCCTATGCTTCTCATTGTCCTGTCAGATGGCTCTAGGAGACTCATGAGGATGGGGCTTTCCACTGTGTCCCCTGCTGGATCCCCCAGGCATTAGCCTGGGGAAGAAGTCCTCTGGGCACCACCTGGGCTTGTCCCAGGGGGGCTAGAGCAAGTCAGCATTTCAGAGATACCAGCTGTAACCTGGAAGCCACCAGGGCCTCCAAAGTTAAACCATCTACTTCCCCAGGGATGGGGTAGCAGCAGCTAGTTGGGAAGGGAGAGTGGCTGGGAAATATGAGAAGCCAGGAAGATCCCTGTGCTATAAAGAGAAACTAAGCAGCATCTGGGATGCCAGGCTCAGGGCCCCATAAAGGCCTGCGCTGTGGTTCAGCAGGGAGCTAGCAACAATCCCCCCAGGGATTCATTCTTTAAGAAGAAGAAAATTCCATCTGTTAAAAGCAATGTTAGCCTGGGAGAAAGTTGCCACACATAGCAACATGGTATAGTCTTTGGTTCTGAGACAAAGACCATTCCCTCTAAGAGTTTAGTTTCGCCTGGTGGCTAACACATAGTAGGTGTTCGATGTGCGTTTCTGGAATAAATGAGTCCAGGTCCTTCCCTGAACTCCACGGCAGGCTCCCTCCCACTCACTACTCCTTCCTGACTGGCAAAGCTGCCTGACCCACCAGCCCCGGGGTAAAGAAAGATCTGGAACCCAACTCCAGTGCTTCCTGCCAGACTCTGACCCTGCTGCTCCCAGGCCCTCCAGGCCTGTTATGCCACGAAGCAGAGCAGCCCTCTGAGCATCCACTTCCCCTCCCCAGGAGAAAGCTAGGACTGGGGCTCTGCCTGCTTCCTTAGCATTTCCTCCCACTTCTGACTTTGACACATCTGGCCGGTCACTTAGTGCTGAAAGGTCCTGGAGAGGCTGTGCACTGGTTAGGTTGCAGGGACCAGATCTGGACAGTCCTAAAACCCACAGTTGGGAGAGAGGGATGGCCAGAAGCCAACTTGTCCTTCATGCACTGTCGCCAGGCAGAACGTTCCAAACTGATATGCAGCCACCCTATCAAAAGACCCCTGGGGTTAGAGATGTCCATCCACCTAGAGACCAGCTCACGCTCTGATCCAAATCTCTTCTGCCCCTGTGTCACCCCCTCCACTGCTGTTTTGTGTGCACAGGCTAACAGTTGGGCTCTCAGGGGTAGTCAGGTCACACAATCCCTGCAGACTTTTCTGGGGCCAGGCTTTTTCTTCTTGCAAGAGAGGTCATAGAGACTCTTGGAGCCCAGGGGATCTTTATAACCCAGATCCAGTCACTCCCCGGCTTCAAACCCTACAATGATCCCATTTCACTGGGATAATATCTAAACTCCTACCATAATTTACAAGGTCCTCCATGGTCTGGCCCCTGCTTATCTCTGCAACCTTACCTGGTATTCAACTCCTCACTCACTCAGGGGCCAGAGGAGGCCTGAGGTCATCGCCCCGGAAGCTACCAAAGCATTTTCATCTCCAATATCTAAATCACATGGAAATCCTATACTTTAGTCCAGATACCAGTCTAGGAGTAGACTAATAGTCCAGACTGTTTCTCATATCTGGAAGTGGCACATGTTCACCTGCATGCCCCAATTTAGGGCTCAGGAAATATGGTGCCCAGACCTCTAACCCACCCTTGTATCATGAAGCTTGTATCACAGAGTCTCACTCCTTGCTGAGGTCACTCCTCCTCGAGGCCAGGTAAGTTGTCCCCGGAGCCCAAGGAGCGGCACGGCTCCATCACTCACACACTTGCTGGCTCTGGCTGCAGCTCTTACGTACCCCCATCATGCACCCAAGTACAACCACAAGAGATGCCAGCATTCCCAATCCCTGCCCCCCACTGCCTCCCGGGAAACACTCACATTGGCTGGCTCCCTGCGGGTTCCCTCGCCACTCCGCAGCCAGCTCCGGCTCAGCTCGCTGAGCTCTGGGATGGGTTGCACCTTGAGCCGCACGCTGTCCCCAGACTGCCGGATCATCTCCACAATCTCATCCCTGGACTTGCTCTCCACGTTGTGCCCATTAATCTCCATCAGACGGTCACCTGGCACCAGCCCCAGGGCCACATCCTTGGTGCCCGCACCGGGCTCAGCAAAGTGAACCACCCTGCGATAGACCTGGCCCTCTGGGCCCCGATCCAGCATGGTCGTGCGCCGCAGGGAGAAGCCAAAGTCTCCAGTGGGCCGTCGTTGCAGCTCCAGCTCCCTGAGGGCAGGGAGTGGCGGGGGCACCACAGGGGGCAAACGCAGGTCAGCCTGGAACCTTTTAGTCACCAGCTCAGGGACTTGGGACCGGGGCCCTGGTCGAGGGATGCCTGGGCCAGGATGCTGCATCAGCTGTCCCTCTAGAGTCCTCGCCTCCACCTGCGGAGAAGGGGCAGCAGAGTGCTCTGAGGGGGTGGAGGTTTCTGAGGCACTCTCATCCCGGCTCCGCTGGGAGAAGGAGAAGCGCTTGACAATCATCTGTGAGTTCTGCTTGGCCAGAGAGCCGAACTTGGCTGCCCGCTGCAGCACAGAGCCACGGAAGCTGCCTTCCTCACCCTTGAGGTCATCACTGGAGCTGGCTGTGCTTAGGTGGCCCGAGTCCAGGATGACACTGCCCCTGTTGCTGTCGGAGTCGATGTCAGTCAGGTGCAGGTCGGAGCCGCTGGCCACCTTGATGGGGATGGGGTTGGAGATTTCCAGGCGCGTCTTAGATTCACGCTTGGAGGAGCGGTTCAGGTTGAAGAATCCACGTCGCAGGCTCATCTCCTCCAGGCTCCGCAGTTCTGCCGCTGACATCCGCTCCTTCTTCTCCTTTTTCTCCTTCTTCTCCTTCCGCCCGCCATCTTTGTCCTTGTCTTTCTTCATTAGGTTAAACATGGTGGGGGTGCTGTTTTTAGGGGTGATGCCCCCAGAGAATTATGGGTGCTTGGTACAGGGCCTTTCTGCCCCACCTTGCTGCTGCAAACAGAAAGAGATAGAGCAAGGTTATTTAAGCAGAGTGTCTACCTGTGTCTCCCGTCCAGACATGGCCAACCAACGAGCACAGCTGCCCCTCACTGAGTGCGGGCTCTGTGCCAGCGTTCTGCTTCACACAATACCGTCTCAGTGAAGTTAATCCTCATAACACTGCTATGGGTAGGTCTATTATCACTCCCATTTGACAAATAAGGAGACTTGAGGTTGTCAAAGTCCCGACTCCAAAGTCTGTCATTTCCTGCAATCCTTAATAGATCACGGCTTAGGTGTGCACAGAGGTGGCATTTGGGAGATTGGACCTCCTGGCAAGAGGATGCCATCAAGCTAACTTGGGACCCAGCTTATGATTCCAACACAAAGGAAAAAGGAAAGGACTCTGCACCATCGCCTCCCCACAGCCAATGTCCATTAAGGCAACAGGCATCACATGCTCCCGGGCTCCTTCCTAAGCCTGTTATCCGTAGAGCAGCAGCCTGAGCCACTGCCTGACAGAAGACCTCAAAGAACCAACATTTATGTAATGACTACCACTCGCCAGGCATAATGCTGGGCACCTGACCTACACGGTCTCATTTGAACCTCACAGCACCTCTGCAAGGTAGGTATCATTATCTCTACTTTACAAAGGAGAAAACAGGGCTCAGAAAATTAAGTATATGCTAGTGGTCACACAGCTAATAAGTGGCAATGCCAGGATTTGATGGCAAATACTGTCTTCTCTTTAGGGCCTCGGCACCCAAAGTGAAGCAGGGAGGGAGGGGGAAGTTTCAGACTGAAGAGAGGACAGACAGCTGAAGGTGGGGGTGGGGTCTGCTGGATAAACAGGATCCTGAAAAACTCACATCCTTTTCCCCAGACCAACACCTAAATATAGCCTCAGGAAGAAAGCTGTGGCAGCCTGAGAGAAAACCCCAGCTCCACGGCAGGGGCGCCTGTGGCGCCAACCTACTCCCACCCCTATGCACACCCAGCGAGGACAGGACTGAGAAAAATCCGGCAGAGGTGGAGCTGAGAGAGCCTTTCTTGTTCTAACCAGCAGGGAACACGAAGTAGAAGTAGGCCACACCACCTAATTAGAAATTAAATGTAACTTTTTCGCTCTCCAAGAAGGCCTCCCCCTTGGATTTCTAAACACAGGACCTACAAGCTTACTCCTTCCAGCAATAACCTCTTACAAGGCCCTGGAGAGGCCTTTCCCCTCTGTGCACCCCACCCCCACAACCAGACAGGGCCCTCCAGGGTCCCCATTCTACTGAGAGGGACGCCTAACCGGGGAGAGGGACCCCAAACCAGACACAATGATACCCTAGGAAGGGCATCAAGGCCAGGAACTCCAGAGGGCCCCGGTGCACTGGCCAATTGCTTCCCTCCTGCCCAGCACCCTGACCCGTTTGGTTCCTGAGAGATAATATCCTTTCTAGAGCAGTGCTGTCCACAAGAAATATAATTCAAGCTATATATGCAATTTTAAATTTTCTATTAGCCACGTTAAAAAATGTAAAAAGAAATAAATGAAATTAACTTTAACAATATGCTTTATTTAATGTAAATATGACCCAAATATTGTCATCTTAACATGTAATCTATATAAAAAAATACTGAGATATTTTGCATTCTGTTTTCCCTATCAAGTCTTCAAAATCCAGTGCGTACCTTATACTTAGAGCACATCTCAACTCAGACTAACCACATTTCTAGTATTCAACAGTCCCATGTGGCTAGTGGCTATCATATTGGGCAGTGCAATTCTAGAGAAATCTTCAGTCGTAAAGCATCTCCAAAGAGGTGGGAAATTGGACTCAGTCACTAGCTCCCTGTGGACGTAGCAGGCACCCCTTTCCCCTTCCAACCACAGTTTCTACCTGATAAAACAAAGTTCCCTCTGAATTTTTTGGTTCTACTACTCCATAGTACCTGGGAGGAGGAAGACAGGAAATCTAGGGGGCCCAGGAAGAACAAAGCCAGGGTAGCCGTGGCCAGCTGAGTCTGGACTGATTTGGGGTCAGGCATTCCCTCTTCAGAGCTCTACTTTGACATGAGGAGTCTCTCTCCTCCTGAACGTGGGTGGGGGTGTAGCACGGACCTACCACACACCAGGATGTGGGACCTTTGGCTGGTTACTGCCCACCTTACCCTTCACCCCTTATTACCTGCACTGTCTTAAAAGGCTGGTTTAGAAGATGGCTCCAGGAGCAACTGTGGGGAAAATGAAGACAGAAACCCACCTCTGGGACTTGAGAAGACAAACAAGTATCTTGGCTTCAGTCCAACCACAGAGAACCCAACTTTTTTGGTCTCCAAATCTCACTGTGCAATCCTTACCGAGTCCTGGCTCTTTGCTGGGGGCTAGATATCTGAACAGTATCAGTGGAAAACAGGCCCAAGAATTCTGGAATCTCTGGTCTTGAGAGGTCCCTGAGAAGTAATTTCATGTAAGTACCTGTCTTGGCAAAAGCGTGCCCCTCGCTGTCATTGCGACAGGCAGGAACAACAGTCCCAGAGGCCGCACAGGGGAGAGCGCTGGCCGGAAATATCAGGAGATCTGGTATCTAGGCCTGGAGCTGCCAACAAATCACTGGGGGACCTTGAGCCTGTCACTTTGCTCAAGGTTGGACTAGATGATCTAGGTCTCTTCTGGCTCTAAAATTCCAAATAGCTAAGTCTCTTGTGGACACAGGTTAGCTATTAACTTTCTGCCAAAGTTACCCCTCTCATTCCAACCCTGCGGCCTTTGCAGACTGAGTCCATTTCAGCCCTTCTCTCATCACCCCTGTCTTGCCCCTGTTACCTGCACAGCTTACAAGGTACCCCTTCCTCACTGTCATCTCGACAACTGCCAGGCCTGGCTGTGGCCTGGGTTCTCTCCTGTGCCACATGTCTGGAGCCCCCTGCAGCCTCCCCCTCCAGGGTCAGACCCACAATGCAGCTGTAGCTGCTGCTGCTCTTATGCTCCTCAGAGCCCAATTCGCCAGACACCTGGGCTCTGTCACCTTCTTGCAGATCTTGGACTTTCTAGCATCTCCTGTCCTCAGGTCCAACATCTCCAGCAGCAATGACATCACTCTCTCCCCACTCTCCATTCCAGGGTGCAGTTTCTACCCGCCTCCCCTTCGTCTCTTACTCTTTCCGGTGAAGGTAACCTTACAGTGTTTCTGACCTTTTCTCTGCCTTTCTCACCTTTTCTCTGCCTTTCTCCCCTCACCCTAGTCCAAGAGGCCTTTCCTAACTTTAAGCGGAGGAAAGATATGTATGTAAATTAGGGTGTTCCCTAAATCATTTTGACACTACTATCCCTCAAATCAAAGCAAAGTACAAGTGACTCAGTCAACTCAGCTGCTTTATCACTTTAAGACAGAAAGCATTTTGAGGGCAAAGAGAATTCAACTCAAATATGCATCTATCAGTTCATCAACAGGAGAAACAGCTTACATATTTATATAATGGAATACTATTCAGCAATAATAAGGAAGCAACTACTTATACACACAACAGGGAATAATCTCAAAATATTATGGCAGGGACAGTAAAAGAAACCTTTGACAAAAGAGTACATACTGGTATGGTACTATAGATGTGAAGTTCTAGTCTAGGCAAAAGTAACCTATGGTGAAAGGAAAGTCACAACAGCGGCTACCTCTGAGGTAGGGAAGGGGATAGGGGTGGGGATGGCCTGAGAAAGGGCATGAGGGAACTTTCTGGGCTGTTGTTCACGTCACGTATCTTAATAGGGGTTTGGGTTGACAGGTGTATATATTTGTCAACAGTCATCAAATAGTGCACGTAGGATTTATGCATTTCATTGTGTGAAATATTCACTCAAAAGAAAAAAAGAACTGTAAACAGATATTGAACTCTAGTTAATGATACATACACTAAAGTATTGGGGGCAAAGTATACCAATGTTTGCAATTTGCTTTGAGTGCATCAAAAATGTAAGATGGCTTGATGGCTGAATCAAGGGATAAATATGTGATAAAGCAAGGATAATAAAGCATTAAGTGTAGAATCTAGGAGGTGGAGGTGTTCACTGACTTTGACTTTTCTAAACATCTGCAGAGCTTTGTGATAAAATGTTGGGAAAAAATATGCATCTACCAAGCACCTACTAAACGCAAGGGATATAAAGATACATAAAACTAATGCAAGAGTTAGGCTTCAGATGTCAGGTAAGAAACCTGGAAACAAATCCGAGTTAACAGCTATGCAATCTTGGGCGAGGCACTTAGGGCCTCTGTGCCTCCGTGTTCCCATTTGTAAAACGGAGATGATAGTTCTTCCCGCATAAGGCATGGGAATTAAATGAGATATGTATATAAGCCCTTCGAATAACGCCCAGCCCAGAGTAAGCCCTCAAGAATGATACCCAGTAGTGGCAGGACCACTCTCGCCATGAAAATGGGATGGTAGACAGGATAACAAAGTAGTACACAAATGACTATCGGCACAAGTGTGACTCAACTAAGTCTAGACATCAAATCTTAATGCTGGGCAGGACCTTTGTATACGGAAAGGAAAGCCCGAAAGAGTGAAGGCAAACCGGTGAGCACACAGCCAACCTGAATCACACCTGCTCAAGTCCAGAGGCCCCACATAGCTACTGCCAAGGATATGGACAGGCAATTCACAGATGCAGAAATATGAATGGCCAACAACCACAAACAGGTAGTCAGCCTCTGGAAAATTCACAGACGTGAAATAAAACAGGTATACTATTGTTCACTTAGCAGTTCAGTAAAAACTACCAAGATTAATAACACCAATCAGTTAGAGGATGGGAAGCAGGGCGTCTCACACGTGTTGGTGGGAGTACAAATTGGTCTAAGGAGGGCAAGTTGGCGATATCCATGAAAATATTTAAATGTACATATTCTCTGGGCAATTCCACTTATAGGGCCTCTACACACATAGTCACACAATAAACATGGCTAATCTTTGCAGCATTGTTTGTAATAGCAAAATTCTGTCAATATAAATGCCCATCACTAGGGGAATAGCTAAGTTATAGAACTGGACCATTATTAAAAGGAATGAGGTAGTTTTGTGTATACTGACCTGGAAAGATTCTATACTGTATTAAGTGAAAAAGCAAGTTGCCAAATAGTATATAATTTTGCTAAAGTTTTAAGAACTATATGTGTGCATATATATCCATGCACATTATGTATAATATTTGAGTATGCAGAGAAAAATGCACGGTCTGGAAAGGGACAGGGATTTCAGAAGGGTCAAAGCAGACTTCTGTTTTATCTATACTGTTTTAATTTTTTACAATGAGAATATTTAGCTGGTAGGGGTGTGTGTGTATTCAAGCCTAGGGGCTTTAGATAGGGGGATTATGCGTTTTTATTATATTTTATATTTATTGTGTGTATTATATATTTATATTTTATTGTGTGTGTATGTTTTATTATATTTTTCTTCTACTCTTCTGCATGTACTTTATTTCCTACATAAAAATATTTTTAATATTTATATAAAATTATACTATGTAACATATAATATATTAAACTATAAATATATATAACAAGCTTTAGAAAAATAGTCTGGAAAGATCCATTACTAAATTTTCTCTGTGGAGTAGGAGCAAAGAGGGGTAATACTTTGGCTTTCTACCTAGTACACTTCCTGTGAATTAAACCTTTTTTCAACACAGGTTACTTTTGTGATTTTCAAGATTTAAAAAAATAAAAGAAAAATAAAAAGGACAGGCTTGACAAAGCAGTAAGCTACCCATTTAGCGTTGGAGCTGTAAACGCGGTTTGCAATGGGAAGTTCAAAGCTCGCCGTCTCATGCCTTGAAAAAGTTTCAGTGACTTCGGGGACGTGGTTAAAATAGATCTCACTGGTGTCTTGTGGCTTTAAGTGGGGACAGATTTAAGTGGGTCACCCTGCAGCTGGCAACGTAGAAACCCCAGGAAATGGAAACTATAACGTTAGAATCCCAAGACCAGGGCGTCCAGACTTGGCTGCTGTGGGTGGATACTTAGAAAGGTCAGCACCCCCCCGGACCACACTCATAAATAAATACAAAGGAAATACTTTCCCAAGAGAGCCGGCCTCTCTCGCTCGGCCTCTGACCTCCCTGAGCGGCCGTTTCCTGCAGCCCCGAGGCCCTGCTCCCGGCGCTGGCCGCCACCGAGGACCGCGAGGGCGCCCGGCGGGACCCGCCCAGCACCTGGCCCGGCCCGAGCGGGCTGGGGGACGCCTGTCGCCGCCGAGCCCCTCCCCGGCCGGTTCCGCCGCGCCCCGCAGCGCCCCGTGACTCCCGCCAGGTCACAGGGATCTGATCCGGCCCCAGGTGTGCCGCTCCTCCGCCTGCACGCTTCTCACATGACCTCGCCGCCCGCCCGCCGGCTCCCGCTCCCCTCTCCGCCCGCCCCAGGCGGCCGGCGGCACCTCCCGCCGCGATCCTGTCTCCCCAGGGGACGCAGCGATCCCGCAGGCCCGGGAGGAACCGGAGAGGGAGAGGTGCCAGCAGCCCCGCCAGGTCCCCCGCTGCTCTTCCAGGTGCACCTCCTCGGCCCATGCGGGGCCTGCCGGGGCCCGCTGGGCGCTGAGCTCCGCTAACCCGACCCACTGCCACCACCCCCACCTTCTGTGTGACCTTGAGCAAGTCTCGTCCCTTGTCTAGACCTTAGCTATTTCAACTATAAAATCTCCAAGGGCCTGAGAGTTCAGACGTGGCCCCAATCCCTAGCCTTTTCTGGAAAGGTGTTTTGCTCAACCACAAACTGCAGGTTCTGATCCTGCTCTGCCTCTGATTTGCTGTGTGACCTTGAGCCCATCACCCAACATCTCTGAATATCAGAGAATAAGAAAAATAGTCCCTTGTAAGTGACAATATAGTACCTGGCAGAGAGAAGGGGCCCCGGGCCCTGTAAAATCATCAGTCCACAATTTAAACCACTGCCTGACTGTAAGCGCTTTGAAATGTCAAGGGAATGTAGATAATTTACAAGCCACACAATTCCTACCTCAAGAGAAAGGGAAGTCAGGTGTGGGGAGGACTGGAGGCTCTTCAGGTCTGCTCCGCACTCCTCCCAATTCAGCTGCTACCACTGCACCACCCTCCCTCTAATTCAGGCTACATCCGCAAATGGTGATGGCGGGTGAGGTATGGTGAGCAGATCTTAAAGCACTCTGGGGCCTGACCCAAAGCAGGACTTAAAAGCTCCATCAAGCCCCCAGCCCAAGTCTTGGGGGAACTCGTTACTCATAGCACAGGGTGGGCTGGGCCCTCCCAGCCCCTCAAACTTCTAAACCACACCAGGTCAGAGCCCCCTGGCTTTACCCACCACACCCAGGAGAGGCCTGGGGCCCAGGGCCACCAACAGGACCCTGTTCCCATGGATGGTCTGGGTCCAGTTTGTGGCGTCCACTCAAGGTGAGGGAGGTCTGGCTGAGGACAGACCTTTGGTTTGAGGGAACAAGCACAGCCCTGCTGCCCTGGAGACCTGTGACACACCAATTCCCGATCAAAGCTTCCTGAGTTCCAGCAACAACCTGCTCCACCCGAGTAGGGTGGATTCTCCCTTTCAGACAAGCCCTGGTTCCGCCCCACCCAGTCCACCTTCAAGGGGACCTCGAGTTTTCAGGCCCAACTTCTGAAGACACATGCACCCCTCAATGAGCAGCCTCAAGCTGGGCCAGTGAAAGGGGCTCCGGGCGACAGGCTGGCTGCCCAGACTGCCAGGGACTGAGGTCAAGGGACCAGGCAGGAGCCAGGAAGGGCACATCCCCATGAGGGCTCCTGAGGAGAGGCTGCGGCACTGGAGGAAGCCCTCAGGCACACACCCTGGCACCCGAGCCAGGCCGGAGAGAGTAAACAAACTACATACTCAGAGCCACCAGGCACCAGGTCATCAACTGTTCGAAGTTCAAAGCTCCCAAAGGAAGTGACCACCAGTATTCTGCCCCTCCCACACCCACTCTCCACCCTCACCTGCGACCCGTCTCATTCCCCTAACCCCACATCACAATAGGTTCCCCATCATCTTCCTGGAATTGAGGCCCCAACTCCAAGTTCCCTGACCCCAAATGGCCAAGCACACCTCCACCCGAGGCTATATATAACCAGTCATGTCCAGCAACCAGGAGAATGTTTCCTGGAAAGCCCTCACCACAAAAGGACAGAGGGGAAGCTGAGGAGGTGGCAGGCCATTGACAAAGAGCCAGCGAGGTCTGTCAGGAAGCCAGAGACCTCGGGAAAGCAACTTTCAATATCCCCAAATAGAAAAGAGCCCCTGAACCAAAAGAGTGGGGAACATTAGGCAAGGCCCGGCCCACTGTCATGACAACAGGATACCAGCCTGCCCGAGAAAAGGGCTCCAGCCTGGGCAAACACATGGAAAGGCAGCTTGAACCTCTAGACTCAATGTCTTGCTAAGGTGATCTTGCTCTTAATCGCCTGGACGACCTTCCCTCCCTTCCAGCACGGCCCCATGCTTATCCACTCCACACAGTTCACTCTCCATGGGGGGACTGACATGCCAGGCACTCCACAAGACAAAACAAACCCACCCAAACCAGACCAAATCACTGGCAAGGAGAAGAGGGGAGGGAATCCAATTCCATAATTTGGGGGGACCATCTGAGGGCAGGAAAGCCCAGGAGGACGGTCCCAGGCCTCCCTACACAAACACAGACCACAAAGACACTGCCAAACATGCCCTGTTGTCCAAGTGACCAGGCAAGAGGAGGACTGCTTAAAAAACAAACTGGCTGCCTCCCCCCACCCCCAACAGCTCATTCTGGCGCGCAGCCTTTCCAACTAATCAGCAGGACACATGTGCCTTGCAACAGGGTGACACCCCATCCCCCACCACCAGCCCCCCCTACAACAAAGCCCCAATGTCTGGTGTGTCCCCGCAGGCCTTATCTCAGCCAGGAACATGACCCTCACCAGGCTGGGTACCAAGCAGCACCCCCTACACGGGGGTGGTGGGGCAGCTAACCTTACCACCTTCCCTTCCCATTGGCGAAACAACTGGCATGACAGGTTAGCAGGGCGGGGCGTCAGGACAGTCTCTCCCAGAGGCCTGAGGCTGGCTGTCCGACCTTCCCACACACACCCCACCCCTTTGCAGGGAAAGGTGAGGTGAGCAGCCAGTCACAGGGGACAGCTTGCGCTCCCTAATCCCCCAAAGCCTACCATTCACCAACCCCCCATCTTCTGACCCAAGGGGAGGGGGCCTGGGGAAGCGGGGGCTCCATTGTTTTGCCAGCTGTCTAGCAGCTGCTCCTTTGAGAGGAGCCCGCTGTCGGCCTGGCAGGGAAAGGGTGAAGGCCGCTGGGAGGGATAAAGGGCTCGGTGGAGGTGCTCGCCTTCCCCGCTGCCTTCCTCAGAGCCTTGGTCGGTCGGTCTGTCTGGGGGGCCTGGGCCTGGCCCCGAGAACCCCCCATCCCCGAGGCTGCAGCCTCCAGCCCGCAGATCGTGGCCACCTGGGCTCCCCCAAGCCCCCGGTCCCCCCAGACTGAAGGCCACCCTGCCCGGCCTCCCCGCGCCCCCTGAGCTGGCAAAAGGAGCCGGACTCCCCCTGCCCGACCCTCCCGATCGGCCCCCACTGCCGGGCTCCGCGCTCCGCGGCGCGGCCGGGGACCGGAGCCGGGAGTCCGGGCCGCTGCTTCCAGGGGACAGGGGAGGAGGAGGAGCCGGCCGCCCCGTCGCCCGCCCGCCTTCCCGGCCCGAGACCGCCCCGCCGCCCCCCCGGGCCGGGCCCGCCACCGAGCGGCCGCCCCCGCCGCCCCGCACTCACCGGCCGCCGGAGCCCGCCCGGCAGGCAGCAGCAGCGGAGACGCGGCGTCCAGCGGCCCCGGCCGGGTCCGGGCTGGAGCGCAGCGCGGCGCAGCGCAGCGCCGCCCCCCGCGGCCGCGCGGGCCGAGCCGAAAGGGAGCTCCCTGCTGGCGGCTCCGGGGATAGACGCACGGCCTGCCTGGCAGCCTGGACGCCCCTCCAGAGCCGCCCATGCGGGCACCGGGCGCTGCCCCGGGAGACCTCTGTCCGTGGCCGAGAGGCCCTGCCTGGAAGTCCTCTCTGCACTGGGCGCTCGAGGCCGCTGGACATGCCCAGGGCAGGCACGAGGGTCATGCTGAATGTATAGAACAGGTTCCGTGCAAGACTGGCACTGGACTCTGCCGGCTGAGTCCAAGAGGGTGCTGCCCAGGGCCGTGCTGTCCAGAGGAGGCAGTTGAGTCTTGCTGGCCACACTTTCCCAGGGTAGCTTTGCAGTAGCAGACATAGGGCGCTGCTGGATGGAGCCAGATGGCTCAGTCCAGGGCAGGCACTGCCTGCCATGTCCAAGGTGGCACAGGCAAAATGTACTCCCCAAGGTGGACACAGGCTTCTGGTGGCTTGGTCTGAGAGAGTCCGGCCTCAGGTGGAGCTGCCTGGGGGGGTGTACCAGGGCCCAGGGGACCCAGCCACAAGTGGCACTCACTCCCTACAGGAGTCCAACAATGCAAAGACTAACTCCTTTCAGAAGCCCTTTGGAATGAGTTCTGCTCCTGGGTCCATCAGGTCCTGTAAATATCAAGTGAGCTTCTCTACCCTGCAAGAAGGGATTCTAGACTGCCTGGGAGAAGCCAGAGGCATTTAGAGACCAGGCCTCCAAGATGGGTGCTATGTCTAGAGCTTAGTCAGAGAGAGGTGAGCACTTCTACAGGCAGTGTCCACACTGGAGTGGGGTACACCAGGAACAAGGAAGAAGCTGAGGGGGGTGGTGCAGGAAAAAGGGTGTAGCAGATGAGGGCAGCTGCCTCCATAGACAACCCAACCAGGCACTTCTCCAGGCGCGGGTGGCCCAACCTGACTGACAGGGAGGATTAGAGCGAGGGGGCTCTGGAGAAGAGTTGAGTAAGAGCTGGGAGATCTTGAGGAACAGACCACACCCAGGATGCGCATTTTGGATAAAGGAATAGCATGCAACCCAAACTCAATTCAATAAACTTTTACTAAGAATCCACTAAGTGCCACGTGCAGCACCAAGCACTCTGGTGGACACACAGAAATCAGACATGGAGCTGTCTCCAGGGAACTTACATGGGGAAGACGGGACAGGTGGAAGTGAGCTGTGACTGAAGTAGGATTGACCACACTGTCATCCCTTGGATGATGAGCCAGCACAAGATGGCTGACTTAATTCGCGGGAGGAGTGAAAAGAAGCTGCTCTGAGGACATGACCTTTGAGAGGAAACTTGGAGGCTGGGTAGGACCATGACTATCACTACTGGCTCCTGAGCACCTGCTGTATGCTAGGCCCTATCTCTATGTCTCACAACAAACCTCTGAGGGGGGCATTATTATTACAGATAGAGATTGAATGCATGGACTCTGGAGCCAGGTTGCCTGGGTTCAAAGCCCAGCTCTGTCCAGTACCAGCTGTGTTACCCTGGGTGATTTATGAAATTTCTCTGTGCCTCAGTTTCTTTATCTGAAAGATGGGGATAATAACAGCACCTGTCTCAAAGTTTGTTTTGAAAATGAAATGAGTTTAGTCCTTTCAACAAACGGTGCTGGAACAACTGGGCATCCACAGGCAACAAAATGAACTTACACCTTATGCCCATCAAAAAAATTAAAATGGATTATAGACCTAAATGTAAAACATAAAACTGTAAAACCGGTAGAAGTAAACATAGGAGGAAAAGTAGCTGACCTTGAGTATGGCCATGATTTTTTACACACACCTCCAAAGGCATGATTCATGAAAGAAAGAACTGATAAGCAGGATTTCATTAAAATTAAAAACTTCTGCTCTGGAAAAGACAACGTCAAGAGAATGAGAAGACAAGCCACAGACTGGCAGAAAATATTTTCAAAAGATACATCTGATAAAGGACTGTTATCCAAAATATGCAAAGAACTCCTAAAACTCAACAGTAAGATAGTAAACAATCTGATTTGAGAATGGGCCAAATACCTGACAGACACTTCACCAAAGAAGATATTCAGATGGCAAATAAGCATTTATATAAACAAAGATACTGCATTATATGTCATAGCGAAATGCGAACTAAAACAATAATGAGACACCACTACAGGCCTATCAGATGGCCAAAATCCAGAACACGGACATCACCAAATGCTGGCAGGGATTTGGAGCAACAGGAACTCTCGTTCATTGCTAGTAGGAATGCAAAATGGTACAGCCATTTTGGAAGACAGTTTGGCAGTTTCTTACAAAACTAAACATACTCTTACCATATGGTTCAGCAACTGCACTCATTGTTATTTACCCAAATGAACTGAAAACATATCCTCGTGAAAACCTGCACACGGATGTTTATAACAACTTTATTCATCATTGCCAAAACTTATAAACAAGCAAGATGTCCTTCAGTAGCTGAATGGATAAACCATGGTACATCCAGACGATAGAACATTATTCAGCCCTAAAAAGAAGTGAGCTATCAAGCTATGAAAAGATACAGAGGAAACTTAGATGCATATTACTAAGTGAAAGAAGCCAATCTGAAAAGGCTATTTGATTCCAACTCTATGACATTCTGGAAGAGGCAAAACTATGGAGACAATAAAAGGATTAGTGGTTGTGAGGGGTGAATAGGCAGGTCACAGAGGAGCTTTAGGGCAATGAAACTACTCTATATGCTACTACAATGATGGACACATGTCATTATACCTTTGTCCAAACCCACAGAATGTGCAACACCAAGAGTGAACCCTAATGTAAACTGTGGACTTTGGGTGTTGATGATGTGTCTGTATAGGTTCACCGATTGTAACAAATGTACCACTGTGACGCTGGATGTTGGCAGTGGGGAGGCTGTGCGTGTGCGGGGCAGAGGGTAAATGGGAACTCTCTACCTTTCAGCTCGATTTTGCTATGAACCTAAACTTGCTTTAAAAAATAAAGT
This sequence comes from Equus quagga, assembly GCF_021613505.1. Classification (NCBI taxonomy): domain Eukaryota; kingdom Metazoa; phylum Chordata; class Mammalia; order Perissodactyla; family Equidae; genus Equus; species Equus quagga. Next base: position 73,911,164 of record NC_060277.1, on the reverse strand, counting down.
TTATTAATTTTTTAAAAATTAAATGAGTTAATATATAAAAAGAACAGTGCCTGGCACGCAGTAAGCATTCTATAACTGTTAGCTTTATTGTCATATCATTCCCACCTCACAGCTATGGAAAATAAAGCACAGACAAGTTTGTGACTTGTACACAGCCTGCGAGCGGCAGAGTCAAGATTCAAACTGAGGTCCCCAAGGCTCCAAAGCCCGTGTTCTTTTCCCTACACCACGGCAGTGAATGAATAGGCATATTAACATCTGCTTTATTTATGTGTGTCCACATCAAGGGTGCTCTGAGGTAGCACGCAGTGTTCCTAAGAGCTCCTCTAGCCTGAACCAGGAACCGGTTTCAGAGACCAGGCAAGACTGACACAGCAGGACAGCACTCACGATGACTCGCGCTTCTGGTCACTTGGTTTTAGTCTTTAACTTCCCAAAGGTCAGAGTGATCCCTGCTCTGGGTTTCAGCAAAAGTAAAGCACCTTTCTCCTCCTCATAGGAAAATGTCAGCGCAGTGGCCATGTAAAATAACCCAGATGACCATGGAGAGGCCAGTTTTTTCCAGAAGATTCTAAGCTTCTAAAGCATACTGACTTTAATCAAGAATCCTCCTCAGGGAGACACCTGGTAATAATAAAAATCGCTTACATCAACTGAGCCCTCACTAGGGGTCAGGCGCTATGCCCACCCCTTGACAGGCGCTGTCCCACTTAGTCCTTGCAGTCACCCTGTTAGGTTAGTGCTGTAATTATCCCCATTTTGCAGATTAGAACCCAGGCTTAGGAAGATAAAATAATTTGCCCAAGGTCACACGGCTAACAAAGAGTAGAGCCCAGAACGCCTGCTCTGAACCACTCTGCTGGGCTGTGTCCTGGGTGGAGTGGAAAGTGCACGGGCTTTGGGGCCACACAGCCTGAAAGGACGCCTGGTCTAGCAGCTGCTAGCAAGTTCCTCAGCCTCTCTAAGCCTTAATGTCCTCATCTATAAAATGGGGATAATAATAGCGCCTACCTCATAAGGCGTGAGAGGATAAAACAAGCAAATTCATTTAAAGTAATTAGCCCGGTATCTGAGACACAGTAAGTGGTTAACAGAGATTAGCCCTCATTAATCTCTCTGAACCTCCACTTCTTCATCTGTAAAATGGGGGCTGATAATCATATGTAAGTCAGAGAGTTTGTGTGAGGCTGAGAAGAAATGGCTAATGTAAGGCATGTAACGTGATACTTGTCACATGGTAAGCTACCACAATAGGACTCTCCAAAAAGGGTGGCAAACAAGCAAGCCAGCTTTTTCAAAAGTCCACGAAATTGCAAATCTGCCCAATAGCAAGTGTCATTCAGATGACAAAAGCACACCTTGAATATTGTTCCTCAAAATGCATTTATTAGCTTAACATCCTTTGTTCCTTTGCATAGAAACTTGGAGTGTGGGTGGAGAATACGCTCTAGGAAACTGGAAGCTAAATTCTTAGAAGAGAGTATGTGCCAAAGATCAGTCCAAAAGAAAGGAGCACATCTCTGAAATGACACAAAAAAGTTTTATTGCAGGAAAGTTCAAACACAAACAAAAGTAAACAAAATAATATAACAAGCCCCCAAGTATCCATCACACAACTTCAATAATTATAAATTCATGGAAATCTTGTTTCAACTATACTCCCTCCTACCAACATAATTTTGAAGCAAATCTCAGATATCATATCATTTCATCTGGAAATATTTCAGTGTGTATCTCTAAAAGATAAGGATTATTATTATTTGTTTTTTGCTTTTTCTCCCCAAATCCCCCCAGTACATAGTAGTATATTTTTAGTTGTGGGTCCTTCTAGTTGTGGCATGTGGGATGCCACCTCAGCATGGCCTGACAGGCGGTGCCATGTCTGTGCCCAGGATTCGAACCGGCGAAACCCTGGGCCGCCAAAGCGGAGCATGCGAACTTAACCACTCAGCCACCGGGCCAGCCCCTAAAAGACAAGCATTGTTTTTTAAACAAAAACACAATACCAAAGTCACACCTAAAATTTTTTAACAGTAATTTCTTAATCTCATCAAATAATTAATGTTTAAATTTCCAGTTATCTCCATAAATGTCTTTTTTAAAGGTACTTGTTTGTTTGAATCAAGATCCACATATTGCAGTTAGTTGACATGACTTTTAAGTATCATTTAATCTACAGGTTTCTCTTCTATCTCTTTATTTTCCCCCCTGCAACTTATTTGTTGAAGAAATAAGGTCATTTATCCTATAAATTTTCCACAGTCTAAATTTTGCTGATTGCAGCCCAGTGGTGTAGTTTATGATGCTCTGGCCTCTGTATTTCCCATAAATTGGTAGATAGATCTAGAGGCTTGAACAGATTTGAGGTGGGTTTTTTTGGCAAGAATACTTCATAGGTAGTACAGTCGTCTTTCTTCAGGAGACACATAGTGTCCTGTTGTCGCTGAGATGACGCTTTAAGATATCAGAAACATATTATTGTCTTTGCTAGAAGTGTCAGAATATAAAAAGAACCCATTCATCAACAGAGGAATGGATAGACAAAATGTGGCATTTACATACAATGGAATATTATTCAGCCGTAAAAAGGAAGGAAATCCTGACACATGCTACAACATGACTGAACCTTGAGGACATGACACCAAGTGAAAGAAGACAGACATAGAAGGACAAATATTGTATGATTCCACTTATAAAAGGTACCTATAATATGCAAATTCATAGAGACAGAAAGTAGAACAGAGATTATCAAGAGCTGAGGGAGGAGGAAACGGGAAGTTATTGTCTAATGGGTACAGAGTTTCTATTGGGGATGAAGAAAAAGTTCTGGAAATGGATAGTGATGATGGTTGTACAACACTGTGAATGCACTTACTCAATGCCACTGAATAGTACACTTAAAAATGGTTAAAATGGTAAATTGTACGTTATACATATTTTACCACGATAAGAAAAAAAAAAATTTTAATAGCCTAGCTATTGCATAGCACACAGCTCCTCTTACAAACCCCGATGGCCTCAGTTTGTGTGTTGGCCTTTATCTGAACCTGCAGCCTGACTTGTCTCGTACTGACCTACACATAGCTGTGGGACTTTTTCTGTGCTTCCAAGAATTTCATGGCCTCTGCCTGACCCTGCGTGAGCAGGGGATCCACAGCCCCACTAGCCGCAAGCCCAGGGTCCTAGACGTCTACAGGCAGGGCTGTGCAGGCAGCTGGGGCACGTGCTTCTGGAGTCATAGGCTTGGAGTTCAGCGCATCTTTGCCACTCACTTGCCACAAGAGCTTCGTCAAATGAATTAACCTCTCAGTTTCCATCCCTGGAAAATTAGGGCTACAAACTCCTACCTCACAGCGTTCTTGTAAGGATCGAATGAAATTTTATAATGGGCAAGTGCTGTGCAAAGAGGGGGCTTTGTTTTCTTATTGTGCTTGGAGTGACTCAAAGAGGATCAAACTAGGACTTAGGTTTATCAACTTATTGAGAAAACGATGCCTCTAGAAGTTAGTTACTTTGCAAGCTAAACTCTTCTTGACGTCATTCTTGGCAAGGTCAGCAGGAGAGTGACCAACTCTCCTGGTTTGCCCAAAACTGAGGGCATTCCCAGGATGTGGGGTTTTCAGTGCCAAAACAGAAAGTTCCAGGCAAAACCAGACAAATTGGTACCCAAACTTTGACCTCCCGATTGCTAATTCTAGGGACTGCCTCTTAGGCTTGCTGACTGCTGCCTGTGTGACCTGCCTTCCTTCTAGAAACTCTCTTCCCAGCTTGGCCTCCAGAACCTCTTCTCCTGGATTTCCTTGCTGGATATGCTTCCTCTGTTTGACCGTCAATGTCGGTGCTTCCCAGGATTTCTTCCTCTGCCTTCTGCTCTTGTGATCCTACACACCCTCCCTGGGAGACCTCATTTATTTCCAGGACTCCCAACCTCCTCCCACACAATAAATAACTCCCAAATCTCCACGGCAGGCATCGCTCTATATGCTAGCCTGGTCCTTTCACCATCTCTTGCAAATATTCCAAATGAATAGTGTCCAAAGCCAAATGTACAACCTTCCTCACCAATTTCTTTCTTTCGGTTAATGATCCTAACCCTTAGTGAAACCAGAAGTCCACTCTCTCTGCTTCCTCCCTCTCCCTCAGCCGCCATCCATTCAGGCATCAAATCCTGTTGGTTCTACTCCATAAATATAACTCGAGTCTGTTCACCCCCCCCACTGCCGTTGCCTCAGTTCAGGCCTTCTCAGCTCTTGGCCGGACAATTGCAACAGCCTCCTCACGGTCACCTGCTCCCGCCTCATCCCCTCCAACCTATCTTCCACGTGGCTGCCAGAGTGATCTTTCTAAAATGCAAGTATGATTGCATCACTCCCTGGCTTGGAATTCTGCAAAGCCTCCCGATGGCCTAACATAGGGGTCAGCAAACTTATTCTGTGAAGGGCCTGAGAGTAAGTATTTTAAGCTCTGCAGGTGTCTCAACTACTTTTGTAGCACAAAAGCAGCCATAGACAGTACATAAACGAACGGGCAAGGCTGTGTGCCAATAAAAATTTATTTACAAAAGGAAGTTGTGAGCCAGATTGGGCCTGAGGGGTATAGTTCGCTGAACCCTGGCCTAGGAAGTAGAATCCAGACTCCTTAGCACAACCCAAAAGGCAATTGGCCTCCTCACTTCTCAGGACCTAGACATCAATAGCCTGAGGCTCAAGGAGAACACCTTCCACCGCAACAAGCAGGACTCCAACTCGATCTTGGAAAGAACTTTCTTAGCTGTTAGAGGATTGTTAAAATTGGCCCAAGTTGTGGAAGCGGGTGGAGGAACGTCCATCTCTTCTGGTTTTCTGGTGTGCCTCAGGTGTAGCCATGTCTGGACCCACTCCTAATTCTGGCTTACAGATATCAAAACTAAATTAAACCGGCATATATGAGTTGAGCCGCTATTCCATGCAAAGCACTAAGTTAAAAGCAGGACTGTGCGTCTTCTTCCTGCAAAGCACACGGCCCCACCCAGTCTGTGACTGAAGTGCAAAGAGCAGTCAGAGACGCGTGCAAAGCTACCAGCAGGACGAATTTAACTAACCTCTCAAAGCCGCAGTAAAGGAGAAGTCACAGAACAGTACGCGACTAATTACCAAGTGGAATTGTCATGGAGGCTCAGAGGAGAAAAAGACCAGAGGAGGGGTCAAGGAAGGCGTCACAGAAAGAGGGTGATTTGAGTCCATAATGGTAGAATTTAGACGATAATAGCATCCACTGCTGGCTGAGGAACACTGTGTGCCTGGCACTCTATTTATATTATAATTTTTTCTTTTTTAAAGATTGGCACCTGAGCTAACAACTGTTGCCAATCTTTTTTATTTTGTCTGCTTTTTCTCCCCAAATCCCCCTAGTACATAGTTGTATACTTTTTTTTAGTTGTGGGCCCTTCCAGGTGTGGCATATGGGACACTGCCTCAACGTGGCCTGACGAGTGGTGCCATGTCCGTGCCCAGGATCTGAACCGGCAAAATCCTGGGCCGCCAAAGCAGAGCCCGCGAACTTAACCACTGGGCCACGGGGCCACCCCCTCTATTTATGTTATCTTGATTAATGCTCACAACAACCCTGTGAAGTAAGTATTATTAGTTCCTTTTTATGAAGAAGAAACTGAACCTCAAAAAACCAAGCAGCTTCCCCAAGGTCACGTGGCCAGTGAGTGGCAGAGCAGGATTTGAACCCAGATAGTTCGGCTCTCAAGTCTACCAGGGCAGAGCTCCCCAGGAGGGACACGAGCAGAGGCTGGGAGGAAGCCAGTGAAGGTCTGAGGCACAGCTTCTAGCATGGCTGGAATGGGAAAGAGCGGATCATCGGGCTGGAAAGGGAGGTCCGGCCTGGCTCAGGGAAGATGCTGGATGCCAGACTGAGGGGCTTCAAGCATTCAGTTCAAGGAAAGTTGACCGGAAGGCCAGTGCTGGTCTAGAATGGAGGGAGGGGACATGCTTGGCAGGAAAGTGCTTGACAGGTTCAAGGGGAGCAGAATGCAAGTCTGAGCCAGTGAGACGATGGGGGGATGGGAAGGAGGGGACAGGACAGGAGAAGCAAGTCATAGCAGCAAGTTAGAGAGAAGCTGACCTTTGATAACATGATTCTGGGTGGACCAGGCAGCAAGGTCAAAGCAACATTCCAGACAGCTAAGGTTAATACATGGCTGATGGTTACTGTGACCAGCTACTACTGGTAAGCACTTTACATATGTCGACTCATCTCATCCTCACAACGTTCTTACGAGGTAGGATATATTATTATTCTCATTTTTCAGGCAAAGGAACTGAGGCACAGAGAGGTTAAGCAATTTGTCCAAGGTTACACAGCTGGTAAATGGCAGAGCTGGGATTTGAACTCAGGCAGTCTGGTTCCAGAAGCCTTGCTCTTAATCACTTCACTGTACCACCTCTGTTGAGATAATGCTTTCAGGAGGAAGTAGCGTTCCCCACTCTCACCCCATATTTCCTACCCTCAAGGACCAAGCAGGAGAGTAATGGCGTTGGCAGGATATTTTGCTGGGTGGTATTGCCCAGGTGGGTCTCAGGTGTGTGCTGCGACCTTGGGCCGCTGCCTCTCACCACTGGGCAGGTGGCCTGAGGCATGCTGTGCTGGGGCCTGCGCTGCCCAGGCCCTCACCCGCAGGAGGGCCCCCGGAGCCCAGGTCTGTCCTCATCAGAGTGGAGCAGGGGAGGATGGGCAGGCTAACACAGAAGTGGCAGCAGCTGGCGAAAGCCACAAAGAGGGCCAGGCAGATGAAGACCTCGCCCAAGCAGTGCAGCTCCCCTAGGTTCAGGAGGGAGCCGCTCACCCCCACCCCAAACATGAAGTTCAGGAAGAGCATCTTCTCTGTGGCCCTGGACACAAAGCAGTCAGTCCGAGTGGGCCAGAGGTGGGAGCGGGAAAGAGCAAGTACAGAACATCAAACATCAAACAGAGAGTGTAGTCCCACAGGAAGGCCCGCAGCGCCACGCGGGCAATGTAGATGGCTGGCCAAGAGCCTGTGTGACCTCATGCAGGTCCCGGCTGCAGGTTCCGGGCTGCGGGCCCGAGGCATTTGGGGGGAATCCTCTCTCCCACCAGGAGCTGTCCCCCTGGAAAGTGAGAAGACTCCAGGAGCCGCAGCCTGAGTACCTATAGACACAGAAACCACAAGCCTTAAGGAAGGAATTGAGGTGGGGGATGGGAATGGCGAGAGAAGTGGGTGAAAATATAAAGCCCTTAGCAGCCAGATAGTTGCATAACTATTTCTGGCCCACAGCAAGGGCTCCAGTTCCATCTGTGCCTGACGCCCAGGCACGCCACTCGCTTCCTGACAAGGACAAGAGGAACAAACTGGCAGAGAAAAGGACACTGAGGAAGAAAGGATGGAAGTAGCGACTCTCAGAAGGAGCCCAACACAACCCCAAATAAACCAAGACAGTCTCCACACTCATGTTGCAATTAAGCTTCCGCTGAAATGTTCCTAACTAAATGGGTTTCCAATCTTCCAAGTGTCCTGGGCATTTTTTCCAGGCCTACATAGCACCAGGCGTATTTTTCCCAAGATGCCGCAGCAGACTGTTCCTGACTTAGGTCGTTTTTCCTCCAGGTCCCAGGGTAACATATGACTTTTGGGGGGCTGGCCCCGTGGCCGAGTGGTTAAGTTCACTTGCTCCGCTGCAGGCGGCCCAGTGTTTCATTGGTTCGAATCCTGGGCGCGGACATGACACTGCTTATCAAACCACGCTGAGGCGGCGTCCCACATACCACAACTAGAAGGACCCACAACCAAGAATATACAACTATGTACCGGGGGGACTTTGGGGAGAAAAAGGAAAAAAATAAAGTCTTTAAAAAAAAAAAAGAAAAAACAAAAAAAAAACATATGACTTTTGGTCACCATGCCAGGATTTGGAAGAGACAGGTCTTACAGCCCTGTCCTTGCCCGGTGGAGGCTCTTTAAGGCCCCACATTTCAAAAATCTCGTCTTACTTTACATTTCTGTAGCTTCTGATCTTGGGAATTACTGAAAACATTTTGAGGGCATAGTTTTGAGGGAGCATTTACGCCCATCATCTCCATCGGCATCCTCTTTCAGCCTCTTAAATACGTGCACAATTGTATAGCAGCGGCAGCAAGCTGACTGTGCAAACTCAGGGTCAAGCCAGGTCCCAAGCCTTCCCCGCCGTCTTGATGGCCTTCCCTAGTCCCCTCCTAAACAGAATCCTCGAGCTGCTGCCAGGACCCTACTCTCCTCCCCTTAACTTTTAAAAAGCCAGGTTCTCTTGATTCTTGCCTCCCTGGCTGCTCCGTCTTAGTCGATGTGCTGTTCTCCTCTCCGTCTGTAGCACAGTTTCACAAGATGCCTGCAACCTCTTGCTGGCCCCCGAGGATGTGGTCTGTTAGGATGGCCACAAGCATCTGCAACCCAGCATGTCCAGAATAAACTTATGCCCTCAGGAAGGAGTGGCATAGTGACTACAACCATGGCCTTGGACTTAGACGCCCAGAGCTGTGTGACCTTGGGCAAGTTGCTTAACCTCTCTCTGCTTCAGTTTCTTCATCTATGTAACAGGGATAATAACAGTATCTACCTCACAGAGTTGTACAGATTATCTGAGTTAATACTTATAAAGGACTTAGAGGAGTGCCTGGCACATAGTAAGTGCTTTATTAATATTAGGTATTGGGGCCTGCCCCGTGGCTGAGTAGTTAAGTTCACACACGCCCTGTTTCTGCGGCCTGGGGTTGACCAGTTTGGATCCTGGGTGGGGCCCTACACACCGCTCATCAAGCCATGCTGAGGCGGTGTCCCACATAGAAGAACTAGAATAACTCATAACTAGGATATACAACTGTGTACTGGGGCTTTGGGGAGAAAAAAAAGAGGAAGATTGGCAACATGTGTTAGCTCAGGGCCAATCTTCCTCACCAAAAGAAGCATTAAAAAATAAGTATATTAAAAAATATATATATTAAGTATTATTATTTGCCCCCCAAACCTTCTCCTCTTCCTGTTTTGGTGAATGGCACCATCATCTAAGCCAAAATCTTGATCATTATGCATAATTCTTCTTTTGCTTCCTCTCCACTTCTAATTGCTAACCGAGTCCCCTCAGTGCTACCTCCTTAATCTCTCGCACATCCGTTGCCTTCTCATCAGCCCATGGCATAGCCTTAGTCCAGACTTTTATCTTCTCTTACCAGGAGGATTACACTCTTAGTAAGTCACTCTGCCTCCGGTTTTGTCCCTCTGCTCTACCCCCCTCAATGGTTGCATTCCTAAAATGCATATCTGGTCATTTCATTTCTCTGCTTAAACCCCTCCCGTGGCTGCCCGTTTCCCTCAGGATAAAGCCCAACTCCCTAGGATGGCATTCAGGACCCTCCCCAATCTGGCCTCTGCCTACTCCTCCAGCCCCGTCTGAGCTCTTCTTACCCTTCAACCCTCAGAATTCCTGGAAGTCCTCCCCACATCCAGGCAGCTTCCTGCTCCCGGGCAGCTGCTCACACTGCTCCCTCTGCCTCTCCAGCCCCACTGTCCTGCCAGCCAGTTCTTAGCTTATCTTCCAACATCCAACTCCACTAGCACCCTCTCTAAGAAGTTTTCCTGACCCCTTTCCAGAAAGGACTGACCACCCTGTGATGAGCTCCTGTTTAGTTCATTGTCTGCCATACATCATGTCTGTCATTTCCATTTACTTATGTAAAATCACGTTTATTTATGTAAAATTTATCTTCATCACTAGATGTGAATGATTTGATTTCAGGGACCGTATCTTATTTGTCACTTTTCCTATCCTGAGCAAGAATTAGGTGCTTGATATGTGTTTATTGGATGAACAAGTGACAGACCTGGGTTCAAATCCTGCCTCTGTCACTTGGGAGTTATGTGACTATAGCACCAATTACTTAACTCTTGGGGCTGTTTTCTCACCTGGGAAGTAGATATTTTAATATGGAATTACAGAGACACAGTGATGATTACAGATAATGCATTAAAATAAACTGCTTCCCCCAAATTCACAGAGACAGAAAGTAGAACAGAGGTTACCAGGGGCTGGGGGCGAGGAGGAATGGGGAGCTATTGTTTAACGGGTACAGAGTTCCTGTTTGGGATGAAGAGAAAGTTCTGGAAATGGATAGTGGTACATCATTGAATATACTTAATGCCACTGAATTGTAAACCCAAAAACACTTAAAATGGTGAATTGTGTGTTATATATTTTACCACAGAAAAAGTTTAGACAACCAAAGGGAGTTAAAAAAATGTAAAAAATGGAAGAAGATACTGGAAACTCCCAGTCTGACTATTCAAACTTCCCTAGGAAGAAGGAGCTGCCTAGGAGCTGGCATTCTCCATCTGCCTCCTCAGTCAGGGAGGAGGCGCCTGCAAGATGGAGGCCTCTGGGAACTTTCTTCTAGCCCAGCAGACAGCCAGGAGTCAGCAGCGAGAGGAAACTACCTGTGCCCCATCGCTCAAACATTTATTAATCATCAGGTGGGCTCCCCACGCATCCTGTCAGTGCTTGGCCCCAACCCTCTGAAACTCGTCTCCCAGCTCCCCCAGCCTAATTCTCCACAGCGCAGCGGCTGGGGCTCCTTCTCAAATCTGAGAAGCCAGAACTGAGCCCCTCCTCCTCTCCATCTGAGCCCTGGCAGGAAGCGGGTGGAGGAGAAAGAAACCAACGAGGCATAGAAATAATGAGGGCAAATGCCAGCTAGGCCAAGAAAAGAGTGGGATGGAGGAACTTATTTTCTATCTCCCTTGAAGGCTGGAGTGAAAAACGAAGTTCTAAAATAACAACATGCGTGAATGAGGTTAGCCGTTTCTGGGTGCCAGGACTTTAGGGCGATGAACTCTCGAGAACATGGGCTCTCAGGAGAACCTTGAAAATGGGGCAGAGATCTATCTGTGAAGGCCGGAGTTTCTCAACCTCGGCTTCGACCTCAGCACATTGACATTTTGGACCGGATAATTCTACATCATAGGGGACTGTCCTGGACATTGTAGGAGGTTTAGCAGCATCTCTGGCCTCTATTCACTAGATGCCAGCAGCACCCCCGCCCCCCCAGTCATGACAATTCAAAATGTTTCCATTGCCAAATGTCGCTGGCGAACAAAATTGCACATGCGCGCTCACACACACAGTGAGAACCAGTGGTTTAGCCTAAGCAAAGCGTCTTCCTGCCTGGAGGCAGGGAGTGAAAGTATTGACCTTCGGATTCTAGGATACAAAAGGGAAAACTCCAAAAGGGGTAAACAAGATGATGTGACGGGCCAGAAGCCAAGAAGGAGAGCATAGGCCCCATATCTTAGGAAACTGGGATGCTCTGGCCAGCCGACCAAGATCACATAGGGAGGACCTCGCTACGGCAGGAATAGCGAGGCCCCGGCTTTTCAGCAGCTACAGGCCTTATCCCGCAAATCAGCTCCACCTCTGGTGGATCCTGCTTCTCTACACTCAGGTCTTCTGGGGTGAGGGGAGGCTGCTGGGCAGACTCTCTGGGCCTTCCCTGGAGCCACACAGATCATAGAAGCCCGCAGCAAGAGCCAAGGCCTGGAGAGACTTCCTGCTCCAATCTTAGAGTAATCCCACCCTCCGCAAAGCCCTAGAACACAGGGCCAGCGAATGCAACTGATGGAAGGGTCCTAAAGTTCCTCTGGTCCCAAATCAGTATTCCAGACTTTTCCTTTCGCTTCGGGCTCCGATGTGGTGCAGCCTGGCACGATGCTGTTGCTGATTCTGTCTTTACAGAAAATGTGACTTTGTTTAACATGGATTTTTTTTTTGCATTAATATTAGTTTTTTAAAATATTGAACTAAAATCTTTATCTTGATTACTGAGTTTTTTGGGCAACCTTTAAAAGTTGTGCCTGAGGCAAGTGCCCCACACACTTTGCTCTCATCCTGGCCCTGCTCGCTGGGTCCCCACCAGAGAGCCCATGGGGCAGAGGTCACAAAGGGAAGAAGCCCATAGGCTGAATTCTGCACACAAACGTGTTTTGTTTGCCTTGCACTATGTTTTCAAAAATGTCTTAATTTGTTGCCAGATTTTTAAAATCAAGAGTCACATAAAAATCCAGAATTTCTGGCTTCTTTTGAAAAATTGGGTGAGCTGGCAACACTACATACCATGGACAATGGCTGTTGGGGCCTGGTTAGTGGCTTCCCGTTTAGAGAAGGGAGTGCTGCCCAGTTTTCCTCAGCCACACTCAGCCTACTTCTCCCACCGACGAGACCCCCTGACTTCCTGTGCAGTGGTGTGCTGGAGCTGCCTGGGACCAGCTCACAGGGGCCAACTCTCAAACTTCCAGTGAGTCGTCCATCACGACCATTACAAAAAATCGAAGTATAGAAATTTACAATTAAATAGATTCTATTCTAAACAAAACCGCTAATTTACTAATTATTTTACCGCATTTTACTATTATCTATGCTCTTGAGGCTATTAATATCTGATGTACCAGTATGGTGGAAATATTATATACCGCATGTCTCTTCCCAGCTCTGTGTTCAGCTATGTCACATTGGTAGCATGAAATTGGCCACAGTGGGAGTATTTACACCATGGAAATCAGCAAACGTTACAAAACAGGGCTCAATTTGTTGTTCTGTTGATTGTCTACACTTAAGATCTTGATGGAGAAAATGTTAAGAATGTAGATTAAAGTTAACAGTGTATCGTTGGTAACCTGAAGTTGGTTACTGATACAGGTGGCCCTCAAAACTCAATGAAAGCATTTCGTAGGACTCAATTGGCTATATGGAATTTACGATAAAGAGTATTGTATATTTTGTTATTGTTCATAAATTATGTGCTATACTTTCTTTACGCAAATAAAAGAATTTTAATAAACATGTGTATATGTATACATCTTTTCAGAAAGCCAGGTGTAAAGGTTTGCCAGCACGCTACTGCTTGTTGGCATCCATGTTTACCACTCTTACTCTAAAGTTTCAGGGCTAAGAAGGCGGGGACTTTCTCTTCTCTTTCTCCCCAAATCTTTGTGCCACATGGTCCCTCGACCAACAGAAAATCTCTCTGAACCCACCCTCCTTCCAGGAACTACCTGCTCCCTACACGTGTTCTTACTGAAGCCCTCCCAACAGCTCACCAAGGGAGACACGGTTATCCCCACTGTACAGATGAGAAAACTGAATGGCAGAGCCAGGATTTCAATCTAAGTCTGCTGTCTCCAAACCCTGTGCTCTTTGTACTGTGCAGTCTGCCAAAGGAGAGGCCCACACGGTTCATAGGGGGTAGTGCACAGGACAACGGCCTGTACTTTTCTCTGATCCCAATAAAAAAAAAAAATGCCATTGAACCAATCCTGCAGACGAAGCCTGCTCTGGGGCCTTGTCCTCTCCCTATCAGCAAGATATTCTGCAATCTATTCTAAACCTCTCTTATTATGGCTCTGGCTTCTGGAGAAACCGAGAGCCAGACCCACCACTCTCTCACCTGAAAGGAAGTAGCTGTCACTGCGAGCTGGAGGCCACAATAAATCTGCCGCCTGCTTAGGGGTGTTGCAGATCAGGAAACACGCAGAACATGAGCTGTTTATCCCCAAGCCTTGGGGGCCCTGCAGGAGGAGAACTCAGAGAAGGCTGGGACAAAAGCTGGGAGACACAATGGACATCCTTCATGTTCAGAATCCTGCCTCCTCGGCACCACAGAAGCCACGAGAATATCCCCACCCTCCAGCACCCAGGACCTAGCTGTGGCCATGGCCTGCCAGATGCGGGAAATTCTCTCCACAGATGTGGACCACCTGAGGGGCCTACGTAGTCGCCCATGTGAAGGGGCAGGTGAAGCCTGACTTGGAAATCATGTGGCCCCCAGGAGAGCTTGGCCGCCACCGGCAGGAACAAATCAGGAGCTGGGCTATTCCATCCTCCAAGCGGAAGTTCCTACTGGTGAAGCCCTTTCCTGCCAGCTCAGTGGAGGGGCCTGGGGAAGCTTGGGGATGAAGTTTAGGAGTGCTTCCCCAGGAGAAAGCCCCCTCCTCCAGGAAGCCTTCCCAGTTTGTCTGGCCTTCCTGACCTCTCTCAGCATCTGAGCCTGAAATCAGGGGCCCCAGGCTCTATCACTTCCTGTGTGACTTTGAGCAACTCACTCTACCTCTCTGCTCCTCATTCGTGTAACAGAACCACCAAATATTGGACGGCTTCCCAGGGCCAGACACTTAGGATCTTTATATTCCTTGCCTCATTCGTATCCTCTCTCCAACCTTGTGAGGTTGATGTTAGGATCCCCACGTTTTAGCAGAGGAAACTGAGGAGCAGAGAGGTTAGGTAACTTAGCAGGGGTCGCAAGTGGAATTCAAACCCAGGTCTGGGTGACTCTGACTCCGCAGCCTCCCATCATAAACTGTAAAGGCCTTGACACAGTGCAGCAGGAATGACTGTGTCCTCGACTGTAGAGTGTGGGAGCTAGCTATGAACTTTCCATCTGTATTGAACTGCATAACCCAGTTTAATCCCGTTCGATTTTAGCTTGCCCCCTCTCTGCCCCAGGATTTTGTCAAGGTGTCCCAAGGCAAGGGTGCAAGCCCTCAGCCCTCTATGTCATCTGTCTCTGATTGGTATTGCTGGGCCATTCACTGTCCATCCAGTGACTGACCCGAATGTGGGCTACTGTGGAGATGTCCTCTACTTCTGGTCTGGTGGCCTTCATTGCCACATCCCTGCCAGGCTTGAGGGCCCAGGACTCCTGGGGGCCAATTTCCCATCCTCCCCACCTCCAGAGGCTGCCACCCTCTTTCTGCTGCCCCAGGCTCTGGCTCCAATGCACCACGGGTCCCTCTTGCTGGGACTCACGACCACCCACGCAGTCACCCCTTCCCCTCTTTCTCTTCTCCCCGCCACCTGGAGGAAGCTTCTCTAGTCATTGGAAGGGGCCCCACTCCCCTCAAACTTACCCCACCCAGCTGTCACTTCTGATGTTTTCCTCAAATAGTCAGTCTATGCCCAGAGGCCTCTCTCTTCCCGGAAGGTTTCTAGAAAGCTGGGCCAGAAAGCAACTTTATTTCTGAGGCATCATCCCCTGAGGCAAACTTCTTCTTCTTTCTCTCAATTCCCCTTTCCTTGGGGCAGAGATGGGAAAGCCTTACAAGGGCTTAGTCGTCACAGTAGTAATAATAATCCTAATAAGAGTTACGGGCCAGGCACTATGATAAGCACTGTTCCTATATTATTTCATTTCATTCTCATAAAAAAAATCTTATGAGGCAGTTCTCATTATCCCCATTTTACGTATGAGGAACCTGACCCTCAGAGAGCCTTGTTCTCAAGATCACACAACCCGTGCGTGTAAAGCTTGATTCTCACTCAGTTTTCTGACCCCAAAGCCTGCGCAGCAACTGCTGAGGCACACTGTCCAGATGCACCATGAAGACTCACCCCTTGGCTGGCCAGCGTCACTCAGGCTGCCCACTCACCAGCACTGAGAAATATTGTACATGAGCAAGTCAGACAGGCACCTCTCCTGGCGAGGATGTGATGGAATGTTGGCATGAACTGGTTTCACCAGGCTGAAGCAGGAGGCTGCTAGGATGGCGGTTACTCCCAAGAACCAAATGATCAGCTCACATGGGCTGGGTTCCCCGCGCCAGGCTCAGCAGCATTGCCCGGGGTTCCAGGCTGGAGCTACTTCCTGCCTGTCTTCCCTCTTGTCTGTAGGATGCTAGGAAATCACTGCCCTATCCAGGGTCCCCTCATCTGCCCAGAAGTGAATGTGGGTATCAGGAAGTAGGGGTCAGGTGAAGCAGGCGCCGGCAATCTGGCCCTGGGAGGCAAGGAGTCAGGGAGGACCAGAGCTGAACATTCCAAGTCCAAATGCTTCCTGGATGCACACAGACACAGACACACAGACACAGACACACACACACACGCAGTGACAGAGATTGCTAAACTCCCCCTGACATGAGATTCATTTTTCTCTATAGTGATAGAACTTTTTATTTATAGCATGGCGATGTCCACCCAGAATAAAAACCTCATTTTCCAGCCTTCTTTTCACGAGGAGTGGCCATACCGACGTTCTAGTCAATGGATGTACATGGAAATGGACATGCAACTTCCAGGCAGGGCTCAGCTGGGTAATTTTTTTGCCCCTTGTGCTACTGACTGAGGTCACCTGGTGGGGTCCAGCTGGTGCAGGGGGAGGCTTGGAGGGTCCAAGACAGCTTCACTCACATGTCTGGTATCTTGGCTGAGGCAGCTGCAAGGCTCAGCTGGGACTGTCAGCTGGAGCACCCACATGTGGCCTCTCCCACGCAATGGCCTCAGGAGATTTGGACTTCTTATATGGCAGCTCAGGGCTCCAAGAGCAAGTGCTCCAATGATCAAGATGGATGCTCCACGGCCTTCTGCAACCAAGCCTTGGAAGTCACTTGACGTCATTTCTGCCTACTCTATTGGTCAAAGCAGTCACAAGCCCACCCAGATTGACGGAGAAGGGACACAGACCGGCACTTCCCAAGGGGAGGAGTGTCAAAGGATTTGCAACCTTGTTTTAAAAACATAATACCAGCCCCAGGCCACTTAGGCCTGGACTTGAAGTCAGAGAAAAAAGAAACTTCCCTCGTGTTTAAACCATTGTTATTTTGGTTGCTTGTCACTCACAGTCAAATCCAATCCCAACAGACACACATGTCTATACGGACGTATTCACAATATGCAGCGCACATACAGCCCACAAGACACAGGGGAGTAAGCAGATACGGTTATCTCACAGGGTTAGGAGTGTTTGCTTACTCAGATTTACCCACTCAACACACCAAGTCAGTAGCTGTCTTTCCCCAAAGCTCTTATCTCACTCTTGTCTCACTCACTCTCTACGGACGACTTCCCCATCATAACACTTACCATGACCTATTGTCATTACTGTATCACCCTTGCTCCACTCATCTCTTGGACCGTGTCTGTCTTGCTCATCATCATTCACTTAGAACAGAGCACAGGACCTCAGTGAACGTTTGACCAGGGTCATGTTTTACAAACTGCCTGCAGGAGATGCTTTGGACTGCTGGGGACTGGAGATTGAGTGGAGAGTGTTGAGGCTGGTTAGGAGTCTGTAAGGTGCCTGTAAGGTGCCTTGAGTCCCTGGACTCAAGCCTCAGTAGTGGGGACAGGGACGAAATGGAGGAAGAAGAGGAGGTGGGACTGACAGGCCTTGGTGATGGTGGGTGACGCAGAGGCAGGAGTCAAGACTGGCAGCCAGATTTCTAATCTGAGTAATGGAATAATAAACAGCGACACCATTTGCTGAAAGAGAAAACATGAAAGGGAGGTAAGAACACTCAAGAAGAAGGCAGTGAGCTCAGTTTGGGCCATCTGCATTTCAAATGCCTGGGGGATGTCCAGGAGGAGTCAGACAGGAGGCAGCTGGACACAAAGACTTGGACAGACCCAAAGACCAGTGAAAACATGAGCATATGTTCAGAAACATCCCCACGTGTGTGTGTTCACTGTTTGTTTAAAAGCGTCCGAGGAAGCGGGGTCCAGGGCAGGGCCGTGGGGTGGAAGTTGGCAGACCCACATTCCCATCTCTCTCACTACGACCCCACGCGTCATCCTGAGCAGGGGACTCTGCCTTTCTAGCTCGTAGTTTTCTGCTTTGTTGTAAAAGGGAGAGGACGGCCTCAGACCTCTGTTTCCGTCCAGCTCTCGCATGCCATCATTCTTAGTTGAATATTTGAAATATTTGACGGTCTACCACGTGTAGGTCACTATGCTAGGCACTGCCCTCATTCCTGCTTTTCATGAAAAAACAAATCAACAACAAAAAGAAGGTCAATTGCAGGAGGAGCCTCCATGTGAGCCACGTTGTAAGCTGCCCCACTCCTGCCTCTTCCTCTGACCTGTTCCCTGCACCCAGTTCTCTGTCCACCCAATACTCATGCCTGAGTCCCACCCTAGGCCTCCAGGCTCCTCCAGCCATTCCTTGCCTGACCTTCCTGTCTACCCCCACAGCTGTTTTCTTAAAGACCAACTAGGAATAAAAATTATCCCAATTCCTCACATTTGTGTCACACTTAGTATTTCTACTTTCTCCAGTAAAAATGATATTTATTGTGCAGGAACCATGTGGTAGGCAGTGTGCCAGGCTCTGAGGCCCTGGGATGAAGACGACATGGCCTGGCCAACCTCACCAACAGCAGGGAAGAGAACTAGCAATGTAATCTGATGTGACACAATCACATGGGGGCTGTAGGAACCACACAGGAATCACACAGGGGCTGTAGAGAAAGTGTGTGTGCATGTGTCCGTGTGTGTGTTCAGGAGGATTCTCAAACCTTGTGAAGGTTTTCTAAAACCTCAGCACTGGAAGGGATCTCACAGACCAGTTAGTCCCACTCCGTCATTTTATACAAACTGAGGCCCAGGGAAGTTAAGTAACTTGCCCAAGGACACACAGCTGGGGAGAGTGGCAAAGCCTAGACTGGAATCGTATATCCCAAACTCCTTCCAGTTCTTATCTATCGTGCTCTTGCCCCCTCACCACACTCCCTCCTAAGACTATTTGATAATAATATCTTGAGTTTTATAAATGCCAAGATAGCGCCAGGCATCATGCTAAGCTCTCTACATGGATTGTCCCATTTTATTACTCACAGCAACTCTAAGAGTTAGGCGTGCCTTTATGATCCTCTATTATGATAATATTGAGTCTTAGGTTAATTGACTTGCTCAAAGTCACCCGCTTAACATACGAAAAAGTCAATATTTGAACACAGGTAGTCTGAACACAGAGCCACGTGTATGAAAAAAAAATCACCTGGCAGCCTTAGTCAACCTAGGTCCTACCCTGGGAAAGACTGATTCTATAAGTTTAGCATCTACAAGCAGGTGCCTGCTTTTTAACCATGCATGCTAGGTGATTATGATTTGGTGGTTCTCAAACCACACCCTGAAAAACTCAATTCTCTTATATTTTTTTCTAAATTCAGAGTTTTCTGGCAGAGTCCCTCCCTTCCCCTGGACCCTGGGAACTGTCCCCAGGGAACTGGCTTTGGGAGAAGACTAGGAATGAGGCTGCTCTGGGGACAGATGTGTGCCCCCTGGTGGTCAGAGATTAGAGGTCAGGAGCTGCAGCCCAGAGGGTCCCTGGTCAACAGCACTACGGTGAATTTTTCTACAATTCTGTTCAGCCAGTGTTACTGAGGTGCCACCATGTGCCAGCACTGAGCCAGTGTAACACAGCACACCCGAAAGAAACGAGGCTGGGGAGCAGACTTCCTCAAGGTGACTGCTCGCTTGTTTTCATTCACTGATAGGAAGGCATTAATTTCAGGCTGCAGCTGGGCGAATGTCGTCTGGTCCAGGCAGTCACATCTGACAATATGCGGCTCTTTATTTTAGGTCTTTAGGAAGGCTGCAACGCACGCAGCGTGACGAGCCCAGACTTTGAACTCAGGCTCTGCAGCTCTGTGGCTTCAGCCTCCGGGGGCCCTGGGACAGTTATTTCATCTTCCTGAGTGGCAGCTGCCTCGCCCGAAACATGAAACAATAATAATACCCACCTCGTAGAGTTGTAGTGAGGATGAAATGACCTCTTAGAACAGTGCCTGACACATGGTAAAAACTAAACAAACCACAGTGACTTTGGCATACTTTCTAGCTATATGTCATGAAGTATAAAAGCCATACCCCAGGAGTTCCCACATCAGTCTTGATTTATTCTCCTTGAAAAGCAACAGTAATAATTCTCAATCCCATGTAGGTGAGGGACGAGATCTGCTCTGGTTCTGAATCCTCTGTGTCCACAGCCGTGAAAACTGCTCCCCACTGTTGTTGGGAGTGCAAATTAGCACAACCACCTCAGACGATGGTGTGACAGCGTCTGCTAGAACTGAGCATACGTATGGCCCAGCAGTTCCACCCGAGGTATATTCCCTAAAGAAAGGCACATATATCTTAACCAAAAACATATGTAAGAATGTTCCTAGCAATGCTATTTACAGTAGCCCCAAAGTGAAACTACACAAGTGTCTACCAACGCCAGAATGGATTTCAGAACTGTGGCCTTTTCATAGAATAGAATACCATACAGCAATGAGAATGAACGAACTGCAAATACACGCAATGATGTGGGAGAATCTCACAGAAGAATGATGAGAGAGAGAAACCAGACACCGAGGAATATGTACCATGTGATTCTGTGTCTGTAATGTACAAAATGGTCAAAATGAATCTAATGCTGTTAGAAACTGAGATAGTAGTTAGCTTTCAGAGGAGAGAAGTGTTGTGCCCGGAGCAGGTATGAGGAGGCCTCTGCAGGGGCTGCCGGTAAGTTTTACGTCTTGATCTGTGTGGCCATTATACAAGTGTGCGTACTTTACAAAAACTCATCAGACTGTTCACTCACGATCTGTGCACTTTCCTATTTGTATATTAGATTTCAATATAAAGTTTACCTGAAAAACTCTTGCTAGGTCCCTCATGCCCAGTCACAGAATACTCTCAGGCCTCACTCATCACAAGCTGAAGCCCAGAGTCCTCCAGGGCCTGGAATCAGGAGTTGAATGTCCCTCTGGGGATGGGAGATGTGGCCTTAGGCGCATGAGCTGGAACCAGGTTTTCTGCTCAAAGCAAAAAACGAAAGGGCTGTCTTGTAGATAAAACAACTTCTAGAAAAACTGCACCATTGGGCCATGGAACACAGCAAGAAAGCTCAGTATCTGCCTGGAGTCTGTGGGTGGAAAAATCAGAACTCTAACACTGCCAATCACAGAGCTAGCGCCTGAGCATGTGCTAGACTTGCTGGTTGAGAACCCCAATCCAAGATATTAGCAAAAATTGGTCTGGAAGTAGTGAGACTGATAGAGTACTAGCATAAGGAAACATAAAATAACCCCTATAGGAATTCCTCCAAAGCCTAGAGAATGAGAAAGAGCCTGTAACCTGAAGAAACAAATAAAGAAGCAAAAATCACCATAGAGAGATGGCAGAAGCAATGAATGAGAGAATTTATACCCCAGGGTTTATAGAGAAAGGGACAATCTGAAAAAATTTTTCAATTCATGAAACATGAAAGCTAATTTAAAATAAGTATGTTTAAAATGTTCAAATACACAAAGCAAGAAACAGAATCCATATGATAAGTGAGATATTATGAGGGGGAAAGATAGGCTTAAAAAAGAACCAAATAGAAATTCTAGAAATGAAAAACCTGTAGACATTTAGGTTTTTTAAACAGAATTTAGTTGAGAGATTAAGCAGTTAACTAGATCCTGCTATAGGGTAAATTAATGAATTGGAAGACAAATATGAAGAAATCATTCAGAATGTGGTACAAAGAGATATGGAGATAGAAAATAAGAGAGAATAAAGGGTGTGATGTATAGAATGAGAAGCTCCAAACGGGAGTTCAGAGGGGAAAAAAATAATAGTGAAAGAGAGAGGCAGTGCAGAAACAGGTAACAGCGGAGAAGTTTCCTGAGCTGAAGAAAAACATGAGCTCAGCAACTGAAGAAGCACGAATCCTAAGTAGATTTTTTTTAAGTCCATATCTAAGACATTCTGTGGAATTGCAGAGCATCAAAGATAAACAGAAAATCTTCGAGGCTGCTAAAGGGAACAGACTACCCACATAGGAACAATAATCAGATGGAGAGGAGATTTCTCATTGCTGGAGTTTCCAGAAGACAATGACATAATACTATCAAAATACTGAAGGAAATAACTCTCAATCAAGAATTTTATTCCCATCTATTCTTACATTCAAAAGTAAGGGTGAAATAAGTTGTCTTCAGATGCAGAAAGATTCTTAAAGTTTATTACTTATAGAAATTTGCTGAAAGAACTATTAAAGGATTACTTTAGTAACACGGAAGACAAATCCAGAAGGAAGATGTGAAATGCAAGAAGGAATAGTAAATAAATAAATTGGTGAATCTAAATAAGTATTGATTACTAGAAAAGTAAAATAAAATAAAGAACCAAACAGTAACACAGAAGATGGGAATGGAAAGTTCATAATTAAGATCTTTATCTTAGGGGCCGGCCCCATGGCCGAGTGGTTAAGTTCAGTGTAATTATTAAAATACTAGAAATAGAATGTATAGCTTTCAAAGCAGTAGAGAAAAAAGATAATTAAAAATCTCAGTCAGAAGGCAGGAGTGAATGGGGGAGAAGCACAGAAAATCAGGCTAAGTAGAAGACACAAATAAGATTGCAAGTTGTAGCGTGTTCATGCTATGGAATACTATACAGTCAACAAAAGGAGTGAACACAATTTACGTATATCAACACAGACAGACTTCAAAAATATAAAGTTGAAGGAAGAAAGTGATTTGCAGAACTTATATGTGTCATGCACACTTAACATGTGTACAATTTACATGTGTATTATTTATGTACTTTTTTTTACAAAACACACAAAAAACTGTACATATAGTTTTATAAGTATGAAGTAAAACTATACAAACATAGATAGGAAGCACACATACCAACTTCGGGACAGTGGTTGCCTCTGAGGAGGGGGAGAGGGGAATAAGTAATAAGGGGGAAGTAGGAGGAATCTTCAGTTTTATCTATCAGGTTTATTTTAAAAAAAAAAGACCTGAAGTAAACATGACAAAATGTTAGCTCTTGTTAATTCTGGCCAGTAAGGCGTGAGGTTTGGATACTGGAGGCTGGGAAATATAAAAACGGGGAAAGTTCTTCCTTGCTCTTCCGAAAGCCGCAGGAAACCCCTCTCTCTTCCTGTCTCTCTCGGTGAACGTCGACAATGAAACTCACAGCCCCAACTGCCGCTGGAAAACATCCACCAATCATGAAATCAACCAGACTTAGAATGAAGCCAACACTGAAGTCAGTAGAACAGAGATGGAAAAAGCCCAGGTCATTGAAACATCAACTGGATTAAACAAGCCTGAAGCTTACCTTACTGCATTATTTAATGTTAAGTGAACTAAATAATTTTCCTATTGTCTAAGCCAGTTTGCGTTAGGTTTTCTATTACTTACAGCCAAACTTATAATATCTGATACGATGCCGATGGAGAAGTGGGGACATATAAAACTACTAGGGAGGTAGAATGAGTAAGATTCAGCCCAAGTTTGGATGTGAGGGTGAGAAAGAGAGAGGAGTCAAGACTGATTTCCAGATTTCTGGTGTAGGTAACCGGGTGGACATGGTGCCACCTCTGAGACAGGGAAAATCTGAGGGAGATCCGGTTGAGGGTAGGGGTGACAGTAAGGATAATCTGAACAGCTATGCTTTTTGGGTTCGGGGAATCTGTTGGAAGCCGTGTAACTCGAGATGCCAGGAGGTAGGTGAACACTCAAAATTGGAGTCGAATAGTGAATAATGTCGTCCCAAAATTCACGTCCACCTGAACCTCAGAACGTAAGCTTATTTGGAAATGGGGTCATTGCAGATGAAATTAGGTAAATTAAGATGAGCGCATACTGGATTAGAGTGAGCACTACATGCAATGATTGGTGTACCAATCAGAAGGTCACATGAAGACACACAGACACGTAGAGGAGAATGCCATGTGAAGACAGAGGCAGAGACTGGAGCGATGCGTCTACAAGCCAAGGAATGCTAAGAATTTCTGGCAACTACCAGAAGCTACAAGAGAGGCATGGGACAGTTTCTGTCTCAGAGCCTCCAGAAGGAACCAACCCTACTGATACCTTGATTTAAGACTTCTGGCCTACTGAACTGTGAGAGAATGATTTTCTCTTCTTTTAAGCCAAGTTCTGTGGTAATTTGTACAGTAGCCCTAAGAAACTTATAGAAAGAGAGATATCTGAATTTGAAATACACACTTGGGTGTCATCAGCATCAAGTGGTTGTTGAAGGCTTGGTTCTAGAGGAGATTACCCAAGGAGAGTGCAGAATGAAAAGAGAAAAGGCAGCCACGAGCACACCCTGAGGAAGACTGACATGGAAAGGGCAGGCAGAGGAAAAGGAATGGACTAAGAAGACTGAGGAGGAGGATCAGAGAGCGATAACTTGGAAGTCAAGGGAAAAGAGCATTTCTAAAGTAGGACGAGCCTAATGGCATAGATATTGTAGAGGAAAGAAAAATAGTCCATTGGGTGTGGCAATATGGAAGTCTCTGGTCCCCCTTGCCAAAGTAGTTTGGAAGAGTGGCAAGGACAGAAATAAGGGCTATTACTGAAGAGTGGGAGGAGGTGAGAACATCGAAATAGTCATTATTTTTTTAAGGCCTGTGGCTATGATAGGCAGAGGGAGAATGAGTGATGTCCAGAAGGGGAAGCAGAGTCTTGGGTGGGTTTAGGTTTTGTTTTGAGATGAGGAAGGCAGAAGCATGTTTATAGGCTGAGGAAAAAGAGTCAGTAGGAGGAAGGTTAAAAATTATAGGAACAGGACATGGAGACCAAAAAACAGAAATGCGAACTCTCTCATTGATGAAACTAGAAGACATATAAAATTTCTAATTAGATTTCTTTTTTTTTTTTTTTGCTGAAGATTTGCCCTGAGCTAACATCTGTTGCCAATCTTTTTTTCTTTCTTCTTCTTCTCCCCAAAGCCCCCCAGTACATAGCTGTATATTCTAGTTGTAGGTCCTTCTGGTTCTGCTATGTGGGATGCTCGCTGCCTCAGCATGGCCTGATGAATAGTGCCATGTCTGCGCCCAGGATCCGAACTCGTGAAACCCTGGACCACTGAAGCAGAGCGCTGGAACTTAACCACTCGGCTACAGGGCCAGCCCCTCTTCCTCTTTTTTTTTTTTAAGATTTTATTTTTTCCTTTTTCTCCCCAAAGCCCCCCGGTACATAGTTGTGTATTCTTCGTTGTGGGTTCCTCTAGTTGTGGCATGTGGGACGCTGCCTCAGCGTGGTCTGACGAGCAGTGCCATGTCCGCGCCCAGGATTCGAACGGACGAAACACTGGGCCGCCTGCAGCGGAGCGCGCGAACTTAACCACTCGGCCACGGGGCCAGCCCCCCTCTTCCTCTTTTTTTGATTGAGGAAGATTAGCCCTGGGTCTGGCCCAGTGGTGTAGTGGTCATGTTTATATGCTCCACTTCAGCTGCCTGGGGTTCACAGGTTTGGATCCCAGGCATGGACCTAGCACTGCTCACTAAGACACACTGTGGCGGTGTCCCTAAAGCGTCAATAAAATAGAGGAAGATGGCACAGATGTTAGCTCGGGGCCGATCTTCCTCACAAAAGAAAATATTTTAAAAAATAACACTAAAAAATAAAGATATTGTCCCTGAGCTAACATCTGTGCCAATCTGCCTCTATTTTGTAGGTGGGACGCCACCGTAGTGGTGTAGTTCCGCGCCTGGGATCCAAACCCGCTAACCTGGGCCGCTGAAGTGGAGCGCACCAAACTTAATCACTATGCCACAGAGCCAGCCTCTCTGATTAGACCTTTAAGACAAAAAGGGAATGGGAGCCTTGAAGGAGGTGAGCATAACTCACCACTCCCCATATGTGGGCTACGCACAGTGACTTTCTTCCAAAGAGTACGGTGTGGAAAGGAGGAAAAAAAATAACGTTACAAGTGGAGAAACCTGACAAACCTTAAGCCGAGTGATCAAGGCTACCATCAAGAGGGACGAGGCACTTCACAGTGTGTAAACTTGACGTGATTTGATGAGAACGGCCCTTGGCCTCTGTGGCTCTTGCTCCCCAAACACAGAACCCCGGTCTAGTCATGAAAAAAACAGACAAATCCTAACTGAGGGACATTCTATAAAAACGCCTGACCCAGACGCCTCAAAACCATCAAAAATCATCAAAACAAGGAATGTCTGAGGAACTGCCGCAAACAAAAGGAGCCTAAGGAGATACAACAACTGAATGTAATAGGGTGTCCATGCTGGAATCTTGGAACAGAAAAAGGACATTAGGGGAAAACTGAGGAAACCTGCAAAAAGTGTAGACTTTAGTTAACAACAATGCTCTAATACTGGTTCATTAATTGTGACAAAAGTACTGTGCTAACGTAAAATGTTAATAATAGGGAAAACTAGGAGTGGGGTATATGAGAACTCTCTGTGTTATCTTCACAATAATTCTGGAAATCTAAAATTGTTCTGAAAGAAATAAGTTTACTTTAAAAAAACTGAATGGGGAATGGTAAATATCCCCAAAAAAGGACAGTTAAATCTAAGGGAGGACAGTGAGGAACACCATTGGAACTTTGAAAAGATCCTGGAATTGTAGGCGCCAAATAGCTACAGGAGCCTGGGGTCACACAAGGAGGCTCCAAACAAGAGGACTTTGTGAAAAGCTGTGAAGGGCACCCAGCTTTCAGCTCCCCCCACCGTCCCCCGCGCCGTGTAGTCCAAACCCTTCAGGAGGTGAGACTCTGTGTGGACTTTAATCAAAGGGGCCGCAGGTGAGAGACCCCAGGCGCAGAGGAGAGTAGGGGTGAGGTGCTGAGCTGAGACCAGGAGGAGTAAGTGAAAGCCTGTATTACAGCTGGCCCCTTCCACCCAGCTCCAGAAAACCAACAGCCAGAGAGATATCAGAGACTCGCTCTCAGGAGATACTGAACGGACCCGAGGGAAATACCTACAGTTACTGATTTTTAAAGATTTTATTTTTCCTTTTTCTCCCAAAGCCCCTTGGTACATAGTTGTGTATTTTTCAGCTGTGGGTCCTTCTAGTTGTGGCATGTGGGACGCCGCCTCAGCATGGCTTGATGAGCGGTGCCACATCTGCGCCCAGGATTCGAACCAGGGAAACCCTGGGCCTCCGAAGCAGAGCATTCGAACCTAACCACTTGGCCACGGGGCCGGCCCCAACAGTTACTGATTTTTAATGATTACCAACAGAAAAGCCAGTTGATCATCTGTTTTCATATAATGAAACCCACCACCTGACAATCTTCGCTGACAGGCATCCAAAACTGCCAATCAGTTTTCCCCAATCAGCTTTTTCTTCCACAGGAAAGGACATCTGCAGATCATAACACATTTGAGAAAAGCCTCTGACAACAATAGCAAAAACCAAACAAACAAAAAAATGAAAACAAACAGAAATAAAGGAGCCCAAAGGGAGCACAGAGATAATGTAGGGAGACGAAGAAAACTTTGAAGAAGCAAAAATACCCCCAGAGAGATCAGAGAAAATATTGCATCTATGAAACAAGAACAGGATGCTTTAAAAAAATGAAACCATCAGAGAAAACAAAACTGCGCTCTTAGACATTAAAAATGTGACAGTTAAAATAACAAATTTGGTAGAAGAGTTGGTGGTAGACAGAATAATGGCCCTGCAAAGATGTCCACATCCTAGTGCCCAGGAGCTGTCAATATGATCTTACAGGGCAAAGGGACTTTGCAGATCTGATCCAGGAACTTGAGACGGGAAGATTATGCGGGATTATCTGGGTATGTAATCACAAGGGTCCTTATGAGGGAGGCAGGCAGGAGGAGCAGAGTCAGAGAGAGAGAGAGAGATTGGAAGATGCTACACTGCTAACTTTGAGGATGGAGGAGGGGGCCATGAGCCAAGAAATGCAGGCAGCCTCCGGAAGTTGGAAAAGGCAAAGAAACAGGCTCTATCCTAGAGCCTCCAGAAGGAGTGCAGCCCTGCCTCCAGAACTATCAGATCATAAATTTGTGTGTTAAGCTGCTATGTTTGTGGTAAATTGCTATAGCAGCAACAGGAAACTAATATAGGATTAAAAGCTAAGATCAAGGAAATCTCTTAGATGTCAGAACAGAAAGACAAGAGACATAAAAATAGAATAGAAATATAAGAAAACTAGAGTATTGGGGTGCCAGCCTGGTGGTGCAGCAGTTAAGTTTGCACATTCTGCTTCGGCAGCCCGAGATTCGCTGGTTCGGATCCCCAGGGCAGACCTATGCACTGCTTGGCAGGCCATGCTGTGGTAGGCATCCCATGCATAAAGTAGAGGAAAATGGGCACGGATGTTAGCTCAGGGCCAGTCTTCCTCAGCAAAGAAGAGGAGGGTTGGCAGTAGATGTTAGCTCAGGGCTAATCCTCCTCAAAAAAAAGAAAAGAAAAGAAAACTACAGTATCAATTCAGGAGATCCAACATCCAACCAATAGAAGTTGCAGAAAAAGAGACATTTTAAACAGAGAGGAGAAAATTATCAGAGAAATAATACAGGAACATTTCCAAGAATTGAAGGACACACCTTTCGTGAAGATTGAAAGTATCTACCCAACGCCCAGAAAAATAAAGGAAAAAAGATTTTCACCAAGGCACAGCCTCAGGAAATTCAGATTACTGGGGACTCAAAAAAAAGAAAAGAAAGGATTCTGGAAGCTTCTAGAAAGAAAATAAGTCCCATACAAAGGATTAGGAATCAAAATGGCATCACACTTCTCAAGACAACATTGCACAAAGAAGACAAAGGGGAAAGGCCTTCTCAATTTCTAAGGTACTAATTCTCTATACCCAGCGAAACCTTCAGCCAAAGGCGACCGTACAAAAATACATTTATAGACATTTTATTCTTAAAACATTTATCTCCACGTGCCATTTCTCAGGGCAGTACTGGAGAATGTGCTTTACCAAATCAAGAAGGTAAACTATGCAAGAGAAAGACATAGAATTCAACCACGGAGCACAGCAAAGCGAATTCCTACAAAGTCAGCCAAGATAAGTCTCTGGAAAACACCTGTATAGCAGCACAGAGAGAAGCTTCTTCAACCGGAGCAGGAGAGCAGAGCCTTCCAGACAGAGGTCTCCAGGAAGAAAAGGTGGAGCTGATAGATGATCTGATAGGGTTGAGTATGTACCACATTGTATTAAGAGGTATTTATTGAAGATGCTGAAAAACTGAACCTATGAAAAAACTAGGCAGTTTTCAACTCCAGGAAAAGCAAAACGTGGTTCAAGAAAGGAAATGTTGGGGCCAGCCCGGTGGCACAGCGGTTAAGTTCGCACATTCCACTTCGGCGGCCTGGGGTTCACTAGTTCAGATCCCGGGTGCGGACGTGGCACCGCTTGGCAAGCCATGCTGTGGCAGGTGTCCCACTTATAAAGTAGAGGAAGATGGGCACGGATGTTAGCTCAGGGCCAGTCTTCCTCAGCAAAAAGAGGAGGATTGGCAGTAGTTAGCTCACGGCTAATCTTCCTCAAAAAAAAAAAAAAAGCAAGAAAGGAAATGTTATCATGCATTATTTGGTCCAGTAGTAGGCAATATTTACAGTCACAGAAATGGATTCACTGAATATGGATTTAAGCAAAAGTTGCAATATATCTATAGGAGGGTAGGGAGGGGAAGAGAGCTAAAATCCTATCTGACAAGATAGGAAATCAGTTTATGTTATCTAAAATCAATGAATACCAGAAGAAAAGCTAAAAGAGTTAAAAATGGTAGCCTCTGGGGAAGGGGGCTGCTGGGTTTGTAAAAACTATTTATTAAACATCTTTTATTGATATATGACTTTTTAAGTGACATATAATTTCATAATAAAATATAGGAGTTACTTTTTAAAATGCTAGACAAGAGGGGGCTAATTGATTAACTGAAGTTCCCAAGAAGGAAAGATATGTTACTCAGGGCATCTGGGACCAGAGGTGAAAACGTGAGAGTGGATGTGGAAATAGGTTGCAGGTACTTTAGGGTCCAGGGGCAGGAAGCTGAGGAAATCCATGCCTGATGAAATAGGATGCAAGGTCTCCTGCTAGGAGTAAAGGGAGTACAGGTGCGGGAGCAGTGTGAAGGGAGCCGTGAATAACATAGGCATACAACAGGCCTGTGCACATGGAAATCTTGGCTGAAACATTAAAGTAGTAGATATTAGGAACCAAAGTGAGTTATGACAGATCACCATGCAGAAATTTCAAAGGTGTTTGCGAACTTATTTGATGGCTCTTAACCCTCCCTTCTGAACCCAAAGGTATAAAGAGTTGGAAAGACTACAGACAGAACTGTGAAGAGAATTTTTGGAGGAAGCTGTGCTGTACACTCCACCACCCTTCAGGGGAAGGAGTGAAAGAGTTTCACCTCAAGGCAAAGGAGAGGCTCCAAGGGGCCCGCTGGGAAAGCTTGCTCTGTGTCCCCACAGAAATCTAAAGGTGAGAAGTTGGGCTGGGCAACTGCTGAGGGATGAGGCACAATGGAGCAGACTGAGTAAGATCAACCTAGATACCAGCATTGCCCAAGCAGAGTACGTGCGAGTATTTCCCACGGACCACAGGCGGGTCATGCTTCCGAAGGAACTGGAATGGGGCTGGAGCAGGTTAGTCCAGTACAACTCCTGGAGGACGGATGGGTCCTCGGCAGAGAGAAGCTAGAGGTGGCCCACAGGTGCCTAGGGCCTGTAGGAGGAACAATAGCCATAGTGGAGATGCAGAGACCTGGGTCAAGTTTCCTGCATGCAGGGCTCCCCCAAGAACCAGTAAGTGCCCACAAGACAAGAAGCTTTGAAGAATCGCCAGGCACAGAGTGTGAAGCCATCTTACCATAGCACTGTCAAGTAGGAAATGTTCTGCTCTCCTTCCTCTCCATTCCCTCCAACCCTGGAAGGATCAGAAACCAGTGAGGAAGAGGGAGAAAGAAAAAAGTGTGCCCTTTCCCTGGGTGCTGGCCCTCTGCCTAAAGCAGGTCCTCTCTGGGGCAGCACAGAGGAGACTCACATTTGAATGGAGATTGAAGTTTGGTTACTACAGTGGATTGAACATTCTAAATGAAAATTGAGACTGGCTTTTGGATTTAAAGAAACCATCCAACTTTTTATTACCTAAAAGTGGCCAGAAAAGTCAGGAGACTGTCAAACTTTACCTCCAGGGCAAGGGAGAGAAGGAGCCCCACTGAAAAAACATAAAGGGGCAGGGAGATGGAAATAAATTTGCTTTTGTGGCTACTTTCCCTGAGTAATGCTTATTCACACAAGTGAAGGATGAGGGGCCCCCAAAAGCAACATAGTGAAGAATATAGATTTTGGAACCAAATAGAATTGAGTCTGAAATCTGGTTCTGCCACTTCCTAGCTGTGTGTCCTTGGGTAAGTA
This sequence comes from Equus quagga, assembly GCF_021613505.1. NCBI lineage: Eukaryota > Metazoa > Chordata > Mammalia > Perissodactyla > Equidae > Equus > Equus quagga. The sequence continues at coordinate 73,880,224 of NC_060277.1, read as the reverse complement.
ACATAAGTTCGCTGAGTCTGATTTTTCTACCATAAAATGGGGTTAGTTAAACACATCTCACAGGGTGATTTGGGAGGATTAAATAACATAACATTTAGGGGCCGGCCCCATGGCATAGTGGTTCAGTTGAGCATGCTCCACTTTGGCTGCCAGCGTTCACAGGTTTGGACCTCTGTGACTTATCAGCCATGCTGTGGCAGCAACCCACATACAAAATAGAGGAAGACTGGCACAGATGTTAGCTCAGGGCAAATCTTCCTCAGAAAAAAAAAAAATTAGGAAATCACTTAAAAACATATTGATTCTCTTCCATTCTCCCCTTTGTTATAGGATATTGCAGGGTGGCTGGTGGGCCTGGGTATGCCCGGGAAGATGTCTTGAAGACGGTGACTTTTTACACTGTCTTCTCCAAAGGACAAAAGAGAGGCAGACTGGCCAGAAGGGCATCACAGAATGCTCCAGACAAAGGTGGAAGGAGACTAGGGTTGGCAGATAAAATGCAGGGTGCCCAGTTAAATTTGAATTTCAGTTAAACAAATAATGTTTTAGTATAAAAAAACGTTTGGGACTTACTTATACTACAAAATATTCATTGCTTATCTGAAATTCAAATTTAACTGGGTGTCCTGTATTAGTATGTGCTAAATCAGGCCACCCTAAATGAGATACACAGTTGGACTGCTCAGCTGTACTGGAGAGAGCAGGCTGAGCATCACCCAGTAAGATAAGTCCCATCCTCATAACTATTTTTCCAGCAGTTTCATAGGGCTCCAGTTGAAAGGAAATGACTTAAGCTGCAGTACGGAGAAATTCCGTTAGACTGAATCGAATTGAAATGCCCTCAAGCCAGTTACATACAGAGGGAGCAGGCATGGGAGGCTGGGCCCTTAGGACAACAGCAGTCCCGAGTGGGTGGGCATCCGTTTATGCCTGGAAGCAGAGGAATGGATGATGGCAGAAAGTGCTAAGAAAGAACTGGAAGTTTGAGATGGCTCCCAAGTTCTTGCCCGGTGCTCGCGCCTTCTCAGGCCCAGCCAGGCCTAGGCTCTCCTGCTTGTCTAAGGGGTAGCAAGGGCTAGAGCGAAAAAGTCCCCCCAGAAGCAGCCCCTCATGGGGGAGGTAGGTGCTGGCTGAACGCTGACTGGGCCCTTTGCTTTGTACCCATCCTGCTTATTCCCAAACAACAGAAGTGCTACTCAGCCGCCTGGTCAACCCCATTATGCTCTTGCCACAAAGTGCTGAGTCCAGGGGCGGCCCTGGCCCCATGACCTCACCCCTCCCGCAGTGGGCCTCATCCTGTGAGGCTCCCTGGGCCCAGAGGGAAGGCCAGAGGGTCCAAGCCATCCATAAAATTCTACTGCGCATCTACCATGCTTGGCATGCAGTCCTCATGTTGAGGAGCCCAAGGTTGAAACTGACCATGTTACATTTGGAGGGTCGTCTCATTCCCCTTAATGTCATCATCACCTCCTAATCTAATAGCCCATCCCACCGGATAGCCAGTTGCCTCACCTGCTCATGCAGTGAGTGTGTGGGCCGAGAACATAGTTCACGGTCCATGTCCCCAGTAGATCAATGCCCTTCAGAAATTTAGACTGACAGACTGCGCTGCTAAAACTGATTAAAGAAAGAAAGATGCTGGGAGAAAAGAAAAACTAAATCGATGTGGTCTTTTCAAAACTCAAAGAAAAATTTTTTTTTCTGTTTTCTCCCCAAAGCCCCCCAGTACGTAGTCGTGTATTTTTAGTTGTGGGTCTTTGTAGTTGTGCTATGTGGGACGCCGCCTCAGCATGGCTTGATGAGCGGTGCCATGTCCTCGCCCAGGATCCGAACCGGCGAAACCCTGGGCCGCCGAAGCAGAGTGTGAGAACTTAACCACTCGGCCACAGGGACAGCCCCAGAAAATATTTTTTATCTGATAAATTTTTCTAAAATCTTTGCTGCTTGCCCCCACTTGTCTCTACGAGAATCTGGCCCAAGACGGCATCTGATTGGAATAATCAGTAATGGAGTTACCATTTATGGAGCTCTAACCGAGTCCCGGATACTGCCCTAAGCACCCTCGTCTCCCTTCACCCAACAGCAGTGGGTCAGGTAGGTATCATCATCCTACTTTGTGCCAGAGAGGCTGGGTTGCCGGGAAGAAAGAATATGGGCTGTGGAGTCAGCTAGACATGCATTCAAGTCCCTGCTGTGTTCCCTGGCCCAGAACTTGGCCCCTCAGAACCTCAGTTAACTCATCTGTAAAATGGGTATTATAATGATCTACTGCATGGCGTTGTTGTGAGGATAAAGAAGGTGCTGTCAGTAAGGATGAACATGAGAGACAAAAACCCAGCTTGGGAGAAGAGATTACAAGCTGGTTGCTCCCCTCATGCCCATTCCTGGAGTGGCTCTGCCCTGACTTTCCTGGAAAGGGATGGTGGTGGGGGCTGGAGCTCCAAGGCCACAACCATCATGCAGCAGCTGAAGCAACAGTTCTAGACAATGTCAGAGGGGGAATCCTCTAAAACTTGGTGAAAAACCATATTGAAGTGGTATTTGGAAAGCATGACAGTGTTGGAGATCTGGTAATTTCCTGGGACTTAAGGTAACTGAGGAGAGCAGAGGGAGGACAGGCTAGGGCTGCTTCTGACTCCAGGAATATTGGATGGATATTTGTAGACTGTTTGCACAATAACCCTGATTCCCCGCCCCCCCCAACAATAGTTTTGTGCATGTGTTTTGGGCTCTTCATTCCAACATAAAAGCCTCACTTTTCTGCAAAAATTAAAAATTAGCTCCATCTGTCTTTTTTTGTTGTTGTTGTTCACCCTGAGCTAACATCTGTGCCAATCTTCCTCTATTTTGTATGTGGGTCACTGCCACAGCATGGCTGCCAACAAGTGGTGTAGGTTGGCACCTGGGAAGTGAACCTGGGCTGCCGAAGCAGAGCATGCTGAACTTGACCTCTAGGCCACGGGGCCAGGCCCGTCCATCAGTTTTCATTATACTAACACTTTAGTAAGGTATAAAGCTCTCAAATTAAGATGCAGAGAGCATATGAAACACAGACAGAATGCAAGCAGGTCAGCTGTGGCTAGGGTAAGTAAGGACTATATCACGATTACCTCTGTGTCCCCAGAGTCATAGGATGTCATTCATTTATTCATTCATTCATTCAAAACATATTTATTGGGCTAGGAGCTATGCCCAGAGCTGAAGATATACTGATAAACAAGACAGTGAAGCCCCTGCCTTCATCGAGCATGAAGTCTAGTGGAAGAAGCAGATAATTAAGCAGTTTCTTTATTTTCAAAAATAACTTTAATTGTTTTGATAGAAAATATGTTCACATTGTTCACAACTCAAAAAATACAGAAAAATACACTGTGAAGTTTGTCCTGAGCCCCAAGTGCCTCGCTTCTCCTCCTTGGAGCCCAATATTTCCAGTTTCTGAAGTAACTTCTACAGCAAGATCGTGCAATCATTGGAGAAGTGCAGGGTGCCAGGGCAGCACATCGCAGGGACACCAGAGCCAATCAGGGGGTTAGGGAATGAATGAATGAATGAACAAATGACCAAATAAGGGGTTCCTTAAGACTCCAACTCTGTGGAGGAAGAGAAGGAAAGGTGAAAAAGAGTCACCAGCCACGGACAGCTGGTGCCTTAAGCCTTTGCTCAGCCATCAGTTGGCCAGAGCCTGTTGTGATCCCCAAGCAACTCTGTCCCTTGCCAGCCATTGATGCAGACGTCACCAATTAATCAAGCAGCAGAAACGTCCTGGGCGGTGCACTTGGCTTAGCATCAGAACTGTACATTTGGAATGTTCTGCCCAAATCTGCAAATACTTGTGGATACGCCAGAACTCGCCCTCTGATTTTTGGTTCTGAGAAAAGGGGGCTCCTACCAACCTTGAGTCACAGGCTGGAGGAACTGGCAGAGGGATTCGGAGGACTTTACCGGGAAAAGTTTCTTCCTCTCTCCAAGCTCTTATGAGATTTTCTATAGTACCTGTCCCCTGAAAGAGAGTAGGGTCACAAGTGATACTAGGCTTACCACGTGTCAGGCAGATAATATCTCCTTTTGGGGGGTTGAGAGAGGCTGTGTGACTTGCCCAAAATCACCCAGCCAGAGGAGCTGGAATTTGAACCCACACCTGCCAGGCTCAAAGCACTCCCTGCCCACTGCAGCCCCCTGTTTCTCACGGTGGCTGTGATGCTTGAACAACGCATCCTCCCCTTCAGGCTTCCCGGGGAGGCCCACAGTTCCCCTGCGCTACCCTCACCAAGTACCCTGAACTTCCGGGGAGAAATCCCTTTACCCTGAAGGGTACTATCAGCACAGCACCTGGGGCCTGTGAGGCTGCCAAGGGCCTAAAACAATACATTAAAAAGCCAAAAAGATTTATTGGCTCCAAATTTTTTAAAGAAAACTTCAAGATTCAAATAAATAAATATTTAATAAAATAACTACAGAGAGATTTATGTCTACTAGTCAATGATAATTGAATTCAACTCTTACACGGTTATATATAAATATGGTATAATAAAGATTCCCAAGAACACAGTGAACCATTTTTTCCCAGTTTTATAGAGAAATAATTGACATATGCCACTGTATACATTTCATTTTTTTCTTAATAATGTTCAGAATTGTAATAATCCTTCACATCTTTTAACAATAACAAAGACACGTATATCCTATATGGGAAGTGAGGTGGATTTTGATGTGTTCGATATGACACGGGGTCTTAGGAAGGTCCTGGGGTGACATGAGGAACCTGGAGAAGGACAGGGACAAGCACTCACGCAGAGACCTGTCCTCACCTGCCAGTGGCTCTGAGATCAAGGCCACAGCAGCCAAGGCCTGCGGTCGCCAGCCTCTCCCACAGCAGTGGGGCCTCTCTGAATTTCTGTATCCCTAGTTTAAACAAAGGCCTGAGGGATGCCTGCCCAGCAGGCTGAGCCACCAAAGCTCTGGGGATCAGAGGGAACAAAAGCAGAGGGAAAGCAGAGTGCTGACGGGCCATCAGCCGCAGGGCTATAAAGAGCAGGCCCACAGAGGAAGTGGCACCAGATGGAGACCCAGACTGTGCAGCAGGAGCTGGGTGAGTAAGGACCTGAGGGGTACCCTTGGCCCTTCCTGTCCTTCCCCTGCAGAGACACTCCCAGGAGGGGGCCAGTTTCCCTGCCTTGTGGTCAGAGGCTCCTAGGACGGCTGAAGAAGACGGGGAACTCCAGGGGAGGCAGCCTTACACTTACATGGCAGTCACTTGCCTTGCCCTAGCAATCATGGATGGGAGGGGGCATGGAACCGCAAGAAATGGCAGGCTCCTGGGGCATAGGAAGAAGGTATGGGGGCAGAAGCTGGGAAATGCCTATTCAGAGGTTCAGAATGGAAAGATACATCACAGAGTTTACATGCCTCGGTCTCTGGGCCCATAACAGCAAGAGGGAAGGGCCACGAATGGCTGCTCTGAGTCAAACAACCTGATGCACACCTGCCTGTCTTCTTTCTTCCTCTCTCCCTCCCCTCCCTCCTATCCTTCCTTGCTTTACTCTTGCTACCATCTTTTCTGTCTACTTAACCTCTATGAGCCTCAGTATCCTCATCTGTAAAACGGGGGCAATAATAGTACTCACCTCATAGGCTAATTGTGACAAGTAAATATATAATATTTGTAAAGCATTCAGAACAGGGCCTGGCGTAGAACGAGCCATTGTTAAGTATTAGCTATTATTATCCTCTTTTCTTCTTCACTTTCCTTCAATAAATCTTTTCCAATGCCGCCTGTCCCCCTCTGACCGCCCCCGCCCCCACCCCCACCCGAACATGAGCTCAGCGTGGTGCTACATCAGTCACTCAGGAGACCCGGCCCTGCATTGGGATGTTCACCCAGGACATAGTCAGTAGGAACCCAGATCACTACTCTGATGAGCGCTAGAAATCAGCAAAGAAAGCAAGTCGCCATAGGCTGGAGAGAGCAGGAAAGTCTCTCTGAGGAGGCAAGGCCAAGGCTGGATAGGTCTAGAAGTCAGAGAAGTAGGGAGGAAATGGTGGCATGGCCACGCCCAGACGGTCAGTTTGAGGAGCTGGGGAAAGTGAGACCACACATCACAGCAGGGGTCTGGACTAGATGGTTGCCAAGGTGTTCAGATTGGCATATGCGAGACTGAGGTGATGCTGCCACCTGTAGGGGGTGCCTGGAGGCCAGCAAGATGATGAGAGCTTCCTTTATCAAGAGGACACAATGCCTGTGCAGTGCTTTAGCTGCATTTTTGCTTCTAATCCTCACAATAACTCTACACGTGGAGGCTTTATATTGATGGGAAACACCTGAGGCTCAGCTAGTGGGAGGCAGAGCCAGGATCCCAACCGAAGCCCATCTATTGGACTCCAAGCCTCCTTTACTTTCTCCTGTGCTTTGTCACCTCATCCCCCACCCCAGAGGCCATGTCATTGGTGTGTATTCTGTCTTCCAGAAACCCTTCCAACCACCAAGATGGCTCAAACCAACCCCTTGCCGGGGTCCGTGGGGCCATGGAAGGTAAGCTCACCCCCATCACATGAAAACTGAGGAATCCAACAGGGCAGTGGGTGAGATGCTGCCATAGAGCAGGCCCCAGTGCTGTGCTTTTCCATGGGACAGTGACCGACTGATAAAACATCAGTTTGTAGAAGGGTCCACCCAAGGTCCAGGTGCCGTCTCAGGAAGGATCTCTCAGGCTGCCTTGTTTGGACAGAAGAAGAATGACCCTGGAAGCCCACGACGGGTGGGAGATGATACCTAGATGATACCTTCTAGGTCAATTCTCCTCCACACTGCAAAATCATCTTAAAATAGAGCAGCTTAGAGTGGATTATGCCATCGAGAAATTGAGGGCCCAGAAGTGAAGAGAGATTTACTGCCGGATCCCAAATAAGTGATAGGACCCAGGTCTCCTGATCCCAACCTGATGCTGGTTGTAACCATTGCCTGAGGTGGCTGATCCTCAGGCTTTTCACTGATTCCCGCAACCTGCCCCCCGAATCTCTTTATCGGGTCAACTCTGAGGCCAGTTCACAGCTTTGGGAGTTGTTCTCTACCTGGGTTCAAGAGCCAATTTCTAGTTCAAGGTATGAGAGGAATTTATCAGAACTCTCCCATTACACCTCACGTTTCTATAACGGGTGTGCCTGGAGAAACTAAGAAATAGTCCACAGGGAGTCCCTGGGAATCCCAGAATCCTGGCCTCTGGGCCACACTTAGGCAGGAAGCATGGCAGAATAAGAGTCTACAGGCCTTGGCCTGTCCAGTGGGCCAACTATCATCCCTGGCAGACCATTCCTATCGTAAACCAATCCCCCTCACCTCAACCTCAGCCTGGGCATATGAACACCACCAACCAGTGGTATTAATTCAAACCCCTTCCTACCCTGTCTACACTGGAAGAGACCTCATCAGGCATCCTGGGTTATACAGCTAGTGATGGAAAACACAGGATCACACAAGTTAAGCTGTTGGCCTGGGCTTCTGTTCCCCCTGCTGTACCACATTCTAGCTCTCTTTTCCCATTCAATCCCATTTCAGATAACCATCTATGACCAGGAAAACTTTCAGGGCAAGAGGATGGAGTTCACTAGCTCCTGCCCAAATGTCTCTGAGCGCAGTTTTGATAATGTCCGGTCTCTCAAGGTGGAATCTGGCGCGTGAGTACAGACCTCAGCAGAACCTCAGGCCCCTTATTTCTGGTCCCTTCAGACATGGGATCATAAAGTTGGGGCTTGGGGAAGAAAGATGTTCCCCTATACTCTAATCAGTATATGTATGGAGAGAGGCATCCGTACTGAAGTAATCTCAAAAGAAATCACTACATGTGTAATTTAGTAATTCAAAGCTAAAAGGAACATGAGGTTCTTAGTGGATTGGTACCAGATTTGGGGGTATTAAAGAAATATATTCCATAGGGTGGGGCACCGACAGTAATCAGATCTGTGCTTCTGGAGCCCATAGGCTGCTACCTAGGATTCTCTCAGAACAGCTACAGAACTGTTGAGTTTTTCTTGTCTGCAGAAAATAGAGAGGAAACCATCAAGCTGCAGCCTCTTTACAGCTGACTCCCTGCATGTCCTGGAGCAGACTCTGCCAGCTAATTTCTCTATGTGAAAAGGGACTCAACCCCAGGACTCGAGAGTCATAGTTCCTAGATAGTCTTCCAGGAGTTCCCTGTTGAAGGCTAATCTCCTTGGTGAGGAAAAGCCTCTCTTGTTTCGTCTTCTGGCGCTTGGCTGAGTGGTCGAGGCCTGTATCATCTGCCTGAAAACACGTAAGGAAGGACTCTCCTTAGGCCTAGGCAGACCTGGCTTTGCATGTGGAGAAGCTTTTGTAAGTTGCTCACTACCAAAATCAAGCTCTTCAACCCTTTAAAAGAAGTCATACTTTAAGGTGTCATCAGTAACTGAGACCTGGTTCTAAAAAACCGATCTGAGGTGTTTTAGTAAATGAAGTATAGGTATGCGACAGCAAGAGAAAGAACCCCCAAAGTGACGAGGGAACAAGAGACCAGCTCTCTCCATCAGCTGCCCAGTCATCCCTTTGCTTCCTTAGGAAGAAGCCAATCGGTTGGCTGGAGCCAAAGCAATAGTCAGTCACTAGAACCTGAACCTGGAGCTCCAAGTAGAGAATAAGGTAACTTGGAGAGAAAAGAAAGACAACTTTAGACTGACTTTGCTGATACACGTTTCTCAGGCCAGTGATGTAGACCCTTTCAGTGGATTATCCCCAAACAAATATCACACTCACAATGCTGCTTAGTGCAGCTGCCAGCTCATCCCCCACCTCTTGTGATAAACGTAGGCCACGTAGGTTCTGAACACCATGAACAAACGCCACTACATACTTGTCTTTGGCAGCTGGATTGGTTATGAGCATACCAGCTTCTGTGGGCAACAGTTTATCCTGGAGAGAGGAGAATACCCTCGCTGGGATGCCTGGAGCGGGAGTAATGCCTACCACATTGAGCGCCTCATGTCCTTCCGCCCCATCTGTTCAGCTGTGAGTCTCTGAAATTTTCACTTCTGTGCATGTAGGGGATGGGGCAAGAGAGGGTGCATATGAACTCACTCTTATGTTACTTCCCATCAGTTACGCTAAAGTGCAGCAGGAAGAAAGATAAAAGGAAAAAAAAGGAAAACACTGTTCCCTCTGTTTCTAAGCCTGCCATTTCATTTTTCTCTACTAGATGACATTTTCATTAAGCTAAAAGGACCTTCTTATGGGTGGCAGGAAGTGGATACTCAAGAGCCCAGATCTTCAAAAGTGCAATAGAATAACTAGTGAGAGCATTTACCATGCAGTTAAAAATAAATCCTTGGCCAGTTAAATTTCAATCTGTGACATTTTACCTAGAAAGAGGGAAACGCTGAAGTAACCCTTCAATAAACAGGATGACGGAAGACACAGGCAAGTCTTCCAGTCTTTTATCTTCGATTCATAATAACCTTGTTTCTAAGACTAAGCATTATCCAATTATGCACCAGACTGGGATGCTTCTAAAGTCCCCGGAGAATTCAGGATGACCTTCAGGGGTGTGTTGAAAATGATCCCTACATTGGGAGTGAGACCAGACTAGAACCTTTCCAAATATTTTTTTAAATCATGTGATTTTCTCCTGATTTTTAGTTGTTAACGATCTCACTTTAGTTTAAGGCCTTACCAAAATGCAAGTAGTGGAGAAGGTAACCTAAACAGCCTTCGGTCTGTAATGTACTGCCCTAGCTGGATGTGTTTTCATTTCACTTTAACTCCCATTTTTTTCCCCCTAAGGTATAATTTACATGTAGTAAAATGCACAGGTCCTAAGCGAATATTCTCAAGTTTTGGAAAATATGAACACCCATGCAACCAACACCCTACTCAGATATAGAACATCATCCCCTAAGGTTTCTTCCTGTCCCTCTCCAATCAATTGCTCCTCCCCACTTTCTATCACAGGGCTAGGTTAGCCTGTTTTTGTATGTCACAGTTAGTTGTTTTCTTACAAATATCTGTATTGCCTGAAATATTTTCACAATCAGCATGTACTTCCTTCTGTAAACCAGAAGTGTTTTGAATTAGAAAACTATGGTAATTAAAGTTTAAGATGACAGCCATATTCTGGTACCAAACTTTTCTCTTTTTTTAATTTCTGGATTACAGAATCATAAGGAGTCTAAGATTACCATCTTTGAGAAAGAAAACTTTATCGGACGCCAATGGGAGCTCTCTGATGACTACCCCTCCTTGCAAGCCATGGGCTGGCTCAGCAACGAAGTTGGTTCCATGAAGATACAATGTGGGGCGTAAGTGCAAAAAGAGTTGGAGCACATTTCAAACTCTTGCAAGTGTAAACCTTGTGAATATTAATACATCAATGGTCATGTCTTATTAGATTTCACTCATTGATATATTGGTATGGCTGTCAACATTCTAGTTTAGTAATTTTGAATCTCAAGTTCTTGGTACCAACTATCAGTTAAGGTTACACTTTTTCCTCCTTTAGACATTCCTCTATGGAAGCATTTATGTTGACTACTGTTACATCTTTTTTCATGATCAAGGTTAATTTTCAACTAGTTGTAGCCATATTACACTCACAAATGGTGCCTGGCATAATTGAGATGGCTATTGTTTTTTAAGCCTAAAAGCATTCTGCACCTATCATACGGAGGAAAGAGGCTCAGGTTTTGGGGTGTTGACCAGGTAGTCCTAACTAGTTCTAATAATCCATTGTGCTTTGGATTTTCTAGCTGGGTTTGCTATCAGTATCCTGGATACCGTGGGTATCAGTATATCTTGGAATGTGACCATCATGGAGGAGACTATAAACACTGGAGAGAGTGGGGTTCTCACGCTCAGACTGCCCAGATTCAATCGATTCGCCGTATCCAACAGTAGTGGATTAAAAGCTCCAAGTAAGAGAATCCCTCAAGCATGAGACCTTGCTAAGCAATCTAGAATGAGTTTTATGTTCTGCTCAGACATTGCTTCCAAATGTTAGCTACTGAAATCCACAATAAATGTCATTTAAAAAAAAAATCTTTGTAGACTGAATTAACTACCATGCTTTATATAAATCACTTATGTGGCTGAGAAGTTTTAAAGGCAAGCTGCAATAAGACCCAATTCTCTTTTGTGTCCTTGCAAGGCACTTACCAGGCACCAGGCCAAGGACAATTATTCCCTATCTCAAAGAACATTAATGCATACAACCCAAATGTATCAGTCTATAACAATCTATAACAGACACAATTTAGGTAAGCGTTTTTGAATCTTTTCTCCTCATCCTCTACTCTTCACCTTGTGACAAATCAATGCCAAACTTAAGAAGTTTCTCAAATATGCACTACCATACCTTTCTACATAGTTATGAATAAGTCCAGAATCTTGGCAACTCATTCTAGTTGCTTAGCTCGATTTTGGTTTCTCACCTCAACTGGAAGAACATAAGGTTCAGTATCATGCAACAAGGTAGGACAGGTGCTCTCACAGCTGAGTTTTCAATAAACATACCAATTCCAAGCACCTTAATAGCCAGCTTGATCTTTTTTAAAAGCAAGAACATATGACCATGGTATATTTAAGACAAATTATTTGTACATTTGACTCTGAAAAAAACACCATCAGTCTCACAATCTTAATTTAGTTTTCAGTATTTTTTTAAATTAAAGCACACAAAAGAGAATAACACAAACACCTCAGAAACTTTAAATTTTTTTATTCAACAATGTACACTTATTGTCTCTTAATTTGATCTACAAATTTCTCAAGTTTTTTTTCTGATAAAATAAGTATATCTGGGTATGGATGTAGAGTGTTTGTAATTTATATTTTTAAAACACTGAACATGAAGTAAGACATTAATAAAGGAAGAGCATCACAGAACTGACACTTCCTCAGAATCCATGACATCAGAAACAGCTATGGCAAATACCTAAGCATTTAGCAAAGAAGGGTAAATTTCTGGCCACTGTTCATTTATCTAGAAAAGGCCTATCTTTTTGACTGGGCAAAACAAAAACTGAAAAAAAATTTTTTTAATTGGGAGAGGGAAGGAAAAACATCCTCTAATACAACTGTAGTCCACTAATTATCCTTTACCCTAGATTAAGAGGTAACTCAGCTCCTAAGTGCCGATGCACATAAGACAAAGAAATTACTTTGCTCCTCCGAAACATTCTAAGACTGAACATACGTGAATTACTGACAGATGCCAAGGAGTAGCCATAGCTATCTAAGATGATGTTAACACTCCTGTATTTACGCCTTTTAAGGCCATGCATTATGGGCTACCTTTCAAGCCTTGACTAGTAGACTGTTTTTTTTATCTGTTTCAGTGAAGATACAGAAGGAAGGGTTTTATTGTGTTTTCAAAATCAACAACATACATCAGGAGCACACTTGAAGATAGAGACGTAACCCTCTTCTATACATAGGAAAAAGCGATAAAACAGAAATATTTCTTTTATATTTAGGAGCATGGGGAAAATACCATTAGTATTATCTTCTACTTAAACTTATTAGCCTCTTCTACAAAGGTCCTGAAGGGATTACAAAACAATCTTTTAAACGATGATTTGACAAAACCTGACCAGTATATCTACACAACCTTTTAAGCACATATACATGTGAAGTAAAGCTATTTAGTACATGCAGACTGCAGCAATTTAACCAAATTTGCCCAGTTTCTAAACTTGTTCTAATCAGCTCAGGCAATTTTTAAAAGATACACATTATCTTTACAACAACCTGTGCTTTGATCTTTAAACAACTGAATGATTCTAATTTCAAATCAATCATTCATTCAGTAAACCAAATTTATGCTAAAGCAATAAAGGTAAAAAAGTTATCCTACCCTTAAACCAGATTTAAGACATAAAATTGTCACAAAACTCCAGGTGGCAAAGGTCCTTCCTTCTTTTCAGTTTAAATTACTCCCCATTTCTACATGGCCAAATAAACCAAAATTTCACTGAGGAAGTAAGACCTTCCAACAGTTTGTAAAGCTGATAAAACTGCCCTGTTTCAAGAAAAGCCCTTTAATAGATACAAGTCAAGCTCTCATTTAAACTGAAGTTTATTAAAAATAGGTGCCAGTTTTCCTCTCTTCTAATTCCACTGATGAGCTAGCCCAGAACTGTAACTTTGAGCCATGTTTCTAAAGATGGTAAAGCTAAGAACAGCAAAGTAATAAGGATAGATCACTTTTGGTAATGACACACAAATTAAACTTCCAAAACATGTGCATAGCTTTATTCATCTACTTAGATCTAACCTTTTCATGGAGCTTCGGCAAAATTCGAGTGTGCAAAATGCATTTCTAAAACGCAATGCAAGCAAAGCTTTTCACATTTACACTGGCAGGAAATACAGAGAAACTAACAAGTCACATTAGGGAGAGTTCAGATCTTTTTTTTCTTTTAATGACAAGAATTGCACAGTTCATTATTTTGAGACAATTGTTGCAGACATAAATACTTAAAATTTTCTAAGCAAGGTGCTTTAACAATAAAAATATTTTAAGTTGGAAAGAGCCAATAACTTGGATCATAGCTCACATAGGATTCCAAATTAAAGGGGACTCCGTTATCTCCCTAGATTTTGCAAACAATGCTTTTTATAACACTTTCTTTTTTTGTTTAAACACTAAAGGAGACAGCAAGCTGAAACTTTTTTCAAAGCACACGAGAAATGGTGTCATCACATCACTTGAAGAAGGTGCTGAGGGGAGAGGGAACGGGAGTGAAGAATCCTTTTACTATTTCCCACTACAGAACAGCCACTAACAGACTAAGAACAAAAAAAGAAACAAAAAAAGTAAATTAAATCACTTCCCCAGTTTATAAAATAGTTCCAGTTTGTGACAATATAACTTTAAACAGAGAGCACCAGTTGGGTGACAGAATGAGCATTTCATACTGCATAAAAATTCGTGAGGTGGTAAGAACCATCAACTATCTCAGGCATTACTACATGGCCTTTCCAATTTTTTTTTTTAATATACATGCAAGGCACATTGATATAAAAATAGATCTCTGGCCAACAAACATATTAAATAAGCAAATTAAAATTTTGGCTTTGCAATATTGGCAACATCAAAATATAACCAGATAGCTTTGGACCACGTATCTTTCTCATATTCCTCCACCCAATTTGGTGTTTTTCCTCCATTATTTTGGGTTCAATCGCCCTCAAGTTTGGGTATGTGCTTGAGAAATGACTTCCTCTTGTCAAGTAGCATTCCTACCAAACTTAAGTTTATTTTCACTAAGTAAAAATATACAAGAGAAGCAGAACAGTTGGAGTTTTGATTGATTTCATTAAACTAAATCTGATTGGCTCGGGGCAGCATTATTTCTCCTCTGTATACAAACAAAAGATAAGTCCCCAGCTTATATAGTAGACAATCGTTTTCTTTCTAAAAGACAGATCAGCAACAAACCAATGGTAGAACCTCCTTTAAGCCATTCTTCCCAACTCCTCTTTTTGAGGCAGAGAGAGGGAATAACAGAAACAAAATTAAAACATTTTCAGTAGTAGAAGACATTTTAAGGCCAAAAGTGTAATACTAACAGAATTTTTATTTTCCTAACTTATTGTCCTTCACAGGCCAATACCAGTTATTTGTACTGATTCCCTCTCAAAGAGAATTTTTAAATTCATTCACTTGTGTTAGTGGCTGTGCTACAGGAAAGGTATCAAAGCAATCTATAAAGGTCTGGTATATAGTAATGTAAAAAGTGCATCACATTCTTGATTTTCAATTTTTCATAGCAGCAGCAGGATTACTCCAAGACAGAAAACAGTTGTATTTTCATTCTAAAAATGCAACAATACCTAATGAAATGTATTCAAAATCACGAAAGGATTCTCTCCTATAGAGAATAACGAAACAGACTAATAACAAACCAGGGCAAACTAAAGGCTTTCATTCATATTTACATATTAAAACCATTTTTGTTAACATCAAATCTTTACATCTAGCAAAAGAAATATTTAAGAATAAAGCAGACATTACTAAAGCAGTATCCATTTTTGGAGCCTTTGTTTAGCACCTGAGGAAAAAAGGTTATACGGAAAGCTATACAATTTACCTCAAGCTGGTTTGTTGGTCTGAAGAGTAAAACTCTGATACACAATGAATGTGAAACTGAACTGGAAAACAAATGCTTGTCTCTCTCTTAATAAGGCTGTAGAAAAGGGATAGTGCATTGGAAAATAAATGTAGCTATTTTAATAAGGCTGTAGAAAAGGGATACTGCAGTATTATAAAATGGCTTTAGAACTCTGGCCATAAATGAAATTTTATAAATAATAGGGAAGTCTGATTCAGCAATCCCATCACACGTGAGAATGGCTGTTCCATAGGTTTCTAACCCATAACTGCTATTTGACACTCCCAGTAATGCAAAAGCAACATACCTTCCATGCTTCACTGGGTGTTTTTATTATGCAGACAACTTAAAACTCTATTTCTAAGATCTTTCTTGAATACCAAAACGGTATGAAACATAATTTAAAACTCAGTAAAGTCGTGCTTTCGAGTGGAGCCAATGATTCATCATTCTTTAAACCAACTCAAGGTGGTCCTGGTTCCAACACATCTGAACAGATTGAAGTGTATTTAAAATGAAACATTTTAAGATACTCAAAGCAGAAGCCCATCTTTCTCACCATAAAAGAATACTGGTGCTCTGTCACTTAATCACATTAATAAAGATAACATCAATATTAAGAACTAATGATAACCTCCATGTCTCTGCAAACTCAGAGCAGCTATACTTCTAGTCTTGCCTGCCCGCCCCTCCCTTTTAAACAAATACCAATACTTTGGGGGGGGGGGGGGGGGTGAGTGAATCCTACCCTCTTTTAAAACCCAGCAGTTAAATTCTGGGTAGGACAATCAAAAGACACTGCCCAATCAGAATCTACCTCAACTGGTACAGCTGATGATAAGAACTATTGTCCATAACATGTATTTGTCCCACTAGTGTGAGTTTTGCAGTCAGCATAGGTATACAAGAGAGGTCATGTGTTATTTGAGGATATGGCCCAGTGGCTTAACTATATTCATAATCCTTGGAAATGGGACTTTTAATCTATTTCTCTGTAGAAAGCCTTGAAAGAATGACTCCCTTCTTATTTAGCGGAATTTAAAATCAAGTCAAGTCCTCTTCCAGATTTCCTTGCCTGTGGCCATTTGATGTGACATACAATTTCACACTAAATGGCTTTTTTCATGTTTAAAATACATTTACAGCGAAAGATAAACCATTAGGTGCCTTCAATTGGGTTAGCAACAAGGCCCACAACCAAGTATGAAACTACTGCTGTTATGTAATGTTTTGTGAAGGAACACATTTTGTGGCCAACACTCATAATTGAAATTTGTCATATTTTCCCTAAAAATTGTTATTTGAAAAAACAATGCAGCACTTTTTTTCCTTTATAAAGTTTTTGCAGATTCTGAGTGATGACTGAGTAAACAGATGATTAAGGAGAACAGCAAAATCCTAAAACGAAGAGAACCTCTCCAGCCATTTATTTCAAGAAAAAACAAACTGGTATTAACAAATTCCTAGTTATTGTCTATCCCCTCCTAGAAAGCAGAGGAGGAGGAAGGGCTAACTAGAGAGGCTATAAATACACTTTATGTGAAAGTTCATTACTAAGGAGGTCAGAAGAAAGGCTATGCAATTAACTTCAGTTCAGCAAAGTGGGGGTGAATAAAGAGAAAGATAAATACACCCTGTCTTTTGTGGGGAAGGGGAATTATTCAAGACCTCTACAAGAGTGGTATGTGACACAGAAGCCTACAATCAAGACAGATTTAAAAAGAAATCTTCACCCATAATTAGTATCTTCATAGCTATTAAAAAAATAGGTCATGATTTCATTCTCAGTGCCATTTTTCAAATACTACCCTTTTAAGGATTAAAACCACCTGACTTTATTCTGTATAATGAAAACAAATGGCACAAAATAAATACAAGTTCATCCTCTGAATACTAATATAAGGTTTTACACACATTCATTTACTTACTAACTTTTAATATCCTCCTCTTTCCCTCACACACACAAGCACTCAACACACACACACACACACACACACACACACACCTTTTTCAGTCTTTATAATGGAGGGATGTTAAAAATCCCCTCTAGACTGTATTTGGTTTATGCTACAGTACTAATACTCTGAGTTGAAGGAAAAATCTTTATACCAAACAATAACACATTAATGTTATTTAAATGTGCTAAATTAATCACAGCTGAAGTTTGTTTAGAAGCTTACACAAAAATAATCAGAAAACAGATCAACTCTTAAGATTTTTTTTTAATAAGTGCTCTGTAAGGAATTGTGTGAGGACCTAAGGATAAAGATTGCGACAAGTAGAGTTAAGTGTTACCAAACAGCACAAAGGAGATTTGTCCCGAAGTCCTGCTTGTATCTAGGCAATTAAGTCCATTAACCCAATGCCCCAAAAATACTGACAGTTAATATGATGGGGCACTAGGGTTCCCAGAAGGTTAAGAAACACTCCTAACTATATACCTCTAACCATATAATCAAGGAAATTTCAGTGGGGAAATCAAAGTGAAACGTTGCATTGTTTCATTTAGAAGTGAGACTCTCAAAAACCTTTGGAAAAACAGAGAAGGGATACATTCTCTTTTTGGCTTCTCTAAACATGGAGGCCTGAGGGACATGGAAGGGAAGCAGGAAAGCAACTACAGCTTTCTAAAGAGGTTTTTTAACTGTTGCTTCTATATTAAAAAGCCCAATTCAGACGGGGGCTGGGTTTTTTTTTTTTCCTTTTTAAATATGTATGAATTCAACCTCTGCATGTCACAAACCCAGAAAGTTTCTTGCGAGTTGTGAGACAGAAGAGCTTTAAAATTCCAGGCAAGCAAAACGGACGTTTAAAAAAGGAGGGGGGTGTGGGGCGGGAGGATATCTGGCCCTAAGGCGACAAGTGGTTACACAAGGCAATTGAACACACAGCAGAACTTTAAAACCTATAAAACAAACTGGAGCCTTTTTTCCTTTAATCAACCTTATATCTTTTTTTTTAACTTTTTGAAAATTTTTATTTAAAAAAAAAAACACAAAAACACAGACTTCTTTCACTTCAGTATGTGGTATGTTGCATTTTCCAGTTTGTTCAATGCTTTAAAGCTCAAGGATGCCTCTGCTTTCAATTGTACATGGGCCTGAAGCATCCTAGCTTTTGGCAAGCAGGCAGGAGACTCAACAAAAATCAAAATAGGAACAAGGCAGACTAAATGCAGGGCACATCTGTAAACATATTATACATTTGAAAATTACAATATCAGTAAAAGTGATACAGTTTACAGGTGAAATGAAACTATCTGGAACTGGCCTACCACAAGTTTCTGAACCTGGACTGATACAATAAGTTATTATATATATATTATGTATAAAAAGTTTTGTTTACATCAAGTGGAATTGGCAATCCATGCTTATACTTTTAAAATCTAAGCAGGGCAGAAATCCAGACTATAAAGATATTTTCTCTACTCTATATTGAATCCAACAGCTTCTTTCACAAACTACTTGTTAAAAGCCTCAAATAATCAACAAAACAAGAAAACTCATCCATTCTACAGTCGCTCAAAACTGGACATTTCTTAAGGAAAGGGGTTGACCATAAGTAGTTACTTTCTCCCCAAATACGCTAGGGGATCAAGTCTACTTCCTATTCGAAGACAACACCTCTTCATATAATGCCCTGCTGTTGTAACCTGTATTTGACATACATGGATATACTAATTTCTGTGTGTGTGATGTGATGCTATGTCAGGCCAGAGAACTTGTTTTTATGCCACTAACATCACCCAATCTTAAATTGGACCCTTAGTTTCTGCACACACACACAAAAATTTATTTTAGCATGCTATTTACAGCTGCAGTGCAACAGGATGGCAATGTGATGTTAAGACAGGGCTAATGCTCTTCTCTGCCCAAAAGAAAATTTCCAGAATTTCACATTATTTTCCTTAAAAAACCCATTTTGCTCTAGTAATAAAATATATTTATTAAGATATAATTAGAAGCTAATAAGCTCAGAAGTATAGTTTGCATGAAAACACACCTTCTATAGGCAGAGTTTATTACCTCCTCACTGGCTAAAAACATGAAAAGTTTTAAAGTTTTCATGGAATTTTTTCCTCCCCTTTTAGATATTTCTGACAAATTAAAAGAGAATTTACAGAAAGGTACAGAAGTTTCTCTTTAGATGTTTGATGAAAAACAAGGAAAACAGCACATTTAGTGTTAGTGACAGAGAGCAAGTCTGGAGCACCTACAGTTGAAAAGCAGAATATATTTTTGCTCCCACTTATACAATTACATTAAAATATGGGCACAAGAATATTTTTCCATATTAAATATCTAAAGCCAATTGTTTGTTCTGTAACTGTTCTTTAAATGACACTCATGGATTCGTCACTTGTTAAAGTCCAATATGAAACCAAAGCCAAGTGAACTATGTACCACCAACTATTCCAGAATTGTAGAACTTGAATGCCCTCCCCCATCCCCACCCCACAAAAAAATAAAAGGAAGGAAAGAAAATATTTCCCCAACACCCCACAGAGGCTGCTTAACTCCTGGCAAGACATGCAAATCATATTCGCTAAAAAAATACACCCCTGCAAACTTCAAGGCATTTATCCAGCATTCTCGCAGGGCTCAAAGTATAACCAAAAGATCAAGGGAGGAGTGGGGGAAAATGTTGAATCATTCTGGGTTCCCCGTGATTAGTGTATCACTTTAGTCACAGAACAAGATACAGAGATCTTTTAAGTGGATTTGCCTTTCCAGTGGGTCATTTGTTGCCCAAGTTGATGACAGCAGGAACTTTAGAACCACGCTTGTTAATAAGTCTGTATTCATTAATCACTTGCATTCACACTTAAAAACAAAAACTAACAAAAGAAAAAAAGAAAAAAAACTATTCAGTACCGGAGATTAAATAACCATGTGTAGTCTCTTGAAATAAATTTGATTCCTTAAGAAGTCTAATTACTTTCAGTTGCCTTTTTTTTTTAAATAACTATATATATATATGTATATATATATATTTGTATATATTATCCTGTGATTCTACTTATGGTTCCTCTGCTGCGTTGAAGATCTAGGAGCATAAAAGCCTTGTGTCCCCCATGAACGGTGGCTCTAATGCTGCAGAAAGGTTACAAATAGGCAGTCTGGTCCTTCATTGATCTGGACTATCCATGGCTTCATTGTAAGTGATTATCCTTTTGGGATCTGCAGGGAAGGTTAAAAAATACAAACATAAATACAAATAAGGTCTGGAATCCCAAAATGTCTATGTTCCAATAACAAATCCCAAACAACCATCATCATGCCCCTCTTTTTTATAAAAATACAATTTAAAGACCATTTGCTCTTTATATTAATACATGTGCCATCCACTTTTCCTTAACCCAGCATATCCCAACGGATTTCCAGCAACACGGTCCTCTAGCCAGTGAGGGCTCAACTCCTACAGATTAAAAAGGGTTCAGTTCAGTTAACAAGGGTTTTCTTTGTGTTTCTCCTGATTATAAAAGTAGTACATTTAAAAATAGCAGACAGACCAAAAAAAAGCTTAAGTTGTCTACAAATCCAATACTAAAATACTTATTTTCTTTCGTTGTTCTCAGCAAATTGAAGTCAAAATTTATTTTAATCAGTGTGGATTGTCTAGTAAGGAACTGTTCAAGTAACACCTAGCACCAAAAACTTCAGGTTAGGTCAGTTTGGCAAAACTATCAATTCAGTCCTAATCATGACTTATTTCTTCTTCCTTCCACCTAATTTTTCATAGCATCACCAGCCTTTATTCTCAGCAATAGCAAAAGCCTCTGGATCTCCTAGATTCAAAGTATAAAACAGTCAGAATGTGTCTGGGCAAAGACTCTAGTGTTATTCTACATTCCTATTATCTAGCTGTATGTTGCCCTCTTCTGGATAGGTGATGTGCTTTTTTTTTTTTTTTTTTGGTGAGGAAGATTGGCCCTGAGCTAACATCTGTGCCAATCTTCCTCTATTTTATGTGGGATGCCACCACAGCATAGCTTGACAAGCAGTGCTAGGTCTGCGCCGAGGATCCGAACCTGTGAACCCCAGGCCGCCAAAGCAGAGTATGTGAACTTCACTACCATGCCATGGGGCCAGCCCCTAGGTGATGATTTTATTACATAGCATTTCCATCTATCACAAGAACATTTTAGAGTATACATGCTTTAATAAAAAATAGGAAACCAATAAAACATGTCACCTAATGGAAAAACATAAAGGGCTGAAAAATAATACTAAAGAACTTAGGCTCACCTGAGCCTAAGAGTCAATCTAATTTAGTCCAGAGATAATATATTATCTTTTCTGGGACTCCAAGGGCCATACACTAAGCAACCTGCCATGAAGATAATGCTCATTCTGATTAGTTAATAGCCATTTTACAGTAAAAACAGGTAGGTCTACTCTCGCAGGGTACATTTTCTAGTCTACCTTTTTTTCAATTGTGTTTGACTAAGAAGGTACACAGACAGCAACTCAAAATAATTTAAGAGTTTGCTAGTTATCTTTAAGCCACAGCTGTGTTAAACAAAAAAGACCTGGCTTAAGAACGAGAGAGAGGTGGAAGAAAAGGCAATGGTGGAAATGAGGGAGACCTATATTCTAGTCCTGCCACTTACCAGCTTATATAGTAACCTCTCTGGGCCTCAGTTTCCTAGTTTGTAAAATAAGAAGATAGAAGAGAACTTCTAACATCTTTCAAGTTCTGAAATTCTAGGAACTTCACATTCATCTGAAATTCACTTATATTAACTAGCAAAGTGGATGGGAAGTGGGATACAATTCAGTTACAGGATTCTGAAAGCCCAAATCTGTTAGTGACTACGAATCAAAACTCTCATTTTAGGGCCAGCCCGGTGGCACAGCAGTTAAGTTTGCACATTCGGCTTTGGTGGTCCGGGGTTCGCCGGTTCAGATCCCGGGTGTGGACATGGCATCGCTTGGTACGCCATGCTGTGGTAGGCGTCCCACATATAAAGTAGAGGAAGATGGGCATGGATGTTAGCTCAGGGCCAGTCTTCCTCAGCAAAAAGAGGAGGATTGGCAGTAGCTAGCTCAGGGCTAATCTTCCTCAAAAAAAAAAGAAAGAAAAGAAAGAAAAGAAAAGAAAGAAAAAAAGCTCATTTTATTTCAGGTATTCCACAACTACCATATTTTAATATGTTTGGAAAGAAGGCACATGATAATTAGGACAACCAGTTTCAATTTTTTGAAAATTCCAAATAATCCAGATATGGATTATCCAGTCCCTCTGCTCTCCTGCTATTCTCCATCTTGTTTATGGGGGAGGTGAAAGAAGCTAGCTTGCTATTTAGATTTCTGATCTTTTCGGAGAATATACAGCCTGAATAAGGTTTCTAAAACAGCTAATATTTTCCTGAGCCAAGAATTTCAGTTCCTAGGCTACCCCTTGTCTACCACACAAA
The DNA here is from genome assembly GCF_021613505.1 of Equus quagga. Classification (NCBI taxonomy): domain Eukaryota; kingdom Metazoa; phylum Chordata; class Mammalia; order Perissodactyla; family Equidae; genus Equus; species Equus quagga. Next base: position 73,857,690 of record NC_060277.1, on the reverse strand, counting down.
TGCAGATAAAGACTGGCCAAAGTGGAAACACTTATTCATGTTGGTTTCCTAGATTAAAAATATTTATGGTCTGTCTTACTGTCATAATCAAGGGAGAAAAATATTTATGTTCTTCACCTAGCAGGTACAGAGTACTTTCAAATGTTCTTTTCACTTATAATGTTACTCGGTCCTTAGTAGTCCTGCTATGGTAGCTAGTGCCTTCTGACTGCAGTTATTAAATAACTCAAAATACAAAGCTACTAATCTGGTAGGCCACTATTCATGTTATTTATTCCTACCCAAAAGTAATAGTAATGAATGATAATTCGTGATTAGTACCAACATTTCAGGTAGCCTAACCATTCTTACCTTGCTTCTGCAAATTCCAAACTGATTCCATTTCTGCAAAGAAAAAAGGAAAGGATTATTTTATACACTAAATTTTGTACAGCAAAGTTTAAAGCTAAGCTTTTCACTTTAAATCTAAAAAACCTAGACTGGTTATTGCTGGGCTGGAGGTACGGTTGAAATAGCACAATTTTTTGAAGCTCAGACAAAACACTCATATTTTCCTACAATTCTTAAGAGTATCATTCAGATTGCCGTAAGTGTTGTTTACAGAAAGTCAATTATTATCAGAAATCAAATTGGCAAGAGAATAATTCTGTGGCAAAGAGATGCAGAAGCATGCTATAGATAAAATATTTAACAGTTTGTTGTTATTAAAAAACACCAAGTATTTTTTTGTAAACCATCACCCCTAAACAAGATGCCCAAGTCTTCTGAATGAAGCACTCATCAAGTTTGATTAATTAAGCTTGATGCTTAAAATGCTTCATTAAAATTTTACTTAACAAGGGGGGTAGGGGGGAGGGCACAAAGGGTGAAGTGGTGCACCTACAACATGACTAACAATAATGTACAACAGAAATTTCACAAGGTTGCAAACTATCATCTTAATAAAAAGTTTAAAAGAAAAATTTTACTTAACTCTTTGCTTAGGCAAGTGGTTCTGTTCTTCAAACCACACCTACTCTTATTTTAAACCTACGGTAAGGTCAAAACACCAATTCATACCCATTTATTAATAACACACAATCCTCATTTGCTCCAATTCCATTCAAATGTCTTATCTACAATGTGCTTACTTTGGCATCTTACAATAAGAAAAATACGTACATGATCAAACTATAGTGACATACAGAGAAAAAGCAAGAAAAATTCTACGTGGAAGCATAGAAGAAAGCTTCGCAGAAGAGATATTTGAAGTCTTGATTAATAACACAAAAGATGACTACCACACTACAAGAACCTAAGAACCGGACCTTGAAAGGAAATACTCTACTGGGAGATTAATGTAAACAAAAATTGCCTACTAATAGGAAAGAACTATAAGTAACACTGAGAATAAGCACTCTTCTCATGGCCATACAACTACCATTTTGAAAAGACAAAAAGGTGATTTTATTTTGTATAACTGGATTCTGTGTAATTGTATTCTATATAATTCATCAGCAACCAATTATAGTTAAAGAAAAATAAAATTGGAGCTCATTAAGATAGGCTATACCTAGACATGGGTTATAGTTAAGGTACAACATAATCCCCCCCATCCCGGGCTAAAAGAAAAAAGCACATAGATTTAAAACTACTTTTTTGTCTTATGTGTACGGATGGGGGCAGGGAATGGGAGAATCACACTCTCCCTAACCTCCCCCACCATCAAACTCACTTCTATAAAACTGTTAAGATTTTTTGAAAATTTGTCAGAATTGGATGTTTAAAGCAATAGTTAATTACTCAAAATGATCAAAGTAATTAATTATCCAGATAAAATTCCATTCAAGGTATCACAGCAATTCCCTAATCAAAGACTGGGAATAACGCATTGGTTGCCAGTTGGTCCAAGAGCTTACTTGGATGCTATGGCCTTTAAATTGCTGGGCAGATGCCCCCAAAGACTGGCAGGAAAATTCCCCTCTAGGAGGTCTAGGAAGGGGAGAAAATTGTGATCTAATCTGGAAAAAAAGAAGAAATATCAGGAAGAGAATTCTAGTCTTATAGCTCATATCTATCACTCCAATATAATGTCTAATTCCACTAGTTTCAGACAATTAAGAATAGCTGAAATAGTCATTAGAGCTATTATCCTACAAACTTCTCTATCTCAGAACGGCTTATTTTAAGAAGCCCAAAGATAAGCCTTTCCTTGGTTAACCTGACTATAAGAAAAACTAATCTAACACAAGTAACTCTTTTTCTTTTAGTGAAAGTACTGAAATCTCTCATTTGGGAACAAATAAATTCCTGAGTTCTATATACACAGATTACTTGAAGCTCATTAATTCTAAGTTTGTTTCACGCAAAGACAAATCTACAGTTAGTCGTTATGTTGAGGGGGGAAAAAGTAACAATCAAACTTTTCATCTTAGTCCACCTATGTTATAACACTTCCTTTTCTCCTCCCCAACGCAAACCTCAACCGCCTCACTCCTCCTTTTGTTTGGGGGAGGGGGAACTCAAGAGTCACAGTAGCAACCATACTACTTTAAAAGTAAAGCAAACACAACAAATTTTAGAATAAAGACAAAACGATTTGTAAACACTCAATTTCTTTAACGGATTGAAGACATTTCCTTGGCTTAAAATAGAACATTCAGCTTTAGTCTAAAATGACAGATTTTAAATGATTTCTGGTAAGAACGTTTTATTACCCTCAAATATGGGCTCTGAAGTAATGAATTTGACTACGACTTTTGAGGAGGGTAAAGCGATGTACGACCTGGCTAAAAAATTAGCCACGGGCCAAGCCAGCCTAGCTTCTAATCAAGAAATAAATCAGTATTATCTTAACTGCTGAACTGAGAAATGAACGCAGTTCTCTTTCCTGTTATTTAATATTAATTACTTCTATAACTAGTAGTAACTTGATTTCTTTGATCAGAACTTAAAACTTTTCATGAAACTCAAACGAATATCAGCAAGAAGGGGGAATAAATCAAATATCGTTTGCGTGGTTATATGCCACGCTTAAACCAAAACTAACAAGAAGCTAGTGACAGAGAACACACAGGAAAGGAGTGAATTACATTTGCCCTCTTTTAGATTACAAAAGTCTTGACTCAGATTCTAAATCCGAAACGAGTGACTGGGTAATTTTGTTTCAAGTATCACAAGAGAAGCTGAACAAATGAATAGTATAAAGAAGGTTACAGACGGCACATTCACCTATACAAAATCATAATTAATCTTTTTACTTTTAATACTGCCTTCTGCTACACTGCCCCCACCCCCAAATCTTTAACTTCTCAGTTCTTTTAAAGAGGGATCACAGAATTATGTAAACAGTTATTGAGAAATGGCCACGGGACCAAACCTGCTAACAAAGATTTCTGCTCTTAAGATACACCAAAGTAGGCAATTCTCTCATAATTCTGTAATTTAGACCACCACCATCCAAATTTGAAATTTTACTATATCAAAATTTTCAAATATTGTTAGGCCATTCATCTCATGAAACGAACATTAAATTTTCTAAAGCAGACTAGTTTCTACATAGCTCCCCATCACAATGCTTTCTGTGATAAATGTCCAATTACCTGTAAATTTCTAATTCCAAGTAGATTACAAAGCAATATTGAGGGGCTAGGGATACAGATGCAAAAACAGAAACAAAGGCTGCGCCTCTATGAGCTTAATAGAGTAGGCAGCTTTTCTAGGTAGAAGCATCGGCATGAACAAAGCTTGGTGGTATTCAAAAACAAGGTGTGCTAGAGCAAGGGTCAGCAAACTGGGTTCCACTCATCATATTTTTGCAAATAAAGTTTTATTAGAACAGAGCCACAACCACTGTATACATTATCAATGGCTGCTTTTGTGTACCAGGCAGAATCAAGCAACTAGTAATTGCAACAGAGACCCTATGGCTCACAAATTCTAAAACATTTACTATCTGATCCTTTATACAAAAGTTGGCTGACCCACACTTCAGTGGTCTCAAGAGATTTAGTAAGGCTGAAAGCCACTGAGAGGAAAAGATTTAGATACAGAACAACACCATTCACGGAACAACACTATTCAGAGTTGAAAGTCACTAAGAATGAAGATTTAGACAAAGAAAAACACTATTCTGCTATTCAGGAAACAGAGCACAAAGGCACAGAGGAAGAAAGTTTATTACTTAATCATATAGGTGAAGGGACGCCACTGAAGAAATCTGAGGTTATTGTACTAAATATTAGCAATGATTCTTCAAGGAAGAGAATGGATGAAATGACAATACAGAAAAAGAGCCCAGTGTATGTCACTGGAAAAATAAACTAGGACAGCTGTATTAGAGATGAAAAAGAAAAAAAAGGAGATGTTAGAGACAGGATCCATAAAACCTAAGAATAAGAGTTACATGTTAATTCTCTGAGAGGGAAGGCAGGAAAGAAAGAGCAGGTTTTGGAAAAAAATTAATTCAGTTTTATATACATAGAACTGGAGTGGTGATGTTGAATATATGTGGTCTGAACTCAAGAGTAAAAGCAGCTGAAGAATTTTCAAGCTTAATACAGAGTGGCAGAACTGGGTGAGATTACCACAAGTTTGAGGAGCATGAAAAGGGGACTGAAGGAATATCAACATCTGAGAAAAAGAGAATGATACCAGGAAGGCGATACTGAAGATGTAGAACATAGGAAAGTGGGTAGAGTTAAGAAAACGCAAATTAGGGAATTTAGGGAGGGAGTATTCAACTACCGCAATTCTTATCCAAAGTTAAGACAAATGTAACTTTCTAGTCACCTATCCTTTTTCCTCTAGCCCAATGCAATCACCTTGACTCAAGCAGCGGCAGCTTACAAACATTTCTGCAGTTGTCTTTTAACTAGCCTCTTTTGCCTTAATCAAGCCTCAAGTTCTATTTTCTACACCAAGTATTTTCTCTTCCTTTAGAAACATAAATCTGAAAATGACGACACTGCTTGAAACACTTCAATGGATTCTCACTGCCTAAGGGAGACTGGATCTGTATTTGTCCTGTATAAAACAATAATCTAGCATTTTACACAGTGGCTGGGTACATCAATAAATAAATTAGATGAGTAAGTTGGTTGGGTTTTTTCTTGAGGAAGATGAGCCCTGAGCTAACATCCCTGCCCATCTTCCTCTACTTTATATGTGGGACACCTGCCACAGCATGGCTTGCCAAGCGGTGCCACGTCTGCACCCGGGATCCGAACCGGTGAAGCCCCAGCCACTGAGGCAGAACGTGTGAACTTAACCACTGCACCACCAGGCTGGCCCAAAGATTTTTTTAACTTGCACCACTCACCTTTTTTGAAACAAACTGAATGATTGGCAATCTTGAAAAACTATTCCATCTCCTCCACCTAAAATACTGATTCTCCTTGTACAATAAATAAGCCAACTTCCATTTCTTTTTTGAATCCTGATTACTCTCCCCTGACTCTGCCAACCACCTCAGGGGATTCTCTATGTTTCAAATGCATTTTGCATTTTTTTCCTACAGAGCAATCACACCAGTAATATATTTCTTTCCATGTATGTTTCCCTGTTATACTGGGTTCCTTAATGATACGAACCCTCTCTTTTCATCTACTTACCACCACTGTTTCACACAGTGCTTAGACCAATAAACAAATAAATATTGATTTGTGTGGAATACTACTCATAAATCAGTCAGGAAGTAATAATAACAAAGTAGTATTAGGTAGACCCATTTGAAACTGCTGATATTCAACCTTTTTTAACCTACGAAAACAGCAACTTCATATGGTCCAACAAAGCAGCATTTAATTCTAAAATCCGTCAAAGAAAAAGACTGAAGCTAAGACGGTTAAAACTAACCAAAGGCATATTTTTTTTTTTGCCTTAAATGAAAACTGAATAATACTATGGTCCCAGTTTAATAGGACATTTAAGAAATCATTTAAAAAACATTTAAACATTTTTAAAAGCACATAATGGGGGGGGCAAAAAAAAAGGAGGCTGGCCCCGTGGCTGAGCGGTTATGTTTGCACTCTGCTTCAGCAGCCCAGGGTTTCACTGGTTCAGATCCTGGGCATAGATATGGCACTGCTCGTCAGGCCATGCTGAGGCGGCATCCCACATGCCACAACTAGAAGGACCCACAACTAAAATATACAACTATGTTACTTGGGGGATTTAGGGAGAAAAAGAAAAGGGAAAAAAAGATTAGCAACAGTTGTTAGCTCAGGTGCCAATCTTTAAAAAAAAAAAAAAAGCACATAATGGATTCCTACTCCCCAAAGAAAACAAATCAGATGTTAAGGCCAAATAAGCTGACTCCCATAATTGAAAACACCCAGATCAATTTACCATGAATCATGCTTTCCAATCCCTTATTTAAGCCATTTTAGATCAAATTCTGTACAATGCAGCAGAGGTGGTGACAAATTTAAATTTTGCTTTTTTCCTTCCTAATCCAGATTTACCTATCTTTCGATGATTTCAACACCACGTTTTGCTATTCTGGTTTCCTCTTTCTCAACCAGTCCACTGTATCTGCAGGTTCTTTTGTAAAGAAGCCTGTCAGGAAATCTTCCCCACCTTTTCCTTTTCCATTTTGACTATACCCAGAGAAACACACCACTTTTTTTTTTTTTTTAATTGGTACCTGAGCTAACATCTGTTAACAATGTTTTTTTTTTTTCCTTCTTCTTTCCCCAAAGCCCCCCATATTCTAGTTGTGAGCGCCTCTGGTTGTGCTATGTGGGATGCCGCCTCAGCATGGCCTGATAAGCGGTGCCTTGTCTGTGCCCAGGATGCAAACCAGGGAAAGCCTGGGCCGCCAAAGCAGAGCACACTAACTTAACCACTCGGCCACAGGGCGGCCCCAATACAGCACGTTTTCAAGTAAATCTGACTAAGGTAGTTAGAAGTCACCACCTTTTCGGTAGATGCTTAATGAACTCTTCAGTGTATCGATTTCAATCTTACATTCTCAATCTAGAGCCACACCAAATCAGACTAAACAGAATTGTCTGGGACCACCTCTGAATACACACAACAGAAACATGGAGCGCAAGGGTTTTTGTTTTTTTCGCTTATTTCCACTGCTATACTTACTCTAGCCGGTTTACTTTTAAAGGTAAAACATCCAATTCAAGTTGCCTGGAATGAAACTACTACTTTTACAGCACAGGTGGTTTACCTCCCTCACCCTCAGGACTTATGCTAATGAAATCTGGGGGTTAAATTTTAGCTTCTATAAATTCCTTACAAGTTACCTTTCAGACTAACAGCAAAGTAAATTCATCATTATTGCACTCATAAAGCAGATTTAATGAGAAATCAAGCAGCCAAGATGGATGCTAAAATGGCAAGGTATTGGGAAAAAAGGATATTATACCACATTAAGAATTACTTGTTACATACATTCCTATATGTCCCATATTATATAGAAAAGAAAAAGACCCTTCTCAAATCTAGGAAATTTAACTAGGGCTGAAACCAAAGTCAAATCAGCAGGCATCTGTGACTAAGATTATTAGAAAGACAACTGTGATGCCACAAGCAATCATGGAGCGCCTGCAATAAAATGCAGTAAAGGTGAAAATACTTAGCATTGTGTTAAAAGGAGAAAATTTAATATTCAAATCCTTCTGTAAACAAATATCTAAACTGTGTTCAAAGTCCAGTCAGTTTTATGGATCAATTAATCATAACTTGTCTCTTCTTCAAATCCTGTTGATGTAGAAATATTTATCAGTTCCCTTGTGCACTTAATCTAAAAACTTTCTTTAAAAATGCTTATTTTTGAATAAATAATACATTCACATGACTGCTAACACAAACGGGAAAATCTCTCTGTCTGGACTACAGAGTCTAACTGATCTTCCACCACTTCTACTCACCAGAAAAATGCCTTCCAATCTATGCTACAAATTGGTGCCACATTAACCTCCCTAAATACGGACCTACAAGTCAATTGCTTAATACCAACTCAGTTTTTAAAGCACCTGAGCACGTGACACAATAAAAAAAAGACTGATACATTCATTTTATAAAATTAGGAAACCCAGGCTTAAAATGACAAATGATTTGCTCAAGTACACAGGAATTGGGAATAGCAGCCTTAAAACCACTGTCCTCTCTCAGTATTAGTTACTTCCATTCCACCAGCCTATCTCCCTTATATTCAGTGTCTCCTCCCGCCTCCAGACTGAAATGAAAAGCCTCCATGACCTGGCAGCAATTTACCTTCCTTCTTTTACATCCCCTCCCTACATCCAAAGTGGATCCCTTCCAATATTTACATTTACTCATGATTCTCCAACTTTTTATCTTCCTCTTCTCTGTATTTCCATACATCAAATCTTCCCCATCCATCAAAACCCAGTTTAAATGCTGCTGTCTCCATGAAAACATACCCTGCCTTTACTCTTCCTACCCTTAACTCCCATTAGAAATTCTACTTATGGGGCTAGCCCCGTGGCTGAGTGGTTAAGTCACGTCCTCCACTTCCACATCCTGGGGTTTCACTGGTTCGGATCCTGGGCACGGACCTAGCATCGTTCATCAGGCCATGCTGAGGCAGCGTCCCACATAGCACAACTAGAAGGACTCACAACTAGAATATACAACTATGTACTGGGGGCTCTGAGGAGAAGGAAGAAAAAAAAGGAAGATTGGCAACAGATGTTAGCTTAGGTGCCAGTCTTCAAAAAAAAAAGTCTCTTATTTGCCCCCTTCTTATGACATTTAAAATCTTGCCTTATAAACTTGTGTACTGTTTTCTCCTCTACTTGATTAAGTTCTTTAAAGGAAAAGACATCCTGTCGAAGTAAGTATTCCATAGCTAAGCAAAGTACTTTGCCTGTGGTAGGTACATCATAAGGGAAAGGAAAACACACACACATTATTGCACAACTCCTTAGTGGCACAGAAAACTGTGAAAAGAAAAAACAGAGTAAAGAAAAAAGGATTAAGCTGAGGAAAGCTCTCTAGAACTGAAGTTCCCACTCCTAGCTGACAATCAGAACCACCTAGTGAGTTAAAAAAATTATTTTATTCCAGCCCAGATCCAGATCTAGTGATCAAATCACTTATGCCAATAACCTGCCACCTGTGGAGGTAAGAGAGAAACAAATTTTTTAAATTTCATGCGATAGCCTAGAGGTGCCTCAGGGATACTTTAAACTAGAAAGCTTTCATGTTGACTCACTACAACCACCAAGGATTAAATCTTATTCTATTCATCTCCCCTGTGTCTCTATGTGCTGGGTAAAATTTACCACATCAAATTATTTTTTAATGAATATTCCAAAATGTCAACATTTTAAATGCTTGATATCCTTCAGTGCAATATTAGCCAGACAAGATCAATCAACGCAGTTAAAATGAACACTTCAACCAAACATACAACTCACATCAATCTACCTTATTTCAACACATTTGGCTTCAAATGACTTTAGACCATTTCAAAATCAAAGATTCACCCCAAAAATTTAGGGCCCAGGGTTGTAAGCCTTTGACAACAAATCGAAGAGTTCTACTACATCCTGGGTATGTGCTCTAAAATACCCAAAGTATCAACTAACAAAATATTATGATACTAAAATTTCCTTTTAAAAATTCCTACCAAAAAAAAGTGTGAAGGTGGATAGGTCAAACAAGAATGACAACGCTTTTAAAACGTTCAAGCCAGATGCTGGGTACACTGGGGTTCATAACATTATTGGCTGCATTTGCATGTATAAATTTTTTCATAATCAATTTTAAAAGATATCAGTTTAGGGGCCGGCCCACTGGTGTAGTGGTTAAGTTCACAAGCTCTGCTTCAGTGGCCCGGGGTTTGCAGGTTCAGATCCAGGGCACAGACCTACACACCACTATTCAAGCCATGCTGCTGTGGCATCCCACATACAAAGTGGAGGAAGACTGGCACAAATGTTAGCTCAGGGCCAATCTTCCTCACAAAAAACAGATACCAGTTTTAAGTTTTGCCTCTTTAGTGTCACTTAAGATAAACAGGAAAAGAGGACCTACCTCTCACCTTAAATATTAGTACTGCTACGTAATGGCACAATATTTCCCCAGGTAACAGAAAGATTAAGTCTTACTTCTTAAGAAAAGTTAGTAGCATAGTATGTATCAAAAGCTAAAAGAAAAATCCCAATAGATGGATAGAATTCCCATCAACTTCTTTTTTATGCCTCATTATATCTTCATTTCACATCCTCAGTTGTATTGAACATTCACATTTTTTAAAATCTGCAGTACTTCCAAGGCTGCAATTAATGTTTAACCTAAAAAATGCACCATTCCTACTGAACTGACAAAACACACCCTCCCACCTACTATTTCCAAATAAAGTTGTTAAAAGGCTTATTTTTGAAGTTAGGAGGTATGCATAGAACTTCCAGTTCTAAGCTTAACTTCAACTCAGATTACTTTTTTAAGTGATTACTTTTTTTTTTTTAAAGATTGGCACCTGAGCCAACAACCGTTGCCAATCTTTTTTTTTTTTTTTTTCTGCTTTCTCTCCTCGAACTCCCCCCAGTACACAGCTGCATACTCTAGTTGTGGGTCCCTCTAGCTGTTGGATGTGGGACACCACCTCAACATGGCTTAACGAGCAGCACCATGTCCGCGCCCAGGACCGGAACCGGTGAAATCCTGGACGGCTGAAGCAGAGCGTGTGAACCCAACCACCTGGCCACGGGGATGGCCCCTAAGAGATTACTTTTGAACACTGAAAAACTACACTAAAAGTACCAAGAAAATAATACAGGTGGTCTCTTAAAGTACAGTCCAATAAGCCCAACTGATGATTACCTCTTTTAGAGTTTAAGAAAATTAAGACAAAAATTTCAAAAAAAAGTTGAGACTTCACCTATGAAAAAGATCTTCAAAAGGTTGTGATTCAGAACACATTCCAAGAAAAGAGAAATTAGTGACCTAATGTACCAATCTACATTTGGTAGGAATTCAAAGAACCTGCCACTTTGAGACCTAACTGAACTGAGTATTATCTATTGTTCCGGGGGGAAAAAACAATCGATACCAATTTAATCTCAATAACATCCAACTACAAAATTCAAACTGATGCACTAAAACTAAACTAAAGCAAATATTTCAGTAACATCAGCAAAACTAAATATAACTGCATCCATGTAGGGGCATTTAGTTTATCTAAAGATCACTGATTTCATATTCCGTTAGCCCAGCTAAAGGGAAAAATGCATACAGCATACCTAGAAATAAATAGTAGTTAATACTCCCATTTAAAAAGTCCTGCAATTCTCCATTACAAAAACCATACATAAAACCACCAACCAACAATCTAATGGAATAACTTGTCCCAAAATTTTTTGTAGGCTGTAGGAGAACATAACACAACCAGACATCCTGTCAGGCTCTCACATGGACCACCAGTACAAAATACTTTGGTAAAGATTTTCCAAGTAATGGTCTCTGGAGGGCAGATGGCACAGAAAATAACACCCAAAACACCCAACTCCCTTGGCAGAATTTAACTTATAATTAACCACGTCTTAAGAAACTAAGCATTTCTTTTTTGCCCTAACTTTCCTAAAACCATCCAGCTCCTGGTTAACACATATTTACTTCCCAAGAGCAGTGCCAGAGAAAAGTGAAAACAGGTAATTTTATCTGCCAGGATTTCTACTTCTAAACTCCCATAAGGCAATGCTACTACTTACCCCCATTTTTTAAATGAAAAAAAAAAAAAGGATACGCTTATTTTACTAAATGTCTTCCCACTTGCAGATAAGGAAAGGTATGCAGACTAGGTAATTTGCTTTGAAGGCACACAAATAGCTTTGTTAGTATCTCCGAGGCAGCGATTCTTCCAGGAAGAATATGGTCATCACCTCACCTCCACTATACATATGCTGCCCCTTCCCTGCAGTCCCAAGTCACTGTCTAAACGAGCCACTGTTAAAGATGGGAATGCACAGTACATACTAGGTGTGTGCATGCAGGCAGTGCAGATTTCTGTTAAGGAAAGGCTGGGAGATGGAGGTAGAAGACTGAAAACCACTGTTCTCAAAAGCACCGAGGTTACAACCGTCGTTCATTCAACCTCATTACTTGCTTTAAGGATTTAAACTAGTTAGGCCATACACCACATTTTTCTTAAAGACACAAATAAACCATATTCTAAGAGTGTTATTAACATGGGATATCTGATTCCTTTTAAATATGGGCTTTAAGGCTATGAAAAGGACAGACTCTCAAGAGCCTGGTCCCTACAATACTAATTGTACTTAACATGGTAGTTTGTCTAAAATATTTTCTAGTTACCATTTGGCACCCAGTATACCCTCTTACAAGAGAAAATAGTTCGACACTCCATCTTTTTAGACTTCTCCTCAAAAACACTGTTCCTACTCATTTTAAGCAAATTAGAACTATCAAGTGAACTAATAACGAAGCATATGCTCTAAAAAGCAAAGGAGAGGGAACATCTGTTCAAAGAAAAATTTTAAGACCTCTTAAGAGTGTTCAAGAGAATATCTAACATCATCTCTTTAGCCAGCATCCCCCCAACATCCCCTCTTTATTCTTTGAACCAGGTAAGAGTTAATATACTTATCTATGTAAAAAGAAACGGTTTTTAAGTTGGAAAAGTGAACATTCCTTCTAAATCTCATAGGAATTCCCAAAATTCACCCTTAACACAACATCTAATAAATGTATATTAAATTGACCAATAAGAATCTTTGTATAGGAAATAAATGAGTTACCTTTAGTGTGATATACAATAGCAGCCCTCAGGTCAAAAGAACCCCAGCTATCATTCCTTTCTAGGCCTCTCTGGTATCTCTGTTCTTTGGCGGAACCTAACAAAGTGTTCGTAGGAGACGCCAGAGGATTTTGATTTTCTATCTCGTAGTCCTTTGAGAGAAACACTAAAGCACCTTGACTACTGGTGTCTGCTTTTTGCAGGTCACCTATATGACTGGGTTCCAAGGATAAGGCTCCACTCTCACTAATAGTCCCGGATTTTAGAATGCTACCCAGAACTTGAGGACTAGTCCGTTTCTCCAGCTCATAAGCCTTGGGAAACACAGGATGCTCAGTTCCTGAGGGGATTATTTCAGCACCCTGTGAAACCAAAGTGGCAGGATATTCCCCTTGAAACGTCACCTCCATCACTTTATGATCTGACGACTTCCCAATAACAGTCTCAGGGCCAGCACTGGGCTCATTTATAAATGATAAACCCCACTGATTCTGGAAGATATCCCCTAGGTTTTGCTGATCTGTCTGAGAGGGTAGATCCACTTGTGCTGTGCTCAGTAGCACAGTTTGCATATTTGAAGGGTAGATAAAAAGGCTAGACTTAATTTGTTCAACAGCTGCTGAAGTCAGACTCATGTCCTGGAGAACTGAATCAGTCCCAGAAGAGATGGGTGTTAGAGTATTAGCAGCAGTAGTTAGCAGTGGCTGACCCCCTGGAGAATATACACCTGCATCAGTCCCTGCTAATACAGGCCCATTAGAAAAGCTGGCCGAAGTAACAGATTTCAGTGCTGACATAGGGACCTGGGATAACCGACTTGAAGACTGAGTCTGAGTTTCTCCAGTAGATGACGAAGAGGATGAAGATGAAGACGGTGACACAGAAGAATTCTGTACAGTTTTGTTGAGGTTTTCCTTAACTTTGCTTGCATAACTTATTTTAGGAACTATTTTAGCACTGCTATTGTCCACTGGAAAAACTGGGGGTGGTTTAAATAGGGTCCACGAGTCCTCTTTGGAGGTAACAGCAGAAGCATGCTTTCCTTTGGGCCGATCATCAAACTTTTTGCTGCTCACACCAGGTTTAATATCAGAGCTTTTCCGCAGCATATCACCTACAGCAGGTTTTCCTCGACTTGTTCCTCCAGGCCCAGTTTCATACTTCCAAATAGGCTTGGAACCATCTACTCGATTTCCCTTTTGTTCACTGTAGTCAGGCTTGAAAGTTTCAAGTCCCTGTTTTAAGGTTGGGACACTGGTCTCTTGTTGCATTATTTTGTCCTGCACTAAATTAAGGTTTTCACAACCCTTGGCACTATTGCGCCTAGCTTTCCTTTTTTTAGGAGTGGTATATCCGCTCTCAGAACCACTACCATCATTATCTGCTCCTTTGCCCATATAACCATTAGTAATATAGCCAGAATTATTTGTTACAACACCATTTGGAATTGCTACGGTATCAGTCTTGTCTACAGACTGGTTCTCTCCAGATTTATTTTCATAAGACTTCCCATTCTTTTTGTCCATACTGTTTTTCTGAATGAAATTCCTGGTTTTAATTCCTGCTTTCCCAAAGGTGTTGGCCTTTACAGTCTGCTTTAGATTAGTGTCTACAACTTGTTGGTTGCCATTGAGGACCCTAGAAATAGGGTTGGTAGCTTCATCAGAACTCAGGCTCTTTAAAGATATTTCTCTGTCTCCAGCATTACCATTTAGTTCGCCATAGCCTACAGAGGAAAAAGAAAAGTTTTTTTATAATTACAATATTTAAATTACAGTAGTATCCAATATTTAAGGACTTTTTATTTACTATGTGCTAGACACTACGCTATGAGCTTTAGCTTCCTATGTTATTATTTCATAACTCTGTAAGACACTTGTCAGCCCCATTTTACAGATTAGGAAGTCCACTAAACAAGAAACAGAACTGAGTTGGGATTCAAGCGAAAGCGTGAAGTCAGAAAGAATATGACCTCTTAAGCAGTATGCCATAATGCCTATACCTCTCATCTAACAGAATCAACCTCCCCCATCATTCTCATAAAGCTGTTATAAAATTTCCCTTACAATTAAGAGCAGAGCTACCCTCTGGGCAAAATCAAGTTATACTGATATAGTAATCATAAGTACCACAGGGAAATTAAAAGACTCCATTTCTACAAAACCACAAATGGTTGGTAGTCACCATAAGCAGTTTCTACTGTGTTCTGTCAAACAAAAATCTAACACTTATGAATTTTTTCTAACATAGTCTTAAATTCCTTTTGCCATTTCCCAGACGGTAGATCATACTGCTAATGTAGGACACCAAAACACCTAGATACCAATGTTTCTGACTCTTATAAGATATATTTTCTTCATTTTACATTTGGGTAAAGACTCTCAGAGAAATTAAGTAACTTGCCCAAGTTACAACGTGGAAGAACTGGAAATCTGAACTCCAGTCTATCTGGAATATGGTTTCCTAGCACTATATTATACTGCCCACCCAAATGATGCAGTAAGAAAACATGTACTAACAAATCAATGAAACATATCCAACATGAAAAAGTTTATGATATGCAAGTTTAAGACCTTCAAGTGTCATAAAGTTTATTACTATAAGTGATTCAATTGAGTCAACAACTTTCCCCATTTGCTTACTAGTAAAATAGTGTCATTAGTTATCTACCTGCCTACTAAATGTTCCCAAAAGCATCCTGAGGTCAAGTCATTAGAAACAAATACACAAGAGAAGGATACACACATCCACACATTTATTTAAGGCAGTTTTTTGGGGGCTGGGGGGGGGGTCGTGTCCAATAGGAACACAAAGTAATTTGCCTTTGTCAGTTCATTCATTCTCTTGGCCCTTTAGTCTGTGAAGGCCAACAGGCATATAAGCTTGTATGTTTTTCTTTTGAAATTTTGTTTTAATTTCCAATATGGTAAATATCAATAGATATAACCCTCATCAAAAGCTCTTTGTATATTTTAAGAGTATAAGGGATACTAAGATTTAAAAACAAAAGTTTGAGAACCATTGTTTTAAAAGAACTTGATATAGAATAGAACATAGTCTGGGAAGATTCACAGTAGGGTTTACTACAATTTTAGGTCACTCATTCTACATCAGAGAAAAAGGTGGGAACACTAAAAATGAGCAAACAAAGGCATTTTCTTCCAGTGCATTAACTTTCAGGAAATAACTCAAGAAAACATACTTATGGCATAATCATTCCTAAGATAGAGTGGCACAAAAGTTTCTCCATAAGAGAATATATTTTGTAAAAGTTCTTAACTTCTGTGGCATTACATTTTACTTTTTGGCTGCTGGAAAAGCTATGATAGCAAATCAAGTCAAACTTTTGGTGGAAAAATTCTAACTATGAAACAGTAAAGAGATCATCGCTTATGATGTTTTCTAAAAGGTTCTTTTCTTCTTTAGAAATGCAAAAAGTTCCTAAATAGAGGCTCTCAACATTTTTAACAGATATAAGTTCACAATTTTAAACCAGAGAGAAGAACTATATATACCATTTAACAGGCTGAACAAAAGTTTGTATCCTTGGGCCCATTAGTCATAACTTTTCAGATCTCAAAGGTAAGCAGTCTCAAACACCAAAAAAATCCAATGTCCAAACCAAGCTGGACCAAAGCCAAGACTTTTAAGGGAACTAGAATAATTTTTCCTAAGATAATTAATATTTAGTGGCTCCAATATCAGAAATCACCAAACAATTTAAAAACAGCTCAGAAGCAACTATACTTTTGCTCCCAAGTTTTAATGACAAAAACGTTTCTCATTTAACTACATAAAAATTTTCCCGAGGCAACCTTGTTGGTATGCAAAGTCATCCAGAGACATTTTCATTTTAAAACTTAGGAATTTAAGAAAACTGTAAACACTATAGAATTACTTAGAGAAATCAAAGGACTCCTAGTGTCTTTATCACTTAGGGTTGCCATGTTAAAGCATCTAACCCTACTTCAAATGGACGCAGCAAAACTTGAGTCCTGATAAATCTAGCTTTTGGATTAGAAACTGAAATTAGTGAACACATTTGGGCCTCTCCTGCGCCCTCTTCTGGATAAAGAAAAACTGTTCCTCTTTATAGGTTTGTGGGTAATGGGTCATAAAAGCCCACCTCAAGAAATTACAGATCCATTTCAAAAAGCCTCATAAGCGTTCTCAGTAAATCAGCATCATGCACGTTGAAGCAACAGTACTGTGACCAGGCCACACATGAAAAACCGCTCATCCTAAACTGTCTACATTCTCTCAACATTGCTAAGCCCTGCTTTCCCTATTTATCCCCCTTTCAGGATAAGACACACTAATTTGAAGGATGCCACCTTGAATTGTTGAGGGGCTGCTTCTCTAAGTAGAGAGGAGTCCTGCAGGACTGTCTATATTAATATAGTACCTGAACAACAAAACACAATTTCCCCATCTGAACAGTAATGCTGCCTTATATTCCAAGCAACCGTAAGGTAAGATTTTCTCACCTTTAAGTCGAAAAAGGCCTAATGTTAAAAAGATCTAGTGTTGTATACTTTCTAAGAGTTTTTAAACTGCTCCAAATCCTTAGGATTAAACACTCAACACATTTATATATTCATTTCTACTGCACCCCATCAGTCCCTAGCACCCTCCAAAATGGAAAATCTGACATTCTAATTTCAGTCTTCAAGTTATATCAAGTCTCCAAGAGAAAAGCAGTTTTTCTCCAGTTCTCAATAACTGCTGCTATCAAATTTGACATGCTGGGTTTAACATTTTCTTACCATTTCCTTCATTTCTCTTCAATTCACAAAGAACCCTTATTTTTTTAAATCTGCGTGCTTACAAACTTTTAAGTTCATCTCTTCTCAAATGATTTCTAAAATGACGTTTACTCTCAATCTAGCAATTGTCAAAAAAACAGTTTTAGGATCAAAATCGGTTTCAATGAGAAAACGCCTTTCCTTTTAACATGGAAAAAAGCCTCATCCGAGGCAAGATGGTAGTGAACTAACCTCATGTTCACCCTTAAGGACAAGAAATAGGGGTCAAAAAACCTCGCCCTCTCCCCCGCCCAATCAAACATTTTTCTAATCTCTCCTCTCAAAAACACTACCCAAGCCCAGAAGGTAAACGTTGGGGAGGCTGGAGGGGGACAGAAGCAGCTTTTTTTTTGTAAAAATGAGCTGCTAGAAGGAAAGGGCCCAAGTGAAAGCCTGAGAGGCGGGATCGTGAGCAAACCTGGCAGGAGATGAGGTTCCTGTGGCAGACAAACTCGTGACCGGGGAGCCCGGTTCCCGCTGGGTACCCCACCCGGCCTCCGGGCACCGCCTCGACGCCAAATGCGGCCCCCCCCGGCCCTCCTGCCCGGAGCAGCGCGGCGGCCGCCGCCCGCGGCCTCCCTCTCCCTCGGCTCCGCTCGCAGGCCGGCTCCCCGCCCCGACCGCCCGCGCCTCCCGCCGCACCCGGGAGCGGGAAACGCGGCCGCCGGCGCGCGGGGCCCGGCGCAGGCCGCTCCCCTCGTGGCTGCCTCCCTCCCCCACCTCAACCGCCCCCGCCCCTCACCCCAGGGACCCGCCCGGGGCCGCGCGGCCGCCACCGGGTTACACAACCCGGCCGGCGACGGGGGGAGGGGCGGCGGCGGGCCTGGGGCGGCGGCGCCCCCGCAGTGCTGGGGGCCAGGCGACGGCCCGCGGGGATCCCCGGCCACCCGGCTCCGCCGCGCCGAGTCCCCTCGCCACCCTTCCCCCTCCGCTCCTCCGTGGGCCGGAGTCGGTGACAGGAATCGGCTTCCAACATGGCGGACAGGAAGCGGCCCCGCGAGGAGGAGAGAACATTCCAGCCGCGCCGGCTCCGGGGGAGCGGGCCCGGGGCGCCCGCCTCGGGAGGAGCCGCGGGAACAGACGGCGGGGTCTGGCTGCCAAAAGGAGCGTCTAGGGGTGGAAAGGACCCGAAAAACGAGGGGTCCCAGCCGCCCCCCCAGACGGGGAACCCCAAGGCCACAGGTGGGCTTGGGGCGGCGGGTGAGGGAGGACACTTCCTCAACTCTGCCCACCTACCCTCTCCTCGCCGCCTGCAAAAGGGTCTCGCGACACTACCTGAGTCGGGATTCGCTAGGCCTTCCTGAGTTACACCCCAAAGGATTTCGGGGGGGGGCGGCTAGGTTCACAACTCAGAGCCCCCAAATTAAGGTCCCTCCAGCGCCGCAGGAAGGGAAATGGGAAAGGAATAGTAAGGCTCGACTACCAAGGCCGGCCCTCCGGTCTCCCTCCAGCCCGGGCGGGGGCCGGGAAGGTCACACTGGCCTGGTCGGGCCTCTCCCATGCAGAGGGGAAGGAGAGGGCGCTGCAAACCCCGCGGCCCAGCCCGAGGTGTGGGAGAATGAAAGGGGGCTTCCCCAGCCCGGCAGGACCCAGACACGCGCACTCGCACACCCCGACCCCGTTCGCGCTCTCCCGATCCAGCCCCACCCCCATTCTCCCCTACCCGCCACCCCCCATTCCCCTTCCCCCACTCGTCCTCCCTCCCAGACCTGTTTTCTTCTTCGGCGTTTCCTGGTGCTGCTGGAGGGCGTGTTTCTGCTCATGTTTCAGCGGCTTTGGCTGGGCCTTGGGGCTGCCCTCGGCTCCATGCTGCAAGTATTGGTGAGGCTGCTGGTGATGGTGGTGGTGATGGTGGTTGTGGCTATGGTTGTAGAAATAATAATGGTGATGGTGGTGCGGCTGCTGCTGCTGCTGCTGGGGATGATGGTGCGGATGGTGGTGGCTGTGATGGTGCTGAGGCTGTGGCTGGCCGGGCTTCTCCTCCATTGAAAGCGGCTGGGACTCCCTGGCTGAGGCTGCGGGCTGCTGCACCGTCAGGATCTGAGACTGCTTCTCAGGGCTCACTCAGTATATCTGACCGCGTCTCGCCAGCGCACTGGTTAACCGAGCGATTCTGCGAGATTGGCAGCCGCGCTCCAGCAATCAGGAGCCACGCTGCACCGCAGGCCCCGCCCCTAGCCCAAATCCTCTTTCCTTCCCCTTCGCCACTGCCTCCTGGCCAACGCCATTTACCCTATGCAACCTCACAGGGCCGGGCCTTCAACGTCAGCACTATGGCTCTCTCTTCTGTCGCTTTCTCTCCTTCACCACGCAGTCTGCGAACAGCACTTTCTACACTCCTCGCCGGCAAGCTAGCTCATGTCGAGTGTAGCAGATTCCACTGGCTCTGGGAGCCATCTGTTGGTTTTGCACCTCCTAGAATCTCTTGGCTTTTTTTTTTCTCTTTTAATCCTTTTCCGGGTAACCAGAGGGGAAGCTCAATTCCCTTAACCCTGAGACCACTAAAGGGGCAATACAAAAAAAGGAAATAAATACATTTTTAAGAATACAAGAGCTTCACAATCCAGTAGATCATTTTGTATTCTGGATTCATTTTGCTTTGTATTCATATGCTAATCTCTTCCTTTCCACGAAGGGATTATAGGGTTCCACAATGGGGTATCTGTGTAATTTTCTAAAAGGGCACAAAGGGTTTAAATCATTGTTTCTTTGTAGTTGGAGGCAAGGGAGAGCGGGAGGAATGAAAATCTAAAATCTACACTGAAGGTTTTTTTTGTTTTTGTTTTTGTTTTTAACTCTGCAGGTGAGGTTAACTGTGGAACCAAGATAGGTTTTAGAATATGAAGAAATTCGAGAGCAAAAGAAGGGGGAAAAGAGCACTTTAAAAGTTTTTAAGTTTTTTAAAAAGTTTTTGCATTTGTGGAAAATATTGGAATTTAAAGAAGTATTTTGTTGCATTTTAGTATTGATTGAACTTATCCTGAGAAATCACATCACAGCCTGATTTTTAAAAGCAAACGTTAGAGGTAGGATAGTGGTTACTGAGAAAGGAAAAAAAGGGTTGTGATGGGGAGGGGTACAGAGGTACCCTGTGATAATGTTTTGTTTTTTTACCTAGATGGTGATTATACATATATTTGCTTTATAATTATTCCTTAAACTGAATATGTATGTATAACACACTTTTCTCAGTGTACGTATTATTGGGGGGGATTTTTTTTAATTTACCATAAAACGCATAGAATTTACTATTTTCACCATTTTTGAGTATACAGTTTAGTGGCAGTAAGTAGATTGACATGGTTGTGCAACCATCACCACTGTCCATCTCCAGAATTTTTTCATCATCCCACACTGAACCTCTGTACCCATTAAATAATAACTCTCCTTTCCCTCCTCCCTTCATCCCCGGTAACTGCTATTTTTTTCTGTCTCTATGATACTTTGTACAAATGGAATCATACAATATTTGTCCTTTTGTGTCTGACTTTTCACTTAGCATAATGTCTTCAAGGTTCATCCATGTTGTATGTATCCGAATTTCCTTCCTTTTTAAGGCTGAATAATATTCCATAGTATGTATATGCCACATTTGGTTTATCCATTCATTCAGCAATGGACATATGGGTTGTTTCCTCAATGTATATTTTACAATTTAAAAAATGTGCCTTGAATTCCTAAAGCAGGACAACATTAAAGGAACCAAGAAGCTTAAAAGGAAAAGTTTGTGCTCTGAAATTAATAAAGATCAACACAAAAGCATAATTAAAAAGTAAAGGCCCTTTTCTGACAGCAAATGTCACTGAGTCCAGACAACCATGAACAGATCTTGACTTATTCTTTATAGTGAGGGTTTGTGTTGCCTTGCTAAATTTTAAGGAAAGACCTCCTTCGGATGGGGTGGGGAAGTACGTTTACCCAATTTTGAGAGCTAAAACCCCAATAATAACATATTGTGACAAATAAGTCTTTGCCATTGAATAGTAGTCCACCACTTACCCATCTATCAAAGAAGAAATAAGAGTGTATACATAATTTAGGATCATGTTGATAGAGCTTTATCTTCTTTGCTGACTTAGCCATTTAGGGGAGGCATTAGTTGGAAAGCAAGAATTCCTGAGTTCTAACTTCTCTTTCTACTTTTTCTACTTTCTAGTTGCACGCAAACCAAAAACACTCACTCTGAGCTTCTGACTTATCACACCTTAGCCTGCCTTAGTTTTGTCACATACAGTTGTATGAAGTTTAGGAAACTAAGCCTTGCTCTCAGATGCTCTAGTTACTATGAATGTTGCCATAGTACAGAGAAAGACGTGTGAAATATGGTAAGAAAAATGCAACGGCTGGCCTGGTGGTATAGTGGTTAACTTTACATGCTCTACTTCAGCGGCCCAGGATTCGTGGGTTTAGATCCCAGGTATGGACCCAGATACTGCTCATCAAGCCATGCTGTGATGGCATCCCACATACAAAATAGAGGAAGACCGGCATAGATGTTAGCTCAGCAACAATCTTCTTCAAGCAAAAAGAGGAAGATTGGCAATAGGTGTTAGCTCAGGGCCAAGCTTCCTCACCAAAAAAAAAAAAAAAAAAAGCAGAATATCAAATTCTCTGTATGCTAGGATCGTAACCTTGTATAAACATGACTTTTTGGATTTTTTTTTTGCTGAATAAGAGTGACCCTGAGCTAACACCTCTTGCCAATCTTCCTTTTTTTTGCTTGAGGAAGACTCACCCTGAGTTAGTATCTGTGCCAGTCTTCCTCTATTTTGTATGAGGGTCACCACCACAGCACGGCCACTGGCAAGTGGTGTAGGTCCACACCCAGGAACTGAACCTGGGCTGCCAAACTTAACCACCAGGTCACAGGGCTGCCCTGTAAAAACATGAATATTTTTAGTAAGTAGGGAAATACAACAGTAGAATGTGTACCTTTTCTCCCACCTGATTTTTCTAAAATAGTTGTATGTAAAATATATTTGAGATTTGCCATATATTTGAAAATAATAGTGCCATAATATCAAACCTCTGTGAAAAGAGAATAATTGGGTCTACTTATTTCAAGCATATTTTTAAAAAATCGAATCTGCATTTAGGGAAAAACACAACAGGGAAATATAGCATAAGTCTGGTGAAATTATAGGCGCTTTCTTTCCTTTTTTTTTTTTTTTTAAAGATTTTTATCTTTCCTTTTTCTCCCCAAAGCCCCCCGGTACATAGTTGTACATTTTTAGTTGTGGGTCCTTCTAGTTGTGGCATGTGGGTTGGCGCCTCAGCATGGCCTGATGAATGGTGCCATGTCCACGCCCAGAATTTAAACCGACCAAACCCTGGGCCACCGAAGCGAAGCGCGCAAACTTAACCTACTTGGCCACCTTCATGGGGCCGGCCCTGGTGCTTTCTTTCTTTTCTCTATTTTCCAAATGTTCTGTTATGTAGTTATTAGTTTTCATAATAACATTTTTAAAAACTAAAATAATAAAAATTGAATCTGCACAATCCTTTGAAATTCATTTTACACCATATTGTACCTACAGTCAGTGTAGGAAGTTATAATGAAGAGGCAAGAGGTTCTCATATATGGTTGGTTAATGTTTTATCTATCGCTGTAATTGTAATAGCTAATATTTATTGAGCATTTACTACATACTGTGTGTCAGGAACTGTACCAAGGGTTTTATATTTGTTTTCATTTTTAATGCTTTGAGATAGATATTAAGCCCATTCTACAGATAAGAAATTTGAGGCCTGAAGAAGTTAAGAGACTTGTTTATAATTTAAAAGCCACCAAGTTTATAGCGGGGCCTGAAATAGATTCCAGGTTGACTGAGTAGAAAGAATTTCTAACACTTTCAATGTGATAGACATTTTCAAATTTTAGTAAACCTCTAAAAAACATACAAGCTATATCAGAACCACCATGAACAGGGTATCCACCATAACCACAATGAAGATGGTATCTGGTTATTAACAGAGGCAGAT
The DNA here is from genome assembly GCF_021613505.1 of Equus quagga. Taxonomy (NCBI): domain Eukaryota; kingdom Metazoa; phylum Chordata; class Mammalia; order Perissodactyla; family Equidae; genus Equus; species Equus quagga. Next base: position 73,834,182 of record NC_060277.1, on the reverse strand, counting down.
GTACTAGGAAGCTAATGAAGATTCAGGGCCCCTCACTGCACAGGCCCATTCAAGGCCCAGAGGGACCCTAGAAGTGGTCTTTTGAAAGAGCTAGATAGTTTTTCATTATTTTGTAAAATTTTAAAAAGTAATATAATTTTGTGTTTTTTTTTTTTAATGAGGGCCCCCCAAAACCTGGATTCACCCCTGTTAATCATCATTTTGGAAACTGACTCAGAAGTGTTATAACTTCAATAGGTACTTTAAAAGGTTAGTCATATTTTATAACAACGTGGAAAAATGTTGACACTATAACTCAAGTGCAAAAAGCAAAGTAACAAATTATATGTAAATGTTGTGATTGCATATGAAATATGAACTCAAGGACTGTGAGGGAACTTGAAAAATGAAAGTAACAAAATCTTTCTGTTCATTTGTTCATTCTCAGATATTTACTAGGCACTTTTTATGTACCAGGTATTATGCTTTTTGTTATTTGGATTTTTCTTTTCTTGAGGAAGATTAGCCCTGAGCTAACTGCTGCCAATCCTCCTCTTTTTGCTGAGGAAGACTGGACCTGAGCTCACATCCATGCCCATCTTCCTCTATTTTATACATGGGACGCCTGCCACAACATGTCTTGCCAAGCGGTGCCATGTCTGCACCCGGGATCTGAACTGGCGAACCCCAGGCCGCCGAGAAGCAGAACATGTGAACTTAACCGCTGCACCAACCAGGCCGGCCCCGTGGTTTTTTGTTTTGTTTTGTTTTTTAATCCATTTCTCTTACCGATACGGTTTTGGAACTCAGTTAAATATATTTGCAAGACTGTCTTAATTACCAAATGAAAATCACTTTTCACACCCCTTTAATCTTATACTTTGTGTACTATGACAACTTAAAAGATACAGAAATATTTCTCTTGACCTCAGTTTTCTCGTCTCTAAAATATGGAGAATGGGCCAAGTTACCTCCAAATTTCTTCTGACTCTAACATTCGGGGATCATATCTCTGTTCTTTCTTCCCAGACTACCCCTTTATTTCGTTATAATCAAACTGTACAGCAGCAGGAAATTTAGCTGATAAAAATCTAGTATCTCCACTGTAACAATTGACTATAACCTTACAGAAATTATAATCAGAAACAGCATTATGTAGTTTTATATAAATGGAATTCGGCTCTCTGATGATAGTTCTCGTTTCAAAATGAGGCAAATCACTGGTAACTGTTTTATTTCAGCTGGGAAAGAATTTTATTCATGTATATTTCCTTTAGATCTGAATATTTTTGCCTAGAGACACTAACTTCAAAAAACTTTCAAAGGAATTGAACAGAGGTATGGGTAAATTGGTTAGTCTTTTAATAAGTGGAATATGACGACTTTTCTAAATATGAAAGTTTTAAAAAATGACATTTTGTTTTTATGAAAAGTATTATGGGGAAAAGTTTGAGGGAGAAACTAGCAGAGTGGTATGAGTATAAGTTTTGTAGTGAGACAGAACCGGGATGGAATCCCTATTCTGAAACTGCTTAGCTTTGTGACCTTGTTTGGGCAAATTACGTAACCTCTGTAAGGCTTAGTTTGCTCATCTGAAAAATGGAGGCAAATTAGTGCCTAACTCACAAGGTGCAGTGAAGTCTAAATTAAAGCAGATAATGTAAGTAAAGTCGTTGAGTATAGTATTTATAACATTAGTAATTACTAAATAGTAAATATTAGTGATACTAAATTTTAAATATTAGATATATAAAGCTAACCTTTCGGCTAAACTTTCATTAAGGAAACAGTTTTAGAGAAATCAGTTAGCACGTTAACCAAGAATAGAGTGTTTTCCCAATTTTTAAAAGGATAGGCAAATAGCCCTTTTTGCTCTCTGAGCAGCACCATGGTGGTCAGCAAGAACAAGCACCTTATGAATGGTGGCAAGAAGGTTGCCAGGAAAAAGTGGTTGATCCTTCTGGGGGAGATTGGTTTTGATATGAAAGCACTAGCTATGTTCAAGGTGAGAAATATTGGGAAAACACTAGTCACAAGAACTCAAGAAATCAAAATTGCATCTGATGGCCTCAGGGTCATGTTTTTGAAGTGAGCTTTGCTGATATGCAGAATGATGAATTTGCATTTAGAAAATTCAAGCTGATTACAGAGGGTGTTCAGGGCAAAAACTACCTGACTAACCTCTATGGCTGGATCTTACCTTTTGACATAATGTGCTCCAGGGTCAAAACACGGGAAACCATGATTGAAGCTCATGTTGACGTCAAGACTAACGATGATCATTTGCTTCATCTATTCTGGATTAGTGTTACTGAAAAAACTCAATAACCAGATTCAGAAGACCCTCTTACACTCAGTACAAACAAGTCCATCAAATCCGGAAGAAGATGGTGGAAATCATGACCCCAGAGATGTGAACGGCTTGAAAGACGTGATCAATAAATTCATTCAGAAAGCATTGGTAAAGACATAGAAAAGGCTTACCAATCTATTTATCCCGCGCCATGATGTACTTGTTGGAAAAGTAAAATGCTGCAGAAGCCTAAGTTTGAATTGGGAAAACTCATGGAGTTTCATGGCGAAGGTAATGGTTCTGGAAAAGCCACTGAAGATGAGACAGGTGTTTCTGGATATGAGCCAACTATCCAAGAATTTGCTTAAAATTCAGACTTTTAATGGTGACATAAAAAATCTTGTTCGTGATGTTTAAAAAAAGAAAAAGGATAGGCAAACGCTGTCAACTGAAATCAATAGGGCATTCGGTCTCGACAGCAGTCCTCTGAGGAGCCGTCCAAAGTCGACTTTCACTCTCTTCTTGTTTGCTTCTCTGTTCTCTCTAAATTTGTGCGTTGAACATTTATGCCTTTTGTAAAAAGAAAAAAATATTTTTAAAAAATGAATGAATTCTACGTCTGACTTTCCTGTGAACATTAATCCAAAAAAAAAAAGACTAAGGGAATTCATATGCAATTTTGGATTCCTTTTTGAATTTCCAGTAGACAAAATGAACGTATATATGAATGAATCAATAAATATTTAGTTGTATGTATAGTCAGTTTGTTGGAATCTATAGTGAGATGTATCCAGAAGTTGGATAAAAGGTCACTCCCCGAGAATAAAACTGGTAAGACTCAGCATAAACTGGATGAAATTCACACCAATAGGGAACCTAGTCAGTGTGATCAGAATGCCTAAGAAGCCATAAGAAAATAAATAGTGTAGGGGCCAGCCCGGTGGTGCAGTGGTTAAGTTCAGACATTCCACTTCTCGGCAGCACGGGTTTCGCCGGTTTGGATCCCAGGGGTGGACATGGCACTGCTTGGCAAGCCATGTTGTGGTAGGCGTCCCACATATAAACTAGAGGAAGATGGGCACGGATGTTAACTCAGGGCCAGGCTTCCTCAGCAAAAAAGAGGAGAACTGGCAGTAGTTAGCTCAGGGATAATCTTCCTCAAAAAAAAAAAAAAAGAAAAGAAATAGTGTAAACATGGAAACTATAACATATCAATTTTATTTCCCTCCTTATTCTCTTTTAGTGTTTTAAAATTAGTATTTCAAAAATTACATGATGGGTATTGTGTTAGTTATCGCTACATGACAATTTACCCCAAAACTTAGTGCCTTAAAACAACAAACATTTATTATCTCACTGTTTCCAAGAGTCAGGAATCTGGATGCTGCTTAACTGGGTACCTCTTGCTTCAGGTTTCTCATGAGATTGCTGGAAACATCTGCTTCCCAGCTCACTCGTGTGGTTGTTGGTAGGATTCAGTTCCTCGTGAGGTGTTGGACTGAGGACCTCAGTTCCTCACTGGCTGTTGGCCAGAGGCCTCTCCACAGTGCAGCTCACAGCATAGCAATTGTCTCCCCTCAAAGTGAGCAACAGAACAAGAGGGCGCACTTAAGATGAAGCCACAGTCTTTCTGTAACCTAATCTCAGAAATGACATCCCATCACTTCTGCTACATTCTGTTCATTAGAAGTGATTCATTAAGTCCAACCTACACACCAGTGGGGAGAGTGTCACAGGAGAGTAGGAATACTATACCCACATCGAAGGGATCCTTGAAGGTCATCTTAGAGGCTACCTACTGCAGGCACAAAAACATTCATCAAACTTATTCCACTTGCTCTGATGTCATCACGTAGCTATATTCTGAATATAATCTCACATTATGTATGGCTTGTCTATAAGGAAAGAGAGGACACTAATCAGCACACATAAGTTTCTCATCATTCAATTAGTAAGTTTTTCTTTTTTCTTTTTTTGAGGAAGATTAGCCCTGAACTAACATCTGCTACCAATCCTCCTCTTTTTGCTGAGGAAGACTAGCCCTGAGCTAACATCTGTGCCCATCTTCCTCTACTTTATATGTGGGACGCCTGCCACAGCATGGCTTGCCAAGCGGTGCCATGTCTGCACCCGGGGTCCAAACCCGTGAACCCCGGGCCGCCGTAGCGGAACATGCACACTTAACCACTGCGCCACTGGGCCAGCCCTAATAAATATTTTTAAGTGCTCAAATTTTGTCATTTGCCAGACTTGTGAGTTTGGTTAGTGTGATTCAGTGTCCCTAATGCTGGTCAGTATCTGAACCTAAATTTATGACCAGGCCAAGGACTGTAGTCCTGTCTTGAGAGGGCCCACTGAGCTGGGTTAAGTTACTTGGGTGTAAGCAAACCCGCATGTAAGAAACATTTCTCCCAATACATCATCAAATTCTCCAGTGATAGCTCTATTAAAACGTGTGCCTGTTTATCTTAAGAACTGGGAAACTTAATTTCTCAGTCTAATATCTACGGTCAGCTTAAAAAAGGTAATTTGATACACACTCTCGAAATCCTTAATCGCATCTTTTCACATAAGGTGCTATTTGCTCTTTTACCATTTAAGGTGATATTCACAGGATCCAGTGATTAGGATGTGGCTATATCTTTTTGGGAGCCATCATTCAACCCACAACAGGGGATCTGTAAAGAATTTTAAAATAATAGTAAAACTGACTAAATGCCAGTCTACTTTTTATTTTTACCACGTGCAGGCAATTTTAAACAATGTCAGTGATAAAATACTCCCCACGGTGGTAGAGCATTCCCAACCCCAGCTCCCCCACCTCAGTGTGCCGCTAACGAATACTCCAATAAGAGCCACTCAGCCTGCCTTAACTTTTCAGGACCAATTACTGCTTAAAACAATTTGGTGGTCCATCAGTGGCCTGCCACACCCCTAATCTTGGTATGACTGATTCCTCATCTTTCAGGAATCCATTTAAATAAATATCACTTACTCAAGGAAGATTTCCCTTAATACCCTATCTAGACTCGAAGTGTCACCTCCCACTTATTTCCTAGTTTTGTTTGTTTCTTTCACAGCACTTGCCACACTTTGCAGTTATTTTATTTCCAGGTTAATTTTCTTCCATCTTCCTTAATAGTGTGTAAGCTCCAAGTCTTGTCTGTGTTGTTCTCTGAGTTATTCCCGGAGCCTAGCACAATGCCTAGCACACGGTAGATGCTCGATATGTGTGTAGTGTCATTGCACTCTCTTCTTCTTGTGTGGTACCAGTAAAGTGCTTTTGCTCAGCATTGGACAGATTCTTCTTTCTTCATCTCATGTCCGTTACCCAAAAGAAATAGCCACTTGTTGTCTAAGACTGGTGGCAAACAGAACCATTTATCTCCATCATTCAGAAACAGCTGCAGCGTCATGGATCTTAGTAGAGTTTTCTCCTCTTCCAAACTTCAACTCAGGCATGATGAAGAATGTTTTATTCTGAAAATTCACAGAGATATCATGAGACTGAATCATAAAATGAAATATAAATGCAGTGTTAACATTATGAAGGAGGACCTATAGGTTTTGCCCAGGTGCTACACGAGAAATGACAAGAATTCAGTCAGTACCCCAAACTTATCAAGTTCCAAAGATAAATCACCACTCTTCTCTCCAAAACACATGCTTCTCTTAATTTCCTTCAGTATTTCTTTTAGTAGCACAACTATTCACCTGGCTGGTTCTCCGGGTTCATCTTCGGCTTTCTTTCCTTCTCTCTTTACACCGTCTTCCTGGGAGATCCCGCGCATCTCGAAGGCTAAAATACCATCCCCAGAGTGTTACTCCTAATGTCTGTCCCCAGTCCTCTCCTCCGAGCTCCAAACTCCCCACTGCCTACTTGTTGTATCTTCTTAGACATGTCACATGCATTTTGAATTTATCAAGTCCCAAAGCAAATCCTTTTTCCTCCAAAGCCTTTTCTCTCTGATCTTCTCCATCTGTAATGACACTACCATTCACCAGGAGCTTAATCCAGAAACCTGGGAGTCTTCTTTGACTCCTCTCTCTCTCTCATCCCACACAGTTACTTCATTCCCAAGTCCTATCAGCTCCCCCTACAAATACATTTGAATTGCGTTGACTTCTTTCCATTTCCACCCCCTCCTAGTCTAAGCTGCTGGTCTGCTTCCATTCTTACTTTCCTAACCATTCCCCCACAAAATAGGTGGAATAATCTTAAAATATAAATCCAAGCATGGCGTTCCTCTCCAAACTCATTTTATGTTACTCTCCCCTCAGCCGTTGTGTTACAACCATTCGTTGTGTCTTTCCCTTCTTTGCACAAGTCAAGAAACAGCACATTCTGTTGCTTCTGCTGTAATGTTTCTCCTCCAGCTCTTCCCAAAGTAGGTTCCTTCTCATCCTAAAACTTAATGTAAATATCACTTCAAAGACTCTGTTCCTTTCTGTCCTATATAAGGAGATCTCTCCTCTCTGACTCTTATTTGCATTTGTTGTATCATATATGTTTCCTTCATAGCACCTTACCCCAATTAATGTATTTGATTAGTCTTCCCCACTAGATTTGAAGTTACATGAGGGCAGAAACTGTGTCTTGTTTACTGATATATATCTACTCGTAGTGCAGTGTCTGGCACGTGGCAGGTGCTTAACCAGTTGTAGAACAAATTAAGGTGCCCTATTCTGTTTTGGCCTATGGGTTGCAAGTGTGATGCATTTGCACAACATTGTGCAGAAGGGAAAAATTCTTATTCCTCCGTTTCCTGTCCGTTACTTAAAAAACAAAGTCACATAGAGAGCCATTTATCTCCATAGTGCAGAAACAGCTGCAGTGTCACGGATCTTAGTAAGGACAATATTTTTTCCCACGACTAGGGAAATTTCATACTGAATCTTACAGGAATTTCATAAAGAAATTGAATCATAAAATACAAGAAGGATTAATAGTATAAAGGGGTAGAACCTGGAGAGTTTTGCCTGAGGCAACAAGATATTTTCTTTAAGCTGCTGAGATAACCATACAGATGTTTCTTTTTGCACACTTTCAAATCATCTCACAAAGATAGGCAACATCTGCTGTCTATGCTGGCCAGAAGTACAAAAGTTGTTTATTCAGGCATGATTCACCCACCCAGAGGCCTTCATTTACATGAAGACGAGAGGCAGACTAATTTCGGATAAGCCTGGCATAGTAATTTGACCTAACAGAAAAGTGGGTCCACATTTACCACTCTCTTGGATCATACACCACATGACAGTGTCCCTTTTTGGCTACACTTCAGAACTGTTTTGCATACCCGCAACCAGGCCTCGTTTGCCATCCCTAAAGCAGACACCCTTTGAGCCAGCTTGAAAGTGCTCAAAGTTATAATAGTATTCAAACAATAACAAAAAGACTCCAGTTTCCCAGTGTCTATCTTTGAACAGTTCAAAGAGCTTCGACATTTATTTATTTCTGGTGCTTTCCCTGTCATGCTATGACGTAAGAAGATCTGAGATTAGAGAATCTGAAGTTCAAATAGTTTCTTCAAAGCCACAGTGAAATTACATGTCACCATCAGACTCCATTCTCCTGAGTCCCACTGGACTATGTAGCTTCCCAAGGGGTTTGAGACCCTTTATGAAAAATTTCAAAACTACATATAATTATGAGTCTTCAGCATTTTTTTCTAGCCCTCTTAACATAGAGAAAAAATATTATTTTGCGGTTTTTAAATAAAATGGCTTTGTGAGGACAGGCTTCCAAATTGCCTCATTCTAAATTCACATAGAAAAGATCAAAGAAATAAAAATAGAGGAAAAACCTTCTGCATGCCAGAAACCTTGAGGAATGTCTGCTAGTTAGAATGTAGAAGGGCTCAATTAGAAGGAATGGTCAGCTCAAGATTCCACTTCTGTAAAATATATTATCATCCCAATAAAATTCCGTGAGCCTCCCCTTACTCAGGAGTGAAGACAGGTGGAGAGATAATCGGGACATGCACTCAGACCCATTTCAATCGCTAACAGAACCCCCTAAAATTCCTACGTAAATATTAATCAAAGCTGGACATGAATAGACCTCTCTACGTTAAGATGAGCAAATGGAGAAAAACCAGAGGACTGTGAAAAGATGCCGCAGCTCAAAGGATGAAGTCTCTTTGGAAATCAGAAGAAAAGTGGGTGATATAGAGAGCAAATTCAGAAGAGCCCATTAACATAAATGTAAGCATTTATGTTCCCTGATGATGTATCCCCAACATCTAAAATAGTACCTAGCATAGAGTAGTTGCTCAAGAAAAATTTGTTGACTAAATTGACTGAATACATTAGGAATGTCAGAAGGGGGAAGAAGGGGGACGAGTGGTTAAGTTCATGCGCTCTGCTCGGTGGCCCAGGGTTTTGCCCGTTTGGATCCTGGGCGCGGACATGGCACCGCTCATCAAGCCATGCTGAGGCGGCGTCCCACATGCCACAAGCAGAGGCACTCACAACTAGAATATGCAACTATGTACTGGGGGGCTTTGGGGAGAAGAAGAAAAAATAGTAAGTAAAAAAAAAAGAAGGAGGAAACAGGGTAGGATTAGAAGCAATAATGAAATAACTTTCCTAAAACTTAAGGCTGCTGGCAAAATGAGTGAAAAGAAGCCAACATTCGGACTAGCCAGGTAACATTTTTTAATATTTCAAGGATTAGGAAAAAAGCCTTCCATAATCCAGGCAGGGAAAACAAGCAAGCAAACAGATTGCCTTCAAAGGAACTAAAGTCAAGCTGGCCTCAGAATTCTGTAACTGTAAGACACAAGTCGATAAAGCATATTCTACAGAATTCTGAGGGTTAATGTTTATACTTTAAGAATTCTACACTCAGCCAAGTTGTCACACGGTTGTGACGGCCTCAGAAATAAGTACACACATATAAAGGGCTCAAAAATGATACCACATAGGTTGTCTGTTCTGAAAGAAAAAAGTGCTCAAACATATACTGTTGAATGATAACCCAAGAATAAAGAAGAAAGTCTTGGCATAAGAGGACTTATGTGTAAAAGAACTTTATTTAAACGTCTAAAATAACTCTCATAGGGGCCAGCTTGGTGGCGCAGCAGTTGAGTGCACACGTTCTGCTTTGGCAGCCCAGGGTTCGCCGGTTTGGATCCCAGGTGCAGACATGGCACTGCTTGGCAAAGGCCATGCTGTGGTAGGCGTCCCACATATAAAGTAGAGGAAGATGGACATGGACGTTAGCTGAGGGCCAGTCTTTCTCAGCAAAAAAAAAAAAAAAAGAGGAGGATTGGCAGTAGTTAGCTCAGGGCTAATTTTCCTCAAAAAAAATAAAATAAAATAACTCTCATAAGAGAAAATATGTAATGTAAAAAAGGAAATTTATTTTTTCAGAAGGAATAATCAAGGCCAAAAAGGCCATATTGCATGAACAAAAACCAAGCTGAGAGGAGTAGGGGGGTAGGAGGTAAGGAACAAGGGGAAACGAAAGTATGGTAAATACCCCATCTCGCACAGGAGAAATCAAGAGCTATTATTTCATTGTGATATTGAAAATAAGGTGTTTTTCTTTAATTTAAAGTAAGCACTTTTTTATATAACTTCCAAAGCATTAAACAGGAATTAAAAAGCAATTAAAAAGCAAAGAATACGTAGTTCATAGAAAGAAAAAGAAAAAATTATGTAAAATGTTTTTTAAAAAGATTAAAAGGGGCTGGCCTGGTGGCGAAGCAGTTAAGTTCACGTGCTCTGCTTCGGCGGCCTGGGGTTCACTGGTTCAGATCCCAGGTGCGGACCTATGTGCCACTTATCAAGCCGTGCTGTGGTAGGTGTCCCACACAGAAAATAGAGGAAGATGGGCACAGATGTTAGCTCAGGGCCAATCTTCCTCAGCAAAAAAAAGAGGAGAATTGGTGGTGGATGTTAGCTCAGGGTTAATCTTCCTCAAAAAAAAAAAAAAGAATTGGATCTAGATTGGTATCTCAGATCTACTATTTACCAAGTAAGGACCTTAGGCAAACAAATTCATATTCTCAGCTTCAACTTACTCATCTGTAAAATGGGAATGATAATATCATCTTATAGAACCATTGAGAAGATTACTAGAGACAGTAATGTATAAAAAGGAAATCAAATCCCAGGTGCGGACATGGCACCACTTGGCAAGCCATGCTGTGGTAAGCGTCCCACATATAAAGTAGAGGAAGATGTGTGCGGATGTTAGCTCAGGGCCAGTTTTCCTCAGCAAACAGAGGAGGAGTGGCAGCAGATGTTAGCTCAGAGCTAATCTTCCTCAAAAAAAAAAAAAAAGGAAATCAAGGTATCTGGCATTCCTAGTAAACCATAACTATTATATATGTGTATGTATTAATTATATATACATTTCATTATATACATAATATATATTATACACGTATACATATGTATAATAACATATATTATACATATACAGTGTGTATATACAAATATACATTTTATATAACTTGTGTGCTTATATATGCCATATATAATATATTATGTATAATAAGGGTGTGTGTACCTACACACACATACACATAGAAATAGGCTTGAGAGAAAGTATACCACAGTGTTAACGATGGTTAGCTCTAGGTGGTGGAATTTTGAGTGATTTTTTTTTGTTTCCTTATGCTTTTTGTTTTTCCTTCATGCTTTTCTGCACTTTCCAAAATTTCTACAAAGAATATGCTTGCTTTTATAATTAGGAAAAAAGCTATTAATTAAAATTAAAATATATAGTAAAAAGTTTGTAGAATATCAATACAAACAAAAAGAATATATTATAACCATCCAAAAGCAATATCCATTCTTAGATACCTAAAATGCCCCAAATTGTCTATAAATGCAGCAGTGTCTTTCATATAGCTTGACTTCGGTTTTAGCAAAACAAAACAAATGTCTTTTCTTCTAAATGGTGAATGCCTTGGAGTTTCTCCAGAATAATATTGAATTATTCACATTGAATGGTGAATGCCTGGAGTTCCTCCAAAATAATATGAAGTCAAACTTTATTTCAGTAAAAACCAAAATTCTACAAATTGAATCAGTTCGGGTACATGTATCTGTTCCAAAAACCAAATCCAAATTTACGGAGACTAGGTCTGGCACTAGGAGATTAGATGTACTAGACAAACGCTGCTTGATGATGAGGGAGGTAGAGGATGATGAAACCCACCACCAATCATTAAAGTATTGTAGAAACATCCTTTCCACTCCAAGCTATCCTTTCCCAGAGTAATGGATGATAAACAACATTTCATTCATTCATTTATTCTTTCAATTAATATTTATTTAAGAGCCTGTTATGCACTGTGCTAGGCAGTGGATTTACAAATGGAGAACAAAATAGACAGGGTCTCTGCTTGCATAGGGCTGAGAGCCTAGTGGAAAAGACAAATACACACACAAATAGACATCTAATTGCAAATTGTGATGAGTGCTATGGAGGAAAGGACAGAATGCTATGAAAGAGAATTGGGGAAGGGGATGTTTTAGAGTAGGAGAAGGGAGTGGTCAGTCATGACCTCTTTGAGTAGGTGGCATTTTAGCCAGGACCCAAAAGATGAGTAAGAGTTAGGGGAAGGTTGGAGAAGAGTATTCCAGGAAGAGAAAATGGCATATGCAAAGGCCATAGGAAGAAAAAAGCTTGGAGCCTCGGGGTAATTGAAAAAAGACCAGTGCAGTCTCTTACGGAAAGGCATGTCTAGGCTCCGCTCTTCCTAATCCCGGTAAGAACAGGGCACAATGCAATGAAACACCAGCGCACAGGTGGCAGCAGCACAGGTCTACGCAGGTCTCTCACTCAGCTGTTTAACTTTATTGCCTGGCCTTGTTTCAGCATCTTTGAAATGAGAATTATAGATTTCCCTTTTGAACCTCTTGTGAAATTCATTACATTTAGTCTGCAAAATACTTGCCCTTTTTATGATGTCACATAAGCATATGTGTAATGTAATAACTGACAAAATGCGGCATTTCTTCTATTAAAATGCCCATTCTAAGGCAAATGAGTAGGAGCTCTGCACCAGCTTAGGAAAGGCGAAAAGAGGGAACTGTACTCACTCATTTGCAATTGTCATTCAATTTCAGAAGGCTAACTACGATGAGGAGCTGGGTCATCTATTTTTGTGAAGGTAAGCTGTTACTTGCAGGAAATGGTCTATTTTCTCAAGGGAGATCCAGCGGCCTGGCCTGAGAGTTTCACTGTGATGTTTCTAGATCTCTACTGCTTTTATTCAAATATACTGCTCTGAGCCATGTGGTGTTTAGATAAGCATCAGAATTAAAGTGACTAGAATACATCCGGGGTCTCACCCCTACCCCTACCCTGCACTGGCCCTAATCCCCATGTGCCAGGCACAATGCTGAACACTTGCCACAATAATCCCGTTAAACTCTGCTATAACAACCTTATGAGATACCATAAATTCTCATTGTTTACGGTAGTTGTATTCTATAAAGTGACCCCAAACACTGGATTAGTGAATAATAAACCATTGCTCCTAAGGGAAATACAGGGTTATGTTCCTGCGAGCCTCTGGTCACAATATTTTTATCAACTGATCAATATACACCCTTGTTTTATATGTGTTTCTGTTTAAACACACCATATCTAATATATATTGTTGATTCTTTAACATTGAACTCGTGGCCAACAGCACTATAACTCACGCCTGAATGAAGCTTAGCTAACAAGTGTATTTCCTCCATCTCTTTTCTCCGTGGTAACCTTGCACTTAGGAACAGTAGACGTCACCTCAGCAATATGCTTGGGGACCATTTTAAATAGTGAAATCACCAACAGAAGACACAAAAATGCAAAAAGCATGGCACTAAACAGACCACAAAAAGGACACTTATTTGGGGTATGAGAGCTGAAACAAGAAGGCAGAGTGTTGCTTTGTTCAGCTTCAGCTGGGAACGTGCAAGCTGGGCAACTTAAATTTTTCACTGCTCTGAACATGTCCACAAACTAGCACAAAAGTACCACAAGTATCGATTTGGGGATTACAAAGAAATTTTAGCAAGCAGGCAAATTCACAAATACAGAATGTAAATAATGAGACTCGACTGTAGGTTTATGATTTTCATTATTCAGATGAGGAAATTGAAGATCAGAGAGGTTAAGTAACTTCCCCAAGGTCATTCTGATACGAAGTGGTAGAGAAGGGATTCAAACAGAGTTCTGCTCAACTCCAAAACCAAATGTGCTTAATCACTATTATCTACTGAAGTCCACTAATAGGAAACTAGTTAAACAAATCATAATACTAACATTCTGCAGAAAGTTACGTAAGGCAATACACAGGTGATTCTTTACTATCACATTCCTATTCTTTGTTAAGAGTTAACAAATGAGGTCTTAGGTGCTACACAAGGACATTTCTATTCATTTTATCACTTGAGTCTTACAATTACCCTAAGAGGTAGGTGCTACCCAAATCCCTATTTGATGGATTAGAAAATTGAGGCCCAGAGAAGTTATGTAACTTGTTTAACATCACACAGCAAATGAGAAAAGCCCGGTCTCAAACTTTTAACCACCATATTATTCTAAATCAAAGAATAGGCATGTGACCAAAACAGCAACAAAAGGACAGAAATTTAACATTGAGAAAAATCTGATAAAACAACTGAAGATTTTTAAAAATACGGCAGAAATACTACGTCTTTTCAAGCTCTTATAGTGTATGACGAAGAAGGGAGGGTAAGAAACGGATGTGCTCAGTCAATGAGAATCTACTCAGTATGCAGTCAAAGATTTTCACAAAATTTTTATTTTTGACCCTTACATTAAATGTTGCTGCTAGATAAAGGGATGATAAAGAGTAAGCAATAGCATATATCATTGGTATTGTGCTACAGAATAGAATGTTCCATATAAATCTTTGAGGAAAATTTTGAAATCTATCAAGCAAAACAGTCCAGATTGTGGGAGGCATCAAGTCAAAGGCTTATACTTCAGCCAGTGCAACACCATTAAGTTTCTAGAAACATCCTATCAAGCTTCAAGTGTGAGTTAAGTGTTCAGCTCACTGTCTTCTTCCAGGAGCTCAAACTCTGTCCAAGTTTGTAGAAATAGGGTATATGTTAGTTTATCTAGGCAGAGGGCCATTTCTCTCAAGGGAACTAGATCTATCTCAGAAAATCTGTGGACCAAAAATTTTTCCTGGCTGTCTTCTCAATTAGGCTGCTTTTGGTTGCAAGAAACAGAAAACTCCAGCTCAAATTATTTAAGTAAGGAAAATTTATCCTCTCATATTATGGTCAGGAGATAGGGTGGTTACTAGATGGTTAATTTAGCAGCAAATGACATTATAATGAATATAAGGGTCTTTTTCTATCTTTTTCTTTTTTAAATTGTGGGACTCATCAGCATTTTATTTTATTTTTGAGGAAGATTAGCTCTGAGCTAACATCTGCCACCAATCCTCCTCTTTTTGCTGAGGAAGACTGGCCCTGAGCTAACATCCATGCCCATCTCCCTCTATTTTATACGTGGGATGCCTACCACAGCATGGCTTGACAAGCAGTGTGTAGGTCCACACCCAGGATCCGAACTGGCGAATCCCGGGCCGAGAAGCAGAATGTGCAAACTTAATGGCTGCGCCACTAGGCCGGCCCCCTTTGTCTATCTTTCTGCTCTGTCATCTTCAGTGTGCTGGCTTTCATCCTTAGGCTAATCTCATGGTTGCAAGATGGCTGCTGCCATTCCAGGGTGTCACATGTAGGCATGACCACATCAAGAGGAACCATTCACTCTGTGAGTGTCTTATTATTAGAGAGGAAAAATCTTTCCCCAAAGGGCGCCCCTCACCCCAGCAGACCTGTTTCCTGTATCGTTATCTAGAATCATATCACATGCCCATGCCTAAACCATGATTGGCTTAGACCAATAAAAATTCACCTCCTGGAGATAAGAAGCACCCAGATATCCATATCTTAGTAAAATTGGAGTTCTGGTAGCAAGAAAGAATGGGAGAAGGAGACAATGGTTGCGTAGGTAACAAACCGAGTCTACCGCACTGCTAAATCGTGATTATTTGATGTCGTCATGTCCAGAGGCTAGAGTCAGAAAATATACTGCATGGATACTAATATCCTGTACACATAATAGATGTCATTGATTGATAATGGAGCTCTTTAATGAGTCACTTGGTCAACATCATAAGTTTACTTTTCTGGGGGCAAGAATAATACAAATAACTCCTTCCCCACCGTGATCTACTTGGGTGAAAGTGATGCCCCATTATCTACAAGTACTTTAGAATGTAATTCCTACAAATGTGGAATTCTCCTACATAGTCACAAAACAACCATCAAAACTGACACATGACTACTACCTAATACTCGAATCTATTCGAGTTTCACCCATCGTCCCAATAAAGTCCTTTGTAGCTGTAGGGTTCAATCCAAGACCATATTTTGCATTGAGTTGGGACCCTCGATCTGGAATAGTAGCTCCTTAATCTTCCATGACTTGCAATATCTTACACTTTTGAAGATTACAGGCTAATTCTTTTGTAGAATATCCTTCAAGTTGGGTTTGTCTGATGTTTCCTAACGTTTATATTCAGGTGATCCATTTTTGGCAGTTATCCCTATTGTGAGGTAATTCTTACCTTGGGTTTCAGATAATTTTGAATATACTGTCTGTAACCTGCAAGCTGGTTTTGTTTGATTGTTTGTTTATTCAAGCCATTCTATATCTTACTTAATCCCTACATTTATCACTTATTTATATGCCAGAATGCTACCTAAGGCAGCAGCTGGGCATTTCTGCTTGGATCTGGCTTAGTAGTGCTCCTCTGATCCTAAGATCCTGCTTCTGAAATGACCATCACCATCCAATGCTTCCCAGATGAGTGGCTGGATCTGGACGGCAAAAAGAGAAAAGAAAAAGCAGGCGAGAAGAAGTGGTCCAAAATCTTCAAGATAAACGGCAAGGACGACATCTGCCTAGGAAATGACTTCTTTAAAGGCCATGCAAAGGATAAAAGGAGGAACAGTGGAAAGAGCAGCATCCAATTGCTATGGCAACTGGAATTTTGCAAATAAATACTTCACCATAGCTTGTTTCTCAAACAAACTGGCCTATTCTTTCTATTATTTTGTTCTCCTTCGTTTCCTCATCCTCCCTTCATTGGTGGACACCCCTTCCTATCATACCTTGGAATGAAAGGAAAAGTAGTCCCTTTGAGCCTTTTTATCCCTCCCAAATAAAATTTCTCAGTGCATTGATTGTTCACACACTGAGACAGGAAGTGTCCCTATTATGTATTAGGAACTCTGTCCCTTCTTGAGTGGCATCATACCCAGTTCCTGGGAGGTATGGTAAGCCAGGAACCTCCCCCAAGTCCTGACAGTCAAAACAATAAAAGTCTACCAATGACTTGTGAGTCATCAGATTTCTCTGAGTTTCCCTTTCCCAGGGTGCATGAGGGAAATGCCGCTGTAAATTATAGGAAATGTGGGCAAGATTTGGGTCATTTGTATTCATATTCAACTGACCCAGTTCGGACCCAGTCTCCCTTTCCAACCTAAGCTCTCACTAGTCTCCTGTGCTTTAGCCAAACACGTCTACTTGTTCCTGGCACACACACTTCTGTGCCTGGGCTCTTGCCATTCTCTCTGCCTGGAATGCCCTCTCCCCTTCTCTCCATTTCCTCCTTCTATTTTATCAAACTCTCATCTGTCTTCTTACATGTCTCAAATCAAATAGTACCTCTTCCACAAAGCCTTCACTGATTTCCACAGCTGGTAGAGTTCTTGTTTTTCTTATTTGGGTTCTTTTCTGGTATTTGTAGTTGTTCATGTGCGTCTTTCATTCCCTTTCATCCCCAGAAGGGATTAAACTCCTTAAGAGCAGAGACCGTTATGTTCTCCTTGATTCCACATAGCATTCTAAACTATGAATGGCCTTTTTACTTATATGTAGCCCTCCTTAACCAACCCTTGACTTATAAACCCTTTGAGACCAACGGCCATGTCTTGTTTGGTTCCTAATTAGCTCCTATTACACACCCAGGACCTAGCCCATTGCTTGGCACATAGCTGGTGCTCAAGAAATATTGGTTGAAGGAATGAATAAAAGTAGATGCTTTGTTGGAAATGGATTAGATTAATTTGTAAAATAAAACTTCAAATTAGTTGGAAAAGTATATAGAGTAGTTACAGGTACATAGAATTTATTCATTCACTAATCAGCTGTGAACAAGGCAAATGAAAATCTTGGCCTCATGGAGCTTACGTTTTAGTAGGACGTGCAAAGAATTAACAGACGAACAAACAAATAAATAAATAAGGTAAATTCAAAGTGTGAATTTCAGTCCCATGAAGGAAATAAGGCAATGAAATAGAGCCACTTTCAATAGGGCATTGTTCAAGGTATTAGTTGTAGAATTTCTCAACCCCTATTGTTGTTTTGGAGTGAATAAATCTTTCCTGCAGGGGGCTGTCCTGTGCACTGTAGGATGTTTAGTAGCATCCCTGGCTTCTACCCACTGGATGCCAGTAACATATAACTCCTCTAGTTGTGACAATCAAAAATGTCTCTAGACATTACCACATCTCTAGGGGACAAAATCACCCCCAGTTGAGAACTGCTGTGTTAATTCCTCTTTGAGTTGTGACATGAGCTGAGACCTGAAAGACAAGACAAAAACAAACCTTCAAAACCAGTGAAGTGAGGCGGGCCCAGTGGCCTCATCATTAAGTTCGCACACTCTGCTTCGGTGGCCCGGGGTTTCGCCAGTTCGAACACTGGGTGCGGATATGGCACCACTCGTCAGGCCATGCTGAGGTGGTGTCCCACATGTCACAACTAGAAGGACCCACAGCTAAAATATACAACTATGTACTGGGGGGATTTGGGGAGAAAAAGCAGGAAAAAAAAAAAAGAAGATTGGCAACAATTGTTAGCTCAGGTGCCAATCTTTAAAAAACGAAAAACAAAAAAAAACTAGTGAAGAGTATTCCAAATAGGAAAGTAGACTACAGCACCAAAAAAATAACAAAACAAAAAATACTATAGTGGTCAAAGATAACGAATGAGGAGGGGAATAATATATGATGAGACTGGAGGGGGAGGCAAGGACACAATCATGTAGTTGTCTGAAGTTGTGTAAGGAAGCTTAGGTTTCATTTTAAAGCAATGGAGAATGGAGGCCATGAGGATTTTAAGAAGAGATGTAACATGATCTGACTCATGTTTCTGGAGATCGCTCTGACTGTAATGTGGCAAATGGCTTGGGCAAGAGTAGAAGCAAGGAGACCAATGAATAGGCTATTGGAACGATACAGGTGAATGATGCCGAGGCTTTAGTGTGGGGTAATAGCAGTGGTGACGGAGATAAGTGAACAGATTCACGATGTCCAAGAAGTATATGACAAGTACCACCGCATAAAATTAAATACTACCAGCTCAGAGCGGGACAAATCTGCAGTGGTAAACTAGGCTCCTTGCTCCGCCTCTCATAGGTCTGCATGGCCTATTGTCTCCATTGTCTCTGCAGACGAGCCTCTGTGCATCCATCGAACTTCAGCCTGCACGTGGTTTTGGTTTACCATGGCCTAGCCTCTATAGTACCTTTTCGTTCAAGCTTCTACCATTTACTACTTACCTCATTCTCTCAGCTCCTCAATTCTAAACTCCTGAGAAAGGGAATCTGACTGGTCTAGTGTACTTTAGGTCACCTTGTCTTCTAGGGAACATGGGAAGGACAAGTTCACTTAAAGCGGGGTATAATATCTGTGCCAATCTTCCTCCACTTTTTTTTTTTTCCTAAAGATTGGCACCTGAGCTAACACCTGTTGCCAATCTTTTTTTTTCTGCTTTATCTCCGCAAATCCCCCCTGGTAGATAGTTGCATACCTTAGTTGCAGGTCCTTCTAGTTGTGGCATGTGGGACGCCACCTCAACGTGGCCTGATGAGCGGTGCCATGTCTGCGCCCGGGATCCGAACCAGCGAAACCCTAGGCTGCCGCAGCGGAGCATGTGAACTTAACCACTTGGCATTGGGGCCGGCCCCTTCCTCCACTTTTTATGTGGATCGCTGCCACAACATGGCTGACGAGTGGTGTAGGTCTGTGCCCAGGATACGAACCTGTGAACCTGGGCCACCGAAGTAGAGTGCACCAAGCTTAACCACCACACCACGAGGCCGGCCCCTCCAAAAAATTTTTTTATTGTGGTAATACACATAACACAAAATATGCTGTTAAAACCATTTTTAGGTGTGAAATTCAGTGGAATTAAGCACATTCACAATGTTGTGCAAATATCACCAATATCCATTTCCAGAACTTTCTCATCCCAAACTGAAAATCTGTACCCATTAAACAATAACTCCTCCTTCTTCCCTTCCCCCAGCTTCCAGTAACCTCTGTTATACTTTCTGTCTCTATGTATTTACCTTCCCTAGGCACTTCATATAAGTGAAATCATACAGTATTTGTCCTTTTGTGACTGGCTTATTTCATTTAGCATAACGTCTTCAAGTTCATCAATGTTGTAGCATGTGTCAGAATTTCATTCTTTTTTTTTTTTTTAGGAAGATTAGCCCTGAGCTAACATCTGCTGCCAATCCTCCTCTTTTTGCTGAGGAAGACTGGCCCTGAGCTAACATCCATGCCCATCTTCCTCTACTTTATATGTGGGACGCCTACCACAGCATGGCTTGCCAAGCGGTGCCATGTCCGCACCCGGGATTCAGGCCAGCAAATCCTGGTCCACCAAAGCGGAATGTATGCGCTTAACTGCTGTGCCACCTGGCGGTCCCATGCGTTTCTTTATGTTCAACATATGAGTGAAATCATCTGGTGTTTGTCTTTCTCAGTCTGGCTTATTTTGCTTAGCGTAATTCCCTCCAGGTCCATCCATGTTGTTGCAAATGGGATGATTTTGTCTTTTTTATGTCTGAGTAGTATTCCATTGTATATACATACCACATCTTCCTTATCCAATCATTAGTCAGTGGGCACTTGGATTACTTCCATGTCTTGGCTATTGTGAATAGTGCTGCAATGAACATAGGGGTACATATGTTACTATGGATTGTTGACTTCAAGTTGTTTGGGTAGATACTCAGTAGTGGGATAGCTGGGTCATGTGGTAGGTCTATTGTTAGTTTTTTGAGGAATCTCCATCCTGTTTTCCATAGTGGCTGCACCATTTTGCATTCCCACCAGCAGTGTGTGAGGGTTCTCTTCTCTCCACACCCTCTCCGACATTTGTTATTTTTAGTCTTAGTGATTATAGCCATTTTAACAGGCGTAAGGTGGTATCTTACTGTAGTTTTGATTTGCATTTCCCTGATGATTAGTGATGTTGAACATCTTTTCATGTGGTTATTGGCCATCTGTATATCTTCTTTGGAAAAATGTCTGTTTGTATCCTCTGCCCATTTTTTGATCAGGCTGTTTTTTGTTGTTCAGTTGTGTGAGTTCCTTATGTATTATGGAGATTAACCTCTTATCAGATATATGATTTGCAAATATTTTCTCCCAATTGGTGAGTTGTCTTTTTGTTTTGATCCTAGTTTCTTTTGCCTTGCAGAAGCTCTTTAGTCTGATGAACTCCCACTTGTTTTTCTTTTGTTTCCCTTGTCTGAGAAGACATGGCATTCAAAAAGATCCTTTTAAGTTCAATGTCAAAGAGTGTACTACCTATATTCTCTTCCAGTTTTATGGTTTCAGGACTTCTCTATCTTTGATCCATTTTGAGTTTATTTTTGTGTATGGCGTGAGATAATGGTCTACTTTCATTCTTTTGCATGTGGCTGTCCAGTTTTCCCAACCCCATTTATTGAAGAGACTGTCTTTTCTCCATTGTATGTTCTTGGCACCCTTGTCGAAGATCAGCTGTCCGTAGATGTGCAGTTTTTTTCTGGGCTTTCAGTGCTGTTCCATTGATCTGTGTGTCTGTTTTTAAACTAGTACCAAGCTGTTTTGATCACTATGGCTTTGTAGCACATTTTGAAGTCAGCGATGGTGATGCCTCCAGCTCTGTTCTTTTTTCTCAGGATTGCTTTAGCAATTCTGGGTCTTTGGTTGCCCCATATGAATTTTAAGATTCTTTGTTCGATTCCTGTGAGGAATGTCATTGGGATTTTGATTGGGATTGCACTGAATGTGTAGATTGCTTTGGATAGTATGGACATTTTAACTATGTTTATTCTTCCAATCCACGTGCATGGAATCCCTTTACATCTCTTTATGTCGTTATCTATTTCTTTCCATAATGTCTTATAGTTTTCATTGTATAAGTCTTTCACCTCATTAGTTAAATTTATTCCTAGGTACTTCACTCTTTTTGTTGTGATTGTAAATGGAATTGTATTCTTGAGTTCTCTTTCTGTAAGTTCGTTATTAGAGTACAGAAATGAAACTGATTGTTGTAAGTTGATTTTGTACCCCACAACTTTACTGTAGTTGTTAATTATTTCTAATAGTTTTCTGATGGATTCTTTAGGGTTTTCTATATATAAGATCATGCCATTTGCAAACAGTGAGAGTTTCACTTCTTCACTCCCTGTTTGGATTCCTTTTATTCCTTTCTCTTGCCTAATTGCTCTGGCCAAAACCTCCAGTACTATGTTGAATAAGAGTGGTGAGAGTGGGCATCCTTGTCTTGTTCCTGTTCTCACAGGGATGGCATTCAATTTTTCCCCATTGATTACCATCTTGGCTGTGGCCTTGTCATATATAGCCTTTATTATGTTGAGGTACTTTCCTTCTATCCCCATTTTTTTAAGAGTTTTTATCATAGATGGCTGTTGGATCTTGTCAAATTCTTTCTCTTCCTCTTTTGAGATGATCATGTGGTTTTCATTCCTCACTTTGTTAAGGTGGTATATCACGTTGATTGATTTGTGGATGTTGAACCATCCCTGTGTCCCTGGTGTAAATCCCACTTGATCATGATGAATGATCTTTTTGATGTATTGCTGTATTCAGGTTGCCATTATTTTGTTGAGGATTTTTCATCTATGTTCATCAGTGATATTGGCCTGTAATTCTCCTTTTTTGTGTTCTCCTTGTCATTCTTTTGTATCAGAGTGACGTTGGCCTCGTAGAATGTGTTAGGAAGCGTTCTGTCTTCCCTAATTTTTTGGAATAGCTTGAGAAGGATAGGTATTAAATCCTCTCTGAAAGTTTGGTTGAATTCCCAAGGAAAACCATCTGGTCCTGGGCTTTTATTCTTGGGGATGCTTTTGATTAATGTTTCAATCTCTTTACCTGTGATTGGTCTATTCACATTCTCTATTTCTTCTTGATTCAACTTTGGGAAGTTGTAAGAGTCTAAGAATTTATCCATTTCCTCTAGATTGTCCATTTTGTTGGCACATAGTTTTTCACAGTATTCTCTTATAGTCTGTTGTGTTTCTGTGGTATCCGTTATTTGTCATCTTTCATTTCTAATTTTATTTATTGAGCTTTCTCTCTTTTTTTCTTTGTAAGTCTGGCTAGGAGTTGGTCAATTTTATTTATCTTCTCAAAGAACCAGCTCTTTGTTTCTTGATCCTTTCTACTGCCTTTTTTGTTTCAATAGCTTTTATTTCTGCTCTGATTTTTATTATTTCTCTCCTTCTGCTAACCTTGGGCTTTGTTTGTTCTTCCTTTTGTAATTCAGTTAGATGTAGTTTGAGATTGCTTATTTGGGATTTTTCTTGTTTGTTAAGGTGTGCCTGTATTGCAATGAATTTCCCTCTTAATACAGCTTTTGCTGCATCCCATATGAGTTGGTATGATATGTTTTCATTTTCATTTGTCTCCAGATATTTTTTTATTTCTCCTTTAATTTCTTCAATGATCCATTGCTTGTTCAATAGCATGTTCTTTAGTCCCCACATTTTTTTCCCTTTCTCAGCTTTTTTCTTGTGATTAATTTCTAGCTTTATAGCATTGTGATTGGAAAAGATGCTTGTTATTATTTCAATCTTCTTAAGTTTATTGGGGCTTGCCTTGTTTCCCGACATATGGTCTATCCTTGAGAATGTTCTGTGTGCACTTGAGAAAAATGTGTATTCTGCTGTTTTTGGATGGTGTGTTCTCGATATACGTCTATTAAGTACAGCTGGTCTAGCTTTTCATTTAATTCACTGTTTCCTTGTTGATTTTCTGTCTGGATGATCTGTCCACTGATGTGAGTGGAGAGTTGAAGTCCCCTACTATTATTGTTTTATTATTAATATCTCCTTTTAGGTTTGTCAATAGTTGCTTTATGTACTTTGGTGCTCCTGTGTTGGGTGCATAGATATTTACAAGTGATATTTCTTATTGATGTAATGTCCCTTTGATCATTATAAACTGCCCTTCTTTGTCTGTCTTTACCTGTCTTATCTTGAAGTCTACTTTGTCTGATATAAGTATGGCAACACCTGCTTTCTTTTGTTTGCCATTGGCTTGGAGTATCTTCTTCCATCCCTTCACTCTGAGCCTGTGTTTGTCATTGGAGCTGAGATGTGTTTCCTGGAGGTAGCGTATTGTTGGGTTTTGTTCTTCAATCCATGTCACCACACTGTGTCTTTTTATTGGAGAATTCAATCTATTTACATTTAGGGTGATTATCAATATATGAGGGCTCAATGCTGCCATTTTATCGCTCATTTTCTGTTTCTCCTGCATTTCCTTTGTTTCTCGTCCTGTGTATTTTGGCCAACCAGTCGAGTTATGTAGTTTTTTATGTTGTGTTTCTTTGTTTTCTCATTATTCAGTATTTGTGTCTCTGTTCTGCTTTTTTGTTTAGTGGTTACCATGAGGTTTGTATTCAAAATCTCGTGGATAAGATAGTCTCTTTTTTGATGGCCTCTTATTTCCTTAGACTAAACCGATTCAGTCCCTTTCCTCTTCCCCTCCTAAGTTGTTTTTCTCACATTTTATTCCACCTTGTGTTATGAGTTTGTGGTTAAAATGACAGGATTACCTTTGTTTTTGGTGTTTTCTTTCCCTTTGTCTTTAATGCTATACTTGAGTATTTGCTATCTTGATCTGATTCTGTCTACCTATTTATCTCCTTACTCTGTTCTTTGTAACCCCTTTCTCCCTTTTTTTTTTTTTCAGGTATGAGGGCCTTCTTGAGGATTTCTTGTGGGGGAAGGGTCTCATGGCTATGAACTCCCTTAGCTTATGTTTGTCTGGTAAAGTTTTTATTTCTCCATCATAACTGAAGGATATTTTCACTGGGTAGAGCATTCTTGGCTGAAGGTTTTTGTTCTTCAAAGATGTGAATATGTCGTTCCAGTCTCTCCTAGCCTGTAAGTTTTCTGCAGAGAAATCCACTGAAAGCCTGATAGGGGTTCCTTTGTAGGTTATTTTCTTCTGCCTTGCTGCCCTTAATATTCTTTCTTTGTCATTCACTTTTGCCAGTTTCACTACTATATGCCTTGCGGTAGGTCTTTTTACATTGACGTATTTAGGAGATCTGGTAGCTTCTTCCATATGGATTTCCATTTCCTTACCTAGGTTTGGGCAGTTCTCTGCTATTATTTCTTTGAAGAAGCTTTCTGCTCCATTGTCCTTCTCGTCTCCCTCTGAAATACCTATAATTCTTATGTTGCATTTCCTAATTGAGTTGCCTATTTCTCAGAGATGTTCTTCATTTCTTTTTAGTCTTAGTTCTCTCTCCTCCTCTATCTGGAGCATTTCAACATGTCTATTTTCGATTATGCTGATATGCTCCTCTATGATGTCCGCTCAAGCATGCAGGGAATCCATATTTTGTTTTATTTCTTTCATTGTGTCTTTCATCTCTAATATTTCTGATTGATTCTTCCTTATAGTTTCAATCTCTTTTGTGAAGTAGCTCCTAAACTCATTGAATTGTTTTTCTACATTCTCTTTTAACTCATTAAGATTTTTATGATAGCTATTTTGAATTCTTTGTCATTTACAGTACATATTTCTGTGTCCTCAGGACTGATTTCTGGGTATTTGTCATTTTTCTCTCTTGTCTGGAGATCTAATATAATGTTTGATATTGCTATAGCGAGTGGCTCTTTTTTCGCATCGTTGTGTTATTTGGTCACAGTTACTGCCTATCGCCACTGGGTGGGGGTCAAGAGCCATGTATTTTGAGCCCTCTGTCTTCTGCAAGATCCCAGGCAGTGGAGCCAGGCTGGGCAGGTGGGGGGAGGGGCACTCTCCTGCATGCTCTCGGGGGTATTCTCACCCTGCTCTCACTATCTGCTCTCCTTGGTTGCTGGCTTGATAAGGTCAACACCCCCCCCACCCCCCACCACCACCACCAAGAAAGCTTTCACCCTGGTACAGGGCTTCCCTTTAGGCTGCAAGGGCCCACCAGGGATCCTTGATATTCCCATGGAGGAGCATCCCCTCCCCTGTTCCTTCCCTCTTGGAGGCCTTCCACAGTCCTGGATTGCAGTCTTTAGGGGAGGGAGTTAAGTTCTCTCTTACCTGGTTCCAGCTTCTCCGAGGGGGCCTCCAGCCTCTCTGCCCTCTGTTGTATGGCTGCATGGGTCTCTCCAACGTTTTTTGTGTTATTTTTGGATGTCCTCTATTGGACTATGAATGTCCTTTTTGTTGTATGTTGGAGGGGAGAGATTACTGGGGAAGCTCACTCCACCATGATACTGACATAAACTCTCCTATAAGTTTCTTTTCTTTTTTTTTTTAAAGATTTTATTTTTCCTTTTTCTCCCCAAAGCCCCCTGGTACATAGTTGTGTATTTTTAGTTGTGGGTCTTTCTAGTTATGGCATGTGGGATGCTGCCTCAGCACGGCTTGATGAGTGGTGCCATGTCTGCAGCCAGGATTTGAACCGGCGAAACCCTGGGCTGCTGAAGCAGAGCACACAAACTTAACCACTCGGCCACAGGGCCGACCCTGTTCCTACAAGTTTCTTGATGGCACGTACTGCTATATACATTTAAAACTAGTATTCTATGAGCACCTAGCACATTGGCCTTTACATAGTAAATGCTCAATCAATTGTCATTTATTAGCAGTTCCTGTTTTTATAGCAGACTGTCATGAATCAGTCTAAACTCATATAAACAATAGTACATCACATTCCTAACCAAGTATTTGATATTAAATAAATTTTAAAACATTTGACTACATATTATGATAGGAAAGATGAAGTTGTAAAGTTTAAAATAATTTTTCAAGATATAGTTGTGCTACATAGCTTATAAAATGAATTTTTTTAGGCAGAATTCTAATATTGCTCTCCAAATTCCTGGCTCCTGGTATATTTGCTTTCAGGCAGGAGGGTGGAAAAATCAAGCTGTCATAGGCCTCTCACTAACTAGTAAGGCAGTTTAGAGTTCCTCAAAAGATCAGAGGGAGAGAAAAGTCTCAGAAACTTAGATATCTAGACAGAGAAAATAATTTAAACTGAGAAAAAAATAAAGACTAATATTGTCTTAATGAGACTATTAGAGTTGGTAGAGAGATAATTTCCAGAATGAAAATTAAAATTTGTGATAAGCATATTTTAACTAGAAGTAACTTTGAAGAAAAGAAAGGGTAGAAGTTAAGTTCAGTTTAGAACACGGCATCAGAAATAATAAAATAGCCTGGAGTAGCCACTAAGTGGAAAGGAGGGGATGGCAAACGTGCAAAGGAATTCTGACTCTGAAATTCATGAAAAAAATCTTAATTGTATTTTTTCAATATTACTTTGCTTTTTTCAAATTGAGATATATTTGACATATAACATTATATTAGTTTCAGATGTACAACATAATGATTCAATATTTGTATATATTGCAAGATGACCACCACAATAAGTTTAGTTAACATCTATCACCACACATAGTTACATTTTTTTCTTGTGATGAGAACTTTTAAGATCTACTCTCTTAGCCACTTCCAAATATGTGAAACAGTATTATTAACTATTGTCACCATGTCGTACATTACATCCCCAGGAATTGTTTATTTTATAACTATGAGGCTGATTTCTCTTTAAGATTCCACAAATAAGTGAGATCATATGGTATTTGTCTTTTTCCATCTTACTCATTTCACTTAGCACAACATCCCACCCTCAAAGATCATCCATGTTGTTGCAAATGGCAAGATTTCCTTATTTTTTATGGCTGAATAATATTCCAGTGTGTATGTCTCTCTCTATATATACACACACACATACATATATATACACACGTACATGTATATACCACATATGTATATGTGAGATGTATATATATACACACCACATTTATATATAAAATATATATAATATGTGGTGTATATATATACCACATTTTCTTTATCCATTCGTCCGTCATGGATATTTCGGTTGCTTCCAAATCTTGCCTATTGTAAATAATGCTTCAGTGAACATGAAGGTGCAGCTATCTTTCAAGTTAGTGTTTTCATTTCCTTCAGATAACTACTACCCAGAAGTGGAATTGCTGGATCATATGGTAGTTCTATTTTTCATTTTTGAAGAACCTCCATACTGTTTTCCATATTGACAGCATCAATGTACACCGCCAATAGTGCACAAGGGTTTCCTTTTCTCTACATCTCACCAACACTTGTTATCTTTCTCTTTTTGATAATAGCCGTTCTAACAGATGTGAGGTGATATCTCATTGTGGTTTAGATTTCCATTTCCCTGATGATCAGTTATGTTGAGCACTTTTTAATTTACCTGTTTGCCATCTGTATGTCTTTGGAAAAATGTCTACTCAGATCCTCTGCCCATTTTTTTTTCTTCTTCTCCCCAAGGCCGCCCTGAGTGCCAAATGCGTAGTTGTATATTCTAGTTGTAGGCCCTTCTGGTTGTGCTATGTGGGGCACCACCTCAGTGCGGCTTGATGAGCAGTGCCCTGTCGGTGCCCAGGATCCAAACCAGCGAAACTCTGGGCCACCAAAGCAGAGCACACAAACAACCACTCGGCCACAGGGCTGGCCCCTGCCCACTTTTTAATTGGATTATTGTTTTGTTCTTGACTTGTATACGTTCTATATATATTTTGGATATTAACTCCTTATCAGATAAAGGATTTGCAAATATTTTCTCCCATACCATAGTTTGCCTTTTCATTTTGTTGGTGATTTCCTTTGCTATGCAGAAGCTTTTTAGTTTGATGTAGTCCCACTTGTTTATTTTTGTTGCCTTTGTTTTTGGTGTCAAATCCAAAAAATCATTGCCAAGACTCATATGAAGGAGCTTACCACCTGTGTTTTCTTCTAGGAGTTTTATGGTTTCAGGTCTTATCTTCAAGTCTTTAATCCATTTCAAGTTCATTTTTGTGTATAGCGTAAGATAGTCCAGTTTCATTCTTTTGCATGAGGCTGCGCAGTTTTCCCAGCACCCTTTATTGAAGAGATGACTCTTTCTCTGTTGTATATTCTTGACTGTTTTGTCACAAATTAATTCACCATATACGTGTGGGTTTGTTTCTGGGCTATTTTGTTCCATGGATCTATGTGTCTTTTTTATGCCAATATCATGCTATTTTGATTGCTATCGCTACATAATATAGTTTGAAATCAGAACGCACGATGCCTCCAGCTTTGTTCTTCTTTCTCAAGATTGCTGTGGCTAGTCAGGGTCTTTTGTGTATCCATACAAATTTTAGGATTGTTTGTTCTATTCCTGTGAAAAATGCATTGGGAGTTTGGTAGAGATTGCATCGAATTTGAAGATTGATTTGGGTAGTATAGACATTTTAATCATATTAATTTTTCTAATCCATGAGCTGGAATATCTTTCTGTTTTTTTGGTATCTTCTTCAATTTCTTTCATAGTTTATAATTTCTTTCATAGTCTTATTGTTTTCAGTGTACAGGTCTTTCACCTCCTTGGTTAAATTTATTTGTAGGTATTTTATTCTTTTTGATGCAATTGTAAATGAGATTGTTTTCTTAATTTCTCTTTCTGATATTCATTATTAGTGTATGGAAACACAACAGATTTTTGTATATTAACTTTGTATCCTGTAACTTTAGTGAATTTGTTTATTAGTTCTAACAGTTTTTTGGTAGAGTCTTTAGGGTTTTGAATATATAATATCATATATACATATTTATTGAGGTATGATTTGACACCAAATGACTGATGAATGTGAAAAATCCAAAGGTTTTGGATTTGTGAGTTTGGAGAATGTTGATGCCAAGAAAGCTATTGAAGGAATGAACAGAAAAGTCCTTAATGGAAATCAAGTTTATGTTGGTAGAGCGCAGAAGAAAGTAGAGAGACGATCTGAATTAAAACACAAATTTGAGTAAACAAAACAGGGTAGACTCACCAGGTACAAGAGTGCTAATCTTTCTGTGAAAAGTCTTGAAGACGATACTGATGATAACCTACTGAGAACAGAATTCTCCCTCTTTGGCACAATCACTAGCGCCAGGGTCGTGATGGAGGCTAGCCGTAGCAAAACCTTTGGCTTTGTTTGCTTTCCATCTCCTGAGGAAGCTAATGAAGTTGTCATGGCTATGAATGGAAGAATCGTGATCACTAAAACACCAAACATAGCTATTTCACAAAGCCAGGAGCAGTGTCAGGCTCTCCCCACCAAGAACTAGATGGAGAGACAGTGACTATGAGAGCTGGAGGTAATCCTATACTCACCTCTCACAAGGTGGCAGCAACATCACCCAGTAACTTCATGCCAATTCTTCTTTAGCCTCAACGTGGAAGTGCACATCTTTGCAAGCCTGTAGTCAGGGCCAAACCTCGTTTATCTCAGAATAATACGTTGTGCTATCCACGCAGCAGCAGCAGCAGCACCCAAGCCATCATTTAGCACCTTCACACCACCACGAGTGCCAGGAGTTGAGTCAGCCTATCAGATCACCAGTACAACAACCCAGACTGTGGCTATTCACCGTCAAACTTCTGCCTCAGGACCTTATTCCAAAAAGTTGCGGGTATCTACAGCCCTCTAAAATTTAAAGTAGGAAGACCAGCATCCATCCAGAAGCCTGTCCCTGTTTGTATGCAAGGTCATGACATGTTGAATGGATCTGCGTTGGCATCAGTTACTACTTGGAAGATCTTGGGTGAAAAGCTGGTTCCTCTGGTTCAACCCATTAACTCACCTCTGGCTGCAGAAATCTCTGATATCCTGCTGGAGATGAACGATGCTGAAATTCTTTATGTGCTCAAATGCCCTGAATCTCTCCACGCCAAGGTTGATGAAGGCTTCCTTCCTTATTCTACAATTCAACCAAACTCAAGATACTGCCCTGAAATCTACTAACAGCATTCCCAATATGTGGCTTGTGTAAGATGAAATTCCTGCTTGCAGAAATGAAAATTTCAAACAAAAAAAACCATAAACGTTGGAGAAAATTATGAGAATGAAAAATTTTTAAAAAGAAAAATAAATTTATACTTTACTAAGAAATATCAAGATGATTATTGATTGTCTTTTTTTTCTTAATAAATTTCCTTGTAGCAAGCAAGCTGAGGCAATAAAAATCAGTCTAATGACCTTCAAGCTGTTTCTAAAATTAGAAGCTCCATAAATATTGTGGCTGATGATTATAGCATTTCTCCTATGGAAAGCATATTTAAAATAATGGCTGATCCAATATTTCTCTTTCAGTTTCACTTTCCTCCTTCTCTGCATATACAACTCTTGGATAAGATGGATAAGAAGTCAAACCAATTACCATATCTCACATCCCTTTAACTGTCCCTTCCCCCTCATTGGTTCAGGAATGGGCATATGACTCAAGACAGGATATTCAAGGCTAATAAGACTAAATGTGGGGACCTTTGTTCCAGCTATCAGGGAAATCTTTCCTACTAGATGGAAGTATATAACTCCAGGACCTGTTAGCAGCCAGCTTGGAACCAAGAAAGGAGAATCCGCCTAAGAATGGCGTCATCACCAAGGAAGTAGACATCGTCTGAGTCCTGGATCAAGCTCAATCAGAATCAAGAAACTGTTTGACTAGTATCGTAGCCAATAAACTTCTTTTTGTTTTTGATTTTGCTTTTGTTTATCCAGTTCTGTTGGATTTGCTTCCATTTGCAACATAAACAGTCCTATCTGATACAGATAAGTTCTAGCATATAAAACTAGAATAACCATGTTTCCTAATACAAAAGCCTGTATTGCAACTAGATATAGAAAGATATAATTTTTTATCATTAATATTTTTATTTTTCCTTTTTCTCCCAAAGCCCCCTGGT
Organism: Equus quagga; assembly: GCF_021613505.1. Taxonomy (NCBI): domain Eukaryota; kingdom Metazoa; phylum Chordata; class Mammalia; order Perissodactyla; family Equidae; genus Equus; species Equus quagga. Next base: position 73,802,785 of record NC_060277.1, on the reverse strand, counting down.
ACACAGTGTGTATTTTTTCTTTTTTAGTTGTGGGTCCTTCTAGTTGTGGCATGTGGGATGCTGCCTCAGCATGGCTTGATGAGTGGTGCCATGTCTGCGCCCAGGATTCGAACCGGCAAAACCCTGGGCCACCGAAACAGAGCATGCGAACTTAACCACTCGGCCACGGGGCCAGCCCCAGAAAGATATAATTTTAAACTGTAACTCCTAGAATGCTTGATAACTCTTTTGACATGCCATCACTCTACACTTTGGAAAACCATCAAAAAATTTTCCATGTCATAAATATAGATTTTTTAAATCTACTAAAAAATAACTATGTCTTAATAAAACTAAATGACTATATACCAAAGTCAATTAAACGGTTGCAGAGGATAAGGGATTTCTTTCCATTTTCTGTACTTTGCTTTCATTCAAACTTAATTCAAATATACACATAAATATTTTAAGGAGTACATTAAAATATTTGCTAAGAATAAATAAATAAACAATAAAATAAAATATATCCTAAGATTGATATAAAATCGATTTCTGACTTCCCATATAGGACTCTGTTTCCTTTATGCAAAAACTGGACATGAAAAAGTAAAAGGTGGTTAAAAAAAAAGATAAGTCTTAAATAAGCGTTGCTAAGCTGGGTAGTAGAATATAAGTATCATAAAAGGGGTATACGCAGAGTGTGTTTGGAAGCACAGAGAAGGGTAGAGAAAGGCTGGCAGAGCCAGAGAGAAAGTGACATTTGAGCTGATTAAAAGATGAGATGGAATTTGCCAGGCAGAGAAGGAAAAAATAAAGTCATACTATGCCTAAGTAAAGGCATGGCATTTTCAGAGTCTGCTACATAGTTAAACTTTCTCCTGTAGGTCTTAGAAGCAAACAGCAGAAAAATTACCTATTATTATTTGAGTCCAGGGTTGATAACTATGGTGGCAATGTGGAAGATGGTTTGGAGGAGAGATTCTAAAATTCTGGAGATCTGTGATGATATTGTGGTTGTCTACGCAAGAGGCACAAAGAAACTGTTGAGCTATGTAGGGAAGAGAACAAAGAGTCACGGAAGAAGTTGCCCATTGGCTGTAGCAGTGAGAGATGGCGAGTGGTTATAGATAACTCTCAAATTTCTGGCTTCATCAACTGGGTGGATGGCACTACCCCTGTCTAAGCTAAAGAACATGAGAGAAGCAAGTCCGTGAACGATGAAAATCATATATCCATTTCTTTTATTTTTCTGTCTACATCTAGGAAAAAGAGGATTTCCCTACAAGTGTTACCTATAATTTAGAAAGCTGATTTTTATCTGTAATATAAAATTTTAATTTTGCCTCCTCTTTTTAAAAGTTTTTAATTGCTGCATAAAGCCATTGTTCAGGGCCAGCCTGGTGATGTAGTGGTTAAGTTCGCATGGTCTGCTTCAGGAGGCCTGGGGTTTGCCAGTTGGGATCCTGGGTGTGAACCTACGCACCACTTGTCAAGCCATGCTGTGGCAGGCGTCCCGCATATAAAGTAGAGGAAGATGGGCACGGATGTTAGCTCAGGGCTAATCTTCCAAAAGAAAAAAAGCCATTGTTCAATAGTTTATTTCATAAGTCCCCTATTTATGGTTATTCATACTGTTGTTTACAAATAATTTTAAATTAAAAAAATTATTGTTTGTCCACATTTTCTGCAATAGGCATGTGCCATTAGTTTAGTTTTAAAAAGTAAAAGACAAAGCAATTATGTTGGAGTTTTGAGTAAGGGTAACTAGAATTGTAGTGTTGCCCTTTATCAGAAAAAGAGAAGTCAGAAGGATGAACTTTTACTTGAGACAGGCTTGAAGGTGCTGGATGAGGAACCAACATCTTCAGTTTGGAACAGGTTAAGTTTGATACACTTAGGAAAAATCAAACATAAGACTAGAATTCAGGAGAGACAAGTGGAATATATAGGTTTGAGGTTATAGACAGAAGGAGAGTTGAAATTGTAGAAAGAAGAAAGTGTAGAGGGAAAGAAGAAAGGATAAAGGAAAATAGACCAAGAACACACACATACACAGGGAGGGAGAGAAAACGTGAGGGTTTGTTGCTAGTTTGACTGCAACTTCCTGTTCCATAAATTACCACCTATTCCAAAAATTACTAGCTAAGAATCTTTGGGCAAATCACTTACTGTTTTTGAATCTCAGTTTTCTCTTTAGTAAAATAGGTATAAATAACATCAGTTACCTGGAGTGCTATAACAATAGAGAAAATGTAGGAAAAGTATTTTATTAGTTATTTTTTGTTAGGCAACAAATTGCCCCAAAATTTAGCAGTTGAAAACAACAATTATTTCACAGTTTGTTTTTTTTTTTAAAGATTTTATTTTTTCCTTTTTCTCTCCAAAGCCCTCCGATACATAATTGTATATTCTTCGTTGTGGGTCCTTCATAGTTGTGGCATATGGGATGCTGCCTCAGTGTGGTTTGATGAGCAGTGCCATGTGCGCACCCAGGATTCAAACCAACGAAACTCTAGGCCGCCTGCAGCGGAGCGCGCAAACTTAACCACTTGGCCACGGGGCCAGCCCCAATTTTGCAGTTTTTGAGGGTCAGGAATATAGAAGTGAGTTGCTTAGCTAACTCAGGGTCTCACAAAGATGAGATCAAGATGTCAGTAAGGGCTCTAGTCCTCTGAAGTCTGTAGGATCTCCTTCCAAGAGAGCTCACTCATGGCTGATAGCAGAAGGCCTCAGTTGCTTGACCTGTGAACTTCCCCACAGGGCTGTTGTGAGTGTGTGCCACCTGATGACGTGGCAGCTGCTTCCTCCAGAGTAAGTGATCTGAGAGAGAGCAAGGAGGAAACTGTAATGCCTTTTATCACCCAGTCTCTGAAGTCAAGCACCATCACTACTATTCATTAGAGTGAGTCTCTAAACCCAGCCCATACTCCAGGGGAGTGGAATTGAGCTCAATCTCTTGACAAGAAAAGTATCAAAGATTATGTGGATATATAGTCATGGGTCATTTAACGACAAGGATGTATTCTGAGAAATTCGTCATTAGGTGATTTTGTCGTGGGAATACCATAGAGCGTACTTACACAAACCTAGATGGTCTAGCCTACTACACACCTACGCTACAAGTTATTAATCTTACGGGACCGCCATCGCATGTGTGGTCAGTTACTGACGGAAATGTCGTTATGCAGCACGTGACTGTTTTAAAACCACAACAAATACCTAGCACACTATGGCTTCTTGAGACTTGGTCCTGGACCCTCTTTTCTTCTCTATCAATCTTGATTTTCTTCCAAGCCTGATCCTTCCTTTGCTTTCACTTTCTTAGTAAATGACACTACCCTCCACTCAGTCACTAAAAACCTGATCATTCTTGATTCTTTTCTTTCTCGGACCTTCCATTCCCTAAGAAATTCGTCAGCAAATACTGCTGGTTCTACTTCTTAGATAATATATATATGAAAGTTGCGGGAGCCTACCTGAGAGATGGGGAAGCAGAGGTTGAGTGTGGCTCTCCCGCCTTCCTAAGGCAGCTTTGCAAGTGCACAGGCCTCTGTCATGTGTGAGTATATGGAGGACTGGGGCAGAGCAGGACATTAGCTTTGCAGAGGTGTGGATTGCTTATTAGCATTAAGACCAGCTTTATTGAGACATAATTGACCTAAAAGATTGTATAAATTTAAGGTGTACAATATGATGATTTGATCCACATATATACTGTGAAATGTTTACCACAATAAGCTCAGTTAACACATCCTTCACCTCACATAATTACCCTTTTGTTGTTGTTGTTGCTATGGTGAGAATATTTGAGATTTACTCTCTTAGGAACTTTCTGCTTTTTTTTTTCTCTCCCCAAATCCCCCCAGTACATAGTTGTATATTTTAGTTGTGGGTCCTTCTAGTTGTGGCACGTGGGATGCTGCCTCAGCATGGCCTGATGAGTGGTGCCATGTCCGCACCCAGGATCCGAACCAGCAAAACCCTGGGCCACAGAAGCAGAGTGCGTGAACTTAACCACTCAGCCACCGGGCCTGCCACAGGAACTTTCAAGTACAAATACAACACAGTTTTGTTACCTCTAGTCACCATACTGTACATTAGATCCCCAGAATTTATTCCTCTTATAACTGGAAGTTTATACCATTTGACCACTTTCACCCATTTCCCCCACCTCCCAGCCCCTGACAACCACCAATCTACTCTCTATTTCTATGAATTTGGCTTTTTCAGATTCCACATATAAGTGAGATCACACAGTATTTTTCTTTTTCTATCTTATTTCACTTAGCATAATGCCCTCAAGTTTCATCCATGTCATTGTAAATAGGATTTCCTTCTCTATTTGTGACTGAATAATATTCCTATATATATATACACACCCCCCACATTTTCTTTATCCACTCATCCATTGGTGGCCATCCAGCTTGCTTCCATGTCTTGGCTATTGTGAATAACGCTTCCATGAACATGGAGCACAGAGAGCTCTTTGAGATAGGGATTTTACTTCTTTTGGATAAACACCCAGAAGTGAGATTGCTAGATCCCATGGTAGTTCTATTTTCAGTTTTTTGAAGGACCTCCATACTGTTTTCCATAGTGGCTACGCCAATTTACATTCCCATAAACAGTTGTACAAGGGTTCCCTTTTCCCCACATCCTTGCAGCATTCGTTATCTCCTGTCTTTTCGATAATAGCCATTCTAACAGGTGTGAGGTTATACTCATTGTGCTTTTGATTTGCATTTTCCTGATGATCAGTGATGTCGGAGCACCTTTTCATATATTTGTTGGCCATTTTTGCGTCTTCCTTGGTAAAATGTCTGTTCATGTTCTTCTGCCCCCCCCCTTTTTTTTTTTTTTTTTGAGGAAGATTAGCCCTGAGCTAACATCTGCTGCCAGTCCTCCTCTTTTTGCTGGGGAAGACTGGCCCTGAGCTAACATCTGTGCCCAACTTCCTCTACTTGATATGTGGATGCCTACCAGAGCATGCCTTGCCAAGCAGTGCCATGTCCTCACCTGGGATCCGAACCGGCGAACCCCGGGCCGCCAAAATGGAACGTGTGCGCTTAACTGCTGCGCCACCCAGCCGGCCCCTCTCTGCGCATTTTTAAATAGGATTTCTTTTTGCTACTGAGTTTTAAGTGTTCTTTATATATTTTGGATATTAACCCCTTATCTGATGTATAATTTGCCAACATTTCCTACCATTCCGTAGATTGCCTCTTCATTTTGTTGACTGTTTCTTTCGCCGTGCAGAAGCTTTTCCAGTTGATGCAGTCCCACTTGTTTATTTTTGCTTTTGTTGCTTGTGTTTTCAGTGTTCTACTCCAAAAATCATTGCCAAGACCACTGTCAAGGAGATTTTTCCCTATGTTTTCTTCTAGGAATTTTACTGTCTCGGGTATTATATTTGCATCCTTAATCCATTTCGAGTTAATTTTTGTGACTGGTGTAAGATAGGTGGCTAATTTCATTTTTTTGCATGTGAATATCCATATTTCCCAGCACCATTTATTGAAGTGACTGTCTTTTCACCATTGAATATTCTTGGCTCCTTGTTAAATATTAGTTGACTGTATATACCACTTTTATTAAGGATTTACTTTGTGCCTTGCACTGCACTGAGTAATTCGAATGCATTATCTCATTTAATCGTCACACTTCTCTAGGAAGTAGCTGTTACTATTGCCCGTCTAACACCCTTGCTTAAAAACTGATTTTCACTATTATGAAGATAACGCATCTTCACGCAGACACTTTTTTATTCTTCTGTTGAATTATTTTCTTAGGATAAATTTTTAGAAGCAGAATTACTGGATCAAAAAATATAAAGATTTTAAAGCCATCAATAACTTTTTTCTATTCTCACTTGGAAAACTTGTCTGCTCCCTTTCTTTGTATTTAACTTTTCTATTAAAAAAGAAAAGCGGGCTCCTCCACTTCCTGAGGACCCACCCAACCAAGAGTCTGACACACAGTAGATGCTTAATAAATATTTACTTCACGACTATTAAATATATTTAGAGTATCTGATCTACAAGCTCATCTAAGGAAAGTGACATTCTAGCTTTGAGATTCTAAGATGGGGCTTACAGAATCACCTTTTGTTAACGAACTCATCATTCATTCATCTATAGTTTGTCTTCTTGCAAAGAAGAAGATCTGAAGCTGCTTAGAAAGCTGCAAAAACAAATAGCAAGACAAAATATATTACATATCAGAAAGGTGAAGCAGCAGCCAGCCGGGGGCTGAGTGGTTAAGTTTGTCTGTTCCTCATCGGAGGCCCAGGGTTTCGCTGATTTGGATCCTGGGCGCGGACATGGCACCACTCATCAAACCAGGCTATGGTGGCATCCCACACAGAAGAACTAGAAGGACTTACAACTAGGATATACAACTATGTACTGGGGCTTTGGGGAGAAAAAAAAAAAAAGAGGAAGATTGGCAAAAAAAAAAAGGAAGAAAAGAGAAGCAAATGGAGTATAAAGGGTAGGAAAGTTAAATGGAGCCAAGAATGAGGGAATCTCAAAAAATACATACCATGGAGTTCTATATACACTGGCTAATACGGGCAAAAAACAATTTTGACTTTAAGTTCCCTGGAAACCAACAAAAAGATGAGAATGTGATCAGTTGCAACAATACTTGCAGTGTTCATAGGTGAAAACGGCCTGATCACTTAGGAAAATCACCACCCTTCCTAAAGATAAGACGACAAATTTCCCCTGTGCTTTCTCTGATTGCAAATCTTGTGAACAGTGTCACCTTCAACAGCATCCTCCTTAGAGTAAGCATAGAGATAAATTTTGAAGGGCTATTTCTTACAGTGCCTATAATAAAACCTGAAAACATTACAGCCATATACAGTTCAGTAAAGGCAAATTTTTATTATGTTATTATGCCGCCCAGAAGATAAGCAACTCTCTCCTGGTTTTATTTGATCTATGCTTCTTTTATTTAAAGGATCTAGTGTAAAAATTCTTAATCTGGGGTTCAGGGACAGCATTTAGGGTATTCTAAATTCTCTGAAATTGTGTGCAAAAATATTGTGTCACTCTGGAGGAGTATAATGTGTCAATGTAGATTCATCAATTGCAACAAATGTACCATCGGTGAGGGATGTTGATAATGGGGAAGGCTATGCGTGTGTGGGGGCAGGGAGTATATGGGAAATCTCTATATCTTCCTCTCAATTTTGCTGTGAACCAAAAACTGCTCCAAAAAATAAAGTCTTAAAAAAAAAATTGTGTCCATGAGTAGATACATCTTCCTGGAGAAAAGTCTAGAGCCGTAGTTCTCAAGTTTAACTGCACATTAGAATCACCTAGGGAGCTTTAAGAAAGATGCCAATGCCAGGGACACTAGATATCCTGATTTACGTGGTCTTGGGGAGGCTGGGAATGGATACATTTTAAAAGCTCACTAGGTGATTCTAATGTGCAAAGTTAATATGAATAGAAAACACCTATGAATTTTGTTAAAATGAAGATACCGATTCAGTATATCTGGGGTTAGACCTGAGACTCTGCATTTCTGACAAGCTTCTGGGTAATGCCACTGCTGCTGATCTTCAGAACACACTTTGGGTAGAAAGGCTGTAGAGCAATAATATTCGAAGTGTGATCTCAGGACCCTTGGGGTGGCAGGAGTGGCTTATATGCATAATAATACCTGGATATTATTTGCCTTTTTCACTATGTTGACACTTGTACTAATGGTGCAACAGCAGTAGTGGGTAAAACTGCTGGTGCCTTAGCACAAATCAAGGTGGTGGCACCAAAGCATAGTAGTACTCATTGTATTCTTTACTGTCATCCACTTACAATTTAAAGACAGGATGCGGTTTTACTTAAGAAGCAGTAAAAATTATTAATTTTAGTAAATCTTGACCCCTCAATATATGTGTCTTTAACTATTTTGTAGGATAAAATGGGAAGTATGCATGAAACATTTGTGCTACACGTGGAAGAACTGTTTGTGATTGTTTCGAGGAAAAACATTTATGTGAATCATTGAGTTGTGATCTGAGCTAGCTGCTTTTTTCATTGACTATCATTCTCACTTGAAAGAATGACCATCAGACAAACTATGGCTATTCAGACTTGTGTATTTGGCTGAAATTTTCTCAAAAATGAACAAAGTGAGCCTGCACTTCAAGAGAAAGAACTTGTAGTATTTCTTGCCAATGATAAAATTTGAGTTTCTAAATAAAAATTTGAATTTTAGAAAACTTGTTTCCACCACCATGAGCTGGACAGATTACCAATACTTAAACAACTTTTCTGATGATAATAAATGTGATTTTTAAAATATTGTATAATAAAATGTGTCAACATTTGGCAGATGTGCATAACTCAGTGAACCAATACTTTCAAATGACCAATGCTTATTAAGCCATGCCTGGGTAAAAGATCCATTCAAAGAGCAAGAAAGACCAATAGATTTTAATGAAACAGAGAACAAAAAGTTCATTGATATGATTTCAGATTCTACACTGCAACTAACCTTTAAGAAATTACCCCTTGTTGAGTTTCCATGTAACATCAAAGAATAACTACAATTATCTGAAAAGTCAATTAAAATAGTTCTCCTTTTTCCAACCACATATCTGTGTAAGGCCAGATTTTCTTCATATACTTCAATTAAAATAGCATACTGCAACAGACAATGCAGATGCATATAGGAGAATCTAGCTAAAGCAGACATTAAAGAAATTTGTAAAAATGTAAAACATTGACACTTTTCTTATTATATTTTTTGCTGTTTTGGAAAATACAGCTACTTTTCATAAAAATATGTTATTTATGTTAAAATAATAAGTTTATTGCTATTTCAAAATGAAATTATTTCTTTGTTTTAATTTCTAATACAGTATTATTGATAGATATAGCCCACATAAGCAAAAGCTCATTAATTTTTAAGACTTTTTGATTTGAGAACTGCTGCTTTAGAATGTTTATTAAATTTCAAAGAAATCCAAGGCCTCAAAATGGTTATGAACCACAGACCTTTAAAAAGGAATGGATGAAGGGGCTGGCCCAGTGGCAGAGTTGTTAAGTTCACACGCTCTGCTTCAGAGGCCCAGGGTTTGCCAGTTTGGATCCTGAGCTCAGACCTACATGCTGCTTATCAAGCCATGCTGTGGGAGGCATCCCACATATAAAGTAGACGAAGATGGGCACAGATGTTAGCTCAGGGCCAGTCTTCCTCAGCAAAAAGAGGAGGATTGGCCACAGATGTGAGCTCAGGGCTAATCCTCCTCAAAATTACCTACTTACTTACTTAATTAATTAATTTAAAAAAAGGAATGGATGGACTGATTGCATATTTTCCACAAAGATTATTTTTCTCAGTTAAGCTTTTGAAAAGCATGGAATGGCAGTGAGTTCTAGATTATATTTCTGACAAGAGCTTGGAGTATAGCAGTTCTGAACTGCCAGTTAACTACTGAGCCTTAATATTAACAGTTGAAAACAACTTTTAGAAGCTCAAATCCAACCCTCTAATGCAATATACAAAGCACCTTTATGAACTGTACTTTACAAGAATTAATCAACTTAATTCATGAGAGCTCTCTGTGGTGGGTACTCATATTATCTCTGATTTGTACATTTTGTTGAATGAATGAATGAGTGAATGCATGAGTAAATAAAATTAATTATTTTAACCTGGACACAAATCCAATTTAAAAAAGAGAAGGGTTCTCAATACAGTTCTCCTCATTCAATTAGTGATCAATTCCTGTCTTTTTTTTCTCATTATTTGCCTGTCTGCAGTCTCCTTCTGTGTTTTCATTGCCACCTGCCTCTTCTGTTTTATCTCCTCTAACATACCACAGTTACTGCCTTTCCTTCTTGGTATTTGAGATCTTCTCTTCCCTCGAAATCTCCATGCACCTTTTGAAAATAAATACAAATACCACAGCCTCTATCAGTAGTCCCACCTCAATTATTGCACTCCAGGGCTCATGCTCCCAATATGAGCCATGTGCTCATCCCATCAAGCAGCTCTTCTCACCATCTGACAATACTAATAATAACAAGAACTAACATTCTCTGAGTGATTACTATGTGCTATGTTCGTTACTGCACGACCTTACTTAGTCTTCATTGGGTAGCTACCGTACTATTTTTACCATCCCTATTTTACATATGGGAAAAATAGAGGTTTATGGAGCTAAAATAACTTCTCTAAGTCTCATAGTCAGATAGTAGTACAGCCAGGATTTCATTTAAACCTGTGTCTTTTTCCCCCCTGCAACTTTATTGAGGTATAATTTATATATCATAAAATTAACCTATTGTAAGTGTACAATTCAATGATTTTTAGCAAATTTATGGAGTTGTGCAACCATCACACTCTACCACAGTCTGGTTTCAGAATATTTCCCTCACCCCAGAAAGTTCCCTTGTGCCTCTTTGCAGACAATTCCTGCTCCCACTCTCAGCCCCCGGCAACTACTAATCAGCTTTCTGTCTCTATAGAGCTTCCTTCTGTGGAACACCTATCAATGGAATCCTACATCGCATAGAAATTGAATCTTTTGTGTCTGGCTTTTTTCATTTAGCACGATGTTTTTGGAGTTCATATATGTTGTGTGGTATGTCAGTGGTTCATTCCTTCCTATTGCTGAAGAGTATCTGTTGTACGGATATACCATGTTTCATTCATCCTTCACCAGCTGATGTACATTTGGGTTGTTTTCATTTTGGGGCTATTATGAATAATGCTGTTATGAACATTCAAGTGCAAATTTTTGAGTGGCCATACATATTGTCATTTCTCTTGAGTGGTTCTTAAGAGTGAAATTTCTGACTCTTACGGTAAGTTTGTGTTGAATATTTTAAGAAACTCTCAAACTATTTTCCAAAGTGGCTGTATCATTTATATTCCCACCAATGATGAATAAAGGTTCCAATTTCTCCACATCCTCCAACACCTGGCACTGTCAGTCTTTTTTATTATAACTATCCTAGTGGATGTGAAGCGATGTCTCGTGGTGGTTTTAATTGGCATGTCCTTAACAATTAGTAATTTTGAGTATCTGGGGCTGGCCCCGTGGCCGAGTGGTTGGGTTCACGTGCTCTGCTTCAGCGGCCCAGAGTTTCACCAGTTCAAATCCTGGGCACAGATATGGCGCTGCTTCTTGGGCCATGCTGAGGCGGTGTCCCACATGCCACAACTGGAAGGACCCACAACTAAAAAAAATACACAACTATGTACCGAGGGGCTTTGGGGAGAAAAAGGAAAAAAATAAAATCTTTAAAAAATAATATTGAGTATCTTTTCCTGTACTTGTTAGCCATTCATATATCTTCTTTGGTGAGAATCCATGACTACAAAGTTAATGCCACCCAATCAATGCCTCCCAAAGATGCCATACTCATTCTTGTCTCTCTGTTTTTGATTATTATACTCTTCCTTAACTAAAATGCCCCGTTATTTTATGATCCCAAACTTACAGTTTTTAAAAATCCAGTTCTAAATTCGCATCCCCTATAAGACTAATCCTGGCCCAATATTTATACATCCTATCTCCCATCATACTCTGCATATAGCAAGAATCCAATAAATGTCTATTAAGTTTGTGGGTGGGCTTTGCTGCAGTTAAAACATAAGAATTCTATTCAATTTCTGAGCAGAACAGATCCTCAACATATATTTCTTGAAAACTGATGCTGTGGAAGATACAAAGATCATTAGAGCAAACTAAAGTTTATCATCTAGTATGACACACAGATACAGGCCCAAATAATGCAAAAGTATATCCTCTGCAATTGTATCATCAATTCAGGCTTAAATGAGACCCAAAGGCCTAGTATTCATTCATGCATCAATTTGTTTAACTATCATTTATTGAGCATCTCCAATGTATCAGCCACCATGTGATTGCTATTGTTAGAGAGAAAATAGAGATAAATAAGATATGATCCTTCTATCTGTTCATAGCAAGACGAAGGGGAGCCACAGGCAGTCAAATAATTCTAATACAATGGTAAGGGCTATAATAAAGGTAGTTCCAATGTAAGACCACAGAGGAAAATGTTATCAGGATGTCACAAAAGAGATGACTTTGACTTGGTACTTTAAGAAAGAATATTAGTCAACTGAAATGTAGGGCTTCCTGGTAGGAATCTGGCCCATCTCTGGGTTTTTCTCTCACCTCAAGGAAGTCAGACTGTCAAAAATCTGATCCAATTTTGGACTCAGTAAAATAATCAGGGCACAAAAAATGTCCTGGCCTGACCTGGGTTTCTGGGGATATTGGAATAATGTCAACAATAGCACTTCTTTCCCTTTTTCCTCTTCTGAACCCATTTCTGGGTGTTATCCTCTGAGTTTTTAGGAAATGAATAGTAGTAGAAATCAACAAGGGCATGAGTACTACTTAAGAAAGAAATCTCTAGAAAAAGGCTGTCTTTGGCAATCTGATCCTTCAACCCTGGAGGACAGACCAAGAGCAAGAGGCTCTGTATTGTAAATAAGGTTAGTTATTCCCAGGTGAAACCATTAGGTTTTTAGGTCCAAAAGTTCTACCCCCCGTATTTGGTTTTAGCCCATACTGACTTTTATTTAAGCCTTTCTTGGAGAGCTTAACCTGGAAAACAAACGTAGATGGTGGCCAAGAAAACAGGGTAAGCATGAATAGTAATATTAGTCTTGGGAATTGTTATTCTGAGTAACTCTAAACAGGAAGCTGTTTCTCCCGCCCTTAATCTGGTGTAATGAAAGACATTCAGATTTCAGTCATAATTTCAATCCTGACTCTGAAACCTTGGTCAAACCACTTAACTCTCCAAAATCTTAATCTCTTTATCAGAAAAACAATCTGCCTTTAATTCTTTACTGAAAATTTGAAGAAGTATGTAACAACCTCTGGTTATCTGCTTGATGATGATGATGATAATACTAACACTGCTATTACTAGCTACTACTAGGAATAGCTAACGTTTATTGAGCATTTTATCTGTGCCAGGCAGTGTTCCAAAGTGGTTTTTATTATAATAATTATTATTTGTTGAATCTCTTTCACCACTACATCCATAGGAGAGACCAGTGGAATGTCAATTGTCTTAGTAAGCTAGTGGTGTTATAACAAAATATGTAGACTAGCTGGTTTAAACAACAGACATTGATTTCTCACAGTTCTGGAGGCTGGGAAGTCAAGATCAGGGTGCCAGCATGGTTGAGTTCTTGGTGAGGGTTCTCTTCCTGGCTTGCAGTCAGTCACCTTCTTACTGTATCCTCACAGGGAGGGGAGCTGGAGAACTCTGGTCTCTTCCTCTTATAAGGACAATAATTCCACTATGGGGGCCCCACCCTCATGAGTTTATCTAAACCTTATTACCTCTCAAAGGCCCCACTTCCAAATGCCATCACATTGGGAGTTAAGGCTTCAAGGTGAATTTTGAGGGGACACATTGTCTTCAACGTCATTCTAGGAATTGGTTCTCCATCCTGGCTGTACATTAATCTTCTAGAGAGCTTTTAAAAAATAGCAATGCCCATATGCTAGACCAATTAAATCAGAACATCTGGGAGTAGGGCCCAGTTCTTCAGGGTAAAATAAAGGAGAGTTAGAAAGCGGTAACATTCACATTTTCCCTAAGTATTGACCACCCAACTTTCTAAAAGCCCTACTGGTCATCCCAAGGACCCTGATTTCACCCAATTTTCACTTCATTCCTAGATGTTTCTGTTTTTCCATATGAGAAGAAAATCCAAAGAGAGATTTCTTTAAGGATTTCTGTGGCTTTTAAAAAAAAAGAGGTATCTGAGGCATGGCAAATGCAGCACTTGCCTTTTCTCGGAGTCCTATCGGGTCTTTTATTACTAGTTTCTGGGACAAGCTTTGAATTTCTTTTAGAAATGTTCTGTTCTGGATTTGCTAACTTGATTATTATATATTGACTGTATACCATGCATCAAGAGCTGTGCTGAGTGGTGGGGATTTAAAGAGGAAAACAAGCCCTTTATCCCTAAAGAATTCACCCTCCAGGTAAGAGATCCACACACAACACAGACAAAATGTGGGAATCTTTATGTAAAAATATTGTGAAAGGCTTTGAGAATGCTTATAAGGGAGCAGTTAATTATGGGCTATTAGAGAAAACTGAAGAGGGAATGTGCCATTTGCACTGGGCTTTAAGGACTAGGGATGGGAAGTGGGTAGAGAGGGGGTACCTCTGGTAGAGAAATAATGTGAACAATGGGCTGGGGTGTGATAGAATGTTGAGTGGTCCAGTGTCATTCACATGTAGGGCATTTAAGGAAATTATAGAAAATGAGAAGAGAATGGTAGAATTTCTGGTCAGATTTTAAGGAGGTGGAGATTAGAGGAGGTAGTTTACAGAGAGTGGTAAAGCTTTGAAACAGCCATTTCACAAAATGAGAAAGGGAGTTCGCTAGTAACAATGATATCAGCTACCATTTATGAGCACTTACCATGTGCCAGGCACTCTGCTAAATGCAGAATATAATTGATGAACTAAGCAGATATGGTCCCCACCCTCATGGAGCCTCCAGTCTGGTAGGGGAGGCAGACAACAGATAGGTATATTCTAAAAATATATAATATTATCATTGGGATAAATGCTATGAAGAAATAAATGGTACCATGAGAAAGAATAATGGTTAGGGATGAAGGGCAGGTTGGAGAAGGGAGATAGTCTCAGACCAAGACTTGAAGGATGAGAAATAGACCATGACAAGAGCAGAGGGAAGAGCTTTTGCTAAAGCCTTACAGCAAGAAAATATTTTGCATGTTCCAGGAACTGAAAGGAGGCCAGTGCTACTGGAGCACAAGAGACAGAGGCATAAGATGAGAGTAGATGTATAGTTGAGGCCAGATCATTCAAGGTTTCCTCCACGCCCTGGTAAGGAATTTGAATTTTATTCTTAGAGCAATGGGAAGTTGTGGACTGCTTTTAAGCAGGAGAGTAACATAACTGGATTTGTGTTAACATTACTTTAGTTACTAATGGGAGTGAATAGTGTCAGGACAATCAGGAGGCCTAGGGAAATTTTTAGAAGAATAGTGCTTTTATCAGATGAAATACTGAAGGAAATTAAGAGCACAGAGTGTTGTGGTGAAGAAGGTGCTGACGTAAGTTTACGTTTTGCTGACTGTGGGGTGTTCATCAGTTATTTGTAGCATGGCTCCAAGTTGGACTGAGATAAGATTTGTAGAGTCAGTATAGAGAATTCTAGAGACTGTGGATAGCTAAGGTAAAGATAAGGAGAGTCAAGCATTACCAAGAGGTAATATTAAGACTGCAGTACAGGGGCCGGCCCTGTGGCCAAGTAGTTAAGTCTGTGCGCTCTGCTTCAGCGGCCCAGGGTCTTGCCGGTTCAGATCCTGGGAGCCGACATGGCACGGCTCATCAGGCCAGGCTGAGATGGCGTCCCACATAGCACAACCAGAAGGACCACAACTAAAAATATATAACTGTGTACTCGGGGGCTTTGGGGAGAAAAAGGAAAAAAATTTAAAAATCTTAAAGACTGCAGTACAGAGAAGCCGAGGTACTTTCTTGCCCAGAGCTACTTTTACAGGAGTGTCATTACCTTACATCATCCTGTCAAGGAAGTTCTACAAACATCTGGACTGGAGCTTAGGACAGATGTCTGACTGGATCAGTGAGATCCAGGTTGTAGCACATAGCAAGAAGTGAATTACATGATGTTTACTGAATGACCAAGATTGATGTGGTAGTTATATACCCAGCAGGGATAGTTGAAGGTATAGGAGGGCATGAAAACACTGAGGAAGAAAGGAGAGAGAGAAGGAAAAGGGAACAGCTAAGAACAAGTAAGTTCTGAACGAAATTGTTCTGATAGAAATTGAATGGTGTGACCATAAGAGAAATTTGGGTTAGACTCTGGAAGATCCTAAAACTGGTATTTTTAACAAGAATGAGAGAATATCTGTTAAAGAAAGATGTTTACTTTCTTACGCCTAAAGAGATTTTAAAGAACAGACAGCGAGCCTACTAGATAAGTAGGATCCCAAGCATTTGGTGACATGTTTTCAATTAGATTGGTATTTTTTACATAGGTCTCACCAGGACTAACCAGGAATTTTGGAACAATAAGATATTGAATAAAATGGCATTCCGTCATTGGAAAATTGTCTCTTGTACGAAATGGCTAAGTAGAGTCTCTATGAGAAACGTAATTAAAGGGGAATGAAAACAAATTCTTTGCTTACAATTTCAGTGGGTTTAATTAAAACAGATGATCCAGCCCATTCCACATGCAATATGTATCTAATGTATTTGGATTTAGAGTTCTAGCAAACAAATCGAAAAACACTAGAATAGACCAGTTATCCCTCCACTTTTCTATAGGAGAGGCAGTACAACTGAATTTTTAAGATTGAGGGCATTAATATTAGGCAGACCTGGTTTTGATTCTTGCTCAGCCACTTGCTAGCTCTGTGACCTTATGCAAGTTACTCAACCTCCCTACGCCTAGTTTTCTCTTCACTGCTACACAGAAAATGAAAGAACCTACTTCAAAGGGTTATTGCAAAAATTAAATGAAAAAATTAAAGCATTTAGTCCAGTGCCTTAGAGGCAAACCCTGACACATTCCAGCGCAGAAAAACATAACAGAAACAATATCCAACACTTATTATATGCCAGCTACTATGCTTAAGTACAGTACTTTAAAATACAGTATCTCATTCAAACCTTTGAGATAGGTACTATTTCTTATCTGAATTTCACTCACAAGGAAACTGAGGCTTAAAGAATTCCAGTAATCAGAGAGCTGTACAAACAGCAAGTTAGCACAATCACCCACAGGTGTGCACCTGTAATTTGATGCGAACATATGCATGTATACAAGTGCAAGGATATTTACATACCCATTGTTGACAGTCCCACATTTCCTGGCACTTCTGCCTGGAACTGATGATGCTGGAACAGCACAGTGGCAGTAGTGGAAATGACTGGAGGAGCACCCAGTCAACCAGCATGAGTGTTTTAGTGAAAAGGGCGATGTATTGCAAAGAGTCCAATACTGTCTCTGTCTTG
The DNA here is from genome assembly GCF_021613505.1 of Equus quagga. Taxonomy (NCBI): domain Eukaryota; kingdom Metazoa; phylum Chordata; class Mammalia; order Perissodactyla; family Equidae; genus Equus; species Equus quagga. The sequence continues at coordinate 73,785,767 of NC_060277.1, read as the reverse complement.
CCCTAGAACCTTGAGTAAGTCTTTTAACTAAGTCTTTGGGCTTCAATTTCCTCATCTGTAAAATGAGGGGACTGGCTCAGTTCTAGAATCTCCTGAACCGAAGCAGCCCTCTAGCCTACCACCTTGTATAGGCAGTTCTATACAAACACTCTCGCCCCCATGGCAACGGCCACTCAGCTCTCAGCAGCACTGGTATGCGCTCTACTCCAGCCAGCAGCACTATTTCCATCGCAAATTCCTGGGTGAATAGAGGGCTTGAATGGGGGAGGGATCTGTCGGTCAGAAATCTTAAAGCCCCTGGCTTTAAAAGAAATTCTGGAATAAATTGTCTGTGGGTGGTGTGTATGTGCTAAATCAGAAAAACAGCATCAGTGTTTAATTCACAAAATCAGCCTTTTAAGCAGGTAGAGAAGCTGTCTTAGCTGAGATGAGATTTAAAGGGTCACTTTGCCACTAAGTGCTGAGTCAATGAGTGGAGGAGACTGTGGCCCAAGTTCATTAGCATTGGTGAGGATGCCAAAGGAATATTGCCAGAGGATGTTTAAATCAATCTGGATTTTTGAGAAGTGATTTCAGTATTTCTTTCCAAGCTACATAGACTAATGAGACTGTCTTATGATGGACATTATCAGAGCTCCATCTTAGAAGCACAAGGACTCTGGGGCAAAGTGAGGGAGGCTAAAGGTATGAGAGAAAGAGAACATCTCTTTTCAAGGAAAGCAGGAGACATCCTGGAAAAGGCTACCTTACATCTGCACAATCTCAGTTTTCAAGCCTTTGAGAAGTTATTTTCTGAGACTGTTGCTGGTAACGGTGGTGATGACAATGCTGAATTCATGGAGAGGAGGAGCTCCTGCTTTTTCCTCCTCCATGTTGCTTCCTTAGATTTGAGGCAGAGAGTAGAAGGGGGCACTATCCTTTTATAATTCAGATGTAAATGAAGTGGATGCTCAATAAGATATTTAGTTTAAAGACTTGACTTTCGGAGAGGGAGTGGCTCCAGGAGGAATGCAATGCACACTTCACTAGACTCCCACCTGAGGGCAGCAGTGCCAGCCTTTGCTGCCTCCTTTTGGCTGACTACTGAGAGATCTGCATTGCAAGGGCACTGAAGACAGGAAGAGTGTGCAGGTGGAGGTGGGAGGTTGGGAACCAGGCTGGAGAGAGTTCTCAGAAGAGGGCTCTCTGTAGTTGGAGACAGAGGTGTGTCCAGGGAGCTGGGGAATCCCGGAATGAATGGGTGGTCTCTGCTGAAGACTATCTGAGCAACAGAACTTGCTGAGAGAGAAAAGAGCTGAGACATTCAGGGCAAATCAACGCTAGTTGCTCCTTACAAACCTGTGGAATTGGAACTTGCTGTTTTTCCTCTTGCCACTAGAGGGTAGAACATGAAAAGAAGATTTGAGCATTCTCACCCCTTTCAAATTAGCTATTCAGCCCTGGAGGAATTCTAAATTGTAAAGGGGTAAATCCTGATCTAGTTAACATGTATCTCTGGTCAAGCCATTTCCCTGCTTACGCGTTTTCAATGGCTCCCTAAAGACTCTAGAATAAAATCTGACCTGATAATGGCGTACAAAGCTCTTCCTGAATTATTGGTCTTCCTTCCTAACTTTACCCTTTAGCCCTCTGCTCCCCACCTGAACATACACAACTCTAGGGGAAGTAGCGAGGTGGAAGGTGTTGGAGCCAACCACAAGCCAGTGGATCACCCCAGACTCCCCCTTTTCCATTTCTCCCGCATTCAACTCCACGAATTCCTGTCTATTCTGCCTCTTAGATAAACTCTGTGAGGGCAGGGACCACATCTACCTTGTTCATCTTTGTATCCTAGTGCCTAGCACCCTTAGTAGGAGCTCCTTAAAAATTTATTGATCGGGGCTGGCCTGGTGGCGCAGAGGTTAAGTTCGCACACTCCACTTCAGTGGCCCGGGCTTCACCAGTTCGGATCCCAGGTGTGGACCTATACATCGTTTGTCTAGAGGAAGATGGACACAGATCTTCCTCAGCAAAAAGAGGAGGATTGGCAGCAGATGTTAGCTCAGGGATAATCTTCCTCAAAAAAAAAATGTATTCATCAAAGTAATAACTGAATGAGCACCTCCAGGTCACTGTTATCATCCTAGTCTACCTTGCTGCCATCTCTCACCTACGCTGCAATAGGAACCCAAGGGGTCTCCCTATCTCCCACTTTGCTCCCTATAATCCATTTTATACTCTGCAGCGAGTGATCTTTCTGAAATGCAAATTTGCTCAAAATCCTTCAATGGCTTCCCAGTCCTCTTAAAATAAAGACCATAATCCTTAATATGACCCACAAAGTAAGCATAATTTAGCAATTGGACACTTGCTAGTTATGTGATCATAAGAAAGTTACTAAATCTTACTCAGTCTTGGTTTCCTTATCTGAAAAATGTGAACAACAGTCATTCTTACCTCACAGGGATGTTGAGAGGATTAAACAAGTTAATACATATAAAATGCTTAGCACACTGTTCAGTTCTTTGTTCAATAAATGGTAACTGTGATTATTAGGATCTGGATGACGTAGTCCCTGCCTGCCTCTTGCTTTTCACTCATTTTCTGGCAGCCTCCATAAGCTATTTTCAGATCCTGGAATGTACCACGCTTCTTTTTATTCCTACTCTTCTTTCTGGTCCCAATGTAGAGTTTACTTCCTCTAGGAAGGCTATCTTGACACCCTGTGTCTGGTTCAGGTGGACCTGCAATGGATTCCATAGCATCCTATGCAACATTTATCATGGGTTTTCTTGTCCGCTCCTGGCATAGTGACCGACATTTAGCGATGCTTCAGTAAGGAACAGTTGAATTAACTTTAGGCCCACTGCACTTTTCTTTTCCATGCTCTTTGTATATGTTATTTCTTCTTTCTGTTCTAGACAGAACATCATGAAAGTTTCCAAGGAAAACTTTCCCACCTACAGCCTCTGTTGAAGAGGCAACCCTAGACAGCCACAGTTCATGGAGTTACTTTTGTCTTAGCTGATGGGACCAGAATGGGCGTCTGATGCAATGGTGGACAATCCAGAACCTGGCCAGTGACTTACAACATACTCGGCACCAAAAAAGGAGTAGGTCAATCAGATTCTGTCTTACTTTCTAAAGTTTCAGTTAGAAAAAGGAGAGAATGTGGCTCTTAATGACAAGAACAAGAGCTAAAATGCGTTCTAAAGAAAAGCCATGAGATGGGGCTGGCCCCGCGGCCGAGTGGTTAAGTTCACGCGCTCCGCTGCAGGCGGCCAGTGTTTCCTCGGTTCGGATCCTGGGCGCGGACATGGCACTGCTCGTCAGACCACGCTGAGGCAGCGTCCCACATGCCACAACTAGAAGAACCCACAACGAAGAATACACAACTATGTACCGGGGGGCTTTGGGGAGAAAAAGGAAAAAATAAAATCTTTAAAAAAAAAAAAAAAAAAAAAAAAGAAAAGCCATGAGATGATCTCAGAGTCATGAGGGGTCAAGGCAAGCTATAGCTTTGAGGAAATAAAAACTTTGTATTCTTCATACAAAGTGAAGAATAAGGAGCCAGTTGGTAGTGGTAAAAGAAACCCTGCCAGGAAGAGAATAGCTAAGTCATGCCAGTGATTGAGCATCAGGATGAAAATACCTAAAATGCTATCTCCTGTTCTGGGCTGTTAGTTTTTCTGGGTTTCTGTGACATACATCTTTAAAATAAAATTGTTGAGCTAACTGGAATGAGTTGTTTTTTGCTGCTAGAGTGCCTAACTGATAAACCATTTCTCTGTTTTAGGAAAACCCAGGCATCCATTCAAGGTCCTCTCCTCTATTCTCTCTCTCTCCATTTAGAGAAGCACTTGTCACATTACCTATAATTATTGGTTTGTCTATCTCTACCCTGTGGATATCAGACTATGAACTCTTTAAGGACAGGGTAACTCGTCTGCGTTTTTCAGCAGCATGTTCTGCCTAGAGGCATACGTGATACACAAAACTAGGGACTGATCTAGGTACTTTACATATTTTAATTTACATAATCCTCATGAAAGCATTCTGAAGTAGATCCTATTATTTTCACCATTCACAGATGAGGAAAGTGAAGCACAGAGAAAGCCTTGCCAAAAGTGCAAAGTAAAGAGTAGAGAAGGGATGCAAACCGGGAAGTTTGGCACCAGAGAGCATGCGCTTAACTCCTGTGCAATATGACCTTGAAGTAAAGGGGAATGTGGACAGGGAATAGTGGTTAATACGGTTAATTGAACACTCCTATACAGCGTACAAAGCACTTTCACATATATTATATGAGGACTCCAGGAATCCCCTTACCCTTTATGGGAAGCTAGCAGTTCTAGTTCTGAAGTACCAAATATCCAGCTGCTTTCTATAGGCACAGAAAAACAAAGTATAAGTTAAGGGGCATGTACAGATGTATTTTGCAAACTCTGTGGCCCCTTAGACGTACTAATATGTGGTAGGTTGGTCAGATTTCTAGGCTAGTCTCTAAAGAAAGGATTCTATTAGAATATAAAAACATTTCATCTGGGGGCAAAACGGACACTTTCTCAGCTATTCCAAGAACTGAGTCTCTCCATAAAACCCACAATTGGGGGTGTAAATGTGGTGTGGCGGGGAGGGTGGATAGAGTGGTGATTCTACTTTGTACTATTGTTTTTAAAGGCATCTGAATTTAGGGAGCTCTTGCAGATGCCTTTATTGGCAGCTTCAACTGGTTTCTTTTGAGTTGCCATGGCAACAGGAAGCCAAACTTTGGGGGCTATTTATTGGTGAACGATAAGGAGCCAACTGAAAGAAAATCTCTTTGAGGAAGCCTGGGGCTGTTTGAGGGGGCAGGCGGTGTGGAGCAGGGTGTTTCTGTCTCGGTACAGGTTAAATGCAGATGCCTCTGGAACAATACACAAGTAGCTTCCTCCAAATTGCCTATATCTCAGAGATGTGAGTGAGTAACCAGGGTAGAGGTCTGAAGGTAGCAACTGTTCAACAAGAGCATGTTCTTAAGTATTAATGATATGGGGTAAGGACAGAAAGTCTTTGGGTTCCTCAGAAAGTGAGGGAACAGCAGGAGATGCTTATACCTGAGTAAAATTCACCCAGAAAGTGAGATTTGTGTTTGGGCTGAATTCCTGGTGACACAGCCATATGGCTTTTGCTGACTGCCATCCTCCAGACGGTATATTCCTTTTGCAGAGCAGCTGAAATGTATAAAGGATTGTGCTTTCCTCACTGTCACCTTTAATCCCTCCCTTGTCATCAGCCAGAACTCTTACATGAAGACTCATGTACCCCTACCTATCCTTCCAGCCCGAATTCTTGCCCAAGATCAAGGATCTTGATCCTTTCCCCAAGCCACTTTCCCACAGCTCTGATTTTCTCCCTAGAGTAGGAGGCTCCAGGGGACCACAGCTGACTCTGCCAGGCACAGAGGGTTGAGTCATCCTGCAGGCGTCAGAGCTGTTAGCAACAGCTCTGCTGATCTGTATGCAGCTCCAACTCCCTCTCCAGTTCAGAGTTTTGGAGCCGTCTTGTTCAAAAGTAAAGAACAGAACACAGATGGCTGGTAACAGGATCCCACAGGGGCCTCCTTTCCCACTGAGCCCATCCTGCTAATCCTTTTATGGAGAAGAGAAAATAAATGGTGAATGGAGCAAAAAGGAGAATCAGCTTCTGCACTGTTCTTTGCGTCCTGGTGGAAGGCCTCTGAGAACAACCCCCAGCTGCCCATTACATTTTGCAGGCATATTGTCTTCCTGGTCATTCTTTCTCCTCATCTACTTCTTTTCACTTCTTCCTTCCCATTTTTCATCCCAGTTCCCAATTCTCTGTTGAATCTGATGGAGTATTTTGCTGAATGCCTTCTATTTAACCAGGCAATTCTAATCCACACATGTATAAGAAAAATCAAATGCCCTAGAAGTTCAGAGTGGCTGATTTTATCAGCTTTATCTCTTGGGAGTCCCTTTAGTTTTTTCTCTTCTGCTGAGGTAGCACAATGCATTACAAAGAACACAGGCTTTGGAGCCCGAAAGAAGTGGGTTCCAAGCCCCGTCCTAAAAAAGAAATTAACAAATACATAAAAATAAAAAAATTCTGCTCTGCCATTTACTAGCTGTGTCATCTTGTGCAGTTTATCTGACCTCTCTGAGCTCCAGGTATGCCATCTGAAGATGTATATATTCTATCTATTTTGCCAGTTAATTTATAGAGTAGATTAGACAGAGGTAAAACATAGTATCTAGAACATAGTAGATGTGCCCAGTAAATATTAACTCTCTCCTTTTCTTCTCGTCTCCTGATGCTTTAAGTGCCAGGTCCTTGATTTTCAAGAATCTGAAAAACAGTCTTCCCATTGACAAAGTTAGCATCCAGGCTCAGGTGCTGCTGATGCAACTGAAGAAAGAAAGGCAAGTGGGAAGTGTGTAAGTGTTTTTCAAGACTAGAGGACCAAGACTTTATAAAAACTAGCATGTGAATATGCTAATGTTGCTTTCCCCCAATTTAGTGATTCTTGGTGAAGATTGCTGCTTTCCTCATATTGCTGCTGCAGTATGGTTAATACTCATTTATTTTTCTTGGAAGATAAGCTACTAGGTTGCTGATTGACTGTGTGACTTTAGGTAAGTTATTATCCCTCTCTAGGGATCCAAGGATCACTGTTCCGTTTCACTCCAGGAAAGGAGGAGGATTGGTTGAAGTTTGTGTAAATGCCAGGAGAAAAGTTAAGTATGGTTTGGTATTATCCTTGGCACTGAGAATACACAAAGTGTGCAGTCAGGTCAAATGTCAGTGTTCACTTTATGTGATTACCAAAGACTCAGTTGACACAGGGCTGTGGTTTGACATGGTTCCTTTGTTCCAGATAATAAACATATGTAATGTCAATTATACTAATGTGTTTTCCTCCTTTCCAAGAAGGAGGCAGATGATGAGGCCAGGACACTGTATCTCATTCTCTCTGACCAGGAGCTCTCCGACAACACGTTTTTCCTGTCTCTCTTTGTAACTGGTAATTAGGTTCTCAGCTGAGCTGTCAGGAATCTTGACAGGCTTCACAGGCAGTCACCATCTGACAATTTACAACTCTGGGCTTTTCACAGCTGGCATGTTCCCTCCCAAGGAACCAAAGTTTCTCAATCCTAAGCTCCTCCTATCTTCAAAGAGTCTATCTGAGAGGAAAGATAGCTTTCTCAGTGTGTTATCCAATTCCAAAGCAGACAGTTGGGTCCAGTGGTGGCAATGGGTAGAACCTCTGTATTCATGTATGTCCTCAGCAGTAAGGGCTCACTCTATGGTTTGGCAATAGAGCTGGAGTCATTGAAGCCAGAAGTGGCTAGGGAGTACGGGAATTTAATACAGCCTTTCTAAAAGAGAGAAAAAAATAGTTAATAAAATTTCTTTTTCTTTTTCTTTAAAAACCTCAACCCCTATGTATCCCAAAAATTGAAAGCAAGTACTTGAACAGATGTTTGTATACCCATGTTCATAGCAGCATTATTCATAATAGCCAAAAGGTAGAAACAACCCAAATGTCCATTGACAGATGAATGGATAAACAAAATGTGATATATACGTACAATGGAATATTACACAGGCTTAAAAATGAGTGAAATTCAGATACATGCTACAACATGGATGAAGCTTGAAGATATTACGCTAAATGAAAGAAGCCAGTCACAGAAGGACAGATACTGTATGATTTCACTCATATGAGGTACGTAGGGGTAGTCAAATTCATAGAGACGGAAAGGAGAATGGAGATTACCAGGGGCTGGGAAGGCAGGGATGAGATGGGGAGTTGTTGAATAGGTAGAGAGTTTTAGTTTTGGGAGGTGAAAAAAGTTCTGGAGATGGATAGTGGTGATGATTGCACAACAATGTGAATGTACTTAACGCCACTGAACTGTACACTTAAAAATGATTAAAATGGTAAATTTTGTTATGTATATTTTACCACAATTAAAAAAAAAAGCTCAACCTCTTTTGGATTAGGGGACCTTGGTACAGTAGTCCCTTCTTATCTGCAGTTTTGCTTTCCTCAGTTTCAGTTACTCGTGGTCAACCACAGACATTGTCTGCTCTTGATATCCAACCATTGACATTGTCATGGCTTGATGATCCTCCTTCTGACATATTACCAGAAGGTCAATAGTAGCCTAACACTTTGTCACAATGCCTACATCATTCACCTCACTTCCTTTCATTAGTATGCATTGTATCGTCTCACATCATCACAAGAAGATGGGTAAGTACCATGCAATAAGATATTTTGAGAGAGAGAGACCACATTCACCTAAATTTTATTACAGTACACTGTTACGATTGTTCTAGTTTATTATTAATTATTGTTGTTAATCTCTTACTGTGCCTAATTTATAAATTAAACTTTATCATAGGTATGCATGTATAGGAAAAAACATAGTACATATAGGATTCTGTGCTATCCATGGTTTCAGGCATCCATTGGGGATCTTGGAATGTATCCCCCATAGATAAGGGGGGACTACTGTAGTTGATTAAAATAAATCAGCTCTTCCTAGCATGAGTCAGAAGCTCCTCAGATGGGCTCTCATGCTTACCTTGATCATAGTACCAAGCAGACTGTACCATCAAGTCTGTTGTGTTGCTTATCTCTTGTTTTTGCTGCTTAACATTCATTGCCTCCCTTTCTGGTAATTGTACCTCAATTGCTGGGAACCAGCCTCTCCTCTACTCACAGTCTATGTGGTTCTGGTGAAGTTGACTCTACTCTGCACTCCAGAAATGGAAACTGTTTATCAGGCCTAAGCCAATCAGTGTATGTAGTGCACAACATTCCTCCAGGTCTGGCTCGGGAATGGGCACATGATCCAATTAGAGCCGAGGAGATGCGGTAAGACTTTCTCTGGCATTTTGGAGAAAGAGATTCTCTCATTTTTTAATGAAATTTGATGATGACAATAATGATAACAATAATAATGAAACAGTTAACACTTATTATGTGCTTATTCTATCCCAGGGGGAGATCTGAACACTGAATTTGTTTTCTTTACTCCTCATGACAACTATTTTGTGTAGGTATGATTATTATTCCCTTTTTACAAACGGTGGAGCTGAGGCAGAGAGTTTTGATTAGCTTCTTAAAGGTCTCATAGCCAGTATGTGGTAAGGCCAGGGGTCAAACCAGCTTTCATTCTGAAGCACTACACTCCATTGCCTTGAGACGATGTAAAGACTAGAATTATTGCTGCCTCTTGCTGGGGAGGCCCAGAACAAAGGCAACACAGCGGAAAACACGTCCTGGAGAGGAAACCAGAGCATTTAAGCTCTAAAACTAACTCTGCCCAAAGCCAGCCCTAACTCTCGACTTTTTTTTTTTTTTTTACTTTTTATTGAGATTAGAATCGTTTACGACCTTGTGAAATTTCAGTTGTACATTATTATTTGTCAGTCATATTGTAGGTGCACCACTTCACCCTTTGTGCCCACTCCCCCCACTCCCCTCTTCCTCTGCTGACCACTAATCTGTTCTCTTTGTCCATGTGTTTCTAACTCTGGACTTTTTAACTTGTGTGAGCCAAAATATTCCCATTTTTATTAAATTACTTTGGGTTTGGGTCTCTGTCACTTGTAACCAAAGAATCCTAAATGACTTAAAACTGTTTGTTTGTTGGCCTTTCCCACTAGGCAGTGATCTCCTCAAGAATAAGAATGGTATCTTATTCATATCTATATCCACAGAGCCTAGCATAATGCACATAATTGACATTCAATAAATGTTTGCTATCCATCAATTCAATTATTCCATAAACATTTAATGTGGGTCATCTATGTACTAGAAATTCAGTTAGGTATGGGAGATGGAAATTAGAATTAGTGAATGAAAGCTGTTAACCTGGACTGTATGGAAGAATAGCAACTGCAAAGGTTAGCGTCATAGAGAACTCTAGGAAAAAGATGCAGACACGTGCTAAGGTTCCCAGGAAGTTGCTGTCACCTTGACACTATATGCCTGGCTGATGGGCATTTTCTGGGTTCTTCCACATGCCAGAAATATTCAGGGTTATCTAAGGTTCCAAGAATGTCTGGAAGGCATCTGCCTCCCAAACTGATGTACATACCAGATTTATACCTAGCTCTGTCATACAAACCATGTGTTTTCTGCTGTGCTTCTCTGTGTTGCTTGAGTCTCAAAGGTATATTCTGTAAAATGAGTATGCCCTGCCCATTTCTCAGGGTTATGGTGAAGCTCAAAAGAGGTCACAGATATGGGGTTCTGTTGTATCCAGGTGATAGTTGACTTCTTTTCCCTGACCACAGCAAGTGCTAATATATGCTACTCTAGCTAGCATTCCCACAAAACCATATCATTTGGCCTCACCAGCAGTTCTATTCTACTTGTAGCGAACATCTGTTGTTTTTGTCTGTCCATAATTTCTCTCTTTTCTTCTGGCAAAACGTACCCTATATCCCATTGGGGAATTTCTTCTCCATCATTCTTGCAGTTCTTGTGGAGCTCTTATTCTGAGCTTCTTGCCACAGGGTGGGCACACAATCCCAGCTGGGGCAATCAAAATGTCTCACCCCTTGGTGGAGCAACTAGCCCATGGAAAGGCATACAACACAGGGCCCAGCCTGCACCACTCAGAGCTGTTCCTTTGGACATAAAGTTATGTGAGAGTGAGAAGCTTTCCTTTGTCTTTGGGGTCACTAAACTAGGATGATGTAAATCTGGACTTCTTTGTTCACACCTCCCACTCTACTCTTCCCTCACCCTGGTCCCACATCTCTCTGCTACATGGAATAAACTACTAAGATGGAAGTTCTCCTCAGTGTGATCCAAGTGAAGCCTACTTAAACCTCTCATAGAAACATGTCTATGGTCCATAAGCCCCAAATTCTTATCCATTCATCTTCACGAAGTCCCAAATGTCTTCAAATTCCACATTTACAGTATTCTAACATTTCCTTGTTGAGAATACTTACGAAGAGGAGAAATAAAGGATGAGTTTCATGATAACCATTTAAATGGTGTCATTTGATAAGTAGATTAGACCTCTGTCTCCTGCTCAGGGGTTTTGGGCAACAGGTTATGTAGGAAAGTTCACATAGCAGACAAGCTTAAGTGGTTGTACAAACCTGAACTTTCATACAGGCACTCTTGTCACTACTTATCATAATCCAACATATTACTAAAGGAAGCATCTGGTTAAAACTAATATTAGAAATCTCTTTGATTCATTTCCTGTGTGTAGACAGTATCACGGCAGCATTCAGTGTTAGGGTATATTAAACTAGGTAGCAGCAGTGGGAACCACCTGAACCCCCCGTTTATACTCTCCCCAGTACAAACACAGGCAACCTTATAACAAAATCCAATCTATAGAGAAAAATGGCCAAGCGATTGGGAGCTGGGTATGGTGTGTAGAGACAGATAAAGGGGAGAAAGAAAGAGACAAACACCAACAAAATTCTTTTAGTTCCTGAGGCGTTGGACTTTTCAGTTACGGGGTCTTATAAATTCCTTTTTTTTCCTTAAGTTGATTTGAATTGTCAATTTTAACCAAAAGACTTCTCACTAGTATAGTATTACTACTTAGTAAAGAAAAGGCTAAAGAGGAGGCCCAAAGACAATCCTGGGCCAAAAAATATCAACGTTTTAGATGTTTTGATTGTCAGCTGTTTCTGTTTCACATTCTATGTGGTACAACTGTGGTAGAAATTTGTGTAGTGTCTTTTTTTTTTAATCCTGGCAGACGTCAGCCAAAGAGAAGGGCATGACAAAATCACCAATTAGTCCTGAAGATACATTCCAAAAACCTCTCAGTCCACAAACATGCTGCCCAACCCTTTCCACATTCACAGATGTCCCAGGCAATCATGATGCACTGACCATGGGTTGCCTGCCAGAGGATAGTGTCAGAGAAGTGGGATGAATATTTACCTCCTTACACATAAACAATAAGAGCTAACACTTTACAACATTTTCCATGGGCTGGGTGCTTTATATACTGTCTTATTTAATCCTCACACAATCCTCTGAGAAAGGTATCGTTAACTCCATTTTACAGATAAGGAAATGAAGGCTCAGCCTTGTTATGAAACTGCCACAAAGTAACATAGTCACTGACCCTACAAGTGCTGGAGGTAGGACTCCACAGTCAACGTTTTTAACTCCTGCTATACTCCCCTCACATCCTCTGCTTGATAACTTCAGGGCTGGATTTCTTTTCGACTCTGATGCAGCTGCTCTAACTTATTCATGGCTTACTGCAGATGCTTAACTGATAGATACCTGAGAATGAAAGGTTTCTAGGTCAGGATTTTCTTGAACTGAATTGTATTCTACCATCCCTAGGGTGCCTTGGCCCAGCATTTATCTATTTCTGTGGGTTAAAATGGAAGAATCTGCTGCCTCTATACACAGGGCATTTTTAAAAGATTGGCATTTTAAAAAGATGTTCACAAAATGGATCCAATTATATGGGAATACAGAGCTCAGGAACAACTCTGTACATGATGAGCTTTATTTTCCAGCCTGTGAAACTATACTCACATCAGGCAGCCTTCTGTAGACATGTGTGAGTGAAGTATGACAACCAGACTTAAACCTGCCTTAGTTGGGGCCTAAAGACAAAAATCTATGGATGTACTGATAATGGACCAGGATGTACTTAATGGGCTTCCAGTAACATATTTATTTATTTATTTGATGATTATCGGTTTCATTGAGTGTCTAATCCCTGGTTTCTAAACTGGAAATTATAAGACACAACCTTCTCATCAACTACCCTCTCATACACTCAGCTTTATTGGTTTTTGCCTTGTATCGTGAGGAGTTACAGATTTCCATAAGTAATCACAATATTATTGCAAAAAATTTACATACTAGCTAATGCTGGATGGAGATATCACCACAACCAATGAATTTCACCCCAGATTTTAGTAGGAATCTGGTAGAATACCCAAAGAGTTTCCTCTTTCTGCTTCTAAATATGCGTGTATGCACACACACACACTTAGAAATTCAAGTCATCTGTACATATTATTGGCATCATTCCTGTAATGATAGATTTTTGAACTAAAAGAATTCTAGAGATTACTTTAGTCTATTGCAGTTAGATAGGAAACTGAGGCCCAGAAAAGTAAAATTAAGGTCTGGTTCAGTGCATCATTTGCTCATAGGTTGTTTTGCATTGTGATTTAAAAGTTTCGTGCATGCAGATCTTATCTCTCTATAAGATTTTGAGTTCCTAGTGTGAGGAGAGGTTTGAGGAAGGGGACTAGGAGGCAGTGAAAAACACAGGGGCTTAAAATTCAGGTTGAATCTGTACTTTAATTTTAGCTCTCCACTTACCAGCTGAGTAATGTTGCACAAAGTTACTTAACTTTTCTGAGCTTTCCTCCTCTGTAATGGGAACATCATCATCTTCATTCTTTTTTCAGGGTTGTTGGGAAGATCAAGGGGATAATGAATGTAAAGCCCTTGCTTCATACAGTTTGTGGCAGAGAGTAACTCTATGAATATTAGTTCCATTTGCCCCTTCTGTATTTTACTTAAGCCGAACACACAGTAGGACTTCAGCAGGTATTTGTTAAATTGAGTTGAACATGACTTGATCTTTTACTGAGTGACAATACTGAAAAGACAGTTTCATTGGATACACATCATATATTGACAAGCTATCTTTTCACATGCAGATACATGTGTGACAACAAATATACTGACATTACACATGGTCAGGCATCTCTTACACACACTAGAAACGTGTACATGGCATCAAGCTGTTCTCAGTTGCTGGCGCCAGGAGTACAATGTGGTGGAAAGAGAGTGTGCTTTGGATTCATTCACGACTAGGTTCAAATTCTAGCTCACCACTCACTTAGTAGTTGTGTGATCTTGGTCAAGTGATGTAAGTACTCTGAACCCCGGTTTCCTTACCTAGAAAATGGAGGTATACTAATAGTACTCACCTCAGAAGGTTGTCGTGAGGATTAAATAAAACAATGTATGGAAAGGGCTTATTCTTAGTTTTGTCACTGCGTGGGTAACTTTCCTATGAAGGTCAAAACACGGTTGGTACCCATTCTTCTCCCCACAGCTTTCTGACCCCAGTTTACAAGCTCAAGGGATCCCTAACTGGGATATGAGAAAGCATCTGAGGGAGGTGACACTTGAGCAAACCTTGAAGGATATTAGCCAATTAGAGAAGACATTTCAGGCAGAGGAATGCAGTGCTACATCCTGAAGACAGCACATTGATAGTTAGCAAAAGCATGAATAATAGTTCAGGATTGTGGGAACATCCTAAATAAGACTAGAGAGGTATGCAGGGTTTTTTTTTTTTTTAAGGAAGATTAGCCCTGAGCTAACATCTGCTGCCAATCCTCCTCTTTTTGCTGAGGAAGAGTGGCCCTGAGCTAACATCCATGCCCATCTTCCTCTACTTAGTATGTGGGACGCCTGCCACAGCATGGCTTGACAAGCAGTGCATAGGTCCATATCCAGGATCCAAACTGGCGAACCTGGGCCACTGAAGCAGAACATGAGGACTTAACCATTGTGGCACCAGGCTGGCTCCTGTTTGGATTTTATTTGAGGGCTTTGGGGAGCCATGGAAGAGTTTTAAACAGAGAAATGACATATCCTGTTTTTAGAAATTGTATTTTAGGAAGATTAAAACCATTCACCTCAGTAGAGAGAATGGGGCACCCTGGGGTGCAAGGAGAGTAGCCAGAAGGCAATTACAGTACCCCAGGTGAGAAAGAGAGGCAGAAGCAGTGGGGATGAAGATATAGATAAATCAGAGAAATGTTCTGGACTTAAAGCCACAGGAAGTCCAACATCTGCAACCATTCTAAACATTGACTAATTATTTTCCTATCAATGATGAGTGTAATTTTCTTTTTTTTGGATAAAATTTTAAAAATTAAATAACTGATATGTTTTGCAGTATCTGCTAATCATACTTTCCTGTTGAACAACTTTGATGTTGGAATAAGCCCATGTGAATGTATGTGTGTGTGTGAAATTTGAAGAATTTGAGGAGGGAATTCTATCAGCACCAGATCAAAGGCACAGATCTGAAATAATAATCATGAAAAAGATAGCCAGCATCTTTTAAAATACCCTGTGTGCTGGGGAAACCAAGATGGGGGCAACTGCAATTTATTGTAGAGGCAGAGGTAAGTGTGAGAACGAGGTAGTGGCAGACATAAAATACTATAAAAATACCACCTAGGGCTGGCGCCGTGGTGGTAAGTTCATCGTGCTCCACTTTGGCGGCCCAGGTTCACTGGTTCAATCCTGGGCACAGACATATACCACTTGTCAACCGCGCTGTGGCAGTGACCCAAATATAAAGTGGAAGAAGATTGGCACAGATGTTAGCTCAGGGCTAATCTTCCTCAAGCTAAAAAAAAGAGGAAGATTGGCAATGGATGTTAGCCCAGAGCTAATCTTCCTCAGCAAAAAACAAAACAAAAAAACACAACGCCCCCCCCCCCCAAAACCACACCACATATACTACATCAAACCTTTGGATTTAACTACCAGTTTATAAGAAATGTGGGCACTGAAGCAAATATGAAATTACATCATGAGGATGTAATTGGCCAAGTCTGGAATGTGGAAAATTCTACAAGATATGTAATGTGATTTCTTTAACAAATAAACTGCATACAAGAAAGAAAGAAGGAAGGAAAGGAAGGAAGGAAGAAAAAAAAGGTGAACTGTTACACATGAAAAGAGACTTAAGAGACATATTTATCAATCAAATGCAAAGTATAGAACTTGTTCAGATCCTGATTCAGATAAATGGACTGTAAAAAGACATTTTGGAAACTGTAGTTTCCAAAAAGTTGCATTTTGGAAAAATTGCACATGGATAGGGTATTAAATGATATTAAGGAATTATTGTAAAGTGCGATAATGATCTTGTGGTTATATTACAACAAAGTCTTTGTTAGAGATACGTATTGAAGAACTCACAGCTCAAATGTTATGACGGGTTACTAGAGATTTACTCAAAAATACATCAGGGGGAAAAAAAGGTTGTGGGACAAAAGGTGAAACAAGAATGATAAAGTGTTGATAATAGTTGAAGCTAGGTGATGGACACATGGAGCTTTATTATTCTATCCTACTCCTTTTGTGTATGTTTGAAATTTTCCATAAAAAATTAAAAACAAATACTACGGGAAAGCCAGAATCTCTTTCCATTCCCAAACATATGAAATAACTAGAACATTCTTGCTGTAACAATTTCATAAGAAGGGATCAAGATTGGAGGGGCATCATTTAAAGGGTGAGTGGAAGGAGAGAGGCCCTGGGGACAGGAGGGTAGAAGGAAAACTGGTTTTGAGTGGTGTTGAAAAAGCCAAGGAGGAACACAGTTTCAGGACAGAAGGATCAACCATGTTAAATATGGCATATGTTAAGAAGGAAAGGATTAAAATGACTCCACTAGACATACAACTAGGAGGTCACTCTTGACCTTGGCAAGATCAGTTTCAGTGGTGGTGGGAAGACAGGCAACCTTTCCAATTTGACTGTGAAGAGGAGAGGTGAAGATCGTAATCTTTCTTTTTCCCCCAAAGGAGAAACTAGGGCATTTTTTTTTTTATTCTGAGGGGAAGTTGCCATTTGAGAATGTTTAACAACATAGGTGAAGAGAGGAATAACTGACTGACTCACAGAGCAAGGACCCTTACTACAAGAGGAAATATTTAGAACAAATTGATGTATATCTCACTGAAGCAGATAGCTTGTTTTTCTGATCATGGCCAGTTTACTTTCCTACTTTACTGTAACTCCCACAAACTGTTCTGGAGTATATTTTTACTCATAAGTCTCATACAACAGATATATTTATGTCAGTTTTATTGCGTGAAGAACTAAGATTTTTTATGACTGCACTTTAGGCACACCTTTGGGTTCTTGAATAAAATTGCACTCTTCGTAGGGTTTTCCCTTAAAAAAAGGTTTTCCGCCACAAAAAAAATGAGAAGTTCTACCTCTTCCCTGCATTGGGACCCTTAGGACTCTTTAGTTTGTCTACCATTCTTGTTTCAAAAACTTCACTCAACCTACTAAAAAAAATCCACAAAAACTTTTCAAGAATTTGTCTTTCCCATCATCACCAACGTATAGGGTGATTAGGTCTGCATTTCCAACTCTTATTGCCATTTCAAAGATTATTACAAACTATTAGAATCTCCGAAGCCAATTACATACTGATTACGCTGACCAGTTTACGTCCGAATTCCACAGAGGAGTTGAACTAAGATGGGTAAGACTCAGATATTCTACACGTCAGGGCAAACTTCTCATTCTCAGCGTTACTGGGGGGCGGATGTTTCGGGAGTGGGAAGAGGGAAAAAGGAGGAGAGCAGAGAAGCTCCTCTTTCTCAGATTTCAGGGTGACATGAATGCACCTGACGTCCGCGTGGCATAAGAGCTCCGCCAGCTGACTGAGGCCGGGCTGGACAGGGGCTGGGACTCCGGGCCAAACGGACGACTCCGCCCAGTGCAAGCACTCGCGCGCTCCCGTGAGGGCGCGCACGCGTACGCAGTCGTGTCTCGCGCAGGGCCGGGCCTGTCAGGCGAGAAATCTCGCGAGATCGAAGACTGGGATGACTGTCGGGAGGAGGGGAGTGGTGTTGGGGAAGGGGGGGGAACCTGGGCAGCGGCCGGGTTCTGTGGCTTCAGGGCTTGGGGAGAGAGAGAGGGAGGGTGGCAAAGAGAGTGAGTCGGTGCCGCCGCCTGCCTGAGGAAAGAGGAGGGGTCCCGCTTGCCTGCGCCCTTCGCGGGCCGAGAGTGCGAGGCAGCCGCGAACCTTTGAGGCCTCCCGGCCCCTGGGGACCCCGCCCCACCGCCGGCCGGCCGGCCCGCGGCCTCTCTTCTCTTTGTGAGCGCCCCCTTCCCAGGGGTGGTGGTGGTGGCGGAGGGCTGTGCGTGGGCCCGCCCGCCGAGGGGCCGCGGCGGGGGACCAAGAGGGCCTCGGCTGTGTGAGGACGGGAGGCGGCCGAGGCCCGGGCCGGTTCCCCCGAGGCGGCGGTGGCGGCGGCGGCTCCCGGCTCTCGGCACTTCCCCGCGCCATCTTAGCTGAGCCCAAGCGCTGAGGGCGCCTCTTCGACCCCAGTCGTCCCCTCGCCCCCCCCCCCCCCCCCCCCGTTGCCCAGCGTGGGGGGGGGGGGCCGCCGGGGGGCCCGGGGGGGGGGGGGGGGGGGGCGCCCCCCGCCGCCCCCCCCCCCCCCCCCCCCCCCGCCCCTTGTCCCAGGGCTTGGGCTGGGCGGGCCGCTGGGGCCCCCGGGGTGGGGGGGGCGGCGGTCCGTCGCCAGGCCCCCTCCTCCTCCTCACTCCTCGCCCTCCAGCGGAGCGGCTACCCGAGCGCTGCAGGGGGCTGCGCCTGCCTACTCCGCCCCGGACCTCTCGGCGAAAGGGTAAGGGCACCTCTGCTTTGGGAAAGGGAGACTTGGAGGGGGCGGGGAAATTCGGCCCACTCTGGCCTCTGCGTGGGGCGAGGGATGTGGGGGTGGGGTGGGGGAGGGAGACAAGGAGGGTCTGTGATTCTGTGGGTGGGGTGAGGAAGCTGGGGAGCTGGGCGCCCTCCCGTTTTGAGGGGCAAGAGCAATTACATTCCTCTTTCCTGAGGGTCACCGGAAGGGGTGGTGGAAGGGGATGTCTCGTGGAAGGTGTGGCCCTCACAGGGAGACTGGGTTGATGTGCACCCCGATTTAAAGGCGCGAGGTCCCTTTCCCTTCTGGTCCCTCTGCTCCTCCCTCTCCCTCTCCTTTGTAGTGTCTGTGTTATTCTTGGGAAGGGAGACTGCTCTGGGTAGCCTGCTGGATGGATTCCACCCACCCTCGGGAAATCTATACTCCTCTTCCGTAGGGGTGATGGAAGCATTTCTCTCCCCCTACCCTTCCCCCTTCCCCATCCTTTAGTCTGCTGCAATGCTGCAGAAGTCCAAGGCAGTTTCTTCATACACAGGCCCGTGTATACACTGAAGGGAGGGGGAGTAGGGGAGGGAAGTAATGGCGCTTCCCTTGGAAAGGTTACCCTTTTTCCTTCGGTTTTTAAATCGATAACAGTACCGGTTTATACTCTTCCCCTGAGATCTGGCCCTAGGAAGTGTATCTGTTCCTGTTCTTATTGTTGGGGGATATGGCCTCTCGAGAGGGACCCTGCCATGTTAGAACAGTTTTGATGTCTCTTTCGCTCTCTCTTTTAAACAGTGGGGTGACATTTTTTTTAGTGAGCATATTGAGTTTTCGTTAGGATTAAAAAAATAATACTTTTGTCCCCTCTCATTTTTTCTTTTTTTTTTCTTCCTATGACTTTTGTACTTCTTGAAGAATTATTAAAGATTATTGCATACAGACGGACATTCCTTCTCCCTGAGCTGTGAATTTTTAGGGTTAATACTATTTTGTAGAACGCTGAAATTGAAATTTTCTGAAAATGATTAGGTTACAAACCTTTCTATAGCAAATTCTTTTGTTTCTTAAATGAAAAAATAATAAACGTTAATTTGACTAATTATGCTGTGATAGAATCTATATTCTGTAGTCATTGTCATTTTTCCACTTGTTTGTCTCATGTCGTATTTGTTTAAAACAAATCATCTAGTTTACAGTAGTACTTGTTGGTTTGTCCTTAGTAGAGTAGAAGTAAATAAAAATAAGAATTTTATTTTTATTTTATTCTGCAAGTGTGTTGTTGAGTGCTTTTTTGTGACCAAAGAGTAGTTTTGAAGTCTGTCGATGATACTTTTTTAAGTATTTAGATTTACTGATGAAGTGATTTCAAAATGTTCCATATACAGAATTAAATAATTTTTTCACAAAGTGATGAACATGACTAAAATACGTACAGGTGAGAGTTGTCTTGATATTTTACTAACAAGTTGTATTTGGTGTTTAAGCTTTACTTAGTGGGTGACTTATTTTTAAATATTTTGAAAGGCCATCTACATTTAATGTTGTCCGTTAGAACTTTTTTGGTGTGTTTGTTGCATTTTGAAACCTGTTTAAGACAGGAATTTAAAGATAATAATAGTAGTGTTAGGCACTCATTTAGTTTCTCTCATCTTATTTCATTATTTTGATATAGGGAGACACATTAAGGATATGTTAAATTAGTTTTATTTTTCCACAGCCTTGCTTTATTCCTTTTTGATTATCTGAATTCATTTTAAGTTAAACAACGCTTCTCATTTGAATCTTTATTTCATGACACAAAGCTGCATGTTGTGGTGTGTAGAGTTTTCTCCTATATGGCAAATTGTGCCATAAAGTTTAATTCTCTATGTTAGGGTTTGTTGTGGATAATTAATTCATATATACTAGCGTGTATAAACCCAAGCATACTGCTCAGTAAAGAGTGACTGTTTTTATCTTGGAAAGATGCAGGCAGAGACGATTTATCAGTAAAGGCTAGAAAACTCAAGATTGTACACGGGTTATAGGTAAACTACTTGGTATGTTTCAGCATGCTAGAACTGAGAGTTACTCTTTAGGACAACTAAGAAGAAATTCTGTTTTCCATAGCTGTTAGGAATTCTGCCTAAAGTGGGAATAGTATGTTGGTGATCAATTAGGTAAATTCATTATTAAGGAAAAATTGCCTGAGGGTTATTTCAGCTGACCTCTGATGCCATTGTCAGAAAGGAATACTGAGAGCTGTTAGTCTGGGTTGGTCGATTCCAGATTACTATGGTACTTCTTATGTTTCTACATAGTTCATCCTCAAAATGGCAGTGTACATCACTTCCTGTTCTTTCACAACTGGCTTTTTCTCTGGATTCCCTTTTAATGACTTAATTTTTGGCATTCTGATATCTGACTTGTTAATTTGGTTATAATTCTCATGTTTTATAGATGGAAGAATTTCTAAGAATCAGCTGGGTTTAAAGCCTTTGAATAGTCTAGGATTATCTTGACAATAAACTGCCTTCCAAACTAAAGGATAGTTTCTCAAACAAATTTGAGAGGTTTTAAAGAAATACAACAGTGTACATGACCAAAAGTATGAGTGAACTGAGTAGAAAATAATTATTACATTTTCTGTAATACAGATTTTGGGAGAATTGTGGATATGGCAATTAATTGAATGTGTGTTAATATAAAACAAGCTTTCTGTATGTCAAGGCATATACATGATATTTGGTCCTATGTTATGATGCCATCCCACTAATAAGAAAGAAACTGATCAGTTACAGAATATGGGAAAGACTGGATGCTCTTAACTAACCATAAAGAGTATAATTTATTTTAAGAATTTGCTGGTACTTAGTAGATATGAATACTTAGTTAATCCAGAAGTTATCTAGGGGGCAACTGTTGGCATTGAAATTAGAGTTGAGATTAATCTGTCATTCAAATTACTGGAAATAAATTCTGTATTTTTCACTTGACTGATTTGTGTATTAAAATCAGTTAATTTTTCCTTTTATCTCTTTTTCATTATCAGTAGTCTCTATTACTTATAATAAGTAAACTCATACTAATTTAACTTTTTGGAAATTAGAAGCTTTTTTGTATGTATTAGATAAGGGCTGCTGTTCAGTTCAGGATTGTATATGAATGAATCTTTTCTAAAAAGTGTTATTTCTAGTCAAATCTTGCATAAAATTAACATTGTTCCATTAAATAGAGTGCCAATGTTTGTTCATCTGCCTTTAGGTTTCTGTACTTGTTCATGGCTGGATTATTTGTTGATATTCTTCAAGATTTCTTAAATGTAAGTGAAAAAGATACAAACCTGTATTATTTCATTCCATTATATTCCATTGTTAGATTAAAGTCTTTTAATTTTTAGTGATAAAAATTGATGTTTAATTTCGTTAAAGATATCTCATACCTTCTAAAAAAGTCCATATGAATTAAAGAGTTCTGTGGAGGGACTAGAAACAATTATTTTCAGTTGGAATGTATCTGTCAACATTTGGTAACAATTATTTATCTATCAGTCTCTTCCATTTGTGCTGGAAGCAGACTTTTTGTTCTGAAATAGAATCTAAGGCTGCATTTTTTTACCCAGTGACAAAATTAAATGACCCCTAAAAGGTGGAAACGTTTTTCAAAATATAAGTGCCTGGCATGTAAATAAAGTAAATAAAAGTATAAGTTACTAAGTTACTATAATAGATATATAGCCTCTTCAGAATGCCAATCTCAGTGATATTATTTAAACATAACTACATTTAATTGGCCTCTAAGTTATGTTTAAACTGAGAAGGGGCTAATTTTTTTCTTGTGATAAAATTATTCAATATGATAGTGTTATACAGATTTAGAAGTAGATGAATTACTTCATTTAGAAAAACACACAAAGTTTAGTTTCAGAGAAAAGCGTTAACAAATAATGGAATGGAACAAAATATTCTGATTTGCAGCCACCAAAAATAATAGACACTTAATATACCTTAATTTCACCATTTATTAGCTGTGTAACTTCTTTATGTAACTTTTTAAGCCTCACTTTCCCTGTCTATAAAATGAAGATAGTATCTACTTTACAGGTTGTTAGGTTTAAATGGGATAACCCTTGTTAAATACTTGACATATTGCCTGATACATAGTAAGCACTCAATAAGTTGTTGGCTATCACACACTAGCTACTTAGTGTTTACAAATGAATACAGGGAGTCTGATATTTAAAAGAATGAGTTGCTTTCTGTAATTTTGATTTGAAGTTGGATTTATACGTTTGGAGCTCAACATATATTTTTGGAAGAAATGGTGAGAATTTCTGACTAAGGGTGGCTTACAAATTTTTTGTACCTATAATAGACTACTATGTAGTTCTACAAGAGATTTGCTTTTTCCTTTGTTGAGTATAAAGTCTGTCCTCAAGAACAAAATTTCCTTTCCTCTTCGTACTTCATTTGTTTAAAAGTCATTTGGTATCACTTTTCCACCTCCTGGAGCTCTTTTCATCATCCCTGGCTTTTCACCATCCAAAGTACTCATGCTCTCCTAAGCTTTTTTTAGGTATCCTCTATAGGTGTGTCCTCACCTTCCAAGTGCTTTGTATTCCACAGTGTATTAATTCAGCAAACATTAAGTGATGATTATGTGCCAATAAGATATGGTCCCTGCCATAGAGGAATTCTGTCTTTTATTTTTTTCCACCTCCTGAATAGTTGTCTCAAACTAGATATTCATAGGAAAGTGAGGACCTTCATGTGGTTGCCAGTTCCTCTAAGCCGTGCTTTTCAAACTAGGTTGGCATCTATTAATGGCTTGTGAATTTAGTGGGTCACAGTAACAATTTTTTTAAAAGAAAAGTAATGGGAAATAATCCGAGTGTGGTGGTGTAAGTAAGGTGAGCATTGTAATGGGAAGCTTTTTGTTGTTGTTGTATTTTCATGTGTTCTGGGTGCTCAGTTAAATTATTTTGAAATTTCTTTGTCACCTCATCCGTTTTACTTCTAATCTGATGTCTCTGAAGTATGATTTTGCTTGTTTTTTTTTTTTGGCAACTTATTTTTTCTTTTTCTTTCAACAACTCTACTTTCAGTCTCTCCTGATTCTAGTCTCTAGTCTCTTTGGTAGTTATGTTGCGCATATTTACCTTTCCTAGGTCTCCAAGCTTGTAAGGTACTCAGGGATTCTGTCTAAAAGAACCTGGGGCAGGAATACCAGCAGTTTTGGGTGTGATGGTAACTTCTGAGGTTACCATATTGGGGAACATGTGTTACCACACATCTAGTGTCACATCCTATATGTGTGAGTGAAGTTTCTCATGAATTGCAGAATTTATTTTTTAAACAAGGAAAACTTTGGGGCTGGCTCCGTGGTCTAGTGGTTAAGTTCAGTCAGCCTTGTGGCCTAGTGGTTAAGTTTGGTGTGCTCTGCTTTGACAGCCCAGGTCAGGTTCCTGGGTGCCAACCTACACCATTTGTTGGCGGCCACGCTGTGGCTGCGACCCACATATGAAATAGAGGAAGATTGGCACAGATTTTAGCTTGGGGCAAATCTTCCTCAAGCAAAAAAAAAAGAGAAAACTTTTTATTGGGAGCATATTAAGAAATATCTTTTATTTTTACTTGGTAGATTTAATTTAAAAATATTAATTGCAAATACATATTTTAATAAGGTTTCTTATGTGACTATTTAAATGAGTAAATAAGTATATTAAGTATATTTTTAAAATTTCAGTGTGTTTCAGTGCATTACATCTAACCATGTCGTTATGTTTTGGTGAATGTTTTTAATCCACTTGTAGTAGTGATGAGTCTCTTGTATTTGGGATTGATTTCTTCTCACTTATTCCCATTGAGACTGAGAAGGAGGTTTCAGAAAAAGTTGATGAACAGTGTTACTAAACAGGTCAAGGTTTTTTCTTTTTTACACATGGGAATTTAGTGTCACTCAAAATTGGAAAAACTTTGTTTTTACCAAAAGTATCCATATCCTTGATTGTAAAGACTAAAATTGCTTATTAACCTATGTTTGTACTTACTCTTCATTGTTGCACAGAAACTCTGTGTGGTATGCGTTATGGTATTTAATATCTAGTGTTTAAGTAATCTCATGTTGTGTAAATGGTAGATATGATTGTGATGTTTTATAGGGACCATCAGATTTTAGGAATACAGTATTTCAGTTGGTTTTGTTTCTTAGAATTAAAGGATTCTGAGTCCCAGAAGGGCAATATGATGTCCTCACTTTCAGATTCTTTACCTTGACATAGTTGTTTATGATGATAATTTTTCCTTTATCTAGAAGAGCACAAATAATTAGAAAATAGAATAACGAAAGATCCTTTTATCTTCAGTTTAGATGCTGACAAAATATTTTTGTGTATTATGTATGAATCTTCAATTCTGTAAAATAATGCCTTAAAACTTTAATCAAGAGTAAAAGGATTTTAAGAAGGAAAAGATGTGAAAAATTTCTATTTAGGAAAGAAATGTTCTGTAGTAGAGAAATTTGATTGCTAGCAATAGAAAGTATAGAATTTAGATATTTCTTTGTTTATGTGACATTTTGATTGAACTAATTATACGTATACCTACTAACATATAGTAAACTGATTGGAGAGACCCACTACGTTCAAGAATAGCATTGTTTTGGAGGAAAATAAAAATGTTGATACATGAATTTTGTTTTTGTAATGTGTATTAGATAATTCAGTACTTTAGAAGAGTAAATTTCACAAGAGAGTTTATTGTTGTAGTAAAAGCTGTTATACCAAAACTGTAAATAATGGATTGTTACCAAATGAATTTTTTCTTTCTCTGGTTGAATACTTATGAAGTAGATGCTGTTTATTATTTAACATCCTTAATTATCATTTATAAAATAAATGATAAGGATGGCGAGTTTTTTTGTTCATTTTGCTTTATTTTTGCATTTAGTAGTTTTAATATTGGAACTGAGTTGGATTTTGTGCCTGTAAGGAGGGCCAAATGGGTTTTTGAAAAAACTTTTTTTAATCAACGAGAATAGACCTACTTTGGAAGTTTTATGTTTTGAGAACTTTAAACAGAAATCAAATAAGGAACTTTTATTTCTATTTATCAGATTTGGAGTGTAGGTATTTTAATAATGTATCATTCTTTCAAAATTTTACCTTAAGTTAGAGAAGTAGCCTCCCAGTATTTTACAGTCTGTCTACTCTAAACAACTAAATTTAACAAGGCATCTTGCTAATTTAAGAGCCTTGAAAATACAGAGTTTTGTTCAACCTTTCACATGATGGCATGGAATATATTAGGGTAGGAATGGCAAAATAGATACAGTAAGCAAACATCTATAATGTGTTTTATGACTATCTTTGAGGTGGTAAATCCAGTGGTTAACAATAAAATGGCTCTATTATTGAGATATGAAATGTTTATTAAATAATGCAAAAACTTTTTTTTACAATAAATATGTTAAGGTACACCATTGTGTGTTTTAACATAAATTACATTAGATTAAAGTTAGGTGAAATGCAACTCAACAACAAAAAATCAAACAACCCAAACAAAAAATGGGCTGGAGACATGAACAGACATTTCTCCAAGGAAGATAAACGGATGGCCAATAGGCACATGAAAAGATGCTCATCATCGCTGATCATCAGGGAAATGCAAATCAAAACTACACTAAGATATCACCTTACACCCATTAGAATGACAAAAATATCTAAAACTAATAGTAACAAATGTTGGAGAGGTTGTGGAGAAAAAGGAACCCTCATACACTGCTGGTGGGAATGCAAACTGGTGTAGCCACTATGGAAAACAGTATGGAGATTCCTCAAAAAATTAAAAATAGAACTACCATACGATCCAGCCATCCCACTACTGGGTATTTATCCAAAGAGCTTGAAGTCAGCAATCCCAAAAGTCCTATGTACCCCAATGTTCATTGCAGCATTATTTACAATAGCCAAGACGTGGAAGCAACCTAAGTGCCCATCAACAGACGAATGGATAAAGAAGATGTGGTACATATATACAATGGAATACTACTCAGCTGCAAAACAGAACAAAATCATTCCATTTGCAATAACATGGATGGACATTGAGGGAATTACGTTAAGTGAAATAAGCCAGTGAGAGAAGGATAATCTGTGTATAACTCCACTCATGTGAGGAATTTAAAAATGTGGACTAAGAACAGTTTAGCAGATACCAGGGGAAAGGTGGGGTGGGGGGTGGGCACAAAGGGTGAAGTGGTGCACATACAACACGAATGACAAACATTAATGTACAACTGAAATTTCACAAGATTGTAACCTATCATTAACTCAATAAAAAAAAAAAGTTAGGTGAAATGGTATCTCAAATATTAGTATCCATTATTCTACTTTATCTTATTCAGGTGGCATTATAATAGGAGATAAAACATTTTCATGAAACTGTTCTTTTTTTAATCCTTTTGAAGCGTAGTCATTAAACTATTTGATTTACTCATGCCTAATGTAGAAATCAACTTCAATTTAACACTTTTTTGAGATACTCCCATAGGTTATAATTTATGATTTGGCAAAAAACCAAATAATCCCATTGGAAAATGGGCAGAGGACCTGAATAGATATTTTTCCAAAGATATACGAATGGCCAACATGTACATGAAAAGATGCTCAGCATCACTAGTTACTGGCGAAATGCAAATTAAAACCAAAATGAGATATCAGTTGAGTCCTGTTAGAATGACTATCATCAGAAAGACAGAGAACAAATGCTGGCATAGATGTGGAGAAAAGGGAACACTTGTGCACTGTTGGTGGGATTGTAAATTGGTCCAGCCACTATAGAAAACAGTATGGAGGTTCCTCAAAAAGTTAAAAATAGAACTACCATGTGATCCAGCTATTCTACTTCTGGAAATATATCCAAAGGAAACAAAAACACTTAACTCGAAAAGATATCTGCACCCCCATGTTCATCGTGGCATTATTTACGGTAGCCAAGACGTGGAAACAACCTAAGTGTCCATCGATGGATGAATGGATAAGGAAGTTGCGGTATATATATATCTATATATAGATATATATATACACACACACAGAATTTTGCTTCCTCAATCAAAAAGAGGAAGATTAGCTACAAATGTTAGCTCATGGCCAGTCTTCCTCACCAAAAATACCCCCAAAAGACAAAAAATATAAAACCTGAGGAATCCTACCATTTACTACATCGTGGATGGAACTTGAAGGCATTATGCTAAGTGAAGTAAGCGAAATAGAGAAAGACAAATACTGTATGATCTCACTTATATGTAGTGATGCAGGCTTGGTGAGCTGAGTCGCCGAAGGAACGATTTCTTGGACTCTTAAGTTCTCATAGTAGTGCTCTTTTATTCAGAGAATAGAGTGGGGACAGGACCCATGGGCAGTGAAGAGCTGCAATGTGTTGAGGGTAGGGGTACATTTATAAGGCATAGGTGATGTGGCATCTAATCAAAACAAACAAAAAAAACTCCACCAAATTCGTAGAGATCAGGTTTGTGGTTACCAGTGGTGGAGGGTATGGGAAGGGGGAACTGGAAGAAGGTGGTCAAAGAGTATAAACTTCCAGTTATAAGATAAGTAAGTACTAGGGATGTAGTGTACATCTTGATGACTATAGTTAACACTGCTGTATGATATATAGGAAAGTTGTTAAGAGAAGTAGATCTTAAGAGTTCTCATCACGATGAGAAACTTTTTTTCTTTTATTTATATGAGATGATGGATGTTAACTAAACCTACTGTGGTAATCATTTCACAATGTATGTGAACCAAAGCATTGCACTGTACACCTTAAACTTATACAGTGATGTATGTCAATCACATCTCAATAAAACTGGAAAAAAATTTTAAAAATAAAATATTCTTTCTATCCAAAAAAATTTATGATTTGTTGGTATGTACTTTGAAAACACCAAATCAAAATAGTAATCGATGGAATTGAATTTAAAGACTAGCAGTTTAGCCAGTAAGCTATGTAGTTTTATTACCAAAATAAGATTCAGTAATAATACATGTATTTATTGTACATCTTTTGAGTGCTATATTCTAAGCACTGTGCTTATCAAAATAGGTTTGGTCATGACACGTTTATTTAGTATACATTTTTGAGTGCTATTTGCTAGGTATTGTGCCAGGATACAGAAATGAGTAAGACTTGATCCCTTCAATTTTTTAGTTTAGTAGGCATACAGACTTGTAAACAAATACATACAGTAATGCAGTGCAAGTTTTCTGAACCATGGCAGTATTGGCATTTTGGGTAGGATAATTCATTGTTATGGGGATCTGTGCTGTTATTATAGGATATTTTGCAGCATCCCTGGCTTTTACCCATTAGATGCTGTAGCACTTCCCCCCTCAGTTATGATGATCACAGATGTCTCCAGACATTGCCTAGTGAACAAAATCTCCTCTGATTGAGACCCACTAGTGTAGTGAATGCCAAGGTTATGGTAGTGGAATGCACAAAAAGCTGTTATAGCACCAGTAAAGTAGAGTTAAGGGATGTTTAGGTGGAATGACTCCTACCGGAGTGAGATTTTATGAGGGTCTTGAAGAAAAGTAGGAGTGGAAAGGGTATTATATACCTGAGACCATGGAAGATCAATATCTAAAGAGGGTGATTACTGATAGTTTGTGGCTATGGCTGTTTATGTGGTGTGAGATGGATTATTTGGTAAAATGCAGTTGAAAAGGTACTTTGGGGCCATATCTTTTTTCTTTTTCTGTTTTTTTAACTATTTAATTGAGGCATAATTAATGCAGCCAAGTGCATAAATATTAAGTGTAAGCTTGTTGAATTTTTGTAGTTGTATGCACTCATGCTAAACAAGATATGGAACATTTCTAGCACCTCTTACAGTTATTTCTTGAAGGACTATTTTTGTTGTGCTCCTAATTGATGTGAAAATCATTATAAAAACAGGTGTGATATCAGATTTTTGTTTTAAAAAGATTACTCTGGAGGTATTGTGGAGAATAGATGGGCAAAAATTATATGTAGGGAGATTTGTTAGGTTATTACAGAAGTCTAAATAAGCAGTAGAGCTAACATCATGGATTTGAGAGAGATTAAGGCAGAAAAATTGATAGAATTGGAGGCTTACCAGAGGTAGGGAAAAGGATATGTTGTGGATTACTTTATTTTGCAAGGGAACAAGGAAAAGATAATGATTTTGGCTTTTGTTGTGTATCAGTCAGGAGAGACCAGGTTATGTTGTGATAACAGACCAGAAATTTCAGTGGCTTTTAACAGGACAAATATTTTTTGCTTGACATGCTATATATGTAGTGTGGGTTGGTGCGGAATTCTACTTGTTCTCACTATGCAATGTCACAGACTAATGGAGGCTCCATCTCAACACATGGTTCCGTGATCTCCATGGCGATGGAAAGGAGACTTGCTAATAACTCTCTGGCACTTAGAGTGTCTACCTAGAAGAGGGTAATGTCATTTTGACTTATCGTTCATTGACCAAAGCAAGTCTTAACAGGCTTAAGAGATTTCACAGAGGGTAAGGAAGTGCAGTCCTACTGTGTGTCCTGAAGAAGGGAACTGAAATATTTCAGCCATGGTAAATATTTGTCATGTGTTGAGTTATGGCTTATTTAGTCTTTTAAAAAGTGAATTATGTTGACATTTATGGTAAGAATTTTAGTAGTAATAAGAGCCATCATTTATTGAGCATTTACTGTGTGCTAGGTACTTTAAGATATATTTTTATTTTTATTTTTTTATGGCATCTCTGCAAGGTAGATGGCAGTCTCATTTTAGAGTGGGGAAACTGATGCTCATGAGGGTAAATAACTTGTTTAAGATCACATAACTAGGGGACGGCCCCGTGGCCGAGTGGTTAAGTTTGCATGCTTCACTTCGGCAGCCCAGGGTTTCGCTGGTTCATATCCTGGGCGGGGACGTGGCACCGCTCATCAAGCCGTGCTGAGGTGACATCACACATGCTACAACTAGAAGGACTCACAACTAAAAAAAAACATTTTCAACTATGTACCAGGGAGCTTTGGGGAGGAAAATGAAAAATAAAATCTTTAAAAAAAAAAGATCACATAACCAGTGAGTGATAGAGCCAGGAGTACGTAAAGCCTGAACTAGTTGTACTCCGCTTGGTTGAGTAGAACCTACTTGGCAGTAGGTTGGAGGGAGGAAAAGACCCTCTTTGATTAACTAATCAATCAAAATTAATTAGATTTAATATTGTTGATTAGACAAATGAATTAGCAGTGTTATTTTTCATCCAAGATTTTTCTGAAATTTTACAAGTTTACACTATTTTACTGCATTTTAAAGATTCACAGATTAGGGGCTGGCCTGGTGGCGCAGCGGTTAAGTGTGCACATTCTGCTTTGGCAGCCTGGGGGTTCGCTGGTGTGGACATGGCGCCACTTGGCACGCCATGCTGTGGTAGGCGTCCCACATATAAAGTAGAGGAAGGTGGGCACGGTTGTTAGCTCAGGGCTAGTCTTCCTCAGAGAAAGGAGGAGGATTAGCAGCAGTTAGCTCAGGGCTAATCTTCCTCAAAAAAAAAAAGACTCACAGATTAAAAGTGCTGTTTCTTATCCATTAATTCTGTTTTTTACCACCTTCTGATTTCTGCCTCTGTCACTCTGCTGAACCTGTTCTCTAAGCCTACCTTTTTATTATAAGTGTTTGAATGTGAGAATCTTTCATCAGTTCTTTGTACATGAAATGCTCGTGTATGGGATTTACTTCTCTATTACTCTTAGAAAGTGAAAATTTCCTTTCAGGTATGTGAATTGCTAGTCACGGGATGTTGGTAATTAGAATATGAGGGAGTGTAGCTGTTGGGAATAGAAAAGTCAGGTAGAAGCCTGAGTCAGGAGTAGGAATTTTTTTTTTTTATTGAGTTATTGATAGGTTACAATCTTGTGAAATTTCAGTTGTACATTAATGTTTGTCAGTCATGTTGTATGTGCACCACTTCACCCTTTGTGCCCACCCCCCACCCCACCTTTCCCCTGGTATCCACTAAACTGTTCTTAGTCCATAATTTTAAATTCCTCATATGAGTGGAGTCATACACAGATTATCCTTCTCTCGCTGGCTTATTTCACTTAACATAATTCTCTCAATGTCCATCCATGTTATTGCAAATGGAATGATTTTGTTCTGTTTTGCAGCTGAGTAGTATTCCATTGTATATATGTACCACATCTTCTTTATCCATTCGTCTGTTGATGGGCACTTAGGTTGCTTCCATGTCTTGGCTATTGTAAACAGTGCTGCAATAAACATTGGGGTGCACAGGACTTTTGGGATTGCTTACTTCAGGCTGTTTGGATAAATACCCAGTAGTGGGATGGCTGGATCGTATGGTAGTTCTATTTTTAGTTTTTTGAGGAATCTCCATACTGTTTTCCATAGTGGCTGCACCAGTTTGCATTCCCACCAGCAGTGTATGAGGGTTCCTTTTTCTCTGCAACCTCTCCAACATTTGTTGCTAGTAGTTTTAGATATTTTTGTCATTCTAATGGGTGTAAGGTGATATCTTAGTGTAGTTTTGATTTGCATTTCCCTGATGATCAGCGATGATGAGCATCTTTTCATGTGCCTATTGGCCATCAGTATATCTTCTTTGGAGAAATGTCTGTTCATGTCTCCAGCCCATTTTTTGATTGGGTTGTTTGATGTTTTGTTGTTGAGTTGCGAGAGTTCTTTATATATTATGGATATTAAGCCTTTGTCAGATATATGACTTGCAAATATTTTTTCCCAGTTAGTGGGTTGTTTTTTTGTTTCAATCCTGTTTTCATTTGCCTTGAAGAAGCTCTTTAATCTGATGAAGTCCCATTTGTTTATTCTTTCTATTGTTTCCCTTCTCTGAGAAGGCATGGTGTCCGAAAAGATCCTTTTAATACTGATGTCAAAGAGTGTACTGCCTACGTTTTCTTCCAGGAGCCTTATGGTTTCAGGTCTCACCTTTAGGTCTTTGATCCATTTTGAGTTTATTTTGGTGAATGGTGAAAAAGAATGGTCAATTTTCATTCTTTTACATGTGGCTTTCCAGTTTTCCCAGCACCATTTGTTGAAAAGACTTTCTTTTCTCCATTGTATGCCCTCAGCTCCTTTGTCAAAGATAAGCTGTCCATAGATGTGTGGTTTTATTTCCGGGCTTTCAATTCTGTTCCATTGATCTGTGCACCTGTTTTTGTACCAGTACCATGCTGTTTTGATTACTGTAGCTTTGTAGTATGTTTTGAAGTCAGGATTATGATGCCTCCCGTTTTGTTCTTTTTTCTCAGGATTGCTTTAGAAATTCGGGGTCTTTTGTTGCCCCATATGAATTTTAGGATTCTTTGTTCTAATTCTGTAAAGAATGTCATTGGGATTCTGATTGGGATCGCGTTGAATCTGTAGATTGCTTTAGGTAGAACAGACATTTTAACTATGTTTATTCTTCCAATCCATGTACATGGAATGTCTTTAGGAGTAGGAATTTTTGTAAGGAAACCTTAGGAAAGATGAAGGGAAACAAGTAAATCTGATCTGTAAAATTGTCTTCCTACTCTGTTGGAAAGAAAGAGCTTGTCTTTGAGAGGCTGACAGTACTTTGAGAAGAAGTTAATGGGTATAGCTAAGGCTCTTTAGAATGGGGAAGGCCTGTAAGAAGTTAGGTAGAGCATTTCCATCATTCAAGCTGTCCTTGCATCTTGGGACCATGATTGGTCTTTGGAAAATGGCAGCTTTTGCTTTAAAACCAGAAAGGCCTTAAATAATGGAAAAAAGTGAAATTATTTGGAATAAGTTATAACCATACATGGTGTAAAATTAAAAA
Organism: Equus quagga; assembly: GCF_021613505.1. Lineage (NCBI taxonomy): Eukaryota > Metazoa > Chordata > Mammalia > Perissodactyla > Equidae > Equus > Equus quagga. The sequence continues at coordinate 73,752,527 of NC_060277.1, read as the reverse complement.
AATACAAAAAGATATATCATGAAAAGTAAGTTATCCTCCCATGCCTGTCCTCTACCCACCCTGTACCCCTTCCTACAGGCAGTCACAATTCTTTGTGTATCTTTTCAAAGATAGTTGGCATTAAACATTTGAATGATGGATTAGGCATGGGGGAAAAAACCCCTCTTGTATGCATGTCTAGAGAAAAGCAGTACACGTTTACAAACACTTCATCAAAACTTTGAGGAGGAGACACTTGAAAAATTTATAGTTAGCAAATTAACTATGTGGTGCACTTGGGTAATTTAAGATATATAAGTGTTATTGGTATTCTCGTAGTAATTTAGTATGTGCAAAAAAATGTAAAAAATTTTCAAAGAGCGTAAATCCACCTGTGACCTTAGTCCTCCTGACCGTGTTTTCTTTTTTAGTATCTTAAGTGCCTAAAACATCAGTTTGTTTATTAGGTAGATTTTCAGGGAGGAGGACTTTGAGTTTAGAGAGAGATTCTCTCCCTGTTTGCAAAATACTTTAAGTGCTAGGAAAAAAAAGGTGTTCATGAAAGACAGGTTTAGAATTCACAAGGAGAATAAACTGATGTGTGATCCTTTATGTCCTCTGCTTCCTTGTAATGCTTAACACTATTTATCATTCCCTTCCTTCTTAAAAATTTTGTTTTACTTTTGCTTCTTTCTGACTGCCCCTAACTGTATATGTCTTTTAGCACTTGATACTTTGTTTCTTAGTCTGGTCCTTCTTCTCTCTTTCCTTCTTTCCACTGCCTCTCCCAGCCCGGTTCTTTATACCCAACTGCCTACCTGAGGATGTCTTGTACCTCTTGGATATCTGTAGAAACATCAGGTTCAGCAAATCTAAAATGAGCTCATCTTTTTCATCTCCTCTTGCAAAAGGTTTCCCTTATTTACCTACCTGTTTCAATGTTAATAATGTGTTTTGTGTTTTTTTGTTTGCTGGGAAAGAGTCGCCCTGAGCTAACATCTGTTGCCAATCTTCCTCTTTCTTTTTTTTTCCCCCTCATCAAAGCCCCGGTAAATAGTTGTATATTCTAGTTGTAAGTCCGTCTAGGTCATCTATGTGAGCTGCTGTCACAGTGTGGCTACTGACAGACGAGTGGTGTGATTCTGCGTGTCGGAACTGAACCTGGGCCACTGAAGTGGAGTGTGCGAAACTTTAACAACTAGGCCATCAGGGCTGGCTCAGTAATCTGTTTTTTTTAAGTCAGCCTTACCCAGATATAATTTATTTGCAGTAAAATTCACACCTTTTTAGTGTATGCATTAATGGCTGTAGCCATCACCCGAGTGAAAGATACAGAATGTTTTTATTTCCTCCGAAAATTCCCTAGGCCCCTTTGCAATCAGTGTCACTCTACTCTTGTTCCTAGGCAGCCACTGATATGATTTCTGTTATTATGAATTAGCTTTGTCTCTTCTAGAGTTTTATAGAAATGGAATCATTCAGTATATATTGTGTTTGGTTTCTTTCTCTCGGCATCATGTCTGTGATGTTTATCCATGTTGTTGCATGTATCAGCAGTTCATTTCTTGTATTGCTTGTAATATTTTAGTGTTTAGATATGCTGTAATTTATTTTTCCATTCACTTGTTGATTGATATTTGAATCATTTCCAGTTTCTGGCTATTATGAGTAGAGCTGCTGTGAGCATTTTATGTAGAAGCTTTTTATGGACATATATTTTTATTTTTGTTAATTACCTTTCTAAAGTCTTGCAAGCTAGAAACTTTGGGATTTTTTTTAATTCTTTTAATCTCTTTCCTCCCCTGTATTCATCCAATAGATTATGAAGTCACGGGATTTCTTTCTTGGAAATCTGTTTCATCCTTTGTTCTTTTTTCCAGGGATCTTTAACAGTATTGTGAGAAGCTACTTTTTATTTTGTGAAGCCTTATTTTAGGAGTGGGGGATATAAGGGTGATCATGCAGATTGTGTCCTTGCTGAGTGAGGTTTATAGTCAGGTGGGAATGCTGACTGAAATTGATGAGAGGGTGATGCTGACATTGAAGTTACAAGATAGGGGAAAAGGATGTTGCTGTTGAAAAGGGATGCACTCCATCCCTGTAAGCACTGTTTTAGTCCGTTTTTGTTGGTAGGCTAAGGTTGCCACTTTTAGTTTGTTTTGGTTTTTGTTTTGTTTTATATTCATGGATATGTATGTAGTGTGGAGTGGTGAAATTACTTGAGCAAATTACTTAACTCTCTGGGCCTCAGTTTCATCATCTGTAAAGGGGATAGTAATAATAATACTTGTCATAGGGTTGTTAAGAGGACTAGATTTATTATTATATGTACAGCTCTTAGAACAATACTTGACATATTGTGTTATATAATTGTTAGCTAACATTATTACCTTAATTCTAAATTACTTAAAAGGCTATCTTTTCCTCTCCCATTTCAGTTTCTTTTACATATTGCTATAAGATTTATCTCCTAACACATCACTCTTCTGTTACCTGTTCAAACCTACAGAGGTACTGTATCATCTGGCAACTCTTGGTGTGTCTTTTTTTCCATTGTGGTAAAATATACAAACAGTAACATGCACAAATGTAGTTTTACAAATATATTCACCACTTAGATTAAGCTATAGAGAGTTTCTAACATTCCAGAAAGTTTCCTCTTGTCCTTTCCGCCTCAACAACTAAGAGAAAGAACAAGGACAGTATAAGCAGCTGGGAACAATTTCATGGAAGACTTGAATGGACAGGGAGAAGAGGACAGATGAGATCAAAAGGGACATCATGAACATCTTCCACATCTGTTTTGACTTCTTTACCATAGATTGTTTTTGCAAATAAGTCATCTTTTTAAAATTGCGGTATAGTTAACATATAATTTTATATTAGTTTCAGGTATATAGCATAATGATTTGATATTTGTATGTATTGTGAAATGATCGCTACAATGAGTCTAGTTACATAATTTTGTGTGTGTGGTGAGAACTTTTAAGATCTACTCTCAACACTTTTCAAATATGCAATACAATATTAGTAACCAGTGTCATCATGTTGTACGTTACATCCCTGTGACTTATTTTATAACTGAAAATTTGTATCTTTTGACCCCCTTCACTCATTTTGCCCACCCCCTGCCTCTGGTAACTACCAATCTATCCTCTGTATCCATGAGCTTGTTTTTTCTTTTTTTTGAAGATCTCACATATAAGTGAGATCATACAGTATTTGTCTTTGTCTGACATTTCACTTAGCATAATGCCCTCAAGGTCCATCCATGTTGTCCCAAATGGCGATATTTTCTTTTTTATGGCTCAGTAATACTCCAGTATATGTATACCACATTTTCTTTATCCATTCATCCATCAGTGGACACTTAAGTTGTTTCCATATGTTGGCTATTATAAATAATGTTGCAGTGAAGATGGGGGTGCATATATCTTTCCAAGTTAGTGTTTTTGTTTTCTTTGGATTAATACCCTGAAGTGGCATTGCTGGATCATATGGTAGTTCTATTTTAAGTTTTTTGAGGAACCTCCATACTGTTTTCCATAGTTTCTGCACTATTTACATTCCCATCAATGTGCAAAAGTGTTCCCGTTTCTCCACATCTTCACCAACACTTGTTATTTCTTGTCTTTTTGATAATAGCCATTCTAACAGGTGTGAGGGGATATCTCATTGTGGTTTTGATTTGCAGTTCCCTGATGATTAGTGGTGTTGAGCATCTTTTCATGTACCTGTTGGCCATCTGTATATCTTCTTTAGAAAAATGTCTATGTAGATCCTCTGTCCATTTTTAAATCATATCGTTTGTTCTTTTGCTCTTCAATTGTATGAGTTCTTTATGTATTTTGGATATTAACTCATTATCAGATGTATGATTTGCAAATATTTTCTCCCGTTCTGTAGATTTCCTTTTCATTTTGTTGATGATGCAAATAATTTTTGTTTAACTTTTAAGGTTATCTGTGATTGGCCCCCACCATATCTATGCAGACCTATTTCTCGTACTGTGCAGCACACAGACTTTATTATACCTGCTCTGTGTTCATGATGTCCCTTTTGATCTCATCTGTCCTCTTCTCCCTGTCCATTCAAGTCTTCCATGAAATTGTTCCCAGCTGCTTATATTGTCCTTGTTCTTTCTCTTAGTTCTTTTTGGCTCATTATCAGTATCCCAGTTTAGTACTTTTTTTTTAAAGATTGGCCCCTGAGCTAACAACTGTTGCCAATCTTTTCTTTCTTTTTGCTTTTTCTCCCCAAATCCCCCCAGTGCATAGTTTTATTTTAGTTGTGGGTCCTTCTAGTTGTGGCAGTGAGACACCGCCTCAGCATGGCCTGGTGAGTGGTGCCATGTCTGCACCCAGGATCCGAACCAGCGAAACCCTGGGCTGCTGAAGCAGAGTGTGCGAACTTAACCACTGAGCCACTGGGCCGGCCCCATCAGTTTAGTACTTAATTAGATATTTCCCCTTTTTGTAATTACTTAATTGTCTTAACTTTAGTAGGACTGTGGTTGTTTTGTATCCCTTATAATGCCTAGCATAGGACACATAGTACTAATTGTTGAATAGAACGTAGTTTAATTTGTAAAATTTAAGTTCTCTGAAGTGTTGGACAGCAAATAGCAGCTGTAGTAGAGAACTTGACAATGGGCTAGGACTTCTGTTTATAAAATCACAAGAAGTAAAAAGCACAGCTGCAAGAACCTACGTAGATCTTGAGGCTATCCCAGTGTATTAGACTGCAGAAGAATCTGAAATTTACAACTCTAAAGGATCATAGAGATAATTAGGCATCACTACTGCCCACTTAATGCTGAAATCATGCAAATTTTTGTGTGGGTTACAGTAGGTCTGTGAACTTCTGAGGTTGTATGCAATTTCCCTTGTATGTGCACATGTGCATTTTTCTGGAGTAAGAATCTGTAATTTAATTGGATTTTCAAAGATATTTGTGACTCCAAAATGTTAAGATCCTGTGATCTAACCAAAATATGACATTTTACAGATGAGATAACTGAGGCCCAGAGATAGTTAAGACACAAGAGGAATGACTTATTTGTACAGTCATTATTATTCACAGTAATGATCCTGAGTCAACAGGAAAATAGTATGTTCAGTGTGCTGTGCTTTATTAAAAGGGAAACAAGATTGTATGGAAGTATCTAATAGAGTTAGGAAATCTTTCCATCCCAAATGGTTAAAATAAACTTAAAAAAATTGAGGTGAAATTCACATAACATTAATAATTTTTTTTGAAGATTTTTTAAAAATTTTTTTCCTTTTTCTCCCCAAAGCACCCCGGTACACAGTTGTATATTCTTAGTTGTGAGTCCTTCTAGTTGTGGCATATGGGACATCGCCTCAGCGTGGCTTGATGAGCAGTGCCATATTCGCGTCCAGCATTCGAACCAACGAAACACTGGGCCACCTGCAGTGGAGTGCGTGAACTTAACCACTAAGCCACGGGGCTGGCCCCAACATTAATAATTTTAAAGTGAACAATTCAGTGGCATTTAGTACATTCACAGTATTGTGCAACCACCACCTCTTAAGTTCCAAAGCATTTTACTTAGCCCAGAAGCAAACCTTTTGCCCATTAAGCAGTTTCTCCCTCTTCTCCCCTTTCCCCTGTCCCTGATAACCACCAATCTGTGTTCTGTCTCTGTAGATTTGCCTATTCTGGGTATTTCACGTAAATGGAATCATACAATATACAACCTTTTGTATCTGACTTCTTTCACTTAGCATAATGTTTTGGAGGTTCATCCACATTGTAACATGTATTAGTACTTCATTCTTTTTTATGGCTGAATAACATTCTGTTGTATGTATGTACCACAATTTGTTTATCTGTTCATCTGTTCGTGGACATTTGGGCTGTTTTTACCTTTTGGCTGTTGTGAATGTGCTGCTGTGAACATGCATGTACACGTACTTCTTTGAGTACCTGTTTTCAGGTTTTGTGGGTATATACCTAGGAGTGAAATTGTTAGGTCACATAGTAATTCTGTGTTTAACTTTGAGGAACTGCCAACTGTTTTTCACAGTGGCTGAACCATTTTACATCCCCACTGGCAATGCACAAGGCTTCCAATTTCTCCACATCCATTCCAACAGTTGATATTTTCCATTAAAATTTTTTTTTTTTTTATTATAAGCCATCCTAGTGGGTGTGAAGTGCTACCTCTTTGCGGTTTTTATTTGCATTCCCTAGTGATATGTTGAACATATTTTAATTTGCTTATTGGCCATTTGTGTATCTGCTTTGGAAAAATATAAAATAAACTTGATTCTCAAAGAGATGTGTTTAAATTACTGAGAAAAATCTTTGAAGATGTAAGATATTTGGTGTTACTATATAAGTAAATGCCAGACTGTTAGAAATACAAAGTACTATGGGTAATTAGAAAGAGGAGAGATGGTGAGACTTGTTTAAATTTTCTCTGAAGGAGTTTAAGACCCATTCTAATGTTAATGTACAATTATAAATGCAGATAAAGTAGTTTTGGGGCTTTTCTCACTTCAAATATTTGAATGTTGTCCTTTGACTTGACATTGAAAGATGCCCATTCAATTTTATGCATTAAAAAGAAAATTTTTGATGTTGTATTACTTGATTTCAGGTGACTAACATAAACAATATAATACATTAAATAGACAATAAAAAAATAAGCAGGTGAAAACAAAAGGATAACAAGATGAATCCTCTAGTAAGATACTCTGAAAGTATCTATGATATTTACTGTTTTTTTTAAGCTTTGATAAGGTATAATTGATACACAAATGGTTGCACATATTAAGTGTATACATTTTGATGAGTTTAGACATAAGTATACACCTGTGATGCCTTCACCAAAATCAAGATACTAAACATATCCATCACCTCCAAAAATTTTCTCCTGTCCTTTTGTGGTGGTGGTGGTGGTGGTTGTTTTGTTTTTGTGGTAAGAACACTTAATATGAGAACTGTCCTCTTAACATATTTTCATGATATTCGCTATTGAAAGAAATGGATTGAGAATTTGTTCCTCCTTGCTTTTTTCCAAAGGAAGGAGAAAAACAGTCACATGTAAGATTCACCGTGCCCATTAAATTTAACGAAAAAAAGCTAGTTATTTCATGAGAAATCTTAAAGAAAATAATTGGATCATCATAAAAGGGGGGGGTTATATATTGGAAATTAATAGAATAAATCAAATAGAACATATTGAGTGGCTTCTTCCATTAATGCAGTCTAAAGGTACATATTTGTCATCTTTTGGCCTTAATTTTAAAATTATGTTGAGTAAAATTTTTTTTAACTGATTTGAGATTTTAGTTTCTCTCTTTGGAATTATATTTAGTGCTATCTTTGGTACTTGGGAGAGACACCTTTTGAACTCAGTAATTTTCTCAAAGAGGTAAGTCTCTTCAAGACAGAGTTATCTTTTACTCATCTTTTGTTATTTAATATTTGTTAAATGAAATTGCAATTGTTCCTATATTTGCCTCTTCCACTAATCATTTATGAATCCCCACATCTAGGACAGCGCCTGAGACTTGGTAAAGGCCTAGTCAATATTGAGTGAATTATGCTAATTTTGATTTACCTATTATTTTTGTTTGTTTGTTTGTTTTTGAGGAAGATTACCCCTGAGCTAACATCTGTGCTCATCTTCCTCTAGTTTACATGTGGGACGCCTACCACAGCATGGCTTGCCAAGTGGTGCCGTGTTGGGGAACCCTGGGCCACCAAAGCAGAACAGGTGCACTTAACCACTGTGCCACTGTGCCGGCCCCTACTGACTGGTTTTGATGTGTAGTTACATCAAATAAAAGCAACCTTGGTTCAAGCTTGATAGAAATAAGAATACTTGATCTTCTTGTAGTCCCTCTTCCCCCATGAGTTATTGTATATCGGAACATCGAACATTATTAACCCTTAATGTTAATGGTTTGCTATGATAATTATATCTTTTAACTTATGGTCAAAACTGATATTTCTCCTCTAAATTTTTTTTTTTTTAAAGATTTTATTTTTTCCTTTTTCTCCCCAAAGCCCCCCCAGCACATAGTTGTATATTCTTCGTTGTGGGTCCTTCTAGTTGTGGCATGTGGGATGCTGCCTCAGCATGGTTTGATGAGCAGTGCCATGTCCGCGCCCAGGATTCGAACCAACGAAACACTGGGCCGCTTGCAGCGGAGCGCGCGAACTTAACCACTCGGCCATGGGGCCAGCCCCCTCTCCCTCTAAATTTTTATGTTTTTTTTCTTTCTTTCTTTTTTTTTTTTTGGTGAGGAAGATGGAGAAATATCAGTTTTGCTAACATCTAACTAACATCTGTGCCAATCCTCTGCTACTTTGTATGCGGGATGCCACCACAGCATGGCTTGATGAGTTGTGTGTAGGTCTGCGCCTGGGATCCAAACCAGTGAACTCAAGGCTGCCGAAGGGGAGTGTGCGAACTTAACCACTATGCCACCTGTCTGGCCTGTAAATTTTTACATGTTTTAAAGGATTTTTTTCCTCCTCTTTTTTTTGGTAATTTTCCTTTTACTTAAAGAACTATTACAATAATTTCTTAGAATAAAATACATCTCTCAATTTGCTAATGTTTAACTGCAAAAGAATAAGTATTGTGAAAATTTAAATTAAAAAAGTAAGTGCTGGAATTATCATTTTAATACATAGCTCTCAGTAGTTGAGGGCTTATAACTTTGGAGATTTCACTAAAGAATCAGGCATTCATTTTTAATTTTTTTCCAGATTTATTAAGATATAATTGACATGTATTTTTAAAAATTCTATAATAATCAGGCTTACAGAAAAGTTGCAAAGTTAGTAGAGTGTTCAGGTATGCCCTTCATCCAGTTTCCCCTGGTCTTACATAACCATAGAATAATTACCAAGAAAAGGAAATTAACATTGGCATAATATTATGAACTTAACCTCAGCCCTTATTTGAATTTTACCAGTTTTTCCACTAATAACTCTTTTCTGTTCCAGCATCTCACACTACAGTTTGTTGTGTGTCCTTGGTCTCCTCCAGTTTGTGATAGTACCTTACTCTTTCCTTGTCTTTCATGACCTTGACACTTTTTTTTAACCTTGACACTTTTGATGAGTACTGGTTGGTTATTTTTAAAATATCTTTCAATTTGGGGTTATTTGGTCTTTTCTTATGCTTAGATTAAGGATATGTATTTTTGTTAAGAATACTATGGAGTGGTACTGTGCCCTTCTCAGTACATCATATCAGGGATGTAATACATGATGTTCATGTGTCTTATTTTACTCTTGATGTTAACTTAATTCATTTGTTTAAGGTGGTATCTTTCATGGTACTTTTGTCAAAACTAGGAAACTGACATCAGTTATATTACTAACTAAACTCCAGACTTTATTTAGATTTCAACAGTTTTTCCATTAATGTTCTCTTTCTGTCACAGTCTCCCCTGGAATGTAACAGGTTTTCAGTCCTTTCTGTCCTTCTTGTTTTTCATGACCTTGACAGTCTTGATGAATGTTGGCTAGGTATCCTGAAGAATGTCCCCCAATCTAGGTTTGCCTGAGGTTTTTCTCATGATTAGCCTGCGGTTTGGGGAAGAATACCACAGAAGTGTAGTGCCTTTCTCATCATATAATATCAGGAGGTACATGATATCCAAATGACCACACTGATGATATTAGCCTTCCTCATTTGGTTAAGGTGTTCACCAGGTTTCATTACTGTTTTTCCTTTTCCCTACTCTATTCTTTGGAATTGAGTCACTAAGTCTAGCCTGCCCCTTAAATGGGTGACTTTGATTTGCATTTCCTTGATGTCTCTTCATGTGTTTATTTGCCGTCTATAGCTCTTCTTTTGCTAAGTGTCTGTTCAAATTATTTGCCCCTCCCCTCCATTTTAAAAGTGGGCTGTTAGTGTTTAGTTATGAATTCTTTATATATTCAGGGTATAAGCCCTTTATTAGATACATGTTTTGCAAATATTTTCTCTCTGTCTATGGCTTGTTTTTAATTTTCTTAATAGTATCTTTCAAAGAACAGAACTTTTCAACTTTTTTAATGTCTAGTATATCAGTTTCTTTCTTTTATGGGTTATGCCTTTGGTTTTATATCTAGGGAATCTGCATAAAACAATGTCACAGAAAATTTTTGTCCTATGCTTTGTTGTAGAAGTTTGAAAGTTTTAGGTTTTGTATTCAGGTCTGTTATTTATTTTGAGTGAGTTTTTGTTTAAGAGTAAGATAAGGTTTTTTTTTAAAACGTATTTCATAACATTTATTGAAAAGACTGTCCTTTCTCCATTGAATTATCCTGGCACCTTTGTGGAAAAAACAATTGATCATATATCTGTGTGCCTACTTCTGGACTCTTATCTGTTCCATTAATCTATGTTTCTATCTTTACACCAATATCATAATATCTGGATTACTGTAGTTTTATAGTCTTGAGTTCGGTTAGAGTGAGTCCTCCAACTTTATTCTACTTGAAATTGTTTTGGCTGTCCTAGGTGCTTTGCTTTTTTGTGGAAGTTTTAGAATCAGTTGGTCAGTTTCTACAAAAGAAGAGTACTGGTCTTTTGAGATTGTGTTGAATTTTTGGATCATTTTGGGGAGCATTGACAACAATATTGAGTCTCCCAGTCTACAAATAGGGTGATTCTCTCCATTTATTTGGGTAATCTTTAATTTCTTTCATCAGTTTTTGTAGTTACCAGCATACAAATCTTGCATGTATCTGTTACATTTATCTCTGAGTATTTAATGATTTGTGATGTTGCGAATGTCACTTTTCCCCCATTTCAGTTTCATTACTAGTGTGTAAAAATATGATTTTTTTTTTCTTTTTGAGGAAGATTAGCCCTGAGCTAACTGCTGCCAATCCTCCTCTTTTTGCTGAGAAAGACTGGCCCTGAGCTAACATCCGTGCCCATCTTCCTCTACTTTATATGTGGAACACCTCCCACAGCATGGCTTGCCAGCCGGTGCCATGTCCACACCTGAGATCCGAACTGGCAAACCCTGGGCCGCCGAAGCGAAACGTGGGCACTTAACCGCTGTGCCACCGGGCCGGCCCCATGATTGATTTTGTGTATTGATTTTGTATTCTGCAAGCTTGGTAAATAAATTCACTTACTAGTTCTAGTAGCTGTTTTGTAGTTTATTTGGGATTGTTTATGTAGACAATTACGTTTATAAATACAGTTTTATTTCTGCCTTTCCAATCTGAGTGCCTTTTCTTTTTTTTGTCTTATTGCACTGGCTAGGTCCAGTCCTTTGGTACAATCTTGAATAGCTATGGTGAGACTGGATATCCTTGCCTTATTTCCCATCTTATGGGGAAAGTCTTTAGTCTTTTATGATTACATAGGATATCAACTGTAGGATTCTTATAGATATTCTTTAACAGGGTAAGGAAGTTCTTTCTATTTTCAGTTTGCTGAAAGTTTTTGTCATGAATGAATTGCACTTTGTCAAATGCTTTTCTTTTCTTTTTTGCATCACTAAGATTGTAGGGTTATGCTTTTTCAGTCAAATGGCATTCTTCTGTTTTTTTCTTCTAATCCTTTGTGCTATTGTTGTCATTATGTTATTCTTGTATGTACGTTAAAATCTCCAGGTTACATTATTGTTATTTTTGCTTAAAACAATCCATTATATTTTAAAGATAACTAAAAGTTATTTTAAAGTCTTGTATTTATACCATATATTTACCATTTCTTTTTTGTTTTTTTAAAGATCGGCACCTGAGCTAACAACTGTTGCCAATCTTCTTTTTTTTTTTCTGATTTTTCTCCCCATATCCCCTCAGTATTTAGTTGTATATTTTAGTTGTGGGTCCTTCTAGTTGTAGCATGTGGGATGCCGCCTCAGTGTGGCCTGATGAGCAGTGTCATGTCCGTGCCGGGATCCGAACCAGTGAAACCCCGGGCCACCAAAGCGGAGTGTGCCAACTTAACCACTGGGCCCCGGGGTCGGCCCATATTTAACATTTCTACTGCTCTTTATTTCTTTGTATAGATCCCAGTTTGTGTTCAGTATCATTTTCTTTGTGCTTGAAGAACTTGCTTTAATGTTTCTTGTAGTGCAGATCTTCTGTTAATGAATTCTCATAGATTTCGTTTGTCAGAAAGTCTTTATTTCACCTTAATTAAAAGAAACCTTTTTGTTTGATATAATTGTAGGTTCACATTCAATTATGAGAAACAATACAGAGAGATCCTGTCTACTCTTCACCCTTTTTCCTCTGATGGTAACATCTTGCATAACTATAGTACAATATCACAATCAGGAAATTGATAATGATAGAATTAATTTGATCTTATTCAGATTTCACTGATTTTACCTACACTCCTTTGTGTATGTGTTTGTATGTATATTTAGTTCTACGCAGTTTTATCACATGTAGATTAGTATGGCAAGTACCACAGTCAAGATAGAAAAGAGTTCCATCACAAGGATCACTTCTGCTACCCTTTATTGTTACAGCTGCGTCCCCGCCTTACCCACCCCAATCCCTGGAAACCACTCATCTGTTCTCCATCTCTATAAATTTGACATTTATGGAACGTATGGAATTATACAGTGTATGACTTTTTGAACTAGGCTTTTTTTCACTTAGTATGATTCGCTTGAGATTCATCCAAGTTGTTGCATGTACCAATAGTTTGTTCTTTCTTATTGCTGAGTAATAGTCCATGGTATAGGATGTACCACTTTTTGTTTAACCATTCACCTGTTGAAGGATATTTGGGTGTTTCACAGTTTTTGCTGTTACAAATAAAGTACAGGCATAGAAATGGTGTACAGGCTTTTGTGTGAACATAAGTTTTGCTTGTCTAGGATAAATATCCAAGAATGCAATTGCTGTGTCGTATGGTAAACACATGTTTAGGTTTGTAAGAAACTGCCATATTTTTCTAGACTATCTGTAACAGTTTACATTCCTACCAACAAGATATGAGTGATTCAGTTTCTTCACATCTTCACCAGCATTAATTTAAATTGTGGAAAATAAACATAACATTAAATTAACCATTTTAAGTGTACAGTTCTTGCCATTAAGTACATTCACATTGTTGTGCGACCCTCCCCACCATGCATTTCCAGAACCTTTCATCTTTCCTAACTGAAATTCTGTATCAATTACACACTAACTCCTCATTCCCCCTCCCCATAGCCCCTTGCAACCAGCATTCTACTTTCTGTCTCTATGAATTTGAGTACTCTAGGAACATCATATGAAAGGAACCATACATTTGGCCTTTTGTGACTAGCTTATTTCATAGCATTTGTTTTATAATAATTTTTTTATTTTAGCCATTCTGATAGGTGTGTAGTATCACCTTAGTTTTTCAAATACATTTTTACTGTATATTATATTCTAGATTGACAGGTTTTTTTCTTTTAGGACCTGAAAGATGTCATGCCATTATGTTTTGACTTGCATAATTTCAGATGAGAAATATGCAATCATTCTTATCTATGTTCCTCTTTAGGAATATATCTTTTTCTCTGGCTACTCTTAAGACTTTTTTTTCATCATTGGTTTTTCAGCAAGTTGATTATCATGTGCCTTGGTGTTGATTTGAGGTTACCCTGGTGGTGTTTATTGAGCTTCTTGAATCTGTGGGCTTATAGTTGTCATCAAAATTAAGAAATTTTTGGTCATTATTTCTTCTAATAAGTTTTTTAAGTCCACCTCTCATGTGGTACTCTAATTGCATATTGGTAGACCATTTAGTATTATCCCACAGTCACTGAGATTCTACACATTTTTTTCATTCTTTTTTTTGCCTCTGCTCTTATTTGGTTAGTTTTTATTTTCATGTCTCCATATTAATGAATCTCTTTAAAAGTTAGAGATCTTTTCTTCTACAGTGTAATATATGCTATTAGTCCCATCTAGTACACTTTTTATTCCTGAATCGTATTTTTCATCTTTTGAAGTTCCATTTTGTTCTATTTTGATCTTTTTTCTCTTTCTTTTCTCTCCTCATTATGTATATGTTATTTAAATGCTTGAAGATATTTATAATAACGAATTTAATGCCCTTTTCTGCTGATTTCTCTTTCATTATGACATCTGTTTTTGTTAACTAGTTTTTCTACTGGTTATGGCTAAAATTTCCTATTTTTTTGGTTTGTCTTTTAGTTTTTGATTGAGTGTAATATGTTGCCACTTTTACTGTTTTGTATCCTGATTTTTTCCCCCTATATTTAAAAAGTGTTACACTGTTTAGATTGGCAGTTAAGTTACTTGTAAAAGGATCAGCTTGATCCTTTTAGGGCTGGTTTTATTTATTTATTTTTTGGTGGGGAAGATTGGTCCTGAGCTAACATCTGTTGCCAATCTTCCTCTTTTTTTGGCTTGAGGAAGATTGTTGCTGAGCTAACATCTGTGCCAGTCTTCCTCTATTTTATATCTGGGATGCTGCCACAGCATGGCTTGATGATCCATTGCTTGTTCAGTAGCGTATTGTTTAGTCTCCACATCCTTGTGCCTTTCTCAGCTTTTTTCTTGTAATTAATTTCTAGCCTTATAGCATTATGATCAGAGAAGATGCTTGTTATGATTTCATTTTTTTTAAATTTGTAGAGGCTTGCCTTGTTTCCTAACATATGGTCTATCCTTGAGAATGTTCCATGTGCACTTGAGAAGAATGTGTATTCTGCTGTTTTAGGATGAAGTGATCTATATATGTCTATTAAGTCCAGTTGTTTTAATTTGTCATTTAGCTCCACTATTTCCTTGTTGATTTTCTGTCTGGATGATCTGTCCATTGATGTGAGTGGGGTGTTGAGGTCCCCTACCATTACTGTGTTGTTTTTAACATCTTCCTTTAGGTCTGTTAATAGTTGCTTTATGAACTTTGGTGCTCCTATGTTGGGTGCATAGATATTTGTAAGCGTTATTTCTTCTTGATGAAGTGTCCCTTTGATCATTATATATTGTCCCTCTGTGTCTCTCTTTACCTGCCTTATTTTGAAATCCGTTTTGTCTGATGTAAGAATTGCAACACCTGCTTTCTTTTACTTGCTATTAGCTTGAAGTATTGTCCTCCACCCCTTCACTCTGAGCCTGTTTGTCCTTGGGGCTGCGGTGTGTTTCCTGGAGGCAACAAATTGTTGGATCTTGTTCTTTAATCCATTTTGCCACTCTGTGTCTTTTATTGGAGAGTTCAGTCTTTTTACATTGAGGGTGATTATTGATGCATGTGGACGTAATGCTGTCAATCTGTCGCTCATTATCTGGTTTTCCTGCATTACCTTTGTTTCTCGTTCTGTCTGCTTTAGCCTACCCATTGACTACTGCAGTTTCTTATGCTGGGTTTCTTAGATTTTTCCTTATTTATGTTTTGTGGCTCTGTTCTGTTTTTTAGTTTAGTGGCTACCCTGAAGTTTGTATTTAGAATCTCGTGTATAATATAGTCTATTCTCTGGTGGTCTCTTACTTGGCCTAGACAGATTTAGTCCCTTTGCTCTTCCCCTCCTAAATTATTTTCATTTCTTATTCCAACTCATGTTATGAGTTTGTAGTTAGAGTGATAAGATCGTCTTTGCTTTGGTAGTTTCCTTACCTTTATCCTAATGCTATAGTTGAATATTTGCTGTCCTATTCTGGTTCTATCTATCTGTCTCCCTACTCTGTGGTTTGTGACCCCTTTCTCCCTTTTTTCTTTTTTCAGGTATGAGAGCCTTCTTGAGGATTTCTTGTAGTGGAGGACTTTTGGTTACAAATTCCCTTAACTTTTGTTTGTCTGGAAAAGATTTAATTTATCCTTCATATCTGAAGAATATTCTTCCTGGATAGAGTATTCTTGGCTGAAGATTTTTATCTTTTAAAGTTTTGAATATGTCACTCCATTCTCTCCTAGCTTGTAAGGTTTCTGTAGAGAAATCCGCTGAAAGTCTGATAGGAGTTCCTTTGTAGGTTATTTTCTTCTGCCTTGCTGCCCTGAGTATTCTTTCTTTGTCTTTCATTTTTGCCATTTTTACTACTATATGCCTTGCAGTAGGTCTTTTTACATTGACAAATCTAGGAGATCTGAAAGCTTCCTCCACACACATTTCTCTCTCAATCCCTAGATTTGGGAAGTTCTCTTCTATAATTTCATTAAGCACACTTTCTGCTCCATTTTCCTTTTCCATGTTCTCGGGAATTCCTGTGATTCTTAAATTCTTTCTCCTCATTGAATCCGCTATCTCTCTGATATTTTCTTCATTCTCTTTAATTCTTAGTTCTCTTTCTTCCTCTGTCTGGAGCCATTCAGCCTGTCTATCTTCGATTATGCTAATTTGCTCATCTATGGTGTCTACATGGGCATTCAAGGAATCCGTATTCTGTTTTATCTGGTCCACTGTATTTTTCATTTCTAGTAATTCTGTTTGATTCTTCTTTATAATTTCAATTTCTTTTGTGAAGTAACTCCAGAACTTGTTGGCTTGTTTCTCTGTCTTTCTCTCTACCTCATTGAGTTTTTTGATGATAGCTACTCTGAACTCATTTTTATCTCGTTTACATATTTCCAAGTCCTCAGGGCTTAATTCTGTGTTTTTATTGTTTTCCTTCTGGTCTGGAGCTTTTATAAATTGCTGGATGGTAGAGGAGCAGTCTTTGCACATGATGGTAGAATTCGGTTGCAGTTACAGCCTGTCGCCACTATATGGGGGTGGAGAGCTGCACGTTCTGAGCTTTCTACCTTCAGGCAAGATGGCGGCACCCAGCGCGGTTTGCCAGGGGGAGGGGCAGTTTCTCTCATGCTCTGATCTGGATTTTGATCAGCTCTCCTTCTCTGGTCTCCGGGGGCCCTGGCTTGATGGGGTCCTGGCACACGGAAGCTTTCCCCCGTCAGCGGATTTCCACTGCACCTGCAGCGGGAGTCCTGGATGATCCCCCGGTTGCTCAGCCCCTCCCCCACTCCTTCCCTCACTCTCGGCAGTGATCCCAGTCTCTAGGGCAGGGAGCAAAGTTCTCTCTTACCCCGTTCCAGCTCCTCCGAGGGTGGCTACAGCCTCTCTGTTCTCTGTCTTCTTACTCTGTAGGTCTCTGATGGTCTCGGCATTAGGGGTCATTGGTTGAAATTCAGTTTTGCCATTTCTTTTGTTTTATTTTGGAGGGGAGAGAGTCCCGGGTGGGCTCACCCTGCCATTTTGCTCCGCCTCCTCTTCAGCATGGCTTGATGAGCAGTGAGTAGGTCTGCACCTGGGATCTGAACCTTGTGAACCCCAGGCCTCCAAAGTGGAGCACACAAACTTAATCACTGTGCCACCAGGCTGGTCCCTTTTTAGGGCTGTTTTTAAGTTTCATTAAGGTGAATTTAGAGTAGTCTTTATGCTAGTGCTAATTTAGCCGTACTGTTAAGGTATGACTCTTTTGGCATCTCTGCTGAATGACCCAGGTCTTCAGTGTGGAATCTCCACTGTCGTTGATTTGGAACTCAGACATTTCAGAGCCTTGTGTTACCTTTGAGAATTCAGCGCCCTAACAGTTCTTTGCCTGGCCCTGTGGAGTTTGACCCTATGCATGTTCAACTTAGTATTCAGTCAAAGGAATACTAAGACATCTCCTAAACAGTTCTGAAATTCTTTCCCTAGAAAGCCCACTTTCTCTATTCTATTTCAGTTGACTTTGGCTTCCTGAACTCAGATCTCTGCCTTCTCAACTCAGAGAGACTGCCATGCTTTGCTTGAAACCCCTTTTCCTGTACTGCATTCTGTTAAGGTGTTTCCAGGTAGAAAGCCAGTAACCATAGAATTTACCTTGTTTGTTTCACTCCTCTCAGAGATTGTAGTCATGTGTTGCCTCTTGTCCAGTGTCTGAAAAGGAATTGTATATTTTTCCAGTTTTTCAGGTGTTGATGACAGGAAAGTAAATCCTGTCCCTGTTATTTTATCGTTGCTTAGAAGTGGAAGTTGATCCCGAATTTGCATATACGAAGTTTCGAAAACAGTTTGCTTGGTTTATATTTTGTCTTAGTATTTTGGCCAATACTGCAACATCACCATTGATTGAATTGTGACAGCATGCCCTTGATGCATGGTCCCTCTTTTGTGTTTTGGAAGAGTTAGTTGGAGAATGTAACCCATACAGAAATAAGTGAATGCAGAATATGTGATAAAACAGGTAAAAAAGTGACAGAGTTTTTTATACAATAATTTAGTGGGTTAATGGAATCAATAAGAATTTACCTACCAGGGAACACTTGACATAGATTTGGAAGGATGAAGAAGATTTATAAGCAGAAATGGTGATTAGTGGATAGCATTTCAAGTGGAGAGCATAGCATTAATAAATATATGTAATGCCATTGTTGAGAAATATCTTTAGAAATATAGATTGGATCCAAATGAGGAGAACCATGAAAAGTCAACCTAGAGAAGTTTGTAATAGTGGGAGGTTGTGGGCCATTTAATGTTTTCAGGCAGGAGGATTGAGTGATGCTTTAGAGGTACTGTAGAGATCTTATATGAATCGAGGTGTTGTATCCATTAGGGTCTTTGTTTGCAGGCAGAAAAGTGAAGCTGAGGTCAGAGAGATTGTTACCTGCCCAAGAAATTAACTGCCCACAGTTAGTATGTTGGCAAATCCAGTTTAGGGACTTGGATAATATGATTCCAGAACCTCTGTTCTAAGTTACTGTGTGTTCAAGGCTCTGAGGAAAGAGGAGCATGGTCCTCCATAAACTGAGAAGCCTGTGTCATCAGGGGACAGGAAGTTGGAAGAAGATGAAGCTAAAGAGGTAGGTAGGGTCAGACCATGCAGTTCCTTGAATGTCAAGGATTTTTGTTTCAACGAAAGTACAGTATAAAGGCATTGAACACTTAAATAGAGGGAATGACATAATCAGATTTGTATTTTGAAAGATAATTCTGGTTGTTGTAGGCCAAATGGATTGGAGAGGGGCCAAGAATGGATGCAATGACACCATTTAGCAGGTTGTTATGGTAAGTAGCAGAGTGAGATAAAGTGGTAGCTGGATGGAATAAGGAGGTTATTGTGGAGATGGAGGAAAGTGGGCCAATTTGAGAAAGATTTAGGAGAATGAATCTACAAGACATGGTGATGGAATGGGTTATGAGTAAAGGAAAGGGAGGTGTCAAAAAATAACTCTTGGTTTCTGAATTGCTGACTTGGTTACATTAGGTTGGTTCACTTTATTTTGTATAGGACACAGAGAAAGAGCATTGGTTTGAGTGACTAGATTATGTTAATTAAGTTAGAAGTGCCTTTGAGATGTTCAAGTGGAGAGGTCAAATACTTAATTTTATAGTACCTTTGAGCTTTCTGTGTAGTAAATAAATGCGCTGCCCATTCTTTTGTCCCTAATAACATCGCTGATTAGTACTTTTCTAGGGCTTTTTCACAGTTGTTATCTCTTGAGTTACTGGTAATAAACAAGAATGTAAATAGAGTTTGACTTTCAGTTATTAGAGCTAATAAGAGAATGTGAAAAGATTCTTTGATCTAGGAGGCAACTAAGGCAAGTATGTTAGGACAGTTCTCCTTTGGAGAATGGCAGAACCCAGAATATACCCTGGGAAAAGACTAGTGAAAAGAGGGCAGAAAGGGCTAATCTAAATGTAAAACAATTTAAAAGCAATCTGTTTTGAATATTATAGTTAAATGTTTCCTTCCTTTTAGTAATAAAGGAATTATTCTTGTTTTACCTAAACTTATAATTATCTAAGTTACTGTAAATCTACAATGGGAATAGTTATACCAGAAGGAAAGTATTTTTCTTTAGCTCCCCATCGTATTTGTTTGATTCTGCACTGATAAATCACTGTAGTATTACTTTATACATTTGGGCATATTGGGTATTTAACTATTCTCTTTAAATTTTCTTGAAAAACAAAAGAGGTGTGACTAATATTTCTTAAATAAATTAAAAACTATTCTAAGTTTATTAGGTTTTTGTTTGTTTGTTTTGAAGATTGGCACCTGAGCTAACGTCTGTTGCCAATCTTCTTTTTTTTTTCTTTCTTCTTCCCCCCAGTCCCCCTAGTACATAGTTGTATATTCTAGTTGCGGGTCCTTCTGGCTGTGCTATGTGGAACGCCTCCTCAGCATGGCTTAGATGAGTGGTGCCGTGTCTGCACCCAGGATCTGAACCAGTGAAACCCTGGGCTGCTGAAGCCGAGTGTGCAAACTCAACTGCTTGGTCACAGGGCCGGCCCCTAGATTTTGATTATTGAGCTTAGATCAGTAATTTCCCTTTATCAGAAAATATGTTACCACTCTTTGATGCAGATTTTATAACCTCTAGGTATTGTAATATTGGTGTTTGTGTCACTGATATTTTACAATTCTCTGGAAAAATAGTTTTAAAAGTAAATTATGTATGGATGTAGAACATTTGGAAGATAAAAAACATCTGTGATTTTACTACTTAGAGATATCACTGTTTTGGTGTATTTCCTTTACTATTGCTTCTCTGTATCTTAATGTATAGGCAGTTTATAGTGTAGTAGTTAAGAATGGGGATTCTAGAATTAAACCCCCGGGCTCAGATTTCTGTTCTACTACTTACTAGCTATGTGATTGTAGCAAATCACTTACTTTGTCTGAATCTTGAATTTCACATCTGTAATATGAGGATAATAAAAGTAAACGTTACTGTTTGCTATGTGCCAGGTACCTTGCTAATTATATTATGTATAAAATGCTGATTCTTATAATACGTCTACTTAAGAGCTACTTAATAGTGCCTTTAAGAGGATGAATTAAATAATGGATGTAATGTACTTAGTATAGTATTTAGGACAGTAACAAATATTGCTTATATATTTTTAAAAATTGCATTTATACAATATATTAACGTGTTATTAAAGCCGTTGTTGTGGCCACATTCCCATGCCATTAATAGTCTTTGAAAATGAAATTTTTAAGATGGCTTTATAGAAATTCATCAAGTGGACTCATTTAGTCATCTCTCTAGTGATAGACCTTTGGATGTTTCTAATCATTTTGCTGTTACAAATAATGCTGTTATGAACATATTTATTATGATTATTTCCTTAATTCTACAGATAGAATTGAGTCAAAGGCAGAATATTTTTAAAGTTCTTGATATTTAGTCCTGTATTGCTTTCCAGAAATGTGAATCAGTGTACATTCTTACGTATGTATGAGAATGTACCTTTGAGAGCCCTGGGTGTTGCCATTAAACAAAAAATCCTTGAAATTTCAATTTCCTAAAAAATCCTTTGTTTTCATGTGTGGTTTTATTGGTGTAGTTTTATTGGTATAGAGTGAGCTTACTTGGTGTATTCTTTCTTTTGAGAATTGCCTATTTTATTGATGTTATTTTCTTATTTGTATGACTTCTTTGTTGATGTCCTTTATTTATATTAATGTAAACTAGCTTGAAAATATTTTTAGCAGTTTGAGGTTTGTCTATTAATTTCAATGTTGTTTTGGGAAAACTTTTTCATGTTTTAAAATTTACATAGATATAAGCTATTCTTTTTTTTTTTTTCCAAAGATTTTATTTTTTCCCCCTTTTTCTCCCCAAAGCCCCCCGGTACATAGTTGTATATTCTTTGTTGTGGGTCCTTCTAGTTGTGGCATGTGGGACGCTGCCTCAGCGTGGTCTGATGAGCAGTGCCATGTCCGCGCCCAGGATTCGAACCAACGAAACACTGGGCCGCCTGCAGCGGAGCGCGCGAACTTAACCACTCGGCCACGGGGCCAGCCCCCCAGCTATTCTTTTTTGTTGAGGTTTCATATTTATTTTTGTCTTTAGTCCTTTCCCATTATGACATAAGAAAAAAATTTAAATCATTTCACTTCAGTTTTTATTTGTGATTACACTCATCAGTCTATCTCTGATTGATTTTGGCATATGATGTATAAGGTATAGGAATCTAATTTAGCTTTTTTGAAGTAGAAAACTTGGAAATTGGAAATAGGTTTTGTATTCTACTTAAGTTCTAGGGAAATGAAGGAAGGCTATGATAAGGATTATGGAACTGCATCTAAACCTTGAAGAATGCTTTGGTGGATTACCTGTGTCTTCCATAGGTATGAGGGAAGGTTATTGAGAGCATAGTGACAGTATTCATATCTGCAATCTCAAATTTAAGCATTGTTCCAATATTATTTATTGACTATTCTATTGGAAATATCATCTTTATATGAATTCAAAGTAAAATTGGTTGGTGGATTTTTTTTTTCTTGTTTTGCTGTGTTTTTTTCCTGTTATTAGGGTTATGGTAGTGTCAAAACATTTAAAAGTTTTCCTAACTTTGAAGTTTAAAAGTACTCACCAATAAAATTATCAAATTCTAAATCATAATTGGAAGTAACACTTTGTCACTCTTTCTGTTTATTCTCCTGTGGTTTTCCGACCTCTTGAGCAGGTTTTAGTAATTATTTTAAACTTGGACTATTAGGTTGTTTCCAGTTTTTCTCTTTCCCCAACTTTTTATTTTGAAAAATGTAAAGTTGATTGAAAAGTTACAAGACTAGTGCAATGAATATCCATTGTACTCTTTATGAAGATTCACCAATTGTCAACATATATAACATATAATAACTATTGCTATGTTAGGTATACACAGGCTTTTTTCCCTCTAAGCTGTTTGAGTTAGTTGCAGACATGGCTGTAAGTACTTCAGCATTTATTGCCTAAGAACAAGGACATTCTCCGGTGCACAACAGAATTGCCATAGTCAGGAAATTTAATAAATACAATGCTCTTATCAAATATACAGTCTATATTCAGATTATTCCAGTTTGTCACAGTGGTGACTTAAAAAATTTTTTTAAATTTTTATTGAGGTTATGATAGTTTACAGCATTCTGAAATTACAGTTGTACATTATTCTTTTTCTTTTTCTTTTTCTTTTTTTTTGAGGAAGATTAGCCCTGAGCTAACTGCTGCCAATCCTCCTCTTTTCGCTAAGGAAGACTGGCCCTGAGCTAACATCCATGCCCATCTTCCTCTACTTTATATGTGGGACACCTACCACAGCATGGCTTGCCAAGTGGTGCCCTGACCACACCCAGGATCTGAACCAGCGAACCCCGGGCCGCTGAAGTGGAATGTGCACACTTAACCACTGCGCCACCAGGGCAGCCCCTACAGTTGTACATTATTATTTGTCAGTCATCTTATAGGGGCACCCCTTCACCGTCTGTGCCCACTCCCCAACCCCCTTCCCTGTGGTAACCACTAATCTGTTCTCTTTGTCCATGTGTTTATCTTCCACAAATGAGTGGAATCATACAGAGTTTGTCTTCCTCTGTCTGGCTTATTTTGCTTAACGTAATACCCTCAAGATCCTTCCATGTTGTTGTGAATGGGATGATTTTGTCGTTTTTTATGGCGGAGTAGTATTCCATTGTGTGTGTGTGTGTGTATATATATATATATATACACCATATCTTATTTATCCAGTCATCAGTCATTGGGCACTTAGGTTGCTTCCATGTCTTGGCTATTGTGAATAATGCTGCAGTGAACATAGGGGTACATGAGTCTCTTTGAATTGCTGATTTGAAGTTCTTTGGATAGATACCCAGTAGTGGGCTGGCTGGGTCATATGGTATTTCTATTTTTAATTTTTTGAGAAATCTCCATACTGTTTTCCGTAGTGGCTGCACCAGTTTGCATTCCTACTAGCAGTATATGAGGGTTCCTTTTTCTTCACAATCTCTCCAACATTTGTTATTTTTTGTCTTGGTTATTATAGCCATTCTGACAGGTGTAAGGTGATATCTTAGTGTAGTTTTGATTTGCATTTCCCTGATTATCAGTGATGATGAACATCTTTTCATGTGCCTATTGGCCATCTGTATGTCTTTTTTGGAGAAATGTGTGTTCACGTCCCCTGCCCATTTTTTGATTGGGTTGTTTGATTTTTTTATTGTTGAGTTGTATGAGTTCTTTATATATTATGGAGATTAACCCTTTGTCAGATATATGATTTGCAAATATTTTTTCCCAGTTGATGGGTTGTCTTTTTGTTTTAATCCTGTTTTCCCTTGCCTAGTACCTGGGGGTAGTCTATCCACCTTCTGATGGATAGCAGTGTGACCTCTCAGGCATCTTGCAGTGCTGTGTGAGTACCCTCTGTTGATCAGTGAATGTCCATTTAGTTGTGGTTTGAAGTGGGAGAGACAAAGAAAACTGCTCACTCCACCGTGTTTCTGACATCACCACAGTAGTGACTTTTAAAGGTAGATTTCCCCCCCAACTCTAAGGACCATACATTGCCTTTATTTGTCATATCTCTTCAATCTCCCTTAGTCTCTAGAATTTTTCTGTCGTCTTTTTTGTTTTTCATGATATTTTGAAGACTTCAGGTTAGTCCTTTTGCAGTTTCTATCTTGACAGAAAATCATCTCTGTGAGATTTTCAAATTTGTTATTGTGGAGTTGTGGATATCTCAGTAGTCTATAAATAGTGTAGAGTTGTAGATATCTAAATAGTTTGATAGTCTTTTTTCTGCCTCCCCTCAATCTTTGACCCAATAATTTTTTAGGAGAATGTTTTTCAGTGTATGCTTGGAATTTGAAAAATTTAAACAAAGAAAATCTCCTTTGCAAATTTTTGTAACACTTTTCGATTTTTTTTAACACTTCTGTTTATTTTTATTAAAGAAAATCATATATTTGGCAACAGTATACAATGACTTATAATGGAAGGTTTGTTTGATTGCTTTTACTTTTTTATTATTATTATTATTATTTTTTTATTAATGTTATGATAGATTACAACCTTGTGAGATTTCAGTTGTACATTTTTGTTAGTCATGTTGTGGGTACACCACTTCCCCCTTTGTGCCCTCCCCCCACCCCCCCCTTTTCCCTGGTAACCACCGATCAGATCTCCCTATCAATATACTAACTTCCACCTATGAGTGGAGTCATATAGAGTTCATCTTTCTCTGACTGGCTTATTTCGCTTAACATAATACCCTCGAGGTCCATCCACGTTGCTGTGAATGGGCCAATTTTGTCTTTTTTTATGGCTGAGTAGTATTCCATTGTGTATATATACCATATCTTCTTTATCCAATCATCAGTTTCTGGGCATGTAGGTTGGTTCCACGTCTTGGCTATTGTAAATAATGCTGCGATAAACATAGGGGTGCAACGGACTCTTGAGATTTCTGATTTCAGGTTCTTAGGATAGATACCCAGTAATGGGATGGCTGGGTCATAGGGTATTTCTATTTTTAACTTTTTGAGAAATCTCCATACTATTTTCCATAGTGGCTGTACCAGTTTGCATTCCCACCAACAGTGTATGAGGGTTCCTTTTTCTCCACAACCTCTCCAACATTTGTCGCTCTTGGTTTTGGATGTTTTTGCCAATCTAACGGGTGTAAGGTGATATCTTAGTGTAGTTTTGATTTGCATTTCCCTGATGATTAGTGATGATGAACATCTTTTCATGTGTCTATTGGCCATATTCATATCTTCTTTTGAGAAATGTCTGTTCATGTCCTCTGCCCATTTTTTGATCGGGTTGTTTTTTTGTTGTTAAGCAGTGTGAGTTCTTTGTATATTATGGAGATTAACCCTTTGTCGGATAAGTGGCTTGTAAATATTTTTTCCCAATTAGTGAGCTGTTTTTTGTTTCAATCTTGTTTTCCCTTGCCTTGAAGAAGCTCTTTAGTCTGATGAAGTCCCATTTGTTTATTCTTTCTATTGTTTCCCTCAACTGAGTTATGATATTAAACTTAAATTCTTGCTTCATTCCTACCTTGCATTTGTTTCCAACATTTTCAAGAAGTACATGTCTGTTTTTTTATTTGCATTTTAAAAATTCACACCAACTACATTCATTGAAAGCAAAATAAACTAGAAAATACTCAGAAACAAAATGAAGAAAATAAGTCTTCTATAAATCCTATCACTTGAGGGAATGAGAGTGTGTGTGTGAGAGACACATTAAAAGAATTTTGTAGTGTCATAATACTGTGCTGTAGCTTGCTTTTCCCTCCTTAAGTAGTGGTTACATTATTAAACAAAGAATGGAAAAGTAGAGGTGCCATATGATCTTATTAAAGGGAAACAAGTGGAAAGAGAGGGTCTTGTCTTATCATTCAGCATTTAAATAGTTAACAAGTCCTTAAATAATTCTTACTGATTATATCAATTACTTTTATAGTTCTTAGAATCTCTCTGGGGATAGGGGAACATTGGAGAGGTGAATGCTTGTGGAAGGTTGCAAATTATGAAAATATTAAACTTTATTTGGTACTAAGTTTCATGTAAATGCTATGGCCACAAAATGAAATTTTATTTTAATTTTTAACATTTGTTTTTTAGATAGAACATTCACTACTCAAAAAATACAAAATAAACAGTGAAAATTTCCCTCCTATTTTTGTGTCTCGGGCTCTTGAATCCCTTCATCAAAGGCCACCAGTGCTATCAGTTTCCAAGTATCTTTCCAGAGGTACTTTTTGTATGTGTAAGAAAATTTGTATATGTCGCAGAATACATTTGAAATGACCTAGTTATTTTAGTATTATCCCCTTTAATAGTACTAAAATTTATGTAGAGTTCTATAATTTTACAGCGTGCTTTTACATATATTCTACTTTGTCCTTGTAACCATCTTGTAAAGTAGTTAGCGAAAACTTAAAAGTGCAAAAAATAAAAATTGCTACTTAGGAAATGCAGAAAGTGATAAAATCAGAAAAGGATCATTTTGTAACTTCTAAAATAATTGATTTAGGTCATCCTGTGTCAGGTGTAAAGTGTATTTCCTTTCTGTCTAAAGTACTGCAACGCACTTCTGTGCTACCCACCTGGAGCTAGCATCAGATTCCACAGTTTTAAGGGCATGGTCCCCAACAAGACTGCTCTTACTTCAAATGTTGGCTTCAAGTTCTGGGGTACCTCAGACCACCTATACTTCCGACCAACTGGCTGCAAATCCAGGGGGTTCCCATGACACCCTTCAGGTTTGATAGAACGAGTCATAGAACCCAGGAAACTGCTATAATTACTGTTACAGTTTTATTACAAAGGATATAAATCAGGATCAACCAAATGAAGAGAAGACACATTGGGCCAAGTCTGAGAGGGTTTCCCATGCCGAGCTTCATCTTCTGAGCTTCATCTTCCTCTCCCTGTGAAATCAGGAAGCATCACTTCCACAAATCAGGAAACTCACCTGGTGCTTCAGTGTCCAGAATTTTTATTGGGATTTCAATATGTAGGCATGATTGATTGAATCGTTGGCATCAGATTGGCCTCCTGAATAACAAAGACACTCTTATTTCTTGGGAAATTCCAAGGTTTTAAAGTTTCCCCTCCCAGGAACCAGGGGAGAAAGCCAGTCAAGTTCTTTATTATACAGTACTGTCATAGCCTCCCAACATCCCTTCTCAGAAGCAAGCCCCTGTACCAGCTTTTAAAATCGTCTTTCCAGAGATAGTTTTGTATATGTAAGCATCTGTGGAATATTAATATTCTTCTCTATGATAATCTTGCTATTCTCCTTTTCTTTTTTCCCTCTGGACTTTTGTTTATGCTTTTTTCCTCCATGTGGGATGCTTGCCCATTTGAGGGGAGGAGGAGAGTATGTCTTTAAAATTTTTGTGTTTTCCCAGCTTCATATATTGTACCCTCCATGTATCCTTTCTTGTCTACGCCTCACCTAGAAGAAAGATGATCTCTCTTCTAAACTGTTAGAGTTCTGTGTATCTTTCAAGGCCTGTCACTTGTATAATGGCTTATCATAGTTGCTTGTATTCTTGGCTCATTTCTCACTCAAAATTTTAAGGTTTATGAAGGAATGGACCGTGTGAATCTTACTCTTCTTTGTATTCCAACCCCCTGTAATACTTTGCTCATAGTGGATACCTAAATATCTCTATGGTTTGAAAAGTTATGATCTTTTAAATTGTATGTATATTTTAACTGTTATTTGTTGTAGCAAACTGTGGTAGGAAGATTTTCTTTGTACAGAATTGATTAAATTCATGTAGCGATATTATCTGTTGTACATATATAGTTAAATAACTTACAGTTTACAAATGTATTTTCTCCTCCAGTCTACTTGAATGAAAAAGAATTAAAAACAGGCAAACTGCTAACAGAGATTTATTTAAGTTTTAGAGTTTAGTATGTAGGGTGTAACTAAATGGGCTTTTCAGAAACCAAGGGTTCTATTAAACAGAAGGCTTTAGTAAACTGATGTGTTCTTCTTTGGATATGATTCCTAAAAAATCAGAAGATCTTGCAATGTTGCCATTATCCTTGGCAATGATTGACTGGATCCATATGGGGATTATCTCCTTTAGGAGAGACGTGCAGGTTCCTAATGTGTTTCTGACACTTTATCCATTTGCTAATTTATGTTATCTGCCTAGCTCCTGTAGAGAGACCTTTGATGAATTCTTCAATATTAAGATATCTTATAAGCTATTTTGAATTTGCTTCTGCAAGTTCTGGTTTGTAAATTGTCCAAAAGGAAAAAAGTAAAGTATCGTTTAGTTCTTTACTAGACAAACTTTCAAAACTGCCTATGGAATTTAAAACACAGGTCTAACTTCTAAGAAAGTAGAAAAGTATTTAATGTTTTCATTATAAATTTTATACTCTAAGTATGTTATTTTATATATTAAATGGCCTGTTGACGTCAGGGCAGTTTCTTTCAGAGATGCCATATCTAATGAGAAGATAGCTA
The DNA here is from genome assembly GCF_021613505.1 of Equus quagga. NCBI lineage: Eukaryota > Metazoa > Chordata > Mammalia > Perissodactyla > Equidae > Equus > Equus quagga. Next base: position 73,723,906 of record NC_060277.1, on the reverse strand, counting down.
GAGAGACCTAGACTCCTCACTCTCTGTATGAGAGTCTGTGGTTACAAATAAGGACTATGGAACCTGGGATTGAATTGTGACTCTACCACTATATAGGCTGTGTAACTTTGGTAGTGTGTTTCAGTGTCCCTATGTATAAAATGGGGACTCTAAGGGTACAGATCTCATAGTGTTGTTATGACAATCGTGTGAGTTATTTATTATACGTAAACTGTTTGGAACAGCACCTAGTGCCATGACTGCTACTTATTATTTATTATTATTTTTTTTTAATTGAGATTCATAGTACTTTACATCATTGTGAAATTTCAGTTGTACATTATTTCTTGTCTGTCACCACAAGAATGCTCCCCTTCACCCACTGTGTCCACCCCCACCTCCCTTCCCCTCGTAGCCTCTGAATTGTTTTCTTTGTCCATGTATTTGTTTATATTCCACTTATCAGTGAAATCATATGGTGTTTGTCTTTCTCAGTTTGGCTTATTTCGCTATTATCATTATTATTATTATTATTGACTCTGAGTAATTTTACTTCTTGCCTGTTTCCTCAGCTAAAACTATAGGATTTACTCCATGGTTTCTTTCAGTTCCAAATTCTATTTCTGTAACCTTGGAGCAGAATTAAGTTCTAAATTATTATAGATTGATTAATTTTTGTATCTTTGATACATTTAGCAGTCTTTGACATCTAACTTCAGTAGTTTATCAAATTAATTATAGGGAAAAGTTCACCTTAAAATGAAAAGAGACTGACCACCAAACTCCAAGTGTTGATGAGGATATGGAACAAGATATATTGCTGGTGGGAAAGCAAGTGTTATAGCTAATTTGACTGTACTTAAGAGAGTTAAATACCAGCAATCCCACTCCTAGGAATTTACCCAAGATAAGTGAAAACGCATGTGCTCGCGAAAGACTCAAATACAAATAAATATTTGTAACAGCTTTATTCATATTAGCCAAAAAATGGAAACAATTCAACTGATGAAGCGATAAATTGTGTTATATCCATATAGTTGAATGCTACTCAGCAATAACATGGGTGAATCTGAAAAGCGTTATACTAAGTGAAAAAAGCCAGCTGCCAAAGACTACAAGTTGTGTGATTTCCATTCATGTGAAGTTCTAGAAAAGGCAAACTATAGTGACAGAAATTGGATCAAGAGTCTTGGGAACTTTTTGAGAGTGATGGGAATATTTTTGATTGTGGTGGTGATATCAAGACTGTATATGCATATATCAAAAGTGATGGATTTGCTGTATGGAATTACTGGGTTGTATTGTAATTCTATGTTTACCTTTTTCAGGAACTGTGAAACTGTTTTCCACGGTGGCTATACCATTTTACATTCCCACCAGCAGTGTAGGAAGGTTCCAGTTTCTCTACATCCTTGCCAACACCTGTTATTATCTGACTCTGATTATAGCCATTCTAGTGGGTATGAAGTAGTCTCTCATGGTAGCTTTGATTTACGTTCCCTCAATGAATAATGATGTTGAGCTTTTTTTTTTTCATGTGCTTATTGACCATTTGTATATCTTCTTTGGAGAAATGTCTATTCAAATCCTTTGCCCATTCTTAATTTGTTTATTTAATTGGGTTAATTCAATTGAGTTCTTTATATATTTTGGTACTAGATTCTTGTCAAATATGTGATTTGTATATATTTTCTCCAGTTTTGTAAGCTGTCTTTTCACTTTCTTCATGGAAATATTAATAGAAAAGTTAGAGAAAAAGTTTTTAAATTTTGATGAAGGCTAATTTATTTTTTCTTGATTGCGTGTGCTTTTGGTGTCATGTCTGAAAAACTTTTACATAGTTTTGGTCATGCAGATTTTCACTAGTGTTTCCATCTAAGAGTTTTATAGTTTTAGCTCTTGGTTTTTGGTCCATTTTGATTTAAATTTTATATATGGTGGGGATGCAAATTCATTCTTTTGCGTGTGGATATCCAGTTGTCTCACCCACGTTTGTTGAAAAGACTTGTTTTCCCATTGAACGGTCTTTACACTTTTGCTGAAAATTATTTGACCATAAATGTATGGGTGTATTGACCCATACATTTGACCATAAATGTGTGGACTCTCAGTTCTCTTCTATTGCTCTATGTCTGTCCTTATGATAGTGCCGCTCTGTCCTGTTACTATAGCTTTGTAGTATGCTTTGAAATTGGGTAGAGTGAGTCTTCCAGTTTTCTTCTTCTTTTTAAAGATTCTTTTGGCTATTCTATGTCCCTTGCAGTTACACATGAATTTTAGGGACAACTTAATCCATTTCTGCAAATGACACCTCGCATTCTGATAGGGGTTGCATTGAATCTATGTATTATTTTAGGTAGTATTGCCATCTTAATGATATTATGTGTTCCAGTCCATGAACACAGGATATTGTTACATTTATTTAGGCTATTATTTATTAATACTTATTTTATTTTTATATGATACTTTAAATGGTGTTGTTTTCTTAATTTCATTTTCAGAATGTTCATTACTAGTGTACAGAAGTACAACTGATATTTGTGTATTGTGTATTTGATGTATCCTGAAACTTTGCTGAACTCATTTATTAGTTTTAATAGTTTGTGGATTCTTTAAGGTTTTCTGTGTATAAGATTATGTCATGTGTGAATAGAGACAATTTTATTTCTTCCTTTCTAATCTGGATGCCTTTTATTGTCTCATTGCGCTGGCTTGAGCTTCCAGTGCAGTGTTCAATAGAAGTGTTGAAGGGCCGGCCTGGTGGCGCAGTGGTTAAGTTCGAACATTGCATTTTGGCGGCCCGTGGTTTGCCAGTTTGGATCCCAGGTGTGGATGTGGCACCGCTTGGCAAACCATGCTGTGGTAGGCATCCCACATATAAAGTAGAGGAAGATGGGCACGGATGTTAGCTCAGGGCCAGTCTTCCTCAGCAAAAAGAGCAGGATTGTCAGCAGATGTTAGCTCAGGGCTAATCTTCTTTGGGAAAAAAAAAAAAGTGTTGAAAGTGGCATCCTTGTCTTGTTCCTGATTTTAGGCGAAAGGTTTTCAGTCTTTCACCATTAAGTATGGTGATACCTGTGAGTTTTTCATAGATGCCTTTTAATTGGGTTGAAGAAATTCCTTTTCCTAGTTTGTTGAGTGTTTTTGTCATGAAAGAGTGTTGGATTTCGTCAAATGCTTTTTCTGCTTCTGTTGAAATGATTATTTATTTTTTCCTTCATTTTATTAATATGGTACATTACACTAATTGATTTTTTTATGTTGAACCACCCTTGCATTCCTAGAATAAATCTCCCTTAGTAATGGTGTATTTTGTTGAGCGTTTTTGCATCTATATTCACAAGGGATATTGGTCTATAATTTTCTTTGCTTGTGATGTCTCTATCTGGGTTTGTATCAGGGTGATAATGGCCTCATAGAATGAGTTGGTGTTAATTCTTCTTTAAGTACTTGAAATATTTGGTAGAAGTCACCAGTGAAGCCATCTGGTCTTGGGTTTTGTTCTTGAAAGTTTTTTGGTTATTGTTTAATCCCTTTCTTTGTTATGTCTGTTGAGATTTTCTATTTTCTTGAATCAGTTTTGGTGGTTTTTGTGATTTGGGGAATTTGACGCTTTGATTTAGATTATCTAATTTGTCGATCATACTATTCTTTTTTTTTTTTTTTTAAGATTGGCCCTGAGCTAACACCTGTTACTAATCTCTTTTTCTTTTTTTTTTTCTTCCTCTTCCCAAAGCCCCCCAGTTCATAGTTGTATGTTCTAGTTGTATTTCCTTCTAGTTCTGCTATGTGGGACCACCACCTCAGCATGGCTTGATGAGTGGTGCCAGGTCTGTGCCCAGGATCTGAACTGGTGAAACCTGGGCTGCCGAAGCAGAGCGTGAGAACTTAACCACTTGACCATGGGACTGGCCCCTGGTCTATACTGTTCTTATATAATGCTTTTTATTTCTGTCATGTTAGTAGTAATGTCTCTGCTTTCATCTCTGATTTTAGTAATTTGAGTCTTCTCTCTCATTTTTCTTATTCTGTCTAGCTAAAAATGCTGTCAATTTTATCTTTTTGAAGAAGCAACTTTTATTTTTGTTGATTTTTCTCTTTTTATATTCTACCTTTCATTCATCTCTGCTTTTACTAGCATTATTTTTGTGTGTTTAACGGCTGTTTATAATTCTTATTCTGTCAATTGCTTATTCATGGAACTTGCTTACTTTTTGTTGTTACTGGTTTGTAGCAATTCTTTATGTATTATGTCATATGTTAACAAAGCTAGGACATCTAGAATAATGTTGAATAATAGAAGGTAGGAGGACATTTTTTATCTTTCTTGACTGTAATAACAATATATTTCATCATTAAGTATAACAGTAAGGTTAAGAAAGTTTCTTTATCTTTCTAGTTTGCCAGGAGTAGATAATAATAACATGTAAGTTTCCTAGAAAATTACTTATGTAGTATATCCATACAATAGAATACTACTTAGCAATAAAAATACTTACAACAACCCTAAGAGTAGTACCATTTTATAGATAAGGAAACTGAGGCAAAGAGAAATTAAGTGACTTATCCTCCATCATACAGCTAGTAAGCAAGGGAGCTAGAATTCTGTCTCAGGCATGTTGGCTCCAGAGGCTGTGCACTTGACTCCACAACAAGGGTATAAAATCAACCCTTGTCCTTCAGAGGCCCAGCGTAATACCTTTCCCTAGAGGCAGATGATATTCTACATTTGTGGAATATCATTCCAGAAACAGTCTATGCATGTAGAATCAAATATATACATACACTCTATATTTCTCCCCACTCTTTGGTTTAAAACAGAAATGGGAGCATACTACCTTCCTTTTTTTTTTTTTAACTAAACATGTCCGTCATACTGTTTTCACCTTTTGTGTTTCATTTACTTTAGGTATGTCTCTTAAATTAATGGATTTGACTTTTTTACTCAAAATGGACATTTTAAGCAGAATAATTTATCCGTTCCAATTTACTGTTATCAAAATGTTTAAGGCTTACATTTGTCATATTGTTTTGTTCTTAATTATGCTTTTCTGTTGTCTTTTTCTCCTTTTCTACATTTTAGAGTGGATTGTGTTTTCCTTGATTTGTACTTGCTTACTCTGGTTGTTTGATGGTTCTTTGTCCCATTTCTGTTCTACTAATGGTTATCCTTCCGGAAAACAAAAGCCTTTCAGGTTTATTAACACAGTTTCTTTTCACTATTCCTTGTTTACATATTCTCGTTCTGTTTTATAGATTTACATGCAATGATCCATAAAAAATGAGCATTAAATAATTTGGTGCTTTAAAACACTACATTTGTGCTATTAAATGTAAAGAAGTAAAGTTGATTTCAGTTGTGTTATTAAATCAAACTTCAATCAATTACGCCAAAATTTCCCATTACATAAGCTGATTTGTCATTTTCAAATTTAATAATAGCTGAACCAAATCACCTCCCACCCTGCCAGACAAGCAAGGTATATGAATAGCACATTTCTTATCTGCTCATATGGTAGGGATTTGAAATTTAGCTCAAAAAGTGATCATTTTTCTCTAGATGTTTTCCTCATAATGAAGGTAAACTGTTGCCAGTTTGCAGTGATTTTATAGTCCATGGTCAGATTATATAAATGGTGGAATTAATTCTTTGTTGTTTTTCATCTGTTCTCACCCACAAGAATCCTGTAGAATAGATTATTTTATGCAAATGTTGAATAAACACCATAGTACAGTTTGGTATTTTGTACTAAGCATTAAATGATGCTAACATTCCTGTTTTATTCTCTTTTTTCTGCTGAGGAAGATTCACCCTCAGTTAACACCTGTTTGCCAGTCTTCCTCTTTTTGGTGAGGAAGAGCTGCCCTCAGCTAACACTTGTAGCCAGTTTTCCTCTTTTTGTATGTGAGTTGCTGCCATAGGATGGCCGCTGATGAGTGGTGTAGGTCTGTGCCTGGGAACTGAACCTGGGCTGCCAAAGTGGAGCACACTGAACTTAACCACTAGACCACCAAGGCTGGCCCTAACATCCTATTTCTAGTCTTAATTACATAGATTTATTAAGTGCTTATTACATGTAAGATGTTGTGAAAGGTGAACAAAAATTTTACATGGTTAGTCTAATTGGAGCAAGAACACATACATAAAATGGTAACTAATAAGGTTGTATAATTAAGGCCTTTCTTGAATATTACCTGTATCTCTCTTTAAAATTAAAAAAAGTGAAAAGTGATACATGCATTTGGGGAACAAAAATTTGAATGGTAGAAAGGCTTCATGGGAAAATAATAAGTCTCTTAAACACCACGATTTCTGATGTATCCTCTCATAGATTACCCGGTGTGTTATAGAGATGTACTTTCTTATTTTTATATAAATGTTACATATTACTTATACATCTGTCTTGTTTTATAAAAAAAACTGCATCTTCATATCTTTATCAATGGTCCAAATTAAACAGTGTTCATAATACTACCCCCAAGCATGCTCTACTACCCAACAACCCAGTGAAATCTTTAACATTATCCTTGTTTTTCATCTTTCTCCTTCATTTCAGTTTGAAGTACTAGACTTGTGGTTCAGGAAATTGATTCTGTATTTTGCACCATTGATTTGCCATATGATTTTGAGAAAAGACATGAACATTTGGAACCAAATAATCTGTTAAGGTTTTCCAACCCTAAACTTTTGTAATTATATATAATATTTATAAGTAGGTTGAAACACCAGGCATCAAATCAGTTCTGGGTAGATTAAGCCTGATAGTAGTTCCTGTAATGTCAAATTTATCTTCCCAATGACAATTCTTAGTTGTATTTGTCATTCTAGTTATTGGTATAGTGACGTGTGTGTATGTGTCTGTCTGTCTGTCTGTTGAGGGGAGGCTATAGTAGATAGTATAAGATCTCTCTGTCAATTCTGTATAAAGAGACAATTTTTCTTTAAAGTGATTGAATGTTTGACTAAATTGGCCGTTTTCTAAGCCTAAACCCTCCGTTTGATGCAGTAGCTTAAGACGAACAATGTCCTTTTTGTGAAAAAGCTGAAGGTTCTTAAAAGATGGAATACCATGACATCATCATCGTTCATCCAAGGGGCATTTCTCAAGTAATACTGAATATGCTGTGATTATCAGTAGTACCCTTCCCCCATCTTTTTTCTGGTGCATTGACTGATGTTATTGTCAACTATTTGACTATATTTTGCAAATATGAAACAGTTATTTAATTCTGAAAATCCTATTTTGGTTTGAGATTTTAAAGTAAATTATATTGGCTTTTTTAATCCTAGTTTCATCATCTTTCTTAGAGATGTGTGTTTTAGGATTGAGCAAAATGGTACCGCCCACAAAAATTGTGTATGCCTTTTACATTTAACCCTAAATAGCTTAATAAATGATAGGCTTTTCTGGTCTATTTTTGTGGAACCAGAAACAAATTAGATCTCATCTGCTGTTTGTAAGATTGTTAGTTTCTTTTTTTACTGTTGTCTTTTAGTAGGAAGGATATAGTAAGTTACTACAATGATATTTTCCTCTAAGAACAGATTAGATATTTTTAAAATATAACCCAATAGCCTGTTGTTGTTGTTTTTTAAGATTGCACATGTAGTCTCATAGTACCTTTAAGAACTTGTTACAAATGCTTTTATTTTCTAAGCCTGAGGTGTAGTTCATCAGGCTATGGTATTTATTAGTCCTGTTCTTTGGGCATTCATGTACCTAATATTCATGTTCAGCAGACTGGAGAAATTAAGGAGTTTATGATTAGGGTTGCTGTGGAGGGCTCCTCTCTGCTGTTTGTTTTCCAGTAGTTTTTCATGACAGCTTTTTAAAATGGACAAGACTCAAATCAAGTGCCTTTGTCAGTTTTATGTTGATGACTCTGTTGTAGCAATGCTTTGAATAGGTGCAGGACAACCAAGATCGTGCTAATTTTTATAATAAAATACTTTACTGGGGCTGGCCAGGTGCATGGTGGTTAAGTTCGTGCGCTCCTCTTTGGTGGTCCAGGGTTCGTGGGTTTGAATGTCAGGTGCTGTCCTGCACACTGCTCATCAAGCCATGCTGTGGCTGTGTTCCACATACAGAATAAAGGAAGATTGGCGCAGATGTTAGCTCAGGGACAGTCTTCCTCGACAAAAAAACAAAATATATTGTTACAAAAAGAAAGTACTTTACTTTTGGGAATTTGAAGATGTTTAGAAAAGAAGCAATTATGCAATGGATGCTATTAACTCTAGCCTAACAGGGTAATGGTATATTTCAGGAATTTCTAGGTTTATTGGAGTTCCCTTGTTTTTATACATTTTATTTTTCATTTTTTCTGTCTTCTAACAGTCCAGAGAACATGCACAAATGTTGTTGGGTCTTTTTTCTTTATCTTTTTTCCTGATGTAGAAGTTGAACATATGATTATTGTTGAAAATTTGGAACATAAAGAAAGTATAGACTTGTGAATGTTGTTGATAATACTGGCCATAACTACTAAAAATAATCCATAGAATTTTGTTGTATTGCCCTCTTTGCAAAAACTATATTGGTGTATAATTTTTTGTTATTCTTTTTATTATAAAATCAAACATAGATACAGAAAATTTACAAAACAAATAGCTTAATGAATTATTATAAATAAAATTCTCTAGTAACCACTACCTAAGGCAAGAAATAGAACCTTGCCAGTCACTCCAGAATTTCCTCCATATGTCTCATCCCAATCACAACTCATCCTTTTCCCTAAAGTAACCACTATCCTGACATTTATAATAATCACTTCTGGGTGTTTCTTTATAGTTTTATCATCCAAGTGTGCATCCCTGTACTCCATTATTGAGTTTTGAGAGTTCTCTATATATTTTGAATACAAATCCTTTTTCATATATGTGATTTGAAAATAATTTTTCCAAGTCTTTGGCTTGACTTCTTTTTCTTTTGAAAGTGTCCTTTGCAAGAATAAAAGTTTTTTAATTTTGATGAAGTCCACATTATCAGTTTTGCCTTTTATGGGTTTTGCTTTTGGTGTCCTATCCAAGAACTCTTTGATAAGGTTGTGAAGATTTTCTCTTGTGTTTTCTTCTAAACATTTTATAGTGCTAACTTTTTGCATTGAGACAATTGAACCTTTTTGAGTTAATTTTTCTGTAAAGTGTGAGATATCAAAGTTCATTTTTATACATATGGATGTCCAGTTGCTGTGGCACCATTTTTCAAAAAAGATGATCTTTACTGTACCTTTGTCAAAAATCAGTTGACTATGTTTGGATCTATTTCCAGACTTCTATTTTGTTTCATTGGATTATGTGTCTATCTTATCTTTTTATTACTGCCACATCATCTTGATTATTTTGTAGCTTTGTATTAAGTCTTGAAATCTGGTAGTGTGAGTCTCCCAACTTTATTCTACTTTTTAAAAACTGTTTTGACTAATTTGGATCCTTTGCCTTTTCATATACATTTTAGAATCAGTTTATTGATATCTGCAAAAAATTCTCTTGGATTGTGATTGAGATTTTGTTGAATCTATGAATCATTGACTTTTAGGATCAATTTCGGGAGAATTGACCTCCTAACAGTATTGAATCATTCAGTCCATGAACATGGTACATCTCTCTATTTAGTCAACAGGTTTCTTTCATCAGGATTTTTGTTTTTCTTGCTATATAAATTCTGCTCGAATATTTTTAGATTTATTTCTAAATATTCCATTTTCTTCCCTTGCTGTTTTGTATGTTCCTTGAGATTTTTCATGTACACAATAATATCAGCAGCTAGAGACAGTTTATTTTTTCCTTTCTATTGTTTCTCTTTTTTTCTTTTTCTTTCCTTATTGCACAGACTGGAACTTCTAAGAACAATGTTGAATAAGAGTGATTAGAGTGTTTCTAATCTTTAGAAGAAAGCTCTCAGTCGTTAATCATTATGTCTGATGTCATCTGTAGGTTTTTTATAGACACCCGTAACCCAGTTAATGATGTTTCCTTCTATTTCTAGTTTTTTGAGAGTTTTTATCATGAATAGATGTTGAATTTGGCAAATCCTTTTTCTGCCTCTGTTGATATGATCATGTGTGCTTTTTTCCTTTGTTAAGAATGGAGAATTACTTTGATTTCCAAACGTTGAACCAGGCTTGTATTTCTGAGATAAACCCTACTTGGTTGTAATGTGTCATTTTTTTTTTTTTTTTTTTTTTTGAGGAAGATTAGCCCTGAGCTAACTGCTGCGAATCCTCCTCTTTTTGCTGAGGAAGACTGGCCCTGCACTAGCATCCATACCCATCTTCCTCTACTTTATATGGGGGACGCCTACCACAACATGGCTTACCAAGCAGTGCCATGTCCGCACCCGGGATCCGAACCAGTGAACCCCGGGCCACCAAAGCGGAATGTGTGCACTTAACTGCTGCGCCACCAGGCCAGCCCCCTAATGTATCATTTTTATATATTGCTGGATTTGATTTGCTAGTATTTTGTTGAGCATTTTTGCTGTTATGTTCATGATATTTTTTTTCCATAAGCACATTTATTGAAAAGACTATACTTTCCTCACTGCTACTGCTCTATGTTATATTTCACTCCACATACATCTTTATTGTTACAAACTAAATGTTTGTGTCCCTCCAAAATTCATATGTTGAAGCCCTAACCCCCAATGTAATGGTATTTGGAGATGGGGCCTTTGAGAGTCAAGTAGGGTTAGATAAGGTCATGAAGTAAGGCCCCTGTCTGATGGGATTAGTGCCCTTATAAGTAGAAACCCAGAGAGCTCATCTCCCACTCACTCTCATCCTCCCCCCTTCTAGACTCCACTGAAATGGTTTATATGTAAATCCTTGCATCATTATCTCATTGTATTAATTATTCTAGTCCTATAGTAGGTGTTGATATCTGGTAGCATAAGTTTTCCAAGTTTTTTTTTTAAGATTCTCTTGGCTAATCTTGCCCCTTTGCATCTCCATGTAAATGTTAGGATCAGCATTTTAATTTCCACAAAATTTTATGGAGGGATTTTTATCAGAATTGAATTAAACATATAGATTAATTTAGGAAGAATCTGCCTTTTTAGAATATTTAGTCTCCAATCCATAAAGATAGTGTGTCCCTCCGTTGATTTTAGTCTTCTTTTATTTCTCTCAGCAATGTTTATAGTTCCCTGTGTAACAGTCTTTCACATATTTTGTTAGACTTTTTCGTGGTTATTTGATGGTTTGATGCTACTTTAAATGGTATTTTTAAGTTTTGTTTTTTAATTTTTTTGTGGCTGATACATAGAGATGTAATGGATTTGGGGGCTATTGGCTGTGTTTAGAGACCTTGACAAATGCACTCATTGATTATAATAGTTTACTTGTAGATTGTAGGGGAGGTTCTAAACAAAATGTCATTTCCACCTTTCAAATCTTACATTTTTTCTTTTTCTTGCCTTGTTACATTGTCTATGAATTTCAGCACAAAATTAAATAGAAGTGGTGATAGTTGTCATCCTTTTCTCATTCTTGATCTCAAGAGGAAAGTTTTCAATATTTCACCATTAAGTATGATGTTTGCTGTAGGTTTTTGTGGGTACTTTTTGTCATATTAAGGAAGTTTCATTTTCTTCTTTGCAAAGCGTTTTTTATGATTAATTATGTTAAATTTTATCAAATTATTTTTATGCATCTATTGAGAATATTATGAGGTTTAATTTTATTCTATTAATGTGGTTAATTATATTGACTGATTTTTAAAGTTTAAATCAACTTGCATTCCTAGAAAAAAATCCAAAATTAGTCATGATGTAATATCCTTTTGTATATATCACTGGCTTTGGTTTGCTATGATTTTGTTCAGCATTTTTTTTTAACTTTTTATTAAGATTATGATAATTTACAACCTTGTGAAATTTCAGTTGTACATTATTGTTAGTCATGTTGTGGGTACACCACTTCACCCTTTGTGCCTTCCTCCCACCCCCCCTTTCCCCTAGTAACCACCAATCAGTTCTCTTTGTCTATATGTTTAACTTCATCCTATGAGTGGAGTCATACAGAGTTCATCTTTCTCTATCTGGCTTATTTCACTTAACATAATACCCTCAAGGTCCATCCATGTTGTTGTGAATGGGACGATTTTATCCTTTTTATGGCTGAGTAGTATTCCATTGTATGTTCATGATATCTTTTGATATTATGTTCATGTTGGTCAGAAATTTTCATTTTTCTTTTTTTGGTAGTGTTCTTGTCTGATTTTGATAGGATCATGATGGCCTCATAAGATGATTTAGGAAGTATTCTTCTTTTTTAAGTTTGAAGAGATTATATAGAACTGATATTATTAGTTTCTTTAATGTTTGGTAGAATTTGATAGTGAAACTGTCTAGTTTCACTGACTGGAGCTTTCTTTGTGGAAATATTTTAAACTATGAATTTAACTTCTTTAGGGTGCATATAACTATTCAGATTATCTGTTTCTTCTTGAGTGAGTTTTGGTAGTTTGTATCTGTCAAGTAATTTGTCTATTTCATCTGTATTGTCAAATTTATGAGCTTAGAGCTGTTCATTGTATTTCCTCGTCCTTTTAATGTCTTTGGGTCTATAATAATGTCCCCTTTTGATTTCTGTTCTTGGTAATTTGTGTCTACTCTCATTTTCTTTTGTTAGTTTGCCAGGGATCTTTCCATTTTCTTCCTCCCCCCACCTCCCCCCCAAAGAACCAGCTTTTGGTTATATTGATTTTTCTCTATTGGCTTTTTGTTTTCTTTTTTTTTTTTTTTTTTAAGAATTGGCACCTGGGCTAACAACTGTTGCCAATCTTTTTTTTTTTTTTTCCG